>NC_090930.1:70846672-72159172 GCF_040938575.1 Ambystoma mexicanum | reverse complement strand
TCTAATAATTTCTGAGGGGCCTTGGCAGTCCTTGCAAGAAGCACAGTGTCACCAGCATAAGAAAATAATGGTACTCTTCTTGACCTAAGGCGCATACTCGTCTTGGTTTCCATCTTAACGATAAATTGGGGGACATTATTGGAGCCTGATATTCCTCTCTGACATCTTTCACTCCAGGTTTCTGGGGAGATGTTCTATTTAAGCAATATTACCTAAGCAGGGGGGTCATTAACGGGCCAGGTAATGCCTCGGGCCAGTTAGAAGCCTGAGTGAAGCCCGGGGTGCTAATAGTGCTATTTTTTAAGTTGAGAAACGCCATGTTGCCGTTTGTTAACTTTAAAAAAACTACAAAATAAGATGGCCGACATGGATCGGGGAGAAAGGAACTACTCGTAGTCCCTACTTGCTTTCCATGGCGACTATACGCGCGTCAGAGATGCGCCAGGAACACAACAGATTGCGGTGCCAGCGAGGGACACCAGCAAAACGCAAGTGGGGCAGGGATCGGAGGTGGGCTAAATATGTGAAAAAGAGGGGTAAGAGGTGGGGGAATGGGGTCACACGGAAGATGACGCCCTCCAGCTCTGACTGAGGAAGGGAGGAGCAGGGACTTGACCATGTGGTGAAGCCCCTGTTCTGACCCTCCTCATTGGCTGGGTGGCCAAAGCCACGCCCCTGCCGGGTACTAATAAGGGAGTCTATAGGTCCTCCTGGTCTACTGCTGTGTGTGTGACTGTGAATCGTGATAACCACAATAGGACAGGGCACCTGCAAGAACTCCCATCGACTTTTAGCAGGGTGCTTGTGGGTGTCAGTGGGTGGGGAGTCAGGCAGAGGATGGAAAGAGAGGGTGGTCACAACAGAGGAGAGGGAGGGAAAGTAGTGGAAGGAGACGGAGGGTGATAGTGAGAGGGATAGAAAAGAAGTGATTGTGGGGGTGAAAGGGAGGGAGCGATAGAGAGGCGTAGAAAGTGGTAGAGATAGTAGCGAGAGAGAGCAGGAGGTGAGAAATAGAGACGATGAGAGGTGGAGGGGAGGGAATGCGAGAGATGTGATAGAGAAGGAGTGATAATAAAACGAGGGAAGAGAGAGAAAGATGGAGAATGTGTGTGAGAGACCGGGGAAGCGGGGAGGCTAGATGAGAGAGAGGAGAGAGTGGGAGACTGGTGAGAAATGTGATAGAGAGGGCGGGATAGTAAGGAGCCAGAAGAGTGAGGTGGAAAGTGTGATAGCAAGAGAGAGGAGAAAGCGGGAGGGTTAGTGGAGAAGGGAGGAATGAGTGGGAGATGGGAGAAAGGAAAGATGATGAGAGGTGAAGGGGCACGAAGGTGAGAGATGTGAAGGAGAGGGCGGGCTAGTAAGGAGCCAGAAGAGTGAGGTGGAAAGTGTGATAGCAAGAGAGTGGGAGAAAGCGGGATGGTTAGTGGAGAAGGGAGGAATGAATGGGAGATGGGAGAAAGGAAAGAGCGAAGGTGAGTGATGTGATGGAGGGGGCGGGATAGTAAGGAGCCAGAAGAGTGAGGTGGAAAGTGTGATAGCAAGAGAGAGGAGAAAGCGGACGGTTAGTGGAGAAGGGAGGAATGAGTGGGAGATGGGAGAAAGGAAAGAGCGAAGGTGAGTGATGTGATAGAGAGGGCGGGATAGTAAGGAGCCAGAAGAGTGAGGTGGAAAGTGCGATAGCAAGAGAGAGGAGAAAGCGGGACGGTTAGTGGAGATGGAGAAGGGAACAAGAGACTGGTGATAAACAGCGGTGGACTGGGAACCAATAGTTCTTTTTAAAGTGGCCCCATATTACACAATTTCAGCTAGCCCAAACCTTTTTCTATGAAAAAATGAGGAAATAAAATAGGTTACCACACAAGAGGCCAAGGGTGCAGAGGCCCACTGGGAAATCTCCAGAGTTCCCAATAGGCCAGTCCACACCTGCCCAGGGTGCAGAGGCCCACCGGGAAATCTCCAGAGTTCCGTATAGGCCAGTCCACACCTGCCCAGGGTGCAGAGGCCCACCGGGAAATCTCCAGAGTTCCCCATAGGCCAGTCCTCCCCTGCCCAGGGTGCAGAGGCCCACTGGGAAATCTCCAGAGTTCCCCATAGGCCAGTCCTCCCCTGCCCAGGGTGCAGAGGCCCACCGGAAAATCTCCAGAGTTCCCCATAGGCCAGTCCTCCCCTGCCCAGGGTGCAGAGGCCCACCGGGAAATCTCCAGAGTTCCCCATAGGCCAGTCCTCCCCTGCCCAGGGTGCAGAGGCCCACCGGGAAATCTCCAGAGTTCCGTATAGGCCAGTCCACCCCTGGAGAGGCGTAGTGGAGGGAAGGTGAGAGAGATATGACAGGGTGTGAAAGGGAGGTGAGAGGGGGGGCTGGAGGGTTAGTGCCCAGAGAGGAGGGAGAATGAGGTGATAAAGTAGAGATGACGAGAGGCGGAGGGGAGGGAAGGCGAGAGAGGAGGAGTGCATAGTTAGCAACATGATCCATTCCATTCGGAAAACTGCCTTATTCAACAGATATGTATAAACTGTTACGTGTACTCACGAACATGTCTATATCCCACTTTACCAATGTTTCGCCCCAAAGTACTGTCACCTGTAACAATCTACTGTAAACTCGTCTAGCGCCGTGATACCTCGGCGTCTTGGGCGCTATCAATACATGCAAAATAAATACATTCCAATGTGCATGTGTTTATCTAGGCGGAGTTCTGATTTTTCCTTTGCATTCTGGGACTTGTAGTCAGATTTTTTTTTAATGCAAAAGCAGAACTACAGGTTTTAGAATGCAAAAAACAAGGGACTGGATTAGCACCCACAGTTTAGAATGGATCATGCCGACTATGATAGTGTGCTAGAGGGAAGGGGAGAAGGGAAGGGATAGTGAGGAGTGGCAGAGGAGGAGAATAAGAGGCAGGCAAAGAAGTGAGAGAGAAAGGGGAGATGAATGGGCCGGACTGAGAAGCAGTGGACAGAAAGCACGGGGAAGGGCAGAGAGGGGAGCCAGAGAGCGTGATAGAGGAAGCCGGGGTGGGGAGCACTTCCTAACGCACGGTGTGTTTGCTGGCCACCCCCGTGTTCTGTCACGCATGCTGAGTGCATCACGCAGGCATGCTGAGTGCACCCAGAACTCTCAGTCGGTACTCTGCCGTGTTCTGTCACGCATGCTGAGTGCATCACGCAGGCATGCTGAGTGCACCCTGAACTCCCAGTCGGTACTCTGCCGTGTTCTGTCACGCATGCTGAATGCATCACGCAGGCATGCTGAGTGCACCCTGAACTCCCAGTCGGTACTCTGCCGTGTTCTGTCACGCATGCTGAGTGCACCCTGACCTCTGGTCGGGTCCTAGTTCTCTGGTACGGCTGTTAGAATGGCTTGATTACGCAGGTGGCCGGGCTCCAATCCCATCTCGTGAAAGCCAATCCTGTAACTAGGGACAACCCTGCCACCCACAGGACAGTCTGGGAATAGCTGTCAGTTTTGCAAAAGCGAAAGTGGTGGGGGGGGGGGGGGTATGGAGGTGGGGCGGGGGATGTAAGCAATTGGTGCACTTATCTGTGATTGCACTATAAATGTGATGTATGGAATGGAAAGAATTCTTGAAAGTCTTTTTTCTCATACTTAATGACAATTTTTAACATGTTCCCTGCTGGATTACATGCCTCCCAGGTCAGCATGATGCTACTACCATGTAGGGTGACCAGATTTTCAAAACAAAAAACCGGGACGGCCAACAACATAAAAGAGGGACTACCCCATCGCAGCCCACCAATTACCGCCCCTTCCCCAACACGCCCCCACAACCACCCCCCAACCATATTTCCAGCACTTCTCCTTTCTATAAACTGTATGTAATCTCATTTGTGCAGTTTTATCTGTGAATCGTGGCATGTTAATTCAAAACGAGCGTTAGCTCTAATTGATATTACATGGCTTGCTGTACGATGATTTCTAAGCCAGTCTCCGTGGCACAGTCAGTAAGTGTTCTGACTTGTACCTGAGAGGTTGGGAGTTCTACCCAAACCCCCAACTTCAAAATTCAGAAAGTGTTGTGTTGTGGCCTTGAAGGAGGACAGGACGCTGTAGTGAGTCTACTCTACTTTATTAAATAACAACTGGAGTGGACTGGTAAATGTCCAAGTTCTCATCAAGCACGTACTTACAGTTCAGTTAAGTTCAGGACTTCCCCAGTTGAGTCACTGATGGAAATGGGTGCACTAGGATGGCACACTGTAAGCTTCTAGGGCCCCCAGGTAACCTCCTGTGGCTGTGGTGTTACACCCTAGAAGCTGTGCTGTACGGCTGCTGGAAGCTCTTGCTTTCTCGGCTCCTCATCAGGAGCAGCGCTGTGGTGCGACCGCTTCATCTGGCGGGCTGCCAGCACTGAAGCGGGAAACGTTTTCCCGCGGAGCGTGGGCTCGCGAGATCACGTTACGTGCGATCTTGCGCGAACACGCTCCCACGATCGTTGATATCCCCACACACCTCCTTTGCTGGGAAAAAGGATGGGTGGTCATTCAATGACGAAGTCTGCAAACTTGCTGGGTTTTCTTCTCTCTCTCTGAGGTCTGCTTAGATCTGTATATGGGGCAGGATTACTGGAGTACCCTTGAGAAGATGCGGGTGATTCAAGTTCTTTTTCCCTTGCTCTTCCCTGTGACTCCCTGGGTGTAGTTGGAGAGTTGGGGCTTGAGAACTCGTTGCCGTGGTGTGGCTCCAAGACACCTCTTTCTGAGCGGCGAGGGTTTTCGGATGTCCCTTGGCGGTCTTGATCTTCTCCGGTGTCCCAGTGTGGTTGTTCCATGTCTTCCCTCCTGCGGTACATGGCCACTCTCTCCAGATTTCATTTCCTTCCGTCGCTGGTGCAGATGTGGTTTGACCCTCTCTCCATGACTTCTATGGGACTGCTGTACTTGGAGCCGGTCGAATTGTCTTTGTGGGGAAGGCGTATTTTCACCAGGTCACCTCTGTTAATTGCTGTGTGTCGAGCGGCTCGACGCAAGTCCCCTTGGGCCTTCATGGCTTCTTTGTTGCGCCGCATGCGAAATGCTACGTCGTCCATGTTCACGTCTTTGTCAGCCCTCACTTGATGGAGCCAGGGTGGTACCAGTGAGGATGCAGCCCTTCTCTCCCTCAGCAGATGGAATGGGGAGAAGCCAGTGACGGCGTTGGGGGTTAGGCGGTGTGCCGCTACTGCTTCCTTGACCGTCTTGTACGGGTCTGATCCCAAGGCATGAGCCAGTTGTAGTGCCCCGTTGATGAAGCGGTTTGCTCGCTCAACCAGGCCATTGGCCTGTGGGTGGTATGGGCTTGCTCTCCGTTGTCGAATGTTGTTGAGCTTGAGAAACTTCTCCATTTCTCGGGAGACTAGCTGGACTCCGTTGTCTGTGACGAGTTCTTCTGGTAGACCTTCCCGCTGGAATACGGCGGTGAGTGTTTCAATGACTGTGCTTGTGGTGATATCTGGCGTGAAGTCAGCTTCCACCCATTTGGAGAAGTAGTCAACCATGACTATCCCATATATGTGCTCTGGGGGCATGTTGTCCAGGGGCCCAATGAAATCCAAACCTAGTTTTCGCCACACCCCTTTGGGGACTTCGGTGGGCAGCATGGGGGCTTGCCTCACGGTTAGGCGCTTGTCACTGTTGGTGCACTCGCGGCACCTTTCCACCATTTGTCTTATGTCCTGGTCCATGCCTGGCCACCAGTAGGCGTCGCGTATCCTGCGTCTGGTCATGTTGCATCCCAGGTGGCCCGAATGTGCCCTGCACATTATCACTTTGCGGATGCCGCTGGGCGGGATGATTTGATCGCCTCTGAAGATGAGACCGTTCATGGTGGAGATTTCCTCGTTCACTTTCCAGTAGGGACGGAGGCCTTCGGGGATCGCTCTCTCGTTGGGCCATCCTTCGCGAACCCAGGTGCTGACGTGCCATAGGGCCTCGTCCTGTTCGAACTCCTCCCGCCAGTGGCGCTCACTCAGGTCCATGTATTCGCCGTTCCTTAAGTCACTGATGGAGGCTACGACACACTCAACCTCCAAGAACGTGGTGTCGGGGGCTCTATGGCTCAGGAGTCTGGACATGCAGTCCGCTTGTGCATTTTTCCACCCCGCAATGTGCGCTATTTTGCATGTGTATTCTTGAAGCTTTGCGGCGATCCTGGCCAGCCTCGGGGTGGCCGTCTTGGTGCCGCCCGGGCTCAACATGTGGATGAGGGGTTTGTGGTCGGTGACCAGCTTGAATCTCGTCCCCCATACGTACGATCTGAAGTAGTCGACGGCCCATGCACATGCCAACATTTCCTTCTCGACCGTGGAGTGATTCTTCTCCGATGCGGATAACACTTTGGATGCGAACGCCACAATGTTCTCAGCGTCTCCCTTCTTCTGGGTCAGGGTGGCCCCCAGGCCATACGCGCTGATGTCTGTGGTAATGCAGGTGTCCCATTCAGGGTTGTATGGTTTCAGGCACGGCGCGTGTAGGATTCTCTTTTTGATTTCACAGAACGCCTCGTTCTGTTCCGGACCCCACGAGTAGGCTGCCCCCTTCTTCAGAAGCTCCCTCATGGGAGACGTGGTCTCGGAGCATCTGGGGACGAATTTGGCATAGTACTCCGCTAGGCCCAGGAATGAGCGTAGCTCCTCTTTGGACAACGGAGCCGGGGCTTCTGTTATGGCCTGCATGAGGTCCTTCTTAGGACTGATGCCGTCACTTGAGATGCAGTACCCAAGGTATTCTACCTTGTTCACTCCGAAGACGCATTTTTCATGGCGTAGGTGAATGCCCTCCTCTTGAAGCCTGCTCAAAACAGCCCTGAGTGCCTTGTTATGGGTCTCGTTGTCTTTGGCATACACAAGGATATCATCTTGAAAGAAGGAAACATTTGTGAGTCCTTTGAGTAAGGAGTTCATCATTCTCTGAAATGCGGATGCCGCCGACGACAACCCGAATGGCATGCGGGTATATTTAAAGGTGCCGAAGGGCATGATGAACGCTGTAAGGGGGCGAGAGGCTTTGTGCAGGGGAATCTGGTGATAGGCATCACGCATGTCCAGCTTAGAGAAGATTGCCGCCTCTTTCATCATGAGGACGATCTCATTGATACTGGGGAGTGGAAAGCTATCTGTGATTACCTCTAGATTGAGGCTTCTTAGGTCGATGCAGATCCTAAGGTCATTGCTGGATTTCTTTTTAATCAAAACTACTGGACTCAACCACTGTGAGGATTCCACGGTCCCGATGGTTCCTTCTTCGACCATCCTCCGAAGGTGGGCCTCCAATGCGGGTCTCGCTGTGGCAGGTACTGCCCTGACTTTGTGTTTCACCGGTATAGCGTTGGGTTTCCGGCGAATCTTGTGGACATAGTTTCTCACCTTCCCTGGGTTCTCGGAGAACAGGTCCGGGAACATCTCCTTGAAGTTCAGCGCTGCTCCTGCAGAGACCATGGGAACCTGTTCCAGAGTGCTGGGATCCAGTTTCATGCTGAGTTTGTGTTGATTGTCCCATCCCAGTACAGCTGGGCCTTTGGGTGATCGATACACTTTGGTGGTGGTGGACCTCCCTTTGAATTCGATCCGGGCTTTGATGTAGCCTAAAAGGTCGACAGTTGCACCACCGAACACCGTCGGCTTTTGCCTGGTCGTTCTGATCTCTACTTGTGCTTGTCCCATCATCTCCTTATACGTGTTGATGGGGAGGATTGTGAGGTCGGATCCCGAGTCTGCCATGACGTGCGTTTCCATTCCGTCAACTTTAATGGTGCAGTGGGGCTTTTCCCTCCTGGCCTGGGGGGCGTTGACCATGACAACCATGGGTCTGTCCTGCTGGCCGTCATGGTCGCTTGAAAGGCAGTCACCATCGACACGGGAAACCGTCTTCTCCCGCCACGTGCATGCCGGAGCCACGTGGCCGATGCGTCCGCACTTAGAGCACTCTTTATTCCTGGCGGGGCAGTCGCGATCATTCGCCATGTGCTTGGTGCTGGCGCATCTATAGCATTTGGGTGCCTCCTTTTGCCTGGGACCTTTGTCTCTGGGGCCGTCGCGGGACTGCTTGTCTCTGCGCCCTCTCCATTGTAGCGCCGCAAGTTCGGGCGCGGGCAGGTGACTTCCCGCCTCTTTGCGTCTGCTGGAGGTTTCCTTCTCCGCCCTGGCAATTTGGATGGCCTTGTCAAGGGTGACCTCCTTTTCTTGTATGAACTTGTCCTGCACTTTCCTAGAGTTGGTGTGAACGACGAGCATGTCGCAGATGACCTGTTCTGCGTTTTCGCAAAAGGCGCAAAGAGAGGCCAGCTCCCTCATCCTGGTGATGTAGTCGTCCACAGGTTCACTCCTTTCTTGTTTGCGGGTGTAAAACCTCAGCCTGTGCAGTAATACGTTCTCCTTATTGATGAACCTCTTCACAATGCGACGGGTCGCTTCCTTGTAGACGTCGTCGTCGTCGCCATCATCGGCCGCAGGTATCTCCTTCAACCCAGCAAAAATGCGCTGTCCTTCAACCCCCAACGCATTTAACAGCATCGCCTTCTTCCTCACGGGGGCATACCGCGTGCCGCCTATCGCTTCCAGATAGATGGAGAACAGGGGCTCCCACTGCATCCATGGAATTGCTGGTGTCCCCGGTGACGGGAGAAAGGCAGGGGGCGGTGTGGCGCCTTGCATGGTGAGGCCGTGGGGTCTTTAGTATCCTCGTCGCCAATTATGTTGTTGCCTTGAAGGAGGACAGGACGCTGTAGTGAGTCTACTCTACTTTATTAAATAACAACTGGAGTGGACTGGTAAATGTCCAAGTTCTCATCAAGCACGTACTTACAGTCCAGTTAAGTTCAGGACTTCCCCAGTTGAGTCACTGAGGGAAATGAGTGCACTAGGATGGCACGCTGTAAGCTTCTAGGGCCCCCAGGTAACCTCCTGTGGCTGTGGTGTTACACCCTAGAAGCTGTGCTGTACGGCTGCTGGAAGTTCTTGGTTTCTCGGCTCCTCATCAGAAGCAGCGCTGTGGTGCAACCGCTTCATCTGGCGGGCTGCCAGCTCTGAAGCGGGAAACGTTTTCCCGCGGAGCGTGGGCTCTCGAGATCACGTTACGTGCAATCTCGCGAGAACACGCTCCCGCGATCGTGTGATATCCCCACATGTTGTGAGAAATAATTACGGTTTTAATTACCGTAGCCCCCCAAACATGCAGACCCTGGGACGGAGGGTGATTTCCCCGGACTGTCCTGGGAAAACCCTGACGTCTGGTCACCCTACTACCATGTGGCTTCCCCTTCAGGGCCCTCCCTCATCAGTGGTGGGCAAAGCACCGTTACCTTTCCGAGGCATTCAAAGGTAGATGTCAACTTGCTGGTGCCATCAGGCGGATATGCCCCCCCACCACCCCTCGGTCATTGGCACATCACAGCACCCTCTGGTGGTGACACGGCAGGGTGCAGGAGGGCTACAGAGGAACCTTGACTATGGCTCCCATTGTGGCCCTCACTCTGCACACAGAGATCACCACCCTGCCACCTGGCCTCTCTGCAGCCCGCATGATCTCTGGTCTTATTCCTGTCTGTGATCCCTCCCCACCCCCACACCCCTTTCAACCCTAACTGCCTTATCAAGTTGGAAGTGTGCCATGGGGAGTCATTTTATAGGTAATTGTCATGTGGTTTATGGTCACCAGATGGGTTGGGGGCGGAACAGAGGAGTGTCCAGGGGTTATATTTGGGGGTTGTGGGGGGTACTTGCAGTTGGTAATAACATTATGAAAGTCTGTACTAAATGAATATATTGGTATCCTCCTGATTGCGGTTCCCAGCAAGCTGTATAAAGGCGCCATCTTCTCACCGTTGAAAGTGGTCATTCCCCAAAAATACAAACCAAAACTCAGAATAAATGGACACACCCCTGTAGGGAATGAGACCAGGAGAAAGATTGCGAGTCAAACAAAGTATGCGAGAGCGCTCTGCCAGCAATACAGAAACAAATACATTATAAGCACAATTCGCGTCATAGATGACGATTTCTATACGTGTTACATGGTGCCACTTCATTGGCTCGTTTAGCTAATACATTATACACTATACGGTGATGGCGCTGCCTGATTGGCTGGTGTTGACCTTGTTGCTTCTTGTGGCATGCGGGTCAGCTGGGCTCATCTGAGAGGGGTGAAGGTCAGGCTGAGTCCACACGGTCAGTCATCTAACTAATCTAAACTGCACAAAAATGACTGGCATATAATGATTGATATAAGAGCTAAAACGTTGTCGAAAATATGCAGGGTTGTCTATAAATTGTAGTGAAAGACGCACCTTCTCAACCTGGGCCTCAGTTAATGGTCCAGGTGCCTTATCTGAGAGTGCCCTCCAGAGATTCATCGACATGGCGCTGCATGGTCCAAACGAGTGGATTCATTGGTGTTAGTACAGGGAGAATATATGATCACTCTGGATGAGTTATATGGGGGCCATCTAGGGTGGCGCATGTGGATGGGTCCCACCGTCTGCTACATGAAAGAAACACAGGGCGGCAAGGGTTACACAGGGAATCATTCCTCAAGGTGGGGAGGCTTAGGAGGGGCTGGGGCAGATTTGTGGAGACAAATGGTTTTCACAAGCCAGGCTTCGGCCCGGTCACACACAGGGTAATGATCTCAGAGGAAGAAAAGAAATACATTGTCATTTTGCAACGCCCAAGCTTCCGTGAGAACAGGGCAGCCGCGGCACAGAGGCAGGGGAGGAGGAGGTGGGAGCGCTTGGGTTGACTGAGCGCGGTGTTGAGGCAGGGAGAGAGGGCTTATAAGGAATCATGGTGTAGCCTAATACAAGATGGAGTCGGAATCAATACAAAATGGAGTCTGGGGATGTACAAGGTGGAGTTTGTTGTGTGTCATGCAATGGCTCCCAAGCTCCGTCGCCAGTAGCCCGGACATAGGGACGTCTCCAGCAATTGAATGAGCATAACTTCCACTTCATACGGGATGTGAGGGGGTCAAAAGGACCTTTGCTCCCTTACACCGTCAATGCATTCATAACCTTGCCTCAGTCTGCTTCGGGCATGCCCATATAACGTAAGAGTCACACGTATCCCAAGGAACCAAAGATAGACTTGGATACCAATTTTATACAGGCAATTACGAAGATAATGCAGTCACAGAAGTCACACTTAAAGCGACTCTCATTTAAGATTATGACATTGTTCTAAGCCTATGATTGGGTTTATTGATGCTAACATTTAGGCGTTTTTAATAATCCACTACTTATGTAGCGCTTTCGCCAAAGCACTTTACATAAAACACTCATAAAAGCACCTAACAAATGCACAATAAATACATAAATAAAATATAAAATTATTATTATTTAGCAAATGAAATTAAAGAGCGTACTGTATCGTAATTGTACAGCTCGTCGAGTTGAACGCTCAACTCTGACATGTGCCAGCCTGGACTTTCCAAGTTCATCTTTCAGCAGGGTTGAATCAGCCCTTCATCCTTCAGAGGTTGATCAATTAAGTAGTATTACATTTGGTGCTTTAAGATCAAGTTCAGGTTTACTTATAAGTTAAAATACATCAAATCGCATTACATAAATTGATGAACATTTTTCATATAAAAACATCAATGTCTCACAATGCATCTATCGTTCAATCTTTTTCCGTATATTTTGTTCATGGTTGACATATCATCTGTTGTGGGTTAAGCAAAGGGCGGTGCCAGGTTTTTGCCAAGAATCTAGATGCAGCATCTGCAACGTCGCTCTACCCAATGTACTGGCACCAGGATTCGGCCTCCCTCGGGGCCCTCACTTTGTAAACATGGCTTCGGATTTGGTTGAAGAATATGAGGAATAATCTGAACAAAATGGAGAAAGGGACATAAAATGTGAAACTGACCCTTCCATATGTCAATGTCAGAATAATCGGGTTAGCACAATTTTGTGACAGTCATTACTTGTAGTGTCTCAAACTGCAAGTTAATGAATAAAGTGCGAGCAGATGGTGGCAATACTTAATCGAGATAATTCTGCAAACTGTGGCAAAATGTAACTATTTGGTGCACGTGTGTAAGCCTGCTCTTTGTATCATTGATCCCGTGCTATTCTTCAGCCCCTATATTTATTTATTAGCATTTATAAAGCACACGGCCCAGGGGCATCGAGGCGCTGTTACAGGAATATGTCTTAGTTACATCACAGAGGTGGCCGGTTGGTTCCATTAGCTCACATACATGTATTATTTATAATATTTAGGTGATTGGCTGGGCTACAATCGCCATTAAGTTGTTAGATAAGCGAGAATAGTTCTCTCGTTACAGTGTGCGGGCTTTGTGGGCTATGTTCAATCGCTGGCGTGATTTAGCAGTAATCGTTTCTGGATTTGTCCAGATGTCTGATAATGCCATCTTGTTTAAGGTTCGATTAATGACTTGAAACCGTCAGAGATTACTGTGCCCTTTGTGCTGTCGAAAATGGCTTCTTTACGAAAGGGACCTTCCCAATAGCTTAATCCCGCAACAGCCACGTCTTAGTTTAACCAGATCATCGACTCCTGACCATCCCATTTCGGCGTGCAATACTCTGCTGGGGGTAGATCTGGGCCCGCCTAATAAGCCTTTGAAAAATGTGTTTTTAGATGTTGACAAACTTGTGATGTTAATATTACCCCATACTTCTGCACATTAGAGTGCATATTGCGTAGCCTTCTTCCTAAATATTGTCAATGCGGGGGAATAGATTGACTTTCACTTCCATGGGCAAGTCTGGCTACCACTGAACTATATTTGATCATAGTTAAATTGCTTTTTTAACGTGTTTCTCCCAACCGCCTGCTCCATCAAAGCGTACGCCTAAATAGTCATAGAGATCAACCTGCTCAAGTCCATGGCCATTGACCTCAATGGAGTGTTTCTTTTGTGGCCTTTTCTTTCCTTGACTGACATTATCTTAATTGTGTTGTGGTTTATCTCCAAGCCTTTTGATTTGCACATGCCAGAGAAAACCTTGAGTTGTTTGTAGAGGCCGGATTGAGTCTTTGAAATCAATTCAGCGTCATCTGCATATGAAGGGACTCCAATCTTGTCTCCACTCAGGACCGGAGCATCCTCATCTGGTTTTCAATTGCTAGCGCTATATCATTTACGTACAAAGAGAAGAGGGTGGGCGCCAGCACGCACCCCTTCCATACCAATTTCCCCAGCGGACAACTAGGTGTGCATTCTCCCTTGGGGCCGCCACCTTAGACTTGGCATATTGTTAGTATACGATTCTAATATTGGATTCAATGAAGCCATAGATATCCCTAAATCGGTTCAGTGGCTCCGTACAATGATCCACAGGATTCCATCAAAGGCCGCTTTCATGTCTACGAACGACCAATAGAGAGGCAACCTTTTTAGGTTAACACACTTTAAGATTAAGAAGTACAGTGTGCAACCTTGATCAGTTGTGTTTGGCCCTCTCTAAAATCCTGTGATATGAGTTTGTTGGTCAGAATCCGATCTTCCAAATGTGCATGGATTGCCTGGCCAAGAATGTGCTATTGAGGATATTGGCTTCTAATTTGTGGGCGTGTCACTCTCCCCTTTCTTAAAAATGGGAACTATGACCCCCCATGTGTCAGGAATCTGGGATCATGCCTGTTGTTAATATAATGTTAAACATGTGTGTTAAGTATGGTGCCCCTGTTAACAACTTGCCATCCACGGGTATGCAATTGGTCCCGGGGCCTTGTGCAACGACTGCCTCTTAACGGCATTCGCTACCTCAGGAATAGACAGGGTTAGTAAAGGGGAGACCGTGAGCGTTTTCCCTTCTGATTGCGCCACATGGTGCTTATCCTACATCACAAGCCTCGTCACAGTCATCGGCATGCCAGCCTCCAGTACATGCCTAGCCTCATTCATTAAGCCTGCAATGATCTTCCAGAAACTTCTCGTATTCTTAGGTGCCACTGCTAACCTCAGTTCTTCCCACTTCCGGTCCTCAGAATCCCTTCTTTTTCTTAAGAATTAAAGTGTTATAGTGGAGGCGGCCATTTGCTATTTGTATCCTATTTGTCCCATTCTCCCTTTTTAAGAGCTGAAGTAAAACCGTCTTGCTCAATCTAGACTCTTTGTTGTCCCAACCTCGGTTGTTACTTTCCTTTACCCTGTCTCTGTTATGCGCTTTCCTGTTTACAGTAACATAAGACTTAATAACCCCTATACAATTCTAGTGGGAGTCCCATCTGTATGGTGGGTCTGCATTTGTCTGAACCAAGGCCTGCTCACGGTACAGTAATAACCCTTGGTAAAGCATTGGGGATAATCGACGATTCCCATTCTAGAGCCTTCCAGCTCTTAGTGCATCCAGGATGTGTGTTGTGATTACTCGTTTTGTTAAATCATATCGAATGTCTTCCTAAGGAGTAAACTAATCTAATGGGTTTGTGGTCGCTCGCTTTTCTACTTAAGACTTCCAATTAGAGTGCTCCACGCAAATCACTCAGGGCGTGTCACTCTCCCCTTTCTTAAAAATGGGAACTATGACCCCCCCAGAATGTAATCCTCCCACATTATACGTTGGTCGTGCGGGTGTTTCATCCTTAACTCTGCCTTTGCAGCTTCTATATCACTGGCTAAGCCATATTTGTGCTACTTCCAGGGGGGAACGATTTTCTCTTTTTGGTTTAGCATGTATTAGAGGGGGAGTGCCCCATGTTCCAGCCTCATCTTCTCCTATCTCACTGAGAATGTCTAAAGGCTCAAACTGGAGGTGAAAGTCCCCTGCAATGGTCTTGGTTGTTCTCCTGCTGTAGTTGTATGTCTCTTGTTATTCTTCAAGTAGGCCTTCAACCCTCTGCAAAGTTGCCATTTTCATCGCAACCCCTGGTCTACTGTATACGTGAAGTACCAGTACCTTTGAGTCCAGTGCCATCTCAAGTAGAGCTCCTTGGATATCCATTGTTCCAGTGGGTAATGACTTGCATTTGTCAAAAAGACCTGTTCTAATCTAAATTGCATGGCCTTCACCGAGACGTCCTCTTTTCCCCTTTCTAGCGTTAGGTCATAACACAGATATTCCTCAATATCATCTTCGAGTGACCAGATTTCATGGAAGCATATGATATGCGCTTCTTTTATTACATTTATCCACTCCTTGGCGTCCATCTTTGATCGTATTCCGGCGATATCCCCGGAGATGACTGAGAAGTTATCATACTGTCCTGCCTCCTTGGCCTTCTGCTCTTCCTATATCTCATAATCATTTAGACTTCCAGTGGGGCTGGCAAACCATAGATCTATACTAATGATTTTCTACGCCATATCACTGGCTGTTGGTGCCAACACTCAACTACTGGTGCAAGTAAGGCTTCCCTACGCATGGTGGTCCTTTTAGATCATAACTTGGCCCCTTGTGGTCAGGGCTCCTCATCCTGTCTCCTGGCATAGGGTTGGGTAGATTTCAATTGAATATTTGAACCTCTAGTTGGGAGGGTTCTGTGGTCCATGGACAAAAGACCTTTTATGAGGTCAGGGCGTACTAATGTCAGACGTATATAATCGAAATTCGGATTTCAATAGTCAAGATCCAGGGTGGCACTAGTTATGCCGTCGTGAATAATTGAATAGCACCCTCTGATACTCCCCAACCAGTGAATGAATTTGTTTATCAACGAGTCTCCCCTTTCTCTGAAATACCCTGATAGTTTCTGGATCGACTTCATGAACACCATGTTAGGCTGCAATACTTGAAGTATTTAATCAATTGAGAATATTGAAGCATGCAGTCAACCATGAATTTTCACTAAATAATCATCATAGAATACCTTCTGAGAGGTATTCTACCTTTTCTCACCTTCCCCCAGAGGCTCACTGTCTCTAGAGTCCTGTTGCTCTCTAGGCTGGACTACTGCAACAGCCTCTTTCTCAACCTGCCCTCTTCTACCCTCCGGCCTCTTCAAATTATCCAGCACAGAACCTCAAGACTTATCCTTGGCCTCAAGGCCAGGGACCGCATCTCCCCAGCACTGGAATCCCTTCACTGGCTCATCGTGGTTGCAAGGATCAAGTACAAGACCCTCTGCATTGTCCACAAGGCTTTCTGGGGCCTGCGCCCACTCTATCTGCAACACTCTCTTCCTAAATACTTGCCTTCCCAAGCCCTCCGCTCATCTTCCTCCAACTCTCTGTGGGTGAGCCGATTCTCCAAGCAGAGACTTGGGGGGAGATCTGTATCCACTGCAGGTGCCTCCCTCTGGATAGCCTCCCTGCCTCTCTCCTCCTTGAGCCTGATCTCCTTAAATTCAGGAAACTCCTCAAGACTTTCCTCTTCGTCTCCTCCTTCTCTCTCCCTCTCCCCTGCTAACCTCCTATTTCTGCTGTCTTCCACCATCTCCTCTACTTCTGCTCAGTTTCGCTGACTGGCTGCCTGGTGTACTTTCAGAGCCTCACAGGTCCCAAGCTTTCCTCGCCAGTCTCCTGCACTTGCCCCCGGGTCTTGCACTTGCCGCAGCACTACTGCACTTCATTTACGACCCATGAGAGTGGTATCTCTCTCCACTTAACCCATGTTCTGACGGGAGTGGGTGCACTTGTCCCTATTGCCTGCCCTACATGCCCTTCCTTTTCTGTTCACCTGCATAATCTGAATGTACCATGCCTAGTAAGATAGCTTGTCTTGTCTTCTCTATGTCTTCCTGTCACATGCATGGTTGCGCTTTGAAACACTTGTGTATAAGCGCATAATAAATAATCAATCAATAAGAAAGATATATACTTTGAAAGCAGAAGTAAAGAATTGAGAGAATGTCAGAGTGAGTAATTGAGCATCGGATCAACAGACCACTCACACGTGAGGCATCTGATAACAAGCCAAGACCCTGATGAAGCACACGAAGTGGCTGAAACTCATTCCACGCAGTGCGAAACACACGTTGCGATTTGATCAATGTAGTCTAAAATCTGGGGATTAGATCAATGTACCATGAGATTAAAATGTGAAATGATCAATGTATAATGAATTTCATTAATTCATGAATACTTGCTTAATGCCAAATGATATTTGTTCGGATTGTAGGATTTAATTAGTTTGTTTTGAATAATGCTTTATAATGGCGATCAATCCATAATGATGCAATATTGAATTGTTTAGCATTACTTGATTTCATGTGAGTATTTGATCACATTGAAACATGATTGTTTGATTTCTGCACAAGAGTCTTGTGATTCTGGATACATTCTACAATAGCAATTAACAGCATGTTTGGGGGGGGTGACCTGTGCCCCACAGAAGCCCATGCTTTGGCTCGCGCTTGTGTGGTGGGGGACTGGCATGCAGGATGTACTCGCAACTACTTCAAAGACCAGCATTGTGTTAGGGGAAACACTCCATGTGTATTAGGGACACAGAATAACTACATCGCAAATGTGTGGGAGCACTTTAGTGAAAGTCTGTCCGCAATGGTGAGATGATCCACCCCCCAAATATATGTGGAAGGATGTAGGAAGTAAAATTTCTCAGGCTGGAGGGCAAATGTGGGCGATCACCATGCCTGCCATACCACTAGGAGGCGCACTTTACAATAAGACGCAACGTTTGCACGAGTATATTTTGTAAGCAAATATAACATGAAGTAGGACAAATTAAGTCCTTTCTTGAATTAAACTTTACTAGAGGAATCTTTAAAAATGCATTCATCGCCATGGAAATGTGACGTGCGCTAATGTCATGTGACGCGGCCTGGTTGCTGGGATTCTCTGCAATCCCTACGCGTAGTGGCCTCGAGAGTATGGCACATGTGCTACTCACAGAGTTACAGCACTGGGGCTCATTAGGAGTTCCCGGTCTGGAAAAAATGCCAGAATGACAGGTTTTCCGGTGTGGGCAGTGAACTACCGGCAGGCCTGACCTGTTGGGAGTTCAGGCCCCTACTGGCAAATAAATGCGGGAATCACCGGCACTGGTACTACCGATGCTGGTTATTCCAGCAATCCCATCCCTTGCATTCCTATAAGACTCTGAGGAATGGAAACCTACCGGCGTCGCTGCCGTGTGTAATATCACATAATACCAGGATATCAGGCAGTGGAAACGGTAAGGCAGTTTTGCCGGTATCCCACCAGAATTACCGGCACGATACTGCCAAAACTGTAATGAGGCACACTGAGTATGACGTCAAGCTTCCAAACTATTCTGTGATGTCACCTCTTTCTATGCTTCTGTTTGTTTATACATATTTATAAAGCGCTGACGTCCACAGGGGCATTTAAGTACCAAGAATAGTACATATTGCATACATGCCAACATTCCAACGCACCTAGGAGGGAGTTTTGAGAGAGAAAAACGGGAGACTTAATTTTCCCCATAGGGATGTATTGGCAATGGAATTATCTTAGGCGGGAGAACGTGAAAAAAAGCAACATTGAAAAGTCGGGAGTCTCCCGCCTAAATTGGGAGGGTTGGCATGTATGCATATTGGTACACACCAGAAGATAATCAATAATTTTATGGGGTAGGGTCTACTTGTGAGCTTAGCTGCAGTGAAAAAAGATACACCTTTAACTGCTTTTTGAAGATATCAGGGTTTTTAATTTCAAGGGTAGAGTGTTGCTGAATTCATGTTATTTCTCGCAGTTTCTAAGATGATTGCCAGGTTCTTTTAGAAAGAAATGTACCAATTCTGCTATTGAAATAACCTGGGTTACTTGGATAAACACATTCATGTACTAGAGTAGCAATCTTGAAGGTGATCCAAGCCTGGCCTGGGAATCAGTGAGGTTTGTGAGCTAAGGTCGCCGGGGTGCATGATGGCAGCTTCATCGCAGTTCTGCTCTATGATTTTGTAGCACATGCAGGTTTTTTTAAACAATTGTTTTTGTTGGTTGCATCCTAAGCTTTGGTCGATCTTGGTCGATTTTGGCTCCTGTGAGTGCTCTGGCTATGGCACCAGATGTGACTCGGGAAGATAGGGGAATTCATTTTAAGATGCATATGATATGTTGTTGTGCTCACAATATAGGCTACTTAGGCAGCCAAGAAGATTCCCAGAGATTGAATCTTTGGAAGCAAGGAGAAGTCTATTATAAATCGAGAATCTGAAGGAACGTTCTTTGTATTTTTCCTGTTCCGCAGACGTGCCAACAACTGGTTAGTCTGTTTTCGTGCCGTTAAGGCTACACCAGTTCTTATCCATCCAATGTTCTGTACTGGTTATAGTGCCAATAGGTTTGGACGTGACGCGTGTCGAAGGAAAGCATTATATCTAGTTTTGTATCGTCCACCTAGCAATGACAGTCTAGCTTAAGATTTGCCAGAAGGTCATGTAGAGGTTTCAGATAAATATTAAAATGTCGGTGGGACAGGGTGGACGGTGGACCCCTGTGGCTCTCTACATCTTTGGTGATTCATGCGCAGAGAGACCTTTTGAAGTGAGGATAGTGCAGCATTGGACAGAAGCGAGCTAAGCCATGTCATAGCTGACTCCGGCACCTTGGCCACCGACAGTAATCTTGCCAAGATGACTTGGTGCTCTGGGGTGTCGAACGCCGCTGATAGATCGATCATGCAAGGAAGGCGTCTTGATGGCTATCTATATTGCAGAAGAGGATTTCTCTCATTCTATGGCAGGATGTGGCGAAAAACCACATTTATTTTGGAATCCCAAGCTGTTTGGATCATATTTAGTTAATTCAACGTGATGGGGCAGCTGGGTAAGAGGGACCAGGTCTCACAGCTTCACAGATCTTTGCATTGGCTGGCGGTTGAGGTAAGTTTAAAGTAGCCTGTTTGATTTACAAATGTGTCAATGGGTTTGTCCCAATAGTATCTCAGTACCAAAGTCTGAGGCTATCATCCTGCCAGAGCCTTGCGCTCAGGTGACCAGCTCTCACTGATTGTTCCAAGCTCCAAATAAGTCCCCAGAGGGGACAGGAGATTTGGAGTTTTCAGACCTAAACTCTGGAATCGTCTCCCAATGGAGATTAGAGCCAGTCAGTCGTTGGTCCAGTTTAAGAAGGCTTTAAAAACGTATTCGTTCATTTAGTACCGTCCAGCTCAGGGATAGCTCGTGTACATGATCTGCTTAAGATCCACATTGTTGAGACTTTGTTTTAGATTCAGCTGCGCCCGGATACAGTTAAGTCGGTCTTGGAGCGTGTTATATAAATAACCAAAATCAAGTCATGGGTTTGGTAGGCTGGTTAGACGAAGTATTCTCTAATTTCCTGAGGATACAGATCATTTGTTTTCAGGAAGTCGATGGGTGGGCAATTCAATTTGTGTACAGATTTTGGCAGTCATTACGGTCATTTTGTATTTCCTCCTAACATTAAGAAAAAGAGATTTATTTTTAGTTATACTAAATTTGCATCACTTTTTGAGGAGTTTCTTTAGCTTGATTGGAACTAGCCATAAATCCAGTGTATAGAAGGTTTTTCATGCTTGTGTTTGTTTTTTAAAGGGGCTACGCTGCCATTTATTTTGGAATATGCTTCTACTAATAGATTGCCATCATTATATAGAGTATGACTGGGAAATAGAGTGGCGGCGCAGTGAGGTGTGGGTAAGACAGAACTTTCGTGACTTAGCCAGCCTCAGTGTCTGGCTGGGCAATGGAGTGGCAGCCTGGTGAGGTGTGGGTAGGACAGATCTTTCACAACCATGACTTAGGCTGGCTGGGCAATAGAATTGCAGCGTATTTAGGTGTGGGTAAGACCGATCTTTCTGGACCATGACTTCGCCAGCCTCACTGTCTGTCTGGGCAATAGAGTGGCAGCATAGTGAGGTGTCGGTAAGACTGAACTTTCATGACTTAGCCAGCCTCGTTGGCTGACTGGCAATGGAGCGGCAGCGTAGTTAGGTGTGGGTAAGACAAATCATTCACAACCAATGACTTAGCTAGCCTCAGTGTATTGCTGGGCAATAGGTTGCCAGAGTAGTGAGGTGTGGGTAAGACCGATCTTTCCTGACCATGATTTAGCCAGCATTGGTGGCTGTCTGGGAAATAGAGTGGCAGCGTAGTGAGGTGTTGGTAAGACTGATCTTTCATGACTTAGCCAGCCTCAGTGTTTGCCTGGGCAATAGGTTGCCAGAGTAGTGAGGTGTGAGTAAGAACGATCTTTCCTGACCATGATTTAGCCAGCCTCAGTGGATGGCTGGGCTATAGAGTGGCAACGCAGTTAGGTGTGGGTAAAATAGATATTTCACAACCATGACTTGGCCAGCCTCGGTGGATGGCTGAGCAATAGTGGCAGCTTAGTTAGCTTTGGGTAAGACAGATCTTTCATGACCTAGCCAGCCCCTGTATCTGTCTGGGTAATAGAGTTGCAGTGTAGTGCTGGTTATGCAATAGAGCGGCAGCGTAGGTAGGTGTGGGTAAGACAGATCTTTACTGACCATGATTAAGGCAGCCTAGGTGTCTGTCTGGGCAATAGAGTTATAGCGTAGTGAGGTGTGAGTAAGACCGATCTTTCATGACTTAGCCAGCCTCGGCGGCTAGCTGGGCAATAGTGGCAGCTTAGTTAGCTTTGGGTAAGACAGATCGTTCATGACTTAGCCAGCCTCTGTATCTGTCTGGGTAATAGAGTTGCAGTGTAGTGCTGGTTATGCAATAGAGCGGCAGCGTAGGTAGGTGTGGGTAAGACCAATCTTTACTGACCATGATTAAGGCAGCCTAGGTGTCTGTCTGGGCAATAGAGTTATAGCGTAGTGAGGTGTGAGTAAGACCGATCTTTCATGAATTAGCCAGCCTCAGTGGCTGGCTGGGCAATAGGGTGCCTGAGTAGTGAGGTGTGGGTAAGTGCGATCTTTCCTGACCATGATTTAGGCAGCCTAGGTGTCTGTCTGGGCAACAGAGTGGCAGTGTAGTTGGGTGTGGGTAAGAGCGATCTTTCCTGACCATGACTTAGCCAGCCTCACTGTCTGTCTGGGCAAAAGAGTGGCAGCATAGTGAGGTGTTGGTAAGACTAATCTTTCATGACTTTGCCAGCCTCAGTGTTTGGCTCGGCAATACGTTGCCAGCGTAGTGAGGTGTGGGTAAGACCAATCTTTACTGACCATGATTTAGCCAGCCTAGGTGGCTGTCTGGGCAATAGAGTGGCAGCGTAGTGAGGTGTGGGTTAGAACAATCTTGCATGACTTAGCCAGCCTCAGTGGCTGGCTGGGCAATAGAGTGGCAATGTCGTTAGGTGTGGGTAAGAAGCCAGATCTTTCACAACCATGACTTGGCCAGCCTCGGTGGCTGGGTGGGCAAGAGAGTGGCGGCTTAGTTAGGTGTGGGTAAGACAGATCTTTCATGACTTAGCAAGCCTTTGTGTCTGTCTTGCTGATAGAGTGGTAGCGTAGTTAGGTGTGGGTGAAACAGATCTTTCACAACCATGACTTAGCCAGTCTCAGTGGCTGGCAGGACAATAGAGTGGCAGAGTAGTGAGGTGTGGGTAAAACCGATCTTTCATGACTTAGCCAGCTTTGGTGTCTGGCTGGGCAATAGAGTGGCAGCGTAGGTAGGTGTGGGTAAAACCGATCTTTACTGACCATGATTAAGGCAGCCTAGGTGGCTGTCTGGGCAATAGAGTGGCAGCATAGTGAGGCATAGGTAAGACCAATCTTTCTTGACTTATCCAGCCTTGTGTCTGGCTGGGCAATAGGGTTCCGGAGTAGTGAGATGTGGGTAGAACAGATCTTTCACAACCATGACTTAGCCAGCCTCAGTGGCTGGCTGGGCAATAGAGAGGCAGCATAGTGAGGTGCAGGTAAGAATGATCTTTCATGACTTAGCCAGCTTCAGTGGCTGGATGGGCAATAGTGTGGCAGAGTAGTGAGGTGTGGGAAAGACAGATATTTCATGACGTAGCCAGCCCGGTGTCCGGCTGGGCAATGGGGTGCCAGAATAGTGAAGTGTGCGTAGGACAGATCTTTCATGAATTAGCCAGCCTCGGGGTCTGACTGGGCAATTGTGGCAGAGTAGTGAGGTGTGGGTAGGACTGATCTTTCATGACTTAGCCAGCTTTGGTGTCTGGCTGGGCAATAGAGTGGCAGCGTAGGTAGGTGTGAGTAAGACCGATCTTTACTGACCATGATTAAGGCAGCCTAAGTGGCTGTCTGGGCAATAGAGTAGCAGCATAGTTAGTTGTGGGTAAGACCGATCTTTCCTGACCATGATTTAGGCACCCTAAAGGGCTGTCTGGGCAATAGAGTGGCAGCATAGTGAGGCGTGGGTAAGACCGATCTTTCATGACTTATCCAGCCTTGTGTCTGGCTGGGCAATAGGGTGCCAGAGTAGTGAGGTGTGGGTAGGACAGATCTTTCACAATCATGACTTAGCCTGCCTCAGTGTCTGTCTGGGCAATAAAGTGGCAGCATAGTGAGGTGTGGGTAAGACCGATCTTTCATGACTTTAAGCAGCCTTGTGTATGGCTGGACAATAGGGTGCCAGAGTAGTGAGGTGTGGGGAGGACAGATCTCTCACAATCATGACTTAGCCAGCCTCGGTGTCTGTCTGGGCAATAGAGTGGCAGCATAGTGAGGTGTGGGTAAGACCGATCTTTCATGATTTGGCCAGCCTCGTGTCTGACTGGGCAATAGGGTTCCGGAGTAGTGAGGTGTGGCTAGAAGAGATCTTTCACAACCATGACTTAGCCAGCCTCAGTGGCTTGCTGGGCAATAGAGTGGCAGCATAGTGAGGTGTGGGTAAGAGAGATCTTTCATGACTTAGCCAGCCCCGGTGTCCGGCTGGGCAATGGGGTGCCAGAGTAGTGAAGTGTGCATAGGACAGATCTTTCATGACTTAGCCAGCCTCGGTGTCTGGCTGGGCAATAGAGTTGCAGAGTAGTGAGGTGTGGGTAAAATGGATCTACACAGCCATGACTTAGCCAGCCTCAGTGTCTGGCTGGGCAACAGAGTGGCAGAGTAGTTGGGTGTGGTCAGGTAGCCAGATCTTCTATGGCAGTCTAGAAGTCCTAGCCAACATATGTGGCTGGTGGGGTAAGAGGGTGATAAAGTGGTTAGGCGTGGGCAAAATCAACCATAAAGAAGTTGTAATCAAGATGTTGGGTGGTTGTCAAACTAGAAATTATATCGTGCCTCCTATTGCTATGAATATATGTATATTGGCCTACGCCAAGCTGCTAACAAGCTGATTATAAACTACATGTGAATAAACTCGCATTGCAAGGTCCTGACCTTAGAAACCATGTAAACTGTCATTTTGGGTCAAGCCGTCATTTTAGGTTTCCTTGCTCTATAAAGTCACCATGTGAGCTAAAATGGTAGCCTATGTTATTCAGAACAGAACTTGATTGTCATGACCTCTGTACAGCTAATGTATAACTTGCCTGCAGGCCACTTGTTAGGGTCATGAGCTGAGACCTTGTCCTTCTGCTGACCTGTGTGCAATGGATTACCTGTATCACCAAAACTGATCTATAATTGAATGAGAACACCTGCTTAACTATATTGTATAAATTAAGTCCTGCATTGTAATGTTAGGCCTAGAGCATACATTATTACCATTTCTTCTTGTTAATGTATAAACCTAAGATGAACTAGATTTGACCTGGAAAGGGACCCTAGAGCAGTAACGTATTTTTGGAATGGTTAACCTGCAGAAAGGCTGGACAACAGGCTGGAGAAATGTATAAAAGCCTGACAGTTTCAATGAATATTTGCACTCACTGAGCACAACGAACCACGCCGGAGTTCGCTGTGTTGTACTGAGGGTCGATAGCTATCTGAATTTTGTTCTGTTGTTTTGTAACTGGATTCAGTATAAAATAAAGTGCTTTGTATGTTCCTTTGTAACCTGTGTTTGGTGTGTTTCCTTTTTGGTTACCCTGCCTCATATTATTTCCTTGTTTTCAGAGTTGGCGCCCGGAATAGGGACCCTCAAGATTGATGCCGGATTATTGAAGGTTGACGCACGCTACCGGACCGGGATCGGACGGTGTGACATAACGGGCCCGACTGAACGAGACGCGGCACCTCAACAGCGCTGCACGATCCGTTCCCTGGACGATAGCCGTGTGGTCTGAGACGGCATCTTGACGAGGGTCAATTTTTTGAGGCGGCCAGATTTGCCGAAATCACCATATACAAGGTAAAATTCGTTAGGTAAGTCCTTTGTAAACCGATCGGACCTCCTTAGGTTTGGTCAGGTGAGTCGTTACCCGACTCTTAATTTAACCCTGACAATTTGAATTTGGCGCATTGTATCTGCAGACACAATTATTGACCAGGTAACACCGAGTATTTGAGAAATGCCTGGGAAATTGTCTAGCTGCTTTAGGGCATTATTCCGCAGCGATAGACAATCTTTGGAATTTAGTCGTCCGGCACCACAGGAGGGGTCGCCGGCATGTACTATGTACTGTAAGCATGGCATTGGAAGTGTAGTATTTAATAAAATTTGGCACAGACAAACCAGACATGCCTCCGAACTTCAGTGGCCAGTCAATGGTAGTTTTGAGATCCCTCGTATTGAATATTTAGAGTCAGTCTTGTTAAAAAAGAAGGCCAGACCTGCAGCATTTGATGTTTTGCAAAATTGGAAAAGAGAAGCGTTGCAGCAGCTTAAAAGTAGGGAAAAACATGTGCGCCGTCATAAAACAAATGCTGAGAAGGGGTTGTTATATGATCAGGACAAATAGTCTGAGTCGGTTAGGAATATGGACAGGGCTTTCTCACTCGGTATTCAGAAAATCTATCCTTCTAAAGATCTTCATGTTTCTGATGAGTTTATCGACAAATTGTTAAATGAACGAAGGCCTGGTGCCTCTGCACCACCTCCGTATATTCCTCTTCCTCCTGCTGTACCTCTTCCTGCTGTTATTCCTGCTCTTCCTGCTCAACCTGTTGCTCCTATTCCTCCGGTTGTTGTTCCTCCACCTGCTCCTCTGCCTCTTCCCATTGCACCAGTAATAGTACCTCCATTGAAATTGCCTGCACCCTCACTCGCAAGTAGTTCTGTACCGCTTGTAGTTGATCAGGGTGCGGGGTCGAGGATTGTTACTCGTAATACTGTTCCTACAGAAAAGAAACAGGATTTGTTTGCATGGGCTAAGCATTGTATGGAGAGAGATGATCGAGCTAATGTTCTTGCCACACTTTCTAATATGGATAATTTTCCTGAGAAAAATGTTTTCATTGAAGGTTTAGGGATTCATTTATGTGTAATGTGGGGTAAATTAAATAATGCAGACCTCCCACAAGGGTTGAGGGACCTGAATACTTTAGCGTTTTCAAGAGACACTCTGGAGAAGGTACATGAGCATGTTGAGAGGATATTTGAGTATAGAAAGGAGTTGGAATGGTTACGGAATGAGGATGACGAAGAAGAAAGTATGTATGTACAGAAACGATTTCTTCCGTGTCGTAAATCGACATCTGAGGAGGCGCGAATTTGTACAAAAGATGCGATTAGATGGATTTCAGACATATCGATAACTCCAGTTGAGGTATATGACACATACAGTCAATATACGCTAGAAATTCAGAGGAAAGTGATACAGGTAATGGTAGAGTACCTGCAGGATGAATGTTTAAAGAGAAAGGTTAGTTGTCCCACAGAGTTATTGAGCATTTATAAGAGAGCTTTTTCACTTGACACTTCTTCAACTGCTTTAGCGCTCGACTTAGCTCTGTTGCTTAGTAAGCGTTCGGAGTTGCCTACATCTCAGTTGCCTATGAGAGAGGTTCCTCCGACATTTGTCCCAAAGGTTGAGATTCCTGCTAATGCTGCAGCAGGTACACCTGCTGTGGACATTCCTGCACATTATGTATCGCAGTTTGTTCACGTCCCGTTTTCACGACAGGAAGTGAATACTATTAGACAAACTATTCCTGACATTAGGAAAAATCCGACAGGGTTCTATAAAGAGATAGAGTCCGTTTTGCAGTCCTCAGTATTTACCCTAGGCGACATTGATTTGCTATTCCCTGTACTCCTGCCTGTAGATTTGTGGAAACAAGTTAGAACTATAGACGATGTACCAGGGTTGGGAGATACATGGGCTAACATAGTTAGGCTTGATGGGGAAAGGCCAGCTGGTGAGAGACCACCTCAGGTGATACTAACTTTGCCTGACAGAATCATTGCAAAACTGAAAACTATAATCCCCGAAAAGAGAATTATTTGGGTCAAGCTTACGGTCTGTGTACAAGTAAAATCTGAGGGTGCTACCGAGTTCTTTAATCGGTTCGAACAGGTATTCTCGGATTTCAGTGGACAAGACTTAGGCACAGAGTCTGGGAAAAGATTATTTGTGGACAAATTTGTACGTGGATTGCTGCCTGACATCCTGTCACAAATTATGTCTTCTGAGAGCGCTTGGCAGGCGAAATCCCAATCAGAAGTACTGCACATGGCTCAGTACTACGAGAACCGTGTCAATAATGAAAAAGATAGAGTCGAGAAGAGAAAAGGTGATTTGAAGACTAAAGTATTGTTACAGCAAATTGTTAGAGGACCCAGAGGGGGTAGTTCGCAGATTAGAGGTCAGTATGTTCCACAAGGGAATGTGCCCTTGGGTCCTGTGAATATTAACCAGTGTGTCTATTGTCGCCAGGAGGGTCATTGGCGTGCACAATGCCCCTGCCCCGTCCTTCGACAGAGGTCGAATAACACATTTGGAAATATGGGTAGACGATCCAGAGGTCGCCCGGGTGTAGGGGGCCCTGGTAGAGGCCAGTTTTCGCAGGATCCCCAACAACCTTTTTCACAGGATAATCAGACTTCGAGTGTGGATACTAGAAACATATTTGATCATCCTTCTGCTGCATATCTATCTGAAGAGCTTCCTTTTGATGATATTCTGTTTCGTTAGGATTGCCTGAAGCAGGGTTTGGAACCTACACCTATTCCCGTTAATCAGAAAGGTCCCTACGTTGAAATGGTAGTGGGAGATAGGAAACATCAATTTTTGATAGATACTGGAGCACAGAAGTGCTCCATTGATCATTCGCGGGTTCCAAACATTCCACTGTCAGGGCAAACCAATGTTTCTGTAGGGTTTTCTCGCACACCAGTTGTTTGTCCGGTTTCTTCACCGGTACCTATTTCTTTGGGTCCCTTTACGGACCACTGTCCATTTCTCTTGACTTGTGGAGAGAATTTGCTGGGGTTGAATCTGTTGAAGGAATTAAATGCGGTAATTCAATGTTCATCTGACGGAGTGCGTTTGACGATTTCACCACAGCAATGTTCTGTTTCGCAATTCTTGACTAGACCTTTGCCGCCAGAATTCAGTAATGTACCAGAGTGTTTGTGGGCAGTTGATGACAATGATGTCGGTGTTTTGCAGATTGAGCCTGTTAAAATAGTTTTGAAACATGGAATTAAGCTGCCCCATATTCCACAGTATAAGATCTCAGTTGAAGGCGAGCGAGCTTTGAAGAGCATTGTTTCCGATTTTGTGCATCGTGGGGTGATTGAGGAGATTGGAGGAAGTTTGTGCAATAGTCCGATTTTACCCGTGTACAAAAAAGGTGATAATGCAATTATTGGATTGCCCCCTACTTGTACGTTGCTTCAATATGTTGATGATTTGCTTTTAGCCGCTGACTCTGAGAGCTCTTGTAAAGAGGGCACTGTGTTGTTGCTCATCCATCTAGCTATGCATGGACACAAAGCTTCGCTCAAAAAGTTTCAATATTGTTGCCAGGAGGGAAGAAGATTGACACCTGAATACACAAAAAGGAAGTTAGAGCCTTGATAGGTATGGCTTCTTACTGTAGGTTATGGATCCCAAACTTCTCACTAGTGATAAAACCGATGTTGGCCTTGACGAAGAAGGGTATTTCTTTGCCATTGCCATGGAATACGGAGCATCAACATTCATTCGAGTTGCTCAAGACTGCATTATGTTCGGCGCCAGTTTTGGGCACACCGAACTATGAGAAGGCCTTTGTGTTGTTTGTGCATGAATGTGATGGATGTGCTTTGGCTGTATAAACGCAGGAACATGGAGGGAAGAATAGGCCATGCGGTTACTACTCTTCCGCCCTTGATCCTGTTGCATGCGCTTTGCCAAGATGTTTGCGCGCTGTCGCTGCTGCTGCTGCTGCGTCTGTAAAACAGAGTGAGGGAATGGTCCTAGGCCATGATTTAACCCTGATGGTGCCTCACTCTGTAGATATTCTATTGAACAAAACCCAAACACAACACCTCACTTCTGCACGACTGACAAGATATGAATTAATCTTGTTTGTTCCCCACATTCAAATTAGGAGGTGCTGCGTTCTTAATCCGGCTGAACTCCTACCTTTCCCGGAAATACTGTTTGCGGTGACGAAGAGTCACATGACTGCCTGTATACTACTGAACAAGATACAAAAGGCAGAGTTGATTTGAGGGACACTCCTTTGGATAACCCACAAGGGGAGCTGTTTTGTGATGGCTCCTGCTTCAAACTACTGGATGGTACATCCACAGCTGCTTATGCAGTCACTACATTGAGTACAGTTGTGGAGACCAAGAGAATTACGCATAACTCTGCGCAGGCCGCAGAGATTATAGCATTGACTCGAGCTTGTGAGCTTTCCGAAGGGCTAACAGTAAACATATATACTGATAGCCAGTATGCCTTTGGGGTGGCTCACAACTTTGGGAGACTTTGGTCAGAGAGAGGGTTTTTAACTTCGCATGGCACCAAGATCTAACATGGCTCCCTGATAGTACAATTGCTTTCAGCGCTTGCGCTCCCTAGTCAGTTAGCAATCATTAAGTGTGCAGCACATCGCAAGATTATAGATGATGTAGGGAAAGGGAATGCTTTCGCTGATCAAATAGCTAGACAAACTGCCTCTGATCTCTTTACGGAGATGTATGTTTCAAGGGAGACTGTAGATGCCTATGCAATGGATGAGGGTGTCGGGTCTGTACGGGATATCCAAGCCGATGCCACATTAGAAGAATCCAAGAGGTGGGCTGAGGGCTTGGGGAAACTCGATGATGAGGGGCGTTGGGTGGACATGGTTGAAGGGAAATGGTTGCTTCCTAATGCCTATATAGTAATGATGGTTACCATGGCACACGGTCCCACACATGTGTGCGCTCAACAGATCACGAGAATGTTAGAGAAAGTCTGGGTAAATGATAAGATTTCAAAAATTGCCCAGCATTATGTCCAAAATTGCATGATTTGCCTACAAAACAATTTGGGAAAGGGGACAGCAACTCCAGGAGGTAGCTTTGGGCCTCCTTCTGTCCCGTTTGAAGTGATTCACTTTGACTTTATTGAAATGGAGCGATGTAACAATCTAAAATATGTCCTTGTGGTCATTTGCGCCTTTAGTAAGTGGGTCGAGGCTTTCCCTGTTAAAGACGCTACAGCCATGACCACTGCAAAGACCATGTTAAAGGAATTCTTCCCACGGCTCGGTTTGCCGAGAGTTATCTGATCGGATAATGGTCCGCATTTTATCGCTGCTGTAATTCTACAGATATGTACGGCATAGCAAATTGACAAACGATTCCATTCGGCCAGACATGCTCAGAGCGCCGGATTAGTGGAAAGAAACAATGGTATCATAAAAAACAAGCTCGCTAAGACGTGTGCCGGCACCAAACTAAAATGGCCGGACGCCTTACCGATCGTGTTACTTTCAATGCGGACAACCCCTCAAACTAAGACTGGGCTCTCTCCCTTTGAGGTGGTAATGGGGAGACCTGCTAATATTTGGGGTTTGTCTAAAAGCTGCGCATTGCACGATATAGAAAATGTACTTCTCTCCGACTATTGTAACCAATTGACTAAAAACCTGTTTTCAATTTATCACCTGGTGCGAGAGGCATTGCCGGTGAGATACGAGGGCCCCGGTCACAGTCTATGACCAGGGGATTGGATCCTCGTTAAATCCTTCAATAGAGCGTCTTGCCTCGCACCACGTTGGAGTGGCCCCTACCTGGTGCTCCTGGTCACTCAGACTGCGGTGCGGGTAGGAGGACGTCGCCACTGGATCCACGGCAGCCACACCAAACGGATCCCACACCCAGTGCCATACGATAAAGAAGATGCAGAACCCCTTTCCGACATTGAAACCAACGTACCCGAAACGGCAGACGGTGGAGAGAGAGTATCAGAGGCCGTTCTGGAAGTTGTAAGGCCCGCCAAAACGGCCATCTTGCCTCCTTGCTCTCCCACTGCATGGTTTGTGGATCATCCATCTTCTGATCCAACTTCTGTTCACTCGCCACCTCCTGTGGGAAGTGACGACATCCTGTCTGCTGATTCTTTTGCACTGGAAACTGTGAAGTATAATCTCCGCCCAAGGAGATAGGTTTGCAATACGGCTCTTGCTGTACAATTGAAAGAATTTGAGGGCTTGCCTTTTTTTGGCCCAATTGCATAAAGGGTTCTGCTGGCTAAGGGTTGTGGGAAAAGACATTAAGAAGACGCGCGACCGGAGTCGCCAGCAAACAAACAATTGGTGTTTCTTGATTGAAGATGACAATGCCCGCATCCGCTACCGTTCGTACTGAACTTTTGGAAAAAAATGTGACTAGGAGAGACAATGAGCAGATGTGTATGGGGGCCCCGAAAACGTTTTGTTGTCTACTGGTGATAATCACGGGACTTTTAGTAACTGTTGGTTGTGGGTTTTGGTATTTGGAGAGAATGTACCCTTTGAATGATTTCCTACCTGTTGAAAATATAACTGTTGTTCCCACTCCTTCTGTGCAACTACATACCTTGTCACCTAGAGATCTTTTGCATAGACGGAATTTTCAAAATAACACTCTACTTCTAATTATGAATGCTACCCATGCAATCTTTAACAGAACCAATTGTTGGATCTGCTCGCATTTACCGCAACATGGGGATAAGGGGCTAGGTTGGTATATTCACCCTTTACCTTTGACAACTGCTTGTTATGCTTCACTTAGAGCACTGTTCTTTGGCCGATGGAACGATAGCATCTCGGGGAACTTTGATGGCACTAATTTGAATAGTTTTGAGAAACGTGTTCTGACTCCCCTGGAATGCTCGCTTTTCGCAAATAGGAGTAAGCTCAATATTGCTTCTATTAGGCCTTCTGATAGACTGTCTCGTCCTTTCCAATCTTTGATTTCCTTTAAAATGGCCCCGATAGGCAATAAGGATACCGTGCCTCCTTCTTATACTGTTAACCATAGCCCCGATTCAGTTTCTTTCTGCATACAGAGGAATGGCACCTGGTCAATGGGAAATTTTAAAGGTTGTGCCAACGTTGCAAATTTGACTGGGGAAGACAGACCTTTGTATTTAGGCGAACCGATCTATTTTGTTTGCGGTAATGTAGCATTTCCATGGTTGCCCAGGGATTGGCAGGGAACTTGTTATCTAGGAATCCTGTTACCTGGGGTGTTTATAGCAAGTACTGTAGAGGTTTCAAAGGCTCGTCCACGGCGGGACAAGAATGGCGACACTCCAGCACAGGTTTTAGGAGATGTAGCGAAATCATTCCTTCCATTCTTTGGGCAGATAGCGAATTCCGAGGATATCAGGAAACTAGCGAGAGTACTGGAGAGAACCATCAGCCGGACCACAGATATACTCTATAATATGACTTTAGAGCAGACAGCGATCAGATTGGTAGCGCTTCAGAACCGGATGGCATTAGATGTCATTCTGGCTGAATGTGGTGGAGTATGTAAATTAGTGGGGTCCGCTTGCTGTGTTTTCGTACCGGATTCCTCCCCAACTATTTTTAAGGCAATACAGAATCTGCACATTCTTAGTTCAGAAGTGCATGTTCCCGAGGGAAATTGGGATCTTAGCGCTTGGTTCTGGGACTTCTGGCGGTCTTGGGGTTGGAAAGTGCTTTCAGTCTTGCTGATTATTTTGGGAATTCTGCTATTTCTTTGTTGTTGTATCCAATGTCTACCAAGTATATGTTCAATGCTAGGGGGATGTTGCACTCAGGCGATAGGTACAATAGGACATAAAGTGTATGCCCCGGATAAAACCTCTAAGGAGTATGTACTGAAAGAGATCTTAGTAAAAGATCTAATGGCGATAGATATTTCTGACAGCTATTCAGGGTGCATGGACGATGACACATGGAGTTATTTGCAGGGAGATCAGAAGTAGTTTAGCACTTGGCATAGGCCAAAAGGAGGGTTTGTCAAACTAGAAATTATATCGTGCCTCCTATTGCTATGAATATATGTATATTGGCCTACGCCAAGCTGCTAACAAGCTGCTTATAAACTACATGTGAATAAACTCGCATTGCAAGGTCCTGACCTTAGAAACCATGTAAACTGTCATTTTGGGTCAAGCCGCCATTTTAGGTTTCCTTGCTCTATAAAGTCACCATGTGAGCTAAAATGGTAGCCTATGTTATTCAGAACAGAACTTGATTGTCATGACCTCTGTACAGCTAATGTGTAACTTGCCTGCAGGCCACTTGTTAGGGTCATGAGCTGAGACCTTGTCCTTCTGCTGACCTGTGTGCAATGGATTACCTGTATCACCGAAACTGAGCTATAATTGAATGAGAACACCTGCTTAACTATATTGTATAAATTAAATCCTGCATTGTAATGTTAGGCCTAGAGCATACATTATTACCATTTCTTCTTGTTAATGTATAAACCTAAGATGAACTAGATTTGACCTGGCAAGGGACCCTAGAGCAGTAACTTATTTATGGAATGGTTAACCTGCAGAAAGGCTGGACAACAGGCTGGAGAAATGTATAAAAGCCTGACTGTTTCAATGAATATTTGCACTCACTGAGCACACCGAACCATGCCGGAGTTCGCTGTGTTGTACTAAGGGTCGATAGCTATATGAATTTTGTTCTGTTCTTTTGTAACTGGATTCAGTATAAAATAAAGTGCTTTGTATGTTCCTTTGTAAGCTGTGTTTGGTGTGTTTCCTTTTTGGTTACCCTGCCTCATATTAGTTCCTTGTTTTCACATGGTGACATTAGTTAGTGATATTTTTACTCAAAAATGAGTTCAAGGGATGCCATGTGCATGCATGTCATGCAAGGTGGTCATACTAGGACTCAGTCCGCCAAAGTAGTCCCTAAAAGATGGCATCGCCCTTGCCTACTTGAGCAACCTCAGGCCCTTGCCACTGCCAAGCAAGACTAAACTCAAATGAACCAGGCATGCCTTGTTTATGACCTTTGAGGCTGAACTTGCTTGAGCCGATTCACACAAACCTCAAAGAAAGTCTGGACAAGTCTGCTTAGTTTGAATCTCCACAAGTTGAGGGGATTTGAGATTTAACTGAATAAATTCACCCAGGTTTGCTGATCTGGAGCCAGATCACAGAAGTTTTGCACTCGTGCAAGTGCAATATTGCTGGGTACTAGGGCTAAGTTTGCCCTATTTCTAAAAACACTTGGAGTTATTAGTACTAATACCGTGCAAACTTTGCACTTACACCGGTGCAAAACTTCTGTAATCTGGCCCCTGGATTACACTTTCATAATCTCATCCATGAAAAATTATCAAAAGCGTCTGCCATAAATTTTGGTCAGTGGCCGAGGTGTACGAAAAGAAGTAGTGGAACTCTGCACATTACACACCCTCAAACACATGCTCCTGCTGATCATGCAAGATTCTACTTCTTCCTACACTTTCATTTTAAAACGAAAACATTCTGGAACGGTTACTTTTTAAAATAAAAGTATAGGAACAATAAAACTTAATTAAAAAAGTAGAGGAGCGCCACTCCCTACTGCTCCCGCTCACTTCGACCACTGGTTTTGGTAACCGTAGCAGCAACTTCTCGGCAGCACGCTCTGTTTAATGCTGTTTTTGCGGGCAGCATTGTTTCTTTTTGGGGAGGCTGGGAGTGAGGGGCTCTGTTTAGTCTCAACTCCGCATTTTTACCCTCCTGCAACTCTTACATCCCCTACCGTGGTGGGAGTATATGCAATCCAGAAGAGCAGAGCGTCCATTTTAGGGGAAGTACTGCTAGTGATAAAGATGGCTGCCGGGAGGCGGGACTTCCTGTGGATGTATTTATCTCCTGCCTAGTGCTTGGAAATAGCTCCCTTTATCTGCTATTGGCTTTCTTAATACATGCTTGGTTTCCTACATTGACCAATCTCTGTGGCATCTGTTTTTATCCCAATCTCTCCCGCATCCCCCTGACCTCTAATCCTCTCCCGCATACTCTGCCCGGTGTCCCTTTCTGTGACCTCCCTGCACTGCTGCACTCACTCCTCCTCCTTCACCTCTTCCCCTTCCGGTCTGCCTCCCCTCAGTCACTGCCCACTCTTCCGTTTTATCCCCCCCTCCAGCTGGTGAAGACCCACCCGCTGCTGCCCAGTCGCAATTACATCATCGGGTACCACCCTCACGGGATCCTGTGCATCGGTGCCTTCTGCAACTTCATCACCGAGTCCACGGGATTCTCGGAGAAATTCCCCGGCATCCGGCCTTTCCTGGCCACACTGGCCGGCAACTTCCGCCTGCCAGTCCTGCGGGAGTATATGATGAGTGGAGGTGAGTACTTCCATGCCACCTGGCACCCAAAGACTGCATTCAGTCCTGAGGGCCTTGAGGTTTTATTGAACTTTTATACTCATCTGCCTTTAATGTTTTTATCCTGTATTCTTTCATTTCTCTATTTTTACTCCTGTCTTTTATGGGGTTGCTGTCCTTGTTCGTTTCTGGTCTTTTATGTACTTGTTTATAGCGCCTGTTTACCCCCCTGGGCTTAAGGCGCTCTACAAATGTATGAATTCACATGGTGAGTATACCAGAGAAACACAGACCTAAAACACAGTTAAGCACACAATAACATGCAATCCCATTGCTTGTTTTGGAAAGTGATATATTTTTGTATTCATGTGTTTGTGCACATATTACATATTACCTGCGGGATTTCTAAAGTGCCAGTCTCGCTGTGAAGCATCTTAGCATTGTATACAAGGGACTCATCTGGGGGTTACAAGTAGAGTGCAGGGGTAGCAGAGTGGCTGGGCAGGGGCCGCAGGGAGTGGAGGCTCCGGAGGGCGGAGTGGAGCGAAGCGAATACTGCGGGTCTTCCGGTTCTTCCGGTAGTGTAGGATGAGTCGGCCAGTCTAATATGTGTTGGCCACCTGTTCCAGAGGCGGGGTGCAGGACAGGAGAAGGCCCGTTTCCTGGCTCTTAAGGTTCTGTGCTTTGTGCTCTGGTCTCCGGAGATGGGCAGTGTTTCGGCCCAATGGAGTCTTCACCTTGCTTGATCACCACTGGGCCATGATAAACACGGCGCCTGAGGGAACAGCCTGATACATATATCATATTAAATAGGAGAGTGATACAGGGTGGGTGCTGGTCCGTATAGATTTATATGCAGGAAAACACGCCCTGCCCTAACACATTGAGGTAACACATTGAGGTCACACATTGAATCAATAGAGACTTGAATATTCATCATTGTGGTATGTGCACATGGTCGAGACTGACACATGCAGACCTGCTGATATCAGCACTCTCCATCGCCACCTGTTTTGCATCCAGATCCTTAGGCAGCAGAATTGTGTCCCTGGCCTTTTCACCCATGGGCTGGCAACTCTGGAAACTAGCCATGTCATTGCAAGGGAGCAGCAGCCTTTCAATACTTTGGCTGCATTCCGATTGGTTCTCAGTTCTTCGGTGAACCTATACAGACCTGCGCGCTGCTGTGCGCTCGTCTGGACTGTGGGTTACCAGGGGTTGAAAAATGCAATAGCGCTTGGCAGGAGCAGAGGAGTGCTGGCAGCATTCTAGGATAGACTCCCCTGTCTGGCCAGGAGAGATTACATCTTCTGGGGTTATGCAAGGTTAACAACCTCGGCACCCACCCCACAGAGGTGAAGGACCTACAGCGCCAAGATATCTTCAGACAATAGTTGCGCCATATAAAGCTATGGTAGCATAAAATAACTTAGACGGTGCAGGATCCACCCAGATGGAGCCCTGGAGCATGTTCCCGATGAGTGCTTCTGATCGGATCCAGGTGTTGCCGTTTAGGTGTTGGAATGACAGAAATTGAATTGCTAGCCACCATATTGTGTCTTGTGTCTCCCTGGTCCTGGTCCTGCATGAATGCTCACCTGATGGAATGTTAGCTGGTGGAATGTTGTGGTGTGAGTGCCCCTTGAAGTTCCATGAATGTCAGGTGGAGTGAGAGAGCCTCTGAGGGAGGTGGCCAGTGGATGTCTTCCTATACCTTCTTTCTTACCTACCTTGAATTTATCCTGTTGTATCACCTTGTCAACCTGTAGCTTAGTAAAGAAGTTCACTTCCCTACCTGAGGTGTCAGTCATCCTTCAAACCTTAACACACTACATTTGATTCGAGCTTCCTTTTAACAAGGCTCACTCACTGCCCAGTAGATTTTTTTTAGATCAATTTCAATTTTTATTTAATGGAACATGGATGTTGTAGATCTATTTAAAAAGAAAGTATGCCTCTGATATTGAATTTGATAAGTTATGCAAAAAGGAATTCCCCTGCATTTTATAACATGTGTCTGTCCCTTTACTTTGGGAGTAATTGCCTGTGTTTTGGGCTTAAAAGTGGCTGGCGTGCCGCTTATTTGCCGGACTGCATAGAAAGTAAATACCCTTATGTATTGCAGTGCTTTGTGGGTATCATGTGCAGTGATTATCCAGTGCAATCCTGACTCATACTTAGGTTTTATTTTACAAAGGACCGATATTTAAGAGACCAACATTTCGCCATTACCACCAAATATTCGGGTCCCTGTATGATCAGATTTTGTATGCAAACCATATAATCCACCTTATAACTTTTCCACATTTGCTGCAAATCCCAGAAACCCATAAACGGCGACTGGACTGACGTGGATCGCATTTATATCTGGTCGTCTGGAATTTCCATCAGAAACTGAAGGAAAATCTTGCGAATGACCAAGGATCTGACCGCAAGGCTCCACACTTCCTGCGTGTCTAATACAATTCGGTGTATCATTAACTGAAAAACCCAATAGATTGCTGTGAAGATTATAGATTTATTTTGTTTAAAATGGCTTGGTACGCTGTATCTGGCTTGGTCCTGTCTACCAACCACACTGTCCCATGATTGAAGTCGTAGGGTATGGCCAACCCTATGGTATCTCACCCGATGCCGGTCAAGTCAGACGTCTCCACTGTGGCCCTAAGGTTACGAACAGCCATTTGATGACATCACCTATAGCCGCAGAGCAGAGTCCAGTGCTCTCATTCCCCAGGTTGGAATCACTCGTGGTCGACCCACACATCAGCCTGTTCTTGCTTCTTGGTTCTTGCTTGCAATGTGTTGCTTTTTTATTTGGAGGTTTCTCCAATCATTCTGAATTCTTCTGAAAATATGGCTTATGGGACTGGATCCAGGATGGTGCAGATGTGCATCCTGAAATGCTCCAGTTGTGGAATCCACAACACCACTTAGTCTTCCAGATGTGCCGTTTAAAACGAGACCCAAGGCAGCAGACATGACCTTTAGAAGAAGACTCAATCCCAGTCGAAACAACCAAAATCTAAAGTGCCGTCTTCTGGACCGAACCAGTAGGCACACCTGGAGTGTGCCCTCAGATGATTGCTCCAGTTGTGATCTTCAGTACTCGATACAATACCGCAAAAGTGGTATTCAGATCTAGACTTGATGCTCTAGATGTAGTCTAAAGAAATAGACCTGAATCTCTTGAAGACTAAGTCCAACTTGGCAAATGTGGTCTCCAAGGGTAAATCAAAGACTCAAAATGTGACCTCTATAGCTAATACTGTGGATGTGGTCTCCAAGACTACACTGAGTGCTTCTGATATAGTGTGAAGGTCTTAACCAAAGTGGCCCACAGAATTGACCTCCATATTCTAGAGGTGATCACTAGAGGTAAACCCAATACTCTATATGAGGTTTCCAGAATTGGAGGCTCCACCACCGAATTACCACATGAACCCCAGTAATGATGTGTACAGTGAGGATACAACCTCAATTGTATGTCTATTAACATCTCCCCTATGCATTGCAGCAATCCCTCTGGTCTCCCCGAGACCATGATACATTGTGTACACACTTTTCACTGGTCCTCATTGATCCTTTACTTCCTCCTCAAAGTCACATTGGGGCTTTTCAATCATGCCTCTTTTTCCCCCTTGGTTCAGCTACAAATATCTCACCTTTCAACTCATCTCGATTTCATTTCAGTTTTCATCAAAGATATTGGATGCAGAGCATATCCCATATGTGTCTATTATTCCATAGGTACTGGGAAGATCAGAGGGGGGTCGCCCTGGAACAGCCTCTTTTAAGAAGGTCCATGTAGGGAAGTAGTGCAGAAGGTCCAGGGTCAGAATATCGGTGGCGGATACAATACCTTAGAAGGGATTTGTTGGCAAAAGACAAAGGACCCGAGTATAAAGAAGCCTATACAGCATTTTAGTCCCCAGCAAGAGGGGTGGGGGTATTGCAGCCTCCCGCCAATGGGGCGGCTCAGAATGGGAGCTTTACCAAACAGTAACCCCCCACTCCGAGACTCCTGGCAGCTAGAGGTGACCATCTTCCCTTGTTGGGAATTAGGTAAGTGCTGCCCCATCCCCTCTTTCCCCCAACCAATTTCCACACCCCTAACCCACAACCACAGCCTCCCCTCTTACCTTACGCTCTTCCATCCCTGAGTGTTCCTGGCACAGCTCCTTCCCAGAAATGGCGGGAGAAGGGACTCCATGTAGTTCACTTCTCACCAATCCATGGCAGCCATCTTGTTTTGTCATTTGTTTCTCAATTTGCGAAACGGCAAATGCACTGTTTCACAACTTGAAAAAAAAAGACTACTAGTACCCCAGTACAACGTTCCTGTGGTACTAATAGCAATATAACGCTTGCAAGAGGGGCATTACCAGTCAGGTAATGCTCTGGTGCTAACGTTAAAACCCTCACTTCACTCGGCTTCTAACTACTTATGCCCCGGGGCATTACCTAACAAGTAATGCCCCCCCCCCAGCTTGAGTTATATTGTTCAATTGAAAGAGTTCTGATGAAATAAAGCACTTCTGGCTTACAACTACTAAGTCTTGTGACATTTTATGAGTTAAAAATAAACACATTTTTTCTCTTCTAAGACAGCTCTGCAAAAGACCCTAAAACTGTCTAGTTGATTATTTTAAAAACTGTTTTAGGTAAAAGTACCAACCACTGTGTAAAGCACAGTAGAAGGCAAGGGAGCAACAAGTCCTTTGCATTGTCAGAAGAGTGGGCGCTTCTGACAATGCAAGCTCTTAATGCACAGACGTGCTCAGTCGAGGGGTTCATTGCTGCCCAAGGGCATATTGCTGCTGTGCAGATGATCCCCACTGGAGTTGATGGAAGAGAGGAAACCCATTCTGCGGCACCATAAACATTGCACAGTCCAACTGTATATTGAATGGCTTTCAGGTGTGTGAGATGACTCACAATTCCTGCAAGTGCACACGCTCTGTGCATGCGCAAACCACCATACCCAACACATCATGGCATTCCATCCATTACTTCCCGATGGAATATGGCTTTCATGCCATACCTGCCTACATTTCAAAAAGGAAAACCTGGAAATTTGCATCACACGATGCCCCGCCCCATCCCACTAGAGACTCCACCCACCACCACGCCCACTTTTTAGTGAGTGTCCAATGCCGCAGCGCCTGCACATTCACATCAATTGAGAAACACGCAGCGTCTTCACTGCAGCTCTCCTCAGTTAACGTTTAACCTCGTCTTTCACGTGACCAGAGGCTGCATGATATATCCGCCCGCCGATATAGTCTTTATGTCAAGAAATGTTACAAATTCAAGGGGCCTGTGACCAAACAGCCAGAAACCCGGAGAGACCACGCTCTTCCCCAGAGACCCGGACAAGAGCGTGGAAACACAGAGTCTCCCGGCTAAACCCAGAGACTAGACAGGTATGTTTCATGCCCTGCCGGCAGGGCGGACATGGCCTTTAATGGCTTGCCAGCCCGGGAGTGGGGTGTGAAAGGTATAATGAATATGCTGCATTTGTAATGTGTTTCAGGGTTTGTGAAGAATATGGAAGCTGTGGCCTAGTGGTAATGGAATGGCAGTTTTTAGTTGGAGCAGTGTAGAATGTCTTCTAACAGTACTTTATATGTAAGGAGGCTGCCACTTGTGACCAGGTGCACAATGCTGCAATGCATGGCATTTGATAGAGTGGTTAAAAAAGCGAATATGCTTATTGAGAAGCTTATTACAGGGTAAGCGGCAGTAACCCTGTAGAGGAGCAGATGTACATATCCGCAGGAGATCCTACCCCATGAGACCATACCCTGTCTAACACCAGCTATTATACCAATACCGCAGTGAGTATATGGGAGACGGTATCCATTAAGACCACCATATCGAATGTACCCTTGAGTTGATGACAGTTTACAGCAGGAACTTCCTGAAGGAATATGAGAAAGAGTTAAGAAAATGAACTGATGACATCATAAGAACGTCTGCACTAAGTCCTGAAATACTGAATGAAGACGATGTATGGATCCTAGAGGAGAAATGTCGAAGTAAAGAATCAAGTGAACTTTAAGGTGTAAAAGAAGAACATTACACAATACAAAGTGCTGCTGAAATCAGAAGTATAAAGAATGTACATATGCTGAAATGCAAGATAGAGCAAGTCATTGTATAGGATTAGCTACAAGTAAGTGAATAGAATGCAGGCAGAGATGCCAATGTCCAGAAACTGGACATTGGTATCATGATATGAGTAAGCCAAAGAACCATGGAGAAAGAAAGAAAGGCTGTTTCGCAGTGGAATAACAGGTTGTTTGGAGCTGCATTGGGAGGCTGTCTGGCTTGAAATCAAGAACGGCGATGTCAAGGTCAGCTATCTACGCTGAAGAGGAACATGTGTGCGGAGGATGAATCTTCTCACGTTAAGGTGCAAGAAAGAACACAGAGGATGCCACGTCTTAATTCATTTAAAGCATTTAAAATCTTGCAGAATGAACAGAATTGTGGTCTCTGGTCACGTGAGACGAGGATGGAAATAGGACTTGAACTTGGAGTTTCAGACACGATAGCGAGTGCCCTCACTCCTGTTGCATTCCCAGGACAAGAATACTCTGCAAGGCCAAATACAAAGTGAATTTCATGGCAGAAGGCATGGGTGATGAGAGATGTTGGGCTAATTGGGTGGTAAGGCAACCTCATGTCCTTTGTACTTGCACCTAGGTCTTGGCTTACGTGCTGCTAATTGTACCGAATGTTGAAGACATGGCACAAGCGTGCCAAACCAATCATATTAGTCAGTATAACAAAGGACCTTATAGCTTAAGAAACCAATGAAACACTGTGTAACTGATTTTTCTTAAATGACCCGAATGAAGAGGTAGGCATAAATTGTCCACCTGATATCGGACATCAACTAACAAACCTAGCTCCTATATGATTGTATATGTAGATGTATCCCTTAACCAATCCCAACCTGTGATAGGTTTTTCACTATTGCCACATATTATGATGTCATTCTGATGCATTAATAAGTATATAATTGTATTTTTTGTGGAAATCGCTGGGAAAATAGTGTACGTCCGTTGATGTTCGTTGTAAACTCCCTGTTTTAGATAATGGCTAATAAAACAGCAACTTGCCATCTTTGTGAGTTTGTCTGGTTATTTGGGCTCAGAAGTATTCTGGAGTAATCCCATCCAATTACAGATGCACGTTCCAAGGGCCATAAACTCATGTGGTAGCGGTGCAGATGGTTTCAATCTAAACTAGTTTGTCTTCAGAGTTTCGGACGATCAGGCATCCTCTGCCATTAGCTGGAAGATTGTGGAGTTTCCTGTGGAGAGCGGCCGATAGAAATAAACTTGCAAGAGAAATCACGATGGTGGGCAGGTCCCTCTTTGAAGAAATCCCTGCTCGGTTTCCACAGGCGCTCTACGGACAGAAGGCGAAGTGGTCGGATTGGAGGAGGAGTCGATATCGAAGGCTTCGAGTTGTTTAAACGGATGTAAGTAGACTAAGGGAAATGGCAATATAAAGGGGCAGGATTGTAATAGTTTATGAAAAGAGTGGCTAACAGGACATTTTGTATGGCTACAGGAACCCGTAGGTAATCCTATTTTAAGGGATATAGAGGAAGACGTCACAAATTCAAGTTGGAATATTAAGAGAGAGAATACACATGGTCAGGGCCGTGGGAGGTGACATCTTAAACTCCGTACTGGGTAATGTAATTGGAGGCGAGGAAGGAATACCTCTTAGTATAAATGATTATAGGGAAAAGAGAAGGTGATCAAAGGGGTTGTTAATGTAAATTGTGTTATTATTTTTGATTATTGTTTGAATGACGTTCTGAAAAGTGATACATTGTGAAAGTTGGAAGTGAAGTAGGTTTGAGTTAAATGTAGTAAATGATTGGCGCCAGTCAGAAGACAGATTGAGCGGCGATTGATGGTGCTTGCTCATATTTATTGTTTTTGAGATTAAAAGTGTTGAGCAATAATCATTGAGATAAGTAGAGATTTATTAAATATAACAAGGTAACGATCTGGTAAGTATCGACAGTTAATTGTGACCTATCATTATGGAGGACACTCCTCTTATGCACATTTGTGAAACATTACCACGACATGCGCTCAAGCTCAAACAGTACAGTGCGGAATGGGTAAAGGGCACAACTGATAAAATGTCCATGCCATGGCCGCAAGGGGGATCATTGTCAAAGGTAGTATTACAATACATGACTACATATGTGCACGCTGCGTACATGGGAAAGAAATTATAGAAAAGATGGCAGTTTTAGAACTCTGGAAAATGTATCAAGAGGAGAAAGTGTACCCTTTACCGAAGGAGTGGATGCTTAATCAGCATAAGCGGGAGGGTATCGAGCCTTCAGCTCCTCTTACTCTGCTTGAAACTAAGAATGCAGATGTAGAGGATACAGGGTTTTATCCTTTAAATGAATTAAATGCAGTATCAGGGTATAGTAACCCGACATATGCACCCCCGCTTATAGTAGCAATGACAGTCCAGAAGGGAGTAAAAAGAAGAAAGACACATGTAAGTTCATACGATATAAAGAGAAACAAGACGAGAGATCGAATATATCAACAGATATAGTCAGAGAAATTGAGAGATGGAAAGGAGAGAAGGATAAGGCCAATGAGGTAACGCTTGTACAGACCAAATGTATGGGAGGCAGATATTACTCAAGTTAGATGGGAAAAGCATAGAGGAGGTTGGGCAAAAAGAAGACAAAGATGAGCAAGGAAGGAAAAGCTGGGAACGACGGGAAAAGATATGTAGAGAAGAACAAGTGAAAGACAAAAAACAGGCAGAGGAACAAAGGAAGTATGATGTCAGAAGAAAGAAATAGAAGAAAGGGATAAGAGAGAAAGAAAGAGAGGAAGAAGAGGCTCAATGAGTGAAGGACAAAAGATTACAGAGAAGAAGAGAAGAACGAAGACAAGCAGTAAGAAGGAAAGCACGAAAGCAAGTAGAAGAGAGGGCAAGAAGAGATGCGATAGAATGAAGGGAAGTAGAAGAAAGACTAAAACAGAACAGAAGGCAGCGAGATCTTGACGCCAGTCTCGTTCTTAAAGAACGAATAATACCAAGCAATGAAATAAAGGGGTGATGGGAAACGGTAAGTCTTCCCAATCAGAGAAATGACTCAAGAAAAGTAGTACAAGAAGAGAAAAGATATGACACAGAAAGTATTGGAGAGAGGATCGATAAGATATGTCAGCAAATGAGGCAGAACAGCAAGTTTGGGACTTCAGGGAGCGGCAGACGATCCCTCATACCAAAACCACGGGATGAGGAGGAAAACGTGAACATATTTACACCATGAGTAACTTTGATTCAACATTACCACTTGCACAACACTGGTAAACTAATCATCAATTGGATGATAAAATGGATGTGAGGTTCATCGGATTGAGACAGGCTTCTCTGGGCGAGAGAGGCGGGAATAGAGAAGTCCTCCTTCGCCAGAGGGAAGATCGTATAATTTGCAAATTCAGAGCGACTGAGTTTGGCCTGACCAAGACCATGAGATGGCGTATTTTCTCTAAAAACTTTATTTAATTGTTTCAATTGACATACAATATGTACTAGAACTCTACATGTTATTCCTTGTTTTTGACCAGCACTTGTAATATCGAAGCAATTTTGATTTCTTTTACTTTGTAGTTCAACCATTTTTAACCTGGTGTAACATATGCCGCCCATGAGAAATTTGCAGGCTAATTGTGTATGACACATATTTTTGATTTATGTATACCTGATCAGCGTAACTGGGTATGTGTCCAGTTTGTCCCAATACCTTCTTTATGCACCCACTTCTATCGCTAGCCACATAGCTGCCTCTAGCTATCTGGCTATGTACTATACATGGACACTTTTTATGCCTCTTTGACCATTTTGTATAATACTAATCATATACAACTTTTTGCATAACTCCTTAAATTATTTGCAGACTTATGATTTATTTTCTATTCATTTTTAAATTCAACCTCAAAAACACGTTAGAATCGCAGCCCCATGGGGACTTTGCTGAATATTCCATCGTTTTGTAGTAACATTACTGTTACACGAACTCAAAACATGGCGCTCGTTTATTTTGCCTGACTTCATGAACAAGACTTAATGGAAATAGTAGTAGGACTAGGGTTGCCTAGATAACCCATGTAAACTCAGGAGAGGCAACTTTTCCGACCTACCCAGATGATAGGAGATTGTGTGCAAGTCGGAGGTAAGCTACAACACTAATTCCTTATGTATTCAACAGGCTCTTTAGTTATATGTTCTAATATTATGTGCACAAGCGCTGTTTGTTGGATGGCTATATTTCAAGTAACGTCCTTGCCTTGTTTGGACTACATTCAGCGTTTCCTTTACAAACGCAACTGCAGCGCTACTGGTCGTAGCATCGTTCAGTGCACGGCACCATAATAGGAAATACTTTTCCGCGTTTAGACTAAACCTAACGTTTATTTAATGAACGCAATTGTAGCAAAGCGGTTACTCTACCGTACTCGGATACTATCCAGCGTCTGCATGGATACTTCAAAAATTAATAAATGAAAATACAAATGACCATTATTATTTTCAGGAACAAATAGACCTTTATTAATGCATGATTCAATAATCAGGCACTTTGCCCAGATTCACGTGATATACCGACTTGTATAATATTTAGGCCCATACTATGCGACCCAGCAGACATCAGTAATATTTGACCTCATAGATGATAAACCATATGCTTTGCTTGATTTGGAATATAGGTAAGGCCTCCATGGGCACAACTCTATATCATTTATCTAAAGGACATATGATATTTTGTTTATAAGACTTAAACACTCAATTTAGAGTTTGTATTAATGGTTTGTTTTTATATTTCTTTGTCTTTGTACCTTTTCCCTATTTTTGTTGTTTTTCTTGTACTTACCTTAACTTCCTCCCCTTCACCCCTCCCTATTTCTCTGTGACTACACCATACTATGTTTATTTGATCTCATGGATTGTTCTCATATCTGTCCCACCGTGCATTATGTTTTATAATACATGTTTTCACTGTGAACTTTACTACATGAATAACATTTTTAGTTTTGCTACTAGCCCTGATTTGAAAAAGACACTGGTGTGTCGAAACACGTGTTATCCAAAAGGGCATTATAATAAATACATTTCGGCCTTCATACAAGTACTGTGGCGCAGTTCCTGAAGTGTGGAGCATTTTCTTTAACGGAGGAGGAAAACATGTTTAGTGATGAACGCAGAGCACTGTCTTTGAGAAGATTACATTTAGATAGAGAAGAGGAGGTTGATAGTTACACCAGTTGGGGTAGAGCAATGCCAGACGAAGAAAGGAAGCCAGGTCGTGAGATAGAAGGGGAGGGTACTTGCTTCCCCTGCGAGTCAACATCTGGATAAGGAGGTAAGATGGTCAGATCTGGAACACCCTAAGGAAAGAACACCAGATCCTACACCATATCTTGATTGTGCAGTGCGAGAGGAGAATCTCCACCTTATGTGAGTAGGTTAAGGTTGTTACCAGTACGAAGTTGAATAGGGACAATTACCCCTGCAATGGGTAGATGAATAATGGGAACCACTTATGGGATGGGGTTCTCACAGTTCCCCTTGCTAGAGAAGGGGGGGGGCAAGACTGCAATATATTCCATGGCCTCAGATGGAGAAGGATAACTTAAAATGCAAGTTAACTAGTTTGACTTTGTGGGCTGCAAAATGAATCTACGAATTAGAGAAAATGACAGGGGGAATTACGTTGGCCATAGAGGACATAGAAGGTCAGCTATTCCCGGAGAGAGAGTTTACGACATTTGGAGACTAGCAGGATATGCAAGTGTGAAAGCACAAAATACAGCTCATGATGGAACTCCATTTAATAATTGCAAGGTGGATGTTTGGAGGGCACTTAGGGTACAGTATCCCGATACGTCAGATATGGGTGCGATTATGACACATGAAATGAAAGAAGATGAAGACCCTATTGCTTATATTCAGGATATTCATGAGAGATGGCCTCTTGAGATGCGTGAGCCTTGGGAAAAGAACAGTGGCACTATTCAATCATATTTTGTCTGAGGGATTGCCGGATGCAGTACAGAGACAAATTTAAAATGGAAGCAAAGCCGTGGGCTGAGATACAGTTGACTAGTGTGCATCATTGCTGATTATTACAAGAGAAGAATAGAAAGAAAGAGGAGAACAGAAAGGTCGAGGAAGCCAAGTTAGTTCTGAAAAAATTGTCAACATTTGCTATAGAAGGGGCAGTATTGACAAGTGGAGAAGGAGTAGGAATGCAAGAAATGACAGGTGCATTGCAGGTAAATAATGTACACCTAGTGGATCAAAGTGGGTATGTGTTTTGGCCACGAGGAAGAGGTGGAGGATTTAGAGGAAGAGGAGGTGGATTTCAGAACACCCAAGGTGGATTTCAAAAAGTCGGAATACGCAGGGAGGATATAATGCGGGTTTGCCAGAGGGCCACCCCCAGTGTATTGGTATTGTGGGGTAACATGGCATATTGTGCGTGTATGTAGAAGCTGAGGAAGCATGTAACCGAAAAGACAAAATTCAAGAGGGAGGACAGGTCATCTACCACCATACAACACACAAACACAAGAGGGCTGTGCTCAGGATCAGACACAGGCGCTGCAAGCACATCAGGCACAGCAGCAGGGGTCAGTGAAAATGCACCCACTGCAAGGGCGATCACAGCAAGCACCTATGCAGACACAGCAGAATGCGAACATAGGACAAATACGAACACCCTGGATAGGATAGGGGGTGTCACTGTGGTAGGAGGGAATCCTCTTACTGGGACAGGGATGATTTTTTTTCTGTGATGTGTTGATGTGTTCAGTACTATCAGTAACACCAGACCCCCAAGAGGAACCAAGGGTCGATGTGACGATAGGAGGCAAATCTTTTTCTTTTCTTGTAGATACTGGGGCGACTCACTCTTGTATAAGGGGGTAAAATACCCAATGACAGGTATTGCCATGAATGCTCAAGGGTTCTCTGGACCTATGAAGTTTGTTCCTTTTACAGATAAATTACCTGTTCCGATAGGGGAATGTGACATGTCTGTCTCCTTGTTATATTCGCGACAAACGCCAGTTAACATTCTGGGTAGAAATTTGATGGCAAAACTTAACATGACTATTTCATTCACTGATCAAGGACTAGTGTGCTCCACTCCCACTCCAGGAATACACTATTTAAATGTAGGAGAGTTTATACTGGCATTTACAGGACAAGTAACCCTATGAGGAGACCTGGTAGATCTGGAAGTCTTCATTTATGGGGTGAGCATTTTATTAACATGGTTACCTGGATTAGTAGGGAAAATGGTGAGGCTACCTGATGAATTTATATTTAGACCACAAGTACCTATGGATGAGGAAGAAGGGCAGACTATTCCTATAGAATTGGAAGCAACTATAGTACAAGGGGAAATAGCAATGCTTGAAGGAGTAAATGACGAAGGCAGAGCATGGAGAACAGTGATTGCTCTTGAGGGGTACATATTGACTGATATAACAGACGAAGATATGTTCAGAGATGAAAGTATAGATGATGAGGTAGTGTTTTTCATAAGCATTACATATTGGATAAAGATTGAGAAAATAGAAGTCCCACAGCAAATGGCACTAATGCGGAAAAGACCAGCGTTCTTTCAGGAAGACTTAGAAAAGGTGCCAAGTGTCCTTTGGACTACGGGCCTATATGATGTTGGAGCGATTTCACCACAAACAAAACAGTACCCCATGTCTTGCGAAGCTGATGAAGGCTTATTTGAGACTATTTCAGTGTTGATGAGACAGGGATTCCTATTGCCATCAGAGTCCCTGTGCAGTACTGCGGTGTATCCAATTAAAAAATCTAAAGAAGGGTCATTGAGATTTATCCAGTACTTGCACCATCTTAATCAGATTGTAGAAGCAGAGTTTCCATTAGTTCCGAATCCTGCAACAATATTGTGTAGCATCCTAGTTGAAGCTAAGTACTTTACGGGGATCGATTTGAAAATAGTTTTTCTCGATTCCGTTGCACAAAGGCTCACAAGACCTTACTTGCTTTACATTCAGACAAAAGAGACTAAAACATACTCGATTTCCTCAAGGGTACTGTCAGTTCCCATCGATTTTTAATAAGGTCCATCAGACGGATTTCTGTAACATTGAACTAAAGAGTGCAGTAATTTAGTAGGTAGATGACATTCATCTGTAGTGAAACAGAGGATGAATGTAGGCACAAGTCTGTTCAGTTAATGTCTATACTAGCAGACAAGGGATACAAAGTAGACAAGGAGAAATTACAGTATTTCCAGGAAGAGGTATTTTACATAGGTCAGTTAATTTCACATGAAGGAAAGAAAGTGACACCTGAGAGAGCTGAGGCTATCGTGAAAACACCAAAGCCAAATACAGTGAGGCAAATGCAGCAATTTCTGGGGTTATGCAATTATTTCAGTGCCTGGGTGTTCGACTACAGCACATATACAAAACTGCTTTTGCAATTACTTAAGAAAGCACACGTTGGTAAGGAAAATATAGAATTGACTGAAGAACTGGAGGAAGGATTTGAGGAATTAAAAAGAGCAATTTGTACAGCTCCAATTTTGGGAATCCCCAATTATAATGAAGAATTGTATTTGTTTTCACATACTAATGGGTCAGTAATGACAGCAGTACTCACATAAAGAGCGACACTAGGGTAGAAATGTATTATAGTGAGATTTTAGATCCTGCCACGAGAGGACATTTTCCATGTGAACAATCTTTGGCTGCTGTCGCATTTGTGATTGAGAAGTCCACAAGTATTACCATTACCATAGGCTGTCCAATGATGCTATATGTGGAGCACACCTTATTTGCCATTTTAGAGAAACCCAAAGGTACATTGACATTACAAAGAACATCTGCATATGAAGTGAAGATTTCTAATCCAGCAATTAAAATCGTAAAATGCAAAATTGTGAACCCAGCCACCTTTGTAGCTGAACCTATAGAAGAATGTGATCATGTACACGATTGCGCTAATTATGTTGAATCTCATTATGATGTACCCTTTGTGAAAGAAAATGCTTTAGCGCGAGGTGAGATTCTCTTTATGGTTCTTCAGAAATTGACCAAACTAGTGGGGAGAGTCATTCAGGATCTGCAGAAGTAAAACACAGATTAAATGGCGAATTGGAGGTAGTGGTGAGTGCAAGACTACCATCCTATTTTTCAGCACATGCAGCAGAACTGGTAGCGCTTATTGTTGTGCTTGAGAAACACAGAGATCAGGAAGCGATGGTGTACAGTGACTCCGCCTTTGTGATGTTACCCGTTCATGCAGGGCTGTCGCACTGGAAAAGGAAGGGTTATCTCCACGCAGACGGCACTCCAGTGCAACATGTGTCATTATTGGACAGGCTCATTAAGGCACTACAACTCCCAGTAGCCATAGCGGTCGTAAAATGTGCAGCACATATTAAGCAAACAGACTTTATTTCTTGCAGAAACAAAGCCTCAGACTTAGAAGCCACAAGGGTTGCGTATTCCTCAGAAAGTTCAAGTTTCGAAATTGAAAATGTTAAAGAAGTATTGAATAGAAGCATGCTGGTACGAGAGGGATTTAATATGCTGTCAATTATGCAACTAATAGAGGTATAGGGTAGAGCCCCACAAGAAGATCAGGAGCTATAGAGACCTAGTGGTTGTTCTTCATCCCCCATGAAAGCATTATGGAGACAGGGAAGCACTGGAAAGCCAGTGATGCCAGCTGCATTACTGAAAGTCACACTTGAGCAGCTGCATTACCCCGCACATATAACCAGAGCAACTCTTGCTGCCACCATTGCAGAAGACTGGTTTGTTCCCAATTTATTGGAACATGTTGCACAGTTTGTTGTGAATTGCATTGTGTGTCAGAGATTTACAGCTGGGCATACACTAAGAAGAATCAGAGGAGTAATACCCTGTCCAAATGGCCCATTTCAGTATTTACATATCGACTTTGTCAATATGCTGCAGACATGTAATGGATATAGGTATCTATTAGTGGTAGTGTGTCCATTGGTGTGTCCCTTTACTCGATGGATTCAAGTTGGTCCATAATGGGCCACACATTGTCAATTAACTGTTTGAACAAATATGCCTTTTTTTTTAGCATAAAGCATATGTTTTCTTCTGCTTATCACCCACAAGCAAACAGAATATGTGAGAGACTCAACAGCCTGCTTAAAGAATGAATAGCAAGTATCAAATTAACTTTGAAAAAGGGATGGCTATATTGCCTACCCATAGTCTTGTATGCCCTTCGAAATCAGCCAGGTTCAGATCACCATCTTACATTACATGAACAAGTAACAGGGTGCCCCATCAGGACGCCCTAACACCCCCCCATCTAGAGTTAGTTTTGGAAGAAGAAAGGTAGCAAGTATGGAAGTCGAGGGAAGAGGGATCAATCCCTAGCATTTCAATCATGAAGCGAAGAAGAAATTCTGTTCAGTCATGGACATAGAGCATTGTCCTTAAGCAGACGAAACCTAGACAAAGTTGAAGAAGATAATAGTCACACTAGTTGGGGACAAGACGTGTCAGACGAGGAAAGAGAATCTACCCTCGAAGTAGGAGGAGGGAGTGTGTGCGCCCCTGAAGGGAGCCTGCAAATGGATGAAGAAGTAAGGTGGTCGGGCCTAGAACAACCCAAGGATAGGATGCCAGATCCCATAGCATATCCAGAGTGACCCTGAGGATGATCGTATAGTGAAAAGGGAGAATCGCTGCCATATGTGAGGAGGTTAAGGTTGTTACCAACAAGGAGACAGACAGGGACAATCGTCCCTGCCATGGAAAGACTAATGATGGGAGCAGACTCTGGGTTGGGGAATCACACCGTTTCCCTTATTGGAAAAAGGGGGATCAAGACCACAATATATCCTATGGCCGCAGATGGAGAAGGATAATTTAAGGTGTAAGCTCCTGAATTTGACTTTGCGCGTTGCGAAATGGATATATGAATTAGAAAAAATGACAGGAGGAAATACGTTGACCATAGGGGACATGAAAGGTCTCCTAGCAGCTATTCCTGGGGAAAGGGCTCAAGACATATGGAGGAGAGCAGGATATTCAAGTGTGACAGCACAAAACACAGCTCATGACGGAGCACTGTTTAATAATTGTGGAGCAGGCATGAGGAGGGCTCTCAGGGTACAGTACCTCGATACATCAGATATGGGTACAATTATGACAGGTAAGATGAAGGGAGATGAAGACCCTATTGCTTACATTCAGGATATTCAGGAGAAATGGAAACATGAAACTCGCGAGCCGTGGGAAAAGACAGTGGCATTATTTTACCACATTGTATGCCAGTGGTTGCCTGAGCCAGTACAGATGAAGCAACAAGTAGGGATGGAAGCAAAACCGTGGGCTGAGATACAGCTGACGATAGTACACCATTGTCAGCTATTACAAGAGAAAAATAGGAAGAAAATTGTGGAAGACAAGTTTGTTCAGAAACAATTGTCTAAATTTGCCATCGAAGGGGTGGTATTCACAAGTAGATAAGGATTGGGAATGCAGGAAGCAATGAGTGCATCGCAGGCAAATAATCATCGCCTGATGGATCAAGGTGGATATGGGTTTGTGCCACGAAGCAGAGGTATGGGCTATAGAGGAAGAGGAGATGGATTCAAAAATAATCAAGGTGGGTTTCAGAATACACAGAATGTGAATCGGAGTACCCCGGGAGGATATAACCAAGGGGGACTTGTCAGACGGGCACCCCCAGTATGGTGTACTTGTGGGATGACATATTGCACGCGTATGTGGAAGCCAAGCGAATGCACAAAATGGCCAATTTTCAAGTGGGGACAGCTTATACTCCATCATATAGCACACAAACTAGGGAAGGGTTTGCCCAAGATCACACATTTTATCAGACACAAGGGCCGCGAGTACAGCAGCTACAGCAACAAGAGTGAGTGCAAATGAATCCACCACAAGGGCAGTCGCAACAAGCCCCTATACAGACACAGCAGTATGCAAACACAGGCCAAGTGCTGACACCCAGAATAGGAGATGTCAATGTGGTAGGAGGAAATCCTTTCACCGGGACAGCGATGAGCCTGTACCCACAACAGGACAGCTCACAGGGTGATTTGATGTGTTCAGTACTATCTGTGACACCACAGCCCCAAGAGGAACCAAGGGTCGATGTGATGATAGGAGGCAAAACTTTTTCTTTTCTAGTAGACCCTGGAGCTACTCGTTCATGTAGATGAGAGGGAAAATATCCAATGTCAGGGAATGCCATGAATGCTCAAGGATTCTCTGAAGCTACGAGTCGAGTTGCTTTGACGAATGAATTACCAATCACCATAGGAGAATGTGACATGTCTGTTCCTTTGTTATATTCACGACAGACACCAGTTAACATTTTGGGAAGAGACAAAACTTAACATGACGATTTCATTCACTGATCAAGGAATAGTGTGCTCCACTCCAGGAATACACTATTTAAATGTGGGCAAATTTATACTGACATACATTCACAGGGCAAGTGGCTCTGTGAGGCGTTCCAGTAGATCCAGAGATTTTTCCATACGGATTAAGCATTTTACTGACATGGCTACCTGGCTTGGTGGGAACAATTGTGAAGATACCTGATGAGTTTTTGTTTGGACCACGAATACCTATGGACGAGGAGGGGGGACAGATTATCCCTATAGAATTAGAAACAGCCATAGTATGAAGGGAAAGGGCAATGCTCTAAGGAGTAGATGATGAGGGTAGAGCACAGAGAACAATAATAGCTCTTGAGGAAGGGTACAGATTTATTGACATAACTGATGACGACATGTTCAGGGAAGACCATACAGATGATGAAGTAGTGTTCTCTATGAGCATCACATACTGAATAAGGATAGAAAAGAGGGAACGTCCCACAGTGAATGGCGATAATGCGGCAGGGTCCAGTATTTTTTCAGGAAGACTTGGCGAAGGTGCCAAGCGTCCTTTGGACCACAGGCCCTTAAGACGTAGGTTTATTAAAGAGAATAGGGGAAGTAAAAATAAAGCTGAAGCCAGTAGAGATTTTACCTCGAGCAAAACAGTACCCCATGTCTTGAGAGGCTGATCAAGGTATATTTCAGACCATGTTATCAATGATGAAAAAAGGGATTCTGGTGCCATCGGAATCATTGTGTAATACCGTGGTGTATCCTATCAAAAAATCTGAAGGAGGGTCGTTGAGATTTATACTAGATATGAGACCAATTTAACCAGATTGCAGATGCAGAGTTTTCTCTAGTTCCTAATCCGGCGATGATACTATGCAGTATCCCGGGGGAAGCGCAAAATTTCACGGTGAGTGATTTAAAAAATGCGTTTTTCTTGATCCTGTTGCGCAAAGACCCACAAGACCTGACTTCCTTTACGTTCTGCCAAACTCGACTGAAACATACTAGGCTGCCCCACGGGTACTGTGAGTCCCCATCGATCTTTAACAGAGTCCTACAGATGGATTTAAGCAATATTGATCTTAAGAGTGCAGTGATACAATATGTCAATGACATTTTAATTTGTAGCACCACGGAAGATGAGTGCAGCCAAGATTCTATTCAGTTGATGATTATTCTATAAGACATGGTATATAAGATAGACAAGGAGAAGTTACAATACTGCCAAGAAGAGGTGTTATACATAGGGCAGCTGATTTATTTCACATTAAAGAAAGAAGGTGACACCTGAAAGAGCTGAGGCAATTATGAAAACCTCAAAGCCAAATACAGTGAAACAGATGCAACTGTTTTGGGGTTATGCAACTATGTTAGAGCCTGGGTGTTTGTTTACAGTACATACACATGACCCCTTTTGCAAGCTTTAAAGAAAGCACAAGTGGATAAAGTAAAAATAGAATGGACTGAAGAAATGGAGGAAGGGTTTCAGGAGCTAAAACAAGCAATTCATACACCTCCAGTTTTAGGAATTCCAAATTATGCTGAGGAATTTTATTTGTTTTTGCTCCCAAATGGGACAGTCATGACAGCAGTGCTCACGAAGAGAACTACATTGGCATTGGGGTACAAGCCTTTAGCGTATTACATTGGGATTTTAGATCCAGTTATTAGAGAACAAGTTCCTTGCGAACAATCTTTGGCTGCTGCTGCATTCGCAATTGAGAAGTCTACATGTATTGTTATGGGCTGCTCCATGACTCTCTTTGTGGAGCATGCTCTATTTGCCATTTTAGAGAAACCCAAAGGCACATTGACATCCCTTCAGCTTGTGAGGTAATGATTTCTAATTCAATGATTCAGATTGTAAGATGTAAAATAGTGAATCCTGCCATGTTTATAGCGGAGCCAATAGAAAAAGGCGATCATGTGCATGACTGTGCTAATTATATTGAATTTTATTATGATATACCCCGTGTGAAGGAAAATGCTTTGGCGGGAGGGTAAATTCTCTTTATTGATGATTCTTCAAAAATTATCACTCTAGTCAGGAAAAGCATTCAGGCGCTGCAATAGTAAGACACTGATTAAATAGAGAATTTGAAGTTGTAGCAAGTGCAAGGCTACCGTCTCACTTTTCAGCGCAAGCAACAGAATTAGAGTAACTTATTGACGCGCTTGAAAAACACAAAGGGCAGGAAGTGTCAGTGTACAGTGAGTCCACCTACGTGACGACAACCATACATGCAGGATTAGCACATTGGAAAAGCAGAGGCTACATCTGTGCGGACGGCACTCCAGCGCATCACACATCCTTATTGGGCAGGCTTACTAAGGCACTACAACTCCCAGTGGCCATAGCGGTCGTTAAATGCGTAGCGCATACTAAGCAAACAGATTTTTATCTCTTGCGGGAATGAAGCCACAGATGAAGAAGCCAAAAGGGTTGCATATTCCCCAGATATTTTGAGTTTTGATACTGGGAGTATTAAAGAAAAAGTAGTTACAACCATGTTCAAGAAGGGTTTAACAAATTGTCAATAACCCAACTAATGGAGATTCAAGGGAGTGCACCACAGGAAGAGCAGGGATTGTGGAAACAAAGGGGGTGTTCTTTATCCCCCACAGAAGCATTGTGGGGACAAGACAGCACTGGAAAGCCGAAGATGCCAGTAGCATTATGAAAGGTCATTCTTGAACAGCTGCATTACCCTGCGCATGTAACTAGGGTCTTGCTGCTACAATTGTGGAAGACTGATTCATTCTGAATTTGTTGGAGCACGTTGCATTATTTATGATAAACTGCATCATGTGTCAACATTTTACTGCTGGGCACACACTGATAACAATTAAAGGGGTAATACCTTGACCGAATGGTCGGTTTCAAAATTTACATATCGACTATGTTGATATGCTGCAGGTGTGTAATGGATATAAGTATCTATTTGTGGTGGTGTGTCCCTTTTCCAGGTGGATCGAGGCAGGTCCATGTACACACCCTGATGCACAAAATCTTCCTGAGATGGGGTGCATGTGAAGTGCTGAGATCTGACAATGAGCCACATTTTGTTAATGAGCTATTTGAACAAATAGGGCTTCTATTGAATATTAAACATATTTTTTTGTGCTTATCACCCGCAAGTGAATGGAATATGTGAGAGACTGAACTGCCTCCTTAAAGAAAGGATTGCTAATATTAAATTGACTTTGAAGAAGGAATGGCTATATTGCCTACCCCTTGCTTTATATGCCCTTCGGAATAGGCCAGGATCATACCATCACCTCACCCCTCATGAACTAGTGACAGGGCGGCATCTGAGAACACCCCTTACACCTCCATCTAGGAGTAGAAGTGATGCCCAGAGTGTAGCTAAAACTTTAGGTGATGGATTGCATGACTATTTGACATGTATAACCTCTAGCATCTCTCTCATTTCATATCAAGTCAAGCGTAAGGGGGGGTTGGTCTCAGAACACAGAAGAAAATTCAACAACCCACCCAAGTCAATTATTATCGGCACCTAAGTTATATGTTGAAGACCTAGATCTCATAAAAAACTTTACTAGAAAGTGGCATGAGCCACGTTTCAATGGTCCCTTTTGCGTTGAGAATATAACCTCTTCAGCTGTAAAGGTCCAAGGAAGACGAGCTTGGCTTCACTTAGGGGATGTAAAAGCCTATAAAGGTGAGAGCCACCCTCTCACCGTTGCTGAGTCAGAAGCAAGGCAAGAAGAATTTCAGCGTGTGCAGACTCAATGGATGATGAAGGACGATAAAGCAACCAGCAGATAGTACAGATTTTGTATTGAACTGAGATTCAGTGGAGACACCTTGTAGATATTTTAGCAGGAGTGCAAAGACTTGCAGAGAATTTCAGGAATTTTGAAAATGAACTTTAGAAATACACACTGAAGTGTGAGTGTCATGCCTAAACGTCAGTTCTTAATCAGAAATTGGAAACAAGATCAGTATCCAGATTCATTTTGTGGTGAATACCTGTTCTAAGCAGCTAACCATATGGTTCTTACCGACAGTGATGTTCATCGACTTGTGCTTGCTGTGTTTGTGTTTATACCTCAAGATTATCCTTCTCTTGTCAGAAGAGATGTTGATATTCACACGTTTTACAGGATGCTAAAAATAGATATGTGATGATTGTATTAAAGATGGGAAACGTAGACTCTGTTAAAGTTCTAGAGAATGAACAGGATGGTGCAGAAAATGGATGCCTATGTTTTTGTGCATAATATATGCCTGTACGATTACTCTTTTTCTTTGTGTTCCTCATTTTTCACAGCCTCTATCATGTTAGTACTTACACTGAGGAGGAGGTCCCTATGGTTCTTCCTACTATGGGAACGTCTTTTGATATACTTCATGAATGATACAAGGATTCTAAAAGACACAGGAGTGATGCAGAGGAAGATAATGAGGAGAGAAATACCTATCTAGATAATGCAGCACGCTTGGGTAATACCATGTGGTACCAGCACATAAGGGAAGAAGGGGAAAAAAACATCTAATGAGAGCTGCTATGTCTGCGCTCCCATCCCCTATGCCATGAATACAGTGCAAACTTTAATCTCCAGAGAAGTCCCAGAAGATGATGCCAGGTGCCTCAATCATCTTGCAGCATTTTCAGGGAAGAATTTCAGGGAAATTGGGCCACTCTACGATGGAGATGGAATTGGTTGTTTCCATTCCAGGATGATTATATAAAGACTACAGAGATGGAAAGGGAACCTGGATGGGAGAGAAAGATTCTTGTGTATCCTGCAGCAGGACAGGAAGATGTAGTAATTGAAGACATAAAGAGAATGGATTTCCCTGATGTGACAGAAACAGCTGGATTTCCTGGATGTTGGGAACAAACTCAAGTCTTAGTCTATGGATGAGTGAAGTCCAGGAAGGGATGGGAAGGAGGACTGATGTCCTGTGCAGCTTAACTACTGAAGACAGAATATGTACAAGAGGTGCAGAGAGTGAACTATTGATGTTTGAAGTCATGGTCTAAGCATGCCAAACTGCTAACCATGGGTAGAAGATGAATCAGGGCAGTTGTGATCCCATTGGCGAATGCAACATTGTGTTTCTGAAGACATGAAAAAAAGCATGTGGGAGACAACAAAGGCTGCAAAATTACAGTTGATGTTTCCAGGATGGGAGCAGGGACAGCCATCGTGATGGATTGATATTGGGCTTGTTGGCCTAGGGCCTACATGAAGTTGCCCAAGGATTGGGGAGGAACGTGCTCCTTGGTGCTCATCCATGTTCCAGCATTAGTGATTCCTCAGAGTGTCCTGAACATTGGAGAATTTCCAAAACCAGATGCCCATTGGAGAAAAAGAAGATCACTTGAATTTCTCAATCGAACCAGAAGAGAGAATTACTTCTCAGCCAATTCAATAGAAGCATATGACTCCATTCTTTATGAACACAGGTTGTTCAGCAAAGACTGCTTCAATACTTACGACTATATTCATGCCTGGGATCCAGACGATGGCCAATGCCAAATGGTTGCAGATTACGAGATGGGAGCTCCTGCAGACGATCAACACCACTATAAAGGGATTAAATGCTATCGAAGAAGAGTTGAGGGCCATCCGACTAATGACCATGCAGAACAGATATGTCCTTGACATGATAACAGCGATGGAAGGAGGAGTTTGCGCCAGAATGGGACCATCATGTTGCACATTCATACCTTCTCACGATGATGACAATGGGACCTTAACAGAGGCCATAACATTGTTAACGTACCTGCATAATAAGATGGAAGACGAGACAGAGGACATTATGGATGACAGTTGGTTTGCTTCCATATTCTCATGGATTCCGCAGTGGATGGCAAACATCTCCAACTTTATTGGAGCAATATTGGTGATGGTGATGTGTGGATTCTGTGTAATCAGGATAGTGATCGCCCAATGCAAGAAGATGGCAAAGAAAGCAGTAGGAATAAAGATCATGATCGATGTCGAATCTGGCTTTGGACCACAGGAATTGACAGATGAAGGTGTCAGAAAATACATAGAGGCCAGCATTGTAGCACCTGAAAGAACAAAGTTCCTGTGTCGAAAGAATCATAAGAATTATGTGGGACGATGGGTCCATTGTAATCCGAATGGACAGTGCAACTACATGACCTGGAGTGTAGATGAGCATGTCAAATCAGCCGGCACCCTGAGGGGGGTGATGAAGATCTGGACTCCAAAGAAGCATTTTTTCAAGCGAAAATACCAAGATGTAGAAACAATTGAAGAGGTGGTCGATGACTCGACCAGAGGGGGGGAATGTAGAGGAGCAGGTACATGTCTCTGCAGGAAATCCCGACCCCATACCTCCTATATGTTGGAAGCCTGAGATTGTGACATGCTTGACACCAGCATTTGTGACCATACCACGGCGAGTGTTTGAGAAAGGTATCCTCTGAGAAAACCCTATCAAATGTATCCCCGAAGAGATGACAATCTGAGGGCACAACTTGCTGAAGGAATATGAAAAAGAGTGAAAGAGAAGCCAGTGATGTCACAAAAGACGAGCGTGACGCCCTGAGAATACTGGCTGAAGAGAATGCATGGATCTTACAGAAACCGATGACGAAGTTGAGAATCAAGTAAACTTTCATATGCAAAAAGAAGATTGCACATGTGCAAAGCCACTGCAGAAAATGCAAGCCGTTCAATAACTGTACAGATGCTGTAACGCATGTAGATTAAGTAATCTTAGAAGCTCGCTATATGCAGTGAATAGACTACAGGCGAAGCCACCATTGTAAGAACCTGGACATCGGTGTCATGAATTTAGTAAGCCAGGACCCATGGATAGAAAAGGTGAGAACAGTGTTTCAGCAAGAAGAAGCTGAGATCGTGGCAACGAATGGCGAGGCTGAACGTGTGAAGCGGAATCATCCTTTGTTAAGGTGCAAAGAAAGAACACCAAGCAAGCCAAGTTTTATTCATTTAAGACATTTAAATGCTGCAAAATGGTCCAAATCGTGGTCTCTTGTCATGCGAACCAAGTATGGAAATAGAGTTGAGCGTGGAGTCCTACAACAGCGATAGTGAGGGCTCACACTTCCATATATTGTCGGAGACAAGAATATTTTGCCAGGCCAAGTTCAAAGACAATCTGCATGACGGAAGGAATGGGTGATGAGAGATGTTGAGCTAATTGGGTGGGGATGTAAAATCAAGTCCACCTCATGGCACCTGGGTAGGAGCTTACATGCTGCTAAGTGAATCGAATGTTCCAGACACGGCACAAGTGTGCCAACCAATGATAGAGGGCAATATAACGAAGGGCCTTATAGTTTGAGAGCCAATGATATGCCGTGTACTTAATAGTGTTGAAGATGACATGTTTTATAGGTAGGCATAAGGTGTCCACCTGACAGTAGATTGCCAATCACAATCCCAGCCCTTATAGAAAGTATACTTAGATGTTCCCCTTAAGCGTGTCACAATCCCTCATACGTATTTCTTATTTGCCATGTAATATGACATCACCTCTGACATATTTTTTTGCATATAAGGATGCTTTTATGAGAAATGCACTGAGCGCTCGAATTAACTTTCGTTGATGTCCGTTGTAACTCTGTTTTAGATAATTGTTAATAAAACAGCACCTTTGCCATCTTCCTGAGTTGGTTCGATTATTTGAGTTATTCTGCATCCCCATCCATTGCATGCACGATACCGAAAGGGCGATATGCTCAATGGCAAAACCTAACTGAGAAGCAAGCTGCCTTACTAATGGTTGCGGCCTATGCCTGAGGTTAAGAACCTCAACAATACCTACGGAATGACTGTAAAGGATGAAAACATGGCAGAAGACCATGCACTGTCTATGAGGACTCATGATCTCCTTTGTCATACACAAATTCAATAAGTGGATTGAAATCTCCAAGTGATTTATGCCAGTATCCAACGTCATCCACAGAGGAAGCAAGGCATCCAATTGCAACGAGTATCCCTTCAAACGTATAAGTGTCTCACATAAAGAGTCTTGGTACATGGCCAGGGGTGGAGCGGGTAGGGAAAGCGGCCTGGAAGAGATGATAATGGGTCTTGGACTTCGAAGGTTCTGAAGGTTGAGCATTTACAAAAGGCTCTTCACAGAACTCAGCAAGGAAGCTTCCAACATAGGCCACGAGGCATCGCCCAGTGTAAGTCTCTCTGGACAGCCTTGGTGTCTATGAAGGCAGCTCCATAACTGACCTGCTAGGGGTGCTGATAGCAGCGAGATCTTTGATGGGCTATCTACATATTTGATGTTCATACTATCTTCACTCCAACATATGCCATAACACCCTAAATCCTTTCATTTAAAGGTGTGTGATCAAAGGTGGGATTGATCAATAGGGGAGTACTGCAGGCCTCAGTGTCCAATAAAATGAGTGTGAATAGGGGCACCATTTAACAATTACACCATACACACGTGAGCCAGACATCAGCCTTTCAGGAATGCAAGTCAGACTAGCAAGGCTGACTAAGCAATGGAAGCCAAGCGTGTGAGCGCTTTACTACAGGCTCTGTAAGTGCTGCTACCTCTGGTCTGCTTATGCAGAGTTATTTTTGCCTGCTGATGCCTTATAGGTCAGTGTTCTGTGCGTTCAAGGGGGGGGCGAGGGGGAGGAATTCTCAGGACTGGGGTGGTATTCCGCTAATATCATCTTCTCATAGTCTATTTGTCTTTTTCCTTCTCTGTGCCTTCAGGTCTGTGTCCTGTGAACCGAAGCTCCATTGAGTTCCTGTTGTCCCAGAATGGCACTGGGAATGCTGTAGCAATCGTCGTCGGGGGGGCTGCTGAGTCCCTGTCCTGCCGCCCAGGCATGACTACCCTGATACTCAAGGAACGCAAGGGCTTCGTGAAGATGGCGCTGAAGCACGGGTTGGTGATATGTCAGCTACTGTGCCCCAAGTTTCCCCTCCACTCCTCCTGGTCTTATCTGTGCCCTGTGCCATAGCTGCTGGTTCTCTTCTTTTGCCATCAATGGTAGCTGGACCTCTGCCTTGAGTTCCATCTCCAGTAGGCCCTTTCGTTATTGACCGTAGGACTCTCCTTAGCGGCCATCCTTCTGTACCTCTTTTTCCATAATTGCATAGGTTGCAATAACAGCTGAAGCCTTCACTCTTTGTCTCAGTTGCCGAGTCCTTCTGCTTCATCTGTCGATCAAAACTCACCTCTTCCGGAGTTCCAACATTCGTTGCTCATTTGCCTTCGCTTACACCTTATCTCACTCCTTGCCCGTCCAACAAGTTGAGCTCACCCTTGGTTTAAGCTTACAATACTACCAAACATTCTGTCTAGACAAGCTAACGTGGGCTGTCTCCCATCAAAGCTGCTGGTCCTAACTGTCTCTCTTTGCCCAAACTGATAGCTTTGACTGCCTGTGTGCCCTAGCTATGATTCTTTGCCGACTGTCTGTTCAAGCTGCCCACCTTGTCTGTCTTGCTATCTATCTGCTTCAGCTAACCAACCATCAACTTCTCTTCCTTACCTTAGCTGCCTCTCTGCCTAAACAGCAGCTGGTTCTATTCGTCTCTATGCCCTTGAACTCTAGCTGCCACCCTCTCCAGCTGCCAAGGAACGCTGTATCTTCCATATAGGTTGTCCAACTCCGGGTCTCAGGGGCTGAAATCCCGATGGGTTTTCAGGATATCCCTCATTAATATTCATGAGCAAAAATGTGCATACATTTAGAATCATTGTATGCAAATGTATCTCATAAATATTAATGAAGGATATCCTGAAAACCCGGCATGGATTGGCCCTCAAGACTTGGAGTTAGACAACCCTGATTGTAGAAGAAAAGCTTAGCCGACTCTCTGGATTCATTATCCTCTAACCTTCCTCAGACATGAATAATTCCCAAGCTTCCCCAAAGCTGCTGCCTGACCCTTTTTTAAAAGGCTGAGAATTGGTCCTTCTAACCCTACTTGTCCCGGGAAGGTGCAGTCAACGATTGTTACGATTGGGAGATTGAGGGGCTCTTCTTGCGTGCCCGATATCCTACCTCCTGTGCAGTCGTTGGAGGACCTGCTCTAACCGTGCATGATTTATTAGTTTTGTAACCATTTCCTTGATGTAGATGTCAACACTTGCCCTGCTTCCAGCCTCTTCTTCCTTGCTGCTACCATGATGTTGAGTAGTTGCCCCAGAGCACTTAAGTGGAAGAACAATATACTGGAGGACTGGCATTTTGGGAAGTTGTGAGGTTTGACATGTAGACTGGTGCCGCTGAAATGTCTAGAATCTAAGGTCTGAGTCTCTCTACACCCTAGATACCAAAATGCCCCTTGACCTTCGCACAGACTAAGTCATAGAGAACTGACATTCCACATGATCCATTTCCTTGGCAACCTACTGCCCTATGTATTTAGAAAGGTCTTGTCTTTTGAGCCACATACTCACTGGGGCTATTTCAACAACTGGTGCATTGCGGAATCTCAGTAACATGAAAACAAATTGGGAAGGTTCTTTCCTCTTAATTCAGCATTAACTCTTCTAATATTGCTAAGTCAGAGTTGTGGTGCTGTGGGAGGTTGCTGGTAAACCCCTCAACTCACAAATACGATGTTTCATCAATCCTTTGACCACACAATGGCATATGGGCAAGTCAAGGCAGCGGCACCTCCACTGCAAGAGCTCTCTTCGGGCATGCGATTGATGTGAGTGTGTGTAACTGGAATTATTGCAGTGATTAACCCTATAAGCCTATGAGGTTAGTTTGCAGCTCTACATGCCCTGGTTATAATTGTGTCTCACGAATGCACAACAGGTTGTTATTTTTTCAGCGACCCATATTGCTCACTTCTGCATCCTTTTCTTTTTGCTCTATATCCTTGATCACTTGATTCATGTATTAGGGTTGACTGCATTGCCCTCCTCTTTTTCCTAAATCCATGAAGGATTGGACAACATAGTTAATGAACTTCCCCAAGGAGATAGTGCAGATGTAGAGGAGCAGCCAACTGGCTCTTCAGGAAGTTCCGCCCCCCCCTACTACCTGCATGCAGGAACCCTGAAATAGTGCAATGTTTGACACCAGCAGTTGTGACTATTCCACGTCGAGTCTTCGAGAAAAGCTATCCAATAAGAAAACCCTATCAGATGTATACCGAAGAGATGACAATCTCTTGGAGGAGATCCCCGAAGGAATATGAAAATGCGAGAAAGAGAAGTTGGTGACGTCACAATAAATGAGCATGACGCACATAGAAGATAGACTGAAGAAGAGAATGTATGGATCTTATAGAAATGGATGACGAAATAAAGAATGGAGTAAACTTTGATGTGCGAAGAGCACTGCAGAAAATGCAAGCCGTTCGATAACTGTACAGATGCAGCAACGCAAGTAGATCAAGTAATCTTAGAAACTGGCTATACGTAGTGAATAGACTGCAGGTGGAGCCGCCATTATATAGAAGCTGGACAGTATCCAGTGTTTCTGTCGAATACAGAGCCTTGAATGCAAAAGCATCGAAAAAAAGAATTTTTTTAAAGGTAAAGGTTTTATTTTAATGGATCTTAAGGGGTAAAAAAAATACAGGGGTGGGCGGACCCCCGTTAACATTTTATTTTTTTTTAAATATATTTTTTTCAATGCTTTTGCATTCAATGCTATCACTATAAACCAAGCTGGACATCAGTGTCACAACTTTAGTAAGTTCAATGCATGAAGAGAAGGGCTGAAGGCTGTGTCACAGCAAAGAATTAGCCGGGAACATGGAAGGATTGAGAAGGGCTGTCTGACCTGTTGTCAAGACAGAAGGCAGCCAAGACTGGTTATCTATTCATGAGGGCAGAGAACCCGAGAAGCTGAATCATTTCTTCTTAAGGTGCAAAGAAAGAACATCATGAGTGCCAAGTTTTATTAATTTAAGACAGTTAAATGCTGCAAAATGGGCTGAATTGTGGTCTCATGTCATGTGAGCCAAGGAGGGAAATGGAGTTTGGCACGCAGTTCCAGAACTATCATAAGCGTGTGCTCACACTCCTTTATATTCCCAGAGGAGAGAATAGATTTCAAGGCCAAGTTCAAAGACAATCTTCATGGCAGAAGGCATGGGTGATGAGAGATGATGGGCTAATTGGGTGGGGAGGTAAAGTCAAGTCCACCTCCTGGCACCGGGGTCTGAGCTCACATGCTGCTAAGTGACCTGAATGTTCCAGAAGGGCACAAGCGTGCTAACCAATTGTAGAGGGGCATATAATAAAGGGCCTTACAGTTTGAGAGCCAGTGATGTGCTGTGTTTCTAATAACTTTTGAAGATTACCTGCACTAGGGGTGGGCAGGAGTTGTCTACCTGACTGTAGAGACCCAATCACAACCCAACCCCTTATAGAAAGTATGCTTAGATGTTCCCCTTGAGCCAACCACAACCCCTGTTGGTTTCTCTTATTTGCAACGTAGTATGATGTCACGTATGATGAGTTTTTACTATAAAAGTGTTGTTTTTTATGAAATGCTTTGAGAGAACACTGTTCGATGTTCGTTGATGTCCGTTGTAACTCCCTGTTTTAGACAATTGATAATAAAACAGTACATAAACTTTGCCATCTTCCGTAGTTAGTTTGATTATTTGGTGTAAAGAGTTACTCTGCATCCCATCTACTGCATGATGTGCTATTCATTAGGGCCCTTAGTTCACAGTCAATGAACATTCTCCAAGGAGATAGCACAGTAAATGAACATCCCTAGGCAGCACTGTCAAGGGACACTCTCAAAGGAGTTAGCACAGTCAAGGAACACTCTTAAAGGAGAGAGCACAATCAATAAACATCACCAAGGAGATAGCACAGCCAAAGAACACTCTCAAAGGGGAGAGCACAGTCAATGAACATTCTCAAAGGGGAGAGCACAGTCAATGAATATCGCCAAGGAGATCACATCTGGTTGTCATCCTAACTGGCTTGCTCCTCAGATATGCCATGGTGTGTCCTGGACTATGTCATGGCATGTCATGGAGTTTGTGATGGCATGCATTGGTGTGTGTCCTGTTTTATGTTATGACATGTCCCGGGGTATATTGTCATGAAGTATGTCATGGCATGTCCTACGGTATATCATGGTGCATCTTGGGATATGTCATGGGATGTTTTGGTTTATGGCTTGGGGTATGTCCTGAAGAAAGCCATAGGGTATTTGCTGGCATGTCCTGCTGTATGTCATGAGATGTCCTGGGGTATACCTTGGTTGTGCCATGCTGTGTTGTGTGTTATGTCCTCAGGTATGGTGTTAGAGTATTTCATAGAGCATTCCCTGGGGTATTTAAGGAGCTAGGTCAGGGATTATGTCATGGGGTATGTCATGGGTTGGCCTGTGGTATGTGATGATATGTCCTGCGGTTTTTCATAGTATGTCATGGTTATGTCATGGTATGTTGTGCGGTATATCCTTGGATGTGGTACTGGAGTATATCATGGGGTATGTGATGACATTTCCTGGGGTACATTGTGTTATGTCCTTGGACATATTCTGGGACATGACATCATCTGTTAAGTAGATCTTACAAGACCTGATCAAGATATTGATGCCTGACTATCGCATCAACGACACCTTAAGGGTAAGGTACTGGTTTGAATGAATTCAAAGTGCTGATCCCTAAATTGAACAAAGACTGAGATACTGTTTGTTCTAACTGAGTTGTCTTATCTTATCAGTCAGTGTCATGACCTGCATCATTTGACTCTTTGTCAAGGCCTAAGAACCAGAAAGGAGAAATGACCAACATCACTGCATGCTTCCCGCCACTGTTCATACCGCGGGCAAATGCCATCTTTTTATCATTTAGAGAGAAGTTGGATATTGTTCTGGGGACCTATTAAGATATCTGAGCAAGTTCAAAACCTTACTGGCCATAATCCAGCAGTCTGACAGCAGCGTATTTGTGTTTACCAGAATCCTATTACCTTCCAGATTGCTACCCTGATTATTAGACTGGAAGGCCCACTCGCTCAGGACCAAAGTACAAGGTCGATCCATGCAACTCACACGACATGCTAACTAACAGGAAGTTGATCTCTAAATTCAAACCTTTTCCATTCTGACTTATGGTTATTTGCCTGTGCATTTTATTTCCAGCTCAGGAGCAGGCTCCGGGATGGAAACCAGGAAACCTAAAAGAGGAGGGTTGAGGGGGTATTTAGATGGGATCATACACACAATGGCCACTCGCATTCAGTTTTGGTAACCCGCATTTTAATGTAAACATGACATCCCACCTCTGCCCTCCAATGTTTTTTGAGTGGGAAGAATCACCCATTACAGATATAGGTTTCCAAAGCTTTGTGCATTAGCCATTTTCTTCCTAGCACCGCAGAAATGTTGTTTATGAATCCTGGTGTGGCTGCAGTATCGACTTGGGGATGTTCATTGACTATCCCATAAACCACCACAACGCTTCAACTTCACTAGAATCTCAATTCTGGAGGTGGAAAACATTATCCTCTCCCTCAAACCCTTTAACTGCTAGGGAGATAAATGTCCTGCTCAAATCATCAAAGATGCTGCAAGAGACTTAGCACCCTTCATAACTAAGCTAAGTAATGCCTCATTCTCTACCGGCACCATCCCTAACAACTTAAAGGAGTCCTGGGTACTCCCCCTCCTTAAAAAACAGACACTAGATCCCACCATTCCCACAAGCTACAGGCCCATCACAACAGTACCTTTTTTACTTAAAATTTTAGACAGAGTGGCCTATCTCCAGATACATGTGTATCTGGAGCTCAACCACCACCTCGGAACACGGAAATCAGCTTTTAGGCCCCAACATGGCACCGAACTGCGCTAATTGATCTTAAGGCCCAAATAGACAAATTTAGAGACATGGGGAAATCAGCCTTACTACCTCTTCTAGCCCTCTCGGCAGCGTTTGATTTGGTGGACCACAAGGTCCTATGCAATCACCTGGACTCAGCAGCTAACTTCTCTCAGGTGGCCATAATCTGGATCCAAACCTTCTTGAGAAACAGGACTATGAGGGTCTTCTCGCTATCAGCAGCAGTAGACCCTATCCCAATTACATGTGGAGTTCCACAGGGTTCCTGTGTCTCACCCACATTCTACAACATATTTACTAAGCCCCTTTTCGATGATCTGGACAGTCTTGGCATCACCTACACTAACTATGCAGATGATACCCAGATTCTCCTACCACTTACTGGGGATAATGACAAGGATTTGGCCTTGGTAAATAAAATCATCCAGGCATGGATGTCTACCCATGGTCTATGGCTGAATGATGCAAAACTGAACTCATCATTCAGGGAACCACTATCAATCTCAATAAACCTGGTAACAAATACACTTCTTTCAACATTGGTGGCCACACCATCAAAGTTGCAAAAGAGGTTAAAACCTACGCCACCCTTACCTTTGCTAAACAAGTTAACTCTATGGCCTGTGCATATACATGCAAGCTGATTAGAGCAGGTAAACCATTCCTATCCAAAAAGAGCTGCACCACCCTGGCTAGGGCCTTGGTTCTGTCAAAATTGGACTATTGCAACTCCCTATACTTAGGAGCCAATAAGTACATTACTGACAAAATCCAAATTCCCCAAAACAATGCCCTTACAGCGGCACTAGCCATAGCCAGAAAAAAAGCACATTTCTGAGACAAGAAGACAGAACAACTGGATCTCTACCAGAGACAAAATTCTGCTCAAAACTGCCTCACTTACACACAAGTGCCTTAACAATGTTGCACCTCACTATCTCATGAACAGAATCAACAGAAAAGTCTCCAGTCAGCCCAGTAGGACTGCAAACACTAATTGTCTAGTAGTACCTAGGTTCAAACTAACTACAGTTGGGAGGAGCCGTTTCCCAGTCAAAGCTGCTCAAACTTGGAACTCCCTCCCCATTGCCTGAGGGCTGACCATACCTATTCAGAATTTAGATACACCATCATTAACTGGCTTAGGAAAAACGATCAATAACGCACTTAGCCACTATCGTAATGTCCTCATCCAGTACTGTAAATTGCTACTACTAAGCCTAGTTGAAGCCGAACATCAACTTTGTACATTGTGTAATGTTGTAGTGATTATCCAAAGTGTATATTATATTGTACTTTATGTAACGATGAATTGATTATTCTGACTGCATGTATATAACTCTCAAATAGCTGACTACTGATGTTACCCTTTCTTCTATGCCTGTCTTTCCCTCTGTGTGTAACATTAAGCTGAAAGTATTCATGTATCCTCTGTTACCTGATACCCCAGGGCCTGGCACACATTACAAATAAAATAAACAAACAAACCAACCTTAGGGATGTGTCTTGACTCTGCTAGCTCCTTGGGGGATGTTAATTGACTGTTCTATCTCCTTGGGGGTGTTCCTTTACTGTACTATCTCATTGGGGGATGTTCATTGGCTGCGCTATCTCTTTTGAGAGAGTTCCTGGACAGTGCTATATACTTGGGGATGTTCATTGACAGTGCTCTCTCCTTGGGGTGTTCCTTGACTGTGCTATCTCATTGGGAATGTTCATTGACGTATTATCTCCTTGAAGAGTGTTCATTGACTGTGCTATGTCCTTCGGAAGTGTCCCTTGTCTCTGCTATCTCCTTGAAGAGTTTTCATTGACTGTGCTATTTCCTTTGAGAGTTTCCCCTGACTGTGCTATCTCCTTTGAGAGTGTCCCTTGACTGTGCTATCAGCTTGCAGATGTTCATACACTGTGCTATCTCCTTGGGGGTGTTCATTGGCTGTGATATCTCCTTGGAGAGTATTCATTGACTGTGATATCTTTTTTGAGAGTGTTCCTTGATTGTTCTAGCTCCTAGGGATGTTTATTGACTTTCCTATCTTCTTTGAGATTGTTCCTTGACTGTGCGATCTCCTTGGTGATGTTCATTGACTGTGCTATCTCCTCTGAGAGTGTTCCTTGACTGTGCTATCTCCTGGGTGATGTTCATTGACTGTGCTCTCTTCTTTGTGAGTGTTCACTGACTGTGCTATCTCCTTGTTGGAAGATCATTAACTGTGCTATCTCATTGGGTGTTCCTTGACTGTGCAATTTCCTTGGGGATGTTTATTGACTGTGCTATCTCCTTTGAGAGTGTTCATTGGCTGTGCTATCTTCTTTGAGATTGTTCCTTGACTGTGCTATCTCCCTGGGGATGTTCCATGACTGTGCTATCTCCTTGTTGGAAGTTCATTAACTGTGCTATCTCGTTGGGTGTTCCTTGACTGTGCAATCTCCTTGGGGATGTTTATTGACTGTGCTATCTCCTTGGAGAGCATTTATTGGCTGTGCTATCTCCTTGAAGACTGTTCCTTGATATTGCTATTTCCTTGGGGATGTTCATTGACTGTGCTACCTCCTTGGAGAATGTTCAGTGACTATTCTATCCCCTTCGGGGATGTTAATTAACTGCTATCTCATTGCGGATGTTCATTAATTGTGCTGTCTCCTAGGGGTTGTTCATTGACTATGCTACCTCTTTTGAGTGTGTTCCCTGACTCTGCTATCTTATTGCGGGATGGTCCTTAGCTACACTATCTCCTTGGGGGCGTTCCTTGACTGTGCTATCTCCATAAGGATGTTAATTGATTGTGCTCTCCCCTTTGAGAGTGTTCTTTGACGGTGCTATCTCCTTGGGGTTGTTCATTGACTGTGCTCTCCCCTTTGAGAATGTTCATTGACTGTGCTCTCCCCTTTGAGAGTGTTCCATGACTGTGCTATCTCCTTGGGGTTGTTCATTGACTGTGCTCTCCCCTTTGAGAGTGTTCTTTGACGGTGCTATCTCCTTGGTGATATTCATTGACTGTGCTCTCCCCTTTGAGAATGTTCATTGACTGTGCTCTCCCCTTTGAGAGTGTTCTTTGACTGTGCTATCTCCTTGGTGATGTTCATTGACTGTGCTATGTACTTGGGGGTGTTCCTTGACAGCACTATCTTTTTGGGGGGTGTTCCTTGATTGTGCTCTCACCTTGGGGATGTTCCTTGACTGTGCTTCCTCCTTGTAGAGTGTTCCCTGATAGAGCTTTGTGCATGCAAAGTGTGGCGAAACTGAAACGTTTTCTTGAGGCTTGTTCCATGACACACTGTCTCCTTGGAGAGTAATCCTTGACTTAAATATCTCTCTCCACTGCCTACTTAGGGAGTATTTCTTGACTGTGCCACCTCTTTGAAGAGTGTACTTTGACAGACTGTGCTATCTCTTTTGAGAGTGTCCCTTGACACGCTGCCTCCTTGGGGACGGGAGGAGCCTTTCACTGTGCTATCTTATTGGGGCGTGTTCCTTGGCCATATGCATACCACCCACTGGCGAGCACTTGGTGGGTTGCGTGCTTCCTACCTCTGTCTCCTAGCACACAAGAGCTTCTCCCCTCTCTTATCTATGCAATTGAGATGCAAAGTCCTCCTGTCGTCACAGAAGCTTGCTCAAATACTCATGTATATATTTATAATAGAGGATTTCTACAGTGCTACATGCTGCTCTTGGGTCACGAGAGAACAGACAATAGTCCACAGCTAACCTGCAGTTCAGTATTGCAAAGATCACCTACCCACATCTACCTGTCTTTGACTCTATCTATGTTTCTATACTCATGTGTTCTTCATCTCTGTCTCTCTGGTTATCTGCCTCTCTCACTCCATGTGTCTTTCTACCCATGTTCTACCTGCTCTTCCCTCTCTCTGCTTCTGTCTCTCTATGCTGATGTATCAGGGTCAGTGCGTTTGTATACACATCCATTAGTGTCTGTCTAGTTGACTCTATCGTTCCAAATGTCCTATATCACATTCAATTACTCATGACATCAGTCCATCAACACAACCATTGACTCTTTCAACTACCTGGTGGTTTGTTGGCCTGTCCATCTGCCTATCCATTCATCTGCCTATCATGTTTTCTATCCTACCCCTCTATAACTTCAACCATCTATCTTTTGTTTTGAACTACCCGTGCCTTCGTCTGGCTGTCTCCTTTGTCTGTCGAACTATTTGACCACCTGTATGCCCGAAGGTCTGTGTCTGCCTGCGTACTCATCTGTCTGTTAAACTAACTATCCATCTGTATTCCCAACGCTTTCTCTCTGCCTGTTTATCCATATGTCTATCTGCCTGCCTGCCAACCCATCAGTCTTACCACCAATAACTCAGCCTGTCACATATCCATATGTCTATTAATCTGTTTGTTTACCTGCCCCACTTTTTCTAATTGTATTTCTCTGTCTTTTTGTCCACCAGTTCAATAGGGAGCCCATCCATTCACACATCCAATCCAAAATCCCTTTAACCCCACCTGGCTGCACACCTGTCCACCAGTCACACTATTCAGTGTCCCCCCCCCTTTCACACCGACCTGATGCTTGTCTGGGTGCTGTTGCCCTTGCAGAGCGGACCTAGTGCCCGCCTTCTCCTTCGGCGAGAACGAGCTGTACCGGCAGGTGGTCTTCGAGGAGGGGTCGTGGATGAGAGCTATCCAGGAGAGGATCCGGAAGCTGGTTGGAGTCGCCCCGTGCTTCTTCTACGGCAGGAGTCTGACCTCTGCGGACTCCAAGGGGTTCCTGCCCTATGCCAGGCCTATCACGACTGTCAGTAAGTCATCTGAAACCTGGTCTACGGAGGGGTGGGCGGTGGGGGCGAGGGGGTCTAAGCTGTTGATATAGATGCCCCATATATACATCTATACATCTCACGCACACACGCACGCTCAGAGCTAGTCAGAGGTCATGCATGTCACATTTGAAATATATTCTGAGCTAATTGTTGATGCTATTGCACAGGTACCTTTGGGCAGCAGAGGTCAGCATTGGGGTCGGGGGCCGGTCCCACTTCAGCTTGGTGCTGCACCTGTACTGGAAGGTTCTGGATCACTGTGATTTTAATGAAAAATGAAATCACGAAAACATTTTTAACGATCCCTAAATATCCAAAAAGAGCCTGTTTTTTAAAATACATTTTGGGGGGTCCCTCCAAGCCACCCGTAAAGATCCGGTATTTTTCGGTATTCATGGTTTGGTTAAAATGTTTTTTGTTATTTTCAATTCGTTAATATCACTGGATACCGAAGGATTTTTACTGGGGAAAACTAGAGCACGGAGGCGACAGGGTGCAGGCCGCAGCCGCCCAGGCGTTGTGAGGAGGCCAGAGAGCTGGAACACCTGATGCATTCCTTCAGAGCTGGGCTACTGCGAGTTAGAAGTGTGACTAGTGGCCGGGGATTCCCTGGCTCATTCTACTGGATCTCAAAGTTCACTGCAGATTGATATAATCCTGCCTGGGGCCAAGACTTGTGGCCAATCAACAATGGATCTATAGGGATGTCCCAGTGCCAGTCTAGGTGGTGTAAACTGAGGTCAGTGTTGGTGTCTGCGCGCAACCACACACGTGCATCCATAGAATATCCTAATGATCAGCCGAATACCGAATAGTTGGACAAGTATTTGAAGGGAGAGGAATAGATTTCTTTCATCGCTAAAGCAACAAACTGGATCAGCACTCTAGAAAAAGTCACCTATACCTTTTTTGTCCCTGTACCCAGACCCATATGCACAGACCTCCTTATCCTGAGACACAATCCTCTCTCCTCATGTAGGAAAGGAAAGGGTATCTCCAGACACGCGAAGCTGGACACAACCCTCCCCCAAAGGAGTGACAGATGTCACAGCCATTTTATCCACACATCCGAATCATCGGCCTGTGGGAATGAGTAGATAGGCTTTACATGGACAAACACTTTAATGTGAGGGTGACTTCATCAAAATGAAATAAGCCCTAAGCACAGTGTGCATTGCATGCTTCGAGCATAGAACCCTTTTTATCAGCAGTCAGGACCCCAGTCAGGAACACATACCGGTGACAATGTGGTCGTTGCCCTTGCCCCTCAGGGTATTTCAAAAGAGTACATAAAGAGTGTAGCAAACTGCTCCCCTTCAATTATAATTTTCCATCAGAAAAAATATGTGACAAGGTTTTGATAATGTGCTCTGCTTATTAAGACAAGTGTAAAACCCTTATTGTGACAGCAATATAAACTGGAAGTGATCTTTAGAAATAAACATTGTAAAAATTGAAAAAGAACCAGTTGACAATGTTAGTTAAATTAGAACATTTTCCTTTTTAATAGCTTCTTTTGCTGAGAATACGCCCATTTTGTCTTTCAAAATGTCCTTCCTTCTTGCAAAGTGTCAAGCTCATATTAAAACGAATGACCTGTTTTTTTTTAACAAAAAGCACCAGGCAGTGCTGCTAAACCTGTGCATTTGTTACAGTATGCACAAGCAACAATACACATAATGAACCTTCAAATACTAAACAACAAATGCATCTGTGGGGCACACATCCTGGCTCTCTGGTCCCTTATAAAGACTGTCAGAACTCCCGCACCAGCGGCATAGCACAAAACGTAGGGGCGCCTTGCAAGCCATGCCGAGGGGACCCCCACCAAGCTCAGCAAGAAAGCATGTGCCACGCAACACTCCATGCTGGCCTGGACCACATTGAATGCACAATGCGAATGATGATCACACGGTGGCAGGGGCACGCCACACACTGCACGAGGTGAAAGATATAAGTATGTGTTTTAATCAAACCTTAAACCTTTCACCATCTGTAGAAACAAGGGGGTTGTGCCCGGCTCCTGAGTCCTGACACCCAACTGTACCAACCAAGTCTGTTTTTGGCCAGAGATATTACGCACAGTAACAATATAATAAGAAAACGTGTTAACTCTGGCTCTGCTAGTATATGCCAGTCTCCCATATACAGACATTCTCTTGTTAGCTTTGGCCATAATACTAGTAGAAATCTACTCCTACAGGAAGAAAGCATGTTATTGCTACTGCTGCAGAAATGTATGTTCAACCCCCGCACCACTATGTAAGAATACCCGCCATGTTGAATTTGCCCTCAATGCCAGTGAAACATGCAATGCTACAGTAAGGAACCATTTCCTTGTTTAGCTGCACACATGCCTCCACCCACGACCCACCATGTTAGAACAGAACCTAGGGCCCTTTGGATAGCGCGCATGCAATGGATGGGAATACAGAATAACTCTGAAACCAAATAATCGAACCAACTCAGAAAGATGGCAAAGTTTAATGTTTTAATATCAATTGTCTAAAACAGGGTGTTTCAACTGACATCAACACACGTTCGCTCGAGCTCTCTGTAAATTTCACATAAAAACACATTTATAAACTAAAAACTTGTCATAAGTGACATCATACTACGTGGCAAACAAGAAAACCTATGATGGGTTGTGATAGGCTCAAAGGGGACATCTAAATATACTTTCTACAAGGGGTGGGATAGTGATTGGATGTCTACTGTCAGGTGGGCAACTTATGCCTCCCTCTAAAACATGTAATCTTTGACACTGTTAGTACACAATATATCATTGTCTCTCAAACTATAAGGCCCTTCATAATATGTCCCTCTATAATTGGTTGGCATGCTCGTGCCATGTCTAGGACATTTGGTTCACTTAGCAGCACGTGAGCTCAAACAGAGTTGCCAGGACTTGACTTTACCTGCCCACCAATTAGCCCATCATCTCTCATCACTGATGCCTTCTGCCACGAAGATTGTCTTTGAACTTGGCCTTGCAGACTATTCTTGTCTGTGAGAATATAAGGGAGTGCAGGCACTCACTATCGTTGTTCTAGAACTCCATACTTGGCTCACGTGACAGGAGACCATGATTTGGTCAATTGTGCAGCATTTAAATGTCTTAAATGAATAAAACTTGGCACACTTGGTGTTCTTTCTTTGCACCTTAACAAGGGATGATTCAGCTTCTAATGTTGACTGCCTTGAAGAATAGATAACCGGCCATGGCTGCTTTCACTTTGACACCAGGCCAAACAGCATCCCCATTCGTATCCATGATCTCAGCTAATTCTTGCTGCAAGACAGTTCTCAGCATTTCCTCTCCATGGGTCCGGGCTTACTAAATTCATGACACCGCTATCCAGCTTCTATACAATGGCGGCTTCGCATGCAGTCTATTCACTACGTAAAGCCAGCTTCTAAGATCATTTAATCTGATTGCGTTACAGCATCTGTACAGTTATTGAACGGCTTGCATTTTCTGCAGTGCGTCACACAAATGCAATCTTCTTTTCGCACATGAAAGTTTACTCGACTCTTAACTTCGTCATCAGTTTCTATAAGGTCCATGCATTCTCTTTAGCCAGTATTCTTAGTGTGCCACGCTTGTCTTTTGTGACGTCACCAGCTCCTCTTTCACACGTTTTCGTATTCCTTCAGGGAGTTCCTCCCTCAGATTGTCGTCTCTTCGGGAATACATCTGGTAGGGTTTTATCAGTGGATACCTTCCTTCGAATATTTGCCGCAGTATGGTCACAACAGCATGGCACAATCTCAGGCTTCCAACATACAGGAGGTAGGGGAGCGGGAATTCCTGCACAAGCGTGCAGCTGCTCCTCTACAGAACACTCATCATGTTGACTTTGCCCTTAATGTCAGTAAATATGCAACATCAAAGTAAGAAAACATTTACTTGCTGACTACACAAGTGACTCCCCCATCCCCATGTAAGAACACACATCACGTTGGCGTTGGCTCTTATGTCCAGGGGTGTATCGAAATTTGGCTTTGAATAAGTATTTGGCCGAATTCTGGCGGGAAATTAGATATTCGGCTTCGGCAAAATGCTTCATTAATTTTCACTCTAAGCCAAATATTTCCCCTACAAAATACATGATGTACTGCTTTGACTGCAGTGCCTGGAATCATTCAGTCATGTCTTGTTTATCCTTTGAAAGTTTGCTGTCACTTGTTTGATTGAGTACAGGCCGAGCGTGAAAGTGCAAACAAAGGCCCTTATTCACAGAGCGTTTTACAACGAGTTTTGCCATTATAAAAAGCTTCTGTGGATTAGACCCAAAGTCTCAGCCCTTCATGTGCTGGGCAGACAGACTTTAATCTGGTGGCTTGTTGGGGAGGTGTAAGCAGCAGCAACACTCTCAATATTTTGAATGTGCAATGAGATGTCTCTGGTCTCCTCTGTAATTTGCAGTTGAAAACCATTGAGCTGGAACAATAATTTACAGACTCACTATTGGAAAATGTTATTTTCTTTAGGGGCTTATTGATCTGCTGATGCCCTCTGCGAGTAATCTGAAAGTTACAGGTTCCAATTCCCAAACCGAGTAATATAACTAAGTGGATTAATATAACTGCTGCAGAGATCCTAGGAAGTTCCAAACCTGGTGATAAATATATCTGGAAGAAGTGTGCCTGCAGCAAAGAACTTAATTCAGCCTGCAGGCCAGGGTTATGAAGCGAGGAAAATAGCTCAGTGGGATGTGTACCCGCTGCAGAGTTGCACTTGTAATATCGAAACATAGGTTCCGACTCCTGCTCTCCAACTTGTTCGTGTTGCCAAAATGAATCCCTTTGAATTGGGTAAAGTGAAAGATGTTACTGAAGAATGTGGCTATCCAATAGATTGAGTGAGTTACAAAAAATATTTACTAACCAAACTGCCCCAATATGTGGCAGCAGAAATATCCCTCCCTACATTAGGGGGATATTTGTGCAATAAAGATGAGGAGATACAAGTTTACAATTTAGAAACATTGGACCAAATGGATGTACAAGTGAAGCAAATTAGTAAAATGAACATGCACACACCAGTTAAACATCTGAAAATCAGCACTGTCCCTACCCGGTAGGATCACATGGGAACCATGGAGGACTCAGTGTTCCCTTTATATTTTTAGCTAGTGTCTTTTATGATGCCCCAAAACACCACAACCATAACTCATCCAAAAAATACTATTCATTAATAAAACAAATACCTTTTTCAAATGGCTCATCTCCTCTTAGCACCAAAGGTAGAACGCATGGCTTTAGCATCCCAAAGGTTTGTGTTCGGAAGCACTTCAGCAGTCATAAGGGAGCACATTGCTGTAATCACTCCTTTTGTGTTTTACTGTCTTGCTGGAGCCAGAAGGCTAAAGATGGGCAGCCCCAAAAGTGACATTTTAAAGTACAAGTAGAGACACCCCAGTCTCCCCTCACATTGATTGCATACATGCATAATATACATGTAGGCTTGTCTTTGTTACTTGTTCCCTGCCCAACCTTATAAATGCACAAAAATACTAAAAATATTATCCCCTATAAATGCACAAAAATAAAATCTGTGCTGTTATTTTCTAATAATGTATTCCTTTCATGGTTTACACAAGCATCTTCCATAGACAGCAAGGAAAAGAAATGCAATTAAGAATGCATATACATGTTTTCATGTGTTTTTTTGTTTGTTTACAAAGTGGTTTTCTTGTTTACATAACTGTATTTATTAAAAAGGCAACTGTTTGGCTCCACATTCGGCTCCGGCCGAATACTTGTCCAACTATTCGGTATTCAGCCGACAACTTAAACCTACTATTCGGTACAGCCCTTCATATGACAGTAAAAATACCATGCTACCGAAAGAAAAAGTCCAGTCTGCCTTTCCCATCACACCATAAAACCGCCACCCCACATCCTCCTCCATGTAATAGTATTGATCAAGCTGGCTTTGCCCAACAATATTCGTAAAGCATGTAAAAAATAACCCAGCCTCACACGCACACTCTCAATACCATTTCACCCACCAGTCACTCACCCCGTTACGACTGCCACATTTTTTAATCAAAGGGGGCGTAAACCTTTCTCACAAATATGCCAGAGGGACAGAACATAGCCAGGGAGCCTGAAACAATCAAAAGAGATTCAGCCACCCCTCCTCCCCTCAAGAACATTGTTGATGCCCATGTTCTGTGAGAAATTGGGTAAGAAGCCAGAGAGTTTGCAATTGCTTTTGTAGGGTAACTCATGTCAAAAATCCAATGGATGCAATTCACCAATGCACAGAAGCGTTTCCCAGGGCATTTTCTTGATGCTTTGCCCAAAATATATGCCAGTATAAAAACATGTTCAAGCTGACTCATGCTTGCTTTGTGCATAATGCCAGCAATGCTACTGTAAGAAAACATGTCCAGACTGACTGTGCCAAAATGCAAGTCTAGCCACATAATAACACTTATCACGTTTACTCTCCATAGACACTCAGAAGAAAATGCTATGCCAAAGTTAGAAATAGCTAGACTAGCAGCATTAAAATGCCAGTCATGCCAATATAAACCCAATAACTATTACCATGCCACAGTAAGAAATGGTTAGGCTGGCTGTACTAAAATGCCCATCTAGCCATATAAGAAGATGTATCATGCTCACTTTATCATAGATGCCATGAGTGCTGTAATGGATGAATGGAATGTAAGACAATAAATACGAGTTGCCATTGTGACTTTGATACGTCTGAGGATTTATTGCATTTTACAGGGTTTTTTCACTCTATTTTTCCTTGAGACAGAAAACAATTGTCCTGCTTTTTAGGGGCACCTATTTTAGCCAATATAGACCAGAATCAATGCATCTCTAGAAGCTTAATGATAAATTAGTTTATCATTCTCTGGCGATAATGCAGACCAGCATTACTGCATCTCCAGGTGCTTGATGCTGAAATAGTATGTCACACTGTGGGCCTGATTCACAGAAGCGTTTTATAATGACGCAATCCCATAGGAAAATGCTCTGTGAATCAGGCCCTGTGGAGGGAATGCAGAGTTCCCTTAATGCATCTCCAGGTGCTTAATAATGAAATAGTATGTCACTCTGTGGAGGGAATGCACAGTGTCCTTAATGCATCTCCAGGTGCTTAATAATGAATTAGTATGTCACTCTGTGGAGGGAATGCACAGTGTCCTTAATGCATCTCCAGGTGCTTAATCATGAAATAGTATGTCACATTGTGGAGGGAATGCACAGTGTCCTTAATGCATCTCCAGGTGCTTAATAATGAATTAGTATGTCACTCTGTGGAGGGAATGCAAAATGTCCTTAATGCATCTCCAGGTGCTTAATCATGAAATAGTATGTCACATTGTGGAGGGAATGCACATTGTCCTTAATGCATCTCCAGGTGCTTAATAATGAATTAGTATGTCACTCTGTGGAGATAATGCAAAGTGTTGTTAATGCATCTCCAGCTGCTTAATAATGAATTAGTATGTCACTCTGTGGAGGGAATGCAAAGTGTTCTTAATGCATCTCCAGGTGCTTAATGATGAATTAGTTTGTCACTCTGTGGAGGGAATGCACAGTGTCCTTAATGCATCTCCAGGTGCTTAATAATGAATTAGTATGTCACTCTGTGGAGGGAATGCACAGTGTCCTTAATGCATCTCCAGGTGCTTAATCATGAAATAGTATGTCACATTGTGGAGGGAATGCACAGTGTCCTTAATGCATCTCCAGGTGCTTAATAATGAATTAGAATGTCACTCTGTGGAGGGAATGCAAAGTGTCCTTAATGCATCTCCAGGTGCTTAATCATGAAATAGTATGTCACATTGTGGAGGGAATGCACATTGTCCTTAATGCATCTCCAGGTGCTTAATAATGAATTAGTATGTCACTCTGTGGAGGGAATGCAAAGTGTCCTTAATGCATCTCCAGGTGCTTAATCATGAAATAGTATGTCACATTGTGGAGGGAATGCACATTGTCCTTAATGCATCTCCAGGTGCTTAATAATGAATTAGTATGTCACTCTGTGGAGATAATGCAATGTGTTGTTAATGCATCTCCAGCTGCTTAATAATGAATTAGTATGTCACTCTGTGGAGGGAATGCAAAGTGTTCTTAATGCATCTCCAGGTGCTTAATGATGAATTAGTTTGTCACTCTGTGGAGGGAATGCACAGTGTCCTTAATGCATCTCCAGGTGCTTAATAATGAATTAGTATGTCACTCTGTGGAGGGAATGCACAGTGTCCTTAATGCATCTCCAGGTGCTTAATCATGAAATAGTATGTCACATTGTGGAGGGAATGCACAGTGTCCTTAATGCATCTCCAGGTGCTTAATAATGAATTAGAATGTCACTCTGTGGAGGGAATGCAAAGTGTCCTTAATGCATCTCCAGGTGCTTAATCATGAAATAGTATGTCACATTGTGGAGGGAATGCACATTGTCCTTAATGCATCTCCAGGTGCTTAATAATGAATTAGTATGTCACTCTGTGGAGATAATGCAAAGTGTCGTTAATGCATCTCCAGCTGCTTAATAATGAATTAGTATGTCACTCTGTGGAGGGAATGCAAAGTGTTCTTAATGCATCTCCAGGTGCTTAATGCATCTCCAGGTGCTTAATCATGAAATAGTATGTCACACTGTGGAGGGAATGCAGCGTGTCCTTAATGCATCTCCGGGTGCTTAATAATGAATTAGTATGTCACTCTGTGGAGATAATGCAAAGTGTCGTTAATGCATCTCCAGCTGCTTAATAATGAATTAGTATGTCACTCTGTGGAGGGAATGCAAAGTGTTCTTAATGCATCTCCAGGTGCTTAATGCATCTCCAGGTGCTTAATAATGAATGAGTATGTCGCACCCTGCCTTCGACACAGTCAACCATACCATCCTGCTCAACCGACTCCGTGACAACCTGGGTATCACCGATCAGGTTCTGCCTGGCTGACCTCTTTCCCCTCTGATCGACCCTCCCAGATCCACAGGGGTCTAATGTTATAATGTGGGTTGCACGCCACTGTTAAGGAGCTTTGTATGGGTGCATGTTCAATGCGGCAGATGGCTGGAACGTTAGTGGGTCATCAGTTCTAAATATGATGCAGCACTCTGTTTATGATGGACTTCTTTACTTTCCATTAAAGTTCTATTGGGTCAGTTGTTGGTTAGCTCTCCCAGGTAGTGCTGTGCTGGCGTTGCTGCGGGTCTTTGTATATAGACATTATCTTAATAAAAGCATTCAAGCTTTCATGGCTGCGTGGAGTACTACCAACTTAACACTAACCTCTCACCCTGGCTTTTCAACCAATACCTGGCAACCCTAGCATTGCCATTTTCTGTTCAAATTTCCAGATCCATGCTGACGCCACTCAACTCATTTTCAGGCTGCCCTCATCCACCTCCTCTTTCTCTCACCTCTAATTGCCTAACTGACATTCAAGATTGGTGTGCCGCCAACGATCTTTGTCTGAATGCCAGCAAGACGGTGATCCTCCTCATCGGCACAAATTCACCATCCTTTCCCCTCACTCTCTGGCCAGCCTCCCTTGGCTGCCCTCCTACCCCCACCTGTGAGGCTAAGAACCTCAGGGTCATCTTCGACTCCACACTTTCCTTCTCCGCCCACATCTCAGATGTTTCAAAAAAGTCTAACTTCCTACTGCACCTCCTCAGAGGTATTCTACCTTTCCTCTCGTTTCTCCTTCCCCCAGAAGCTCACTGTCTCCCAAGCTCTGGTTCTCTCTAGGTTGGACTATTGTAACAGCCTCTTTCTAAATCTACTTGCCTCTACTCTCCGCCCTCTGCAACTAATCCAGAACAGGACTGCAAGAGTTGTCCTTGGCCTCAAGCCCTGGGATCGTATCTCTCCAGCTCTGAAATCTCTTAATTGGCTTCCAGTGGATGCAAGGATTAAATTCAAAACCCTCTGCATTGTCCACAAGGCTTTCTGGGGTCTGGGTCTAAAATACTTTCAGCTATCCCTCCGCAAATACCTCCCCTCTCGAGCTTTTCGCTCTTTTACCTCTAACTCCCTCAGGGTCATTCGTTTTTCAAAGAATCGAGCTGGGGGTAGATCTCTGTCTTCGGCTGGGGCCTCCCTCTGGAACAGCCTCCCTGCCACTCCGAAACTTGAGGTGAACCATCTCTGGAAACACCTCAAGGCCTTCCTCTTTGCTTCTGCCTTTGCCCCCCTCTCCCTTTCTGATCTGTTATCTCTCTGTACTGTGGACCTGGCCACTCTCTGTCCTCCGGGCCCAGTTACTTTCTCACCCTGCCTCCTTCCTGCACTGCCTCCGGGCCAACCCTTGCACTGGGGTCTGTAACTGTACCCCTAAAGTCCCTCCTTTTTTCTTCCTGCAATTATCAGACTGCCCTGTATATTGCCTTAAACCCAGCACTTGCCACTTGCTGGCTGTACTACCACTGCTTGTTGCCTTTGTTATTTATTTATTTATAATTATTGATCTGATTCTCCTTTGCTCCGCACTTTCCACTTCTCCCCCCTTCCATGCACTTTTCCCCTCCCTCTCTCCCATGCACTTGCATGTTCTCAATGTCACTGGGCCTAGTAAGATTGTTGTTTTGTTATTCCCCTGTTCCCCTCCCTTGTCGCACTCTGAAACACTTGTGTATGAGCACAATATAAATAAAATATCAATTCAATACAGAGCATCCTTAATGCATCTCCAGGTGGTAATGATGAATTAGTATGTCACATTGTGGAGGGAATGCGGAGCATCCTTAATGCATCTCCTGGTGCTTAATTATGAATTAGTATGTCACTCTGTGGAGGGAATGCAAAGTGTCCTTAATGCATCTCCAGGTGCTTAATGATGAATTAGTTTGTCACACCATAGAGGGAATGCAGAGCAGCCTCAATGCATCTCCAGGTGCTTAATGATGAATTAGTTTGTCACACCATAGAGGGAATGCAGAGCATCCTCAATGCATCTCCAGGTGCTTAATGATGAATTAGTGTGTCACACCATAGAGGGAATGCAGAGCAGCCTCAATGCATCTCCAGGTGCTTAATGATGAATTAGTGTGTCACACCATAGAGGGAATGCAGAGCAGCCTCAATGCATCTCCAGGTGCTTAATGATGAATTAGTATGTCACTCTGTGGAGGGAATGCAGAGCATCCTCAATGCATCTCCAGGTGCTTAATGATGAATTAGTTTGTCACACCATAGAGGGAATGCAGAGCAGCCTCAATGCATCTCCAGGTGCTTAATGATGAATTAGTGTGTCACACCATAGAGGGAATGCAGAGCAGCCTCAATGCATCTCCAGGTGCTTAATGATGAATTAGTGTGTCACACCATAGAGGGAATGCAGAGCAGCCTCAATGCATCTCCAGGTGCTTAATGATGAATTAGTATGTCACTCTGTGGAGGGAATGCAGAGCATCCTCAATGCATCTCCAGGTGCTTAATGATGAATTAGTATGTCACTCTGTGGAGGGAATGCAGAGCATCCTCAATGCATCTCCAGGTGCTTAATTGTGAATTAGTATGTCACACTGTGGAGGGAATGCAGAGCAGCCTTAATGCATCTCCAGGTGCTTAATTGTGAATTAGTATGTCACACTGTGGAGGGAATGCAGAGCATCCTCAATGCATCTCCAGGTGCTTAATTGTGAATTACTATGTCACACTGTGGAGGGAATGCAGAGCAGCCTTAATGCATCTCCAGGTGCTTAATTGTGAATTACTATGTCACACTGTGGAGGGAATGCAGAGCAGCCTTAATGCATCTCCAGGTGCTTAGTTGTGAATTAGTATGTCACACTGTGGAGGGAATGCAGAGCAGCCTTAATGCATCTCCAGGTGCTTAATTATGAATTAGTATGTCACACTGTGGAGGGAATGCAGAGCAGCCTTAATGCATCTCCAGGTGCTTAATAATGAATTAGTATGTCACTCTGTGGAGGGAATGCAGAGCATCCTCAATGCATCTCCAGGTGCTTAATTATGAATTAGTATGTCACACTGTGGAAGAAATGCAGAGCAGCCTTAATGCATCTCCAGGTGCTTAATGATGAATTAGTATGTCATACTGGAGGGAATGCAGAGCAGCCTTAATGCATCTCCAGGTGCTTAATGATGAATTAGTATGTCACTCTGTGGAGGGAATGCAGAGCATCCTCAATGCATCTCCAGGTGCTTAAATGTGAATTAGTATGTCACACTGTGGAGGGCATGCAGAGCAGCCTTAATGCATCTCCAGGTGCTTAATGATGAATTAGTATGTCACTATGTGGCGGGAATGCAGAGCAGCCTTAATGCATCTCCAGGTGCTTAATTGTGAATTAGTATGTCACACTTGAGGGAATGCAGAGCAGCCTTAGTGCATCTCCAGGTGCTTAATGATGAATTAGTATGTCACACTGTGGAAGGAATGCAGCGTGTCCTTAATGCATCTCCGGGTGCTTAATAATGGAGGAGTATGTCACTCTGTGGAGGGAATGCAAAGTGTCCTTAATGCATCTCCAAATACTTATTGATGAAGTAGTATGTCACACCGTAGAGGGAATGCAGCGTGTCCTTAATGCATCTCCGGGTGCTTAATAATGAAGGAGTTTGTCACTCTGTGGAGGGAAAGTAGAGCAGCCTTAATGCATCTCCAGGTGCTTAATTGTGAATTAGTATGTGACACTGTGGAGGGAATGCAGAGCTGCCTTAATGCATCTCCGGGTGCTTAATTGTGAATTAGTATGTCACACTGTGGAGGGAATGCAGAGCAGCCTTAATGCATCTCCAGGTGCTTAATTGTGAATTAGTATGTCACACTGTGGAGGGAATGCAGAGCAGCCTTAATGCATCTCCAGGTGCTTAATTGTGAATTAGTATGCCACACTGTGGAGGGAATGCAGAGCAGCCTTAATGCATCTCCAGGTGCTTAATGATGAATTATTATATCACACTGTGGAGGGAATGCAGAGCATCCTCAATGCATCTCCAGGTGCTTAATTGTGAATTAGTATGTCACACTGTGGAGGGAATGCAGAGCAGCCTTAATGCATCTCCAGGTGCTTAATGATGAATTAGTATGTCACACTGGAGGGAATGCAGAGCAGCCTTAATGCATCTTCAGGTGCTTAATGATGAATTAGTATGTCACTCTGTGGAGGGAATGCAGAGCATCCTCAATGCATCTCCAGGTGCTTAATTGTCAATTAGTATGTCACACTGTGGAGGGCATGCAGAGCAGCCTTAATGCATCTCCAGGTGCTTAATGATGAATTAGTATGTCACTCTGTGGAGGGAATGCAGAGCATCCTCAATGCATCTCCAGGTGCTTAATTGTGAATTAGTATGTCACACTGTGGAGGGAATGCAGCGTGTCCTTAATGCATCTCTGGGTGCTTAATAATGAAGGAGTATGTCACTCTGTGGAGGGAATGCAGAGCAGCCTTAATGCATCTCCAGGTGCTTAATGATGAATTAATATGTCACTCTGTGGAGGGAATGCAGAGCAGTCTTAATGCATCTCCAGGTGCTTAATTGTGAATTAGTATGTCACACTTGAGGGAATGCAGAGCAGCCTTAATGCATCTCCAGGTGCTTAATGATGAATTAGTATGTCACACTGTGGAAGGAATGCAGCGTGTCCTTAATGCATCTCCGGGTGCTTAATAATGGAGGAGTATGTCACTCTGTGGAGGGAATGCAAAGTGTCCTTAATGCATCTCCAAATACTTATTGATGAAGTAGTATGTCACACCGTAGAGGGAATGCAGCGTGTTCTTAATGCATCTCCGGGTGCTTAATAATGAAGGAGTTTGTCACTCTGTGGAGGGAAAGTAGAGCAGCCTTAATGCATCTCCAGGTGCTTAATTGTGAATTAGTATGTGACACTGTGGAGGGAATGCAGAGCCGCCTTAATGCATCTCCAGGTGCTTAATTGTGAATTAGTATGTCACACTGTGGAGGGAATGCAGAGCAGCCTTAATGCATCTCCAGGTGCTTAATTGTGAATTAGTATGTCACACTGTGGAGGGAATGCACAGCAGCCTTAATGCATCTCCAGGTGCTTAATTGTGAATTAGTATGTCACACTGTGGAGGGAAGGCAGAGCAGCCTTAATGCATCTCCAGGTGCTTAATGATGAATTAGTATGTCACACTGTGGAGGGAATGCAGAGCAGCCTTAATGCATCCCCAGGTGCTTAATGATGAATTAGTATGTCACACTGTGGAGGGAATGCAGAGCATCCTCAATGCATCTCCAGGTGCTTAATTGTGAATTAGTATGTCACACTGTGGAGGGAATGCAGAGCAGCCTTAATGCATCTCCAGGTGCTTAATGATGAATTAGTATGTCACACTGGAGGGAATGCAGAGCAGCCTTAATGCATCTCCAGGTGCTTAATGATGAATTAGTATGTCACTCTGTGGAGGGAAGGCAGAGCATCCTCAATGCATCTCCAGGTGCTTAATTGTGAATTAGTATGTCACACTGTGGAGGGCATGCAGAGCAGCCTTAATGCATCTCCAGGTGCTTAATGATGAATTAGTATGTCACTCTGTGGAGGGAATGCAGAGCATCCTCAATGCATCTCCAGGTGCTTAATTGTGAATTAGTATGTCACACTGTGGAGGGAATGCAGCGTGTCCTTAATGCATCTCCGGGTGCTTAATAATGAAGGAGTATGTCACTCTGTGGAGGGAATGCAAAGTGTCCTTAATGCATCTCCAAATACTTATTGATGAAGTAGGATGTCACAGCGTAGAGGGAATGCAGCGTGTCCTTAATGCATCTCCGGGTGCTTAATAATGAAGGAGTATGTCACTCTGTGGAGGGAATGCAAAGTGTCCTTAATGCATCTCCAAATACTTATTGATGAAGTAGTATGTCACACTGTGGAGGGAATGCAGAGCAGCCTTAATGCATCTCCGGGTGCTTAATAATGAATTAGTATGTCACTCTGTGGAGGGAATGTAGAGCAGCCTTAATGCATCTCCAGGTGCTTAATTGTGAATTAGTATGTCACTCTTTGGAGGGAAAGTAGAGCAGCCTTAATGCATCTCCAGGTGCTTAATTGTGAATTAGTATGTCACTCTGTGGAGGGAAAGTAGAGCATCCTCAATGCATCTCCAGGTGCTTAATAGTGAATTAGTATGTCACTCTGTGGAGGGAAAGTAGAGCAGCCTTAATGCATCTCCAGGTGCTTAATTGTGAATTAGTATGTCACACTGTGGAGGGAATGCAGAGCAGCCTTAATGCATCTCCAGGTGCTTAATTGTGAATTAGTATGTCACACTGTGGAGGGAATGCAGAGCAGCCTTAATGCATCTCCAGGTGCTTAATTGTGAATTAGTATGTCACACTGTGGAGGGAATGCAGAGCAGCCTTAATGCATCTCCAGGTGCTTAATTGTGAATTAGTATGTCACACTGTGGAGGGAATGCAGAGCAGCCTTAATGCATCTCCAGGTGCTTAATGATGAATTAGTATGTCACACTGTGGAGGGAATGCAGAGCAGCCTTAATGCATCTCCAGGTGCTTAATGATGAATTAGTATGTCACACTGTGGAGGGAATGCAGAGCATCCTCAATGCATCTCCAGATGCTTAATTGTGAATTAGTATGTCACACTGTGGAGGGAATGCAGAGCAGCCTTCATGCATCTCCAGGTGCTTAATGATGAATTAGTATGTCACACTGGAGGGAATGCAGAGCAGCCTTAATGCATCTCCAGGTGCTTAATGATGAATTAGTATGTCACTCTGTGGAGGGAATGCAGAGCATCCTCAATGCATCTCCAGGTGCTTAATTGTGAATTAGAATGTCACACTGTGGAGGGCATGCAGAGCAGCCTTAATGCATCTCCAGGTGCTTAATGATGAATTAGTATGTCACTCTGTGGAGGGAATGCAGAGCATCCTCAATGCATCTCCAGGTGCTTAATTGTGAATTAGTATGTCACATTGTGGAGGGAATGCAGCGTGTCCTTAATGCATCGCCGGGTGCTTAATAATGAAGGAGTATGTCACTCTGTGGAGGGAATGCAAAGTGTCCTTAATGCATCTCCAAATACTTATTGATGAAGTAGTATGTCACACCATAGAGGGAATGCAGCGTGTCCTTAATGCATCTCCGGGTGCTTAATAATGAAGGAGTATGTCACTCTGTGGAGGGAATGCAAAGTGTCCTTAATGCATCTCCAAATACTTATTGATGAAGTAGTATGTCACACTGTGGAGGGAATGCAGAGCAGCCTTAATGCATCTCCGGGTGCTTAATAATGAATTAGTATGTCACTCTGTGGAGGGAAAATAGAGCAGCCTTAATGCATCTCCAGGTGCTTAATTGTGAATTAGTATGTCACTCTGTGGAGGGAAAGTAGAGCAGCCTTAATGCATCTCCAGGTGCTTAATTGTGAATTAGTATGTCACTCTGTGGAGGGAAAGTAGAGCATCCTCAATGCATCTCCAGGTGCTTAATAGTGAATTAGTATGTCACACTGTGGAGGGAATGTGGAGCATCCTTAATGCATCTCCAGTTGCTTAATAGTGAATTAGTATGTCACACTGTGGAGGGAATGCGGAGCATCCTTAATGCATCTCCGGGTGCTTAATAATGAAGGAGTATGTCACTCTCTGGAGGGAATGCAAACTGTCCTTAATGCATCTCCAAATACTTATTGATGAAGTAGTATGTCACACCGTAGAGGGAATGCAGCGTGTCCTTAATGCATCTCCGGGTGCTTAATAATGAAGGAGTATGTCACTCTGTGGAGGGAATGCAAAGTGTCCTTAATGCATCTCTAAATACTTATTGATGAAGTAGTATGTCACACTGTGGAGGGAATGCAGAGCAGCCTTAATGCATCTCCAGGTGCTTAATGATGAATTAGTATGTCACTCTGTGGAGGGAAAGTAGAGCAGCCTTAATGCATCTCCGATGTGCTTAATAATGAAGGAGTATGTCACTCTGTGGAGGGAATGCAAAGTGTCCTTAATGCATCTCCAAATACTTATTGATGAAGTAGTATGCCACGTTGTGGTGAGTTGCTTAAGTGCTTTTAAAATGAGAGGAAATTAATTGATCCCTCAAGAAACCGCCTGACACAAACAGCTTTTGGAATTTCTCCTAACTATGAAGCTTCATTTTGTGCATCGTCTAATCATCTTAGATTGTGAGCTGAGTCAGCGTACTGCCTCTTCAAGATGTCTGCCATATTTTCCCTTAGTTCTGATCTGACCGAGCTCCTCAGAGTGGCGGTTGTTGCTCACTACCCCCTCACGTAATTGGCTTGCCCTTCCAAGTTTGTATCTTGCGATTGGATTGTTGCACTGTTCATTTCCACACTTCTTCCTTTGGCGCCGTTCTCTGCCAGGGGACCTCCTCACCTCTCCTTAACTTTGAATTCTGACCTTTCTGTTCCGAAATTATGCACGAAACATGTTCCTGCTCCTACTGATCTTTGTAATGACGCTGACTCTTTCTTTTCCAAGACAGTCAGGATGCTGTCGGCCTTCAGCTGCATAGTCTCTCAGTTCTGGAGGTAGTCACCCAGCTGGAAGAAGAAACGCCCCTGATATTAGGTGCTGCTTTCTGGGAGTTCATTGTCATGTCGAAACAGAATGTTATTAGATGGGCCCTGGGACTATGAATGAACATCTGCCCTTTTTTGCTCAGGGATCAGCTTATGTTATCAATAGAAATGTTATGACTGGGACAGTGCCTTTCAAGGTTAAACAGGCTATTGTAACTCCTCTTCTCCAGAAGCGTGGGCTTGATCCTTCTGATCCAGGTAATCTCGTCATGCTGTTTGGATCTCATGCCAAGATGTCTAGCTGTATGTATCATGTAACATTGTTCTGTTTTTTGTGGCGCCTATAAGCCTTCGGGTACCCTGTGCGCGGTATAAATAATAAATCAAATCAAATCAAATCTGAATCCCGTTTCCCCACTCCTGGTTGGAGCCAAACTAGCGGTGAAGGCAGCGACCGTTGAAGCTGCAGGCCTTAATAGATTCCATGAACTTTCTGGATGACCAACATTGGGCGGCTTCAGACTTTTCAGAGTCACAGAAGCAGTTCTTTTGTCTAGATGATCTTTGGGGGTCAGTAGACTCTGGTGGTCTTGCAGCCCTTTTGCTGCTTGATCCATCGGCTGGCTCAAGGTGGTCTTTAGGTTAGGGGCACTGGGATGGCTGCTCTGCTTTCCCACTTGTCGGGGGGAAATTCTCCCGGGGTCGGCTGGGCCGTCCGCGGACCTCCGGGCAGGGAGGCCCCAACTCCTCCCGTATAGCCCAAAAAATGAGTATGAGACACACGCAAGACGTAAGGTGGTTCTGCTGTTTATTAAACAAAACGGCAGGGATGGGTCAAGGATCGTATGCGTCCGTCCTGACACTCTCTCTCCAATCGTGGGGCTCGCAGGCCCTTTTTACCTTAGTATGACGTGCTATTTGCATCACCGGGGAAAGTTAGCAAAAAACCTATCGCCACTCTGGATTGGTTCCTCGAGTGGTAGGATTAGTATAGCATACGTATAGAGAGTGTTATTAGTGGTTGAGGGTCAGTCAGGTGGTATACTTGGGTTGTCCCTTCAATTTGATCCATGAAAATTGTTACATGAAGACCCCTCAGGATTGGCTAATGTTAATGGTGTCAGTGATAAGAGCCCCATGTTCTGATTGGTCCACTCGCGAGGCCCCCAGTCTGGGACCATCGCTGCTCCCAGCTCGCGGTGCACCTGTCATTTGCAACAATGTATCACTATGGGTATGTGCAGACAATGTGAGGATTTATTCATATGCTGGAAGGCAGACTACTCCCACCGCCTCAGATGTCCATTGAGTCGCTTAATTGTATCTGCCTGTGTCTTGAAACGTGGGATCCAGGCGCCTCCCTCCTCCTGGGCCTGGCACCCTGTCAGGTACGGCTTGGTCACGTGAGGTGAGACCGTGGTTGAGGCAGAATTCTGCACATTTAATATTGCATTTTCCACTGTGTGCCTGGCTTAATTTGCAGGTGTGACCTTGGCGTCGGCTTGCGGCATGCAAGTTTGCAACATTGTGCCCTTGACTGTCTGCTCTCGTCGGGCTCATTCTGCAGGGTCAGCAACTGTACTCTTGCTCATTCAATGTTCATGGAAGCTCTTGCTTGCGGCCTTCTTGGGCCTGGTGCATAAGTGGAAACGTTTGATGCACGGCGCTTTAGGTTATGGAATCATATTGCTTTATCCCCAGTATCATGTCTTCGTTATATTTCTCATTGCAATGCATGGGTTTAGGAGAAGCGTGAGCAAGCATTTTAGATGAGTTCATTGTGCGTCTTGCGTTTCTGCATTTTGAAGAACCTATGTGAAAAATAATAAAGATGCGTGTCAGTTGGTGTGTCTGCCACCTACGTCATAGCATTGAATATGTTCTTCGTGTGGATTGGTGTAGGAGTGTCCAGTGTGCATGTTTGCACGGGTGTGCTGACCGTTGGCTAGGTCGTCATGGCATCTCTAACGATGTGTTCATTTACTGTTGAATGGTTCAGTCGAGTTCTTCCATGCCGCAGGCGTCAGCATGGGCAGGGCAGGCTGGTGGGCACATCCGTATGTTCCTGTACCAGGGTATCTGGTCATCTGGTAGATGGGCAAACTCCTCTTGTGGCGGGTGTCTGGGCCGCGGTCCTCTAGGCCAGGGGTGTGAGGGGATTGGTGGGAGCCTTTTGTTCCATTCTCCCACTTCAGTCCCCCCTCTGGTCGACTTGTCGACCACAAACATATCCTTTTCCTTATCTCCTCTCACTCTCCATATTTTAGTTACTCCTCCCAAATGTCGATAGTGGTTGACATGGTCTTCAAATGACCAATACATATATACACAAGTTCCTCCAGGTGTGCAGTATACCCATTTCCCTATGTAGCTCCTTGGGTTCCTTGGGTTTTCGAGCTTCACAGATGGTGGGTCCAGGTGGTTGGTGATGATCTGTTTGCATAGTTTTTCTCTCTCTTTTATTATTGTGCCTGTGTGCTGGCCATCATCTGCCGGCATCAAGGGGTGCATACCAACCATTTCGATCATTTCAACAGTGGTGCGTGCCTTCCGGGCCTTCCAAAATCTAATTATGATCAGTAAAGCTCCAGCCAGTATTATGCATCCAACTATAATCTTCAGTCCGTCCGACAGCCAAGATGGCATCCATGACCATAACAGTGAAAACCAGCTGTCATCCTTCTTCACTCCTTTACTTTCATTCATCATTTGGGAGTGCATCTGGGCCAGTTGTGATACTGCCTCTGTCAGTGTACCATTGTCAGCATCGTTAGCAGGAATGAATGTGCAGCATGATTGTCCTATCTTTGCGCAAACTCCTCCTTCCATTGCTGTGAGGAGGTCCAGTACATATCTGTTCTGTAGTGCTACCATCGTCACTGCTCACAGTTCCTCTTTTATTGCGTTGAATCCATTTACTGTAGGATTGATTGTCATCATTAGTTCCCATCGAGTTATCTGGAGCCATTTTGCGTTTGCGTAAGCTTGTAGTCCCGGATGTATTATTGAGGAGAAGAACATTGCTGCTCTGCTGAATAGTCTGTGTTCTGGTGGGATTGAAGTGAGTGCTGTTTCCGACCTTCCCCATAGGTAATTTCCTGTCAGAGGTTCTCCTTGTCTTTTCTTTCTATTTAGGACAGTGTTGTTGCTGTTGGTTTGGTTCTCTGGCCCCTTCTGAGGTTGTACAGATCTCTTCTTCCTCTTGTTTCCTTCATCCATTTTAGGGAAGTTCGCCACGTTCACATGTTTCTGGGGCACCACTAGTGATGGTACATTAACGTGTACCATTGTGCAAACGCCATTCCACAGAGGGGGCAGTGTGTGGTATGCCTTGTCTCCGCAGGCCCAGTAATGGTCCATTAATACTGCTGTTCCTGCTCCCCCCTCAGGTAGCTCCATCACGCTTGCACAGTTGGTGTTGTATCCCACGTCCACTTCTCCTCTATGTTGGTAGCATACCTTAGGTGCAGACAGCGGCAATATTGTTATTGGGTCTTCATCCTTCTCTATCCACGTCAGCATGGGTACGTATTTGACCCAAGTCATCCAACATCTGTCATTGTGTTCAGCAATAGTTGTAATATTTTCCCTCGTTACCATGTTGCTGCCAACCACTTCTGTGTCCCATTTGTTGTCCAGGTACACCTTCGCTGTTATTGTTGTCAGTGGTCTTTCCCAACATCCTTGTTTACCAGGAGCTTCAGTCGCGTACCAATCAAATGGTAGGTATTGTAGTGTTACTTTCTTTGTTTCTCCTTTTTCAGGGCCACTTGTCATGTATCTAAATGCTTCAGCATGCAAACTGGTCTTGTGGTAACTCAAATAAGTCTTGAGGAAGTTGTTTTCGTATGGATATGTGTCTCGCGTTTTCCATACCAGGTGCACCACCGTCCCTTGAAATCTCCCTTTCGTTTGGAACAGTGCCAAGTATACTATACATCGTGCTGTCTTTTCATCTATTTCCGTGGCAACGAAAGTTCGAGAAGCGCTCATGGCGTATGGGATTAATGAGCAAACGTAGCAGCTGTCTTCTGTTGTCTGCTTACCTATTTGGGTCATGTGTTGGTACCACATGTTGTTCGAGACGTGAGCTGAATCTTGTATGTAGTTGTCAATACCTTTATTATCTGAGTATGTGCTGCGTTTAACTCTATTTCCCTTGTGTGGAATTTTGCTAGTACCACCTGACGTAACACCTGTTGCAGCCGTGGGTGGGGGTATATTAGGTTTGGGTACAGCCAAAATATCGATAGCATAACTTTTCTGCCATACAGAGGCAGCCAAAAACCGGGTGATCATCAAAATCCCTATCATCTTTATCACAGAGGCTAGTCTCACCGGCATTGTGCTCTTACCTTGCTGCAGTCCGGCAGCTTAGTCTTGCGACGGTAAAGTTGCCCGCCTGAAAATTCTCAATATGCTTGTTATTAGTGTTAGTTGTTGTTTTCAAGCTCTCCCTATCAAGTAGTCGTTCAGTGCCCTGGCGAAGAGCTGTTCCCATGCCAATCTAAGCGATCTATCTCTTAGGGCAGGCAAGTGTTGGTGAAGATGGGGCATTGATTGTTCTATGGCCAAGAGAAATGCTGTGTAGTAGACACGTACCCTCCTTCTTTTCACGTACTTTGGCCTTTTTATGTGATAGACAAATTAGTGTGATAGCTCTTCAGGGTAGTTATCGTCTGAGGGCAGCATCTACTCCTGGGCAATGAACTTTGTTAGTTATCTGTTTTCTTAGCAGTACAATAATACACGGTACCTGCATGTGCGAGAAAGAAAAAAGAGTACATTCAAGTATTTACATGTGTATATGTGCAAGACAATGTCCTTCAGTTGGGTGATTACTGCAGTAGGTAGGGGGTCGATGGGCAGAGGGTTTGAGGCTCAACTGGCGGAAGTCTCTTTACTCTTTGATCGTGTGACCATGGGGTGGGCGGTATGGGAATTACCCTTTTCTATTTCAGTAGTTGTCTCTGGGGATTCTGGGGGGTAGTAGGGTATGGAGACACTTAGGTCATCAGCTGTGGTAGAAGTCTCTTCCTCTGTGGGTGACGCTGTTGCATTTCTTCTAATGGCCCTGTCGGTGACGCTAGGGCGGGTCTGGAGTTTGCAGATCTTTACGTCGTGTAGGTGATTCCAAGCACGTTTGTCCTGTAACTTTACTGCTCTCGTAGATACCTCCTCTACCAGGTGGGGGCCAGTGAAGCGTGGGCTGTTCCACTTTCTGTTGAAATTGCGGAGTAGCACGTGGTCACCTTTAGCAATTTTGCACAGTTTTCCCTTTTCCAATTCTTAATCCGCGTCTTCTTGTTGATCACTCTTAGACCCGCCCCGCGTGCGCTCGAGCTGTTGAGACACAAACACTACACTAGTAATCAAAGAAGACACATATTGGTACATTTCATCACCAAGAACAGTTGCAGTGATTTCATAATCTGTGAATGCTCTTGATGTTGGCGTTAGAGGAAGGCGCATTTGACGTCCGGTCACCACCTCGTGAGGAGTGAGGTGGTGGTCGGAGCCTGGTCTATTCCTCAGCTCAAATAGAGCTAGCGGAAGGCAATACAACCAACTCTTCTTTGTTGTTTGCTGTATCTTTGCAATTGCCTCCTTCAGTAGGCCATTCAGGCGTTCGCATATAACGTTGGCCTGCGGGTGATATGCACATGCAAATTTATGCTTGATGTTCAGTAAGGATGTGATGTGCTGGAACATTTCATTTGCGAAATGTGGGCCATTATCCGACCGCAGTACCTCGCACACTCCCCACCTGGGGAAAACCTCCCTCACGAGGAATTTAGCTGTTCTAAATGCATTCGGGTGTGAGCAGGGTCCTGCCTCAATCCACCTGGAGAATGGGCATACTACTACAATCATATACCTATTTCCTTGACATACGTTGATCATATCAACATAGTCAATATGGATGTGCAGGAAGGGTCCCTCTAGCCGGGGTATAGTACCTTTTATCACCTTCAGTGTGTGACCGGCCGTGAACTGTTGACATGTGAGACAATTGCTGATAAAATTTGTCACATGGGAATTTAACTCGGGACAGAACCAATCTTCCCTAATTCATGCTGCAATAACTTCCTTGCCTGTGTGGGCTGGGTGGTGGAGTTGGCTCAGGGCGGTGTTCAATAGTGCCAATGGCATTACCATCTTTCCAGTGTTACCCTGGCGCCATAGTGCGTCAGTTGGTGACATTGTACATCCTCTTTTTACCCATATTTCTTTTTCTGCCATTGGTGCAGTCGCTTGTAGCTCCATTATCTGTGTGGCTGGGAGATGGGTGTACCCTTCTCTTATCAACATCTCCTTAGCTATCCCCCTCCCTTTCTCTCTCTCTAACTCTGGGGGGTTCCATATCTCACCAAAATATGCAGCATACTTTGCATGTGCGTCTGCTGCTGCATTCCCTTTTGAGATATGATCTTCTCCATTAGTGTGTGCGGTACATTTGACCAAAGCTAATTCTTGGGGGTCATTTATTACTTCAATTAGTTCAGCTAATAAGAGAGCATGAGCTCTCCTAAACCCTCTTCTCCTCCATTTGGACAATCCTGAGTGGACAGTAGACGTGACATATGCGCTGTCAGAATATATAGTCACTCTTTTGTCAAAGCTTTCCTTCAATGCCAAGATCAGTGCAACCAATTCAGCTGCTTGAGCTGAGTAATGATGTGGTAATTGAACGCATTTCACCGCCACACACACTGGTTCCTCTGTCATTTTTACCACTGCTGCCCCAGTTCTCCTTATTCCATCACTTTGGTCTATTGTTGATGACCCATCAATGAACAAGAGCTCTCCTCCAACTAGTGTGTTCTCTTCAACTTTTCTAGTACATGAGTACATTTCGGTAGTCTGCGTACAATCATGTGCATAGTCTCCTTCCTCAATTACTTCTGCTATAAACCTTGTGGGGTTAACTGTGCTGCATCTAACAATTGATAATTCTGGTCTTGATAAGATGATCTCATAACCTGATGCCCTCTACGTTGCTAGTGTGGATTTAGGCTTGTTCAATATTGCAAATAGTGCATGTTCCACAAATAGTGTGGTTGGGCACCCCATTGTTATTGATGATGCTTTCTCTACCGCAAAGGCAGCTGCGGCGAGACCTTGTTCGCAAGGGAAGTGTCCTAACATCACAGGATCCAAGTGGCCACTGTAAAACGCTACTGGTTTGTAACCCATGCTTGTTTTTTGAGCCAACACTGCTTTCATTACTGCTGAGTCGCAATGTGAAAATATAAAGAATTGTCGTTCATAATCTGGGGTGGCCAGTACCGGAGCAGTTGATATTGCATCTTTCAGTTCATCAAAGGCCTCTTTCATTTCCATTGTCCACCCCAACTTTTTCTCCCCTTTGTTAGCTTCTCTTAATGCCTCAAGTAGGGGTCCAATGTATGAGCTGTAATCAAATACCCATGCTCTACAGTAGTTGCACAGACCCAGGAACTGCTGCAGTTCCCTCACTGTTTGGGGCAGCAGCGTTTTTGAAATGGCCTGTGCTCTTTGTGGTGCAATCTTTCTTCCGTATTGGGATATGAGCTGACCAATGTAAAGTACCTGTTCCTGACAGTACTGTAACTTTTCCTTGTCTACCTTGTAACCCTTTTCAGCCAATATTGTCAGCATCTTCAATGAGTCCTCTCTGCATCTTTTTTCGCTTGTGCTGCAAATTATTATGTCATCAACATACTGCAACACTGTGCTTTCCACTTCAATGTTACCCAAGTCCATCTGTATTACTCTGTTGAAAATTGAGGGTGACTCCCAGTACCCTTGTGGCAATCTGGTGTGTTTCCATTTTGTGTTTCTGTACGTGAAGCTTGTCAGATCTTGCGAGTCTGGGTGCAGGGGTATTGAGAAAAAGGCATTTTTTAGGTCTATCACTGTAAATCGTGATGCCTCTGCTGGAATGCCACACAATATTGTGGCCGGGTTTGCTGCTATGGGGTATTCTGCTTCCACTATGTTGTTCAAGGGCCTGAGGTCCTGTATGAAGCACCAAGACCCCCCTTTAGCTTTGCACACTGGGTATACAGCTGTGTTACATGGTGATTCTGATGGTACCAATATGCCATTATTTATAAGGGCCGTTATTGTTTCATATATGCCCTCATCTGCCTCTTTTGATAGTGGGTAGTATTGCACCTTTTTTCAATTTTATTCTTACTCCCCCTATACTTTTTATGCACCCCACGTCATAGGGACTAGTAGTCCATAATGATGTTGGTACCTTTGCCATATCTTCCTCAAAGAAGGGAACTGGGGTGGACGTGGGTGCTTCAAGTGCCATTGCAATTTTCTGTGCTACTTGTTTGTACGTCACTCTTAGCCATATTTCTACACTCATCATAAATACCATTTCACCTTCTTCCTTTTCTTCTGAGAAGAGCTCCTCGTCTGACACCTGGGTGAGCCTACACCCCTCTGCTAGGGCTATCACTGCCCTCCATGCTCTTCCTTCTCTGTCTTGGGCATGTACTGCAATGTAATCAGCAGTTGCTATAATGCTCTCTATGTTCACTGAAATCACCTTTCCTTCTGGTTCATTGGCTGGTGTTTCTGGTCTAAACAAATAGGCTGCTGGCCTCCTCCAGATCTTTCCTTCTATTCCTGGCATCCATGCAAATGCCGTGTCTGTCCCGTACTGGAACAGTTCACCATCTACTGGCTCAGCCCTAATCACTGTCTGTCCGCAGTATGCTTGCATAATTTGTCGTGCAGTGAGCATGTCTATTCCTGGAGTGGAGCAAATTATGCCGTCCTCCGTAAAGGAGATCGTCATATTCAACCTGCTCATTATGTCTCTCCCCAGTATGTTTACTGGTGAGGCCCTAGAATATAAAAGCGGCACTGACATGTCATAATCCCCTATTGATAAGGGAATGTTATCAGTAAAGGGAAACAACCCCCTAGCCCCAGAGAATCCTTGGGTGTTCATGGCTTCACCTGACATCTTAAATTTACCTTCCCTTATGCAAGACCGGTCGCCCCGGTGTCAACAAGGAATGATCATTTTTTGTCACCTATCGTTACCTCTATGCGTGGTTCCTCCGCACTATTAGGTGTTACCGACAGGATGGGACACACCAAGGCCGTCTGTGGGCTGTCCTATTGTGGGTATAATGATTGACCACTTCCTGTGTAAGGGTTGTGTCCCAGGACCGTCACCCTTCCCAGTTGTGTTTGCTGTAGTTGTGTATTGGTAGATGTTATGTTATGGTCTTGAATTTGGGCAGGTTGCTGTACTTGCTGTACTTGGGGTTGTTGTGTTATCGCTACCTGTTGTTGTGGCAGTGAATATGTCTGTGGCTGTTGTTGTGTTACTAGTTGTTGCTGCCCATTTCCCTGTTGCAATGCCTGCTGTTGCTGGGTGCCCTGCTGTTCCTGTGTAGGCCCTTGTTGTCCCTGTTCACCCCATGATGGTGTGCCTGGTCTCACTCTACATGTGCGTGACATGTGCCCTACTAATCCACAAATCCAACACACCGGTGGTTCCCTGTTCTGCCATGGAAAGCTTCCTGAGTTGTCCTGGTATACTGGTTGCCCGGTGGGGTAGAAATTTCTAAATCCTCCCCCTTGCTGTTGTGTGTTATATCCGTATCCTCTCTCCCTCATCATTCCTCCCCTCCCCCTGTTGTAATTATAATATCCAGCTCCTGGCGTTGAGTATCCTCCTCCCATGTTAGTCGTGTATGGTTGGAGTGGCGGCAGCTGTTGTGTTACAATCTGTGATGATTGTATTTGGGAGGGATCTTGTGCAGCCATTACTTGTGTAGGGTTTTGAGTCATTGTTGCAGGTGTAGTTATTAGTGCACCTTCCATCGTGTATTTAGTATGTTTTTTCTGTACCAATTTAGCCTCTTCCGTTTTTCTATCCTCTTCCTTTTGTTTAATTTTCTCTTGCCATGTCCTACAATGATGCACTATCGCCAGTTGTATTTCTGGCCATGCTTTTGCTTCCATCCCCACTACTTTCTTCAGTTGTTTCTGAACTGCTTCTGGGAGCCCCTGTACTAGTATATGCTAGAATATTGCTGGTGTTTTGTCCCATTGTTCTCTAGTTTCCATACGCCACTTCTCTTGAATTTCCTGGATATAATCAACAGGATCTTCGTTCTCACGCATCTTGCGTGAGGTAATTGCTCCTATGTCTGATGTGTCTGGATACTGGACCCTCAGCGCTTGCCATAATGCATGTCTACAGTTTGCGAATGGTGCCCCATCGTGTGATGTGTTTGTTAATGTAACCCCGGGGAAGCCCGCTCTCTTCCAGATGTCATCCGCTGCATCCCCTAATATTGATATTAGAAGGCCCTTTACATCTCCCACTGCCAGTTTCTGTCCTGCGGTGTGTTTTTCCATTTCATATATCCATTTTCCCGCACCTCCACTTAATGATGGGAGCCTGCACTTTATATTTTCCTTGTCTGCATGCTTCCAGGGGACGTATTGTGGTCTAACCCCTCCCCTCTCCAGAAGTGGCATTAAGTTGTGTCCTGGTTGGCCCCTTGGGTTCCATAGAATTGAATCCGTACACCCCTCCTCTTCTTCCCTGTCTTCTACATCGTCAATGGGGTCCATATTTCCCTTGCTTGTAACTGCTTCTCCTCCATCCCTTCCCCTTCTTTTATCATTTCCTTTATTTAATGTGGGTGTGTGTATTCGTTCTCCCTGCCTGCGTCCTGGGAGGTCTCTAAGCCTGCCTGCATAGGGTGTCAGTTCGTGGAGGAAGGGTGCCAGTTTAGGTGGGCATGTTACACGTAATGAGCGTGAGGTAGTGGAGCATGTTGGACGGGATGGTGAGGGTGTAGCTGCGCGTGTCTGCCTTTCCGCCATTCCTTGCTCCTCCTCCTCATCTCCCTCCAGTTCTTCCTTTCTCCTGCAGATCCACGGTGATTCTCCATTTGTCCGGGTGATGTATAATTTATCTAAGCTTTCCCTTTCACTGTTTCTTCCTTCCCTCTCCATTCCTTCCCCTTCCTCACTGCAAAAGTCCTCCATTAATGGCAACCCCCAATCTGTCTTTTTCCCCCTAATCGTTACTGTTTTTAAGTCTATTAGATCCGTTCCTCCCTTGTCTTCTTTGCCAATTGCTCCCCTTTGTGCTGATGTTGTTGCTACTTCTGTGTCTCTGTATACATACCTCCTTACTTCACTCTCCCCTCTCCTATCTTCTCTTTCCCCTTCATTTTTCTCCGCTATTTCTCTACCAATTTCCTCTCTTTTCTTTTTCAATTCCTCCATTACTTCACTACTCAGCTTTTCCATTATTCTTTCCTCTTCTTTCTTCCTTTCCCATCTCGCTCTTTCCCACTCTAATATACCCTCTATCATCCTCCCTTCTTCGTATTTCCTTGTCGTTTCTGATAGTAATCTCCTTTTCCATATTTCCATTTCCTTTTCTTTCTCTTCTTCCTCTCTTTTCTTGTCACGCAGTGCTGCTCTGGATACCCTTTCTGCTACTGCCTTCACCCTTTCTGCTTCTCTCTTTTGTTCCTCAGTTCGTTCCCTCATTTTTTCCAACTCATTCTTGCTTTCTTTCCTTTCCCGTGCTCTCTCTCTTTCCTCTCTCTCGAGCTGCTTGATCAGTGCATTCTGCTCATCCCTTAATTCTGCTAATCGTTCCTCCAAAATCTCTTCCTTTTGTCCTAACAGCTCTTCCCCCTTTCTTTTCCCCTCTTCCCCTTCCCTTTCACTCTTCCTGGTGTTATCCTCGTCCATTTTCCTTACTACCTCCTCCTCTTCTTCTGTTAATGAACCTCGTAATTGTAATAATACCTGTGCGGCTACCCACTCATCCTGTCCTATTCCTGCGATCTGCTCTTCGCCAATCCCCCCTTCCCCTGCGGGTATTTTCGTACGAGCTGATCCCGTCGTACTAGTCTGCTCCCTTCCTGTGTGGCTACCTGTGGCTGTATATAGTGGCGGGCTGTATGCCGGGTTTGAGTACCCCTCAGCCGCCCTTAATTGAACCATGTCTCGTAGTTCTGTTAAAGGATATAGCCCCGCTTCCGCCTTTTTCACTACCTTCGCTAAGGGTATATCGTCGCTCTGTTCCTTTTTTATTTCCTTTTCGTTTATGTTGTTACTCTTCTCTCCTCCCTCTTGTCCGTTCCCCGTGTTCTGTGTGCCTTCACTCTCTTTTTCCCCATTCTCTCCTTCCTCCTTAATCTTCTCCTCTTCCGTTGTTTCCCCCATAATGAACATTCCGTTTGGTCCTGGTCGGGACCCTTGGAACATCCTCCATACGTTAAACACCTCCACGTGGTGTATCAACTTCTTCCCCTTGTATGTGTTATGCAGATGGGTTAATAGCGAGTGTTGGGTATATGGATCAAAACTGCCATTAGGCGGCCATGGTGTCGTCATTTTGTTGTCCGTCCCCTGTGTCCATTCTATGCTATACTTGATCAGTTTCTCCCTATGGGGTGACAGTGTTTTACATATGTGCTGTAGCGGGGTGGTGAGGGTGTTCCCCCACCCTCCCGCTCCTGTCCCGTATGACATAATAGCGCTTCACTTGTTATCCTTCCCCTATTTGGTAGCGGTTATCTTGCTAACAGTGTACACTATACAGTCTTAGGTCTTTACCTGGCCCCGTAATTTTGGGGACTTGCGATTGTCCGCTAAGGAAAAATAGTAAAATATAGCATTTGCATTTGTATATTCTTTTCTTTCTTTTCTTCCTTTACCGACCACCTTTACGGTCCCCTGCGGCCGATGCGCACGTAGCCCCCTGCGGCTGCGTGCCCCGTGTGACGTTCTTATACAGCCGTCCCACTTTCTCTAACCCTTCCTCCTCTTTCTTCACTTGCCGTGGCCGGCGTTCTCCGTGCGCAGCCACGTCCCCCTTTTCACCTTCCCCCCGATCAACTCGTTACCGTTTATCTCAGTCTCCACTCCCTTACCATAATTCTCTTCCCCACCACTCTCCGAAAGAAAAAATGCCTTGTGTTCGAGATATCTTATGAAAAGCCCTACTGGTGACGTCACCGATCTCTTCAAAACTACTGGTAAGTTCTTCACATGTTTTTAAAAGTTCAAAATACGCTTGCAATCTACCCCCGTTAACCCCACAGCTGTCTTCCTGTCACGCCTGGAACAAGGTAATCAACAATATAATCGGACTGCGCACACTGCGTCGCCTCGCGTGTGATACGCCCCTCGACAGGAGGGCTTAACCAGCCAATTATCTTCCGTATTAGGCAACCAGCTAGCTACCGCCTACAGGGAAATGTCATCTATCTATCGAGTTTCCTGCTCGATCAATAGGGATCCTCATCTACTCATTGATCAATAATCACCAAATCGTAGGTTACCGCACACACACGCACACCCTTACACGTGGTCGCAACCTAGGCCAATCAGTGTCTACGAGCGGCCGCACGTGATGTCTTCGTGCTCTGCCCCCTCCTCCTCCGTAACGTAGCAGACTGCTCTCGCACTTGTCCAGCTACCATTCACTTCACCGTCAACACTAATTTATCAAACCTTTGCCGCGCACCTGTGTAACACCTCCCGCCTCCCGTATTCAATTCCTCCCCCCCCCCTCACAATTTCACATTGCTTGTTGTGCGTGGCATACTCACCAAGTTCTCTTGATGCGGGGCCGCTCGACTGCGTGCACCCCTCCAAGCGGCTCGCCACCTCCCCTCGTCTGGACCACATCTGGACACTCGCCAACCGCGGGCGGGATACTTCTCAACCGGCTCCCGAAGGCCAATATCCGGATTGCGCTGTCCGGTCTTCTCGCAGTTCCGCGATGGTCCTGTAGTCCTCAAAAGGGGGCAGCGGCAGAGGGGGCCGCGCCGCCGGGCCTCCTCGCAATGGGAGTACTCGGAAAAATAAAATAAAAGCAGATCTTAAACAGATCTCAGCAGTGCCTCCAACTTGTCGGGGGGAAATTCTCCCGGGGTCGGCTGGGCCGTCCGCGGACCTCCGGGCAGGGAGGCCCCAACTCCTCCCGTATATCCCAAAAAATGAGTATGAGACACACGCAAGAAGCAAGGTGGCTCTGCTGTTTATTAAACAAAACGGCAGGGATGGGTCAAGGATCGTACGCGTCCGTCCTGACACTCTCTCTCCAATCATGGGGCTCGCAGGCCCTTTTTACCTTAGTATGACGTGCTATTTGCGTCACCGGGGAAAGTTAGCAAAAAACCTATCGCCACTCTGGATTGGTTCCTCGAGTGGTAGGATTAGTATAGCATACGTATAGAGAGTGTTATTAGTGGTTGAGGGTCAGTCAGGTGGTATACTTGGGTTGTCCCTTCAATTTGATCCATGAAAATTGTTACATGAAGACCCCTGAGGATTGGCTAATGTTAATGGTGTCAGTGATAAGAGCCCCATGTTCTGATTGGTCCACTCGCGAGGCCCCCAGTCTGGGACCATCGCTGTTCCCAGCTCGCGGTGCACCTGTCATTTGCAACAATGTATCACTATGGGTATGTGCAGACAATGTGAGGATTTATTCATATGCTGGAAGGCAGACTACTCCCACCGCCTCAGATGTCCATTGAGTCGCTTAATTGTATCTGCCTGTGTCTTGAAACGTGGGATCCAGGCGCCTCCCTCCTCCTGGGCCTGGCACCCTGTCAGGTACGGCTTGGTCACGTGAGGTGAGACCGTGGTTGAGGCAGAATTCTGCACATTTAATATTGCATTTTCCACTGTATGCCTGGCTTAATTTGCAGGTGTGACCTTGGCGTCGGCTTGCGGCATGCGAGTTTGCAACATTGTGCCCTTGACTGTCTGCTCTCGCCGGGCTCATTCTGCAGGGTCAGCAACTGTACTCTTGCTCATTCAATGTTCATGGGAGCTCTTGCTTGCGGCTTACTTGCGCCTGGTGCATAGGTGGAACCGTTTGATGCACGGCGCTTTAGGTTATGGTATCATATTGCTTTATCCCCAGTATCATGTCTTTGTTATATTTCTCATTGCAATGCATGGGTTTAGGAGAAGCGTGAGCAAGCATTTTAGATGAGTTCATTGTGCGTCTTGCGTTTCTGCATTTTGAAGAACCTATGTGAAAAATAATAAAGATGCGTGTCAGTGGGTGTGTCCGTCACCTACGTCATAGCACTGAATATGTTCTTCATGTGGATTGGTGTAGGAGTGTCCAGTGTGCATGTTTGCACGGGTGTGCTGACCGTTGGCTAGGTCGTCATGGCATCTCTAACGATGTGTTCATTTACTGTTGAATGGTTCAGTCGAGTTCATCCATGCCGCAGGCGTCGGCATGGGCAGGGCAGGATGGTGGGCAGGCTGGTGGGCACATCCGTATGTTCCTGTACCAGGGTACCTGGTCATCTGGTAGATGGGCAAACTCCTCTCGTGGCGGGTGTCTGGGCCGCGGTCCTCTAGGCCAGGGGTGTGAGGGGATTGGTGGGAGCCTTTTGTTCCATTCTCCCACTTCAATCTGATGAGCAGCAAACTACTGCGCCTCCGACCCACACACATTCCTTATGTTATACTGCAGGACGCCACCATACCAATATTTATATCCAACCTTCGATGATACCGATTCACGTTCGTGGTTTTCAGTGTTCCTCGTATATGGACAACACACAGATTTTAGTACTCCTCTAAGGCGATTGCCAGCAATCAGTAGGCTTGCTGTGTTCCTGTGTCACGACAGTGCCGTGGTGGATAAGACATTTTTTGAAGCTTAATGCTGTATGTTTTTTATTTTGAAACTTTATTTAGAAAAGGAAGAAAAGGCAATAACATATTCACATAAAATGACATACAAATTCACAGAAACATCAAAAACAAGAGTATTTTTAGAAACAAAACCCACCCTTACCCACAGTTCACATCTCATTACCTATAAAATCAAATTCAATACAGTTCCAAATATGTCCCCCATATTTTTGCAAACAAACCATTCTTGCCCTGTTTCCTAATGTACTTAATACTTCCAACTGCGTGTGTTTTATATTTTCAAACGCTACCTTTTTAAACCTTGACTTTCTTTTTTTTTTTACATTAATTAAAATGGCGTTGCCGCCTCACTACAGTTGAAGATTTTAGAACTTTGGGCGATTTTAAATGAACACTCACTTCAGCGTTTGTCATTTCAGTGCTCCGTAATGTGGCCTGAAATTAGAAGAAAGCACCTTATAACGTGCCTCTTGCGTGCCTTGCAAGATCCAGGAAGCAATCATGACACGTCCGTGTCACTACCGGGATACACAGCACGTTTCTTGGATTTATTATCGGTGCGGTGTGTGCAGTCAATGTTCTGGCCGTGAGGAGGAATGCTATAAGTTAGAAATGCAAATTGTTTGCTGATTCTTCTCCTAAACCCTCCATCTCTGTTGCGGATCTCGGTGTGGAGTTCGATGATGCCTTGTGTCTGGCCCACCAGGGTACTGCATTGGTAGGTCATTCTTTCTTTCATTTAAAAATTCTTCAGCAAGTCTTGCCTTCTCCACCTGTAGAAGACCGAGTATCAGTAGCATGTGATGTTATTTCTTCTAGAAATGCTCGATTTCTTGGTCTTGCAGCCTATCTCCTGCAGCATCGTCAAATGATGCAAAATGTGGCTGTGGGGGTGCTTACCAGGTGTGCTCTCAGGGGTTGGTTGGAGGCAACATACTTCGCCCATGCTTCAGAAAATCCATTGGCCCTCAGTGCGACAACAGCTGTTGTTCAAGGTACTTTGTATCACGTACAAAGCTCTATGGTTTTAGTGCTCAATTCTTTCAAAGCAGATTGAAACATTATTTTCTGAGTCAGACATTACGTTCCTGTTGTAACCGGTTTTCCCCCCTCTCAAAAGAAGAACATGGGTGGAGTTGCCTTTTCTATGGTGGCAGGTCGGTGCCTCTGGAATGCTCTACATTTTCTATTGAGAGCTGCAAAGGGGCATCCAGACTTCCCGAAGGCCCTGAAACCCTGACAGTTGCTTATCATTGGGTAGTTTGATCCATCCTTATGTCAGCCTCTTCTCTCTATTTTCCAAGCACTACGTAGCCTAAGAGAATACATTATGTGTGTTCAAATGAAATACCTTCCCAAGGCTTTTCTATATGTTCCTAGGCGCTGACCTCTCTGGAGACTTTCCCGTGACGCCTCCACGTCCTTCCGTCCGTGTCTGCCATGGCTGATGTTGCGGCTTTAGAGAAGGATCGACACAGGAAATTTAGCAGTGAATCCAGGCCTTGGAACAGAATGACCCTTGCATGAACTGGGCATGTCTCTGCTTGGAACAGTTATGCTCGATGAGTCTCACTAGGCCTGTGATATACATGAAGTAAATGAACGTATAGATTGCCAATGATATCTCTATAGCCCTGAAGAAAGCGGCAAACTATATTCCCCCGCTGAAACCGGTTGACAAACATAGGTTCAGGGTGATGACCTGATCCTCCTGTATCATAAGGAATCAATATGTGAGCTTGGCAAAGATTATCCATTGTTTTTTAGAGTACGCAGCAATAATTGGACCAACAAATTCTGGACCAATGATCGCTGAGATTTTTAATATAAGTCACACCGAGGGATAGCAACATGAATAAAGAAATGTGTTGACTCCCAAGGGCATGCACCTCTTTTTAGCAACTGTAGGAAAGTAGTGAGCCAGGATAGGGAAAGTCCCCCCCTAGCTGTTCCTTGGATAAAACCGGAACAGATTTCTTTCCTCCTTAGGGACATCTAGTTAGAGCTAAGGACTCAAGCTATAGGTTTAAATTGTTTTAACAAAACAGATTCTGCTTGTGACGTGTTGAAATACATGACACATCTACTCATAGAGAGACCAGCATGTCTATCCCATTCCCATCTTGGGCAGGCAAGGTTTGGGATTATAATTAACCCCTAACATGCTTCATCCAGGCTTTCTCCCTCGCTATAAAACTAGGGTGGTGACCTCAGGCAGGGGAAACTGCCTTAACTGCTTTCACACAGAGGGGGGAGACAAGGCTACATGCAGGGCGTAAAACACCTTCTCTACCCATCTCTGGCAGGCTTTACAGGGCATGGCATGTTTAGAACCGTGACATGTGATTATCCCAGTGCATGAAAAGATCACATTGGCTGAAACTGCACATTTTATTAATCTTACCTTTAAAAAAGTAATACAATAATGAGCGGAAGGAAAACGTAGAAAGAAAGAACAGTGGTGTAAGGGGTTCTGCCTTTTATGGCAACAACCTGATGTTAAAAAAAGGTACATTACTACTGATGCAAAGACCACCAGCAGTTTGAGCACCAAAGTAATGACGTGGAACATGCCTTTTCTAAAGGCCAACCAATTAAGCAATAGGCTCCGAGCAGGGGGGCATTACCGCTTCAGGTGATGCCTCGGGGCCCATAGTTACAGGCCTGAGTGAAGCTTGGCCTGTATCTATGTAACAAGCTCATTGTCCCTCGCCGGGCACTAATGGCCATTGCAAGCTAGCAAATACCAATGAAGAGAATGCTGTGTTCCAGATCCCAAATCTTCTCCAGATCACTGGCTCGTCCAACAGAGTTACAATGGCTAATGAAATGGTGGTATTACTGTTTTGGAGATCCCTCTGAAAGTGACCTGTTGCCCTACATATCAATGTGATTAAGAACAGGATCCTGCAATTCTTTGCTGTTAATTCACACATCCCCCCACATCCATATGCATTCTTGATCCAGTACACCCACGTGCCCTTGATCCTGGCCTTGGAGTGTGAACACACTGACCCACTGCTTTTGTTGAAAGTCATAACATTTTGATTTGCTAACCTCAATTTTCAGTTTGCGGCGTGTTGATGACCTTGAACATCCCTGTGCCCTATGTTCAGGTAGATTTTGGGTATGGTTTAGGGAATGTTCTTACATGACCTTTTTGCTGATATCAGTGACTGCGGCATTATCTCTGGTGCAAACTATAACATTTGGCCACGTGAGACCCATTTTGAATCCAATATTGGTAATTTCTGTTTTGCGACGCTGAAACAGTGTAACGTAAACACATATTCACAGCTCAACGTACTGCCCTTGCCACCGCATTGTATATACACATGGAGACGGTGCTAGATGTCAACAAGTACTGCGTCTCTTGGTTTTGCTCATTCTCTTGCAACACCACCCTGACCGATGTCCTCTTTTTATCTCTCTTGCAGTGGGGGAACCGGTAACCCTGCCGAAGGTAGAGAACCCGAGCCGTGAGACTGTGGACCTCTACCACGCCATGTACACCCGCTCCCTTGTCAAACTCTTCAATGACCACAAGACAAAATATGGACTTTCTGAGACAGAAGAGCTGCTCATCCTCTGAAGGGACTACGCTGGGCGGTAGTAACGGCCTTTGTCAAATCTGCATCTTGGAGGACTTCTCAAAGCCTATGATTGTCAATGAGATGAGTGAAGGAGAAGCACTTATTTTAGTAGGACATCAATACTGTTTGGACAAATATAGAGCAATATTTCAGATGCACGATAAGAGAACTGAAAAGGATCTCCTGTTGACCTACAGGTGTTGTCAATGCTCAGCATTGTTAAACTACGCAACCTGCTGCGGGCCTGTCCCATCTCATCCTGGCTCCACAGTTTGAACATTTGGAACATGATCTTTATGAATGATGTGTAAGTCACTCTCTGGTGATACCGGGAGACTGGTAATTTAGTGACAGATAACCAGGGACTATTTTCATGTTTCTTTTCTATTTTGTTGACTAATAATATGCACCAACCAATGATATTGCATATCTTCCCAATACTAGGAGACTTCTTACTGGGCTACGAACTGTGACATGGATGTGGCCACCTTCCTGACGGATATTGGCCACATTATGCAGATGATGCCAGACTATCACCGAGCGACCACGTCTTGTACATACAGAGGGGACAATTTACAAACTCTTCCTCCTGCCGAAATTAGGCAACTAATATTTTAATGACCAGGGCCCACAGTAAATCAGGTCTGTGTCCAGCAAATTTTGGGGATCAAAATTCCACTTCATTTCAAAAACTCAGGACATCCTGTCCTCACTCTCCTCCTATCGCTTCCCTCCCTCTATTCCCTGCTCTTCCTATGCCCCTTCTGCAGCCAGCCCCCTCCCTCCTTCTCTGCCTTTCCCCTCTTCTCAGCAGATGAGGTTTCTAGACAAGTCTGATCTATGAAAGTCTCGTCGAAACAGGTTCACCCCTGTTCCTCCAAAACAATCAATGACCTCATTGACGCCCTGGCTTCTGCCCTGGCTGATTTCTGCAATCACTCCTTCACCACCAGAGTCTTCCCATCCCCCCTGAAGCACTCTCTTGTGCCCCCTCTTCTTAAGAAACCCTCTGCTGACACCTCCTGTCCGGCTAACTATCGCCCAATCTCCATCACTTCCTTCCTGGGCAAGCTCCTGGAGAAACTGGCCATCTCCCAGCTTTATCTCCACACCAAATCTGTTGGTGGTCTTCATGACCATCAGTCTGGCTTCAGAGCGTCCAGAAGCACGGAAACTGCTCTCCTGAACATCTGTGAAGACCTGCTCGCCAACCTTTACTCTAACACCCTGTGCGTCCTCAACTTGCTTGATCTCTCCTGCCTTTGACACTGTCAACCTGCTCAATCTTCTCTGTGATAACCTGGGTATCACTGGTCAGGCTCTGGCGTGGCTGACTTCTTTCCTCTCTGACCGACCCTCCCAGGTCCAACTTGGGTCCTTCCTCTCCGATATATTTTTCCCCCAGGGATCTAACCTCTCTCCCTGGCTGTTCAACCAGTACCTGGCACTTCTTGCCCACCGTATCACCACTCTCTGTCCCAATTTTCAGTGCTATGCGGATGATACGCAGCTCATTTTTAGGCTACCCTCGGCCTCCTCCTCTCCCATCTCTGTCTGCTATCCAGGAGTGGTGTGCCGCCAACGACCTCTGCCTTAATGCCAGTAAGGCTGAGATTCTACTCATTAGCACACCCATTGCCTCCTTCCCTACAGCTCTCTGGTCGGCCTCTCTTGGCCCTCTTCCTGCTCCCACCTGCAAGGCTAAAAACCTCAGGGTCATCTTCGACTCCACACTCTCCTTCTCTCCTCACATATCCGACGTCTCTAAGAAGTCACACTACCAGCAGCACCTTCTCAGATGTATTCTTCCTTTCCTCTCCTTCCCCCAGAAGCTCACTGTCTCCAGGGCCCTGGCTCTCTGTAGGCTGGATTACTGTAACAGCCTCTATCTAAAACTGCCTGCCTCTACTCTCCGCCCTCCGCAACTTATCCAGAACAGGACTGCGAGACTTATCCTTGGCCTCAAGCCCAGGGATCGTATCTCTCCAAGACTGAAATCGCTGCACTGGCTCCCAGTGGCTGCGAGGATTAAGTTCAAAACCCTCTGCATTGTCCACAAGGCCTTCTGGGGCCTCGATACCTTCAACTCTCTCTTCCTAAATACCTTCCGTCTCCAGCTCTTCGCTCATCCGCCTCCAACTCCCTCAGGGTCAATCGCTTCTCCAAGCAACGAGCTGGTGGTAGATCTCTCTCTTTGGCGGGGGCCTCCCTCTGGAACAGCCTTCCTAGCTCTCTTAAACTTGAGGAGGACCATCTCCGGTTCCGAAAGCACCTCAAAACCTTCCTCTTTGCTTCTGCTTCCTCTCCCCCTCTCCCCTGCTGAATTCCTGGCTGATACTGCACTGGTTACTTGGCCACCCTTCTGATCTCCGGACCAGGCCTGCGGACTGTTTTCTGCATCCCTACAGTCCCCCTACCAGCACTTATGTCTGCACTTACCTTGCACTTGCCATCATCTGGCCGTTTTACTATCTTATTTATTCTACTATCCCATGTACTGCACTTCCCTTCTCCCTTCCCCTCACACTTTTCCTTTTCCACCTTCCCATGCACTTGCACGATATGAATGACACTGGGCCTAGAAAGATAGTTGTCTGTCTTCCCTTGTTCCCCCTCCCTTGCCTCGTCACGCCTTGAAACACTTGTGTTTAGGCGCGTGATGAATGCCATATCATATCATATCAATTATTATGGGCCCACATCCTATGGGTAATACAGGCCTTATCATTACAGAACCACTGGCTGCAAATACTGGGGGGCAAAAGGGGACAATTAAGTGACCACTTTCTGTCGATACTGGGATAGCAATTATTTAGTGGGAAATATTTGCACCAAATAGTTATTTTTAGACGAATATATGCAAATGCTGACAGACCAGTAGTTTATTGACCACCTATTGCAGGTACCAAGGATCAATAACTTAGAGAACAGCTCCGGAAGAAGCGAAGGGACCAATTACATATGGAATAGTTACTACAGATATATGTTGGGGACCAACTGTTTCGTGACCTGTGCCTCCGTGTAACCCTCCAATTGAGGGTGCAATCATTCATCGATCCCTTCCTGCAGACAGCGGTGAACCCTCCTTATTAGACAATTTCCTACAAATCCTGCACATATGGTAATAACATAAGGTATTACCCAAATTGACCTTTTACAATTGACCTTTTGCACAATTGACCTAATTATAGTGGTCCTAATTGACCTTCTGCACAATTGACCTTTATATTATTTTAGTTATTTTATATATGTATTGGGTTGGTTTTGGATTATAAATATTATAAGGGGATTTGGTGGGAGTCCCAGGGGGTTTTGGATTGGGTGGGAGTGTTGCGGGGGGTTTCCCCCGCATATATGTCCTAATTGACCTTCTAAATTAGTTCAATTCCCCTGAGGTCAATTCTCCCGAGGTCAATTGTGAAAAGGTCAATTAGTATACAACCATGCAGGTTAACACTGTCCGCAATAACCACATATCATGGGATCAGATGACCACTAACTTAGAGGGCCCTTCTTACTAACAAAAGTGTGGGACACGCCATGCACCGACCATGAGGGCAGATATTGTGGGACCAATCATTTAGTCACCAGCTTCTGCAGGTAATAAGCAGGTGGATTAAGGTGGTGTCGGTTTCCTAAAACCTGTTCGGACAAGCCACAGGGCTAACTCTAGCCCAGCCTAACTGGTTCTAAGGAGGTGCCACGCTGTCTGAAAATCTCCCAGTTTCTCTACAGGCTGATCTGGCTCGACCAAAAGTTTACATACTTATTGATTAACATTTTGTTAGTATCTGCAATTTTAGTAAATTCTCACTTATGCCATTGGTCTGTGTAACGCAGGGCCAAGTATAGGGTGAGTCAGATTTCAAGTACATCGTTTGCTTCACTAAAGCTCATATGTGTGATGTGTTAAGTGATTGTGGGAGTTGCTAAAGTGAGAGTGTAGGAGTTTGGTACAATGTTATGTGCATCGCACTGGTAATGTCCCTTGATGCATCTATGAAAAGCCAATGACGTGGCACTGCTGGTGATCAACTCTGATGGCTAAGCCATAGATTGTGGCACCACTACAGTGTGGGAATTACTTCAAACTCTCCCCTTGAGTTTAGCATTAGTTTACCCTAACTTTATGAGTTCCCCACAATAAAACCAACATCCTTAATTAATGAATTATAGAAAAAACTCTGCATTCACTGAGGCCACAGCTAAGCAGAGGATGGTAGAGATGACAGCGCTGCTCATTGAACAATATGGGGGACCCTGCTGCCGGTGACTAGGTTCATGTGAGAGGCGGCCCTTCCATTTCAAAAAATGGTTTGAACCGGGTAGGGTTTGAACGTGTGTCACACTGGCGCTTGGTCGGTTACCAATTTGCACTCTGTATTCTTTACTGAATTTGTAAGTATCAAAGAAACTTCTTGTCATTTTATAGCGTGTTCATGTTAATTGTACACGTCAGCCGACACGTTTTTCGACCCAACAAGTTTTTTTTTTCAAGGCTGTGTAGGTATACATATTGTGCGGTATTGTGAATGATGGGTCGAAACACATGTCGGCTGAACTGTACAATTAAAATGAACATGCTATAAAATGACAAGATGTTTCTGTGACTCTTACAAATTCAGTAAAGAATACAGAGTGCAAAGTGGTAACCGACCAAGTGTCAGTGTGACACAGGTTCAAATCCTACCATGTTCAAACCACAGCTAAGCAGTTTACAGAAGATGGGAGAGGACCAGTGCCCTTCTACCTGAGATCGGGAGCAGGCTTCATCATGCAACTAATTAGTTGAGTGAACGTGAGGATGGACGTTTCTGGAAAAGGTGGAGTCCCTAGTTCCCATTGGGCAGATACAGAAGCAAACCGCTAAAGAAGTGTTTCTGCGGCGGATACCACATTTGCGGGTATCTCTGCATGGTGGGTGAGAGAGAGAGAGAGAGAGAGAGAGACTGAGACTCAAGGAGGTGTTTATAGAATGAATATTATCCAAATGAATGTGTACAATGGTAAAAGGACTTGTATGACCTTCGGAGAAGATCAGCACTGCACCTGTAAACAGCTAATAAATCAAGGTGCGGAACATGCCTTGGAGGTGCAGCAGACCATTCTAATTGAGCAGAGGAAATGCAAGGGGGGAGAGATATGGCAGATCCTCTGGGATAGTGATACAGTCATCATCGCATTATACTATGAAGGAACTTGGACCACATCGCTCCAACGACTGAGGGCTCCTGGCCAATCATCACAAGAGCTAACGGTAACCATAGATATTGAAATATATTACTTCACATTTATGGGTATTATATGTCCTCGTCAGCTCAGTTTACAGATACAAATATTAAAGCCTTTGTTCGTTCTTGCCCAGAGGCATTTTATGATGGATATTTGAGAACATTTTGTAATTAACTTTCAGTTTCTAACTGGTCTAGATTTGATCTATTGTTTTAGTAGCCATTAAATAAATTCCCTTTGTATAAAAGATATTTTTTAAATTGTCAATGCAGTTTTGATGGACGATTTGAAATATTATGTCTGCATCTTTGTGGCCAGAATTGGAAAACCAATATTGGAGGCGAGTTCTGCACATACAAAAAGGAATCTCGAGTGCGTGTGTGAGATACGAATTAAATATCATCTCTATGAAGGCCCGAGTGTTATGGAACATGTTATCCATTTACCGGAAAATAATCACAGATGACTGCACTCCCCAGTTCAAGATCTTACAAGATGCGCTTAAGAGCAACTCAGATACCCTATTGTGCAAATGGGCAACCGGCTGTAGAATCCAGCTAACGCAACTCGGCCCTGATCAAGCCATACTGCAAAACAATCCAACCTACGTCAAGAAAAAGTTATGGGAACAGGACTGGTGTACGACAGTGGATGATCGAATTTGTCACAAGCTTATAGAGGACGCACCTACGGAAGCTAAAGATCGGAAGAAAATGCTGCAATACCTGATCAAGACTCCCAGCGCTAGACATAGAGCGATTTATATGAAATTTCGACTAAACTTAATCAACACAAGAGTGAGTCAATCGATAAGAGCACGGAAAATGACAGCAATACTCAGCTGTCGCTTCTGTGATAAACAGCACGAGACTCTTAAACATCTAACACTGTATTGTGAAAGCCCGAATGATCTGAGATCCCTGTACTTAGGAAACTTGGTACGACAGTACGCCAGTTTATGTGGAGAAGATTTATGGCAACAATTTTACAACCCAAGGGAGAAAGACATCCTTGGGCTAACTAATTTCTTGCAAAATCTGGACATTTTGCTCAAAGTAGGATAGACAAGACGAAAAACAGTGGGAAGTAAGATATCGGTGTGTCAGGGAAGCTGTGATGCGAATACAGGACAAAGAGGCATCGTGGAAAGGATCTGCATGAAAGAATCAAATCCTCCTAGCCGAACTTTGTCTGGGAAACGAAACCAATAAGTTTGCGAAGAGGCTGTTACTTGTACCTAAGTAGTGGTCAAAGTGCAGTGTCACTTGGTAGCAATTCGATCCTACTGGACTTCTCTGACACACTGTGGGAGGAGGATGGGATTTTGTCTGCTCTTTTCAAAAAGCTTTTTTTATAAACTAAATGAAATTTTAAAAAAATAAAATAAAAAAAATATTGTTTTTTTTGTAAAAGCCTGATGTCAAAGACTAAACCCTGAATAAGAATCTTAAGATATATAATTGATAATTCTCACTGGGAGTTAATGACAAAAGACGAAGCATATTTGACTTCCTAGCGGAGAGGATGTGATGGCAATAGACCGGAGTTCCAGCGTTGCAATTTGGCTACATTGATAATCCCTCCTGACCCCCATTCTCTTATCCATCAAATTTGAGCGTGCTTAGAAATGGGCATCCAACTGACATTAGGCAGATGTCATATTTAAAATTCTTCCTATTCTTTTAAGTCAATTTCAATCATTAAAGGAGTTACTAAATTACTTTAATCAATGCTTTAATACAAGTAATCTTGGAAATGTAACCTTAAATTCACAAAAGACAGAAATAAAAAAACAACAACGCTGCATAGAATTTCCCTAGAGAAATACTTTTCCTTAAAAATTTTGATTTCTCATGCGTTTGCAGGTACGCAATTGTTAGCGAATTTATTTTAACAATTTGGACTGTCAATTGAAAATATTTTTTCTATATGAAGAGGTTCTTAAAGTATATGAACCTTTGTACGCTGGCGGCAACTGTGGAAGGTGGTGCTGAAACGTGTATATCAGGTAATAATTCGAAATTCATAAAACAACACATTGGGCAAAGAGCGTGCTCATTGGAAGTGGATTGCCACTTACTATTTATTAGCAGAAGCAATAATGCAATGAGCTAAATCGATATAAGCAGGAAAATCTGATTATTTTATGGTACAAATTACTGGAAACTACCTATCGAGATCCTAACTTCAACATTGATAAAGCTAGACATTCATCTGGCATTCCCCTTTTGCCAGCTATAGCCAGACATTCATCTGGCGTTCACCTTTTGCCAGCTATAGCCAGACATTTATCTGGCATTCCCCTTTTGCCAGCTATAGCCAGACATTCATCTGGCATTCCCCTTTTGCCAGCTATAGCCAGACATTCATCTGGCTTTCACCTTTTGCCAGCTATAGCTGACATTAATCTGGCATTTCCCTTTTGCCAGTTATAGCCAGACATTCATCTGGCATTCCCCTTTTGCCAGCTATAGCCAGACATTCATATGGCTTTCACCTTTTGCCAGCTATAGCCCGACATTCATCTGGCATTCCCCTTTTGCCAGTTATGGCCAGACATTCATCTGGCATTCCCCTTTTGCCAGCTACAGCCAGACATTCATCTGGCTTTCACCTTTTGCCAGCTATAGCCAGACATTCATCTGGCATTCGCCTTTTGCCAGTTATAGCCAGACATTTATCTGGCATTCCCCTTTTGCCAGCTATAGCCAGACATGTCTCTGGCATTCCCCTTTTGCCAGCTATAGCCAGACATTCATCTGGCTTTCACCTTTTGCCAGCTATAGCCGGACATTCATCTGGCATTCCCCTTTTGCCAGTTATGGCTAGACATTCATCTGGCTTTCACCTTTTGCCAGCTATAGCCAGACATTCATCTGGCATTCACCTTTTGCCAGCTATAGCCAGACATTTATCTGGCATTCACCTTTTGCCAGCTATAGCCAGACATTCATCTGGCATTCACCTTTTGCCAGCTTTTGCCATCATAAGCCCTGGTACTGCCATCCTTTTCTCTGGGATTCAAATCGTATAACAAGTATTGTCGACAAATTCTAGATATTGCCATGAAAATCCCAAACATCCACACCATGGCCAGGTTTTGCCATACACAAGGCAATGTCCTAACACCATCACTATTGGTTTCTAGGACTGTACATCACTGGCCAGGTTTTGGTAATCTAGGCTAGAGAGTGAACCAATGGGCCTGATTTGGCCGGGATTATGAGTTACTGCATGCGGTAAACGTGCAGTAACAGGGAAGGATCACGTGACTTTCAGTTATGTGGACCCTTCAGTCATTTTTCATAGAGTCCCAGTGGACTTGACTGGGGAAGCGTGGTATTACTGCATGGCGGGAATACGATCTGGTAACGCCTTTACGTGGCAGTGGTCACCAAAACACAAAAGCAGATGGATTCTTGGCATATGGGTTCCAAACCCCATAATATTTTGGAGCGGTAAAACAGTTGGTATTCCAACGTACCTCATGCTTTATCATTACTGCAATACTTGCAAGGAGGCACACTAGCTTCACGGCTGCAGTTGCCCGCTACCCTTTATGCTAACACCGCACACACTTCTATGCTCCTGCCTTGTGCAGCACGTACCACACAGCATTACAGGTTTTGGGTTTCCTTTAGCAACATAATACTTTGCATTCGGTTGGTTCGAAACATTTTGGGGTGCTTGGAATAATGTAGTATTGAGCACAGTTGATAGGAAACAAAGGGAGGACTAAATAACAATCTTACTAGGCCTTGTGTCACTCAGATCGTGCAAGTGCGGGGAAGAGGGAAGGGGAGAAGTGCCGGGGGGAGGGGTGGTGGAGAAGTGCAGCTAAAAAAAGTGCAGCCAGTGGATGGCACAGTGCAGGTACTCGGAAGTGCAGTCAACAGGCTCATAAGTTCAAGAAAGGGGACTGTAGGGTTACAGATACAGACCACAAGTGCTGGTGGAGCCAAGCAGCAGTGCGGGTTGCAACTGGACAGGCAGGAATCTGGGCCCAAATTCAAAGGGTGGCCAGGTGACCAGTGCGCGGAGCAGTCAGGTGCATCAGTAGGGGAGAGGAAGAGAGAAGGCGGAAGCAAAGAGGAAGGTCTTGAGTTGCTTCCAGAACTGGAGGTTGTTCTGCTCAAGTCGCAAGGAGAGTGTTCCAGATCGAAGCCCCAGACGAACAAAGAGATCTGCCCCCAACTATTTGCTTGGAAAAGTGACTGCCCCACAGAGAGTTGGAGGTGGATGATCGCTTGAGCTCAAGAATATAGCATGAATCCCTGAAAACTGCAAAAGCCTGGGTTACAATTAACCTGAGACATGGGATTGGTGTCCCACGCCTACATCCAACCAACATCACCAGGGTGCGATCCTGACCAATCGCTTTTCTTCCTTTGAAGGGCTCACCTGCAAGTACACCTCACACTCTCTACCATCTCCATAGCCACCACACACAGACACCCAGGATGAACCTATTTGGAAATACTGACCAGAACGATTTATCAACTTGCAATCAATTTCTGACAAACTCTGTATCATCAACGACTTTAATATCTGGTTGGTCTGTCCTTCTAATAACATCAGGGCCATCTGTACAATACAATGAAACCTTAAACCTCAGAATCTGACCCAACCCTCCCACACACGATGAGGGCAGAACGTAGACGCTACCATCTCTACAATCTCCCTCTCAAAGTTCCCAGGATCACCCCTGTCTCCTGGTCTCACCACAGCTGGATCCTCGGCAAACTTACTAGTATTGGAGAAATGATACTGGTGAGTCCTAGCGTAGCAGGTACTAATATCCTGGATAGGCAACCAAAATGTTCTCACCTAATAACTTTTCAAAAATCTCCACCTCTACTAAATTTAATGAGCAAAGGCTTTGGGGACATTGTAATCATATCCAGGAAGAAATCACTAAAAACATGGAAATTCTTGAACCTATCATTCAAAAAAACAATAGCCTAGCACAAAAAGCAACAGCAAGTGTATTGTCGGTATTACCTAAATTGACCTTTTCCAATTGACCTTTTGTCCTAACTGGCCTTTTGCACAATTGACCTTAACCTTTTATTTTACGTTATATATATATATATATAAGTGTGGGGTGGGTTTGGGGTAATAAATAATATGGGATTGGGTATGAGGTTGCGGGGGGTTTCTCCCCGCATATATGTCCTAATTGACCTTCATTTCACGATCAATTGTGAAAAGGTGAATTCTCCCACGATCAATTATAAAAAGGTCAATTCGTATATATCCGGCTTGTCAGGGATCTGGCCCACCTTAAAAGGGAAAATAAGTAATTTGAAGAAAACCTGGGGAAAACTAGAGTCAAAGAAGATAATTGAAAAGCCGAAGACATCTTAAGGTTTACAGTCATGCCATCATTATGGCAAACATCCCTTTCTCCCTAACAAGATATCGCGAGCCATCATCAAATTCTCAATATTAGCCACCACAACATGTTGAGAAGGAATTGGCATTCAGGGAGTGGCCCTTAACGGATGAAGCCCTTTTTTGCATGAAAGAGAAGTCCCTCGTCGCTTTCAGCCCTTAACCAACAAGTGACGGAGTACCCCCGGTCGCCGTTGTCTTTTAATAGTTTCATGAGACCGGTGGCTGGCACCGCTAGGCCGTCCTCAGCCATGCTGCTAGGGCATGGTGATGCAGCGTGGAGGATATTGCTACAAAACATCTCACCATGCCTGGTGCACATACAAGACTAGATGATTGACAGCTGCCTCTGCTTAAATGCAAGGAAAACTGAGATGCTCTTCCAGGGAGTAAGCATCCGCTGCCCACCCACCCCCGCCCCCTTTGACAGCCTTATCGCTTGGACCCACGCCCCAGTTCTGATGCAAAAGCCTGATGCTCATTGTTGATGATACACTGTTGTCTAAAAAATGGAGAGCTTTCCAATAGTTGGCACTTCTACCTTCAACTGCTCAATTGTATCTTATCTTTCCTCCACATTCACCACTTAAGGGTGAACTGACTAGAGTGATGGTACTGGCTAGGATCAATTACTATAACAACCTATTTTTTATTTTTATATTTATTCTAGTATTATATAGTTAACAAAGTCAACTTTTAAAATACTTTCTATCATTTTTGAACAAAAAGTTTCAACCTCACAGACCAAAGTAAAAACTTTCGTGTGCCACCGTAAAGTTGAGTTAACCTCCAACGAAGAAACAAAGAAAGTGCCTTCAATAAACAGAGTCATACAAGCACCGTCAATGTCAACCCCTTTCCAGATACAAAATGCTTTATTGTCCCCCCCCTCCAGGATCCAGACTGCTCACAAGCGTGAGTCCTCCAGTTCATTCCAAACTCGCTTGCATTAACACAATGCTCTTCCAAAATGTAGTCCGATACAAAATCCAAGCGTCATGGTGAGCAGCCATGAAGGTATTCCAGAGGCGCTCAGAGGAATAGTTCACCTCTGTGCCTGCTGATCTTAGAGCCTGGGGTCGTAAATTTAATTGCAAGGGACAGTCAATAGGTGTTGAACACAGTCCAGACAGTCCTCCCCACAAATGCTATCCTCTATCGCCGTGTTTGACCATGCGCCAGTAATTACAAGCGTCCTCCCACAGTTGAATTTAAGTTTCAAGTACTCCCAAATTAATGTGTTACCCAGAAAATTGCTGATGTTGTTTGGGGTTTCCTCTCGTTCACTTGTGTATGTGTAGAACAATGCAGCGTTAGATTTGGTGGCTAAATTATATTTGCCTCCTGCACTTACCCCCGGGCCTTGCACTTTCCGGTTACGACCCATGAGAGTGGTATCTCTCTGCACTTAAACCATGTTCTGATGGGACTGGGTGCACTTGTTCCCTATTGCCCCTCTCCCCACGCACTTCCTGTTTCTGTTCACCTGCATAATCTGAATGTACCATGCCTAGTAAGATCGTTTGCCTTGTGTTCCCTATGTCTCCCCTCCCATGCATGGTTGAGCTTTGAAACACTTGTGTATAAACGCATAATAAATTAACAATCAATCAATCAAATTTACTATCAATTGCTCCCCGCTCTGTAGATATAAATATGCTTTCATGGTTGACTTAAAGTGAGAAAGTGGCAAGAGGAGTGCATTAATTGGGATCATATTCAGCCCTCTGTCTGTCAGGAGCGTGATCTCCATAATGGAACTACCAGACATCAAGCTCTGCCTAGAACTCAAAGTATCGAACATCAACCTGTTCAGGGGATGGCCCGGAGCGTTCACCAGCTTCCAATAGGTGATCAAGCAACTCGTAGTCAATTTCACCAGAATCTGCTGAATGTTGAATTCCAGATAAAGTGTTTCAATGGTAGTGTAGGAGGGTAGTCTCAACAGGATCTTTAAGGTAGCTGCTCCCATATTGCTGAACTTAGACAGCCGATTCAACCCTTTAGGACAAGGTAGCAATACCATAGGGTGAATGGGGATGCAGAAGATACTCAATAATCAATAATCGAAACGATTTAGGAAGTTGGCAAAGTTGACTGTTTTAATGTCAATTATCTAAAAGCGGGAGTACAACAGACATCTACGCACGTCTCGTGGCATTATCTGAACAAAGTTAAAAAAAAACATATTTATAGTGAAAACTCGTCATTGATGACGTTAACCCACGTATAACTAACGTCATCCTACGTGGCAAACTACAAAAACGTATTGAAAAGAGTGATTGGATAAGAGGGAACATCTAGGTATGCGTTCCATACTAGTCTAAGACAGTGATAGGCTCTTTAACATCAGGTGGGGCAACTAAGCCCTCCCCTCAAACAATTCACTATGAACGTCACTAAATGTACAACGTCCCATTGGTTATACAAACTATAGGACCCTTAATGATGTGGCCCCCTACATTTGGTTGGCTCTCTTACATCCGTTAGTACTTTTCCACCTACGTTAGCAGCACACAGGCTGGACTTCCAGGTGCTTGGTGAGCTGGTCATAATATTGCTTCTCACCAATTAGCATATCATCTATCATCACCTCAATGGTCTGCTGTCAATTAAGACTTTTAACTCGGCCTTGGAAATGTTCTTTGCTCTGGAGAATCCAGGGGAGAAGAGGCACGCTTTGCCTCCCTGTGTAGGTGTGGTTCGTCATGTTTGTCCTACTTCATCCTTCCACGTGACTGAAGACCATGATTCTGAGCACTGGTTTATTTAAAATACTATTTTCCAATAGACCTCTGATGTCATCTTTGTTCTTATCCATGTTTTCCTAACAGGAGTTTCGTTCTTTCACATAATTGTAATACTTTTTGCTTGTTTTAGCTCAATACGACCTTGACTTCTTGGGGTTGATCCAACCTCCCCTTTTAGAGATTCACTTCTGTATTTCGATTGCTTTTCAACTGCGACACACTGGAAAAAGGAAAGGATGCCTTCTTTCTTAGGTCCAGCACTGCTATAATACGTCGTGGAAGCATATATACTTCACTTGCTCCTATATATGTATACATTGGCGCTTGCCGCAATATATTCACTACGTAGCTTGCCTCTGGATTACTTTGTCTGCTTGCGTTACTTTGCATCTGTACAGGTGTAAACTGACTTGATATCTTCATTATTTCTGTGGCATAAGCTTCTTCAACTCGAGCCCGAGATGTCACTTATCCTTAATGCTTTCTTGATGCCTTATAGAATATATCCATTCTCTTGTGTCTGCATCTCATCTATGTATGTCAGTTTGGCTTCATGTGATGTCATCGCCAGTCTGCTCTTTCATTCATTCGTTCGTTCTGCTTCTTCTGTAACCTCATTGAAATGGCCATCATATTGTGTTGTATGCTGGCATGGCTTCCTCAATGGGAACCTTGCCTCCAGGATTCTGTTAGGTACAGTATTCTCACTGGTATTGCACGTGTCACACTCTGGTCCCCAACATATAGGCAATATGGGCGAGATGGTTGAGGTGGGGGTACTTTGTTCCTCCTCTACACTCCCCCCTCTGGGCGATTCATCGACCACTCTCCCCTCTTCCTTCACAGTTGGACATCCGTGTCTGAAGAACTGCTTTTCCGGGACCCAGATCTTGATCACTCCTTTCCGGCATCCAGCTGATTTCACAAGCTCATCTTTGTTCCATGTCATGAGCATGCACTGTCCACTTGGGCTGCAATAGATCCATCTCCCCACATACTTCCTATGGTTCTTTGGATACAGGAACTTTGTTCCCTCAGGTGCATGAGCACTGGTCTTCATGAAATCTCCAATTTCTTCACCTCTCAGGTCTTTGGCTTTCCATCCTGGTTCAACATCAATCATGATCTTCATCCCTACGGCTTTCTTTGCAGTCTTCTTGCACTGTGAGATTATTATCCTAATCACACAGAATTCAAGCAACACCAGTACTATCAGGGCTCTAAGAAACTTGCAAATGTCTGCCATCCATTGTGGAATCCAAGAAAAGAGAGATCCAATCCAACTGTCATCAGCAATGTATTCAACCTCGTCTACCATCTGGACGTATAGCATTGTCAGCATATCTATGGCCTCTGTCAACGTGCCATTCTTGTCATCATGAGAAGGTATGAATGTGCAATATGATTCTCCTATTTTTGCACAACCACCTCCATCCATAGCCGTGATCATGTCAAGAACATATCTATTCTGGAGAGTCATCAGTCATATGGCTCTCATTTCTTCTTTAATAGCATTAAATCCCTTTATGGTAGTATTGATTGTGTGCAGCAATTCACACCTGGTCATCTGCAGCCATTTGGCATTTGCTCCAACCTGGATTCTTGGCATGAATATTAGTGTAAACACTGAAGAAGTCTGGCTGAACAGTCTGTGTTCATATGGAATAGCATCAAAGGCTTCTATTGATTTTGCTGAGAAATAGTTCTCTCTCTTCATTCTTTTAATCAGCTACACAGACCTCCTCTTCCTCGACACGACGTGGAGGAGAAATGCACGGTGGAGATTTTATCTCTCGCTCTGTGTCCTTCCTCTGCCTCATCACTGCGGTGAATGGGCTTGAGTGTGAAATCAATGGCTAAAAGCAACGCGCCTTTCTTTTACGCCTCCATTTCAAGCACCACCCATTTCAAAATGACGCAAGCAGGTCGTGGTCCCCTCCATGTGCAAGTAGCAAGGCGCCTCTGACCATCGTGAATCAAGAGACTTTGCTCTGTTCGGCTGCATGGATTTTGTGGGGGAAGGGCAGCTTAATTTATTTATCACCAGTTTGGGGGCAGGTATCAACTCCTGCAGCCAGTTGAATTTCTGGATAATCATTTCAGGTTTATACTGGATCCCTCCTGCTTCTAAGTGCTGAAAAAAGTATTATTATTGCTCACTTTAAAAGTACTGCAAATATCAACCTTGGGAGGGATGAAGGCTGAGTGGGCCCTGCCAGGATTCATACCCATGTACCGGAGCTGGCCCAGTGTTAAAGGCAATCACATTACTTGCTGAGCTATCTACCTGGCACAGTGTCAAAGGTAATCGCATTACTTGCTGAGATATCTACCTGGCTTAGCGTCATAGGCAATCACTTTACCTGCTGAGCTAAGTGCCTGGACCACTGTCAAAGGCAATCACTTTACTTGCTGAGCTATCTACCTGACACAGTGTCAAAGGTAATCGCATTACTTGCTGAGATATCTACCTGGCTTAGCGTCATAGGCAATCGCTTTACCTGCTGAGCTAAGTGCCTGGACCACTGTCAAAGGCAATCACTTTACTTGCTGAGCTATCTACCTGACCCAGTGTCTTTTGTGCTGGGGCGCCTAATCCTGATCTCAGTTTTATCAAACTATTTAGATACCGGACACATTTCCACATCCACTTGGAGCTGTGGTTAAGGTGCTCGCTTATTGTATTGCTAGGTTCTGGGCAGTGCTGTAAGTGGGATGGCCCTTAAACATCACAAAGCCATATTAAGGGGCGTGGCCTATGAAGAGTAAGTGACTAAGGGGCCTTTAGAGGAACTGTGACTTTGTTTTTTTAAACTCTTTACTTAATTTTACCATATAACAAACAATACAACACATCAAAAGAATAAACTTCATTACAAATAGAATACATTTCATCTAATTTATCCCATATTACAATTAAAAGAGAAATAACTTAGATGTACAAATTCCATAAACAACCCCAACCCTTACCAGACTATAGTAACAAAGAATAATACACAAGACAGACAAATCACAAGACTAACACACATCCCCATGACTCTCCATATAATTCATTGAAGGGCCCCCGCAATTCCAGATATGTTTCCTCTCTGTGCTGCCTATGAGACATTCATTTTTCAAAGTTTGAAAGTATTTGCATATCCGATAACCAGCCCTCTAGAAGCGGGTTCTTTCTCGTTTTCCACACCCTCAGGATTTGTTTGGTTGCCACCAGGAGGGCCTTGTTAATCCAGCACAAAGTCTTACAGTCTATGTCATATCCACCTTTTGCTGACAGTAGGATCACTGCAGTCGAATTTCGTGGGATTGAAATATTCCAGAACGTATCTAGTCTATCAAACACATCTTTCCATAAGTACACCACCCTATCACAGTCCCACATCATGTGCAGCAATGAACCTTGTAACTAAACTATTTCCCTAACAAACGCTGTCGGGATTTCTATTAAAAATATGCTTGGCATAAGAGGGAGAAAAGTAATTATTAAAAAGTTGTGTTAAATATTAAATGAAAAATCAGTAGTCAAACAAAACTACTAATAGAAAATATTCAAATTTAAAATAGGGTGTCTCAGTCAGTAAGATTATTTCTGTACTGCCGATCACAGATTAAACTGTCTCTTGGTAGTGGATGCTGGATATAATGAATTCATTCAAGTGCCAATGCCCATAAAATGGCTGAAGTCCTTATGATGCGTGCTACAATGCTATGCTGGTACCATGAATATCATGAATTGGTAGCCCACTAAGACAACTCAAAAGGCTACCTGTGGCCCTAGTCCTGCTATTACCTCCATCTCCCTCTTCCTCGTCCAAGGACTTACCTGCTTCAACCACAGCATCCTTCTCCCAACTTCTTATTCCCGCCCCCTAGCTATGAATACCTCCCCCTGGTCCACAATCTTTAGTGTTTTTAAATCCTGTCCTCCGGCCAAGATCCAGCAGTGAGAAGGACTTACCTTTATACTGATGAGATCTTCCTGCTGTTTGGCTTGTGGGGGCCGGAGGGGCAACAGTTCTTCCTGCTGGCTCTAGTTGCGGGTGACTGGAGCAGAGGTAGAGTCTTATGGGTGCGTCTGCAGGGTTTCGGTGCCAAAGGAAGAGGCTGCAAGCACGGCAGACCTGATTGAGGGGCGAGGCTTGCGGCAAAGTCACCGGCCGGGGACATGGATCTCTTGCCCTGGCACCAGTAAGGCGAGGAGGGGACTCGCGCAGTCACTGTGATGTCTTCCTTCGCAACAGTTGTGGCTGTGCTGGGGAGGGGCGGCTCTAAGAGTAAGATCTGCCCCCAATGGCATCTTAGGTGGGGCAAGGTTGCAGTACGGTGTGGGAGCCTGGGGAAGTATAAGAGAATGTGGGTGATAGGGATGGACTCATTAGCTGAAAAGACAGCACGAAGAGACAAGGAGGAATTGGAAGGAGGAGGATGGAAGCTCAGCCCCAACATACAAAACAAGGCTATTGGTCCAATAAGGCGGGCAGGAAGAAGAAGAAGGGCCTATCAAAGAGAGAGGTGAAGCTGATCATGAGCAGAGGCAGTCCAAAAAGAGAAGGAATCATCACGCCTCTACGTTATCATCTTCACCCTCAACCAGTTCCTCCTCATCTTTATCACCAGAGGTGGACCCAGATCCTAGAAGGAGGTTTTAAAAATACTTCTTCAGCTATCAGAATCAATGCAGCTTGTGGAACCAATGGCTTCAGGCCCACTCTCGGATCTTCTGATGCACCAGTAGAAACGTCTCCCTAAGGTGGGCCTTCCTCTGATGCGGACATCAGGGACAAGATCCTGGATGAATGTGACGATCCTGAGGACATTCAGATTCAGGAGTTTATGGCTAAACTGTACCTTCTACAAGGCAGAGGAGAAGGCTGTGCCCAAATCAGTGGAGCCTAACTTTACCCTTCCCAGTCTAACGGGAAGGTCCTCAATGGCAGCTAAGGAGGTGGCAGTCCATGACCTTGTGGACATGAACATGGATTCGTCTCTCAGAAAGGTCTATGAAGGCGCCGTATTGCTACTCAGAGCTAATACCCATGGCTCTTGTACAGGGGAAACGGCGCTGAATGGGCCCAAGAAGCTCCCCAAAGCTATACAGGAAGGGAGTGATGGCGCCACTATTCTTGGGTAGATTCAGAAGTCGGTGGAACGGCTTTCAGACGTTTCATATGATGGGTTACGAGGAACTGCAATGGCCATGGGATCAGCCATTTCAAGGCAAAGTAATGTTCATATAAGAGACTGGTGCACAGATGGGTCTCAGAAAGCGATTGCACCGAAGCACCCCTGTGAGGGCAGTAAACTGTTTGAAACACCCTAGAGGAAAAGCTCCATAAAGTGCGAAGGTTGGATAAACATGCTCACAGTCTCCGCAAGAAGAGGAAAGATCTGAGGGAGCTCAAGAACTTCAGGAGATCCCCAATCTAAGATTAAAGGGCTGCCCGGGACCAGGACAGAAGACTATGGACAAGCCTTGCTTCAGTAAGATTAAGGAGATGTTCCCTCAGGATCTGCAGATGCCAATCATTGTGGTCTGGTGGGGGGGGGGAACATATGGAATTCTCAGGGATATGGGCCAAGCTTGCCTGCAATATCTGGGCCATCAGAACTGTCAAGTGGGGTAACAGACTGGAGCTTGGTCACTTGCCCGTAACATTCCAGTACATTGCGGACGCCATCCCTGCGCTCCAGCATCAGGAAGAGGGCCTTGTACCAGGGCATCCAAGAGCTGAGGAAGAAGAAGGACATGATGAAGAAGACCATAAGGGGGATAGTAGCGTTGGAGGAAGGACAGGTTACTACTCTATCCTCTTTTTGGTACCCAAGAACACAAGCAAATTCCATTGGATCATAGACTTGAAGGGCTTAAACTCATTTATTTCTAGGGCTCCATTCAAGATGGAGACACTCCAAAAGATCCTGCCATTCATAGCCAAAGTGATTTCACTCACATCTGTAGACTTTCAGGATGCGTATTACCATGAATCAATCGAAGGGGCTCATCAAACATGTCGCAGAGGTGCGGTGAAAGGGATGCACTTTCAAGTCACGGTCCTCCCCTTTGGGCTCAGAACATCCCCACGGCTCTTCACCAAACTCTTGTTGCCTCCAACTGTCCCTGCGTCACTTGGAAGGGATACGGTTGATCCCATATCTAGACGACTGGCTTTTCAGGTCTCGGATCTGGGCAGTTACACATGCGTTTCGTGGTGAATCTGAAGGAAGCCCATTTCAATCCTGAACTTTCTAGGGCCCGCTTCACTATGAGGGATTTTCTTACAGAGATCAGGGCATGGAATCTGCAGAGATGCCTGAAGAAGGTCATCAGAGAGGACTACGCATCAGCCAAGGATCTGCTTCAGGTTCTAGAGCATATATCCTTCCGTGTTTTCTTGATGTCCTCGGTGAGACTACACCTATGACCGCTGGTGTCGCATCTTCTCGGGTGCTGAAGGCCGGCATCCAAATTCTTCGAGGAGTGGATTTCAATCTCGGAAGGTCTGAGAAGGCCAGAGTGGTGGTTGCACACACAAACATTGGGTTTGTTCCCATTCAGAGTTATCAAAATAGAATAAATCACCAGTGTTTAAGTATCCGGGTCATGCTGCACTGTCAGTAAATCACATCATTTAAAGTGTTTCAGGCAATGCGAGGCAAATAAGTACTTGATGCAAAACGGTCTAGAGTTAAAGGATTTATTTTATGTAATGGACAATCAGAGGACATACAAAGCAGACGTGAAACATAAAGTATTTACAGAAAAAAACAACAACAAATGCAAACAAACATGTATGTTAGTTGCCCAAATTACATTCCAATCTGCATATAACTAAAGGTAGGTCAGGGAGGAGGACCGTCAAAATTAATGACATGATGAGGGCATCTACAGAAGTAGGGTCTAAGATGCAAAAGTCAATGTGGCAACAACATACATGAACTGCAAACATAAATTCAGTAAACAATTTCTAGGGACACTGCCAAAGATTGGAGAGACATGAAGTCTAAAACATATGTATAAGGAGATTGTGTTTCGGCAGACTTGAGGACTTGGAAACGCCTTCTTCAGGACCAAGAAGCCAATATTGGACCCTTTGAAACATGGACAAAAACACAGGGCCTCATTACACGGTAGGCGGTAAACCGCCGGTACCATACCGGTACCACCATGGAGAAAAGGGGAATTACCACCCTATTCCAAGGTTGGCGGGGCGGTAATTCCCCCTTCCTCCATGGCCCTTCCCCATTCCCATTTTTGCCCCATAGGGCTCAATGGGAATGTGGAAGGGGCTAATTACGGTACCGCAAATTGCGGTACCGTAATTAGCAACAAGGTCCCTTTGCGGGTCCCAACTTTAACGGCTGGTCTACACCACCTGTTAAGGTCGGGTCCCGCAAAGGGACCTCGTAGTAAGGCAGTAAGGGTTTACCGGTACCAGTGCCCTTACCGGTACCGGTAAACCCTTACCGCCTACCGTGTAATAAGGCCCACAGTCTCAGTTTAAAATACAACCATACTATATGTAACAACTAGCATTTACAAGGAGCAAGGTAAGTATGCCTGGTATAGCCAGAAACAGGCGAGGGGAAGAGAGGGGTGAGACGACACCTATGACCGCTGGTGTCACATATTCCCAAGTTCTGAAGGCCAGTATCCTAATTCTTCGAGGAGTGGATTCCGATTTTGGAAGGTCTGAGAAGGCTCCAGGGGTGGTTGGTCAATTCTAATCTAGGAAGAAGAATGAATCTGGTTCTGTTAGACAAGACTTTAGTTACTACCAACGATAGCCGGCTAGGGTGGGCGCTAATTGTCACCATCTACTGCACCAGTAATAGTGGTGGTCCGAAGTAAAAGTCCCACTTTTTGAATCAGGGAGAACTAGTGGCCATTGGCAGGGCCCATCAGGCTTTTTCAGCTTTTGTGCCCAACAATGCTGTTCTGATCAAAGCCAGACTATTGTGAAGCAGTAGCCTACATCAATCACTCGGGAGGCACGAGTCGAGTGCCCTGGGGGCTCTGGCAGTGGGGGTTGGTCACTGAGCAGTGGGTCACTAAGTATTCCTACAGGCTGCACATGTCAGGTGTGTGGAATGCGCCATTGCAGATGGTCTTAGCAGAGATTTTCCATGTTTCCAGGAAATTTCTCTACATCCAGACACCTTCCAGACAAGATGCCACTGGTTTTGGACAATTATGGATCTATTTCTCACCCCAAAGACTGCTTAGCTGTGGACATTTTGCTCCAGGTTTCCATCACATGAGCGATGGAGGGTGGATGTGTGGAGTTTAGAATGGCCCATGGGGTGCTTTTATGCCTCTCCTCACCCCAATTCTTCTGACTCCCAGTGTTCTATGGAAGATTGTGATGCTGGAAATGCATCAGAGGGACAGGGCCTCTGAATCCTTGTCCTTTACTGCCTTTTATCGTGTGTTCTGTCATGTTTTCTGCCCAGGAGTCCATGTGGGACTCCTGGCAGTGCAGCTCTCTCTTTTGGTTTAGTGAACAGACCCATGGGATACCCTTATGGCACCCATGGGTAGGGGTACAACCCTGTGCCCCTAGTGTATGTTTTTGGGCACCTGTGGGTGGCCCCAGAGCAGGGTATGGGCTGGTGGCAGCTCCATGCTGAATTTGACAGGTGCTCTGGGTGTCCTCCATTTTGGGATACCCAGGGCCTGCCATTGGGATCAGTTCATTCCTGATAGAAAACAAGATGGCCCCTGTGGCCTCTTGCTTTCTATTGCCTGTTATCTTGTTTTCCCAAAGTCCTGGGAAGCCCTGACTCTGTCCCTTCCCCCTGACTGGCTGTTGGGTGGAAGTTCCATATATGGAGTCGTTGTGAAGGCCTAGCTGGACTGACTGGAGCCTTCCCAGTGACTGTATGTTGTGGGTACCTCCTGTGGGTGGGACCTGGGTGAATGGAGTGTGTGCCCAATATACACTCCTTGTTGTGGTTGTCTGGTTTCTGGCATGAGAGACAAAGACTGAGACAGCCCTGCCCGAAACTGGCCTGAATGCAGTGTGTAGTGTTGAATGGCTGGGTACTTGTCCCAATCCACATTACTTGTTGTGAGTGTCTGAAAGGGAGGAGTGTGGCCTGAATGCACTGTGTGCCTGATTGGCTGACTGACTGCATGAATGCCCTTCTGTATGATTGGCTGCTGAGTGTGTGCCAGCAGTGTGGATGAGAGGCAGAATAGTATATCTGGGGCCCTCTCACCACTGGTAATGGTTCAGGAACGTTCAGAAGCATCCTGGAGCTGAGTCTCCACTCTAAGAGTAACTGGAACTGCTGATCCTTGACGTCCAGCTGGAAGAAGAAGACTTGCTGTGGCATTTGCTTCGACCGATCCGAAGGCTGCCGAAATCGTTGAAGGCTGACCCGAGAGAGGACCTGGTAAGGCGCCCTCTTCCCGTGCTCCGAGGGACCATCGAGCACCGCTCCATCTTCGCCGAAGCGCCCTGGAAGACAGACCCTCAAAAGGCTGCCGACCCGAGACGGGACCGCCGAGGAGATCGAAGTGAAGCACCCGGACATCGCCGCCGTCGAAGTCCATCGCCGTTGACCAGGGTTCGCAGGTTTGTGTAACCGCTGGAGGCCCGTCGAAGTTGTGTTGCCCAGCCGTGGGAACCACTTGACGCCGTGCCGCCGATGACCGGAGCCATCCGCTCCTTTGCCTAAGAACATTCGAATCGAAGGACTCCCTCGTCCGCACCGTCGACCGCTTTATCCGGCCGGAGAAAGTTGAGGACGATCAACGCGCCGAGGAGAAACCTGCCGGTGGGTGTCCCGCCACCCGAAGATCACAAAGACTCGAACGACTCGACGCCCTTGCTGGGCCTCCGTCTCCACAGTCTTTGCGGTCCAGAACTATTGTCACCGAGGTGCCCCGCACGCCTCTGCCTTGCAGGACGCCGACTCTCCGACGCCGACGAGCACCGCTCGGACGAAGCTGCCGCCTCATCGACGCCGTTCTACCCTGTTTGTCGACGGACGTTCGACGCCCCGTGTCTCCCGCTTGAAAGGAAAGGCATTCAAGAAGGGCCGTCGATTCCCCGTCGCCGAACGGAACGCCGAGGTTCTCGACGTTTCTCGACGATCCGTGACTCCCACTTGAAAGGGGGTCGCTCAAGAAGGATCTGTCGACGCCTCTTCGAAGAACTCGACTCCACCGGGTACATTGGGGGGGTAAAAACATTATAGGAGGGAATAAGACTTGCAGAACAATATATGGACTGGGCTTGTGTTATATCTTTATTTTACAGGTTGCCCAGGTGGGGGGATCTCCACACAGAACTGTGTCTAGTGGTCGGGGCCAGTATTCTGCCTATTGCTCAACCATCTTATTTTCTCTCCTCTCTCTATTGCTGGTTTCACTCTATTGATCTGTGTGACATTGTTACAGTATTGTTCATGCACTTTAATGAGATCTAATACAAAGGGTGGTACCACTTTAGAATTGTATATATTTGCTATTGTTGATTTTCCTGAGTACAAAGTGAGTTATCATGATAAGTGTACATAACCTTGAATATTGATTATATAAAGACTGTGTTCTAATCAATACAGTGTGTGGACATTCCTTTGTGGGGGCTTGGGGACTACACTGTACTTAAGAACCAGCCTGCATCACCTCCTGAGAAGCTAGGCCTTGATTGCTCGACCATTGCTACCGTAATAGAGAATCTTGGCTGGGGTCTTCTGTGCCTCTCCTCTACCATATAGAGAGCAGAAGTACAGATACCCCCCACCGGTCTTCTTTCACAAAGATCATGTCCAGTCAATTAAACATTCGGATTGTGCCAGACTAGTCAAGGAGAGGTTGGTTTCCGGTTCTACTGGAGCTTGTGGTAGCAACAATTTGTCATATTCCCTTTTGACTTCCTCCGATGTGGATGCAGGAAGGTGTTCTGCCTGGGAATGTAATTCACTGGTTTAGAGTTTGAAAGGATGGGTTTGGAACGTGGACATTTCTGATCAGGTGGCCTTGTCTTTATAGAAATGTAGGCGTCCAGCTATGCTCAAAAGTTATGCGAGGTATTGTGCTGATTTCAGGGCCTGGTGTGTGCAGATTGGGTTGCCAGCACTAGAGTGTGGTCTGCCTTCTGTGTTGCAATTTCTACAGGACGGGTTTGTTAGGAAAGATTTCATCAATGTGTAATTTTCCCTCCAATTGTGGACCGCCAAAACTTTTGCTTTCCTTTGGCTATCCTATCCTGACTTTTTGCCAGTGGAGCACAGCCTTCAGCTGCGCTCCCCAGGGCTTCTGCTCACTTGTTATGGGGAAACTAACACACCCTTCAGACTGTCAGTAGTAGGAAACTATGTTTCCCTTAGTCTTTGACTATGTTGGCATTTCTTGGTAACTTTTTAACAGTGCACAATGTACCTTTCAGGACTGTGCGCTTAGGTCCTTTTTGTTTTATGGCCCTAAACATCCTCGAAGGATTTTTTGGGTGATTGTACGAGTGTGCCTAGGACGAACTGGTGGCAGCAGTTACTTTTTATATGTGTTTTACTTCTTTTTACAGAATAATATCACGTTTGCTGAGTTTGGCTCAATACTGTGGCCAGGTCCTAAAATGGCTGAGCCACAAAGTCTTTTGTTTTGTCCCATGGCCATATTGTCCCTTGCCTTCACCCAGGTCGAGAAACCTGGGTTTCCCTTATTTGGGCATGCAGCCTCCCGCGAAAACCGATCTCTTTCACAGGTTTCTGCCTGTCATGCATGTGTGCCCAGGAAGTGGGTTGGGACTGTCTGTTCCCAATCCACACTACTGGTGCCAGGATGTATGGAGTGCCTGAACGACGGGTACCACTGTGGACCCTGATTGGTCAACTACTGGGATGCCTGCATTAGAGCAGATCTTCGATTGGAAGTCCTCGATTTTCGTGCAAAGCTAATCTTGGATAAGAGAACGGGCTCTGCATGCATTCCAGGTCAATCACCTGAGTTCTCAATGAATTACAGAAGGTGCCAAGCCTCCTGCAACAAAGAAACGGACTTGTGGAACTGCCGGAGAAACTTTGGAAGGTTTGGCAACTTTCACCCTCTGCTGTCCCGTCGGTTTTCTTCATCGATCAAGAAGGCCTGCCAAGGCGCTTCACCCCTTTGGAGTAATGGGAACAACTACCCTCGGTGCCCCCTTCTTACCTTGCGAACAAACCCCTTCAGAACTGTTCCTGGGCCATCCAGTGAACTGTCCAGCTCTACCTCAGGCGATCCAGCAGAACCGCTGCCATCTCAAGTTGAAACCCGAGACTTGGAACATTGCTTGCTTGTGATCCCATACCCTCTCCTGCCAAACTTTGCAGGCCTAGCTCCTCTAGGTCCTGAAGTATGAGAGTGCTTAATGCTGCACACATCTGTGATTCACGCGTCACTAGCTGTTGGTGATGGTCGCTGTAGGTGTCTTGCTGACCTGCTCTCCTGTGCCCTGAAGCCTGCTGCCCCGGAATATTTTTTGTATCTCCTTCGGAAGCTGAGAAAAGGCAACTGTTCCGGACAATTGTCACCAAAGGCAAAAAGCCATTTGTCACAGACAATCATTCTATCCCGCAGCCGGGGAGAGCCGGAGCGCCGCAAAATTGCAAGACTTGAACCTACTAATGACCTCAACTAAACTGGAAAAGTGTGGTCCGGCTGTGCCGAGGGTCGGTGAGTACTTGCAACACTTACCGGTGGCCCCCTGGCACAACCGATCTCTTTTACGCACGGATATCCCTTAAAAGGTATTCACTTTTGGCTGGGTTAGCCCGCGCTCCCTAGCCATTCTCACCTTTTGAAAACTGCTCTGCTGTGAAGGTCAGATCCTACTCAAATAGTGGGAACCAATTCTTCATCACCTCAAGTCCCTTCATGACTTGCTACAACTCTCCTAGCACGACACGCTTTTTGGTCTGCCTGCGCGATGGTGCTTTTTTATGCACAACTGTACTGGTGAACACCATGCTCCCCAATTCTTAGGGCTGCATTCGAAAGTTAGGGAACAATGCTGAAGAATTGTCTAATGCTCCTAGTGTGTTAACTCTCCCTTCACTTTACAGGTTGTGGCTTTGTTTTACTCATTTGTCTCATTAGGAAACGTATTGTGTATATGCTATATAGTACAGTATTTTGCTTGTAGCTGGTTTTATATAACTAAAGTTTACTTGTGTCTGTTGGTCCGACCAACAATAAATGAATAGATATTTTTCATATACACTTGTCTAAGAGTCATTTGTGGTTTGTTACTGTGTGTGCTCATTCCGGTCACTCTCACCCCTCCTGAGACTTAGGCTTGAGCGCCTGCCAAGCTACCTAGATTGGTCTGGCTTGTCCAGAAGTTTCCCCTGTTTCACTAAACCGAGGGTGGCCTCCAAAACATTTGCCCTCCAGGTCAGAGTTTACAAATCCATCTTAACAGGTTTCAACAAGGGTTTGCCGGTGTCGTCCTCCAGGGCACACTGGGTGGCTGTTAGGGCTTTTATGAACCACTGCTTCTCTGACGGGCAGGGAGAGTACCTGGTGGGTAAGGTGTTTAGGAGTTTTACATCTCTTGTCCCCGGCATGTGCAGGGGCTCCTAGGTTCCTAAATGGTATCTTCCTTTGGTGTTCCCCTCTCTTCGGGCAGGCCCGTTTGAAACCTTAGGGGCAATTGATATCAAGTTCTTGACCCTGAGGCTGCCTTTCTTACAGCCATTACTTTTGCTTGCAGGTGAGGGGGTTATACAGACTCTCCTCTGTTCCTAGCCATATCTTAAGGTCTGGCTAGATGCTCTTACATGTAGTCCAGGGTTTCTTCCCAAAGTTCCGTCCAGATTTCACAGGCCCCAGGGTGTTGTTTGCCAGCCGCCTTTCAGAATCCTTCCTCCCTAGAGGACATAACATGGCATTGTTTGGTCGTTCGGAGGACTGTTATAGAATGCCTGCAATGGACGGAGACTGTCAGATAGACAGACAGTCTCTGTATTACTTTTAGACAGCTGGGGGCAGGTCACAAGGCCTCGGTTGCGACTATCAGCAGGTGGATAAGGTTGGTCATTTCCATGGCCTAGACATAAGCAAGCCTGTCCCTCTGGTGAAGGTCAAGGGTATTCCACCTGGGGTATGGCAGCATCCCTGGCTAATGCTTGTGGGGTCTCCCTGCAGGAGATATACTCTTTTTAGTTATTGGTAATCTTAATTACTCCTGGGCCAACCCTTCCTCGTCACAGTACTGACATCCGGTCCCACACTCCTGTGTGTCCTGGTGGAAAAGTAAATTGGGGATTGCAGTTATTGGGGAGGTATGTATAGCTGTAGGAAATGGGCAGCAGTAAGAAATTGGGAGAGGGGTCCTGTCGGGGAGTCTGTGGCCTCACAGGTAGGTAATGTTACGAGGAAGAGCCAAACTAGGAGTAATGAAGATTACCAGTAAATGATCATTGCATTTTATGCCATCCCACAAAAACTGAAAAATCTACATGCCAGTTTGCTGAACACAAGATTGTTATGCCATGGCAGTAGCAGCATGTTGGGAGAGGTGGGGGGTCGATTCTGCCCAGTAGGGCTCTGTCTCGAGACTGAATTCAAACACAGGAACGTTGACCAAGGCAAAGTAGCCGCCACCCATACAATCTGTGCAACAAGTATGACAAAAGAGAAAACACCCTGTTGGCAACCAGACATCCCACAAATAAAAGAACTGAATAAGCAATTGAATTGGAAAAACAGACCCAGAATCAAACAAGAAACCTAGCCACTAACCAACAACCCCACACCGCAAAAATGTATCATAGCAGGAAAGACTGATGTTCAAGAAGTAGATAAAATAGAACAAACCAAACAGAAGATTACCCATCTCAAGCCAAAGATCAAGGAGGATGAGGACAGAAGGAATGCTGGAATCAAGGTTAGAGAGCCGGTCTTCACGGGTGTTCAGGGGTGCAGATTCCGTGCCTCTGGCAGCTATGAAGCCAGACTGATGGTCATGAAGACAACCAACAGATTCAGTGTGGAGAGTAAGCTGGGAGATGGCCAGCTTTTCCAGGAGTTTGCCCAGGAAAGGAGTGATAGAGATCGGGCAATAGTTTGCCCGATAGGCAGGATCAGCAGAAGGTTTTTTAAGGAGGGGGTGCACAAAGGAGTGCTTGAGGAGATAGGGGAAAGCACCAGTGGCGAAAGAGTGATTGCGGAAATCATCCAAGGCTGGAGCGAGGGTGTGAATGTGGTCCTTGAAGGTTCTGGAGGAGCATGGGAGCACCTGTCTGGACAACACTTTCATAGATTGTACTTGTCTAGAAACATCATCAGGTGTAGGCAGAGAGAAAGAGGAGAAAGGGAGAGGGAGAGGCGGCCAGATGAGGGCCGAGAGAGGAAAAGGGAGAGGAAGAGGAGATTAAGGACAGGATGTCCTGAGTTTTACTGGTGAAATGAGGGGCCAGAACCATAAAAAGGCCTGGGAGGGAACAGGAGAGGTGGAGACTGCAGAAGGATTGGCCAGCCCTTTGCAGTCTGTACTGCCTTTGGAGCAGTTGGCAGGCCAGTTTGTCAGAGGTTGTAACCAAAGCCCTACACTTCCTCTAAGCCACTCTGCACTTGTGTTTCAGGGCGGAGAGGTCAGAGTCATACCAAGAGTTGCACTTGGAGGTAGGCTTCAGATGGATTCTCATGACAGGGGCAAGGATGTCCAGAGTGTTGGAGATGGAAAGATGCAGGTTAGAGAGGGCTGTGTTAGGGAGTGAGTCAGCTGCAGATGTAAGAGGAGCAGAGAAGGTAGAGGCAAAGGCATCCACTGACACGCGCTTCATGGGCTTTGCCTGAGGGACAGAGAGTTTCAGGTAAGAGGAAAGCAGAAAGTGGTCAGTCCAAGAGAGAGGAGTGGTGAGAGGGTTAGAGAGGGGGATGTCTGAGGAGATGAGAACATCCAAGGTTTAACTGCCAGAATGTGTCGGGCCAGAGGGTACTATGGAGAAAGAGAGTGTGACAGAGGTTGCGGAAGAGACCGGAGGAGGGATTAGAAGCATCCAGGTGGATGTTGAGGTCACTGAGGAGGAGAGGTTGAGAGGTAGAGGCAAGGAGAGAAGAGGAGAGGTCAGCCACTCTTAGAGGAAGAGGGCAACCGGGACAGGTGGCCTGTAGATGGTGGCCACAGTCAGAGAGAGGCCAGGAGAGATAGAGAGCCTGCAGACCAGGCATTCAAAGGAGGAGTAGGCCTTTGTAGGAATGACAGAAGCAGGGACCCACTCAAGAATGATCAGAGCTACTCCACCTCCGAATCGGTTGTTTCTGGGCTTGGAGTGGATCTTGTAGCCATCAGGGAGGAGAGTGTCAAAACGTGTGACAGCTGGCAAGGACATCCAGGTCAAGTTCTTCAAGGAGGTGTAGAAAACAATCCGATACCAGACCAGGCACAAGGCAGCTTCAGTCCCATGAGAGGAATGGAAACAGTGTTACTATCAACATGCGACAATCTAAAAACCAACGCAGACTACAATGCCACATCAGCACTAATACTGCTTGATCTATCAGCAGCCTTCAACACAGTCCATCACGAAACACCCTTCAAAAGACTAGAAGACATAGGAATCAGCAAAACAACGTTACTTTGGCTAAAATCCTTCCCAGCAGAAAGAACAAAAACAACGTGGCTAAACCCTTTCAATACAGCACCACACACAACAACCTGTGGAGTTCCACGAGGCCCATCACTCTCACCACTGCTCTTCAACATCTACATGAGCCCTCTCATCAACCTCATCAAAAGACATGGTCTCACTTGCTACAACTACACAGACAACACACAAACCATCTACAAAATCAACACTAGTGGAGAACAAGACCCAACCCTTATCAACTGCCTCACAGAAATAAACCATTGGATGATACACAAAGCCTTAAACTCAACCCGGACGAAACAGAAATCATGATCACGTCCAATGACCCGTCGGACCAACACCACATTCCATGGCCTACTGAAGTGCGAAATCGACTGGAACCTTACAAAGTGGTTAAAAACCTTGGCATATTAATAGACGACTTAACACTTGAACCGCAAGTTAACACATTAGTAGAGAAGTGTTTTTTCCACCCACACACAATCAAGTGGATACCACCTTCCTTCACCTTCCCACATAAACACTCGCCATCATCTCCCTCATCATGTCAAGAATAGACTACGCCAACAGCATCTATCGCGGAATGCCGGACTACCTCACCAAACACCTACAGTGAATAGCGAACGGAGCAGCAAGACTACTCCTCAGACTCACATCAGCATTGGAAACCCTGCATTGGCTACCAGTCAAAAAAGGACATTTCTTCAAAACATTCTGCAGACCCTTCAGAGCAATCCATGGCCAAGGAGCGGAATTCATGCAAGGAAAAAATCTCTACCTGCAAACCAAACCTAACACAAAGGTCCAGCAACGACATACCCCTCGAACCAAACCAAAGCAGAAATTTGGTGGATCAGCATTCCCCTGCATGCCCGGCAAAACTTAACTCAATCCCGAAGGAAAAACGAACCACAGAAGACCTCTGAAAATTCAGAAAATTGCAAAGAATGTGTCTCTTTAACTCACTGAGCTAAACAGGAAATACTGTAGAAGGGAAACAGCCAACACAACACAAGAGAAACAGCCAACACAACACAAGAGAAACACCCCAAACCACCGAAACCTAACAAACCGAAACCTGGATGCCCCATCGAAATAAAGCCTTTTACCACCTTAAAAGAATATGAACCCTGCCAGACCAACCTAACCACCGCACAGATGGGCACAGACTAACATCACTAACTTACCCAACTAAGAACTTTCTAACATCTGCATACCCGCCATTAAACACCAAAAAAACACACATATACCTCTACCACAGCAGAAAACTACTACCACCAAAAAATGCACACACTCAGCAACAGCCAACTAAACACAACACACTACAGAAAACTAAACAAACTAGACACACATGATCCCATATGCACTCATACACCACCTAACCCATACCAACTAAAAACAAACCCAGCACACTGTGACCAGTTTTTCCATACTGAAGCTACCCAAATCACATTGCAAGCTCTCTAGCGCTTTCCCGCTCTATTCCACCAAGCCCCCCCAGCCCGCCTTCCTTTTCAGATCCTTCAGAGCGGCTGGAGACCATGACAATGGCAGCAGCGCGTGATATAAATCACTACAACATAACACTACATAACAGAACACTGCTTAAAACACTGCTACTGGGGATTTGCCCAGCGAGGTGGATTGAAACAGTAGTTGATGACGCACTACTTTATCTGCCATGTGAATACATAAACTGCAAGCTGCAGGGCACAAAGTGCACAAACGGGTTGAAAGTGCACAGACCAGAATGAGATCGGTATGCTCGGCAGACAATTATTATAGGCTTGGGAAAGCTGACAAATCAGTCTCAGAATGGTATATTTTTCTGAGCCAGTAGATGGCAGCATTGACCATGCCGTTACTGTTTCACAGCGCTGGGAAGGCATTGGCGCTGCCTCCTGTGGCATTTCTATTGCCTCCATGGACTTCAAAGCTGTAGACTTGGCCTTTCACTAATGCACTGGGACTACCCATTGAAAGCCTAGTTTGGTGCCGGATATCACAACTAGGGTCGGGACATGTGCGAAATGACTCACAGACAAAACGTGAAGGCAGCAGTCTGGGACCTGTAGCCATCCAGATGTTTTGGACTACAACTCTCATGATTCCTCACCATTGATTATGCTGGCTTTGCTAAATGGAAGTTGTAGTTCAAAACATCAGGAGACGTACAAGTTGCCGACCCCCAATTTAAAGTGATTTCCCAGGACTGAGAAGTGCCTCGCGAGATTTCACACGGCCTGCTTTTATATTTAGGCTGTTGCCTGCCATAAATGAACACATATCTACATAAAAGCACTATCGACCGGCGCCATAGCACGGGAGCCACCGTCAGCAAGTCCAGGTGCTTAAATAAGAAGCGCCTAACATGATGCGGCTTCTAGGCGCATATTTTTTGGTGGGAAGAGAAAACTCCAGGTTCAATAGTGAAAATCACCAGGGTCTGCTGATGGCGCCATGGATGGAAGCACGGGCCTGCTTGGCAACTATGGAATCATAATTTCTGCGCAATTCGGAAGCAGTGATTTTCATAATTGTGTGTGCACAAGCAAATGCGAGCCGGTGCACGCTTCCCAACCCTGCTGGACTCACGGAAGACCCCCCCAGTTCCATTACCCTGTGCCAGCAGGCCTCGTCACTTCCAGACCTCTGTTATGAGACCTCTCTTATTTCCCTGCCCCTCAGAGTTTTTTCTTTCTGCTAATTCTCTGGGCTGTACTTTCTCGTTTGTCCTTTATTCCTCTTGTCTTTGCTCTGGTGACGGAAGCCAATTATCACTTCTTTTCTTTCAAAACCTGTGACACTGTTGTTGTCCAATTCCCATTTTAAGTTCTTAGATCAAGCTTTAAAAAAATATATTATTATTACTAAGCGTTTGTTTTATTAGAAACCTTTCGCTATCTAATACAATTCATATACAAAATACTTCACATTAAAAAAGGCAAAAAATGAAACGGACAAAATACACAAATACAATACACTATTGAACAATTAATTTCATGGTAAAAAATTAAATAAAACATTAAAAGTAAATTTATCCCCCACCCAAATTACAAAAGATTTACAGAGAGAATGCGTTTAAACATCTAATTGTGGCTTCTATCAGTGACACATATTGCCAGAATCCCCCCCCCATTCTTGCACTGCCACCAATCTTTAGCTCTGTCTTGAATGATTTTGGGAATTCCGTATTGGTGGGGTGTCCATAAGCTAGTTTGTCACTTTTGGGGGGGCATTGTCAGAGGTGTCGCGAGGGGGGATCTAGGGATGCTATATTGCTGGGTCTTTTCATTGTAGCCCCGGATAAAAGCTCAGGGGCTACAAACAAAAGGCTAGCTAACCCCGAGTCCCGACAGTGCCGACATGAACGTAGCCCCGTATCTCTTCCAGACCTGGGAACACCCAGGTCCATCAAGATTGTCCATCTTGAATTGATTTTGGGAATTTCGTATGGTCGGGCGTCCACAACTAGTCTCGCCCAATTGGAGACCCGTCGTCCATCTTGAATTGATTTTGGGAATCCCGCATTGGTGGGGCGTCCACAGCTATTCTCGCCCTATTGAAGACCTGTCGTCTATCTTGAATTGAATTTGGGAAATCTGCATTGGTAGGGCATCCACAAGCTAGTCTCACCCTATTGGAGACCTGTCGTCCATCTTGAATTGAATTTGGGAATTCCGCCTTGGTGGGGCGTCCACAGGTTAGTCTCGCCCTATTGGAGACCCATTGTCCATCTTGAATTGAATTTGAGGAATCCGTATTGGTCGGGCGTCCACAAGCTAGTCTCACCCTATTGGAGATCTGTCGTCCATCTTGAATTGATTTTGGGAATTCGAATTGGTTGGGCGTCCACAGCTAGTCTCGCCCTATTGAAGACCCGTCGTCTATCTTGAATTGAATTTGGGAATTCCGCCTTGGTCGGGCATCCACAAGCTTGTCTCACCCTATTGGAGACCCATCGTCCATCTTGAATTGAATTTGGGAATTCTGCCTTGGTCGGGTGTTCACAAGCTAGTCTCGCCCTATTGAAGACCCGTCATCTATCTTGAATTGAATTTGAGGAATCCGTATTGGTCGTGCGTCCACAAGCTAGTCTCACCCTATTGGAGATCTGTCGTCCATCTTGAATTGATTTTGGGAATTCCGTATAAATCAGGGGTCTGCAGCTAGTCTCACCCTATTGAAGACCCGTCGTCCATCTTGAATTGATTTTGGGAATTCTGTACTGGTCGGGCGTCCACAGCTAGTCTCACCCTATTGGAGACCCGTCGTCCATCTTGAATTGATTTTGGGAATTCCGTATTGGTCGGGCGCCCACACCTAGTCTCGCCCTATTGGAGACCCTTCGTCCATCTTGAATTGATTTTGGGAATTCCGTATTGGTCGGGCGCCCACACCTAGTCTCGCCCTATTCGAGACCCGTCATCCATCTTGAATTGATTTTGGGAATTCCGTATTGGTCGGGTGTCCACAACTAGTCTCGCCCTATTGGTGACCCGTCATCCATCTTGAATTGATTTTGGGAATTCTGTATTGGTCGGGCGTCCACAGCTAGTCTCGCCCTATTGGAGACCCGTCGTCCATCTTGAATTGATTTTGGGAATCCCACATTGGTCGGGCGTCCACAGCTAGTCTCGCCCTATTGAAGACCCGTCGTCTATCTTGAATTGAATTTGGGAAATCTGCATTGGTAGGGCATCCACAAGCTAGTCTCACCCTTTTGGAGACCCGTCGTCCATCTTGAATTGAATTTGGGAATTCCGCCTTGGTCGGGTGTCCACAAGCTAGTCTCACCCTATTGGAGACCCATCGTCCATCTTGAATTGAATTTGGGAATTCTGCCTTGGTCGGGCGTTCGCAAGCTAGTCTCGCCCTATTGGAGATCCGTTGTCCATCTTGCATTGAATTTGAGGAATCCATATTGGTCGTGCGTCCACAAGCTAGTCTCACCCTATTGGAGATCTGTCGTCCATCTTGAATTGATATTGGGAATTCCGTATTGATCAGGGGTCTGCAGCTAGTCTCGCCCTGTCCATCTTGAATTGATTTTGGGAATTGCGTACTGGCTGGGCGTCCAAAGCTAGTCTCGCCCTATTGGAGACATGTCGTCCATCTTGAATTGATTTTGGGAATTCCGTACTGGTCGGGCGTCCACAGCTAGTCTCGCCCTATTGGAGACCCGTCGTCCATCTTGAATTGATTTTGGGAATTCCGTATTGGTCGGACGCCCACACCTAGTCTCGCCCTATTGGAGACCCTTTGTCCATCTTGAATTGATTTTGGGAATTCCGTATTGGTCGGGCGTCCACAACTAGTATCACCCTATTCAAGACCCGTCATCCATCTTGAATTGATTTTGGGAATTCCGTATTGGTCGGGCATCCACAACTAGTCTCGTCCTATTGGAGACCGGTCATCCATCTTGAATTGATTTTGGGAATTCCGTATTGGTCGGGTGTCCACAACTAGTCTCGCCCCATTGGCGACTCGTCATCCATCTTGAATTGATTTTGGGAATTCTGTATTGGTCGGGCGTCCACAGCTAGCCTCGCCCTATTGGAGACCCGTCGTCCATCTTGAATTGATTTTGGGAATCCAGCATTGGTCGGGCGTCCACAGCTAGTCTCGCCCTATTGAAGACCTGTCGTCTATCTTGAACTGAATTTGGGAAATCTGGATTGGTCGGGTGTCCACCAGCTACTCTTGCCCTATTGAAGACCCGTTGTCCATCTTGAATTGAATTTGGGAATTTCGCCTTGGTCGGGCGTCCACAAGCTTGTCTCACCCTATTGGAGACCCGTCGTCCATCTTGAATTGAAGTTGGGAATTCCGCCTTGGTCGGGCGTCCACAAGCTAGTCTCGCCCTATTGGAGACCCGTTGTCCATCTTGAATTGAATTTGAGGATTCCTTATTGGTCGCGCGTCCACAAGCTAGCCTCACCCTATTGGAGATCCGTCGTCCATCTTGAATTGATTTTGGGAATTCCATATTGGTCGGGCGTCCACAGCTAGTCTTGCCCTATTGGAGACCCGTTGTCCATCTTGAATTGATTTTGGGAATTCCGCATTGGTCGGGCGTCCACAGCTAGTCTCGCCCTATTGAAGACCCGTCGTCTATCTTGAATTGAATTTGGGAATTCCGCATTTGTCGGGCATCCACAAGCTATTCTCACCCTATTGGAGACCCATCGTCCATCTTGAATTGAATTTGGGAATACTGCCCTGGTCGGGCGTCCACAAGCTAGTCTTGCCGTATTGGAGACCCGTTGTCCATCTTGCATTGAATTTGAGGAATCCTTATTGGTCGTGCGTCCACAAGCTAGTCTCATCCTATTGGAGATCTGTCATCCATCTTGAATTGATTTTGGGAATTCCGTATTGATCGGGCGCCCACACCTAGTCTCGCCCTATTGGAGACCCATCGTCCATCTTGAATTGATTTTGAGAATTCCGTATTGGTCGGGCGTCCACAGCTAGTATTGCCCTATTCGAGACCCGTCATCTATTTTGAATTGAATTTGAGGAATCTGTATTGGTCGTGCGTCTACAAGCTAGTCTCACCCTATTGGAGATCTGTCGTCCATCCTGAATTGATTTTGGGAATTCCCTATTGATCAGGGGTCCGCAGCTAGTCTCGCCCTATTGGCGACCTGTCCATCTTGAATTGATTTTGGGAATTGCGTACTGGTTGGGCGTCCAAAGCTAGTCTCGCCCTATTGGAGACATGTCGTCCATCTTGAATTGATTTTGGGAATTCCGTATTGGTCGGGCATCCACAGCTAGTCTCGCCCTATTGGAGACCCGTCGTCCATCTTGAATTGATTTAGTGAATTCCATAATTGGTCAGGCGCCCACACCTAGTCTCGCCCTATTGGAGACCCGTTGTCCATCTTGAATTGATTTTGGGAATTCTGTATTGGTCGGGCGTCCACACCTAGTCTCGCCTTAGTGGAGAGCCGTCGTCCATCTTGAATTGATTTTGGGAATCCCGCATTGGTCGGGCGTCCACAGCTAGTCTCGCCCTATTGAAGACCTGTCATCTATCTTGAATTGAATTCGGGAAATCTGCATTGGTAGGGCATCCACAAGCTAGTCTCACCCTATTGGAGACCCGTCGTCCATCTTGAATTGAATTTGGGAATTCCGCCTTGGTCGGGCGTCCACAAGCTAGTCTCACCCTATTGGAGACCCGTCGTCCGTCTTGAATTGAATTTGGGAATTCCGCCTTGGTGGGGCGTCCACAGGATAGTCTCGCCCTATTGGAGACCCGTTGTCCATCTTGAATTGAATTTGAGGAATCCGTATTGGTCGGGCGTCCACAAGCTAGTCTCACCCTATTGGAGACCCGTCGTCCATCTTGAATTGATTTAGTGAATTCCATATTGGTCAGGTGCCCACACCTAGTCTCGCCCTATTGGAGACCCGTTGTCCATCTTGAATTGATTTTGGGAATTCTGTATTGGTCGGGCGTTCGCAGCTAGTCTCGCCCTATTGGCGACCTGTCCATCTTGAATTGATTTTGGGAATTGCGTACTGGTTGGGCGTCCAAAGCTAGTCTCGCCCTATTGGAGACATGTCGTCCATCTTGAATTGATTTTGGGAATTCTGTATTGGTCGGGCGTCCACAGCTAGTCTCGCTCTATTGGAGACCCGTCGTCCATCTTGAATTGATTTAGTGAATTCCCTATTGGTCAGGCGCCCACACCTAGTCTCGCCCTATTGGAGACCAGTTGTCCATCTTGAATTGATTTTGGGAATTCTGTATTGGTCGGGCGTCCACACCTAGTCTCGCCCTATTGGAGAGCCGTCGTCCATCTTGAATTGATTTTGGGAATTCCGCCTTGGTCGGGCGTTCACAAGCTAGTCTCACCCTATTGGAGACCCGTCGTCCATCTTGAATTGAATATGGGAATTCCGCCTTGGTGGGGTGTCCACAGGATAGTCTCGCCCTATTGGAGACCCGTTGTCCATCTTGAATTGAATTTGAGGAATCCGTATTGGTCGGGCGTCCACAAGCTAGTCGCACCCTATTGGAGACCCGTCGTCCATCTTGAATTGATTTAGTGAATTCCATATTGGTCAGGTGCCCACACCTAGTCTCGCCCTATTGGAGACCCGTTGTCCATCTTGAATTGATTTTGGGAATTCTATATTGGTCGGGCGTCCACACCTAGTCTCGCCCTATTGGAGACATGTTGTCCATCTTGAATTGATTTTGGGAATTCCGTATTGGTCTGGCGTCCACAGCTAGTCTCGCCCTATTGGAGACTCATCGTCCATCTTGAATTGATTTAGTGAATTCCATATTGGTCAGAGGCCCACACCTAGTCTCGCCCTATTGGAGACCCTTTGTCCATCTTGAATTGATTTTGGGAATTCTGTATTGGTCGGGCATCCACACCTAGTCTCGCCCTATTGGAGACCCGTCGTCCATCTTGAATTGATTTTGGGAATCCCGCATTGGTCGGGCGTCCACAGCTAGTCTCGCCCTATTGAAGACCCGTCGTCTATCTTGAATTGAATTTGGGAAATCTGCATTGGTAGGGCATCCACAAGCTAGTCTCACCCTATTGGAGACCCGTCGTCCATCTTGAATTGAATTTGGGAATTCCGCCTTGGTCGGGCGTCCACAAGCTAGTCTCGCCCTATTGGAGACCCGTTGTCCATCTTGAATTGAATTTGAGGAATCCTTATTGGTCGCGCGTCCACAAGCTAGTCTCACCCTATTGGAGATCTGTCGTCCATCTTGAATTGATTTTGGGAATTCCGTATTGGTCGGGCGTCCACAGCTAGTCTCGCCCTATTGGAGACCCGTCGTCCATCTTGAATTGATTTTGGGAATTCCGCATTGGTCGGGCGTCCACAGCTAGTCTCGCCCTATTGAAGACCCGTCGCCTATCTTGAATTGAATTTGGGAATACTGCCTTGGTCGGGCGTCCACAAGCCAGTCTCGCCCTATTGGAGACCCGTTGTCCATCTTGCATTGAATTTGAGGAATCCGTATTGGTTGTGCGTCCACAAGCTAGTCTCATCCTATTGGAGATCTGTCATCCATCTTGAATTGATTTTGGGAATTCCGTATTGATCGGGCACCCACACAAAGTCTCGCCCTATTGGAGACCCATCGTCCATCTTGAATTGATTTTGAGAATTCCGTATTGGTCGGGCGTCCACAGCTAGTATCGCCCTATTCGAGACCCGTCATCTATTATGAAGTGAATTTGAGGAATCCGTATTGGTCGTGCGTCCACAAGCTAGTCTCACCCTATTGGAGATCTGTCGTCCATCCTGAATTGATTTTGGGAATTCCGTACTGATCAGGGGTCCGCAGCTAGTCTTGCTCTGTCCATCTTTAATTGATTTTGGGAATTGCGTACTGGTTGGGCGTCCAAAGCTAGTCTCGCCCTATTGAGACATGTCGTCCATCTTGAATTGATTTTGGGAATTCCGTGTTGGTCGGGCGTCCACAGATAGTCTTGCCCTATTGGAGACCCATCGTCCATCTTGAATTGATTTAGTGAATTCCATATTGGTCAGGCGCCCACACCTAGTCTCGCCCTATTGGAGACCCGTTGTCCATCTTGAATTGATTTTGGGAATTCCGTATTGGTCGGGCGCCAACACCTAGTCTCGCCCTATTGGAGACCCATCGTCCATCTTGAATTGAATTTGGGAATACTGCCTTGGTCGGGCGTCCACAAGCTAGTCTCGCCCTATTGGAGACCCGTTGTCCATCTTGCATTGAATTTGAGGAATCCGTATTGGTCGTGCGTCCACAAGCTAGTCTCATCCTATTGGAGATCTGTCATCCATCTTGAATTGATTTTGGGAATTCCGTATTGATCGGGCACCCACACAAAGTCTCGCCCTATTGGAGACCCATCGTCCATCTTGAATTGATTTTGAGAATTTTGTATTGGTCGGGCGTCCACTGCTAGTCTCGCCCTATTGGAGACCCTTTGTCCATCTTGAATTGACTTTGAGAATTCCATATTGGTCGGGCGTCCACAGCTAGTATTGCCCTATTCGAGACCCGTCATCTATTTTGAATTGAATTTGAGGAATCCATATTGGTCGTACGTCTACAAGCTAGTCTCACCCTATTGGAGATCTGTCGTCCATACTGAATTGATTTTGGGAATTCCGTATTGATCAGGGGTCCGCAGCTAGTCTCGCCCTATTGGCGACCTGTCCATCTTGAATTGATTTTGGGAATTGCGTACTGGTTGGGCGTCCAAAGCTAATCTCGCCCTATTGGAGACATGTCGTCCATCTTGAATTGATTTTGGGAATTCCGTATTGGTCGGGCGTCCACAGCTAGTCTCGCCCTATTGGAGACCCGTCATCTATTTTGAAGTGAATTTGAGGAATCCGTATTGGTCGTGCGTCCACAAGCTAGTCTCACCCTATTGGAGATCTGTCGTCCATCCTGAATTGATTTTGGGAATTCCGTACTGATCAGGGGTCCGCAGCTAGTCTTGCTCTGTCCATCTTTAATTGATTTTGGGAATTGCGTACTGGTTGGGCGTCCAAAGCTAGTCTCGCCCTATTGAGACATGTCGTCCATCTTGAATTGATTTTGGGAATTCCGTGTTGGTCGGGCGTCCACAGATAGTCTTGCCCTATTGGAGACCCATCGTCCATCTTGAATTGATTTAGTGAATTCCATATTGGTCAAGCGCCCACACCTAGTCTCGCCCTATTGGAGACCCGTTGTCCATCTTGAATTGATTTTGGGGATTCCGTATTGGTCGGGCGCCAACACCTAGTCTCGCCCTATTGGAGACCCATCGTCCATCTTGAATTGAATTTGGGAATACTGCCTTGGTCGGGCGTCCACAAGCTAGTCTCGCCCTATTGGAGACCCGTTGTCCATCTTGCATTGAATTTGAGGAATCCGTATTGGTCGTGCGTCCACAAGCTAGTCTCATCCTATTGGAGATCTGTCATCCATCTTGAATTGATTTTGGGAATTCCGTATTGATCGGGCACCCACACAAAGTCTCGCCCTATTGGAGACCCATCGTCCATCTTGAATTGATTTTGAGAATTTCGTATTGGTCGGGCGTCCACAGCTAGTCTCGCCCTATTGGAGACCCTTTGTCCATCTTGAATTGACTTTGAGAATTCCGTATTGGTCGGGCGTCCACAGCTAGTATTGCCCTATTCGAGACCCGTCATCTATTTTGAATTGAATTTGAGGAATACGTATTGGTCGTACGTCTACAAGCTAGTCTCACCCTATTGGAGATCTGTCGTCCATACTGAATTGATTTTGGGAATTCCGTATTGATCAGGGGTCCGCAGCTAGTCTCGCCCTATTGGCGACCTGTCCATCTTGAATTGATTTTGGGAATTGCGTACTGGTTGGGCGTCCAAAGCTAGTCTCGCCCTATTGGAGACATGTCGTCGATCTTGAATTGATTTTGGGAATTCCGTATTGGTCGGGCGTCCACAGCTAGTCTCGCCCTATTGGAGACCCGTCGTCCATCTTGAATTGATTTAGTGAATTCCATTTTGGTGAGGCACCCACACCTAGTCTCGCCCTATTGGAGACCCGTTGTCCATCCTGATTTGATTTTGGGAATTCTGTATTGGTCGGGCGTCCACAGCTAGTCTCGCTCTATTGGAGACCCGTCGTCCATCTTTCTAATGCTAGAGGATTCGACCGAATGCCCCCAAATCCGGAAGGCCTTTGCTGGCTCGGTTTTATGCCAGGATTTCTTTGACCTTTGTGTGTCTCTCACATGAAGCTGTTTATCCCCAGCTCCCTGGCAGATACACGGGTGATCTCTGTAACTCTAGAGGCCTTTGCAGGTGAAGTTCCTGGAATTCATGGCTTCTTTCTTTGGCGCTGCGGTGTCCTGCGGAAGCCATCTTCCTTCCTTGCTTTCTGAATAGGATTTATTCAGGAAACTACAGATGACCTGCTTCTGGGGTGACGTCATTTTAGCAGCTGGGTTGATTGTGACGTGTTATTGCTTTTTTAGCTATTCGTTTTATTTGGAGGTGTTATAGTTGTATCCATTTGCTTGATCTATCAATATGCTGACTTGCCGTAACTCCTGACTATTGTGTCTGTTTCTTCCACAGTGATCCGATGCAGGTGTGCATTGTACCTGGTTAATAACATTTTGCAACACAAATATAATGAATGTAATTAACTGTGCAGCCTTTCCTAACTTTCCTGGGATATCTCTGCCCTCTTCTCCTGATCTTACTCACCAACCCTAGCCATCCTGACATCAACATGTTCACAAGGGCTCCATGTTGCAGCCATTCCCAGCGCCATGTTGTCACAGTGCATGTCCCTGTCGCTCCTCTTAAGCTTTCCTCCACACGTCTCCTCTTCCAGCCACCGAGCCCTCCCCAGGCGGTAATCCCAGCCTCACAACTCCCCCCTGCATGCATTGCTAACACATCTAGATGAGAAGCCCACCATCCCAGAGCCTATGTGGGAATGCTGTCCTCTCCTGCTTCACCTCTGCGCCCATTGGACCACCAGGCAAAGCCCCATCCATTTCATTCTGGCCGCAGTCAACAGAGTTTGCCGATAAATGAATGTTCCTATTTGTCCCCTTTAAACAGCGTAAGCCCCAGAGCCTGTGGCAATGTCAGCCAGGCCCAGAAAATAAGCGACAAAATAAAAGTATGTCACATTCACAGTTTGCAACTGTGACTTCACTAGCCTGCTACATAACATGTTTGCTTCGCCTCTAACCTGCCTCTGTATCTCACTTCCTCTGCCTCCACTCTAGCACTTCACCCATCATGGTCACATCCCGAGCATAGCTGGCCCTACCGCCTACCTGCACACACACATGTCCAATGTTGGTTGCCCTTAATATATGTATGTCCAGTTATGCATTGTCCCAGGTGACTGTCCCATTTACTCCCCTCCACAACCTGATCAGAATGTCCCTCAAACTCTCCCCATTGTAAGAGGCTCACTGCTTCCCGTCAAATCTGATTTACTATCCATGCTATGTTCTTTTGTGACCAAAACAGCATTTTTCCTCCCGTATGTAAATAAATAAAACTTCCTAAAACTTATTTGCCAAATGAGTCAATTACAAAACCTTCCAGTTTCTTCATCAGCTGCCCTTCCTTACCCTTGATCGCTCCAGTACTCTTCCCTTCTGAGTTCAAGGTACTGTCAGTATACTCATTGTACTTACCACGCTGCATTCTCCAAGTGTGGACTCGGAACCACAAGAGACCCAGCAAATATTTTGCAAGGTGGCCCCATGGCACACATTTTCAGTAAGCCCAAACCTTTTCCTATGGGAACATTTGGGAATACCACATAAAAGAGTCCCAGTGTGTAGAAGCCTACTGTGAAATCCCCAGAGTTCCCTATGGCCAATCCACCCCTGCCCAGGGTGCAGAAACCCACTGGGAAGGGAAATCCCCAGAGTTCCCCATGGCCAGTCCACCCTTGCTCATGATGTAGAGACCCACTGGGAAGGGAAATCTCCAGAGTTCCTAATAGAACAGTCCACCCCTGCCCAGGGTGTAGATCCCCGCTGGGAAAAGAAACCTCCAGAGTTCCTAATAGGCCAGTCCACCCCTGCCCAGGGTGTAGATCACCGCTGGGAAAAGAAACCTCCAAAGTTCCTAATAGGCCAGTCCACCCCTGGCCGGGGTGTAGAGACCTACTGGGTAGGGAAATCTCCAGAGTTCATAATAGGCCAGTCCACCGCTGCCCACAGTATAGAAACCCACTGGGAAGGGAAATCCCCAGAGTTCCCCATGGCCAGTCCACCCTTGCTCATGATGTAGAGACCCACTGGGAAGGGAAATCTCCAGAGTTCCTAATAGAACTGTCCACCCCTGCCCAGGGTGTAGATCCCCGCTGGGAAAAGAAACCTCCAGAGTTCCTAATAGGCCAGTCCACCCCTGCCCAGGTGTAGATCACCGCTGGGAAAAGAAACCTCCAAAGTTCCTAATAGGCCAGTCCACCCCTGGCCAGGGTGTAGAGACCTACTGGGTAGGGAAATCTCCAGAGTTCATAAAAGGCCAGTCCACCAATGCCCACAGTGTAGAGACCCACTGGGAAGAGAAATCTCCAAAGTTCCTAATAGGTTACATTTTCTTAGATTAAATTAGACTTCAAATAAAAACGATATGATTTACCTACAGTTCTCTAGAGGAAGACATGAAATATTCCAATGAATACGGTCTCATCAAACCCCTGGTTTGCCCCAAGGTGACCCTCATTGCCTGAGTTGTGTCTCTCTGCCACTCTCAGTGGCCCTGTTCTACTATATGGCAATCTCACTAAACCTGTTCTGCCCCAAGCCACACCTTCTGCCTCCAGGTACGCCTCACGTCACAATCATTGCCCCAGTTCCACCTCATGTCACAATCATTGCCCCAGTTCCGCCTCATGTCACAATCATTGCCCTGTTTCTGCCTCATGTCACGATTATTGCCCCAGTTCCACCTCATGTCACGATCATTTCCCCAATTCCACCTCATATCACAATCATTGCCCCAGTTCCGCTTCATGTCACGATCATTGCCACAGTTCCACCTGATGTCATGATCATTTCCCCAGTTCTACCTGATGTCACGATCACTGCCCGAGTTCCACCTCATGTCACGATCACTGTCCGAGTTCCACCTCATGTCACGATCATTGCCCCAGTTCCACCTCATGTCACAATCATTGCCCCAGTTTCGCCTCATGTCACGATCATTGCCCGAGTTCTGCCTCATGTCACGATCACTGCCTGAGTTCCACCTTATGTCACGATCATTTCCCCAATTCACCTCATGTCACGATCATTGTCCCAGTTCCACCCCATGTCATGATCATTGTCCCAGTTCCACCTGATGTCACGATCATTGCCCCAGTTCCACCTCATGTCACTATCACTGCCCCAGTTCCACCTCATGTCACGATCATTGCCCCAGGTGCACCTCATGTCGCGATCATTGCCCCAGTTCCGCCTCATGTAACGATAATTGCCCAAGTTCTGTCCCATGCACTCTCATTTCCCCCATACTGCCCCCGTCACCCGCATTACCTTACTTCTGCCCCTTATTACTGCTGCTCCCCACAATTGTGTCTGAGTGTCACTCGTTTTGCCCCACTTATGGCCCAATGTTACTCTCATTGTCTGAGATTTGCCCCAGAGACACTCTCGTTGTCCCAGTTGTGTCCAAGTGCCACACCAATTACCCCACTTCTGTCACATATCATTCCCCTCGTTAATGATAGAGAAGATAATGATGTGTCATTTATACAGCACTTTCACCAAAGCACTTTACATAGAACATATTACTTACAATATCACCCAGGTGTTAAGAAAAGTGTCCATGTGTACTGTTGGTGTGGTGACCTGTTATCTATTGGAGTTTATGCTCAATCGTAAATTGTGTTACTTTTTGTATCCAATGTTTTAAATTCATCATTCCAATTCAACCCTTTAAAAAAATAATCTTCCTGGGAAACCCCTCTGCCAATCTCCGCCCCCCCAACCCCGTATCTGTCCAACTGGCTCGGGTACGCTCCCTGCACTTGCTCCTACACTCATACAAATTCCCCCAAAATATGTATGTTCCTCCACTAGAAAATACATCCCCCGCCTCCACTGTGTCCCTCCCGCCCTCGAGAATTGTAGTATCTCCTACAACCCTGCACACAGTAGCCAGCATCCTCTGGTCATGGTACTGTTCTGGTCACGGTGACTGTTCTGGTCATGGTGACTGTTTTGGTCATGGTGACTCTTCTGGTCATGCTGACTGTTCTGGGCATGGTGACTTTTCTGGTCATGGTGACTGCTCTGGTCATGGTGACTGCTCTGGTCATGGTGACTGTTCTGGTCATGGTGACTCTTCTGGTCATGGTGACTGTTCTGGTCATGGTGACTGTTTTGGTCATGGTGACTCTTCTGGTCATGGTGACTGTTCTGGTCATGGTGACTGCTCTGGTCATGGTGACTGTTCTGGTCATGGTGACTTCTGGTCATGGTGACTGTTTTGGTCATGGTGACTGTTCTGGTCATGGTGACTCTTCTGGTCACGGTGACTGTTCTGGTCATGGTGACTCTTCTGGTCATGGTGACTGTTTTGGTCATGGTGACTGTTCTGGTCATGGTGACTCTTCTGGTCACGGTGACTGTTCTGGTTATGGTGACTCTTCTGGTCATGGTGACTGTTCTGGTCATGGTGACTGTTCTGGTGACTGTTCTGGTCATGGTGACTGTTTTGGTCATGGTGACTCTTCTGGTCATGGTGACTGTTGTCATGGTGACTGTTCTGGTCATGGTGACTCTTCTGGTCATGGTGACTGTTTTGGTCATGGTGACTGTTCTGGTCATGGTGACTGATCTGGTCATGGTGACTGTTCTGGTCATGGTGACTGCTCTGGTCATGGTGACTGTTCTGGTCATGGTGACTCTTCTGGTCATGGTGACTGTTCTGGTCATGGTGACTTCTGGTCATGGTGACTGTTTTGGTCATGGTGACTCTTCTGGTCATGGTGACTGTTCTGGCCATGGTGACTGCTCTGGTCATGGTGACTGTTCTGGTCATGGTGACTTCTGGTCATGGTGACTGTTTTGGTCATGGTGACTGTTCTGGTCATGGTGACTCTTCTGGTCACGGTGACTGTTCTGGTCATGGTGACTCTTCTGGTCATGGTGACTGTTTTGGTCATGGTGACTGTTCTGGTCATGGTGACTCTTCTGGTCACGGTGACTGTTCTGGTCATGGTGACTGTTCTGGTCATGGTGACTCTTCTGGTCATGGTGACTGTTCTGGTCATGGTGACTCTTCTGGTCATGGTGACTGTTCTGGTCATGGTGACTCTTCTGGTCATGGTGACTGTTTTGGTCATGGTGACTGTTCTGGTCATGGTGACTCTTCTGGTCACGGTGACTGTTCTGGTCATGGTGACTCTTCTGGTCATGGTGACTGTTCTGGTCATGGTGACTGTTCTGGTCATGGTGACTCTTCTGGTCATGGTGACTGTTTTGGTCATGGTGACTGTTCTGGTCATGGTGAATGATCTGGTCATGGTGACTGTTCTGGTCATGGTGACGTCTGGTCATGGTGACTGTTCTGGTCATGGTGACTGCTCTGGTCATGGTGACTCTTCTGGTCATGGTGACTCTTCTGGTCATGGTGACTGTTCTGGTCATGGTGACTCTTCTGGTCATGGTGACTGTTCTGGTGACTGTTCTGGTCATGGTGACTGTTCTGGTCATGGTGACTCTTCTGGTCATGGTGACTGTTGTCATGGTGACTGTTCTGGTCATGGTGACTCTTCTGGTCATGGTGACTGTTTTGGTCATGGTGACTGTTCTGGTCATGGTGACTGATTTGGTCATGGTGACTGTTCTGGTCATGGTGACGTCTGGTCATGGTGACTGTTCTGGTCATGGTGACTGCTCTGGTCATGGTGACTCTTCTGGTCATGGTGACTCTTCTGGTCATGGTGACTGTTCTGGTCATGGTGACTCTTCTGGTCATGGTGACTGTTCTGGTGACTGTTCTGGTCATGGTGACTGTTCTGGTCATGGTGACTCTTCTGGTCATGGTGACTGTTGTCATGGTGACTGTTCTGGTCATGGTGACTCTTCTGGTCATGGTGACTGTTTTGGTCATGGTGACTGTTCTGGTCATGGTGACTGATCTGGTCATGGTGACTGTTCTGGTCATGGTGACGTCTGGTCATGGTGACTGTTCTGGTCATGGTGACTGCTCTGGTCATGGTGACTCTTCTGGTCATGGTGACTGTTCTGGTCATGGTGACTGTTCTGATCATGGTGACTTCTGGTCATGGTGACTGTTCTGGTCATGGTGACTCTTCTGGTCATGGTGACTGTTGTCATGGTGACTGTTCTGGTGCATTTGGAGCATTCAGCGTGTCTGATAGGACACGGGCTCTGGTTCCTCACGTGATTCTTTCTGCCACACCTGAAGTATGTGTGCACTTCATTTCTGCCCTGATTGGGAAAAAGGCTCTTTGTCGCATTGTTCACACACTTTTCGAATGAAGCACCTTGTTCAGCTGCACAGTCAACGCAGAGAATGTTCAGTGCTCTTGGTTTTGGCAATTGCTTTCTTGATGGTGGGGTCTTTACCAGGGTCGGACTGGTCCATAACATTGTCTCCGGCACCAATGAAAATGTGGCTCACATTTGTAAATGGCTATTCATTCCTTTTGTGACACTGTTTGAGTAGTACCCAAGGGGGAGTTGTTTGATCAAATGTGATGAACATTGTGCTTTTTAAATAATATGTATTCAGCGACTCTGGTCAAAACTATTAGCGAAGTAACTCATCAAACAGGCCCACTATGACCCCAAAAACTGGCCCACCCCAGCATTCTGTGTTGCTGGTTTGGCAAAGGGCCTATTGCCCTACAGGCCAGTCCGTACCAGGTCTTTCCGCATTCACGGGATTCCTGTGCTTTGGCTTCTTAGCTGTGTAGAACCAGGGGACCACGAATGATCAGGGCATCATGGTGCCGGAAGCACACACACGCCAGGCGATTCTGTAAGGGCTGTAACCAAATCTCCAAGGGATTCTGGGAAGATTATAGCCTGTTGTAGAATGTCTAAATCCTTCACCAAACATGTGATCTAAGTTTGCCAGGTCCTCTTTGCAACCGGCACCAGATCCAGACACTTCGTTCCAAAGAGCCGGCGGTGCCATGATGAACCGGCTTAGCCCTTCAGCGCCCAGGGAGCTGAGAAGAAGGGCACACAGACGAGCAGGGGCAAATTCCGGCCCTTGCATGGCTCCATGTAGGGTTCGAAGGAGTTCTTCCACTGGCACCAAGGAATTGGCAGAGCGCCTTGCCATTGCGGGAAGTCACAAGAAGACATGCCTTGCACATGGACTTCATTTAGAGGTCTCCCTTGCTGCCCCTTTGGTTTCTTTTTAACCAAAGGCTCATGGGCTGTGGCTAGCAGCATGTGGCTCTTTGTTTCTGGAGTGGCAGGTTTTCTGATAACTACAGTCGGTAAGATAGCTCAGTGGGTTGAGCGCTGGCTGCTGCAACGTGTGTGTGATCTGCAGGTTGCAGGTTCGACGCCCAGCAAGGTCAAAACAGCCGTTCATCCTGCTGAGGTTGAAAAATGAGTACCGACACAGGGTGGGTGATATTGTATGTATATTTGTTCTACGTGAAGCGCCCAAGCGTTAGTGCTATATGATAACACATCATAATCATTTAGCCTTGGACGTCTGCTTGCATTCACGGTAATTTTGTGAAATGGTCCTATACGCACTGATATTAACGATACGTGTGGTGATACATTCTTGTATGGAATGTATATCACTTTACAGCGAAATCGTACCAAAATTTGAACGCACTCCCCACCGCGCTTAGGAACTAAAAACTCGTACCATATCTTCCGCAGACTACTCAAAACCACGTTGTTTAACTAACTGCACCCCACCTTACCTATCCTACTGTATTTTCACAACTGTATGTATATAAGCACAATTGTATGCATATATGCTAACATGTTCTGCATTGTTTTCTATAGATATACCATGTATGCCTGTAACAAGCTAAGATTGCCTTCAGGGCCACAATGCCCCTGGGCAGATGTGCGCTATACAAATCCAAATAAATAAATAAATAAACAAATAAATAACTATGTTTTGTAGTGCATTTAGAAACAATGCTATGTGATGCCACTTTCTGTTTTGTCGAAGGGTGAAAGGTTGTATTGCTTCGCTTCCTGGGATGTCACTTTGATGTCATCAGAGGTCAAGGGTCGTGTGATGTCATTTCCGTTACCCCAGGCATTTTGGTGAAATGACATCCCTAGCCTTGCATGATACAGAGTGCAAAATGCAAAAAAGTTCAAACATTTTTTGTAAAATGCACTAAATAAAAAAAAAAGACTATATTCAGGGGCATTAACTCAAGCTGCATTGCATGTATATTTACAAAAGTTAAAAACTGAACAGGAAATAAAAAAAGAGCATTGCATGTGAGACTGCCCATTAAGGGAAAGCGGCACATGCAATGCACAAAAGCTGACCCTAATAGCCTGACCTTTTAAAAATGTTTTGGGACACCTCTATTTATTTGCTCTCAACTTTATTTGGAAAAAAATATTGTTTGGTGCACTTTTTTCAGAGACCATCAAATGGGATACTTGCTCCCCAAGAGTTGGCTTTGTCAGACCTGTAATTTAACCTCGGGGCATTGCCTGACCTGCTAATGCCCTCTTCCATCGGTGTGTATTCCTTAAACATATGCAGCTTCTGTGAACTTATGTAGGAGATTTCTTTTTTTTTATTGTAGCTCTTTGGTTTACACAAGAAAACCTTTAGCTATTTTTACCGAACAAGGAGCAGACTACAACATAAAAGAGAAGAAAATGTCATAAAAGAGAGTGGAAAAAAAGCAAGTTCAACTATACAAAATCAAGACGAGAGTTCATTCAATCGTTAAAGAAAGCTTAAAGAACATTTTAAAAATCAAGAATAATTGAATATAAATAACCCAAAACAACAAGAATAGCATTTTCCCAAACTTCTGTTTTACAGATATGCTAAAATATTTATAAACTTTATAAAAATGCCTGTTTCATATTCCCTTTCGCTTTCTTTTCTTTTATGTTGCTTAGTGTTTAACACCTCAAAAGTCTGCTTGATTTCAGGTCCTTTTCACTGTTCCAAGTGGTTCGTCTAGTCCCTCAGTTTTTTCAAAGATGAACTGGATACATTTTATGACCGTAAGATTGTTTGAGATCTTATCTCCTTCCAGTAGGTATGACCACCAAAGTTCAATGTCCTTCAATCTGTATTCCTGCCAGATATGACCTAAGTACGTCTGTCGTTCACCTCTCACAGTGGGGCATTCCAGCAGCAGATGTTTCAATGATTCAACTTTTAATACATTTTTACATAATCTACAGTTCTTTGGTTCATCTCTCTCTCTTTTTCTATAATGATTGGTTCTACTTGGCCAAAGATTCAAACGCAGCTTTAAGAAGCCTTGCCTCAAGAACCAATTAGGGAAAAGGGTTAGGTATTTGGGTAGTATATTCAGTTTTCGCGGGACTTCCCAGAATTCTTCATAGCCTCGATATTTAGTGAGCTCGTCCAGTGTATCGATCCAATCTCTAGTGTACATTTTTTTTTTTTCACGTGATCTGGGTTGTTTAAGAAGGATTCTTCAGTTTCGTTTAAATTAAGAAGGATCATCTGGCATATTTTGGCCCATTCAGTCAATATTGGTTCCTACCTCTCTTACATTGCTTTTTTTATGGCCGCAAAGCCCCCCCTTTGTTGCCGGTTCTAGACATCTTCTGTAAAAAGACAATATCTTCCACTCCACGATGACTTTCAGAGAGGATAGTGCCAGCTCTCTTCTAATTAATTGAATTGGGAAAGATTTTGGCAAACCCAAAATAGATCTCCAGAACTTGCCTTCTAGACGTGACCATATTTTGTTGTCCAATAAGAGTGAGGTTTCTGATCCATAGGTTAGGATTGCCACTACTTTTGCACGATAGAAGTCTATCAGTGGTTTCATGGAGAATCTACAAAATCGCGCCAGTAGAATCTTAGCTTGGCCTATTAGGTATCCAAGTTTGTTTTTTAAGTCCTGACATCTCGGGGCTTCGTTTCTGTTGGTGTTTATACAAACCCCCAGGTACGTAATAGCTGTCACTTCCGTTATCTTTTTATTGGATAGATACCATTGGGGTGAGTTTATTTTTTTCTTCTTTTTGTTATTAGAGAGCGTCAAGATCCTAGATTTTTCAGGATTGATGGTCATTTTGTTTTTGGCTACATATGTTTCTAATGCTTTTAGTTGATGTTGAAGTCCTATAGGAGTCTGATCGATTAAAACTATGTCGTCAGCATAGATCAATCGACCAATCGCTATATTAGCAAGTTTTGCTGCAAAGGATCTTATATCTACAAAGGCTTTTTCCATATCTGAGGAATATAGTTTATATAATTCTGGAGCCAAGGGGCATCCTTGCTTAAGCCCAATGGTCGTAGGAATTGTGTCCGATAACAGGCCGGCTTTATTTAGTTTCACTTTAATTGAGGTGTTCGAGTGGAATTCCTTTATGTTGTAAAGTAGAATTTCTGGGCAATTCCATTTTTTTAATTTCCTCCACAACCTCTCGCGATCAACTGCATCAAAAGCCTTTGATAAATCAACAAAAGCTATATAGAATTTCGCCTCTTTGTTGGTCAGGGTTCGAGCTTTCAACAGATTTAGAATAAAGATGTTTAATGGAGTGCCTTGTCCTTTTACGAACCCAGATTGCCATTCGTCCTTACGGCCTGTTTGTGTTGCCCAATTTGTCAAAGATTTTAAAAGAATTGAGGCAAAGATTTTTCCAGCCACATCCAGAAGGGCAATTGGCCTGTAATTTTCTGGGACTGTTCTTAGGCCCTTTTTAAAGATTGGCACCACAATACTCGTTTTCCACGAAGTCGGTAGTTTCCCCGAAACCAAGATATATTTGAACAGTTGGTATAGGATTTTAGCCCATTCCGCTGGGTCCTTTTTCAGACCTTCATTAGTCAGGCCATCTGGCCCCGGTGCTCTAGAGTTCTTTAGCTTTTTAATCATGTCTTCTAATGTCTCACTTTCTATGGTCAACAAACTTTCATCCCATTTTGGTATAATCCAATCATTTATAAGAGGTTTTAGAAATGGCTGTTGTTGTTTGTAGTATAATTCCCATTGTTTCTCTGTGACTGGATTTGTTATTATGGCATCTTGCAAAGTCTCTTTGTTATTTATTAAGGCCCACGTCTCTGCTGTATTTCTCTCACATATCGTTCTTAACATTGCCTGGGAGTCGTGGTTTACCATTGTTTTTTTTTGTAACTTTCTCCAATTTCTAAAGGTTTGTTTTATTACTCGTACTTTATCAGTTTTATTTACCTCATTCGAGACTTTCAGTGATTTTAACTGTTTCCTCATAGTCTTTTTTTATCAGCCACGGCTTGATCGAATATGTGTCGATGTGACAATATTGGTTTTGTAGTGCCGGGTTTAATTCTAATATGGAAGATTTTTAGCAGAGGAACATAATCGATGGTTTGCAGAGGTAGCTGCAGATACAAATCATTTAGGGTGGATGTCAAGTTATCGTTCAGCGCTGGTAATTTTGTTGGATTCATTTTAACTCGAGTTCTCCCAGTGTTGATTTCTATCTTGAATGGATATATTTCCTTTACGTTCTTAGGAAGAAAACTAGAACAAGTAAGTTTGATAGCATTGTGGTCACTAGCCTTGGTCGGTTGCACCTCAAGTTTTTGAATAAACATTGACATATTAGTTGAAACTGTCACGTAATCTAAGATGGCTTTGGATTTCAGCCCTCGCCAAGTCGGTTTCCCTGGGATGTCGCCTAATGTGACTCCATTTAGGATTGTGCAATCTCTAGATTGTAACGTGGACCTCCAATTGACCCCTCTTTTGTGTTTGGTTGTGGCCATTTTCGGTACGTCTTCGAGTACTTTATTGTTTTCGTCCAGACAAGTGCAATTAAGGTCGCCCACCAATATTATCCATGGGTCATGCCATTTAGCTTTCAGATCATCAATTGCCTCTGCTACGTCCCTTGGAAGGGATTTGTTTCCTTTAGCTCCTGGCACCCAGTATATATTCATCAGCACAACGTGCTGGTGGTGTTGATCGTCTAGGGGCGACGATGTTTCCAGGACTAAGATTTGAATATATGGAGTCAAGTTCCAAGAATGAATCACATTCCAGTTTAGTTCTTTTTTTATCGCTATCAGCAGACCCGCCATTGGTCTTCCTTTTTCTCCTTTTTTTGCTGGGTTTATATTTACTGAATAGCCTTCGATCAGGGGAGTTTCTCTCAACCACGTTTCCTGCAGGCATAGTACATCTGGCATTTCTTTTTCAAATTCATTTTTTGTTACAAGGTGGTTGAATCCCCTTGTATTCTAGGAAATAAGGGACCATGTTTCCTTTTGTGTTACTTTCCGGCTCTATAGTGTCTTAATTTTTCCTGCTGTATCGTACGCCTCTTGAAAGCGAGCTTTCTTTGAGATAGTTTCTTGATCCAGTACCTCTGGTTCTGTTCCTTTATTGTTTTTTTCAGTTATCTTGAACCCCTTCTTTCTTATGGTCCTCTCTTCGGATAGTAATAGCTGGTGAATCACCTGGGAGCATGTGGAAACCTGAATACTATCCATATACCTTTTGTCAGGAAATTCTATCAGGGTTATATCACTAGAGCTGATTAATCTCAAGGCTGGTATATGGTGGAACAACCTTAGGACATTTGCCCGGTTTAGAATAAGACCGTCGTCTGTATGTACTAGTCTTTCCAAAAGAAGACCTCTGCCCTTTTTTTCCGGGTTTAATCTGCGTTTCGGCAGTCTCAAGGGACTAGTCCGGAAATCATCAGTTCCACTGATCTGCTCACTTTCTTCTGTGGTGTATTCCTTGAATTCCAAAATAGGTATGGGGCTGTTTATATTTTGATTTTCCAGGTTTCTTGTTGGACTTTTAATTGGTATATTTGAGCTTCCCGTCATTGTTGTCTTTAATTTTTTCTTACATACAGTTTCGGGCTTGACTGTATTATTTTCCTTTTTTGTTGTTTCAGCTTTGTTTGCATTTTCCCTAATTATCCTCTTGTCATCCAACATTGGTTTGACTCCCCTTTCTCGTTCCGTCTGTACTTGTTCATCAGTTATTTCAATTTCCTCTTCTTCTGAGTCACTATCAGTTGAGACGTTGTCATCCGAGATGGAGTAAGTGGACATATCCATTAACTCCTGATCGGAGTCATCCGTCTCTGCTGTTTCATTGTTATTTAGACTCGTACTTGTTTGCGTATGGCTACCAATGTTTCGATTTACCACAGTAGTTGCTGCTTCCTTTGGTGTGCTCAGACATTTGAAAAATGATTTGCTTTTATTTGATTTACATACCCTCTGCGGCGGTTGATTTTTTGTTTTTTTAAGTATCTGTAATGGTTGAGTAGATTTCGCTTTCTTATCATTCGTAGCGATTTGCTCCCTTCATTGCGACGCAGTGATACCTTCCATCTGTTTTACGTCCTTTTTTTTAAAGATTTCGCATAATTTTGAATTCTGCTTATCTATTTTTGATACCTCAATATCTTTTTCATGCTGCGAAAGGTCTAAGGTTTTTTGAGGTGTGTGTTGTCCTTTTTTTGTGATCTGTTTTGATTTCTGATCGTTGGCCGCCGTGGCTCCTCTTTGAGTTTCGTTTTCCGCAGAGATTTTTGAAGTATTTGGCACCAGTTCATTATTTTCTTTATTTTTTTCCTTTCCTTTTATTGTGTTCATTGTATCTGTAGTTGTTTCTCCTTTCCTCGGAGTTGGGATTGGACATTCGACCTGATTACTTAGCTCTTCTAAGGTCCCTTTTTCAATCGTATTTCCAGTGCGTTCTTTCAAATGCTCTTCATTTGCATTTTCTTCTATTTGTGGTTGCAATTTTGCTAATTCTTTTGATTGAAAAACGGAGCAGTCCGAACCACCTAGAGAGTCTCTCCTAGGATCTTTCCATCGGTTTTCCTTCTCTTTCATAATTGGTTCTAGGATGGTGTGTAACATATCGGAGATTCTTTGCTCAACATTTTGCATATTTTTTTGGATGGCCGATATAAATCCTTCAATGAAGATTGTCTTAGAATGAACCATTGCTAGCAATGTAGTGTGGTCCTTCAGAGTATCCGTAGCATCTTCGTGTAGTTTCATGTAAGGGGCCAGGATCGCTGCCATTGTTGTAATCATCAGGAAGTCATCCTTTTCACACTTTTCTCCCCCTGTCTTAGGTTTGTTGGTCATCTCGCTCTCTTTCTGAGGTGCTTCTATCATTGATGATAGCATGTTCAAGGTTGAGTCTTGGTCATTTTCTGTTTGAATTAACTGGTTTTTGGTTTCCCCTTTCATGGTTTGAACGGCCGTCTCTACAGTTTGTGGCTCTTTATCTATTAAGATTGAGTTTTCCAGCATAACAGCGTCAGGGATTTTGTTTGCCCTGGTGTTTTTATGAGTTGGTTTCCTTTTGGGTACATTCCCAGAAATGCCTGTCCCCCAATTTAGTAGGGATTGTTTCCCAAAAAAATGATTATTTCTGTCTTGAGCATCCCCTGAGGATAGGGTCCTGGGTTTCCATATTTTTATTTCTAGGTCTGTATATCTTATAAAGTCCATTCTAATTGGTTTGGGGGTTATTGTTTTACCTTTCGTTCCGTTAAAGGTTCCTTTCGCTGTTTTTGCTAAATCTTCCACTGTAGTATTGGGTTCTAACCCGGGAATAACCTCAGATAGTTGAATTTTATTCCTATGCCTTAGGAATATCTTTTTCTACTGTTTTTGCTCTTATCTCTAGTACAGGTGATGGCTTCTCTGACACATCTTCCTTTGAAAGGACAGTTTCCCTTGTAGCTTCTAAGTCATACTCATTGTTGTTGTGGATGTTTCATTTGCCATAAGGGCCAGAGTTTCCTTAGACTGCTTTGCATCAGCTGAACTTTTCTGAGGCTGAGGTGATTCGTCCGTTTCAATCATATTGTCAAGTTGATGGAATATGAAATTGTTCATGGGTGGGTTGACCTCATTGCTCTCTGAGTTTAATAATTGTATGTCTTCCTGTAGCGGCTCCTTCCCTGTTTGATTGCCGATCTTAACCTCTATCATGAACGGACCGAGTACTGCTCCTTGATTATAATATTTCGTTCCGTGATTCGGAGTCATGCTTTCCTTAACTAGCACTGATACGTTATCCTTGTCTTCGGATAATATTAAATCATCTATATGGTTGTTTGGTAGAGGGTGGTCTCACAATCTAGTTGATAGCACTACTTCTGCCATTAGGTATTTGGAGATTGTATGTGTATTAGTTTGGAACACTGATATCTAACCTTCAAATGGGGCTGTAAGTATCTTGTCCCCTGATGTTGTCTGGTTATGTCAGTTGTTTGCAGTGTTCGGGATCGAAAGGGTCGAACCCCAGCAGTCTCCCTTTCCTTAGGGCTTTAAATATAAATTTTGATCGATTCGCAGGGTGGGGTCAAAGGGGTCAACCCCCAACAGTCTCCCAACCCCAAAAAAAAAAGAAACACAACACAACTGGTGATGTTAGCTTGCTTATCCAGGGTGATCCTAGCGATTGTTTATCCTTTGGCCATATGACTTGTTTAGCTTTGGGATATCCCCCAGATGTACAGATGATTTTTTAAAATAAGTGACCCACCTGCACGTGACTTCCGCGGGGAGTTTCCCGTATCTTTTTCGTGCCCAGCCGACCAGCCAAACAGCCCAAACAGCAGCACCCTTGTCCCCGCAGCGGGCTTAACGCCCCGAGGGTGGATTGCCCTCGAATAAAAGCCCAGAATGGAAAAAGCTCAGTGGGTTGAGCGCTGGCTGCTGCAATGTGTGTGTGATCTGCAGGTTGCAGGTTCGACGCCCAGCAAGGTCAAAACAGCCGTTCATCCTGCTGAGGTTGATAAATGAGTACCGACACAGGGTGGGTGATATTGTATGTATATTTGTTCTACGTGAAGCGCCCAAGCGTTAGTGCTATATAATAACACATCATAATCATTTAGCCCTGGACGTCTGCTTGCATTCACGGTAATTTTGTGAAATGGTCCTATACGCACTGATATTAACGATACATGTGGTGATACATTCTTGTATGGAATGTATATCACTTTACAGCGAAATCGTAACCAAAATTTGATCGCACTCCCCACCGCGCTTAGGAACGAAAAACTCATACCATATCTTCCGCAGACTACTCAAAACCACGTTGTTTAACTAACTGCACCCCACCTTACCTATCCTACTGTATTTTCACAACTGTATGTATATAAGCACAATTGTATGCATATATGCTAACATGTTCTGCATTGTTTTCTATAGATATACCATGTATGCCTGTAACAAGCTAAGATTGCCTTCAGCGCCACAATGCCCCTGGGCAGATGTGCGCTATACAAATCCAAATAAATAAATAAATAAATAAATAAATAAATAAATAAATAAATAAATAACTATGTTTTGTAGTGCATTTAGAAACAATGCTATGTGATGCCACTTTCTGTTTTGTCGAAGGGTGAAAGGTTGTATTGCTTCGCTTCCTGGGATGTCACTTTGATGTCATCAGAGGTCAAGGGTCGTGTGATGTCACTTCCGTTACCCCAGGCATTTTGGTGAAATGACATCCCTAGCCTTGCATGATACAGAGTGCAAAATGCAAAAAAGTTCAAACATTTTTTGCAAAATGCACTAAATAAAAAAAAAGACTATATTCAGGGGCATTAAACTCAAGCTGCATTGCATGTATATTTACAAAAGTTAAAAACTGAACAGGAAATAAAAAAAGAGCATTGCATGTGAGACTGCCCATTAAGAGAAAGCGGCACATGCGATGCACAAAAGCTGACCCTAATAGCCTGACCTTTTAAAAATGTTTTGGGACACCTCTATTTATTTGCTCTCAACTTTATTTGGAAAAAAATATTGTTCGGTGCATTTTTTTCAGAGACCATCAAATGGGATACTTGCTCCCCAAGAGTTGGCTTTGCCAGACCTGTAATTTAACCTCGGGGCGTTGCCTGACTGCTAATGCCCTCTTCCATCGGTGTGTATTCCTTAAACATATGCAGCTTCTGAGAACTTATGTAGGAGATTTCTTTTTTATTTTTTTTTTATTGTAGCTCTTTGGTTTACACAAGAAAACCTTTAGCTATTTTTACCGAACAAGGAGCAGACTACAACATAAAAGAGAAGAAAATGTCATAAAAGAGAGTGGAAAAAAAGCAAGTTCAACTATACAAAATCAAGACGAGAGTTAATTCAATCGTTAAAGAAAGCTTAAAGAACATTTAAAAAATCAAGAATAATTGAATATAAATAACCCAAAACAACAAGAATAGCATTTTCCCAAACTTCTGTTTTACAGATATGCTAAAATATTTATAAACTTTATAAAAATGCCTGTTTCATATTCCCTTTCGCTTTCTTTTCTTTTATGTTGCTTAGTGTTTAACACTGCAAAAGTCTGCTTGATTTCAGGTCCTTTTCACTGTTCCAAGAGGTTCGTCTAGTCCCTCAGTATTTTCAAAGATGAACTGGATACATTTTATGTCCGCAAGACTGTTTGAGATCTTATCTCCTTCCAGTAGGTATGACCACCAAAGTTCAATGTCCTTCAATCTGTATTCCTGCCAGATATGACCTAAGTACGTCTGTCGTTCACCTCTCACAGTGGGGCATTCCAGCAGCAGATGTTTCAATGATTCAACTTTTAATACATTTTTACATAATCTACAGTTCTTTGGTTCATCTCTCTCTCTTTTTCTATAATGATTGGTTCTACTTGGCCAAAGATTGAAACGCAGCTTTAAGAAGCCTTGCCTCAAGAACCAATTGGGGAAAAGGGTTAGGTATTTGGGTAGTATATTCAGTTTTCGCGGGACTGCCCAGAATTCTTCATAGCCTCGATATTTAGTGAGCTCGTCCAGTGTATCGATCCAATCTCTAGTGTACATTTTGTTTTTCACGTGATCTGGATTGTTTAAGAAGGATTCTTCCGTTTCATTTAAATTAAGAAGGATCATCTGGCATATTTTGGCCCATTCAGTCAATATTGGTTCCGACCTCTCTTACATTGCTTTTTTTATGGCCGCAAAGCCCCCCCTTTGTTGCCGGTTCTAGACATCTTCTGTAAAAAGACAATATCTTCCACTCCACGATGACTTTCAGAGAGGATAGTGCCAGCTCTCTTCTAATTAATTGAATTGGGAAAGATTTTGGCAAACCCAAAATAGATCTCCAGAACTTGCCTTCTAGACATGACCATATTTTGTTGTCCAATAAGAGTGAGGTTTCTGATCCATAGGTTAGGATTGCCACTACTTTTGCACGATAGAAGTCTATCAGTGGTTTCATGGAGAATCTACAAAATAGCGCCAGTAGAATCTTAGCTTGACCTATTAGGTATTCAAGTTTGTTTTTTAAGTACTGACATCTCGGGGCTTCGTATCTGTTGGTGTTGATACAAACCCCCAGGTACGTAATAGCTGTCACTTCCGTTATCTTTTTATTGGATAGATACCATTGGGGTGAGTTTATTTTTTTCTTCTTTTTTGTTATTAGAGAGCATCAAGATCCTAGATTTTTCAGGATTGATGGTCATTTTGTTTTTAGCTACATATGTTTCTAATGCTTTTAGTTGATGTTGAAGTCCTATAGGAGTCTGATCGATTAAAACTATGTCGTCAGCATAGATCAATCGACCAATCGCTATATTAGCAAGTTTTGCTGGAAAGGATCTTATATCTACAAAGGCTTTTTCCATATCTGAGGAATATAGTTTATATAATTCTGGAGCCAAGGGGCATCCTTGCTTAAGCCCAATGGTCGTAGGAATTGTGTCCGATAACAGGCCGGCTTTATTTAGTTTCACTTTAATTGAGGTGTTCGAGTGGAATTCCTTTATGTTGTAAAGTAGAATTTCTGGGCAATTCCATTTTTTTAATTTCCTCCACAACCTCTCGCGAACAACTGCATCAAAAGCCTTTGATAAATCAACAAAAGCTATATAGAATTTCGCCTCTTTGTTGGTCAGGGTTCGAGCTTTCAACAGATTTAGAATAAAGATGTTTAATGGAGTGCCTTGTCCTTTTACGAACCCAGATTGCCATTCGTCCTTACGGCCTGTTTGTGTTGCCCAATTTGTCAAAGATTTTAAAAGAATTGAGGCAAAGATTTTTCCAGCCACATCCAGAAGGGCAATTGGCCTGTAATTTTCTGGGACTGTTCTTAGGCCCTTTTTAAAGATTGGCACCACAATACTCGTTTTCCACGAAGTCGGTAGTTTCCCCGAAACCAAGATATATTTGAACAGTTGGTATAGGATTTTAGCCCATTCCGCTGGGTCCTTTTTCAGACCTTCATTAGTCAGGCCATCTGGCCCCGGTGCTCTAGAGTTCTTTAGCTTTTTAATCATGTCTTCTAATGTCTCACTGTCTATGGTCAGCAAACTTTCATCCCATTTTGGTATAATCCAATCATTTATAAGAGATTTTAGAAATGGCTGTTGTTGTTTGTAGTATAATTCCCATTGTTTCTCTGTGACTGGATTTGTTATTATGGCATCTTGCAAAGTCTCTTTGTTATTTATTAAGGCCCACGTCTCTGCTGTATTTCTCTCACATATCGTTCTTAACATTGCCTGGGAGTCGTGGTTTACCATTGTTTTTTTGTGTAACTTTCTCCAATTTCTAAAGGTTTGTTTTATTACTCGTACTTTATCAGTTTTATTTACCTCATTCGAGACTTTCAGTGATTTTAACTGTTTCCTCATAGTCTTTTTTTATCAGCCACGGCTTGATCGAATATGTGTCGATGTGACAATATTGGTTTTGTAGTGCCGGGTTTAATTCTAATATGGAAGATTTTTAGCAGAGGAACATAATCGATGGTTTGCAGAGGTAGCTGCAGATACAAATCATTTAGGGTGGATGTCAAGTTATCGTTCAGCGCTGGTAATTTTGCTGGATTCATTTTAACTCGAGTTCTCCCAGTGTTGATTTCTATCTTGAATGGATATATTTCCTTTACGTTCTTAGGAAGAAAACTAGAACAAGTAAGTTTGATAGCATTGTGGTCACTAGCCTTGGTCGGTTGCACCTCAAGTTTTTGAATAAACATTGACATATTAGTTGAAACTGTCACGTAATCTAAGATGGCTTTGGATTTCAGCCCTCGCCAAGTCGGTTTCCCTGGGATGTCGCCTAATGTGACTCCATTTAGGATTGTGCAATCTCTAGATTGTAACGTGGACCTCCAATTGACCCCTCTTTTGTGTTTGGTTGTGGCCATTTTCGGTACGTCTTCGAGTACTTTATTGTTTTCGTCCAGACAAGTGCAATTAAGGTCGCCCACCAATATTATCCATGGGTCATGCCATTTTGCTTTCAGATCATCAATTGCCTCTGCTACGTCCCTTGGAAGGGATTTGTTTCCTTTAGCTCCTGGCACCCAGTATATATTCATCAGCACAACGTGCTGGTGGTGTTGATCGTCTAGGGGCGACGATGTTTCCAGGACTAAGATTTGAATATATGGAGTCAAGTTCCAAGAATGAATCACATTCCAGTTTAGTTCTTTTTTTATCACTATCAGCAGACCCGCCATTGGTCTTCCTTTTTCTCCTTTTTTTGCTGGGTTTATATTTACTGAATAGCCTTCGATCAGGGGAGTTTCTCTCAACCACGTTTCCTGCAGGCATAGTACATCTGGCATTTCTTTTTCAAATTCATTTTTTGTTACAAGGTGGTTGAATCCCCTTGTATTCTAGGAAATAAGGCACCATGTTTCCTTTTGTGTTACTTTCCGGCTCTATAGTGTCTTCATTTTTCCTGCTGTATCGTACGCCTCTTGAAAGCGAGCTTTCTTTGAGATAGTTTCTTGATCCAGTACCTCTGGTTCTGTTCCTTTATTGTTTTTTTCAGTTATCTTGAACCCCTTCTTTCTTATGGTCCTCTCTTCGGATAGTAATAGCTGGTGAATCACCTGGGAGCATGTGGAAACCTGAATACTATCCATATACCTTTTGTCAGGAAATTCTATCAGGGTTATATCACTAGAGCTGATTAATCTCAAGGCTGGTATATGGTGGAACAACCTTAGGACATTTGCCCGGTTTAGAATAAGACCGTCGTCTGTATGTACTAGTCTTTCCAAAAGAAGACCTCTGCCCTTTTTTTCCGGGTTTAATCTGCGTTTCGGCAGTCTCAAGGGACTAGTCCGGAAATCATCAGTTCCACTGATCTGCTCACTTTCTTCTGTGGTGTATTCCTTGAATTCCAAAATAGGTATGGGGCTGTTTATATTTTGATTTTCCAGGTTTCTTGTTGGACTTTTAATTGGTATATTTGAGCTTCCCGTCATTGTTGTCTTTAATTTTTTCTTACATACAGTTTCGGGCTTGACTGTATTATTTTCCTTTTTTGTTGTTTCAGCTTTGTTTGCATTTTCCCTAATTATCCTCTTGTCATCCAACATTGGTTTGACTCCCCTTTCTCGTTCCGTCTGTACTTGTTCATCAGTTATTTCAATTTCCTCTTCTTCTGAGTCACTATCAGTTGAGACGTTGTCATCCGAGATGGAGTAAGTGGACATATCCATTAACTCCTGATCGGAGTCATCCGTTTCTGCTGTTTCATTGTTATTTAGACTCGTACTTGTTTGCGTATGGCTACCAATGTTTCGATTTACCACAGTAGTTGCTGCTTCCTTTGGTGTGCTCAGACATTTGAAAAATGATTTGCTTTTATTTGATTTACATACCCTCTGCGGCGGTTGATTTTTTGTTTTTTTAAGTATCTGTAATGGTTGAGTAGATTTCGCTTTCTTATCATTCGTAGCGATTTGCTCCCTTCGTTGCGACGCAGTGATACCTTCCATCTGTTTTACGTCCTTTTTTTTAAAGATTTCGCATAATTTTGAATTCTGCTTATCTATTTTTGATACCTCAATATCTTTTTCATGCTGCGAAAGGTCTAAGGTTTTTTGAGGTGTGTGTTGTCCTTTTTTTGTGATCTGTTTTGCTTTCTGATCGTTGGCCGCCGTGGCTCCTCTTTGAGTTTCGTTTTCCGCAGAGATTTTTGAAGTATTTGGCACCAGTTCATTATTTTCTTTATTTTTTTCCTTTCCTTTTATTGTGTTCATTGTATCTGTAGTTGTTTCTCCTTTCCTCGGAGTTGGGATTGGACATTCGACCTGATTACTTAGCTCTTCTAAGGTCCCTTTTTCAATCGTATTTCCAGTACGTTCTTTCAAATGCTCTTCATTTGCATTTTCTTCTATTTGTGGTTGCAATTTTGCTAATTCTTTTGATTGAAAAACGGAGCAGTCCGAACCACCTAGAGAGTCTCTCCTAGGATCTTTCCATCGGTTTTCCTTCTCTTTCATAATTGGTTCTAGGATGGTGTGTAACATATCGGAGATTCTTTGCTCAACATTTTGCATATTTTTTTGGATGGCCGATATGAATCCTTCAATGAAGATTGTCTTAGAATGAACCATTGCTAGCAATGTAGTGTGGTCCTTCAGAGTATCCGTAGCATCTTCGTGTAGTTTCATGTAAGGGGCCAGGATCGCTGCCATTGTTGTAATCATCAGGAAGTCATCCTTTTCACACTTTTCTCCCCCTGTCTTAGGTTTGTTGGTCATCTCGCTCTCTTTCTGAGGTGCTTCTATCATTGATGATAGCATGTTCAAGGTTGAGTCTTGGTCATTTTCTGTTTGAATTAACTGGTTTTTGGTTTCCCCTTTCATGGTTTGAACGGCCGTCTCTACAGTTTGTGGCTCTTTATCTATTAAGATTGAGTTTTCCAGCATAACAGCGTCAGGGATTTTGTTTGCCCTGGTGTTTTTATGAGTTGGTTTCCTTTTGGGTACATTCCCAGAAATGCCTGTCCCCCAATTTAGTAGGGATTGTTTCCCAAAAAAATGATTATTTCTGTCTTGAGCATCCCCTGAGGATAGGGTCCTGGGTTTCCATATTTTTATTTCTAGGTCTGTATATCTTATAAAGTCCATTCTAATTGGTTTGGGGGTTATTGTTTTACCTTTCGTTCCGTTAAAGGTTCCTTTCGCTGTTTTTGCTAAATCTTCCACTGTAGTATTGGGTTCTAACCCGGGAATAACCTCAGATAGTTGAATTTTATTCCTATGCCTTAGGAATATCTTTTTCTACTTTTTTTGCTCTTATCTCTAGTACAGGTGATGGCTTCTCTGACACATCTTCCTTTGAAAGGTCAGTTTCCCTTGTAGCTTCTAAGTCATACTCATTGTTGTTGTGGATGTTTCATTTGCCATAAGGGCCAGAGTTTCCTTAGACTGCTTTGCATCAGCTGAACTTTTCTGAGGCTGAGGTGATTCGTCCGTTTCAATCATATTGTCAAGTTGATGGAATATGAAATTGTTCATGGGTGGGTTGACCTCATTGCTCTCTGAGTTTAATTGTATGTCTTCCTGTAGCGGCTCCTTCCCTGTTTGATTGCCGATCTTAACCTCTATCATGAACGGACCGAGTACTGCTCCTTGATTATAATATTTCGTTCCGTGATTCGGAGTCATGCTTTCCTTAACTAGCACTGATACGTTATCCTTGTCTTCGGATAATATTAAATCATCTATATGGTTGTTTGGTAGAGGGTGGTCTCACAATCTAGTTGATAGCACTACTTCTGCCATTAGGTATTTGGAGATTGTATGTGTATTAGTTTGGAACACTGATATCTAACCTTCAAATGGGGCTGTAAGTATCTTGTCCCCTGATGTTGTCTGGTTATGTCAGTTGTTTGCAGTGTTCGGGATCGAAAGGGTCGAACCCCAGCAGTCTCCCTTTCCTTAGGGCTTTAAATATAAATTTTGATCGATTCGCAGGGTGGGGTCAAAGGGGTCAAGCCCCAACAGTCTCCCAACCCCAAAAAAAATAAGAAACACAACACAACTGGTGATGTGCGCTTGCTTATCCAGGGTGATCCTAGCGATTGTTTATCCTTTGGTCATATGACTTGTTTAGCTTTGGGATATCCCCCAGATGTACAGATGATTTTTTAAAATAAGTGACCCACCTGCACGTGACTTCCGCGGGGAGTTTCCCGTATCTTTTTCGTGCCCAGCCGACCAGCCAAACAGCCCAAACAGCAGCACCCTTGTCCCCGCAGCGGGCTTAACGCCGCGAGGGTGGATTGCCCTCGAATAAAAGCCCAGAATGAGTCACGTGATCAGTCACGTGATCATGACCGCGCTCCGCCTCCTCCAGGAAGCGAGCACACTGCAGCGTTGGGGCTTCCAAGATTAATGCTGGGAGATCAAACAGCAGGCTGCAAGTAGGTAGAAATCACAATTTTTGAGTCACCAGTATCCAGAGATTTTCAACCAAAGTAGCCTTTTCAAAAAAGTGCCTTCCTGTCAAATGGGGCATACGTGGCACATTTGCCAAGATGTCACGAATTCTTGTGCCAAGGCTAAATGTAGTTTTTGTTGTTTCTGATGGCGTTAGTACATCTCAGAATCCACTGTACTCAAGCCTGTGTGCTGGTCAACCCACACTCACACCTACCTGGCACTCAGCGGCATGGCCCATCTCGGGCCCCCTGGCTCTGGGGCACGTGGAAGCAGTTGGAGAGCGGATTGATTCACTAGTTTCTCCCTTAGTCCTGCATCTTGGCACCAACGGATAACTCAGGTCGCTTATGTCCAGAACTCTTAAATGCTGGTCTGGCGTGCTCTGATGATACATCACGCCGGGCCCGACAACATGACGCATTACCTGTCTAGTGTGGTTCCATCGTTCATGGCTTTGCATAGGAAGCCTAAGCTTAGCCACTTGCACTCCCTCTACTCACGTTACGTAGAGACTACCGTTTGTTTTATATGTGAGTTTTGTATGTATCTGCATGCATTCATTCACAAGTGCATGTGGGGATGTGTGTGTATTTGTGTGTGCAAGTATGAGCCTGGGTGTGCATGGCTGCAGGTGCTCCTGCATGCTGCTTTGTGTGCATCCTGCTGTGGGTGCTCATGCATGTTTATTTTTGTGAGGGTGTGTTTATTTTTGTGAATTAGCATCCATGTATGTGTGTAAAAACAGGAAATGATCATGAAAACCTGGTGAAACTTTGCACTGAAAAAGAACATGGAGTCTGTTGCATTCTTTGCAATATAATAAATGACGCATGCACCGCATGTGGAGCAACTGTGCCTTTATTCTTCTCTCTCCGGTTGCCAGGAGCCAAGTGGCCTTCCCATACCTTATTAGCAGCATTCACATCTCTTCAACCAGTCTCTGGGGCCTCTTGCTCAGCCTCAGTCGCTGGGGTCTCTGGCTCAGTCCCTGGGACCTCTTGCTTAGTCTCTGGGGCCTTTTGCTCAGTCTCTGGGCCTCTTGCTCAGTTTCTGGGGCCTCTTGCTCAGTCTCTGGGGCCTTTTGCTCAGTCTCTGTGGCCTCTTGATCAGTCTCTAGGGCCTCTTGCTCAGTCTCTGGGGCATTTTTCTCAGTCTCTGGGACCTCTTCCTCTGTGGGGCCTTTTGCTCAATCTCTGGCCCTTTTGCTCAGTCTCTGGGGTCTCTTGGTCAGTCTCTGGGGCCTCTTGCTCAGTATCTGGGGTCTCTGGCTCAATCTGTGGGGCCTCTTGCTCAGTCTCTGGGTCCTCTTGCTCAGTCTCTGGGGTCTCCGACTCAGTATGTGGGGCCTTTGGCTCAGACTCTGGGGCCTCTTACTCAGTCTCTGGGGACTTTTGCCCAGTCTCTGGGGTCTCTTGCTCAGTCTCTGGGGCCTCTTGCTCAGTCTGTGGGGTCTCCGGCTCAGTCTCTGGGGTCTCTGGCTCAGTCTGTGGGGCCTTTTGCTCAGTCTCTGGGGCCTCTTGCTCAGTCTCTGGGGTGTCTGGCTCAGTCTGTGGGGCCTTTTGCTCAATCTCTGGCCCTTTTGCTCAGTCTCGGGGGTCTCTTGGTCAGTCTCTGGGGCCTCTTGCTCAGTCTCTGGGGTCTCTGGCTCAATCTGTGGGGCCTCTTGCTCAGTCTCTGGGTCCTCTTGCTCAGTCTCTGGGGTCTCCGACTCAGTCTGTGGGGCCTTTGGCTCAGTCTCTGGGGCCTCTTGCACAGTCTCTGGGGACTTTTGCCCAGTCTCTGGGGTCTCTTGCTCGGTCTCTGGGGCCTCTTGCTCAGTCTCTGGGGTCTCCGGCTCAGTCTCTGGGGTCTCTGGCTCAGTCTGTGGGGCCTTTTGCTCAGTCTCTGGGGCCTCTTGCTCAGTCTCTGGGGTGTCTGGCTCAGTCTCTGGGGCCTTTTGCTCAGTATCTGGGACCTCTTTCTCAGTCTCTGGGGACTTTTGCCCAGTCTATGGGGTCTCTTGTTCAGTGTCTGGGGCCTCTTGCTCAGTCTCTGGGGCCTTTTACTCTGTCTCTGGGGCCTCTTGCTCAGTCTTTGGGGCCTCTTGCCCTGTCTAGGGAGCCTTTTGCTCAGTCTCTGGGGCCTTTTGTTCAGTCTCTGGGGCCTCTTGCTCAGTCTCTGGGGACTTATTCCCAGTCTCTGGGGTCTCTTGCTCAGTCTCTGGGGCTTCTTGCTCAGTCTAGGGGGCCTTTTGCCCAGTCTCTGGGGCCTCTTGCTCAGTCTCTGGGGCCTTTTGCTCAGTCTCTGGGGTATTTGGCTCAGTCTCTGGGGCCTCACACTGTTGCTCTGCCTTACTGGTATCCTATTTTTCTTCTCTGCCTAGCCCTGTGTTTCACCTGTCGTTCCTGATGTTTGTTCTCTATCTTCCGTTACCAGGTGTTCTTCACCTATAGTGCCTTCTTCAACGGGCCTCCTTAAAGGCTTGAAATGTGCCACGCCACACTTCTCGCGATTTCCTGGTTGTTTGTTTGTGCTGTCATCATTTTTCCTTTCTCATCAGTCACCGTGAGCGGTGTGGCTGCATATTTCGCACCAGTCTTCCTTTGTTGTTATTTTTGGACTAGGACCTATTCTCCAATCATAAATCCTATTGGTTTGGCTCTTCGTCTATGGTCTGTCTATTCCTTAGTCTGTTGTTTCTTTCTTGTATCTCTGAAGTGTATCTCATCCTGAATAATCGAGTTATTGGAGGATACGTGATCATGAGATGAGCAGGTGTTGAGTCATGGAGTGCGTTCTTGTAATGATGTGGCAACCTGCATAGGGCTTGGTGAAGGGACATATTGTCAAACAAGTCTTTCGTTTGATTGATGACATGCATCTTTCAGCCATACTCCTGGTTTGAGGCCAAAGGGGTGTCATTTTCCCCCAGAGACGGACTGCGAGTGGTTGTGTTACGCTCACCTGGTTCCCACAGGGGCGTCGATCGGACCCAGACAGCTGTGACCTCCTCCAATGTGAAGCGTAGTGCTGAGATGACAGACCGGACTGGACCGGACCGCCTAATCTCATCTGCTTGACCCGTAGAAGTATTCCCCTGCAAGTGGAGAAAGGGATTTATCCACTAGTGGATTTTATTAATGGCACCCCACTGTTCTCCCCACTAATCACCTTCAATATTCACTTTCAGTAAGCTCACCTTATGTTTGTAAATGATGAGCTCTCCATCCTGTGTGAAATGCAGGGGCGCATAGATACCAGTTACTTCACTGGTTTGAAGGCGTTGGAAGAGTTCCGGATGAATATTGACTCTGAGGTTACAGGCGAGAACCCGTAAGTATAAAGTTCAAAAGAGTTCAATATGTCCGATGTTCACTCTTGTACATTCCTTTCTTGTGTTGCAGCTGGGTCCAAGGGAAGATTGTCTTGTGGCAGCTGATGGTGTTCAGGTAAGAGTCTGTATTACCCAACACTGTCCGGCAAAAGATGCGTGTGTTCAAATTGCTGCTTTCTCTCTCCTTACAAGTGCGGTGTAAGAAGTTGCGGTTTGTTACAGAATAATGCCTCCGGTTGTTAATCAGGTAAGTCTATGGTGGAGAGGTGGTATTTGTTGGCTCTCTCGGCTCACCTTATGTTTCTTTTGTCCCCTAGATGGTGGAATTCGGCGGAGAAAATTATGGAGGCTGCGCCAGATCGAAAAATGTTGTGAGGACTGGTGAGTATGGCGCGGTACTGCAGCTGGCAATGCGACATGTGTAGAATAATGTCCTTTTCAAGTTCAAAGACGTGATGGATCCAGAATTCAGGTAAGGATTGGAATAATATCTGTTTTCTAACCTTTCCTTCTTCTTTCTTCTATTGCTAGCAGCTCTGGATTCGAGACGGGCGTGGCTGAAGACTAGATGCTGACTGCAGGCACGGTGAGCGTTACGCTGCTGGATGCAGAATAACGCGAAGCATGTGCTGCTGTTCGGGCGTGGTTTAAATAGCCTCCAAAGTAGTTCCAGGTAAGAAGTCCCTAGAACCACACCCGAGTAAAAAATAGTCCCTGTAGTAAAATAGTCCCATCCAGGCCTCACGTTGGCTTGGATTCATTTGCAGCATTGTCTGCATGAGGTGAGTAAAGTCTATGAGCCTGGCGCCTATGGCGCCAGGACTGATTTCTATTATGAGCCTGGCGCCTAAGGCGCCAGGACTGAACCCAGACAGCCCCCAGCCGGGGCTGCTGGGGTTTTATTAAATATCTGGATGCCTGCCCCCGGGGCTGATGGGCTTGATCCGGATGCCCGGGGGTAGGCATCATGACAGCACTCCCCCCCCAAGGCCCCTCCTAAAGTTGCTCTTCCCCTTGGTCCTGGTTTGTCTGGGAAGTTCCGATGGAATTTCTTCACCAACCGAGGTGCATGAACGTGGTCACTAGGTTCCCATGACCTTTCTTGTGGTCCGTAACCCTTCCAGTCGATTAAATAAAAAAGTCTTGATTTAACCATCTTAGAGTCCAGGATATTCTTTACCTCGAATTCAGGTTCTCCATCTATTAGGATGGGGTCAGGTGGTTTGGTTAATCTTGTCCCAGGTTGAACTGGTTTTAGAAGTGAAACATGAAAGACAGGATGAATCCGCATATTAGAGGATAATTCCAATTTCCCGGCCACCGGGTTGATAATGGCCTTAATGGTGTAAGGTCTCAAATATCTAGGATTGAAAGTTTGAGTTCCTTTTAGAGGTATGTGTTTTGTAGCCAGCCAAACTTGATCTCCAATCTGGTATTGTGGAGTTTCACTTCTATGTCGATCAGCATTTTTCTTGTATTTCTCCTTTGCTTGTTTCAAGTGTTCTATTGCTTCCTTAAAGGCTTGTGTAATAGTAGAGTGCAGATGAGTCACTGCAGGCATTTCTAAGTGTTGAGGCGAATCGAGTTCTGAGGTTCGAGGATGATGTCCATATATGGTATAAAAGGGGCTTTGTCCGGTTCCTGAATGTACGGAGTTATTGTATGCGTATTCGGAAATCCATAAAATATCTTTCCAATTGCTTTTGGTTTGGTGTAGCATACAACATATGTATTGTTCAAGAGTCTGGTTGGTCCTCTCCGTCTGACCATCAGTTTGGGGGTGGTGACTGGTTGATAGCCTTACGTCGATTTGCGCCAATTGGCAGCATTTCTTCCAAAATTGCGAAATGAATTGACTACCTCGGTCAGAGACCAATACGGAAGGAAATCCATGGATTCGAACAATGTTTTCGAGAAATTCCTTGGCCAAAATCGAAGCGGAAGGTAATCCTTTTAAAGGAATAAAGTGGGCCTTTTAAGAAAAAAGATCCACAATAACTAGAATGGTGTTAAATCCATTACACGGAGGTAGATCTGTAATGAAGTCTAAAGACAAGGTGTGCCATGGTGTAGGTGGAATATCCAAAGGTTGTAAAAGGCCAGCTGTTTTTTTTTCTGACTTTTGTTTTGGGCGCAGACACCACAAGACATCACAAATGACTTAACGTCCTTTCGCCAGGTGGGCCACCAGAATTGTCTTTTAATTTTAGCTTGAGTTTTTGCGATACCTGGGTGTCCTTCCATAAGGGCGTCATGATAATTGGAGATGACTAGTTCTTGTAGTTCCTTGTGTGGTATAAATAGACGTCCTTGATAGTAAGGCAGGTCATTGATGACTGAATAATCTTGGCCTTTCTTTACCCAGTCCTGCAGGGCTGCTGGATCGAAAAGTTGTTGGATTTTTAATTGAATGTCTTCTAGAGTCTGTAGAGTAGTTATGCCAAGAATTCTTTGTTCTGAAATTATAGGTACCGGTTCTGGGTTCGAATATACTTCTCCCATCCCTATTCGGGATAGGGCATCTGCCTTGCCGTTTTCACAACCTGGTCGGTAAGTGACCACGAAATCGAATTCGGCAAAGAATAATGCCCACCGAAGTTGACGCGATGATTGGGCCTTGGCTGTTTTAAAATACTGCAGATTCCTGTGATCGGTGATTACAGTTATGGTATGCCTGGCACCGAGAAGATAATGTCGCCAAGCCTTGAAGGCGGACTTGATGGCTAATAACTCCTTATCAGTAACCGATAGTTTAATTCGGGTGCTGAGAACTTTCTTGACCAGAATGCTACTGGATGAAGTTGACCGGTTTCGGGATCCTTCTGGGACAGGACAGCTCCCATGGCTAAACTGGATGCATCGGTTTCAACTATGTATGGAGGTTCAGGGCGGGGATGCTTTAAGACAGGTGCAGACGTGAATTTCGATTTTAGCTCTTGGAAGGCTTTGTCAGCCTCTTCAGTCCACAAAAAACGTTTGTTTTTTCGCAAAAGTGCTGTGATGGGGTGTACAATATGTGAGAATTCAGGAATAAATCTGCGATAGAAATTAGCAAATCCAAGCATTCTTTGTACCCCTTTAACAGAACTGGGTGATGGCCACTTGAGGATTGCGTCCACCTTTCGAGAGTCCATTCGAACTCCTTTTGGAGTCAGGATAAATCCCAGGAATTCAACTTCTGTAGAATGAAAAACACATTTCTCCAATTTTGCGTATAACTTGTGCTGGCGTAGTTTCTCTAGGACTGCACAAACGTGCTTCACATGGCCTGATTCTTAGGAGGAGTACACTAGAATATCGTCTATGTATACGACAACACAGACGTCAATGAGTTCACGAAGGACATCGTTCATAAAATACTGGAAGGCTGCTGGTGCATTGCACAACCCGAAGGGCATCACCTGGTATTCGAATAACCCGTACTTGGTGCGAAAGGCAGTCTTCCATTCATCGCCTTTCTTTACACGTACCAGATGATATGCCCCTTGGAGGTCTAACTTAGTGTAGATACAAGCATCCTTAACTTGGTCTAGTAATTTGGGGATCAGAGGCAATGGGTATCGGTTTTTTACCGTAATCTGATTTAATGCGCGGTAGTCTATGCACGTTGTAAGGTCACCTTCCTTTTTAGGCACAAAGAATAGAGCTGAGGATGCAGGAGATTTGGATGGACAAATGAAGCCATTAGCAAGGTATTGGTCCAGATATTGTCGTAGGTGAAGATTTTCGGGTTCTGTGAGGGCGTAGATTCTACTGCATGGAGGTTGTGCAGCGGGTACTAGGTCAATTTGACAATCGTATGATCTGTGAGGTGGTAAGGTATTTGCCTGTTCTTTTTGAAAAACATCCTGAAATTCTTGATATTCCTGAGGTAACTGCACAACTGGATTAGTAACGGTAGCCAGGCTTTTGTTCAAGGTTTTTTCCGGGTAACAGGTGTGTGCACAATCTGGGAAGGTCACTCTCTTGTCTCGCCAATCAATACAAGGATTATGTGTTTCCAACCATGGCATTCCCAGAATTATTTGGAATTGCGGGGCCTTGATTAAATCAAACACAATAGTTTTGCAATGCCCATCTTGACCCAACAGTGTCAGCTCAGTAGTGGAATGAGTTACAGGCCCAGAGGCAATTTCAGTTCCATCGACTGTGGTGATGACATCCGAAGCGGTCTTTTTGCAAAGGGGTAGATTCATCCTTCAGGCCAATTCGTGGTCCATGTAGTTTCCTACGGCCCGCTATCAATGTATGCCCTTACTGCGTGCATACGTGATGGCTGCCTTGGATCAATTAGGACCATTGGTATAATTAGGTGGGAGGTCTGAGTGTCCTTCTTTAAGCTCGGCAAGCGGACCTCTACGCTTGTCGGGCATGGTCGTTTCCCGAATCAGGCTCTATTTGCCTTTTGTCAGCAACTCCTAATACTTTCTTGGGTGGTTTCTTAGGGCAATCCCGTAGAAAATGTCCTGCGGTTCAACAGTACAGACACAATTGCATCTGCCGTCTCTTTTCTCTTTCCTTTTGAGTTAAGGGTCCTTTAACCCCCCCTATCTGCATAGGTTCTGATGCATCTGTTGCTTTGGGGGTAACATTGGGTTTAACCCACACCCGACTCTCGAACTTAGCTCGATCAGCCTTTCTATTCTAAAGTCGGTGGTTTAACTGGACCACTAAGTCTATATATTCTGCGCAATACTGAGGTGGGTTCACATCTTGAGCCAACATCTTTGAGTTCTCCCCGAAGCCCACAATGAAATAATGTAATTCGTTTCTCCTCAGGCCAACCGGTTTCCACCACCAACCTATTGAAGGTTGCGATATAGGTTAGCAGATCCTGATTACCCTGTCGTAAGGATAAATGTTCGTTATCCAGGGCCTGTCCCTGTGAATGTCTGGCGAATAGTCTTTCCATGCTTCTCTGAAAAGCCTGAAAATCCCAAAGAAGAGGGTCATCCTGGTTGACTAGTGGAATTGACCAGTCAGCTGCGCTGCCACTAAAATATGATAGTACAAAGGCTACTTTGGCTTGGTCATTTGGAAAAGCTCCAGGTCTGCATAAAAAGTGCAAGCGGCATTGATTCATAAACACTGCAAACCTTTTTGGGTCCCCAGAAAAGCGTTCGGGTGGAGCTAAAGGAATAGTCCCTGGTAGAATTACTTGCACAGGATTGCTCGATGAAACACAAGCTGGGTTTCCCCCGAGTCTAGGTAGGGGTGTTTGCCCAGCTTGATTTTGCAGCAGTTGTCTACCAAGATCATCTGTGCGTTCCTTTGACACAATCAGTTCTCTCCTGAGGGCATTAGTCTCTTGGCGCGCAGAGTGCACTTCCGCCCTAAGTTCCCCTAATAATTGGGCTAGTTGGTCTGTTTCGGAGGTTTCCATAACGCCCGGGTGGGAATTTGTAGATAGGCTTCGCGTTCTGTTACGCTCACCTGGCTCCCACAGGGGCGTCGATTGTACCCGGACAGCTGCAACCTCCTCCAACGTAAAGCGTAGTGCAGAGATGACAGACTGGACTGGACCCCCTAATCTCGTCTGCATGACTCGCAGAAGTATTCTCCTGCAAGTGGAGAAAGGGATTTAGCCACCCGTGGATTTTAGTAATGGCACCCCACTGTTCTCCCCACTAATCACCACCAATATTCACTTTCAGTAAGCTCACCTTATGTTTGTAAATTATGAGCTCTCCATCCTGCGTGAAATGCAGGGGCGCGTAGATACCAGTTACTTCACTGGTTTGAAGCCGTTGGAAGAGTTCCAGATGAATATTGACTCCGAGGTTCCAGGCGAGAACCCGTAAGTATAAAGTTCAAAAGAGTTCAATATGTCCGATGTTCACTCTTGTACATTCCTTTCTTGTGTTGCAGCTGGGTCCAAGGGAAGATTGTTTTGTGGCAGCTGATGGTGTTCAGGTAAGAGTCTGTATTACCCAACACTGTCCGGCAAAAGATGCGTGTGTTTAAATTGATGGTTTCTCTCTCCTTACAGGTGCGGCGTAAGAATTTGCGGTTTGTTACAGAATAATGCCTCCGGTTGTTAATCAGGTAAGCCTATGGTGGAGAGGTTGTATTTATTGGCTCTCTCGGCATACCTTATGTTTCTTTTGTCCCCTAGATGGTGGAATTCAGCGGAGAAAATGATGGAGGCTGCGCCAGATCGAAAAATGCTGTGAGGACTGGTGAGTATGGCGCGGCACTGCAGCTGGCAATGCGACATGTGTAGAATAATGTCCTTTTCAAGTTCAAAGACGTGATGGATCCAGAATTCAGGTAAGGATTGGAATAATATCTGTTTTCTAACCTTTCCTTCTTCTTTCTTCTATTGCTAGCAGCTCTGGATTCGAGACGGGCGTGGCTGAAGACTGGATGCTGACTGCAGGCACGGTGAGCGTTACGCTGCTGGATGCAGAATAACGCGAAGCATGTGCTGCTGTTCGGGCGTGGTTTAAATAGCCTCCAAAGTAGTTCCAGGTAAGAAGTCCCTAGAACCACACCAGAGTAAAAAATAGTCCCTGTAGTAAAATAGTCCCATCCAGGCCTCACGTTGGCTTGGATTCATTTGCAGCATGGTCTGCATGAGGTAAGTAAAGAGTATGAGCCTGGCGCCTATGGCGCCAGGACTGATTTCTATTATGAGCCTGGCGCCTAAGGCGCCAGGACTGAACCCAGACAGCCCCAGCCGGGGCTGCTGGGGTTTTATTAAATATCTCGATGCCTGCTCCCGGGGCTGATGGGCTTGATCCGGATGCCCGGGGGTAGGCATCATGACAGGTTGTCTCTGCCACATTTGGTGCATTGTTGACCTATCGCTGGACATATCCCCTTGTGCGGTGATGCCAGTAGCACAGTGTCTATGTTGCATTAGGAGGTGGTGGAAGATGTGGGGTACCGTCTTGAGTATTCACCACAGGTCTTGACAGATATGCTTGTTTCTCAGAGTGTTTTGAGGTTAGTATCTCACTATGGATTCTTGTTTTTTTATGCCTCTATGGGAGCAGTTTGGATGCCTGCTCTCTCATATACACAAACAAATTCGATAATCTCATCTAGGTCTAAGTTTTTTTTTAGGTAATTGCAGTGCTCCAGATAAGATTTTGGTGGTGAGAGTATTTTACTCTCTATTTTTAAACTTTGAGAGTAAATGTGATTTTAAGAGAGTAAAAATGACTTTTCTTCTTTGCAAAATAGTAAAATGTATGCGACATCCAGCCGACGTGCAAAAACGGTATGGAAATCATTACTATGGGGCAGCTTTCTGCATTGTGACAGAATCCACCTTTCATTATTTCTGGCCATTTAATCTCTCCTGTATATATTTAAATGTTGAAATCACAAAAACCTAGCCAATTATATAGTAAAGCAAACATGAATTGTATTGTGTGTTTTGAGATTCGATAGCAGAATTGTCTTTTCATGTTTAATGAAAGTCCTAATTTCCTGGAGCTATTACTACCTAATGGTATGCCAGTGTTTTGATACAACAGTGCATAGAGGCAAGGACTGTGCATAGAACATATTTATCACACTTACCACCAAACCAAAGTCGATACTCCTTTATCGACCTCGAAAGGATGAAAGGCTGAGTTGGACTTGCCAGGATTCGAGCCCACAGCCTACAGATCACGCACAGATTGCAGCAACGAGTGCTCAACCAGCTGAGCTATCTTATTGTCTAACATCCTTCAGAGGTTGGTTAACTGAATATCGACTGAGGTATAATAATCACAGTGCGTAGATGTATGACGAGCCATTCATAAAGCGCTACATAAAGTTAAATACCTATCTGGATTATCACAGCGACCGGTTTTGCTGAGTTTCTATTTCAATTACCAATGTAACTTTCATTTGTTTGTTTTTGAACAGCGCTTGCACTTGCTGGAGAGTCAGGTTTTGGATGTTTTCATTGTCTTGTAGATTTGAGAGGCTAGAACACCTGTCATCAGTGGAATGACAATCACTCACCCTTGAGCAAAGACTCTGCTGCTACTGACCATTTCTAGTAATGTACCCCATTGACAGGAAGGTTGAATGGATGTAAACTAGGCACTGTACAGTCACCATTTTACACACTGTTTTTATAATTAGTGTGTAAATTAAATTATAACTGTAAAAATGATGTGGCTCTGCATGATTAAGCACACAGCACCGGAACTTTGAAAAATACAATTGTGCAATACTGGTTTGCTTTCACTGGAAAAAAGCATAACTTGTTGAAAAATATGAATTCTCAATTGCAACTTAGTTTTCCATCTTATTAGTTATACAATCCTAAAATTCTAGGAACACATGCACAGTGCTTCTAAAGCTGAATGGAAAGAAACCATTCATTTTATCACAGTGTGCAGTTTATTTTTTGAAAGGCTTCAGAGAAATACATTCTGTTTCAGAGGTGGCTTGCAATTACATCCATGTAGATAAACATCAAAAGAAGCCTTCTGGTTTTTGTCAAGTAACCTGACCTTTGCACTGCCCTCTGCTCTAAACGTGTGTGTAAATGTACCGAGGAAAATAATAAAGCTATCGTATTTAGATTTTCATGCATAAAAAGACCTAGTACCCACCTTATCTGGAGGCCTGGGTAAGTGTTTGCCGAATACAGATGAAGTACACCTTTCAATGATGTGATGGCGAAAGGCTTCCTCATCAGAAGAATTGGCAGTATTTTACTTTTTGTCATAGCCTAGTAACACATTTGCCAACTGTTTCATGTGAGTGCTGGTGACATTGGTTAAAAGCATATCTTTCGTAACCTCTGTTGGGCTGTATCACTAAGTTCTCGTTGGGAGCTGCTATGAGCATGTCATAGGATGATCTTTCACTAAGGGGGTTTGGGGATGGGCCTTTAATCGCCTTAACCTAAAACAGGACCACCACTTAAGAAGTGAGTACACAGATGTACAGAAAGCAAGTTTATTGTACAAAATCTCTGTGGAGCGGTTAGATGGCATTGCAGTACCAAACTCACCCAAGTGTCAACACTACAACATCAGTTGGCAGTGTATATATCTTTTGCAACAATTTGAGACACTCCTAGATTTTTTTATTACCATCCACCTGCAAATATGATTGGACAAAACCTCTTCAAAGAAACCCCATCTTTTCCCAATTCTTTTCATTGGTCAGGCTTATCTTCATTATTAACTTCAGATCATTTTCAGAACACACCTCTTCTTGGGATTTGTCCGTAGTAGGTCATGACATCGGTGCATGGTTAAACATTGGTATTGAGAACATAATTGATTGCTAGCAATAACTGGCCTAAGACCTTTAACTTTAAGTATGATTGTACATGGTCTCACTGACGTATTTGAGCAAATCGAGGAATGTCTGCATAAACAGGATTTTCCTTGAAACATAGATTGCGATCTTTGTTACGCAGACTCCTGTTGCCTCTAAAAGACCTTCTAAGTTATGCGGCTACATACAGCCTCTGATGGCCTGGAAAAACACTTAACTGCCGGATCCTGGCCTCAGACCTCATGTTTCTTATCACTAACCCCTCTAAAGATTTTAATACAAAGGGCAGGATAACATCTCTTCCCTTGCAAGGACTGCACACTTTGCCCTGTTGTACGACCTTCTAACTAGGTAACTAATTCTCTTTTCTGGCAAGAATGTCCCTGCTACTTAGAATGCATGTGTAATAACTAACCACACAGAAAAGCACTCCATTGTGTGGCTTTGTGTTCATGTTGCATTTGCAGTTTTAATATTGTATTTTTCTACGTGCATGAAGATCTAATATATATATATAAACTCTAAATGATTGTAACACTAATAGTAACATATCCCATGCATTATTAACTTCACTTGATACATATGGATTTGCAACATTGCCTTAGTTTTGCTGCTATCCCCTGTCATCAATATGGTGTGCACAACATGAATTCCTCATAATAAATGGACCCTTCTTGACCACCCTGACATTCCCCCCTTTAGTTAATACTTTAACTAACAAACCATTATCATCTTCTTGAGGAACATCTCTACAACCATCTCTCACCCGGGTCTCAATATCGGAAAACTCCTCAGCTGAATCAACCCAGCTCGTCCCCCCACCATTCCCGCAATCTACCCACTGTCATGATGCCTACCCCCGGAGCACCAGGCCAAGCCCAGCACCCCCGGGAGCAGGCATCACGGCCCCGGGTAAAAGCCCAGCGGCCCTTTATAGGGGCTCTTTGGACTCTGTCCTGGCGCCGTTGGCGCCAGGCTCATGTTAGACATCAGTCCTGGCGTCATAGGCGCCAGGCTCATAAGGGGAAGTGTTTGGTGCACTTACCTGAAGCAGACCATGCTGCACACCCACCTGATGCAGACCATGCTGCATGAAGAACCAAGCCAAATGAGGCTTAGGAGGGACTATTTTTCTGAAGGAACTATTTTGTTACTTGGGTGGGGCTGTGGAAGAATACTCACCTGGAACTTCTTTCAAGGCTATTTAAGCCACGCCCGGACAGCCACACGTGCTTCGCGTTGTTCTGCATCCCAGCAGCTGAACGCTCACCGTGTCTGCTCCTGCACCTGGACTCCAGCCACGCCCGCCTCGAACCTGGAACACCTGTAAGGAAAGAAGAGAAGAGAAAGGTGAAAACCAAGAACTTATTCAACCTTCTTACCTGCATCCGGAATCTTCACGCCAGCATTCCTGAAGGAAGACTTCCATTTAAAAGCATCGCGTTGCTCACTGCAACGCCGCGCTTCACTCACCTGTTCCCGAGACGCCGCCCGGCTCCATCGCGGCTCTCAGCACCGGTCGCCACATCTCTGCACCTAGGGGAGAGAAGAAGAGACAAAAGGTGAGCAAGGGAACACAAGAGGAAAGCCGAATTTTCAGCCATATTACTTACCGGCTTTTCTTGGTGAACCATTCCACATCTCGGGTCGGCGCTGCATCTTTGGCAGGTACCGCACCCCGGCCCCTATGGGGAAAGGACAAAAGACATTACTGGGGAATTATAAAGACATTTAGAGGGGTCGCCCTCATCACTAACTCACCTGATTTTACCACCGGCAATTTAACCCCTCAAAGCATCGCCTTTGTTCTGCACCTGAAATAAAGGACAGATCACAGGTCAGGAAAAACAACATAAAAGGAGGCTCACACTTGAACTTTTGCATCTTCATACTTACGGCGTATCGCTCAGAAAAGTCAAGTAGATTTGCCAGCGCCAATCTGAAAACCAATGAAGTAACTGGACGAACGCACGCCCCTGCACCAGGAGCAGGATGGAGAGTTCATCCTTCCAAACCATAAGGTGAGCTTAAACCGGGGGTTTTGGAGGAAGTCAGATAAGAACGAAGGGGGAAAGGTGGGAGCAAGCACACTATTCAGCAGATAGTTAATCCCCTTTCTCATCTGCAGAAGGATATTCCTACGGGCCAGACAAGCAAGATTTGGGGGTCCTGTTCAATCGGTGGTCCGAATTCTGCACATCACGCTTGAAGAGGCCACAGCAACCCAGACCAGACCAGCGCCTCCGTGGGAGCCAGGTGAGCGTTACAGAACGCGAAGCCTTCCTACAAATTCCCACCCAGGTGCTATGGAAACTTCTGAGACTGACCAGTTGGCCCAACTACTGGGGGAATTACGGGCCGAAGTACACACCGCTCGTCAAGAGACTTATGCTCTCAGGAGGGAAGTGATTGTAACAAAGGAAAGAGCTGATGACCTGGCTAGACAGCTTTTGCAAGGTCGAGCTGGACAAACTCCTTTACCCGGTTCCGGAGGGAACCCTGCTCCTGTGCTTTCCAGTAACCCGGTGCAGATTAATCTACCTGGAAACATGCCGCTGGCCCAACCCGAACGCTTTGCTGGGGACCCCAAACGATTCGCCGTATTCATGAATCAGTGTCGTTTGCATTTCCTGTGCAGACCTGGGGCCTTCTCTAATGACCAGACCAAGGTAGCCTTTGTATTGTCATGTCTCAGCGGCAGTGCTGCCGATTGGTCAGTTCCACTGGTAACTCAAGATGACCCGATTCTTCGGGATTTTCAAGGATTTCAAGCAAGCATTGAAAGGTTATTTGTTCGTCACTCCCAGGGGCAGGCTCTAGATGATGAACTTCTATCTCTGCGACAGGGCAATCACGACCTCCTTTCCTACATTGCAACCTTTAATAGACTAATTGTGGAAACTGGGTTGCCAGAGGATAAAAGAATCACGCTATTTTATCGAAGTCTATGCGGAGAACTTAAAGATGTCCTGGCCCAAGTTGTAAATCCACCCCAAGAATGCTCAGAATACATAGACTTAGTGGTCCAATTGGATCACAGACTGCAAAACAGAAAAGCAGATCGGTCCAAGTTTGAGATCCGGGTGTTAGTCAAGACCCACGCTAACTTCAAGGGGGCTGAAGCCTCTGAGCCAATGCAAATCGGAGGAGTTAAAGGACCTTTAACTCAAAAGGAACGTGAAAGAAGACGGCAGATGCACTTATGTCTTTATTGTGGTTCCTCTGGACACTTTCTACGAGATTGCCCGGCAAGGCCGCCCAGGAAGGTGTTAGGAGCCGCTGATAAAATCCATGAAACCTCTGTATTGGGAAACGACCCCGCCCGACAAGCGTAGGGGTCCGCTTGCCGAGCTTGAAAACGAACTCTCAGACCTCGCATTTCATTGTGCCAATGGTTCTCGTAGATCCGGAACAGCCTAAGCGGTTGCATGCAATAAAGGCATACATCGATAGTGGGACTATAGGAAACTACGTGGATCGTGAATTGGTCTCCAGGATTAACCTCTCTCTGCGTCCTAAAACCAGCAAAGATGTCATCACCACAGTTGATGGTACCGAAATTGCCTCGGGAACGGTAACACATTCCACAGCTGAGGTGACACTTCTACGTCCGGACGGCCATCGGGAGGCAGTTGTGTTTGATGTAATCAAGGCTCCACAGTTTCAGGTTATTCTCGGAATCCCTTGGTTAGAGACACATAATCCTCGAATTGATTGGCGAGCGAAGAGAATAACCTTTCCGGAGTGTGCACGAACCTGCTACCCAGAAAATCTGAAGATCAGTCTAGCATCAGTAACCTCTGTCTCCATGCAACTACCTCCGGAATAACAAGACTTTCAGGACGTCTTCCAAAGGGAACAGGCCAACACGTTACCTCCTCACAGATCGTACGATTGCCAAATTGATCTGGTGCCCGGTGCACAACCCCCTTGTAGCAGGATTTATGCCCTTACTGAGCCGGAGAATTTGCATTTGAGACAATATTTAGATCAATACCTAGCCAATGGTTTCATTCGCCCGTCAAAGTCTCCGGCATCCTCGGCTTTGTTCTTCGTGCCAAAAAAAGAAGGCGACCTTAGAACTTGTATCGATTACCGCGCATTGAACCAGATAACTGTTAAAAATCGTTACCCTCTGCCTTTGATCCCTGAACTCCTTGACCAGGTGAAGGACGCTTGCATATACACCAAGTTAGATCTCTGGGGGCTTATCATCTGGTACGAGTAAAAGAAGGCGACAAATGGAAAACGGCCTTCCGTACAAAATATGGACTATTCGAATACCAGGTGATGCCTTTCGGGTTGTGCAACGCGCCTGCTGCCTTCCAATTCTTCATGAACGATGTCCTTCGGGAACTCATCGATGTCTGTGTTGTCGTGTATATCGATGACATTCTGGTGTACTCCTCTTCGGAATCAGATCACAGAAAACATGTCAGGGCCGTCCTTGAGAAATTGCGCCAGCACAAACTGTTTGCAAAACTGGAAAAATGCGTTTTCCATACCACCGAGGTTGAGTTTCTTGGATTCATCCTGACACCAAAAGGGGTCCGAATGGACTCACGGAAAGTGGATGCCATCCTCAAATGGCCATCACCTAGTTCGGTGAAAGGTGTCCAAAGCATGCTTGGTTTTGCCAATTTTTATCGCAGGTTTATCCCGGAATTTTCACGGGTGGTGCAACCCATCACTGCACTCTTGCGGAAGAATAAATGTTTTGAATGGACCGAGGAAGCTGAACAGGCCTTTCAGGAATTAAAAGCTAAATTTACGTCCGCACCTATTTTGAAACACCCGCGTCCTGATCTCCCATATATAGTCGAAACCGTCGCATCCAGCTTAGCCATGGGAGCTGTCCTGTCTCAGAGAGACCCCGAAACCAACCAACTGCACCCCGCAGCATTTTGGTCCAGAAAGTTCTCGCTGCCGGAGATAAATTATGCAATCACCGATAAGGAATTATTAGCCATTAAGTCCGCCTTTAAGGCTTGGCGGCATTATCTTCTGGGCGCCAGGCATACCATCACCGTGATCACTGATCACCGAAATTTACAATATTTGAAAACTGCCAAGGCTCAGTCTTCACGACAGCTCCGATGGGCTTTATTCTTTGCTGAGTTCGATTTTGTAATCACTTACCGTCCCGGCTGTAAGAATGGCAAAGCGGACGCGCTATCTCGAATTGGAATGGGAGAAATGGACACAAACTCAGAACCTGTGCCGATAATTCCCGAACAAAGAATCTTGGGGATAACCACTTTACAAACCCTTGAAGACATTCAAGCACGGGTAAAACTATTCCTGGACTCTTCAGCCTTGCAGGATTGGATCAAACGGGGGACTGACTTTTCAATCAACGATGGCTTACCTTACTTCCAAGGACGTTTATTTTTGCCAGAAAAGGAATTGCAAGAACTGGTTATTTCCCGTCATCACGATACTCTGATGGAAGGACATCCTGGCATTGCCAAAACAGAGGAAAAAATTAAACGACAATTCTGGTGGCCGTCCTGGCGAAAGGATATCAAATCTTTCGTGATGTCCTGTGGAGTTTGCGCCCAAAACAAAGGTCAAAAAACAAAACCCGCCGGTCTTCTTCAACCCTTAGACATTCCACCAGCACCTTGGCACACCTTGTCACTAGATTTTATCACGGACCTGCCCTCTTGTAATGGATACAATACTATTCTGGTTGTGGTGGATTTATTTTCCAAGATGGCCCATTTTATTCCGTTAAAAGGATTACCTTCAGCTTTTGTTCTTGCCAAGGAATTCCTCGAAAATATCATCCGTCTGCATGGATTCCCGTCCATACTAATCTCCGATCGGGGAAGCCAGTTTATTTCTCATTTTTGGAAAAAGTGTTGTCAACTGGCACAAATCGACGTAAGACTCTCAACCAGCCACCACCCACAGACCGATGGTCAGACGGAGAGAACGAACCAGAGCCTTGAACAATATCTACGATGTATGTTGCACCAATCGGAGGGTAATTGGAAGGATATTTTATGGGTGGCTGAATATGCATACAATAACTCGATACACTCTGGAACTGGTCAGAGCCCCTTTTATACCCTATATGGACATCACCCTCGTACATCAGACTTGGACTCACCTTTGAGCCTCGAAATGCCCGCAGTGGACCATTTGCATTCTACGATTACTCAAGCCTTCAAGGATGCTACTGCACACTTAAAACATGCGAAAGGGAAATACAAAAAGAATGCGGATCTGCATCGAAAGGAAGCGCCTCCATACCAAATAGGGGATCAAGTATGGTTGGCTACCAAACACTTATTGCTCAAGGGACCTCGGACTTTTAATCCAAGGTATTTAGGCCCTTACTCGATCAAAGCTATAATTAACCCAGTGGCAGTCAAGCTAGATCTACCAGCTAACATGCGGATTCACCCCGTTTTTCATGTGTCGCTTTTGAAACCAGTGCAACCAGGAACCAGATTAATAAAGCCACCAGAACCAATCCAGATAGATGGGGAGCCTGAATTCGAGGTGAAGAACATTTTGGACTCTAAGATCTCAAAATCAAAACTTTTCTATCTAATTGATTGGAAGGGGTACGGGCCTCAGGAAAGATCTTGGGAACCCAGCGACCACGTACATGCACCTCGGCTAGTAAAAAGGTTCCATCGGAATTTCCCAAACAAACTGAAACCTCCTGAGGGAACGACCTTGGGAGGGGCCTTGGGGGGGAGTGCTGTCATGATGCCTACCCCCGGAGCACCAGGCCAAGCCCAGCACCCCCAGGAGCAGGCATCACGCCCCCGGGTAAAAGCCCAGCGGCCCTTTATAGGGGCTCTTTGGACTCTGTACTGGCGCCGTTGGCGCCAGGCTCATGTTAGACATCAGTCCTGGCGTCATAGGCGCCAGGCTCATAAGGGGAAGTGTTTGGTGGACTTACCTGAAGCAGACCATGCTGCACAACCACCTGATGCAGACCATGGTGCATGAAGAACCAAGCCAAATGAGGCAACCTGACGTGTTTCGCCACCACTTAGTGGCTTGTTCATATATATATATATATATATATATATATATATATATATATATATATATATATATATATATATATATATATATATTGTTAAGAATAATATTTGCCATGTTAGAGTTTTTAAGTACAAAATTGATATGTGTAAAATGTAAATTGAAGTGGGTGGCCTTATCCCTCCCCGAATTTGGACTAGGCAACTAAACAGGCAAATCAAAGAAGAGAGGGTCGGCCTTGAATAAAGGGATGGAAGATTGTTGTCCATTCAAAACCTATGACCAATGAGCTGGCTTGTCATCATTTAGACATTTTTGTGGGTGTGGTGTAAGATCCCTATGGGGGCACACAGTGAATATAGGGTAGGCTGCCTGAAATTATCTGGGCTGAAACGGCATATAAAATGGCTGGAGGAAACCAGCAGAAGTTACAGGGATCTATGACCAAGGAGAGGCAAAATAGAGGGATTGAGCCTGGAGAATATCCATAACTGATCATGGATTCTGATAGTCCCTGTCCTGTACCTGTAAGTTGACCTGAACTTTGATGTCCTTTTTCCTGAGTGCAAATTCAGAGATATTTATGTAAGTAAATGGGTCCATCAATACCAAGGTTAGTGGGGATCTGTTTGAATGAATAGTTTTTCCATTATTTATTGAGTGGGCACACAAAGTCGATCATTACTATTTGTATTAAACAATAATTTTATTAATTCCCTCATAGAGTAATTACACAGGGTGATTTTGTTGAAATTCAAACTCAACAACATTGCTTCCAGTGTGGATAAAAATAAAGTCTGTAAAGTAATTGGGCACTCCTATTTTTTGCCAACCCCAATCCTTCCCTAAAGGCAGGGGTGCATTAAAAACAAAATTCCCCACTGCTTCCCATTTCCCTGAACCCTCTCTTAAAGCAGAGAGTTTCCAAATGATCAGCTGAATACCCGGGTTTGTATTCTGAGACAGGACCATGTCTCCCAAAGTTAAACAGAGTGAAGCCACTAATTTAAAAGCACACCTTCTATTAGGGTGAGGAAGTGGCTCCTAAGAGAAGGGAGATTGTGCCTTGCATAGTGGTGAACGAAAAAGAGTTGCAAATATAAATCAAATGTTTTTGTTCTGAAAAGCTTGTTGTATTATAAGACTATTAGCATTGCTAAGAGCACAGCGCCAGTCAAAATTATTTTTACATGTGATTAATTTAAACAAAACTGCTAGCATTTTCTAGTACGCTGGGACATTAAAAATACAACTGCTGCATGTGTGAAATTGTTTTTGCCAATAGACAAATGTTGCATATTATTTAAATGAGACTACATATAAAATAGAGTGTCGAGCTTATGATCTTGTCATGTTTCAAGGCTCTTCATGCTAGTAAAAGTGAACCCCAGTCAAAGTGTTTTGACTATACATGTTGTGGGGTTAAAGAGTCTGTGATCGTGATCGGCGTTATCCTGAACCAACTAGTTTTTGCAATTTGTATAAAAAGAAAACAAATAGTTAGGAAAGAAAAGCATTTCGGCTATGGAGTGAGGTGGCGTGATTTGTGATTTTGTACAAATATTAATGTTCCTATTCATTAATAAACACATATTCTTTCTGTATACCGGCCTGCTGCTTGGCTTATCTGTGGCATTGGGGTGAGGGACCTGTGTGGTGCTATATGAGCTACAGACTAGATTGACCCAAAAAGGAATATTGGTGTGGCGCTTTTGACTGGGGAGGGAAAGAATTTCCTTCATTGATGGTTGCTGCATAAATATCTCCGGCATACTGCCGATAATCCCGGTAAGATAAATCATGGAGAGATGGGCGGCTGAGCCCAGTTAATCAATTAGGTCATCAATCCGTGGCATCGAGTAGTTGTCAAACTGGGACAACGCATTGAGTTTTTTAAAACCTATGCAAAACCTCCACGATTGATCGGGTTTTGCCACAAGGGCTATTGGCAAGGACCACAGACTTTGTGATGGTTCGATAATATCTGTGCCCAGCAATTTCTCCACCTCTTCAAAAACTATTTCCTTTTGCACTTCAGGAATCCGATATGGTTTAAGATTAATGACTTTTCCAGAGGGAGTGCTTATATGATGGAAAATCCCCTTCACTCTCCCAGGCTCCCAGCTGCGAATTGATCTCAAAGGTTTTGGATATCTTGTTGTTGGGATGGTAGAAGCTCTGATGATACTAAGTGGATGTTGTCTGTCTCTTCTGACAAGAGACTGGCGATTAACACAGAAGAAGATTCCACTGGAGCCTCTTTCCACTCCTTTAAGAGGTTAAGGTGGTACACCCAAGTCTTAAGTCTTCTATCGGGTTGGGAAATGCGATAGTTACAGGGACCCGTCCATTCTAACACCTCATAAGTTCTATGCCAGCGAGACAGCATTTTATATTCAGTGTTAGGGAGTAAAACTAGGACTTGTCGAATAGTAGAAGAATGAGTAACAGTCTTTTTGTCATATAGAGCTTTTTGGTGGTCTTGGGTGCTGGCGAGTTGAGTATGGACTATATCTCTTACCACAGCCATATGATCATTAATCTACTGTGTGGTTTGTGACAGTGGTAAAATATCCTCCTCCCCTTTCCCCCAGGTTTCCCTCAACATGTCTAAAACATCCCTGGGGTCATCCCCATAAAAGAGTTTGGAAGGTTGCCTCACCCTGCTGATTAACTGTGTTATGGCCTAGGTGCCTCCGATGCATTGCCTCACCCTTGCTGATTAACTGTGTTATGGCCTAGGTGCTTCCTATGCATTGCCTCACCCTTGCTGATTAACTGTGTTAGGGCCTAGGTGCCTCCTATGCATTGCCTCACCCTTGCTGATTAACTGTGTTATGGCCTAGGTGCCTCCTAAGCATTGCCTCACCCTTGCTGATTAACTGTGTTAGGGCCTAGGTGCCTTGCCTCCTATGCATTGCCTCACCCTTGCTGATTAACTGTGTTAGAGCCTAGGTGCCTCCTATGCATTGCCTCACCCTTGCTGATTAACTGTGTTAGGGCCTAGGTGCCTGACCTTTTTTTGCTTAAAAGGTGACCTTTTTTGTTTAAAACTACTGCCCAACTGTGATCTGGCCTAGGTGCCTAGTTGATCTGCCTCAGGTGCCCAGTTGCCTCTCAAGCACTGCCTTATCTGTGCTGTTTTTTCGAGAAAGATGTTAGGTCTAACAATTCTGCTCTGCACAATGACTGCCACCTTAAACGTTGGTACTAAAAGCCAATTGTGCTTCACTGAGCTCCCTCCAGCACCTATCCTAGTTCCCAGCCCACCTAAACTGACAGATACAGCCACGTATAATGCCACCTCCATACAACCTACACATTACAGTGCACCAGGGACGGCAATTTATTCTTCTCTACCATGTGCTACGTCTAATAGAAACATTAGACTCCGCGCCAGATTAACAAAACTACATGAACCATTGAGAAGATCTAGACCTCCCACCAATCAGAAAACAAACCACCAGCATATGTTGAAATATAGCCATACTAACTTGTCACCACCACACTCTATTTCCAATACCAATGCCCCCCAAGCTAACAATCATAAGCGCAAACTAACTGATAATATTACAGTCAAACCCATCCAGGTCAAAACTGTGACTGAGGCTGCCCCCCTTAAAGGCGCACTTCTCAATGCGAGATCGCTTGTCGCCCACGACATTGCTGACCTAATCACAGAAGGCAATCTGGATTTCCTTGCGATTACTGAGACATGGCTACATAACACAGCAGGACCGTCGCTTATGTTAGCCATCCCAGATGGCTGCACAATAGCCAGACAAGACCGAGGTGGCACACGAGGAGGCGGTATCGCCATCATCTCCAAAAAGTGTCTCTCCCTCAGACTAGCCCCTACCCAATTGACACAATCCTGTGAAATTCTATCTGTTAAATTCCAGATAAACAACTCACAATCACTTACCATTCATCTAATATACAGACCGCCGGGTCCTCTTGGCACCTTTGAGGAGGATCTGCTGCATAACACACTCACTAACAACCTCAAACCATCCTCTCAATTACTCTTACTAGGGGATTTCAACATAGGCTTTAATGGCCTGATGGATAACAACGCCACAGATATAGCTAACACTATCAATGCTCTAGGCTTGTCTCAAAAAGTTAATAAACCCACCCACTTGAAGGAGAGAACATTGGATTGGATAGCGGATTATAATTGTACAGTTACTATCTCATCCATCACGCCTCTTTCCTGGACAGACCACTCACTGGTATCCTTTCACTTATCCACTACCAGACCCACTCTCACGACCCCTCTACTAGCGCCACCATGTCTAACCAGAAACAAAAAAAGCATTACAGTAGACAAAGTAATCCCTGCGATCCTTCCTACTCTTAATGCATTACCAGAAGACCTAGATCCCAGTATCCCAGTCCATGAATTTAACAACATTATGCTCACCACTTTGGATAAAATTGCCCCTCTCAAACTCAGACTTAGCAAACCAAAAGCCCACTTAAATAAATGGTTCACGCCACAACTCAGAGACTTACGCATCCTGAAAAGAAAAAGTGAAACTAACTGGAGACTTTGCCCCTCAAATGACAACAAAGGCAAATTAACCTCGCTCTCCTCTCACTATAAGAATGAAGTTTTCTGGGCAAAACGCATCTCTTATGACGAGCGCATTGCTAAATCCAACTCCAGCATGAAAGAACTAGAGTCACCCATAACTATACCCGATATCTGTACTAAGGATAGGTCCTGGTGTACAGACATCCGACATGCACTAGCAAACAAACATGCTCCAAAATAAAATACAGCAAAAAGAAAAAAATGCTGAACCTACAGCACCTGCCTAAAAACCCTCTGCCTAGTGGCCCACCGACGGCACACAGCAATATATTCCACTGCACAAAAATGTCTACGCTGGAAGTAGAAAAAAATATAATTTCACTGAAGCCTTCCAACTGCAAAGGCGACATCTGCCCAGCGCAACTAATAAAAGATGCGGCCAGAGAACTATCTCTGGTTATCGCCCAATTGATCAATGCCTCCTTTGCCTCAGGTTCCATCCCTGCCAACCTAAAACAGTCTTGGGTGCTCCCTCTCCTCATGAAACAGACATTAGATTGGTTTAGTCTCCTACCAGGTACTGCTACTGGGAAGATTAGCGCCTTCCTGTCCCCCGAGTGAGCCTGTAGCCGACTGTTTATTACTAGGTCGTGAGGGAGCTGCCTCCGCCCAGCTGGTGACTATCCCCGTTCCCCTCTGACTTTGCTGTGTCGCCTGTTACCTTGCTTCAGGATTCGGTGCCTTCCCGGGCCTTTCTCAGGCTGTACTCTACCCCTCTGCTTCACCGGGCTCTCGTCTGCGGCATCTGTGGGGGTTTGGTGTCTCCTGTTCTTGGACTGCTCAGCTTCCCTTCATCTGAGCAGTTGACGCAACTCTGCTCTTGTGAAGCCCTCCAGGAAGTCTTCCGACTCCCCGCCTGCATCCTCCGTTCCGCATCTGCTCCCGGACAGGATTTGGATCTCCCGCATTGGAGATCGTTCGCACCTGATGCCTCCTTTGGCTAGATTCAACCAATTCTGATATCCTTCTTTGGTTTTAATTTCCATATCCTCAATTGCAGTTCATTAACCACTAGAACGCTCACTCTTAGTTCTTGTCGTGATCTTCATAGCTCCGCACCTCCTCCTCGTCTCTGTATTAGTACTGTCAATCTCCAGTGGTTAGTCTGGTCTCTTCTTCGTCCCAGTTGTTGACGAGGAGAGGAAATTACTGACGGGCCCATTGGTCAGTACTCACCCTCGAAAACTAGTAATACAAGATAGCTGCACCATGCAAGGACAGAGTGCAGGATTCACATACTCCGGCAAGGTTCAATAATCAGGACTCGGTAAATTGGCAAAGGGAAGTCCGTTTAATGATACATATTTCAGCTTATGGAAATCAGCAGCATCACGAACACTTACCTCACCCCGACTTCCTCGAACGTTAGTCCAACAGCCTCTTTTATGGGCAAAAATCGGTCATCATTGACGTCTAATTCTACAAAAAATCATCATGCAATACAATTGGTTGGGAAAGGTAACTTAAGTATAGGTGATATATCTGTATATGGAAATATCGCAAGTGGATTGGATAACTCTTATCGGGTGGGTGTCTACGCCCATCCCTCTACACCACACGTGATTGACGTCACTACAAGTATGATGTATCATTGGTTACAGTGTCTATAGCACCCTAGATTACATGGTCCCTTGTAATTGGGCAAGTTACACCCCTAAACATAAATCTCCAACTTAATTAGCAGCTTTAGAGTAGACACCCAGGTGCCTAGTGTCCCGAGATTTACCCTTCCTCCCTTCCATCAATCAGTGTTTTAGGGCTGTGTGTCAATTAGTTGGCTGGGTATGGCCTCGGATCTGTAGTCTCTTATCAGGAAAAGTTATGGCACCCTCTGGTTCTGGATGACATCAGGCGGTGGTACATCTTCGCCTGTCTGGTCACGTGTTGGTTCACCATGAATCTGCTTCAGTTTCCAACCTTTTGTGCATTTAATTCTGTGTGTGCTTGGCCACCTGCATGGGCCTCTCTTATATTGACCTTCATGGGCGGCCTGGTATTCTCTGTAGTTGGAGTCTCGTGAGCTCATGCTCACCTCCCCTTCTCTGGTTGACCTCAATCTCCCCGGCATAATCCTCTCGTTGTTGAGTTTCGATTCCGCTCCTTCTCTGGTCTTTGCTGGGTTTCTAAACTCGGCCTGTTAGGCCTTTGGCTGCCTTGAGTACATTTCTGCTTTCACAAAATGGAGTCGCACGTGTACATTGTGCAGTATTGAGGTAGATATATGGTTGGCGCTTGCCGCTCTACTCTTCTACTAGGCATTGCAAGCAGTATCGATTTCTTAGCCTCTTGCATTTCAAGCTTATTTACACACATTCAACAGGGCGGTTGCCTCCATCTTGTCTTATGGCACCATTCTCTTACGTTTTAACAGTGTCTCTCCCCTGCATCCATTATCATTATCCTTGCAGTTACTACTACTGGCCTTCGTGCTTTCAGTAGCCAAGTCTGTTTGCTCACTGGGCTGCTCGGGCCCTTGGTTTATTTTCATTGGCCTTCCATTAAGGCTTTAGGGGTCTCCTCGTGGACTGTGTGCAGGTATTCCTCATTTCGTAACAGTGGCTAGTATGGCTGTCTGATAGGGTATCGTGCTGCCCAGGGTTGTCGCGTTATGGCTGCTTCAACCGGTATTGATCTCCTTACGTACAAGGAGCAGAGCCCCAGTGCGGCTCTCTGTTGGTTTATTTGCTCCGCCTTCGTCATGTACCACGGCAAGTACCTTACTGGCAACTTGCAATGGGGGGCAGGGGTGCGGGTCATATTTGGGACCTCCTCTACACTCCCCCCTCTGGTCGGTTCATCGACACTCCTACTTCCTCCTTTATATTCAGTTTCTTTGATTCCTCAGCTTCTTGCTCATCGTCTCCTGGGTTTACACAAGAAGGCGTGAAACTATGCAATTTTGGTGTCCATATCTTTACCACCCCTTTCAAGCTTCCTGCTATTCTCACATGCTCATCTTTGTTCCAGGTCATCAACTGGCATTGTGCATTTGGACTGCAGTAAATCCATTTGCCTTCGTACCTTCTTCGTTTCTTGGGATGGGTGAATTATGTTCCTTCTGGTGCAAATTCACTGGCCTTCACAAAGTCTTTTATCTCCTCATCTGTCAGGTCTCTGGGCTTCCTGCCTGGCTCGACATTGACCATAGTTTTCATCCCAATGGCCTTCTTTGCTGTTTTCTGGCACTGTGTGATGATTATCTTGATAACACATACTCTTAGCAGCACCATTGCTAGCAAAGCTCCCATGAACTTGAATATATCTGCCATCCATTGCGGGACCCATGAGAATAGGTTCCCAAACCAGCTGTCGTCGTCCACTTCATCTGTCTCATCGGTCATCTGGTTTTTCAGGATTGTTAACATGTCTATGGCCTCTGTGAGGGTTCCATTTTCTTCGTCATGTGATGGTACAAATGTGCAACATGATTCTCCAATTTTTGCGCAAACACCTCCATCCATTGCGGTGATCATGTCAAGCACATATCTGTTCTGGATGGTCATCAGTCTGACTGCTCTCAGTTCTTCTTTGATCACATTGAATCCTTTTATTGTGGTGTTGATGGTCTGCAGTAACTCCCATCTCATTATCTGCAACCATTTGATGTTTGCACCAACTTGGATATGCGGCAAGAGTATTGTTGTAAATACTGATGAAGTTAGGCTGAACAGCCTGTGTTCGTAGGGAATGGCATAAAATGCGTCCTCTGATTTGGAGGAGAAGTAATTCTCTCTCTTCATCCTCGACATTAGTTCCACAGACCTCTTTTTCCTCAGGTGAGTGTCTGCTTTCGGGAAACTGTCCAAATTCAGTTCATTTTTTGGAATCACTAGTGCTGGAACGTGTACGTTCACCAGTGTGCATATGCCTCCCCAGTTTCTCGGTAGCCTTATGTATGCCTTGGATCCACATGCCCAATAGTGGTCCATCAGGACTGCAGTCCCTTGCGACATCTCTGGGGCTTCGTATATTCGCCCTCAGTTTTGATTCTCCTCCATTGTCCTCGTGCCATTACTTCTAAAGCACAGTTTTGGGTTTTCCAGCGGTACTATCTGCAAGGGTCCTCCTCTGTCTTCGACCCCTTGTCAACAGCTTTACCAATTGTGGCCACAATGGTCTGCATAGTCTCTGTGAGTTCTCTATTGCTTCTTTGCAGGCTCCAAGGACCATCCAAGCGTGGCAGATTACTACTCCTTCTTCCCATCCGTCTGGGGAGACTACTGATCCCCAGATCTGCATTTGTCCTCGGTTCTTCCATATTTGAGCTTATTCTGCCGTTTTCCCTTGGACGTTCAGTCTTGAGTTTATTTCCCACCTTATTCCTGATCCCTTGCCATCAGGGTTTTCATATCTAATCACATGATTCTTGGTGTGCGCCCTGTTTCTTGTTTTGATGTCCTGGACATATCCGTCTTCATCAGGGTAGTCCTTTTCGTTGGCCCATATCAATGAGGCGTCTCTCACCATGAATTGGCCTCTGGTGTTATACATTGCCACATGTGACATGCAGTGTGCTATGGGGACATCTATTTCTACAGCCTCAAAGATGTTGGACTTGCCCATGTTGTACGGCAGGAGTGCACAGACGAAAACATTCTCCTTCTGATTGCCTTCGTCCAACTTCCTTCATGTGCTGGTACCATATGTTGTTTCCAAGATGGGCCGTGCTGTCCAGATAATCGTTTAACTCGTTATCGGTTTGTTATGGACTTCTCTTGATCCTTAGCGTTTTTCGGTGGTTGGCTATCACTGTGTCTCTGAATGCGTCTGTACTGCTCTTTCGTTCAGGCAGACTCTCGGGCATTATCCTTGGAGGGGCAGGTTTCATTTCCTGCCCTGCAGTAATAGGGGGAGGTTTTTCCCTTCTTTTCCTTCCCTCCTGCATTCTTTTGTAGACCTCCTCCCACCGCATGTGATTTATCATCCTTCCAACACGTGGCTGTGTCGTAGGCTCGGTAATTACTTCTGGCGTTGGAGCTGACATGCTCGCTATCACAGTTGTGGTGGTTGTCTTGCTCAGCTCCTCCTGTAGCTTCTTTGCTCTAAGTATGAGTGGAAACACATACTCAACTACCGCATGTGTTTTCTCAGTGAGTTCTTTCATTTCTTCCTCTGTTCTATTGAGTGATTTTGCTATTTCACTTCAATTTGCTTTCTCATGTTGCTCCCTGCTTTCTGGAGCTGCTTGTTCCACAGGTGATTTCTCTCTTTCAGTTGGTTTGGCCTGCGGTTTCATAGCCATTGACACTTGCCCTTGTTCGTGTGCACTCAGTGTATGGGTGCATGCCGTGGACAGTGGTATGCTATCATTCATTCCGTGCTGACCCTGTCTCCAGCCTTTCTCACCATTCATTACTTCCAGTGTATGCGTGTTACTGCTAATTACATTCAACTGTAAATCGTTTGCTTTATCATCAGTTTTTCTTGGAACAGGGATTACAATATAATGTCTGGGTGCTTTTGTGGGCCCCAGATGTTCATTACCTGGTGGATGCACAGACATTGGGATGCTTCGTGCACTGATAAAAAATGCAGTTCTAATAGTTAACGATAAAAATACCACAATAATCACAATGCATATACATATGACAGCCTTAAAAGACAGTTTACAGCATCTCCTTCCGGGAAATCGGGGGCGCCCTTCCGCTGGGTGCAGGACTAAGTTACTGTTTTGGGCCCCCATTTCAATCAAGTCCATAGTCCACTATTTCTTTCTTTCTTCGTTCTGATCTCATTGTTCAAAGTTCAGCAAATCAAAGTTCAACAACTACTAAAGTGACATGTGCTGTTCAATGTCCCCCCTCTTGCGAGTGATGATGATAGTCTCTGAGTATGGAGTACAGTTCCTTTGCTAGACTATGGAAAAAGGTTAGACTACCGTTTTCAGCACATCACATTCATCCTGCATGTGTTGTGGGAACCGCATTCCCAGGGCACTTGTTCAACTTGTCATGGCCCTGAGGATATGCAGTACAATGTTTTCAGTGACACCATGAAAAGATGGATTCGCTACAAATCACGCAAAATAAAATAAAAATAAAAATAAAAGTGAACATATGAAAAGGTAGGAAAAAATAAGAAAAAGGTTAAAAAAGGTAAACACGGCAGTGAAGTTCGTGTCTCTATTCCATTCACTTGGTCGTTCGAGGTCGGGTTGATGAACAGTCTCTCGCTCTCACCCATTTATTCTCCTGCGTGATAATGATGAACAAATAGAAAACACAAAACAAGAAAAATAAGAACGGATGTAGTTATCCTTGTTTCTGCTCTTTTCGATCTGTCCTATGTTGGAAGCATGAAGAACTATGTCTTTTGTTTTCTTGCCTTGTCCCCGGCTGGGGATGATGAAAAGGTTATTTTGGAACGCCCCCTTCTAAGGCTCTTCTTAGATGTGGATATCCATAGTTGCTTCTGAGTTGTGATGCAATAGCTCTTAGGAGCCTGTTCAATTGGGCATTATTTGCTGGATCACTAAGAAAGGCAGGCACATCAATGTTGCGGGGTCTGCCCACTAGTTCTGGAAAGTTTTCAATCAGGTGAAAGAAAACACGGAAAGCATAATGACTGTCTTCAGGTGTTAATGACATTTGTTCTGGTTCTTTGGCTCTACAGTCACAGGCCTTTTCTTGCAGTGCGATCAGGTTTTTTTTGTTTTCGATCTGTCCCTCGTCGGCTAGTCTCACTGAAATCTCCTCAGGAATTCTCGCTGGAAATTGGCCAGCTCCACCTGGAGCATGATGCCTTGGAGGAGTGCGCCCATGTGTGGGGTGTTGGCCAGATTCCTAAGAAAGGTGATGACGTCAACATCTGCAGGTCTGCCCACCATTTGCGGATAGTCTGTGACTAATCAAAATAAAACGTTGTGTGCCAGCCGTGTATCTTCAGGTGATAGGGGCATTTGCCTCGTTCGCTGGGTCCTAATCACAGTCCCTTCTTTTGATGCGAACAAGTTTTCCACTTTCCTGCTGCGTGAGTTGCAACCACGAGGTTCAGCTTGTACCACACTTGGTTGGGAAAGTAATTGTTTTTGGATCTCTAATGAATGTCAATGTATCTGTAGTTCTCCCGATAAGTCCTGCATATTCTTTGATGATGCAGAAGAACAAAGTATATGTGATCTCATCAATGATTACTTGTGGTGGAAGCATCTGTGTCTTTTCCGCTGTGTTCGGGTAGTGTAATGAAAGTTTCTGTTATGACAGTCAGTAGTTGCTGGATTATTTTCTTGTTTGCCGGGTCTTGAATGAATTCAGTAACGCTGGCTTCTCTGCCTATAGGTGAAGGGTAGGACAGTGCTACCAGTTGAAAATATGTGAGCACATCCCACTTGAGACTTCTGCTGGGAAGACCCATATGTCCATGAACAAAGTCTTGATCTTACTTTTTACTTCTTATCAGAGTCTTAGGCTTCAAATGCTTTGTGTGGCTTTCAATGTTCATGAGATTAGCGCTTCTGTTGATATGAGAACGCGATTTTCCTCTTTTACCCTGCACCTTTGGCTGCACAAGGTGTTTGCTTGCTTCTTATTGTCTTTTTTATGCCTAACGAAAAGGTTCAGCGTGGACAAGATTTTCACAAATGTTCTTTTGTTGGCTACATTGAATGTTCATTTAATTGTCCTTTTGTCACCTTTCACTTGGTTTGAAGAACTGTCTTGTTTTGAAAGTCTCACTTTTATTTTTTTTTTCTCCTCGTTCTTGTAACTTGTCTTCTCATGCGTCCTTCTTCCTTGCCATAGATCTCGTCTGCATGTGCTGCCGTCCTTCCGCGTTGTCTGTGGATTCCTCGGCAGTAGATGTAGTAGGAGTGTTCTCTCCTATAAAGAGTTTTATCTCATTCGTGAAGATCCAGGCTCGTCTGCCTTTGAGCTTGACAGCTGACGGGGTGCAGTCCTCTATGATGAACGGGCCATTAAACCTCGGCTCGTCCCATCTTTTTCTTGTGAAATTCTTCACGAGGACGCGATCTCCAGGGAAGAAAAGAGGCGTGCATGGCTATGAGCTGTGCTGGCATCAGCACTGTCTGTTGTGGTTTGTGCTGTGTCATCTCTTTTCTGCCGTCGCTGCAGCTGGCCTGAAATGACAGCGGAACTGGATGTGAGACAATCCAGATAGGCCTTCATCTCCTCTCCCAGAACCTCCCTAGTTGACTGGGCATCACATCTAGCTCTGTCTCGGGGGATAAGAGGGGTCCTCATCCTACTCCCCGTGACTATTTCGTGCGGCGTTAGATAATGGTCGGAGCCTGGCTGGTTCCGAAGAGCATACAATGCCAGTGGTAGGCAGTGCATCCATCCCTTTCTTAATGTGAGCTTCAACTTGGCTATCCTTTCCTTAAGCAAGCCGTTGATCTGTTCACATATCCCGTTTCCCTCTGGGTGATACACCGACGAGAATTTGTGCTTTATAACAAGCAACAAGCTAATCTGCTCAAATACTGCATTTACAAAATGTGCCCCATTATCAGATCTCATTACCTCGCACACCCCCCATCTAGGGAAAACGTCCCTCACCAGGAATTTAGCAGCACAGGCAGTGTCAGGGTGTGTACAGGGGCCTGCTTCTACCCATCTGGAGAAGGGACACACCACCACAAGTAGAGATACCTGTACCCATTACACACCTGAATCATATCGACATAATCAATATGTAGGTGCTGGAAAAGTCCATTTGGACTGGGGATGACTCCTCTCACTACTTTTAATGTGTGCCCAGAAGTGAATTGCTGGCAGATAAAGCAGTTTATCATAAAAAATGCAACATGCTCGGCTAAATTCGGTATAAACCAGTCTTCCACGAGCGTTGCAGCAAGATTTTCTTTTGACATATGAATGGGGTAGTGAAGCTGTTCTAGTGCTACTTTTAGAAGGGCGACAGGCATTACTGGTTTACCAGTGCTGTCTTTCCTCCACAATCCGTCAGAGGGGTTTAAAGAACACCCTCAACGATTCCATAAATGTTTCTCCTCCTGAGGTGCCTCACCCTGGAGCTCCATTAATTGAGATTGCCCCATATTGCTAAAGGCTTCTGGAGTGGCTCGTGCTACCATCATTCGTTCATGGGTACGTGCCACCTCCACGTCCATGATTGTTTCAGTTTTGGATGCCATACGTTTGGCTTCCGTGTCTGCTTCATGATTTCCACGTGACACAAAATCTGTCCCTTTGGTATGAGCAGCGTATTTTACGACCGCTATGCCCACTAGGAGCTGTAGTGCTTTTATCAGCCTGTCCAACAAGGCTGCGTGTCGCACTGGCGTGCCGTCTGCTCGGAGGTAGCCACTCCTCTTCCAGCGCGCTAATCCTGCGTGCACTGTTGACGTCACATAGGCGGATTCGCTATACACTGTTACTTCCTGGTCTACATGGTTCTCGATGGCGAGTATCAATGCCACTAGTTCTGCAGCATGTGCCGAATAGTGATATGGTATTCACGCGCTGACAGGTACTCAGAACTCTCCATTCACCATGTGTTTGATTACGGCCACGCCTGTATACCTTTGCCCGTCATCTTGGTCAATTCTTGATGACCCATCAATAAAGACGATCTCTCCTCTTGGCAGGGCATTTTCCTTGACCCTGGGGATCTCATCATAGTATTCTTCATAGTTTGCACAGTCATGCACAGGTGCTCCCTCTGTGACTGGCTCGGCTATAAACATAGCAGGGTTCACAGTTTTGCATCGCACTATTTTGATCGATGGATTAGAGATAATCACCTCGTAGGCTGATGCTCTTTGCAAAGTCAGCGTGCCCTTTGGGTTTTCTAGTATGGCGAATAGTGAGTGCTCAACATATAATGTCATGGAGCACCCCATCACAATGGATGACGCCTTCTCAATGGCAAACGCAGCAGCAGCTAGGTTTTGTTTGCATGGGAAGTGGCCCTTCATGACTGGGTCCAAACTTCCGCTGTAATATGCTAGGGGTTTATATCCCAATGCGGTTCGCTGCGCGAGTACTGCCGTCATAAAATCGCCATCAGTATGAGAAAACAAATAGAATTCCTCAGCATAATTAGGAATCCCGAGGACTGGGGCCTTACAAATTGCCCCCTTGAGTTCTGTAAACCCTTTTTCCATCGCTTCATTCCACTCAATTTCTTCTCTCGTCACCTGGGCCTTTTTAAGGGCCTGAAACAAGGGCTTGGTATACAAGCTGTAGTCAAAGATCCATGCTCTGATATAATTGCACAAGCCTAAGAAGCTTTGCATTTGCTTTATTGTGTGCAGCTTGGCCGTGTGCATGATAGCCTTGGCCCTTTCTGGGGTTACCTTTTTTCCCTCATGTGAGATTAGTTCCCCTATGTACAACAGCTCCTGTTGGCAATATTGCAGCTTGTCCTTGTCTACTTTGTATCCTTTCTCTGCCATTATAGTCAATAGCTGGACTGAGTCGTGTCGGCATTGCTCTTCAGTGATGCTGCAGACTAGAATGTCATCTACATACTGCAAAACAACACTGTCCACCGCAATATTGCTTAGGTCCATTTGCAGGACTCTGTTGAAAATAGATGGAGACTCGCAATACCCCTTTGGCAACCTTGTACTTTTCAGGCGCATTTGCCTGAAGGTAAAGGATGTCAGGTCTTGTGAGTCACAGTGTAGCGGGATCGAGAAAAATGCATTTTTCAAATCGATCACCGTGAAGTATTTTGCCTCAGTGGGTATGTTGCACAAAATTTTAGATGGATTCGGGACTAGAGGGAACTCGGCTCCGACTATGTCGTTCAATGCTCGTAAATCCTGGATTAAACGCCAAGACCCACCCTTTGATTTCTTGACAGGATAAATCACTGTGTTGCTCAGCGATTCTGACGTCACAAGGATGCCCTGCTCAATCATGGCAGAGATTGTCTTTGCAATCGCTTCATCTGCTTCTCTGGACATGGGATACTGTCGTGCCCGTGGGAGAATTGCTCCTGGTTTCAATTTAATTTATACTTCGCCGGCCCCCTTCAGGAGACCTACATCATGTAGTCCATACCTTGGCCGGCACCAGGGCCATGTCGTTATCAAAGTATTCTGGAGGTACTAATGCTAACATCATCCTCTGCGGTACCTCCCACCTGATCATTTTGACCCAAAATATGAGACTCACCCGCGTCACTTCTAGGTCATGGGGTTCTTCGAACAGATCGTAATCGGTGACGTCAGTCACTCGATACCCTTCTTCGATGGCGATAATCGCACATCAAGGTCTGCCCTCATCGTCCCATCCCTCAACCAATACCACTTTTCCTCGCACTGCGGCAGAGTGTCTCATTAAGGGAAATACTTGTCCCTCCTCTTCGTGCATGGGTATTCTTGGACTGAACCGAAACTCACCCGGAGTTCTCATAGTTTTGTCTGCAAGACCTGGCAACCCCGCCATAAGCACTCGTACGCCATATGCAAATACTTTTGGCTCCAGCGGTACAGCTCTCATAGCTACACGTCCAGAGTATGCTCTGATCATTTTGCACACGTTTGAATAATGCATTCCTGGGGTGGAGCACACTATGCCATCCTCAGTGAATGAGATGGTCATATTCAACTTTGTCATCAAGTCCCGACCCATGATATTTACTGGGGACTGACGAGAATACAATAACGGTACATTCATGTCGCACTCTCCCATGGAGACTGGGAGTGCATCAGTAAAGGGAACTCTGCTATGAGCTCCAGTAAACTTGCCTTCTCGTATGCACGAGCGTGTTGCACCCGTGTCAACTAAGAAGGAATATTCTTTCCCCACTATGGTGACATTTACCCTTGGTTCCCTGTTAGGGTGTCACTGATAGGATAGAACACATCAGAGTTCCCTGTGAGCCATCCTATTTCATATATAGGTTCGGTCTATTGTATACCTGCGGGTTTCCTCCACCTGAATTAGTGCCCTGAACCACTTGTGGCAGTGTCTGCTGGGGTTGTTCCTGCGATACATTCCCCATGTTCAGTGGTTGGACCACTTGCTGTGCACCTTGCTGCAAGCCAGCTGCCTGCTGCTGCACGGTATAGTTTTGTGCATTGCCCTTTTGTGGGGTAGCAGGTTGATTCACCATGCCTGTCCCCATCCCTTGGTTGTTCTGCCACATGCCTTGGCTGCTGCACATGCGCGCCACATGTCCTGTCACTCCACATAGCCAACACACAGGTGGTGGTCGGGCCATCTGTCCATCTGGCATAGTTGGACTGCCCATTGGTGTGTTCTGGATACCACCTTCAACATTTTGAAAACCTCCTTGGTTACCTCTAAAGCCTCCCTGATTGCTCTGCCATCCTCTTCCTCCAAATCCCCTTCCTCTCGGGTAATATCCCGCGTTACCCTGATTGGGCTGCGGCGGGTTAGTTGCACGTTGTGCACTTGATTCGGCTGGGCTTCTTAGCATGGCTCCCTCGAGAGCATACTTTGAGAGCTTCCTTTGCACTAGTTTCGCCGCCTCACCCTTACGTGTTGCCTCTTTCTTCCGATTCTTTTCTTGCAACAGTCTACAGTAATGGGCAATCGTCAACTGGATTTCGGTCCTTGGTTTAGCTTCTACTCCTACCAATTTTTTGAGCTGTTTCTGCACTGGTTCAGGCAACCCTTGGCACAATATATGGTAGAATACAGGGATAGATTTTGTCCAAGACTCATGCGTTTTGAGCACCCACGCGTCTTGAAAATTCTGGATATAAAGCAAAGGATCCCTTGACTCCTTCATTTTTCGAGTCATTATAGCTCCCATATCAGATGTGTCTGGAGTGTGCGCAGCGCTTTCCACACTGCTGTTCTACAGTTGTTAAATGGCGCTCCGTCATGGGAGGTGTTTGTTATGGTTACCCTGAGGTATCCTGCCCTTTTCCACACGTCGTCTGCTCTTTCACCAAGTATAGCAATTAGAAGACCCTTAATGTCCCCTATGGCTAGAGTGACACCCCCCGTCATTTTCTGTAGCTCATGTGTCCACTTTCCGGCTCCCGAGGTCAGCATTGGAAGCTTATTTTTAAGATTCTCTCGGTCCATGTGTGGCCATGGAATATACTGCGGTCTTGCTCCCCCCTTTTCTAACAGTGGGAATTGGAATGCGCAATCCTCCTTTTCCTTCTCTATCCCCCCCTCGGTCTCTTGCCTGGGCGGTGTTCCCGCCTTGCCTTCTTCCTGGCAATGCCCTTAGCCTATCTGTATAGGCAGGTACCGACGCCCCCCTTCGACCGTGGGGTGTCTCTTCATGTCGGCTGGACTGTCCAGCGGATTTCGGTGTCCTATCTATGGACCTGCTTGCATCTGACCATCGTATCTCTCGGTTCCCTGGGTGCTGCTTTTCGCACCACCTCCCTTCGTCATACGCCACTTCCTCCGCTTCTCCATCGGAGTCTGACTCTGAATACTCCCAGTTTACACAGCTTCTGGCATCAAATTTGTTCTGCACAACTTCTAGTCTATCTAGGGAACGTCCCCTACTCCCACTACTTTGGGTGACATCCTCAGTGTCATATAGCTCAGTGCTCTCTAAGCGCTCATCTTCCCTTCACTCTTGGGAGATTCGTTCTAGTCCCATCTCATCATATATTTTAGCAATCGCTTCCTCAATGCTTCTGGTGTCGAAGTCATCATCAATAATTGTCCCGCTTGTACCTGGTACCGCATCGCTTGCAGGGAAGAACTCTTCTATGTCTTCCCAGTCTACAACAGGAATTGGGTTTTTTCACTTCCCGTTGCAAACATTCTAAATATTGCGCCCTTTGCCTGCGTTTACTTTCTGCTTCCTCATCCATTTCTCTTTGCTTCTTCGCTTCCTTTCTAGCCTTATCAACTTCCCTCATCCGTTCATCTCTACGTTCCTTTGTCCTACTATTTTCCTCGTATTCTCGCTTTTTTACCTTTCTTTCGTGCACTCTCTTCTCTTCCTCTAACCTAAGCATGTTCTGCCTGTACTTTTCATAGGCTGAATATTCCGGGCAACTGAGCGGTATACCTTGCTCCTTGCGATTTAGTTGTTCTTGCCGCAACCTATCCTTCTTTCTTGCCCTTTTGTTTCTTATATCCACTTCTTTTTCCCTTTCCTTTCTTTGCGCCTCGTCAGACCGTTCACTCGGCCTTGCACCATCACTTCCTTTTCCATCTAACTTCAACAGTACCTGCCCTCCCATCCATTTGTCCTTTGTACATGTTAACTGATCGGTTCCTTTCCGCTTCTTTACCTCTCTCTCCCTATCTAGAGGTGCACTAGGTTGTGCCTGGTCCTTCCTTTCCTCACCTCGCCTCTCTTTTCCCCATGGGACTGTGGAGGCCGAGTCAGTTTCCTGTTCCTTCTCTTTCGTCTCGTCACTGCTACACGCAGGTGTCACGATGCCTGCCCCCGGAAAACCAGACCAGGCCCAGCAACCCCGGAAGCAGGCATCATGCCACTTGAAGCATGCCCAAAAACCCCAGTTAGGGGCTATTTGGCTACAGTCCTGGCGCCTATGGCGCCAGGCTCATAAGAATAAAGTCAGTCCTGGCGCCATGGGCACCAGGCTCAGTACAGAAAACGTACCTGATGCAGACCATGCTGCATACCTACCTGATGCAGACCATGCTGCACGAAGCCACAAGCCAAATGAGGCTTAGAGGGACTATTTTACCTCAGGGACTCCTTTCCTCTCAGGTGGGGCAGTGGAAGAATACTTACCTGGGACTTCTTCCAAGGCTATTTAAGCCACACCCGGACAGCCACACGTGCTTCGCGTTATTCTGCGTGCTGCAGCGTAACGCTCACTGTGTCTTCAGCAGCTCCAGTCCTCAGCCACGCCCGCTTCAGCCCTGGAACACCTGGAACAAGAAAAGGAGAAGGAGAAGAGATCAGAACAAAACCCTTACCTGAATCCTTGATCCAGCACATCGTCGATCTGGAAGAGAGAAGCCTTCACAGGTGCGTTGCCACGCACCTCGCAGCGCCGCGCTCAACTCACCATCCGGGGCAGCATTGCTTTACTCCATTGCGAACCCAGCATCTCCAGGCCATTCTTCAACACCTGGGGGAGACAAGAACAAATAGGTGAGCAAGGGCAATACAAACCACCCCCAAAGACTTACCTGATTACCACAGGGGGGTACTCACTTCATCTCGGGTCGGTGCAGTCAATCCTGCATCACCGCCGCACCCCGGCCCCTAAGGGTAAAAACAAGGACAATACACCCTACCCCCAAAGACTTACCTGATTACCACAAGGGGGTACTCACCTCATCTCGGGTCGGCGCAGTCAATTCTGCATCACCGCCGCACCCCGGCCCCTAAGGGGAAAAAACAAGGACAATACAACCTAACCCCAAAGACTTACCTGATTTACCACAGGGGGATACTCACCTCATTTCGGGTCGGCGCAGTTAATTCTGCATCATCGCTGTATCCCGGCCCCAAAGGGGAGAACCACAATAGACTTACCAGGATCTTACCAATTGCCAAAAGACCCTCCGACTTACTTCCCTCAACAACTGGTTCCGGCGGGGCAGGTGGCGGGGTAGGCGTCTCACCCCCCTCCGTACATACATTTAATATCTAGTCTGCGGGGGGTTCTTCTTCTTTTACTTGTTCAAACATTTTCCAAAGCTCGAGAACAGCAAGGCGTTTTTCGAGCTTCTTCCCGCTATATGTGGCATGTAGGAAGGTGGTCATGTGCTGTAAATCAGCCTTTGACAATGACCCATTTTGGGGCCACAGCATAAACATTTTATTTGCGGTGCCCTTAACCCACTCCTGGCTATATTTCTTCAATTTTGTTGCGTGCTTTGGCAACTGCTTGCATAAGTGCGCAAGTGGGGTAACTTATTAAATTCTTAATTTTGTCATCAACAATGTTCATACAGTTTTTCAACTTTACGCTATTATGAACAAGCACCACATACGCGAGCTCCTGTCCTATTTTCCCGCAAAATTTTATACCAACAGTTTTACTCAAAACACATCAATTCAGTGGCAATTCCCTCTCATTTACAGAATCGCGTAAAGCAAAAATACATTATCAGTTAATAACACAATAATTCCACATTCAGCATACGCAGGACATATAGGACAGACGCTTGACAGACTAGACGGACACCAGCTAGTCATACGTATACCTGCCTTCTAATTGTTACCCCGTCATGGGATTTGAACTAACCCCTTTATGTCGTCTTTAAACGTCATCGTAGCCTAAAGTCCCCCCTCTGTGGGCTCTGGGTTCAAGTTCCTTCTGATCACTCTTTAAAGCGCAGGAACAAGGCGAATTTTACAGTTTTCTCTCGGGTGCCCCCCCGCGGTATTCCTTACCGTTTTTTTCTCGGGTCCCCCCTCCCCCAGTATTCCTTACAGTTTTTTTCTCGGGTGCCCCCCCGGTATTCCTTACAGTTTTTTTTCTCGGGTGCCCCCCGGTATTCCTTACAGTTTCTTCAGGTGCCCGTGTTTTTACCCTTTATATCTCTACAGTCTTTCCTACTTTTAACTGTATTACTCTTCTCCACCACCCTCCGTTACCTTTCCCCTTCTTACTCTAAGGCCTATAAGACATTTGCCAAGGTAACGAGTTTCGTTGTTTTCACTCACCGATCGCCTCTTTTCCTCTCTGGAACTTCAGGATCACCGCCCCTTCCTCTTCCTGCTTTTATGGTTTTCGTCCGATCCGCTGCCCGTGGGAATGAGAAGGGTTATGCTTGGAAAGGCGGGTTCCTTCAGACCCACTGCAGTTTTTTGGGAATGATTACACTATCATTGTCCACGGGGGGCTTCTCAGCCTACTCAGCCGGAATAGCGAAAGGACTTGTGATGTAACCGAAGGTCCAGAGTTACTTCGTGCCGTCGGTGTAAAGGTGTCTTATACTATATCAATCGATAATCTATAATCGATGGCCGAAACCATCCTCACGCTACCAAGTGTTGACGAGGACAGGAAATTACTGATGGGCCCATTGGTCAGTACTCACCCTCGAAAACTAGTAATACAAGATAGCTGCTCCATGCGAGGACAGAGTGCAGGATTCACATACTCCGGCAAGGTTCAATAATCAGGACTCAGTAAATTGGCAAAGGGAAGTCTGTTTAATGATACATACATCAGCTTATGGAAATCAGCATCATCACAAACACCTGCCTCACCCCGACTTCCTCGAACATTAGTCCAACAGCCTCTATTATGGGCAAAATTCGTCATCATTGATGTCTAATTCTACAAAAAATCATCATGCAATACGATTGGTTGGGAAAGGTAACTTAAGTATAGGTGCTATAACTGTATATGGAAATAATGCAAGTGGATTGGATAACTCTTATCGGGTGGGCGTCTACGCCCTTCCCTCTACACCACACGTGATTGAGTCACTACAAGTACGACGTCTCATTGGTTACAGTGTCTATAGCACCCTAGATTACATGGTGCCTTGTGATTGGGCAAGTTACACCCCTAAACATAAATCTCCATTTCAATTAGCAGCTTTAGAGTAGACACACAGGTGCCTAGTGTCCCAAGATTCACCCTTCCTCCCTTCAATCACTCAGTGTTTTAGGGATGTGTGTCAATTAGTTGGCTGGGCATGGCCTTGGATCTGTAGACTCTTATCAGGAAAGATTATGGCACCCTCTGGTTCTGGATGACATCAGGCGGTGGTACATCTTCGTCTGTCTGGTCACGTGTTGGTTGACCGTGAATCTGCTTCAGTTTCCAACCTTTTGTGCATTTAATTCTGTGTGCGCTTGGCCACCTGCATGGGCCTCTCTTATCTTGACCTTCACGGGCGGCCTGGTATTCTCTGTAGTTGGAGTCTCGTGAGCTCATGCTCACATCCCTTTCTCTGGTTCACCTCGATCTCCCCGGTATAAGCCTCTCTTTGTTGAGTTTCGATTCCGCTCCTTCTCTGGTCTTTGATGGGTTTCTAAACTCGGCCTGTCAGGCCTTTGGCTGCCTGGGTACATTTCTGCTTTCACAAAATGGAGTCGCACGTGTACATTCTATGACAAGACGGGAGGCGAGCATTATGCTTCAACTTCTTTAATTTACTACTCTTCACAGCAGTTTCAACAAACTCAAAACTATAACAAAACACTGAAAACAGTCTGAACAGACTTTTTCCTCCTTGAACTACAATCCCCATAGTCTCTGTAGTCCATCATACTCCAGCTCAGCTATGACCATAACCTGTCCCTGAGCTCCTCCTCTTCTTTTACTGCTCTTCAAGCAGATAAGTGACTTTCTGTTTATCTCTTAGCTAATGTGGATTTGATTAGCATTAGCGTAGGATTTAGGTTATATGAGGGGTTTCAGGTGCCCCCACGACAAGTTTACACTGAGTGTGTAGGGTTTAGTGACAGTAATTGCAGGGTTTTAATACATGGTAAGATGTGTTAGGCTGAACTTCGTTTCAGGTCAGGAACGCCGCATTCGCGTGACTTTGTAGAGCGACCTTATCAGCTGCTTCGTAGCAGCATTGGGAGCTCCGGCGACCACCAGCCCCGTGCCGCACTACTGGCACTCGAGGGGTGTCTGCCGGGCCCTGGAGCTCCCCGAGCCTCCCTTCACCCCAGCGAGGAGCGGACACGCTGCAGCGGGCCCCCTCCCTTGTGGAGGAGGAGCCGAGCGTCGAGCACTACGAGCCCTCGCAGAGGGCCAGGAGGATTCCCTCCCACCCTTGGGGGGGCGGAGCTTGCAAAACGCTGAGCCGCGTCGCTTTCACTACGCGACGCGGCTGCAGCAGGAAGAGCTCGCACGATCGGTGCGTTACGAGGCTCCGTGGGCTGAGAACCCTTACTTCCCCTCGCGCGCGTGAAGCGCCCAGCGAGCGTGGGCCTGCATAACCTCAGAAGAGGCAGCAGGAGCGAGAACTTACCGGAATAATTGAAAAAAAAAAAAAAAACAAAAAAAAAAAAACATTTTGATTGAAGTGGACAGTGCCAGCGAGCTACCTAGAGCTGGCTTATAGAGCCTAAAGACTCACAAGCCACCACAGGCATGGTACATTAGAAGAGTCCGGTGCAGCCACATAAAAAAAAAAATAAATAAAAAAAAAAAATTAAGTATAAGAGTAATATCTGGAGACTTGGAAAGGGTCTCGGAGGAGCATCTATCAGGAAGTGGGCAGCAAAAGACACCTGCACGCAGGTATTAAGGCACGCAGAACCCCTTATCATGTCTGAATATGAGTGGAGTGAGGAGGAGCAGCCCCTAGACTTGGCTGCAAGTTTCAAGGAGGTGCTGGGGAATTCCCTGATAGATGCGGTGGCTCAAGGGGTGAGACCCTTACAGGAGAGGCTAGAGACACTGGAAGCGATGCTTCATCAGCCTAAGGAAAGCACCAAGACGACTCGCAGCTTGCCCATGGAACCCTCTGGAGCAGGGTCTAAGGGGAGTATTCAGGCCCGCAAGAGGAAAGCCTCTGCAGACCCCCAGGGCCCAACGGATGGGGCAGGAGACAAGGCCCCGGAGGTCGCCGACGCCTTCGCAAAGCTTAAGAGAGCATATTTGCAGCATCAGGCCGTGCCGGACCTCATGACCCCCTCTCCTGGGGAAGATAATGAAGGAGATGATGACCCAGGCTCGGAAGAAGAGCCAGAGGAAGAGGACTTGTCCCCTCAAGAGCCAGAGGAACCAGTCGAGGAGGAGTGGGCAACGCCCAGCGGGGGAAAGAAAGCCCGCAAAGAGAAGCACCTCAATGAGGAGCAAGATGATATGTTCGATCCGGACGCCATCAGAAATCCGAGATCTTCCGACTGGCAGCCTTCTCCAAGAGTGGCTCAGTACATGACAGCAAGGCTCAGAAAAGCTTTGGATAAGGAAGTCCGCCAGCGACTTCGAGCGGAATGCCCCAGGCCAGACTTACCGGGGAAGGTGGCGGAAGCCCCCGAATTGGATCCAAAGATGCTCACTTTTGTTTCGAACACCAATAAGGACCCCCGTAAAGGGATTGATAGGTCATGGAAGAGTTGCCAGGAGAAGGTCCTGGACTTAGCCGGTCCGCTCGCTAAGATCATGGACTTGGCTGAAAGAGCGAAGGATACAGGGGCCCTAGCTGGATGGGCACAAAGGGCGGTTTGCCTCCTAGGTAACGCGAATTGCGCGATAGCCTCCGAGAGGAGAAGAGGATTGCTTCTGAAGATAGACTCGAAGCTCAGTGACCTAGCTTCCTATGAAGCCGGGGAGACAGCACAAGGTCTCTTGTTTGGTGAGACTTTCGGGAAGGAGATGGGCCGATTTGTAGGCACATACACGTCACTGGAGAAAGCGCAAGCATCCATCCGTAAGATCTTCCCGCAGAGAGTTTTTGCCGGGACCGGTCGTTACAGGGGTCGCTCGACCGGTCGAGGAAGAAGACCCCCGAATCACAGGGCCCAGTACTGGGAGAACAGGCAGCAGGACACGTTCTTCCCGGCCAGAGGCCGTAATACCAGAGGGCGATGAGGAAGAGGCTTCGGACGAGGTCAGGGGTTCACACCAGGTAAGAGCGATAACCTACCCTCCAGTGGGAGGGAGAACAAAGATGTTCTGGGGAAGCTGGCGCGCGCTTTCCAGCAATGCCTGGATTTTGCAAACCGTCAGAGGTCTGCAGCTAGAGTTCATCCAAGACCCAGTGCAGACAAGAGCACCCCATCGCCAGCAGCTAGCAAAAGAGGAGCAAGCAGCCCTCAATACCGAATTGGAGCTCTTAGTGAGAAAGAGAGCCATAGAAAGATGCCCCGGGATCCCAAGTTTTCTCAGCAACATGTTTCTCGTTCACAGGAAGGAGAAAGTATGCCCAGTAATAAATTTGAAGGAACTGAACGGATGGATAGTTTACCATCATTTCAAGATGGAAGGAATCCATCAGCTCAGAGACTCCCTGAGAGAAGGAGACTGGCTAACCAGGTTAGACCTAAAGGATGCCTACCTTACGGTCCCAGTACAGGAGCGGTTCAGGAGATTCCTGGCCTTTCGCTGGAAGGGACAATTTTGGCAATTCAGGACTATGCCATTCGGGCTTGCGTCAGCGCCTTGGGCGTTCACGAAGTTGATGAAACCAGTAGCCGCAGCCATCCGAGAAAAGGGAATTCGGCTGATCATATACTTGGACGATCTATTGCTTCTAGCGGAAGATCAAAAGGCACTGGAATATCAGATGCAGTGGGTTCTAGACCTCTTACAGTCACTAGGGTTCCTAGTGAACACAGAGAAGTCAGATACGAAGCCGGCGCAGAGGCTGGACTTTCTCGGCTTCATCCTGGACACGAAGAAAGCCACCCTGGAACTTCCGGCAAGGAAGATCCGAGATATCAAGAGAGAGATCAGAGCATGCCTAGGGAAGAGAGTTATATCTCTGAAGGTCCTAGCGAGGATTGTGGGCCTCCTGGCAGCCTCAATACAAGCTATTTTTCCAGGTCCCTTACACTATCGAGCTTTACAAAGATTGAAGATCAGACACCTGCAACAGGGGTTGAGATATCATCAATCGATACCGCTAGATCAGGAATCGGTCACTGAACTGGAATGGTGGTTGCAGAATATGGACGCCTGGAATGGGCGTGCCATATTCGGGGACCGGCCGAACCTCGTGATAGAGTCAGACGCCAGCCGTATAGGATGGTGAGCGCGATGCGGAGAGTTGCAAACTGGAGGGAGATGGAGCGCAGAGGAGCTGAACCTGCACATAAACTGCTTAGAGCTCCTAGCAGGCTCCTTCGCGATAAGGACATTCACGAGAGACAGAGTGAAGTCCTGCGTCCTACTAAAGATGGACAACATATCAGCAGTGCGTTACATAAACCACTTAGGAGGGACGAAGTCCAAGTTGCTGGCCGAGCTAGCGAAGGATTTTTGGCATTATTGCCTGAGGACGGGGACATCAGTGACAGCGGAGTACTTACCCGGAGCACTGAATGTGATAGCAGATTGGAACTCCCGGTACCTCACAGACTCCAGCGATTGGAAGCTAGATCCAGCAGTGTTTCAGATGCTGGTTCAGAAATGGGGCCCATTACACACGGATCTATTTGCGTCTCGGCTCAACGCCCAGATATCCAGCTACTTCAGCTGGAGACTAGACCCAGACGCGAGAGGTACGGACGCATTCTTGCAAGATTGGGCAGGCGGCACTCATTACGCCTTCCCTCCGTTCATGATGCTGAGCAGAGTGCTGGCGAAGTGTCGGAGGGAGAGAGCAGAGCTAGTGCTGATACACCGTTGTGGAAAGCCCAGGTGTGGTTCCCGACGCTGATAGAGCGGTTAATAGATCTGCCAAGGATCCTCCCGGAAGGGGAACAATTGCTCACGGACCCAGCTGGGCAGTATCATCCTCTGAGAATGAAGAAGACACTCCCGCTCATCGCGTGCAGGATATCAGGAGACGATGGGAACTGCCAGGCATTTCGATGCAAGCAGCAGAACTTATTGCCGAATCCTGGGCTCCATCGACTCGGAGGAGCTACGACGCGGCTTGGGCCAGGTGGACGAGTTGGTGTAGCGGGAGAGGTTTCATCCCATTTCTGCACCTATAGTGGCCATATTGAATTTTCTAGCACAACTGCTGCAAGATGGGAAAGCTTTCCGCACTATTGGAGTGTACAGATCAGCGATTTCCACGGGTCACGTGCCGATTGAAGGGGCGCCAGCAGGTGAACATCCAGCAGTCTGTAGGCTCATTCGAGGAGCTAAGTTTAGAGCGCCACCGGTTCCCAGATATACAGTGCTATGGGACGTTACAAGAGTTTTGAAATTATTAGAGAGCTGGCCGGTGAATAGATTCTTGTCTCTCAAGCAGTTGTCAGGCAAATTGGCGATGCTGTTATGTCTCATATCCTGTAAGAGAGTGTCAGATGTTAGAGCCCTAGAAATTAATAGAAGGACGTTCGGACCAGAAGGAGGGACCTTCGTAGTGGTGCAAAGGACGAAATCAAGTACATCCACAGCGCACTATCCCTATTTCCCCAATAATGTCAAATGGTGCGTAGCTAGTTGCATCAAGGAATATGAGGACAGGACGGCAGACAATAGAGCGAGTAGTACTAGTCAGTTGTTGATAGCGCGTAGGAAGCCCTTTCAGGCGGTAAAGACAGCTACCATAGCGAGATGGGTCAGAGAAGTAATGCTAGCAGCAGGGATTGATTTACAGCAATTCGGTGCGCATTCAGTGAGGGGGGCCATGGCGTCCAAAGCATATAGGACGGGGGTTCCCTTGCAAGATATTATGGCAGCAGCAGACTGGGCGAATGATCGCACATTTAGAGAATTTTATTTTAAACCAACGGAGAGTATGGCGAGTGCAGTGTTGGGACAGCTTTGAACAAGCATAATGCTCGCCTCCAGTCTTGTCATAGAATAAAGATTACCCCTGCTAGCTGCGCAGGGAGTATTAATTCTATTAAAGACTAGGAGGCGAGCATTAAATTCCCACCCGAGAGATGTATTGTGCATATTATTGAATGATCGTATGTGGTAATAATATGAGGCTTGCAGCAATACATGGACACCTCCCTGATTTTCTGCTTTCTATTATTTCTAGGAGAGGAGCAGAAGAACAATTGAAGTGAGAGACTAGTAGAAGTCGTTGCCTGAGTAGAAGGAGTGCGACATTCGTTTGGAGTGGTTCAAGTTATTGCCGGTTGCAGGACTAAGTGTGGAGTTTTCACTGTGACTTTCAGAGCGAGTAAAAGAGAGGAGGAGCTCAGGGACAGGATATGGTCATAGCTGAGCTGGAGTATGATGGACTACAGAGACTATGGGGATTGTAGTTCAAGGAGGAAAAAGTCTGTTCAGACTGTTTTCAGTGTTTTATTATAGTTTTGAGTTTGTTGAAACTGCTGTGAAGAGTAGTAAATTAAAGAAGTTGAAGCATAATGCTCGCCTCCTAGTCTTTAATAGAATTAATACTCCCTGCGCAGCTAGCAGGGGTAATCTTTATTGTGCAGTATTGAGGTAGATATATGGTTGGCGCTTGCCGCTCTACTCTTCTACTAGGCATTGCAAGCAGTATCGATTTCTTAGCCTCTTGCATTTCAAGCTTATTTACACACATTCAACAGGGCGGTTGCCTCCATCTTGTCTTATGGCACCATTCTCTTACGTTTTAACAGTGTATCTCCCCTACATCCATTATCATTATCCTTGCAGTTACTAGTACTGGCATTCGTGCTTTCTGTAGCCAAGTCTGTTTGTTCTCGGGGCTGCTTGGGCCCTTGGTTTACTTTCATTGGCTTTCCATTAAGGCTTTAGGGGTCTCCTCATGGACCATGTGCAGGTATTCCTCATTTCGTATCAGTGGCTGGTATGGCTGTCTGATAGGGTATCGTGCTGCCCAGGGTTGTCGCTTTATGGCTGCTTCAACCGGTATTGATCTCCTTACGTACAAGGAGCAGAGTCCCAGTGCGGCTCTCTGTTGGTTTATTTGCTCCTCATTCGTCATTTACCACGGCAAGTACCTTACTGGCAACTCGCAATGGGGGGCAGGGGTGCAGGTCATATCTGGGACCTCTTCTACATAGTCATTATTAGGTCACTGGCTGTACACATGTACATGGGGTGAGTGGGTATGGCACTGGAGTGTACAATATGTGTAGGGTTAGGAGGGGTGTCTTGGAGGGGGATATACCACGTTCTCCCTAGATGTTCATCGTTGTCCCCATGTGATCCTACCGCTGTGTACCAGCCACAGGGGGACTATCGGTAGCAGCCTCACCTTCCTGCCCTCATGGGAAGGGGCTCCCCTTCAGGGAGAAGTGACAACATCTAGGGATTCGTCACACCGGGTATGTCTAAACTGCATCAACACAACAGTAAAGCTATCTTGCATGTTCCCTCTCTTTCGAATCAGCCAGAGCGCCTCGCGACCATGCAAATGGCAGCAGTGCGCGGCATAGACCCCAGTACAAGAATATATCACAATGAATCCTGAATTGCTTAAAGCAAGTACTTGGAATAGTTACCATTTTCAAAATGCGACCTAAGCACAAGTTGGAAGACAACACAGCTTTCAACAGAATGTAAGATAAAAGTATGAAAATAAGTCTTGCTTTATTCTTGCAGCTTCCTGTTAAAAAAGCATATATAAAATGGCTGTTAATAGGGAGATAGAAAAGGGGGGGTTGTGTACACTCAGACCTGATACCTAGATCTTTATCAAGGGTCAACTAGAAGTTGGGATTGGATCGCATGGGGGTACATAGGCAGTCATGCATGGGGTACATATGGGTTCATTAACCCTTTCAATACTTTCGATGAAACTATGAATGTGGGGGTGCAGAAAGCCTTCCATTCTTGCCCCAGTCCCAGCTATATTAGACTATCGAAACGGCTTTGACCTAGGAGTGCCACCCCATCTTCTAGAACAGCTCCAGAGAGGTCAATATGCAGCAGTGCGGACCTTTCTTACTGTCATCCTTTGAGGACAGATCGCCACTGCCCCATCACTCTGCAATCACTCCCGTAGGCAAGAGCATTGCATTTAAATCACTATGCATCATCTTTAAAGCGTTCCATGTGATAATTCCACCGCAAAAATATCGCGATAAGAAAATATTGCCATATTTTTTGTGGCAAAATTCACAATGGACCCTGCGGGGGACACCCCTGCAACCCCTGCATCATTTTTTAATGTGCGGGGGACACCCCCGCAACCCATGCTCCCACACAATATCCCCAATTAAAATATCACCTATGGCGAGACAAACGGCCATATTTACGGTGATATATTTGTTGGGGATATTAATACCTGATACCCTTTAAAGCTTTATTCCTATGAGAACAACCATCCCCGCCCTCTGAGGTCTTTCAATCCTCGCTCTCTGGGGGTTCCCGCTTTCTCTAAGAATAAAAAGGGAAGGTTCTGCATTCTGATGCCTAGCCCCCCACCAATGGAACTCCCTGTATATTGACAAAGCGATTGCTTCCTTTCAAATGTTCAAGAAAGCGATTAAAACATGGCTCTTGCTACAGTATTCAGAGGACCCACACAATTTAACATATCATACAGACAGCATTTAACAATCACTGTCTCCAAATCCACTCCCAGAAACCCTCAATACATGACGATCCCTAACTCTGTACATGCCCTCTCCTAAAACTGAAGCATGGCCTGCCTATGTTATATTGCTGCTTAACATGTGATGCTTAAGTGTGCCTTCGACTGCTTTTGTCTGCTTCCTCCTAGAATTCAATCATGAGATTCCCATATTGAGGGTATCCTTATTGATTTGATTCCTAAGGCAGCATCCCACTGCTTTTATCTTCATGCACAGATCTGAATATGTGACTGTATAGGACCTTCAAGCTTTATAGGCCAGTAAATAACTGTGTCCTTGGAACAGTTCCACTTGTTTTGCCTCCTCTTGCATATCTCTCACCACTAGGGGCACACTTTACATATTCTATAGACCCTCTCCCCCCTGTAAATTCCAACTCTTCTTCTTAGTCAGATGGATGTATTCCCACTAGAAATGTAACTATTTATATTTTTACTCTCCACTGAGTCAATGCAGCAACTATGCACCCATTGCTGTATCCAAGATGAGTTGTACTTGGCACCAACTGTTCAGCAAAATGTCAACACAATGAAGACCTGTCCCCATAACTTTATAGAATGTCTGATTATCTTTCAATACTGTCTAGGCTAAATGTACTCGATGGATCCCGTTCTCAATGAGAGATTTGCTCCTGTAATAGGTGGATGTTATGTCATCCAGTAGACTCATTGCATTTTACATAGTTCTCGACTCTCCATAGTAGCAGCAGCTGCAGCAGCAGGTGATGGAAACTGTGTCCAGCTGAGTATCCAAAGGCTGCAATTGTGAGGTTCCACATAGGGGCAGCTTTTGGGGGCTGAGGGAGGGACTCTACTGTGGTGCTCTTGAGAGAACCCACCTAATGATGCACCTGAAAACTATTAAATGAACTCCTGCTTGAGAGGTAGGCATCTGCCTGGGTTAAGTATCATTTGCATGCCTGTGTATGTAAGACCAGGCATATGTCATTGTGAGCGTTGCATCTACTTTTTGTTATACTGGATCCCTTTGGCCATCTCCTCCGCAGCCGTCAAAGGTTTACCTGCCACATTCATAAATAACACATCTTTTTGTTCCATGTTTGATAACTCTGCATCAGATCCTTTCATCGAATATCGTTTAGTCAAACCTTTGGAGACTGACAATTTTTCAGGATTCCTAGATAATACTTTGCGATTTGTGGACTGGAGTCTTTTTCACTATTTGTATATTTATATCTGCTCAAGCCCTCGTCTTGGGTTTCTTCTTCCTCCACTCAAGGGCACTCAAGGTTCCTCAAGATATGAGCAAGAGATTCAGGTCTCCAATCTTTTCAGACGTATCGTCCTTTAGCGTTTGAATCCTTTTCCACCAATGCATCACAATTCTCCTTGAGGATGTATTCTGTGGAGTCTAGCTCTGCTTTTGATGTCAGTAATCGAGGTGGTGGTTAGCTATCCTTTCTTCCGCCGTTGAGCAGCTCATCTCTCCCAATCATTTCACGTTGGGATCTATGTGAGGACTCACTCCTTCTTCAGGTGTCCCTGTGATCAGCTGAATCTCTCTTGTCAGGCACGGGCATGTGTTTGCAAAGATATGTTAAATGCTGGTGCCTCAGCCCATTCTACTCTTCCCCCTTTGCACCTCCCCCACTCCTGAACCTGTCACAGAGGTGCAGAAGGCCCTGCACAGTCCTCGGGTTGGAAGGCAAGGGTGCTCAGGTAACGATTTCAGCAGAAAAATGTCAAGCTCATGGCGATTTCTTTCAAAAGGTAAGGAATATAATTTAAGGCAGACCTGGCGATAGGACCTCTTCAGATACCCTATGTTTCTGTTGTTGCGTATCACCAGTGTGAAGCCGGGCTGTTATTCATGATACAAGTAGCCTGGGTGCTTTCGGCGGCGAGACAGGGTTGAGTCGGGGAGAGGTGGAGAAGCGTTCTACAATACAGTGCTGTGTAACAGTGGCAACGGCTGCGGGTTATAGAGGCTGGGGGTGGTCTGCAATGTAGGTTCAGCAGCATTGGAAATTTGTCAGCCTGAGGTCTGCAGATTGGCCTTTGGTGGCAAGCAGGCTCCGCTGGCTCAAAAGGTTTCAGACTATGCAGTGATAATGGCTTGGAGCTCAAAGAATGTGGTGACCAGACATCAGTGTCAAGATGGGAAGACGTGGTGGATCTCAGATGCACGGATGGTGGAGCTTCATTGATGGTATTGAGTGAAACTCAAAGATGCAGAGATTATCAGTGTCGAGCATTGAGCATTGCTTGGTCATGCTGATGTCATGCACAGGGTGCTTAGTCTGCAGGAAGTGTGGAGGGGCCGGGAAGTGTGGCAAATTCCAGCAAAATCCAAGATTATAGAACCCCACTCTGGACTAAATGGTTCTTTGGGCTACACTAAGTCCACACCCATTCCTCTGTGTGCCTACTTCAAAAGGACCCCAGTAATCAACACCCCGGTGTGAGAGGGCCTTTGTCATGTCAGGACTGTCTTTGTAGCACTGGTTCCCACAGAAGCTCTTGGGAAGGGTTCCTGTCTCCTGGAGGAAGGTGGCAACTTCCTTAGCGGGGTCAACAGAGAAGCTTATAGGCATGGTCCCCACACGGTTGTCATGGGTACCCCCTGAAGCGTAGCCAGGATTGTGTAACTAGTGGCGACTGAAGCTAATCTAGTTGGGCCCACCGCATTACCATCTGTAAATGCCCTCACAGCACTGCTGACCGGGCATTTACAGATTTTGGTTGGGCCTTGCCAGCCCAGACCCTACCCTGTCTACGCCTCTGGGTACACCCAGGCCAAACGGCTAATACACACCCAGCACTGTCATGCCTGTGTCACTTCACCAAACGGGCAATATTATGACATCCACATTTTTGGGTTTTATAATTGTGTAATCTCGGTAGGCACCATGTAAAAACCAGAAATGTCTCACATTTAGTTATTAAGGTTCCACAAGGGTGATGAGGTAAACAATTATCAGAATGTTGAACCAGAGTTGTTGATGATTAAAAAGCCACTTCTGTCTGATGGAACTTTGTATTCCAGCAGCTGTTGAGGAAATGCAAATGTGACCTTTGAACCTGCCCTGCTGCCACTGCAGGACAGACAATGAGGATGGCATGTGACTGTCACAGCAAAGGTACACGGGGGCACTATGTTTTCTGCATGGAGTGAAAGGGAGATCTGGTTAGCAGGCCTCCATTTCTAAAACAGATGCAGCCACATCGGTTCAGCCTATCCCGCCCTCAGCAGATGGCATTCCAGAAAAGTACCATGAACACGTTTACCATGTGTTTAATGCAGCAAATAAGTAACTATGCTTCCCCCATCAACTGTCAAGCACTGCTCTGACTACTACAGCTCTGCTGTCACCAGAAGTAGAGGTGGGACCCTGGCTCTCGGTGTGGATAGGGATAGTGGGGGGAGTATAAGCCCTTTAGGGCAGGTTTCATTTCAGGAGCTAATGGAAGGCTTTCTTATAAGACGCTGGAAGAGCTGATGGGAACTGAAGAGGAAGTGTCAGATTTAGAAACCGGAACCGAGAGTCTCCCCCCCGCCCCCTTCGCCCCCACCCCCCTCTGTTCTCTAGGAGCAGCAGGCCAGCTTGTCTGACTGACAGCCTTCTGAGATAGATTTCGGTACGCAGGAGAGAGGCTGCACGGTTAAATGTTAGCCAACACCATCTCTCTTTCCGAGAGCACCCCCCTTTCACCATGAACAATCCCCTCTTTCTGTCTGCCCGGCATTATGGCCCTCTTTGTCACGCAAGGCCCAGGGGTCTCCGTGGAGACGGCCGGGGCCTGCTCGCTCTGCCAGGGAGCAGGCCGTTCCAGTATGGCCCACACATTCCCCGAGACAAAGGCCGGCATTCTCTCCGAAAGTGGGTCTCGGGTGGGGGGGGGGAGCCCATTGAGTGATACCCTTTCCAGTTTACTCCAGAGTTCCCGCGCTGTTTGCGGTAAATGCGTCTCACTTTATCTCTGAAATTCGAACTCAAAGGGGCGTCGTCTGTAAATACCCTTCTGCTGCCCTCAAAGCCAGCGGCTCTGCTGGAACCCAGGCTCCTCATGGGGTTCATGCAAAAATGACCCATTGCATTCGGGACCTGCCATTACTGCCTTCCTGGCTGCTTTGCATTCTGGGACTTGTAGTACTGGATTCATATTGGGGAAATTCCCAGCAAGTCACAGGATGCTAATCAAAATCAGGATTGAACTTGCATTTCCTCAATTGAGCGAGGCATGTTGACATGTATGAGTGTTGACATATACGCCCTGTTTTGTGCACTGTGCACACACGACAGGCCTCTCTTTCAGGTTTACCAGAGCGCCTGGAGAGCACTATAGAGTCCAATAACATAACATAACATAACACACTAACCATAGATGGATTAACACCAGGTGCCCCCTATGCAAGAGTTGAAAGGGTCCTACGGCCTTCGCTGGCTCTATCTGGGCTACTGGCAAATGGTACACACGCACCGTTGGGGGTGCCCTTGTCTATTTATTGCTCCTTGGTTACACCACAGACTAGTGGCGGTGTGACATGTTTCAGATTTTTCAAGGATTTTAATTGTAATAAAAATGCAAAATTCATCCAGACATGAAGCTCGAAAACATGGACATCAACTTACCAAAATGCCATGCGTCGCGGAAGTGATATCACATGCCTGATGACATCACCGGAAGTGCCATTGCCTGACGTTTGACCCTGATGACATCACAGGAAGTTATGTCATATGATCTTGGCCCCCCAGAGGCATCACACATTGTAATAATATATACATTTAAGTGCACGATTAATATAACAAAGAGTACTAAAGCTTATTTTAATTTCCAACCATATGTAAACTATAATGCCTCAGTACGCCATGGGTGCCCAATGAATTGCCACGGGCGCACCCAGCAGAACTATCACAGGCCATAAGCAGAGCTTCCTTATGCCAGTGCAGCCTCATATGGCAAGTTGGCACCTCCTGTGCCAGGCACCGCCATAATATGCTAAATGGAGCCTCACAAACCCATGCGCCGCTATAATAGGATCATCCCTGGCTTACATACCCAAGGGGTGTCCTTTTATGCCAGGCACATCCTTCCATGACGTGTACAGCAATCCCATGCAGGATGAAGCCTCAGAAGCCTAGGTACTGCCATGTTATGCCAGGTAAAGCCTGCTATGCCAGCTATTAGCATCATATGTAAGATACAGCACCATATGCCCAGGTGTCTCCTTCACATCAGAAGTGCAGGTCTCCCATCTTCCCCACCACCCCAGCATTGGCAGACTTAAGCCAATATAGTCCTTATAGTTAAGCATGTCAAAGAGGGCCAACATGGTTAGGACGAGGGCGTGGAGATGGGCAGTTGAGGGGGTGAAGTTTAAGTATGTTGAGGGCACGATCATTCAGCTTGTTGATTGTCACTTTTTTTGTGATCTCAATCTGGGCAGTTAAGGAAGATAAGACGCTCTAAGGAAAAGCGATTCGCTCAGGATCACCCCATTTGGTGAAGTAGAGAAGCCATGATTTGAGAACAGCTGTCCCTGTGTTAGAGACTCCAATTTACCCAGTGGACCACATCTTCAGCCTTCCCACTTTTACATCAACAGAGTGATATTTCTGGATGGTTTTCTTTCATGATCAGAATCAGTTTCTTGAGTTTAATAACGCCCACTCGCAAAGCATCAAACCAGAATCTAAGCCAAAATGAAAATAAAGAAATTGTAATCAAAACGTGGTGGGTAAATAAGTAGGCTTTAGTTTCCTTATGCAGAGTTCTTTCTAACTTAAACGTTTCATTGTAAGCACTGCAATTAACAGATGTTAATGCTATCTAAAAAATAGTAGACAAGTTATCAACATTGCAAGGATGTACGTCGTCTTGGGTTGAAACGTTTAACGGGCTAAAAAATGTGCGAATTTACTCAACAATACCTTAGCTCTCAGCCCTTTCTACACACCGTATAAGAGGGTCATTTTAGGGGCATACATGTAAAACTGTCACGCAAAAGACATACAAAAGTCACACCAAAGGAAGCACACACTTTGAAATTGAACAGACCAGAATGACTCCCTACAGAACAACCATTCTTAAGCTGCCATTGCAGGTGCGATTGTGCAAAGTGTTCTTTTCCCTTATGGTAAAGGGGTACATACACCGCATACGCCTGCAGGAGTCCTGCACCCCAGCTTCCACTGAAGAAGCAGTGCTCATTGTGTAAAGATTAATTATATCACGCACACTACAACTGTGAAATTCACAATCATGTTTTCCTACTCAGATTTATATCTCACGATAGGCATCTGCGTGTGGCTGGGGTCACCAGGGCAGTGCCTGGGGGAGCAGGGGCAATGCCAGGGGTAGCAAATGGCTCCCCACAACTAACTTCCCTTCCCTAAAGTGTAAACAGCCACTGCACCGCATTCAGTGCAAATCGAATGCAGGAAACCTTTCATAAACCACATCCAACACCTTCCGTGCATCTGTTTTGTTTTGTGTGTTCCATCCTTTTGTCATAAGAGAGGAGATGTGCTTCTTCCCCCTTCCCCAACACACACACACACACACACACACACACACACACACACACACACACACACACTTTTCCCACAACTCCCTCATCTTCACCTAAGCACACGAGTTCTTTGGTGGGTCCCGTAGTTCACAATGTCATCACTCACGCAACACTTGCCGAGGGGATCCCTTTCATTCACTTTGAAACACTTTCTCTGTCTCTCCGACTACATCGAAACCCAGGTTCCCACCTCCTCCTGTGCCCCACACACTCTTCTCCCACCCCCGGAATTCCACCACTTGGAGTTCCCAGACTTTCAGCAAATCGCTCAGTGTCTGGCTTACCTTGTCTGAAGCGCACGCAATCTTTCGTATTTTTCCCTTCAACAACTGTGATGGCTTTTCCTCAAAATGGCTGCATTTCTACATTTGCTTCTTGAAGGACACAGTTGTGATGTCTTTTCCCCAAAGTGCTGCATTTGCTTCTTTAAGGACACATCTGTGATGTCTTATCCCCAAAATGCCTGCATTTGCTTCTTTAAGGACACATCTGTGATGGGATTTCCCCAAAATGCCTGCATTTGCTTCTTTAAGGACACACCTGTGATGGCTTTGCCCCAAAATGCCTGCATTTGCTTCTTTAAGGACACATTTGTGGTGGCTTATCCCCAAAATGCCTGCATTTGCTTCTTTAAGGACACATCTGTGATGTCTTATCCCCAAAATGCCTGCATTTGCTCCTTTAAAGACACCCCTGTGATGGCTTATCCCCAAAATGCCTGCATTTACTTCTTTAAGGACAGAGTTTTGACAGCTCTGCCCCAAAATGGCCACATTTTCTTCTTTACGGACACATCTGTGATGGCTTATCCCCAAAATGCCTGCATTTGCTTCTTTAAGGACACATCTGTGATGGCATTTCCCCAAAATGCCTGCATTTGCTTCTTTAAGGACACACCTGTGATGGCTTTGCCCCAAAATGCCTGCATTTGCTTCTTTAAGGACACATCTGTGATGGCTTTTCCCCAACATGCCTGCATTTGCTTCTTTAAGGACACACCTGTGATGGCTTTTCCCCAGAATGCCTGCATTTACTTCTTTAAGGACAGAGTTTTGACAGCTCTGCCCCAAAATGGCCACATTTTCTTCTTTAAGGACACATCTGTGATGGCTTATCCCCAAAATGCCTGCATTTGCTTCTTTAAGGACACACCTGTGATGGCTTTTCCCCAGAATGCCTGCATTTGCTTCTTTAAGGACACACATGTGATGGCTTTTCCCCAAAATGCCTGCATTTACTTCTTTAAGGACAGAGTTTTGACAGCTCTGCCCAAAAATGGCCACATTTTCTTCTTTAAGAACACATCTGTGATGGCTTTTCCCCAACATGCCTGCATTTGCTTCTTTAAGGACACACCTGTGATGGCTTTTCCCCAGAATGCCTGCATTTGCTTCTTTAAGGACACACCTGTGATGGCTTTTCCCCAGAATGCCTGCATTTAATTCTTTAGGGACACATCTGTGATTGCTTTTCCCCAAAATGCCTGCATTTACTTCTTTAAGGACAGAGTTTTGACAGCTCTGCCCCAAAATGGCCACATTTTCTTCTTTAAGAACACATCTGTGATGGCTTTTCCCCAACATGCCTGCATTTGCTTCTTTAAGGACACATCTGTGATGGCTTTTCCCCAGAATGCCTGCATTTGCTTCTTTAAGGACACACATGTGATGGCTTTTCCCCAAAATGCCTGCATTTACTTCTTTAAGGACAGAGTTTTGACAGCTCTGCCCCAAAATGGACACATTTCCTTCTTTAAGAACACATCTGTGATGGCTTTTCCCCAACATGCCTGCATTTGCTTCTTTAAGGACACACCTGTGATGGCTTTTCCCCAGAATGCCTGCATTTAATTCTTTAGGGACACATCTGTGATTGCTTTCCCCCATAATGCCAGCATTTGCCCCTGTAATAATTACACACCTGTGATGGCTTAGCTTCGAAATGCCAGGATGTGAACACTTTAAGGACACACCTGAGATGGCTTAGCTTCTAAGTACACACCTGAGATGGCTTTGCCCCAACATTTCAGAATGTTCCCCTGTAAGGATTTGCCTGGTTGTTTTGCCCTAAGGTGCCATCATTTGCCCGTGGAAGAACACACCTGTGATGGAAACAGAAACAGGGTTTCAAGTTAGACCATGCAGAACCAAAACGTTAAGCCAGATGCAGAGGGAAATCTTGCATTCATTGAGGTGACCTGAAAGCTTTGTAATATATCTTTGCTTCATATAAACCTGTGCATACACTGATTTGCACACAGGTTTCAGCATTACAAAGTACCTACTGGACATATGGACTTTATTATTAGTATTTGGGTAATTATTGGGGTATTTATTGAGTGCGGACCTAGCTTCGGGAAGCAACGGAGCACTTCACAGTCATTGGGGGAAGAACCCAGTGAGGGAGGCAGAGAAGAAAGCAGCGGAGAGTTAACAGGGGAGGCAGAGGGTGGGCAATTGGCATCAAGGGGTCTACAAGCAAGAGGGGGAATATAGCAGGGAGCAGATCACTGAGTCTAAGGTAGGGCTGCGAGTGCATGGTGTGCAGGGCCTTGCTTCGGGAGGCAACGGAGCACTTTACAATCATTGGCGGAAGAACTCAGTGAGGGAAGAAGGGAGCGGGGAGTTAACACGGAGGGCGAGGGTGGGCAATTGGAAGCTTTGGGAGAGGACAGCGGGGAGCAGATCATTGAGTCTCAGGTAGGGTGGCGAGTGCAGGGTGTGCGGGCCTGGCTTCGGGAAGCAACGGAGCACTTCACAGTCATTGGGGGAAGAACCCAGTGAGGGAGGCAGAGAAGAAAGCAGCGCAGAGTTAACAGGGGAGGCAGAGGGTGGGCAATTGGCATCAAGGGGTCTACAAGCAAGAGGGGGAATATAGCAGGGAGCAGATCACTGAGTATAAGGTTGGGCTGCGAGTGCATGGTGTGCAGGGCCTTGCTTCGGGAGGCAACGGAGCACTTTACAATCATTGGGGGAAGAACTCAGTGAGGGAAGAAGGGAGCGGGGAGTTAACACGGAGGGCGAGGGTGGGCAATTGGCAGCTTTGGGAGAGGACAGCGGGGAGCAGATCACTGAATCTCAGGTAGGGTGGCGAGTGCAGGGTGTGCGGGCCTGGCTTCGGGAAGCAACGGAGCACTTGAAACACTTGTGTATACGCGCTTATAAATGCCAGATCATATCACAATCATTGGGGGAAGAACTCAGTGAGGGAAGAAGGGAGCGGGGAGTTAACACGGAGGGCGAGGGTGGGCAATTGGCAGCTTTGGGAGAGGACAGCGGGGAGCAGATCACTGAATCTCAGGTAGGGTGGCGAGTGCAGGGTGTGCGGGCCAGGCTTCGGGAAGCAACGGAGCACTTGAAACACTTGTGTATACGCGCTTATAAATGCCAGATCATATCACAATCATTGGGGGAAGAGCCCAGTGAGGGAAGCAGAGAAGAAGGGAGCAGAGAGTTGGGAGGCTGAGGGTGGGCAATTGGCATCAAAGGGTCCACCAGCAACGGGGGGAAACAGAAGGGAGCAGATCACTGAGTCTCAGGTAGGGGGGCGAGTGCAGGGTGTGCGGGCCTGGCTTCGGGAAGCAACGGAGCACTTGAAACACTTGTGTATACGCGCTTATAAATGCCAGATCATATCACAATCATTGGGGGAAGAACTCAGTGAGGGAAGAAGGGAGCGGGGAGTTAACACGGAGGGCGAGGGTGGGCAATTGGCAGCTTTGGGAGAGGACAGCGGGGAGCAGATCACTGAATCTCAGGTAGGGTGGCGAGTGCAGGGTGTGCGGGCCAGGCTTCGGGAAGCAACGGAGCACTTGAAACACTTGTGTATACGCGCTTATAAATGCCAGATCATATCACAATCATTGGGGGAAGAGCCCAGTGAGGGAAGCAGAGAAGAAGGGAGCAGAGAGTTGGGAGGCTGAGGGTGGGCAATTGGCATCAAAGGGTCCACCAGCAACGGGGGGAAACAGAAGGGAGCAGATCAGAGAGTTGGGAGGCTGAGGGTGGGCAATTGTCAGCATTGGGGGAAGACAGTGGGGAGCAGATCACTGAGTCGCAGGTAGGGTGGTGGGTGCAGGGTGGGTGGGCCTTGCTTCGGGGAGCTACGGATCACTTTACAAACATTGGGGGAAGAACCCAGTGAGGGAAGCAGAGAAGAAGGGAGCAGGGAGTTAACAGGGGAGGGCGAGGGTGGGCAATTGGCAGCATTGGGGGAAGACAGCAGGGAGCAGATCACTGAGTCTCAGGTAGGGTGGTGAGTGCAGGGTGTTTTGACGTGGGTGTTAGGGAGGAGCCATTCCTTGAGGAGGAGGGTCTTGAGCTATTTCGTGAACTGTAGGAGTGATGGGGCGAGTCTGATGAAGTTGATGGGGGCGGAGGCCCCTTCTGTGCATGCGCTTTGTTAAATGATATTGGATTCTCAGAATGTGACATCCCCATCTCAAATTGGGCTGTCATTTCACATAGAGTATTAAAATAATGCCCATATACCTAGTAAATACATGTGCATGCTTCAGAATGTGTGGAAGTTAGGGGTTGCATTAAGCATAGACATAGTAGAAGGACTTCTGTACCCTGAGCTACCCAATCATTTCGTTTTGTTTCTTCAGCAAACATGCAACTGGTGGCTTCTAACTATTCGTATGTTAATTCACGTGTAAAGTGCTTACTGCCAACACAACCACCTCGCAGCACTGAGCAGAGGAATATCATAGGGCATAAGAGAGTGAGGACAACCCAGTGCGGTGGCAGAGAATACATACATGTGGCCTTTCTCCTGTAGCGTGTGTGGTGATCAGGGCATATGCATCTGCAGCACTGCCACACCTGAATCAGACTTGCATTTCCTGGTGGCTGGTGGCTTCCGAGCGGTGCAGCCGTCGCTGGAATATCGTGTTGCTGTCGCCGTTGTATCTCGAACCAAATTCTAACAAAAGGCTCGAGGTTGGGGGAGAAGGGGTCAGTAACTGCATTTCTTCTCCAAGAGGGCAATGTGGACGTGCCGCTGAGGCACTTGAACGCAACCCAGAGCACTACCGTCTTAGGAGGGGCCTGAGGTCTTACCTTAAAGGAGGTCTCTAATGCAGAAGATCCGGTGGCAGCTGTGTGATTTCCTACCCTTTGAAGACTCATCAGCCTGTAAAGGGAGTGCAACATTCCCTGGGCTGGAATAGTTGAGGCTGGAGTTCACTGGGGACCTGCTACGATATGGACATGGATCTTCAGGTGCGTAATTTGCAGGATTCTCTGGTTTCTTGTTGAGCTAGTAAAGGGACTGTGGTGCATAGCCCTCTTCCTATGTCGGCATCAGCGGGCGGCATGCTTCACGCATGGCACGGAGAGAGCGGCATGGGGAGGAGGGAAGACACCCCACAGCGGTGTTGCTAGGTCTGCAAAAGATCCGGGGTACGCTAATGTCGGGACTGTCAGGACTCGGGGCTAGATAGCCTTTGGTTGTAACCCCTGAGCTTCTATCCGTGGTTACAACCAAAAATTCAATGAAATGTCTTAGGTCAATTATGCTAATACCGTGTGGGGCGGCCACCTGGGATGACGCTCCCATTGCAGGTAGCCTGACACCATCATAAAACAGGTCAGACAGGAATTCCACTTGTTTCTGCAATTGAACACAATCTGAACTAGTTCCCATTACTTTGTTTACCTACTTAAATCCAGACAAAGCAGTCGCTGCAGTATAAATGCCTTCAGTGTTAGCTGCAGGGCCAAGTGGGATCCTGAGGAAGGCCTTTTCCTCTTTGCTGCCCAGCGAGTGTGTAACTGCAGCTTTCTCTACCGCCAAAGAGGACCTGGCCACCGGACTGGCAAGAACGTCGTCAATTCGACAGATCCTGGCAGCTTGGATTCCTCACCCTTCAGTTGGTGCATGTACCCCTGAGCCCCAAAGGGCCTGGCTAGTAATGGCTGCCTGCAATTCCCCTAAATGAAGACCTAGGAAGGAAGACACCGGCACCATGGTGAATAAAGCATGTTATTTTATGTATGTGTGTTTCTTTGTGCGTGCTCAAAATGGAATAATCCATTCATCACACCATGGGGCTGGATGGAATGTTAAAAGAGAAACAAAGAATAAAGAGACAGAACTCCCCTGGCCAGGAAGGGGGTGGGTAAGGGAGAAACGAACCCAAGGAGGATTTGGAAAATAATGGTTAGAAAAGAGAGAGAAAAGGAGAAAAAGCAAAAGGGAGAAGGAGAAAGGAAACAGACACAGAGTGGAGTGGAAAATAGAAAACGAAATCTCTGCGGTAGGGGGTGCGGCATCGAGCACCCCCCGACTCCCAGGGCCCTCAGACAATGGGAACGCCAGGCCCCATGTGGGAGGGTGACCGGGAGTGATGCCATGGACCCAGGCTGCATGTCAGGAACATGAGGGACAGCTCGATGTCCATAGGGCAATGGTGGCAGTCGGCCCACTCAGGGGCCATACCAGGCTGCTTCAGTAGGAGATCCCGGGCAGTGTCTATTAGGCTGACCAGGCAGAATAGGAACTGCCCAAGCCAGGCCACAAGAGGGGGACGGCCCAAATCAGGCAGCCCGGCCATTCCCCAAGTTGGCCAGCCTCATGGCCAGTGATGCAGGCCCTTTAAGAAAGGCCCCCTGGGCCGCATCTTTCATGTAGCCCAGGAGGTGAAGATCCAGAAGCCTGCTGTGCCGTGCAGGGCAGAGCGGTGTAGAATGGGATGCTGACATCTCTGGACTGCCTCTTCGTAGCAGCCCGGGTGACAAAAATCCTGCTGCGAGGAGACAGCCCTGGTGAAGCTCCAGCAGCCAGCCCCTGTGTCTCTGCGATGCGATGCTGTGGGAGCGGGCCAGTAAGAGCATCAGGCCGCGGGTCCCTGTTGCTATGGGGCGCCGCCTGACTTCAAGATGGCACCCGGGTGCATTGATGAAAACAGCGGCATCCCTTCACCATCGGGGATGCTGCCTGAAGTAGGTATGGCACTGTGGGGCATGGTGGTCACGTGGGCAGCCCCCCCCCACACCGACAGTGGGCGTGCCCAGAAGTATGTACAGTGGCCACTGGTCAAGTAGGTGAGTGTGGGTGGGCCCCAGAGTCTATGAGGCCCTCCCTGAAGACTAGTAAAGGTTGTGAATGAATGACTATTTTATTTTTAGGTGCAGCGCCCCTCCTTATCAAGCTGGGGGGTGGGTGTTGCATGAGGACTGTTCCTGACTTGGGCAAGGAATGAGTGCTTGCTGGTCTAGATTAGGGCTGGAAAACAGGGGTTACATGCAGTCTTTACATGAATCGCAGGATGCAAATGTGATCCAGGGCCTTCCATTCCTCTAGAAAGTTCTCTTTGATGTCTGATACCATAGGAAGGTCCACCCTAGGGGTGTATTTATACGGTCTTGTTTTAGGGTTCCGGGATTGCCTTGTGGCGGCTTCCTCCATGAACCCCATAGACTCATACCTGCATTTCAATCCCTTCCCTACTTCCTCTCAGGTCAGGCATTTTCCTGAAGCCTCCTCCTCATCATCAGAGGAAGATGAGGGGCTTGAAGAGGCACAGGTCAAGGTCCCAGGGGGCCCGCTAATGCCTCGCAAGGAGCCGCTGTCAGGGCAGTGGGCTGCTAACCGTTGCCCCCAATGCGCCGCATAGAGAGAAGGCCTGAGAACAAGCAGTGTTGGCAGCATCGCAGGGCAAAAGGACCATCAGTAGGAGTAGGCAAGTTTCCTAAGGAGCGGCGGGTCTAACTTGGGAAAGGGGTTCCTCGAGCCTCTTCATATTTCTTTCATTATAGGTCCCTGGACTCATTTTCCTAAAGTTGGGAATTTTCTGCTCGGTTTGACCTGAAATGGGCGTCTCATGGAAGAATTTAATGATGGGCCTCTACTGGCGAAGGCTGGTACTGGTGCAGGCGCGTCATTTCACCAAAATGGCGGGTGTAGCGGAAGCGACATCAAACGACCCTGGACCTCTGATGATGTCATTTCACCCCACCCCAAAGTGACATTACGGGAAACCATCGAACACGACCTTTCCCCCCTTGACAAAAGAGGAAGTGGCATCACATAGCTTTGGTCCTAAATTCACCATGACAAATATGGTAACCATATCACTATAATGTGATATATATTTCATACAAGAATGGATCACCATATGTATCGTTAAGATCAGCGTGTATAGGCCCATATTACCAAATGACTGTGAATGCAAGCAGACGTGCATGGCCACATGATAATGATGTGTTATTATATAGCACTTACGCTTAAGCCCTTTATATAGAACAAATATACACCCAATATCACCCAACCTGTGTTGGTACTCATTTATCGACCTCAGAAGGATGAAAGGCTGAGTTGAGGCGTTTAAGAACAGACTAAATCAGTGACTCACCTGCTGAAGGGACTTGCCGGCAGGTACGGCCTGCTTGATATCTTGCTGCAAGTTTATTTCATTTCCTTTTAGCACGCCCTGGCGTGCGGGCGGGTGACTGGACGCCCCGTGTAATTATATCTTTGTTTGCTACTGATGTAGTTATCATTTTAGCATTTATTTAAATGTTCTTGTATTCGCCGTCCTCATCACCGCAGAAAGGTGCCTGGCTTCCGCTGCAGACACGCTTTGCGGTCTGTCTTTTCTGTTCATTCCCTGAGTGGGAGGGACAGAGCACCCTCTGCTCTTATTGGAGTGCTCTGCCTGCAATGAGTGACACCGGCAGGTACGGCCCGCTTGATATCTTGCTACAAGTTCCTTTTAGCACGTGCTGGCGTGCGGGAGGGTGACTAGACGCCCTGTGTAATTTTATCTTTGTGTGCTGCTGATGTGGTTAGCATTTTAGCATTTATTTTACTTTCTTTGTATTCGCCGTCCTCATCACGGCAGGAAGGTGCCTGGCTTCCCCTACAGACACGAAGTGCGGTCTGTCTTTTCTGTTCATTTCCTGAGTGGGAGGGACAGAGCTAGTGCGATGTGGGCCGATACTTAAGTGGCACACCCTGGGAGCGCAGCGGGCTAGAGCCTCGCGTGCCAAGGTCTGGCCCGTATGGGCTTGTCCGTGCACAGGCCAGGCAAGGGGCACATCCTAAAGGTAATGTTCCTTTCCATGTGTCCTCTAGCTATTTGGTCCGCAGTGATTTGCTACTTCTAGCCCCCATTCAGACTGTCTGGCCTCCTGGATTCTGTAAAGCATGCCCTCCTGCCAAGTGTCAACTCCAATCTTCCATTGCACTCGGGAGGATAGCTTAACGGCAACGTGCTTGCCTTGGAAGCAAGATGACACGGAGCAACATGGGTTCGATCCCCGGGTCCGCGCTTAGAAACCTCTGGGTATTAAGCGCGTTATAAATAACCTATCATATCATTTCATTACACTGCTTTTTATGAAACACTCGTTCTCTGGTCGCTCATGCCCTGGATTGTCATGACCTGCTGAATACCTTTCAAGCTGATCTGTTGTTTGTGAATGAGACCTGGCTCCGGGACAGCTCGGGCCCTTCCATAATTCAAGCCCTGCCCCCTAACTATGAGCTTGTCCATTGTGACCGTCCCTCTAGCCATCCGGGGGGAGTTTCTTTAATTCATGAAGCCATTTTTAAAATCTCTTGTATTACACTCGATCACACCTTGAAGATGAGAGCCTATTAGACCGTGTTACGGTCTCACCCACCTTCACCCGGCCTGTTCTTGTGATCTATCAGCCTCTGGGCCTTGATAGTATCTTCTGTTCCGAATTTCCTGCCTTTGTGTCCGAACCTCAGCTCAAATGTTCCAACCTTTTGATTGGGGGCGACTTTAATCTCCCTATCAGTATGGCTAGTGCTCCACAGGTCTCCACTTTCTTTGCTTCCATGTCAGATCTCGGTCTTCCTCGGCAGGTTGTTGACCCTACCCATCAGTTGGGCAACATCCTTTTGTGTTTGCACCCGAGACCTTTTTTACCATTACTCCTTCCTTCCCTGTAATTTGGTCCGATCACTTTGTTGTGCAATTCTCCATTCCACTACTGGCTGCTATTCCACCTGTGGTCCGTCAGGTCGTTCTTAAATGCAGCTGGCACCTTGTTTCCAAATCCGATCTTGCGGCTTGTCTCACCTCCCAATGTACTAGGACTATGCCTTGTTCTCTGACGAATTTGCCTTCTACATTCTCTACTGTTGCTGACTCCTTGGCTCCTCTTAAGCTTTGTAATAGAAAAAAACGCCCCTAGGAACCCTAGTTCTCTGATGACCTTAAGGCTTATGAACTTTTTTGTCGGCAGGCGGAAAGGAAGTGGAGAGCTGGCTACAGTGTGGCTGATAAGATTCTCTTCCGCCTAGCCACCAATACTTATCAGAAGGCCATCATTTTAGCCAAACAATCTTTTCTTAGTGCAAAAGTTGAGGCAGCAATAAACCAACCTAAAGCATTGTTCGATCTGGTTCACTCACTGATTCTGCCTCCTCAGCACCTCTGCGAGTCTCTCACTGACTTTTTTGCTGATAAGATCGACATCATCTGTCAGAAAATAACTAATACTGCCTCGTGGTCTGTGTCTTTCTCTCTCCTCCCTCTCTCTCTACTTCTGATGCTAACTGGTCTACCTTTCCTATTCTTTCTGATCATGATGTTCTGGCTGCTTTTCATATGCTTAAATCTGCCCCACCGCTTGACCCTACTCCTCTTGCTCTTCTTAAGGAGATTACGGGGGGAAGATTGTATCACTGATTACATCAGCAGTTAATACGTCTCTCCTCTGGTTTTATTCCCTGGAACATGCTGTAGTAATTCCTCTGCTTAAGAAACCCTCTCTCGATCCTTCTCTTCTTTCTAATTTCCACCCTATCTCGCTCCTCCCTTTTCTTATGAAGCTTTTTGAGTCCCTGGCTTTCCTCATTTCTTGAATCTTCCGGTTTCTTCGATTCTTTTCAATCTGGTTTCTGCCCTTGGAGGGGCACCAAGTCAGTTCTTGTGTCCGTGATTGACGACCTCGCTGGTTGATCAGGGTGGTGTCGGGGCACTGATTTTATTAGATCTGTCAGCTGCTTTCGATACCGTTGATCATCCCACCCATATCACCCGGCTGTCCTCTGCACGTCTGTCAGGCCAGGTCCTGGCTTGGTTCTCTGCCTTTCTGGCTGACCGTTCCCAGTTTGTTGTTCTTGCTCCCTACTGCTCTAGGTCTGTTTCCTTATCCTGCGGTGTCCTGCAGGGTTCTGCTCTATCTCGCACTCTGTTCAACATTTATATTCAGCCACTTCTCTGCCTTTTCCATTCCCATGGCTTCTTGTGTAACTCCTACATACTTCGTCTGGATCTCGCCAGGCCTCATACTGCTGCATGGCTTAACGAGTGCCTTGAAGACCTGGGTTTACGGATGGCCAAGAACTGGCTGAAGCTGAATGGTGAAAAGACAGCGGTTCTGGTTGTTGGCACCTCCAGCCCTCTGTCTTTCTGGACTCATGACTTCTGGCCTGCCATTCTTGGCCCATTCCCCTCCCCTGCTTCCTCTGGGGGTTAAAATATCCTCCACTCTTTCTATGTGTGACTAGGTCGCCTCCGTCTGAAAATCGGCAATTTCAAACTTAAAATCCTACGGAAAGTCCTGCTTTTTATTCCTATGAGCTTTCAGGCACCCATGGTAGCTGCCCTCGTGCTTAGCAATATCGATTATTGCAACGCACTCTATCTAGCTCAACCTGCTTATCCTGTGCGCCGTCTGCAGCTCCTTCAGAATGCAGCGGTCAGGTCAGTAACCCACCCTCCTTTTGGCGCACATATATCGCCCCTTCTATGACTGCTTCACTGGCTTCCGCTTGGGAAACGTGTCCTTTTTAAGTCACTCTGTATTGTGCACAGAACTTTTTTTATAAATGTGGCGCTGAATACCTGCAAACTAAATACCTTCCTTACGTTTCCCCCCGAGATCCCTTTGTTCGCAATCATCCTTTTTGATTCAAGTCCCTCGGGTCAAACTCTCTCGCATGGGTGGCCGTGCCTTTTCTGCGGCAGCGGCTCAGGCCTGGGATTCACTCCCCCTGTCCTTGCACGCTTCCTCTGACCATCTCCCCTTTCACAGGGTTTTGAAGACCTCTCTGTTTTGATCTTAGCCTGCTATATCCTGTTTGATATGCCTGTTTTGGTGAGGGCCATGATGTCCTTGGGTGAACGTGAGCTATATAAATTCATATAACATAACAAGTGTGTCTGAAATAATGCTTTCATGAGTCCAGCAATTAATGTATAGTCTCGGGAGGATAGCTCAGGGGCAACGCGCTTGTCTTGAGAGCAAAACGACACAGAGCAACGCAAGTTCAATCCCCGGGTCCTCTGGGTATTAAGTGCGTTATAAATAACCTATCATATCATATAGAATTCCAGAAAAACAAATTATTTGTTATTCCCATTCTTTCTTATTTAGGGTCACTGCTCAAAGTGTTGCCCAGGAACTTAAATAAAAAATTATAATATATATATATATTCAGTGAAAAAACGTTGTTAAAAGGGACGTTATGGTTAAGTTGCGCTACTAAAAACCTATCAAATTCAGTAAAAAAACGTTGTTAAAGGGACGTTATGGTTCAAAGTAAAACTGAAAACCCCCTGAAATTCGGCAGTTATGATAAGATAAGCAACCATAACTCGCGCCACCGTGTGCTGCTAACACTAACACCCAGGACATCAAAGATGACATCACAAATGTCACTGATGACATCAGATGGCTGGCTCTCCCTTTTTTCCTTTACTGACATATCTAAGTCACATAGTTTTCTTCAGTAACAGTCAGGAAGTAAAAATTGAAAAGGTACTATATTTGTAGACTTAGGGTCAACACAAGAGAACTGTGAGGTGGGAATGCACAGCTAATGTAAATCAGGATAATTGATGTGGAGTAGAAGCACACAAGGTGTTAGTTCACACTATTAAATAAAGAAATAATGTCAATGAATTTTATGGTGAAATTTCAGGTGCAGGCGGGCTAACGTCACAAGACCACTTGGGACAAAATATCTAAACAACCTAAACTACCTATTGCTAGGCAGTAAGCCCAAATGCACTCCTACCGAATCTTCGTTCGGGAGTTAAATGTTGACTCTTAGTTGATCAATTAATACTCTCATGTGGAAAGAGTGTTAATTGAGTCTTGACTTTAACAAATTACAAAATAGAAAATAAATAGCATCAATAAAGGGTAAACCGGGCATGTAAGATCACTTATGTAACCAATTATACAGATCTGGTACTGACTAATACTTTTTAATACTTTTTAATAGACCTCTCCAGGTCTGTTTTTTCCAAACAAATGAACAATGTACAAAAGAATTATTCAGACAATGGTGAAGCATCCAGGAATTCTCATTCCAATTAACAAACAGAGTATATCCTGGTTCGTGAAGGTACATAAATGCAACAAAAGCAGAAAGCAAGTAGCTCAAAGCCTAGCATAATTATTTACATCCTGTAAATGTTCAAAGGGACATGTATACATTTCATTAACCAATTGTAAACCAGCGATATAAATTTGACAAACAGCAATAAGTTCACTCTTGGGGTTTTGTATTGTGAAGTAGCTCCATTCAGGGAAGCCCCTTTTAATAGGTGACATAGGTAACCAACGCGTTTCGGATCGAATGATCCATCTTCAGGGTGGGGACTTCACTGTTCCTGTATGTAGTAGGGTAGTGATTGCTAAATGCGTTCTAAAAGCCTTTCCTGCGGGGAATTCAAAAGAGTAAACATTACCATTTAAGCTAATCAGTGAGGTTAACTGATGTAATTTTGAACCGAAATAAGTAGAGAGGTAATGGGTACTAACCTCAATCTGAGGCTGATAAAGTTCCAATTCAGACCCAGTCAACAGCTGTAATGCGCCGTAGGCCGGGAAGTGACAGAATACGGCCGGGACACCCTATAAGGAATAGTAACAGAGTAATGATCAGACCAAACAGTCATGAGTCATCTAGATGGTCATAACAAAGTTTTCTCAACGAGCTATGTCTAAGCTATCCACCGAGGGGATAGAAACAGATATTAAATGTATATAGGAGCGCAAGCCTGGTATCTCGCTACGAGATACATGAAGTTCAATGCATCACGCCAAGTGTAAAAAGGCGGGTGCAAAAAAGTGCAGACGCAGGTGCGCCGTCCACACGGAGTCTAAAGACCTACCTAGGTTGCAGATAAACACCGAGTGAGCCGACAGCTGTAAGCGCAGCGGCTCCACTGCGGTAGGCATTAGTTGTTGTCCCGGTAACCCCACGCATGCGCGCTGGGCCAGCCGGGAAATCCGCCATATTGGTGTGGGCCACTCGTCGCAGAGAGAGGAGCTCCATAGAGTAATAGGTAAGAGCACCTTGGAATCAATGTAACCCATGTAGCGGGGTCTCTATATTAAATATGTAGAGGAAAGCACTCAAACAGGCATTGCTTACTCTGGGATGCGAGTGGGGGCACCACCGCGAAACCAGAAGGATTCGCGGGATGCCCCCATCTCGCATCAATATAAATGACAATTCTATGGGGGGGTATCTCAGGTGGCCGTATCTCTGTACTAAAAAGAGGTATTGAACTGGCGAGTCAAGCCAATATAGCTATGTGCATTCCTAATCTACTAATCACCAAGTGACAAAGTCATAGAGTAAATGTATCGACAAGCCCATGGTAACGAATCGAGTGGACAAAGAGGGGAATATGTGATATCACACAATCTAGATTTTAAGGACACAGGCTCTAGATGTTTGAGAACGAAAACCTAATAAGGAATAAAGAAAGTGGAAATATGAGCTCAGAGTCACAATGGCGTGGGGACAACCCTATTTACAGCTTGGGGTGAGGCATTGTAGTCCATGAAACAATCATATGTCAGTTACCCTTGCAGCTGGGCGGACATTGTGGCGATTCAGGCTAATTTATACAAAGCACATTAAATCAAATTCAACATTCATCCCCCGGGGGTGCAGTGAGTCTAGAAGATCAATCCATAGTATTTCACGTTGTGCTAATTTCCGTTGTATATCTCCCCCCCTGGTACCTGATGTCACTTGTTCTAAAATAACACATTTTAACTGCGCCACAGTGTGGCGTGCCTCTGTGAAGTGCAATGAAACAGGTGATTTGGGACTCTTGTTCCGAATATTAGACTTATGCTCAGTCCATCTTGTTTTTGCTTTCCGAGTAGTCATTCCTACATAATAGAGTCCACATGGACATTTCAGTGCATATATCACATTTTGAGCATCACAGGTACAGGAGTGTTTTAATTGTAAAGGTTTGCCAGAATGGGGGTGTGTAATGTGATTGCCCTTTATGATGTTGCCACAGTGTTGACAATTGTGGCATGGAATAGTGCCTTTGTGTTGGGTGGACGGACCCCCAACTGGGATCTCAGCTTTCACTAGGGTCTTTCGTATAGATTTGCTATTTCTATAGGCAAACGTTGGAGGATCAGGGAAAAGATGTTGCAATTGTGGGTCCAATTGTAGCATGGGCCAGTTTTTTTTGATGGCTTTCTTAATTCTTGTGCTCTGGACCGAGTAGGTGGTAACATATACCAGTGTTTCTCGAGATTTTGTTGGTTTCGGTACTAGTAGTGAGTCCCTGTTTATCTCACGGACCTTTCCTGATACATCTGAGATCAATGTAGAGTCGTATCCTCTTGCTGTGAATTTATTTTCCACTACAGAGACAAGTACAACAACTATACATTTCCTGGATGTGGAAATTTACGTGGCTGGAGCTAAACTGGAGACCAGGATTTACACCAAACCAACCGACAGGAATAGTCTATTACTCGCCACAAGTTTCCATCCTAAACGAACCATTGACAGTGTGCCACTGAGTCAATTTCTACGTTATAGGAGGAACATCTCAGAACCCACTGAATATGAACGTCAGGTGATTACACTGGAAAATAAATTCACAGCAAGAGGATACGACTCTACATTGATCTCAGATGTATCAGGAAAAGTCCGTGAGATAAACAGGGACTCACTACTAGTACCGAAACCAACAAAATCTCGAGAAACACTGGTATATGTTACCACCTACTCGGTCCAGAGCACAAGAATTAAGAAAGCCATCAAAAAAAACTGGCCCATGCTACAATTGGACCCACAATTGCAACATCTTTTCCCTGATCCTCCAACGTTTGCCTATAGAAATAGCAAATCTATACGAAAGACCCTAGTGAAAGCTGAGATCCCAGTTGGGGGTCCGTCCACCCAACACAAAGGCACTATTCCATGCCACAATTGTCAACACTGTGGCAACATCATAAAGGGCAATCACATTACACACCCCCATTCTGGCAAACCTTTACAATTAAAACACTCCTGTACCTGTGATGCTCAAAATGTGATATATGCACTGAAATGTCCATGTGGACTCTATTATGTAGGAATGACTACTCGGAAAGCAAAAACAAGATGGACTGAGCATAAGTCTAATATTCGGAACAAGAGTCCCAAATCACCTGTTTCATTGCACTTCACAGAGGCACGCCACACTGTGGCGCAGTTAAAATGTGTTATTTTAGAACAAGTGACATCAGGTACCAGGGGGGGAGATATACAACGGAAATTAGCACAACGTGAAATACTATGGATTGATCTTCTAGACTCACAGCACCCCCGGGGGATGAATGTTGAATTTGATTTAATGTGCTTTGTATAAATTAGCCTGAATCGCCACAATGTCCGCCCAGCTGCAAGGGTAACTGACATATGATTGTTTCATGGACTACAATGCCTCACCCCAAGCTGTAAATAGGGTTGTCCCCACGCCATTGTGACTCTGAGCTCATATTTCCACTTTCTTTATTCCTTATTAGGTTTTCGTTCTCAAACATCTAGAGCCTGTGTCCTTAAAATCTAGATTGTGTGATATCACATATTCCCCTCTTTGTCCACTCGATTCGTTACCATGGGCTTGTCGATACATTTACTCTATGACTTTGTCACTTGGTGATTAGTAGATTAGGAATGCACATAGCTATATTGGCTTGACTCGCCAGTTCAATACCTCTTTTTAGTACAGAGATACGGCCACCTGAGATACCCCCCCATAGAATTGTCATTTATATTGATGCGAGATGGGGGCACCCCGCGAATCCTTCTGGTTTCGCGGTGGTGCCCCCACTCGCATCCCAGAGTAAGCAATGCCTGTTTGAGTGCTTTCCTCTACATATTTAATATAGAGACCCCGCTACATGGGTTACATTGATTCCAAGGTGCTCTTACCTATTACTCTATGGAGCTCCTCTCTCTGCGACGAGTGGCCCACACCAATATGGCGGATTTCCCGGCTGGCCCAGCGCGCATGCGTGGGGTTACCGGGACAACAACTAATGCCTACCGCAGTGGAGCCGCTGCGCTTACAGCGGTCGGCTCACTCGGTGTTTATCTGCAACCTAGGTAGGTCTTTAGACTCCGTGTGGACGGCGCACCTGCGTCTGCACTTTTTTGCACCCGCCTTTTTACACTTGGCGTGATGCATTGAACTTCATGTATCTCGTAGCGAGATACCAGGCTTGCGCTCCTATATACATTTAATATCTGTTTCTATCCCCTCGGTGGATAGCTTAGACATAGCTCGTTGAGAAAACTTTGTTATGACCATCTAGATGACTCATGACTGTTTGGTCTGATCATTACTCTGTTACTATTCCTTATAGGGTGTCCCGGCCGTATTCTGTCACTTCCCGGCCTACGGCGCATTACAGCTGTTGACTGGGTCTGAATTGGAACTTTATCAGCCTCAGATTGAGGTTAGTACCCATTACCTCTCTACTTATTTCGGTTCAAAATTACATCAGTTAACCTCACTGATTAGCTTAAATGGTAATGTTTACTCTTTTGAATTCCCCGCAGGAAAGGCTTTTAGAACGCATTTAGCAATCACTACCCTACTACATACAGGAACAGTGAAGTCCCCACCCTGAAGATGGATCATTCGATCCGAAACGCGTTGGTTACCTATGTCACCTATTAAAAGGGGCTTCCCTGAATGGAGCTACTTCACAATACAAAACCCCAAGAGTGAACTTATTGCTGTTTGTCAAATTTATATCGCTGGTTTACAATTGGTTAATGAAATGTATACATGTCCCTTTGAACATTTACAGGATGTAAATAATTATGCTAGGCTTTGAGCTACTTGCTTTCTGCTTTTGTTGCATTTATGTACCTTCACGAACCAGGATATACTCTGTTTGTTAATTGGAATGAGAATTCCTGGATGCTTCACCATTGTCTGAATAATTCTTTTGTACATTGTTCATTTGTTTGGAAAAAACAGACCTGGAGAGGTCTATTAAAAAGTATTAAAAAGTATTAGTCAGTACCAGATCTGTATAATTGGTTACATAAGTGATCTTGCATGCCCGGTTTACCCTTTATTGATGCTATTTATTTTCTATTTTGTAATTTGTTAAAGTCAAGACTCAATTAACACTCTTTCCACATGAGAGTATTAATTGATCAACTAAGAGTCAACATTTAACTCCCGAACGAAGATTCGGTAGGAGTGCATTTGGGCTTACTGCCTAGCAATAGGTAGTTTAGGTTGTTTAGATATTTTGTCCCAAGTGGTCTTGTGACGTTAGCCCGCCTGCACCTGAAATTTCACCATAAAATTCATTGACATTATTTCTTTATTTAATAGTGTGAACTAACACCTTGTGTGCTTCTACTCCACATCAATTATCCTGATTTACATTAGCTGTGCATTCCCACCTCACAGTTCTCTTGTGTTTTCCTTCTCTGACCACACAAAGGGAATTGCACGCACCTTCTAGATATTCGGTATTATATAATACCTGGATCTGTTCTCTAGCGAACAGTATAATATGTCTTTCTCTAAAATAGACCAGACTACAAATAACAGAGCTGAAACTTTAGCTTTCAGCGAAGAAGAAGCCACGAGAATCCTGGGGCTGATTAAGATAGCAGGAACTGAACTTACAACCACTGACAAACCAGAAGCCCTGATTCGACAATTAGAGTGGAAGATTCGAAGGGAAATCAATCTCAAGTTACATGCATCAACTTTAGCTCAGTATTTCACCACAAAGAGGATACCAAGAGGCCTGAGGGTAAACCTCGAACCCACCTTATGCAAAGAAAATCCTGCCTTTGTGAAACGTTGGCATTTGATCCTCAATAAATGCTCACTGGATTTGATCATTTTAACGATTGAAGAACTGGCTCGTTCTTTGACTACCTTGAATGAAGATATAGAAGGTCTCAAAACTTCACTAAGCAAAACCTACACGGCAGATCAACTTAAACAAATTCTTGAAGAAACCAATCAGAAACTAGCAAACTATTCACAGGAACTTGAAGCTAAAAAGATCAGGAAGTTCAGAAGGGACACGCAAGACTATAAGTTGGACATAGTCTATAGTTGGCAAGCCTATTACGGGTACTACCCGAATAAACAGAATAGTAGCAATCCACGGAAGACTGGACACCCATCTACTGGGAACACCTCTTCTGACGCTTCCAGCACAGAACTAGACGCCATATCAGGTCAGACCGTGGAAATAACACCAGGTCCCTCAGCCAGCGAGCCCACGAACCATGAAGCTACGACTTCCCCTTTTTTAGAAAAAAGCCGACTCGAAGAGGACAAAAGAAAAAATCCACAGAGAAAGAAGGGGACGAAGAAACCCTGATAGTCAATATTTCGTCATACCATCTCTCGAAGATGGAGACACAAGTTCTGAGGAAAGGTTTATCCTTTGTTCCAATGAATAACAGTACCTTATTGAGGGAAAAGATTGATTTCTTTAAACTTATGCGCAAATTGAAGCTTAAAGTATTCTTCAACTCCCTGGAAGAAGACAACATCGAAAAGGAACCACATGAATTCCTAGAGCTTACTCCTAAAAGTACTTTTAATCCCCCAATACATAACCATATACTATCCACTTTTGAGAAGACCGTACTTGAAGACTTCAAGAAGATACGATTCAAAACTAAGGCTCAAGGAAACTTCACTAAAATCGAACGCCAGACATTGAAAAATCTATTAGACAATCAAACTATCATCTTCAAACCAGCAGATAAGGGAGGAGCCCTAGTCCTGATGGACAAACAGGATTACCTTGATGAAATTGAAGGCCAATTAAGAGACGAGGAAACTTACCTTGAGGTCCCTATGAACCGAACAGAAACAGTGCGAGCTCTGATTGAAAAAGTCCTGGATGAGGCCGAAGAGAATGACGTAATCTCTGAGAAAACACGCCGGTTTCTCGACAATAAACATCCCATCATGCCGGTGATGTATATCTTACCTAAAATCCATAAGAGACTGTTAAAACCTCCAGGCCGCCCCATTATAGCAGCTACTAACAGCATCCTTGAACCTTTGGCACAATATCTGGACAAAATACTTCAACCCTTGGTCCAAGAGACGCCGACTTATGTGAAGGACACCATGCACTTCCTGCAACTGTTGAAGAACACGCAGTTTGTGGAAGGGAGAGATATATTATTTACTATGGACGTTACGTCCTTATACACAAATATTGCCCATGAAGCTGGCCTAGAAGCTATAGAATGGCTTATTTTGAGATCGGACAAATGTCAAGGAGACCGGCTGTTCATTCTCTCCCTCTTGAAATTGGTACTTAACAACAACTTTTTTAAGTTTCAGGATAGATACTTTATCCAAATTTCAGGCACAAGCATGGGTGCAGCTATGGCACCGTGCTATGCCAATGCATTTATGTACTATCTGGAATACGAACATGTTCTCACATCACCAAGATGGATGAGACACCTATCCCTGTACGTGAGATACATTGATGACGTCTTTGGGGTATGGACTGGTCCTCAAGACGAATTGGTCAATTTCTTTGACATGATGAATCGGATGAATTCACGCATTAGGTTTACTACAGAGACAAGTACAACAACTATACATTTCCTGGATGTGGAAATTTACGTGGCTGGAGCTAAACTGGAGACCAGGATTTACACCAAACCAACCGACAGGAATAGTCTATTACTCGCCACAAGTTTCCATCCTAAACGAACCATTGACAGTGTGCCACTGAGTCAATTTCTACGTTATAGGAGGAACATCTCAGAACCCACTGAATATGAACGTCAGGTGATTACACTGGAAAATAAATTCACAGCAAGAGGATACGACTCTACATTGATCTCAGATGTATCAGGAAAGGTCCGTGAGATAAACAGGGACTCACTACTAGTACCGAAACCAACAAAATCTCGAGAAACACTGGTATATGTTACCACCTACTCGGTCCAGAGCACAAGAATTAAGAAAGCCATCAAAAAAAACTGGCCCATGCTACAATTGGACCCACAATTGCAACATCTTTTCCCTGATCCTCCAACGTTTGCCTATAGAAATAGCAAATCTATACGAAAGACCCTAGTGAAAGCTGAGATCCCAGTTGGGGGTCCGTCCACCCAACACAAAGGCACTATTCCATGCCACAATTGTCAACACTGTGGCAACATCATAAAGGGCAATCACATTACACACCCCCATTCTGGCAAACCTTTACAATTAAAACACTCCTGTACCTGTGATGCTCAAAATGTGATATATGCACTGAAATGTCCATGTGGACTCTATTATGTAGGAATGACTACTCGGAAAGCAAAAACAAGATGGACTGAGCATAAGTCTAATATTCGGAACAAGAGTCCCAAATCACCTGTTTCATTGCACTTCACAGAGGCACGCCACACTGTGGCGCAGTTAAAATGTGTTATTTTAGAACAAGTGACATCAGGTACCAGGGGGGGAGATATACAACGGAAATTAGCACAACGTGAAATACTATGGATTGATCTTCTAGACTCACTGCACCCCCGGGGGATGAATGTTGAATTTGATTTAATGTGCTTTGTATAAATTAGCCTGAATCGCCACAATGTCCGCCCAGCTGCAAGGGTAACTGACATATGATTGTTTCATGGACTACAATGCCTCACCCCAAGCTGTAAATAGGGTTGTCCCCACGCCATTGTGACTCTGAGCTCATATTTCCACTTTCTTTATTCCTTATTAGGTTTTCGTTCTCAAACATCTAGAGCCTGTGTCCTTAAAATCTAGATTGTGTGATATCACATATTCCCCTCTTTGTCCACTCGATTCGTTACCATGGGCTTGTCGATACATTTACTCTATGACTTTGTCACTTGGTGATTAGTAGATTAGGAATGCACATAGCTATATTGGCTTGACTCGCCAGTTCAATACCTCTTTTTAGTACAGAGATACGGCCACCTGAGATACCCCCCCATAGAATTGTCATTTATATTGATGCGAGATGGGGGCACCCCGCGAATCCTTCTGGTTTCGCGGTGGTGCCCCCACTCGCATCCCAGAGTAAGCAATGCCTGTTTGAGTGCTTTCCTCTACATATTTAATATAGAGACCCCGCTACATGGGTTACATTGATTCCAAGGTGCTCTTACCTATTACTCTATGGAGCTCCTCTCTCTGCGACGAGTGGCCCACACCAATATGGCGGATTTCCCGGCTGGCCCAGCGCGCATGCGTGGGGTTACCGGGACAACAACTAATGCCTACCGCAGTGGAGCCGCTGCGCTTACAGCGGTCGGCTCACTCGGTGTTTATCTGCAACCTAGGTAGGTCTTTAGACTCCGTGTGGACGGCGCACCTGCGTCTGCACTTTTTTGCACCCGCCTTTTTACACTTGGCGTGATGCATTGAACTTCATGTATCTCGTAGCGAGATACCAGGCTTGCGCTCCTATATACATTTAATATCTGTTTCTATCCCCTCGGTGGATAGCTTAGACATAGCTCGTTGAGAAAACTTTGTTATGACCATCTAGATGACTCATGACTGTTTGGTCTGATCATTACTCTGTTACTATTCCTTATAGGGTGTCCCGGCCGTATTCTGTCACTTCCCGGCCTACGGCGCATTACAGCTGTTGACTGGGTCTGAATTGGAACTTTATCAGCCTCAGATTGAGGTTAGTACCCATTACCTCTCTACTTATTTCGGTTCAAAATTACATCAGTTAACCTCACTGATTAGCTTAAATGGTAATGTTTACTCTTTTGAATTCCCCGCAGGAAAGGCTTTTAGAACGCATTTAGCAATCACTACCCTACTACATACAGGAACAGTGAAGTCCCCACCCTGAAGATGGATCATTCGATCCGAAACGCGTTGGTTACCTATGTCACCTATTAAAAGGGGCTTCCCTGAATGGAGCTACTTCACAATACAAAACCCCAAGAGTGAACTTATTGCTGTTTGTCAAATTTATATCGCTGGTTTACAATTGGTTAATGAAATGTATACATGTCCCTTTGAACATTTACAGGATGTAAATAATTATGCTAGGCTTTGAGCTACTTGCTTTCTGCTTTTGTTGCATTTATGTACCTTCACGAACCAGGATATACTCTGTTTGTTAATTGGAATGAGAATTCCTGGATGCTTCACCATTGTCTGAATAATTCTTTTGTACATTGTTCATTTGTTTGGAAAAAACAGACCTGGAGAGGTCTATTAAAAAGTATTAAAAAGTATTAGTCAATACCAGATCTGTATAATTGGTTACATAAGTGATCTTACATGCCCGGTTTACCCTTTATTGATGCTATTTATTTTCTATTTTGTAATTTGTTAAAGTCAAGACTCAATTAACACTCTTTCCACATGAGAGTATTAATTGATCAACTAAGAGTCAACATTTAACTCCCGAACGAAGATTCGGTAGGAGTGCATTTGGGCTTACTGCCTAGCAATAGGTAGTTTAGGTTGTTTAGACTTAGGGTCAAGTCATATCATATGAAACATATACATAGCGGAAGACACAGGCTTGAAAGAGAGCAATCCTTTCTGTGCATGAAGATAATCATTAGAGTTATCAGCATTTTCTCATAGTTTTCTTTTTATTACTATACCTTTCCTGTATATGCTCATATTTGTAAACATTGTACTCACACTCCTTTCCTTAGGGTTCACTGACATCATTTGATACACAAACATACAGTAAGTAGCAGCTTTGAAACAGAGCAATCATTTCTCTGCATAAAGATAATCAGTTAGGTTATGAACTCTTTCTGCTACTACTTCTGCTTTTTTGCTTAATTCTCTGTCTCTGTATATACTCATATTTGTATGTGTTGTTGTCTCTTTGTGTTTTGTCTGTATTAAGTGTAATTATGTATTAAGTGGGTTTTATTAGCTACTTATTACATGTTTCACAGTACGCAAAACTCTAATAAGAAAGCAGTTATCATTTCATTATTCTACATGGCAAGATTATGAATATTGCACCTTCATCATGTATACTGCACACACTGCCTAAGTTTCTGCATGAGTTGCTTAGTATACTGGATAGAACTTCATAATAGAATGCTATTTATATCAATGCATTGCTTAATGCACTAATTAGCTCATGATATTTATTCAAATGATCCTTCACACTTTTTGGTCAACATTATAAGAATCCCTCCTACAGAGTTTTCATGAAAAGTAAATGCACATGTGATGTCATCAGTGATGTCATCAATGACATTTGTGATGTCATCTTTGATGTCCTGGGTGTTAGTGTTAGCAGTGCACGGTGGCGCGAGTTATGGTTGCTTATCTTACCATAATGCCGAATTTCAGGGGTTTTTCAGTTTTACTTTGAACCATAACGTCCCTTTAACAACGTTTTTTTACTGAATTTGATAGGTTTTTAGTAGCGCAACTTAACCATAACGTCCCTTTTAACAACGTTTATTCACTGAATTTCATATGTTTTTAGTAGCACAACTTAACCATAATATCCCTGACTTTATATACATGTAACATAGAACATACTGAACCCCTAGCTAGTGATTTCGATGTCCGCGGACTACCGCCATGTCCGCGGACATATCGAAAATCTGAGCGTGGTGAATGTAAATTTAAATAGTGTGCCCCATTTCCCCTTTGAGGTTGGCTCTGAAAAGAGCGTTTTTTTTTGCAGATGCTTGACAGACACATGTTATTTTGTATTTTTTATTTTTTTATTTTTCTTACTTTACTCCTAAAATCTTCACATAATCTTCTCCAATGCAACCCTTACATTCCAAAACAGAATGGCATTTCCCATAAAAGATAAGGAAATGCCATCTTCTTTAAAATAAACAGCATTACTGGAATCAATATTCTCATTATTATAGAAGAACATACCAGCTCTAAGCATGAAGGCACACATGCCTCGGTTGATTACACACCTAGCATTGTTTTGCTGAGGACAAAAAACTGAACTATTGTCCCATATTGCCCTAGGTACTAATCCAGAAAAAATGACTTTGGCATTTGGAAGGATGTTCATTACTGCTTGAACCAAGTGTTCCAAATCTGCCAACAAAGTAGGGGCACTGACATAGCCCAAATGGAAAGCACCATAGTGCAAAACTACCACATGGGGACTGTTGATCCTGCCCATATCTTCACAAACTTGTACAATTCCCTGTACTTTGCAATCAGGCACAGTGCTCCACACCACCTCCACTCCTTTAACATCAAAATTCTTTGCAACATGCCTGCATTGAGCATACTGTTGTAACCCATGCACAAACATATCTCCGAGCACCAACACCCTGACTTTCTCCACTTCTGCCATCTTCACTACACACAGTCTCTTTGAACACAAATCCACAACCTCAACATCTGATTGGCTGATCCCTACAGTCTTCTTTCCATGCTGGATTTGCTGGAAAACCCGGGATGTAGCACGCCCTGTCCGCAGACCGCATAACTCTTAGACAGCCCTTCTACCATTTCCACTTCATTCTCTGTGCCATTCCCTCATTGGATACAGCTAAGCAGGCACACAATACGGAGAACGTCCTCAGAACACCCCCATTTTGTTTATTTTCGAACATTTCAGGACACCACGAGTGTTCTTAGAACACATTCAACTTTCCAGCGATCAATACGGACAACGTCCTCAGAACACCCCCATTTTCTTTATGTACGAACATTTCAGGACACCGCGAGTGTTCTTAGAACACTTTCAGCTTGACAACGAACAATACAGACAACGTCTTCAGGACACCCCCTGCGAACATTCCAGGACCCCACAAGTCTTCTTAGAACACTTTCAACTTGACACCGAATCCATTCTGCTTTATTTACGAACATTTCAGAAAAGCCGTGTTGTCTGCAGACAAAATTAACACAACAAAAGCATCTAGCACATAAAAAAATACAACATTGCCCCTATCTCATACTCCCCCACCCTCCCCAAACACTCTTACACACCAATACACTCCACTAAATACAATTTGTAAACCAAGTTTCACCTCGCTGTCCGCGGTCGTCCGCGAATGCAAGATGTCGGGCGCCACCAAAAATCTGATGCGCTCCACGCCCCACGCCGTCCAATCAGCGAACACGTCGGATGTCCGCGGACATCGCGCAAGACGCTCAGCCAATCAGGGCACTGTCTGCGGAGCGAACCGGGAAGTCCATCCGCGAAGCAAACAGAGATATCACTAATTTTTTTGCCTTACATTTTGGTCATTTTAAAAAAAACTACTGGACGGATTTACACCAAATTTGCAAAAGCACGCTTTCGGGACCAAGCCCCCGCTCCTGCTGCAAATTTGGTGTAAATCCGTCCAGCGGTTTGGGCTGTAGGCATGCGCAAAGTTTTTTCCCATTATGTCTATGGGAAAAAACAAAAGTTTTGGGACCCCCCTATAACTTTGCCCCCCTGGACCAAACCTCTCCAAACTTTGCAGAGTGGGCCATATACTATTGTTGCAAAGTTTGGTGAGGATTCGTCCAGCGGGAGCAAAGTTATAAGCCGCCCAAAAAATGCTCTTCCTATGGAAACACCAATTTAACCATAACTACATGGACGCTACATATATATATATATATATATATATATATATATATATATATATATATATATATATATATATATATATATATATATATATATACATACATATATATGACACGGCCACGGTAGTGGCCGTGTAGTTATGGTTAAGTTGCTGTTTCCATAGGAAGAGCACTTTTTGGGCGGCTTATAACTTCGCTCCCCCTTGACGAATCCACACCAAACTTTGCAAAAAAAGTATATGGCCCACTCCGAAGTTCTTTCCAAAGATTGGTGAGGTTTGGTCCAGGTGGGGCAAAGCTATAGAGGGGGTCCCACATTTTATTTTCCCCCATAGACTGAATGGGAAAAAAACTTTGCTCACGCCTACAGCCCAAACCACTGGATGGATTTTCACCAAATTTGGACCAGGAGCAGTGGCTTGGTCCCAAAAGCGTGGTGAAAATCCGTCCAGTAGTTTTTTAAAAAATGACCAAAAAGTAGATCAGAAAAATATTCGCGGACACACTTCCCTGCCGCTCCGTGGACAGGACGGGGATTGGGCAAGCGGCTTGCGTGATGTCCGCGGACATCTGACGTGCCCTCTCATTGGCTGCAGTGAAGCGTGCAGTGCGTCGTATTTTGAGAGACGCCCGCCATCTTTGTTTATCGTTTGAGGAGCGGGATCTGCCGCCTGCATAGTAAGCTCAGGCTCAGTGTCTTCCTCCCCTTCCCCCCCACCCCCCGCTCATGCACTGTGTCTCCCTCGTGTTACCCCCCACCCCCCGCTCATGCCCTGTGTCTGCCCTGTTCCCCCCACCCCCTGCTCATGCCCCGTGTCTCCCACCTGTACCCCCCACCCCCCGCTCATGCCCCGTGTCTCCCCTGTTCCCCCCACCCCCCGCTCATGCCCTGTGTCTCCCTTCCTTCCCCCCACCCCACGCTCATGCCCTGTGTCTCCCTCGTGTTACCCCCCACCCCCCGCTCATGCCCTGTGTCTGCCCTGTTCCCCCCACCCCCTGCTCATGCCCCGTGTCTCCCACCTGTACCCCCCACCCCCGCTCATACTTCATGTCTGTTCCCCCCACCCCCGCTCATGCCCCGTGTCTCCCTGTGTTACCCCCCACTGCCCGTTCCTGCCCCGTGTCTCCCTCCTGTTCCCCCATCCCCCGCTGATGCCCCATGTCTCCCTCGTGTACCCCCCACCCCCCGCTCATGCCCCGTGTCTCTCTCCCTCGTGTACCCCCACCCCCTGCTCATGAACCGTGTCCCCCCCACCCTCCGCTCATGCTCTGTTTCCCCTCCACCCCCCGCTCATGCCCCGTGTCTGCCCTGTTCCCCCCACCCCCCGCTCATGCCCGTGTCTCTGTCGTGTTACCCCCCACACCCCTGCTCATGCCCCGTGTCTGCCCTGTTCCCCCCACTCCCCGCTCATGCCCCGTGTCTCCATCGTGTTCCCCACCGCCCACCGCTCATGCCCCATATCTCCCCTGTTCACCCCCACCCCCCGCTCATGCTCCGTGTCTGTCTCCCTCCTTTTCCCCCCACCCCCCGCTCATGGCCCGTGTTTCCCCTGTTCACCCCCACCCCCCGCTCATGCCCCGTGTCTCCCTTCTTTCCACCCACCCCCGCTCATGCCCTGTGTCTCCCTTCCTTCCACCCCCCAGCCCCCGCTCATGCCCCGTGTCTCCCTTCTTTCTCCCCCACCTCCACGCATGCCACATGTCTCCCTTCTTTCCCCCCACCCCCGCTCATGCCCCGTGTCTCCCTTCTCCCCCCCACCCCCCGCTCATGCCCGGTGTCTCCCTTCTTCCCCCCACCCCCCGCTCATGCACCGTGTCTCCCTTCTTCCACCCCACCCCCGCTCATGCCCCGTGTCTCCCTTCTTCCCCCAACCCCCGCTCATGCCCCGTGTCTCCCTTCTTCCCCCCACCCCCGCTCATGCCCTGTCTCCCTTCTTCCCCCCCGCTCATGCCCCGTGTCTCCCTTCTTTCCCCCCACTCCCTGCTCATGACCCGTGTCTCCCTTCTTTCCCCGCCACCCCCGCTCATGCCCCATGTCTCCCTTCTTTCCCCCGCTCATGCCCCGTGTCTCCCTTCTTTCCCCCCCACCCCCGCTCATGCCCCGTGTCTCCCCTGTTCCCCTCCACCCCCCGCTCATGCCCTGTGTCTCCCCTGTCCCCCCCACCCCCGCTCATGCCCCGTGTCTCCCTTCTTTCTCCCCCACGCCCCCACTCATGCCCCATGTCTCCCTTCTTTCCCCCGCTCATGCCCCGTGTCTCCCTTCTTTCCCCCCACCCCCGCTCATGCCCCGTGTCTCCCCTGTTCCCCTCCACCCCCGCTCATGCCCCCTGTCTACCTCCCGTTCACCCCCACCCTCCGCTCATGCTCCGTGTCTACCTGACGTTCCCCCCCACCCCCTGCTCATGCCCCATGTCTCCCCTGTTCACCCGCACCCCCGCTCATGCCCTGTGTCTCCCCTGTCCCCCCCACCCCCGCTCATGCCCCGTGTCTCCCTTCTTTCTCCCCCACCCCCCCACTCATGCCCCGTGTCTGTCCTGTTCCCCCACCCCCCGCTCATACCCCGTGTCTCCCTCCTGTACCCCCCAACCCCCGCTCATGCCCCGTGTCTCCCTCGTGTTCCCCCGCCCCCGCTCATGCATGCCCCGTGTCTCCCTCATGATACCTCCCACCCCCCGCTCATGCCCCGTGTCTGCCCTGTTCGCCCCACCCCCCGCTCATGCCCCGTGTCTCCCTCCTGTACCCCTCAGCCCCTGCTCATGCCCCGTGTCTACCCTGTTCCTCCACCCCCGCTCATGCCCCGTGTCTCCCTCGTGTACCCGCCACCCCCCGCTCATGCCCCGTGTCTCTCTCCTTCATGTCCCCCCTACCCCCCGCTCATGCCCCGTGTCTGCCCTGTTCCCCCACCCCCTGCTCATGGCCCATGTCTCCCCTGTTCACCCCCACCCCCGCTCATGCCCCGTGTCTCCCTTCTTTCCCCCCCACCCCCCTGCTCATGCCCCGTGTCGCCCTTCTTTCCCCCCACCCCCCACTCATGCCCCGTGTCTCCCTTCAACCCACCCCCACACCCCCCGCTCATGCCCCGTGTCTCCCTTCTTTCCCCCCTCAGCTGCCGCTCATGCCCCGTGTCTACCTTCTTCCCCCCCACCGCCCGCTCATGCCCCGTGTCTCCCTTCTTTCCCCCCCACCCCCCGCTCATGCCCCGCATCTCTCTTCTCCCCCCACCCCCACTCATGCCCCGTGTCAGCCTTCTTTCCCCGCCCACCCCCTGCTCATGCCCCGTGTCTCCCTTCTTTCTTCCGACCCCCCACTCATGCCCCGTGTCTCTCTTCTTTCGCCCCCACCCCCGCTCATGCCCCGTGTCTCCCTTCTTTCCCTCCCACCCCCGCTCTTGCCCCGTGTCTCCCTTCTTTCCCCCCACCCCCGCTCATGCCCCGTGTCTCCCTTCTTTCCCCCGCTCATCATGCCCCGTGTCTCCCTTCTCCCCCCCAGCCCCCGCTCATGCCCCGTGTCTCCCTTCTTCCCCCCCACCCCCGCTCATGCCCTGTGTCTCCCTTCTTCCTCCCCCACCCCCCACTCATGCCTCATGTCTCCCTTCTTCCCCCCAGTCCCCGCTCATGCCCCATGTCTCCCTTCTTTCCCCTCCACCCCCCGCTCATGCCCCATGTCTCCCTTCTTCCCCCCACCCCCTGCTCATGCCCCGTGTCTTCCTTCTTTCCCCCCCACCCCCGCTCATGCCCCGTGTCTCCCTTCTTTCCCCCCACCCCTGCTCATGACCCGTGTCTTCCTTCTTTCCACCCCACCCCCCGCTAATGCCCCGTGTCCCCCTTCTTTCCCCCGCTCATGCCCCGTGTCTCACTTCTTCCCCCCCACCCCCCGCTCATGCCCCGTGTCTCCCTTCTTTCCCCCCCACCCCCGGCTCCTGCCCTGTGTCTCCCTTCTTCCCCCCACCCCCCGCTCATGCCCCGTGTCTCCCTTCTTTCCCTCCACCCCCGCTCATGCCCCGTGTCTCCCTTCTTTCCCCCGCTCATGCCCGGTGTCTCCCTTCTTTCCCCCCCAGCCCCCGCTCATGCCCCGTCTCTCCCTTCTTTCCCCCCACCCCCCGCTCAGGCCCTGTGTCTCCCTTCTTCCCCCCATCCCCCGCTCATGCCCCGTGGTGTCTCCCTTCTTCCCCACCACCCCCGCTCATGCCCCGTGTCTCCCTTCTTTCCCCCCACCCCCCGCTCATGCCCCGTGTCTCCCTTCTTCCCCCCACCCCCTGCTCATGCCCCGTGTCTCCCTTCTTTCCCCCCTACCCCCCGCTCATGCGCCGTGTCTCGCTTCTTCCCCCCACCCCGCACTCATGCCACGTGTCTCCTTTCTTTCCCCCCCACACTCCCCTGCTCATGCCCCGTGTCTCCCTTCTTTCCCCCCCACCCCCGCTCATGCCCCCTGTCTCCCTTCTTTCCCCCCCACCCCCCACTTATGCCCCGTGATTCCCTTCTCCCCCCCACCCCCCGCTCATGCCCCGTGACTCCCTTCTTTCCGGCCCACCCACCGCTCCTGCCCTGTGTCTCCCTTCTTCCCCCCACCCCCCGCTCATGCCCCGTGTCTCCCTTCTTTCCCCCTCACCCCCCGCTCATGCCCCGTGTCTCCCTCCCCCCCACCCCCGCTCATGCCCCGTGTCTCCCTTCTTCCCCCCACTCATGCCCCATGTCTCCCTTCTTTCCCCCCCACCCCCCACTCATGCCTCGTGTCTCCCTTCTTTCCCCCCACCCCCCGCTCATGCCCCGTGTCTGTCCTGTTCCCCGCACCCCCCACTCATGCCCCGTGTCTCCCTCCTGTACCCCCCCACCCCCCGCTCATGCCCGTGTCTCCCTCCTGTACCCTCCACCCCCCGCTCATGCCCCGTGTCTCCTTCCTGTACCCCCACCCCCTGCTCATGCCCCGAGTCTCCCTCCTGTACCCCCCACCCCCCACTCATGCCCCGCGTCTCCCTCCTGTCCCCTCACCCCCACTCATGCCCCGTGTCTGTCTCCCTCCTTGTCCCCCCAACCCCCGCTCATGCCCCGTGTCTGTCTCCCTCCTGTACCCCCACCCCCCGCTCATGCCCCGTGTCTCCCTCCTGTCAACCCCCACCCCTGCTCATGCCCCGTGTCTTTCTCCCTCCTTTCCCCCCCACCCCCCACTCATGCCCCGCGTCTCCCTCCTGTCCCCTCACCCCCACTCATGCCCCGTGTCTGTCTCCCTCCTTGTCCCCCCAACCCCCGCTCATGCCCCGTGTCTGTCTCCCTCCTGTACCCCCACCCCCCGCTCATGCCCCGTGTCTCCCTCCTGTCAACCCCCACCCCCGCTCATGCCCCGTGTCTTTCTCCCTCCTTTCCCCCCCACCCCCGCTCATGTTCCGTGTCTCCCCTGTTCCCTCCCACCCCCCGCTCATGCCCTGTGTCTCCCTTCTTTCCCCCCCACCCCCGGCTCATGCCCCGTGTCTGCCCTGTTCCCCCCACCCCTCGCTCATGCCCCATGTCTCCCTCCTGTACCCCCCACCCCCCGCTCATGCCCCGTGTCTCCCTCCTGTACCCCCCACCCCCCGCTCATGCCCCGTGTCTCCCTCCTGTACCCCCCACCCCCGCTCATGCCCTGAGTCTCCCTCCTGTACCCCCAACCCCCACTCATGCTCCGTGTCTGTCTCCCTTCCTGTCCCCCACCCCCGCTCATGCCCCGTGTCTGTCTCCCTCCTTTACCCCCACCCCCCACTCATGCCCTGTGTCTCCCTCCTGTCAACCCCCACCCCCCGCTCATGCCCCGTGTCTGTCTCTCTCCTTTCCCCCACCCCACGCTCATGCCCCGTGTCTCCCCAGTTCCCCCCACCCCCACTCATGCCGCGTGTTTCCCTTATTTCCCCCACCCCCCGGCTCATGCCCCGTGTCTGCCCTGTTCCCCCCACCCCCCGCTCATTCCCCGTGTCTCCCTCCTGTACCCCCACCCCCCGCTCATGCCCCGTGTCTCCCTCGTGTTACCCCCATCCCCGCTCATGCCCTGTGTCTGCCCTGTTCCCCCCACCCCCCGCTCATGCCCTGTGTCTCCCTCCTGTTCCCCCCCACCCCCTGCTCATGCCCCGTGTCTCCCCTGTTCCCCCCCACCCCCCGCTCATGCCCTGTGTCTCTCCCCTGTTCACCCCACCCCCCGCTCATACCCTGTGTCTCTCCCCTGTTCACCCCACCCCCCGCTCATGCCCCGTGTCTCCCTCCTTTTCCCCCGACCCCCTGCTCATGCCCCGTTTCTCCCCTGTTCCCCCCCACCCCACTCATGCCGCGTGTCTCCCTCCCGTTCCCCCCACACCCGGCTCATGCCCCGTTTCTCCCCTGTTCCCCCCCACCCATGCTCATGCCCCGTGTCTCCCTCCTTTCCCCACCACCCCCGCTCATGCCCCGTGTCTCCCTCCTGTCCCCCCCGCTCATGCCCCGTGTCTGCCCTGTTCCCCCCCACTCCCCGCTCATGCCCCGTGTCTCTCTCCTGTTCCCCCCACCCCCTGCTCATGCCCCATGTCTCCCTCATGTACCCCCCACCCCCCGCTCATGCCCCATGTCTCCCTCGTGTACCCCCCACCCCCCGCTCATGCCCCATGTCTCCCTCCTGTCCCCCCACCCCCGCTCATGCCCTGTGTCTCTTTCCTGTTCCCCCCACCCCCCGCTCATGCCCAGTGTCTCTTTCCTGTTCCCCCCACCCCCCGCTCATGCCCCGTGTCTTCCTCCTGTTCCCCCCCGCTCAAGCCCGTGTCTTCCTCTTGTCCCCCCCTCTTATGATGCCCCTTGTTGACCTCTTGTTCCCCACACCCCCGCGGCTGCCCTGTTGTGTTCTCTTTATACACTCTGCCTTCCCTTTCCATGGTGGCCATCTTGGTAAAAGATTTTCCTTCCTACACCGGGATGCCGCAGGCATCCCAGTTTGGGAAGAAAAATCCTTTTTTTACCGCCCGGGGTTCCGGCTTTGAAGACCTAGGGTGCTAGTGGTCTTCATCTATTGAAAAAGACGTTATGGTTACGTTGCACTAACAAAAACGTATAAAATTCAGTAAAATAAAAAATGTGTTAAAGGAACGTTATGTTTAAGTTGCACTAATAAAAACCTATGAAATTCAATGAAAATACTTTGTTAAAGGGACGTCATGGTTAAGTTGCACTAATAAAAACCTATGAAATTCAATGAAATATCTTTGTTAAAGGGATGTTATGGTTAAGTTGCGCTACTAAAAACCTATGAAATTCAGTGAAAAAACTTTGTTAATGGGACGTTATGCTTCCAAGTAAAACCGAAAAACCCTTGAAATTCGCCAGTTATGGTAAGATAAGCAACCATAACTCACGCCACCACGTGCACTGCTAAGACTAATACTTTACTGCTTGCATAGGGCGATGATTTCGCTCACTTTATTGTGAAATAAAACTACTGGACAAATATTTAAATGTTAGTGTTTTCTTTACAAATTTATGCTCTGTTTGCACAAGGTGGCATGCTACGTTGCAGGTCGTAATGTGTTCTTTTGTAGGTGCTACATCACGGCACGTACGTCCATATGGACGCATTTGTTTAAGCTGCCGAAGAACGTTATGGAGAAAGGTACTCCATACCACTTGCATTGGCTATGGGTGGGTCAGGCCCATCTCATATGCATTAGGGCCGTCAGGCCAATTTCTGTCACCGTGAGCCCAAATTCTGTCACCCAGATGCCCTATGCACAGAAATGTTTGTACAATAATATATGGTTACACCCTCCCAATACACATATGTTCACACCTTTCCACCTGTGTCACTTACAAAATTATGTGTTGAAAGGTGAGTGGTAATGGTGTTGCATCCAGTATTTCTGACGTCATTGCGCTTCGCATCACAGAGTTCATTTGGCATTTTATGTCAATGTAAGTACACTACTCCTTTGCTGTTTTTACGCACATTTTTACAGAAACAAAATGAGTACATGTACAGCACATGTATGTAAAGGTCATTGACAACGACTGAAAAGCTTTGTGTTGTGGTGCATGTGATAGTCTTTTCATATTTAACGGTAGAGCTTCCGTCTCTGAGGAGTAGCCTCTATGTATGGGTAGTGCCCACAATGTCAGGGATATGGCTACTGGCCTTTACTGCAAGGGAGAAAGCATTGCATTGAGGTCGCCATGTCCACCAGGGACTGCCTTTCTGGTAAACGTCTTGCTCATAACCACACATTTATCAAGGCACACAAATGTGGTGCTGCCATAAAGGTAACACTGTTTTTTTTTGCTTTCTGCAGCCTGCAATGGAAAGCGAAGAAGGCTTTCTATCCAATGCCTGTCTTCCCTTTGTATGGTGGCCATCCTGAAAAGGATTTGTTTTCTTCAGACGGGGACGCCAGAGGCGTTCCGGTTGAAGACAAAAAATCCTCTTTCTTGGTACCACAAATTACTGCTGGGGAGGAATGGGGGTGAATGATCCAGAAACGTCAGTATGCACTCTTGCTTATATTGTGTTGCACACTTGCATTGTGGAGTTCTGCGGTAGAAATTTTGCAGTTAGAAGTTCTTACAACAATACCCAATGTACTTTGCACTATCAACCAGTTACACATGTCATTGTGAAGTGTGTATGACTGTTCGAACACGCCCCCATGCTATACGTCAGCATATGATAATGTGGAATTCTTCGAAAGGTGGGCAGTTACTTCAAATGTTCCTTTACAGTCGTATGCTTACGTGTTATGTTATGGTGCATTTATGCTACTAAAAACCTATGGCATTCAGTTAAAACAAGTTTGTCACAGGGACGTTGTGATTAAGTTGCCCTCCCAAAAACCTGTAAAATTCACTACAAAAAAGACTTTGTTGGGGGGACGTTATGGTTAAGTTGCCCAACAAAAAACCGGTGCACTTCACTAAAAAAATGTTTTCGCCCTCCCCATTGTGGTTCAAATTAAAAACGAAAACCCCCGGAAATTCGCTAGTTATGGCAGACTGAGCCCCCTTACTTGCCATCGCCACTGTGCACTGCTAACACTAACACCCAGAACATGAAAGCTGTCCTCTGAAATGTCACTGATGAATATCACTGACGACATCACTGACGGCATCACATGTTTAGCCTATTTCTTTCGTTGCCTGCCATATATATATATATATGTACATTCAGTAAAACCTTGTTAAAGGGATGTTATACTTCACAGTGAAACCAAAAAACACTGCACATTCCCCCATTATGGTAAGCTAAGCAACCATAACTGCCCGCACCACTGTGCAGTGCTAACACCAACACCCAGGACAAGAAAGATGACATCACAAATGTCATTGATGACATCACTGATGACATCAAATGTGCATTTAATTTTCAGACAAGGGGTTGAGAATGTAAGTTTGGTAAAAAAGTATCAGGGATTATCGGGACATGTGTAATAAAGTTCATACTTCAGCACGCAATGTAGTGTTGTAAAGAAAATTCCATTGCAGTGTTCTTTCTAGTACAGGAACCTACTCATACAGAAACGTAGGTATTGGCTGCAGCATACACCACAGAGGGGCTATATTTGTACTTTCCAAAGTTGTATAATAAAATGGTGAATGCTTCTGTACCAGACTTTTCTGGTCTCTGAAACATGTACTAAGTTGCTAATAATGCATCACTCAATACATATTTGTAGTAATACACACAAAACATAAATAGACTGCAATGCATACAAATATGGGGCTTGTATATGGAGTGTAAAGTAAGCATACAAGAGGCAGTATGATTAGCAACTGTGTATAATGTACTTGATTGTAGTCATGTACAAAAACTATTGCTGTGTTTCAGGCCTGCTTCCTCCCCTATATATGTACATCATAAGATGCGATTAAATTCTAAGGAAAGTAGTGTAAGAACATGTGAGAATAGCAATATCTATAAGTGTAATACCTTTTCAAAGGTAACTTTCTGACTGTCAGTAAATACACCTACCTGGCCTAGATATGACAGTGAACAAAAACGAAGGGGCTACACATGTGATGTCATCAGTGATGTCATCAATGACATTTGTGATGTCATCTTTCTTGTCCTGGATGTTAGTGTTAGCACTGCACTGTGGTGCGGGCAGTTATGGTTGCTTAGCTTACCATAAGGGGGGAATGTGCAGTGTTTTTTGGTTTCACTGTGAAGTATAACATCCCTTTAACAAAGATTTTTACTGAATGTACATATATATATATGGCAGGCAACGAAAAACAAATAGGCTAAACATGTGATGTCGTCAGTGATGTCATCAGTGACATATGAGAGGACAGCTTTCATGTTCTGGGTGTTAGTGTTAGCAGTGCACAGTGGTGATGGCAAGTAAGGGGGCTCAGTCTGCCAAAACTGGCGAATTTCAGGGGTTTTTCGTTTTTAATTTGAACCACAATGCGGAGGGCGAACATTATTTTTTTAGTGAAGTGCACAGGTTTTTCGTAGGGCACTTAACCATAACGTCCCCTCAACAACGTTTTTTTTGTAGTGATATATATATATATATATATATATATATATATATATATGTTTTTTTTTCTTTCTTTTCTTTAGGGGTAGCAAGGGAGAATTCAGGGGTCGCAGCTGAGACCCCTGGTGACCCCCAAATGATGTCTCTGATCGCTGGGTAAATGGTTTGAGGCATTGAGCAGTACCAGAAACGTTGACAGTACAGTACAGCAGGTGAAGTAGCTTGCAAGTTAAAATGCACGAAGGATGACTTTGGTCTTCAAAAGGGGTTCTTTAATGGAATGATGTGGCAGGAGGAGGGGGTCACAAGGTTCGCCAAAGCCTGCAGCCTCCTTTCAAAGAGTATTGGGTGAATGATAGAAATCAAGGCGTGTTGCCTAAATAATTAAGGCCAATTGGCCTTTAAATGCTGGGAAGACGGAAACCAATCGGCTGAAAGCTGCAAACCAATGTCTTGCAAGAGGAGAGTGGATAAAAGGCACCAGAACTGAATGCAGTACCAGGCCCTATGAAACAGGTGCACATGATTGCACATGAGTGGGGTGCCCCAGTCAGTATCAGAACAGTATGCAGGAAAGACATCAGAGCAGGGAAACACAACCCTGAGATCACAGACACTGCCCATCGGGCACAGCACAGGGCATGGTGCTGGTGGAGTGGCTTGAGCACAGCTCCCAAGGTGTATTGCAGACATTTCTAACAGGTATGTGTATGCAGTGAATGTATGCTATTTGTGCTCTCTGGCTTTGTTTGCCAAGTCTACATGTGTCTGGCATGGCTAGCCATTGATACCATCACCACTCAAGCACTACAGCAGTCGGTGCTATCATTTCTCTTCTAAGCGTCTTATCAGAGTTGTAATCCTAAATCAATTGCATGATAGAAATGTTTTAATTTGAATGGAAATAAAACTTGCATTGGTCACACTGCTGAAGTTGTGGCCCCTTGCATTGCTCTACAAACAGGAGCACCCATTTTAATCAAGCAGTGTGTTTTAATCGGAGGCCATTACAGAGTGATAGTACAGTTCAAAGTAAACAGGGGAGTGTCCCTTAGTTTAAAATGGGGACATTATATTTTATACAATTGATTAGATTATCATGATTTCATTTAAACTCTAGGCCATTATAATCTGTGTTAAGATATAACAGTAAACATAACAAAAGGCATTGAGGGAGAGGTTTGAATCCAGCTCCCACAGCTTCTCCCTTTCAGAGGTTGTGTGTAAACCTCTACACTACCAAGGCTGTGCACATGAAGCGCAAGTGTAACTTCATCACAGCAGAGTACATATCTATGCACGCTGCACCATCCTGGGGCGGGTAGTGAGTGCCTAATTTGCAGGTATGGTTAACACCTCACATATGTGCAGGGAGTATTGTCTTTAGCCCCATACCATGGAGCAAGCGGGGAGAGAGAGGAGAGGTGAAGTTAGTTTGGTGATGGGGAATAAAGATATTTTATTTCATCTTTATGTGTCAGATTTAAGAGCGGCGATGTGCATCGTGAGAGCACCCCCCCCAGGAATTAAGGGGCCGGGGATCCACTGGCTGTTTTACGCAGATAATTTCATTTGGATTGATAAAACGCCAGCGGGTCTCCAAGGGTCCCTAAACGCCCTCCAAAGTTATGCCAGAGAAGATAATGTGCTGATGAACATTGCTAAATCACACATTAGGGTTACAGGCTTGGAATACGCCCATATAAATCTGAAATTTGATTGGTCCATGGCGGATACAGTCTTATCCAAAGTACAAGTATATAGGTACATGGGGTTTAATTTTAATAATGACAGAAAAGATAACAAAAATATTGAATTCTTGGGGTTAGCCATTGAGGGACTCTTAATTTTAAGAACATTTTGGAAGTTTACTATTTCACTGGTGCAGACATTTTATAAGGCGAGAGTAGTGCCCATAATAACTTAGGACCTGAAACTCATTTGGCAAGCTCACATATGACCTGGAATTTGCTGGAGGGCTTTTCAGGAAAGAAGTGTTGGGCCTCCTGAGGAGTTCCCCAGATCAATGAATTCAATAGGAATTCGGGTTAATATCCTTGAAAGCTATGGTCCAGTGGAAACGATTAGCCTTTATGAGAAAGTGTCTGATGGCTGATGACGCCTCTCTTTTCTCAATACTGAAAAATGCCTTGAGCACGAATACCGAGCGAGTCTTGTCAGCTTGGATGTTTGCAGATAATAACGGATTTAGATTCTCAGTCAGACCTTCTGATTCTAAATCCACAAGAGTTGAAATAAAAGCATTGGCGACATGAGAGGATAAACACGATGGATCAACGTAATCGATATAAAGCTTTTAGAAATGTTAGTTACGAGTCTAAGGCGTTTAACCAGTTCCCAACATCTTTAATAATATTTCCAGATCAGGCCTTCAGAAGAGTAACACTAAGGGTGCAATTCAATGTGTTACCTACTAGAGAGGTGCTGAGGCGCCAGAGCCGAAATACGCTGTGCAACAAAGAGGTTGCCACATTTCAGCAGAAGTGGAAACAATAACACATATTTTAGTTGATTGTAAGTTTTTAGCAAAGAGGAGAGCCCTGGTATTAGATAGATTTATAAAGCAATATACTACTTTGACACCAGTTATATGGGGGGTAATGATATTTAGGGGGCAATATCGCTCTCTCTCTCAATAGCAGTGGTGAAATCTTTATGCATAATTTTTAATTAAGACCATGGGCCTCATTACGACCCAGGCGGTAAGTTACCGCCTGGGCCGTGACTTTACCACCATGGCGTAAACTACGTTTACGCCATGGTGGTTGGCGGACTTACCGCCCCATTCCGAGGTTGGTGGGGCGGTAAGTCCCCAATCCACATTTACCCTTCCCCATTCCCATTTTCGCCCCATAGGGCATAATGGGAGTGGGGAAGGTGTTAATTACGCCACCGTAAATTACGGTGGCGTAATTAACTCCATGGTCCCTTAGCGCCATGGATTTTAACACCTGCTAAAAGCAGGTGTTAAGTCCGCCATGGCGCTAAGGGACCTCGTACTCAGGCGGTAAGGGTCGGCGCTGTTTACGCCGCCGTAAAACCCTTACCGCCTGGGTCGTAATGAGGCCCCATGTATGTAATTAGTGCAACTGAATTGATTGATTAGAATTTTAACATGTTTAATTGGAAATATATTTTAGAGAAACTTGATTTTAGAATAAATGATATAAATGTTTTATATTGATGTAATATGGATTTTGTTGAAACGTGTAGTTAAACGTTTGCTTTGCAAGATAAATGGCTCAAATAAAAAATTTAAAAATAAAGAAATAAATGTATTAGAGGCAAAAGGGGCTTGTATCACGGCAAAGTGTGCATTGTGTGTTGGATTATAGCACCCATTTGTATGGCAAGTACTGTAGGTGGATCCGAGTCTTCGGATAAGTTGTAGGATCACACATCGGGCTGGGCAATGAGGGGATGTGTCGTGAACGAAGACTGGACTTGGGCCCCTCAATACAAATTTCACAAATTATGAAACACTCCTCTTCCAGCTGTAACAAGGTACAGGTATTGTTGACAAGTGTTCCACTGATCGGGACAGGCTAGAAGCCTGATGTGAAGAAGGCAAGTATGAGTAGAAAGTAGACAATTGCTTTCCCAAAATCTAAATCAGGAGACATGAACTCCATTTCAATGCAGAAAACTCTGTTTAATTCTCTACAAAAAAGGTAGCAGGTGCCCCTCTCTTGAAAGAGCAAGGCATGATAACCTGTTCAGTGGTTATTAACCACATTGAGAGTTCACAGCCATTGCTTTTTGCTCACTGTACCTTCACAGATGGGAAATATCCATTTGCATATCAGTCTTTGTCCCGCCCACAAGGGCAGTCCAGCACCGAAATGCTATGGCAATTCCTCTCTGAACGAGAGTACCACCAGCAATCCCATACACGTGTTTCAGCCTTGTTGGGCATCATCAGTGAGGTGAAGCTGAGCCTCTCTAAGCACAGTGAGCAGGGAGTCCACGTCTGGTTGCCCCCAGGTAACCTAGGGTGACCAACCCCAAGTTCCTTTCAAAAACACAAAAAAGGTAGCAGGCGCCCCTCTCTCGAAAGAACAAGGCATGATAACCTGCTCAGTGGTTATTAACCACATTGAGAGTTTGCAGCCATTGCTTTTTGCACACTGTACCTTCACAGATGGGAAATATCCATTTGCATATCAGTCTTTGTCCCGCCCACAAGGGCAGTCCAGCACCGAAATGCTATGGCAATTCCTCTCTGAACAAGAGTACCATCAGCAACCCCATACACGTGTTTCAGCCTTGTTTAATTCTCTGGTCGCTGAGGTCCTGAGGACCAAGGCCCATCACTGGGCACTGGCCTTGGGAGCTCCAGCTGATGGCAGCTCCACATCCTCAGATGAGCACTGCTGGCGTTTGACTGCTCCCCGTGGGCCCTGAATGGAGTTCAGCATTGTGGCCCTTGGATCCGGCAACATTTGAAACCTAGAAAATGTGTTGGTTGGTCCTCCACCAGCATATGGCTTATGGTGGAGCAGCATTTGCCTGGCTCTAGTATGGTGGTGCCTGGCTCCAGCATGGTGGCGCAAATGTTAATTTCTCTCTGTCTATTGGATACAGAGTCTACTCCTCTCATCTGCCCGTAAGTGCCCCGTATGTCCCCCCGAGAGATAACCCGCCATCACCAACTCCTCCTGTCCAATTTTATTGGGGAACTAGATACAATGGGGCAATTGGTCTCTTCACAGAGTTTCCACCTGCTTGTGTTGAACTAACAGCGAGGCATACTCCAGCCTCCACACTAGTTTGCAGGATGGAGTTCAGGAGGGAGGTTCTCCGAAAACACTGAAAAAACAATCCTCAGCACAATTAATGCACCACGAAGGAGAAGCAGCAAGTATCAGTACAGAGGTGTGTGGAAAACCGGCCGCAATGTCGCAGTAGTTTCGATACTGCCACATTACCGCACCGCTGTACTAGGAGTTTGGCAGTGAAGTGGAAGATTTAACTCCAGCAAAAAGCTGGAGGTGAATCTACCTCTTTACCTCCAAAAATCGGTGACTCTACAGTGCCAGAATTACCACCAACAGATATTCCGCCAAAATCCCCATGGAGTCCTATGGACTTCAAAAATGGGCACTTACACCGCCCTACCACCACTTGTAATGTCATGGTAAAAATGCGGCACCAAGTGGCGGTAACAGTAATTGAGTTTGCCCATTATTTGGTGGAATTACTGGCAAATTACCTATAATATCGTAATGGGGCCCTCTATGTGACATGGCCGGGGCCTGACTCTGTTAAAGGGGGATAAGGACCCCTCTCAACCTGGGGCAGACGACCTACCATGTGTTTGCCAGAGTCAGTCCTGCCCCATAGGTGGGGTGAGCGAGTTGCAAAGGCCCCACTCTTTGTCCCTTCTGCCTGTTGCCGGCTGCAAGTGTACCACTTGATATCACCCCCATACCTGCAGTGTCCTGTTCTCGACAGTGGTTTCTTTCCTTTTTCTCAGGACTCTAAAACCCAGAAGTCTGTGAGGCAGAGGAGAGAATGAGTAACAGTGAGAGAGCCAGCAGTAAAGAGCAGCACAGAGGAGCGCTATGCGCTGCACCCAGCAATCAGAAAGCTCCAGATCGCATATCTAAGAACACAGTAAAGGAGTAAGATTGTTTCGGGCCGCCCGTGAAGATCATGCACATAAGGACTTTAAGAGAGACTGGGCCTCATTCCGAGTACGGCGCTAACCAATGGCGCTATTAACGCCTTGGTTGACGCCGTACCCGGACCGGCAGCGCCTTGGTGGTTGGCGGAATTACCGCCCCATTCCAAGGTTGGCGGGGCGGTAATTCCCCAATCCCCATTTACCCTTCCCCATTCCCATTCTTGCCCCATAGGGCATAATGGGAGTGGGGAAGGCGTCAATTACGCCACCGTAAATTACGGTGGCGTAATTAACATCAAGGTCCCTTAGCGCCATGGTATTTAACGCCTGCTAAAAGCAGGTGTTAAAAGCACCATGGCGCTAAGGGAACTCGGAGTATGGCGGTAAGGGATTACCGCCACCGCTCTCGTTAGCGGTGGCCGCTATCCCTTACCGCCATACTCGGAATGAGGCCCACTATGTTTTCCAAGGACCATCATTGGAAAACTACAGGAAAATCCAATTTGGAGGAAGGGGTGGGGCTTTAAAGGGAGACAAGAGCGAGAGAGACAGCCATTATTGAGAACTTCTTCAAAATTCTTAATAAAAATCCTTGAACCATTTCTATGAGTGAGTGTGTTCTTGGGGCCATTTGTGGTACATGGTGTCATCTTGCCCTTGTTTACACCCTGATATAGAGGTCACCCACAGCCAAAGGAGGGGTTGAGGATAGTGTTGGTAACTAAAACCGCCTAAGCCCCCATCAGAGCCGTGGGATGTGACATGTATGAAGATGAGGGGGCGATTGTTCCACCCTGGGCAATAAGCTGAAAGTACCAGATATGGGTCGAGGTCGTAGATTCATTTCTAAGCTAATGGCAGATTGGAGGTGGGAGCCAGAGTCATCGACGGGGACTCCGGAGGGGAAATGAAGGTAGTGCTCAAGATAGAATACAGCCACCCTACGGACTAATTGGTGTGTAAAATAATCTTGGTCTCAGAGATTGAAGAAGTGGACGAGCTTGGCCTAGCGACACAGAGCGGGCAGAACCCGGGTTTGGGGAAATACCTAGGTCCAAAGAGAAGTCTACTGTCTCTTGGAAGGCCTAACTCCCACATCAGTGGAGTTCGATGATGCACTGAGAATGTATCCTCTTCTGGAACAAGTCCTTAATTCAAAAGTCCCCCATTCCATCAACAGCAGGAGGATACTGTTCCAAGTGGCGGGCAATCCAAAGAGGGAAGGCCCCAATTTTCTATCAGCTCTTAGTTCCAAAGCATTTTCGGAACACATTGATAGAGTTAGCTCGCTCTAGCCTAACAGCTAGAGAAAATGCAAAAAAACATATTCAGCAGATTCTATTGGCCCGGTGTGTAAGCCCAGCTCAAACAGTTATCTGTAGTCTCCCCAATCTGCCGGAAGACTTCACCAGCTGACAAATCCAGGGCCACACTCCAACCATTGTCTATAATCAAACACACCTTCTATCGAACCTGCATGGACACGGTGGGACCACCGGAACCTTCCAGGCATCAAACAAATACACAAATAATACTGGATTGTGCTACCCAATATTAAGAGGCTTGTCCCTTGAGAAGCAACTACACCAATGCTATCATCAAAGTGCGCATGTAATTTTTCACCCGAGTCTGCTTTTCCACGGACATACTCCTAGACCAAGGAAGCAGCTTGATGTCTAAGCAAATGGTGAAATGAAAGACCTCATAAAGATTAAGACATTGAGAACGTTAGTGCATCAACTTCAGACCAACAGACTGGTGGAGAGGTTTAACCAGACTCAGAAACACATCCTAAGAATACTGGCTGCGAAGGTCAGAAATAAATTGGGAGGATTTAATCTCACAGGCTCTTTTCGATGTGAGAAAGGCATCCCAATCCTCCATGGGAACCCAAGGCATGTTATTATGTAATGAGAAAAGAGTGGCACATGCCTGGGAGTTCACAGACCAGTGATCACCCCCTAGTACAACACGGAATACACAGAAAAGATGTAAAGCCTGGTAAAAACTCACCTTCCAGCAGCACAGGGCTCCCAAGAGGGAATATATAACAAGGAATCAAAGCTACACGCCTTTCAAATAGGGGAACAGTTATGGTGCTGCTCTCCACCATGCAGAACAAATTACTGGCCCGTTGACACAGGCCATATTTCATCACAGAGGTTGGGTCTCACCTCACCTATAAAGTCCAGCAGGCCAATAGAAGAAAACCATCCCAGCTCTATCAGGTCAATTAGCTGAAAGCCTAGTGAGAAAACTACAGCCACCGCTCCTGGCGCTCTACGAGTACAATACCCGTAAAACTCCCCCACCAGCCAACGTTCATGGAGTCAATGTTCCTCCAGGCCTCCTCGCATCCAGCCACAAAGACCTGGCTGATTTGCTAAGGAGATAGCCTGATGTCTTCTCCCTAAAGCCAGGGAGGGTGCCAAGGGTGGTGCACAAGATCTAAATACCAAAACAAAGAGTGATTAGGTTGAAACCATAAGGGCTACCCGACACCAGGAAGAAAATCATCAAAGAAAAGATGAGGAAAATGTTAGTCTTAGGGGGTAATTTAAAGATACTACAGTGAGCTGCTCTCTCTGATCATTCAATTTCCAAAGATAGAATTAAATATCAAAGTTTGACGCATACCTCATGCCCGAATAGACGAACTGGTGGAAACCATAGAAGAGGCTAAAATAATTGCAAGGCTGGACTTCACAAAGAAATACTGGCAGGTGCGGCTAGCTGAATGAAGATGCCAAGTGAAAGAAGGCCTTCCAACACCCAAATGGATATTTCAATTTACGGTCCAACCATTTGGACTACAAGGGGCTACCGCTATGTTCCAATGGCCGATGGATCGCGTCTTGACACCCTGTCGAACCTTCGTCTGGGCCTATCTAGATGATATTGGGCTCTATCACGAGTTGGGTGGTACCCCAGCAGTGATTGCGCCGGGAAACCGCCCAACACTATTAGCATTACCACAACTCGGTCTTGCGCAAATTTGCGCTGGATCCCGAGTTGCAGTGTGGCCGTAATTCCCCATTCCCATTGGGTCCTTTGGACCCAATAGGTTTTTCTCAGTGCAATTAGCACCGCGCTAATAGCACAGAAGATGGGTGGAAAGTGGTGACTTTAACCTCCAGCAAAAAGCTGGATGTAAACCTCCCACTTTTCACCCAACTTGAGAATCGGCAGAGCGGTAAGTTGGTAGCAATAGCGCTACCGCCACATTTTTACCACTCTGCCCAGCTTGTGATGACCCTCATAGTCTAGTATTTAGTAATATCTGGGAAAATCACCTGAGAAGTCTAACAAAGGTCTGCTATCAACTCATAAAATTACACCTCACGACCAACCCAGCAAAGTGTTTCCTGCATCAGCCATCCATAAAATACCTTGTGTTCTAGGTGGGAAATTGATTGGTGCTCCTCAGCACAATAAGGTGGAGGCTGTTCAGAGAGTTCCAGGGACCCGAACCAAAAATACATCTGAGCTTCTCTGTGGCTGATGGTGTATTACCAAAGTTTCATCCCCAACTTCTTGGATCAGGCAGCATCACTGACAGATGAACTGCCCAAGATGCATCCCAACACTATGCTGGGATCAGGAGGCCCAAAAGGGATTGGAAAGATTATAGAAAGCACTTTCTGAAAAACCCAGTGTTGGCTAAGCCCGACTTCTCAAAAGAATCTTTGCTTCAAACTGATGTACCCTCGGTAGGGCTGTGGGCAGTCTTATCGCAGGTGCAAGATGGGGAAGAGAAGCCCATACTGTACCTCAGTCGCACATTTTTCCCGAGAGATTATTGCAGGTGCAAGATGGGGAAAGAGAAGCCCATACTGTACCTCAGACGCAAGTTCTTCCCAAGAGATTATAGAAGGTGCAAGATGGGGAAGAGAAGCCCATACTGTACCTCAGCCACAAGTTCTTCCCAAGAGATTATTGCAGGTGCAAGATGGGGAAGAGAAGCCCATACTGTACCTCAGCCACAAGTTCTTCCCAAGAGATTATTGCAGGTGCAAGATGGGGAAGAGAAGCCCATACTGTACCTCAGCAGCAAGTTCTTCCTGCGAGATTATCGCAGGTGCAAAATGAGGAAGAGAAGCCCATACTGCACCTCAGCCACAAATTCTTCCTGAGAGATTATCGCAGGTGCAAGATGGGAAAGAGAAGCCCATACTATACCTCAGCCGCAAATTCTTCCCGATAGATTATCGCAGGTGCAAGTTGGGGAAGAGAAACCCATACTGCACCTCAGCCACAAATTCTTCCCGAGAAATGATCACAGGTGCAAGATGGGAAAGAGAAACCCATACTGCATCTCAGCCACAAATTCTTCCCGAGAAATTATCACAGGTGCAAGATGGGGAAGAGAAACCCATACTGCACCTCAGCCACAAATTCTTCCTGAGAGATTATTGCAGGTGCAAGATGGGGAAGAGAAGCCCATACTGTACCTCAGTCGCACATTTTTCCCGAGAGATTATTGCAGGTGCAAGATGGGGAAAGAGAAGCCCATACTGTACCTCAGACGCAAGTTCTTCCCAAGAGATTATAGAAGGTGCAAGATGGGGAAGAGAAGCCCATACTGCACCTCAGCCACAAATTCTTCCTGAGAGATTATTGCAGGTGCAAGATGGGGAAGAGAAGCCCATACTGTACCTCAGCCGCAAATTCTTCCCGATAGATTATCCCAGGTGCAAGTTGGGGAAGAGAAACCCATACTGCACCTCAGCCACAAATTCTTCCCGAGAAATGATCACAGGTGCAAGATGGGAAAGAGAAACCCATACTGCATCTCAGCCACAAATTCTTCCCGAGAAATTATCACAGGTGCAAGATGGGGGAAGAGAAGCCCATACTGTACCTCAGCCGCAAATTCTTCCAGAGAGAGAAACACTAAACAGTGGTGGAGATAGAATGTCTGTCTGTAAATTGGGAGCTAGCTCTACACTCCATTGCGCCCGTTGTGGAGAGTAGAACCAGCAGTAGCAGTGATCAGTATCCCAACATATTAAAGCCTTAGTTGGTCGCCGACTAATCAGCGATGCCAGCGACATTGTTCGGTGTGGGAAGTTTCCATATTTTTCAGAGTCAACAGGTGGCAGAAATGGTAGGTCAGTTTTGCCAGTATTCTGCCAGTAATATTTTTAGCTGCCGCCACAGTAACGGTTTTCTTCTGAGCAACTATAATTTCTTGAACCTAAGGACTCACAGACGTTTGGTGATTTTGACGTTTCAGAAGTCTGCGTTGTTTCCTTGTAGTTACTTCACTAATTGCGTCATTGTTTCCAACATTCTCTAGCCTTGCTTCCTCAGATATATTAGCTGGTGGGTGTTAATTACCTGCTGTTCAAAACAGTGTGCCTGCTGTTGGGCAGCTACGATTAGTTCGTCCACTTCTTTATCGCCGTCCTCGAACGCAGATTGGATAGTAGTGTGTATAACTTCATCCAGTATTTATCCACTAAGGCACAGCAATACCTTCGTGGCAATCTGCAATGCAGACAGCTGAGCTTGCACTTCCGTAGAGGAGCAGCTGAATGCCTCTGCAGCAAGTCCTGCCCCCCTCCTTCTGGTATGTTGTGAGCCTGAAATTGTGCCATGCTTGACACCAGCAGTTGTGACCATTCCACAGCGAATCTTTGAGAAAAGATATCCACTAAGAAAACCCTATCAGATGTACTCTCAGAGAGAGGACAATCTAATGGAGAAGCTTCCCGAAGGATTATGAAGGTGAGAAAAAGAGGAGCTGGTGACGTCACAAAAGATGAGCGTGACGTACAGAGAAGACTGATTGAAGAAGAAAACATATGGACCTTATAGAAACTGATGATGAAATAAATAAGCAAGTAAACTTTCATATGCGAAGAAAAGAGTGCACATGTGAAAAGCACTGCAGAAAATACAAGCCATTTAACAAATGTACAGACGCAGCAACGCAACTAGACTAAGTGATCATAGAAGCTGGCACTACGTAGTGAATAGACTGCAGGCGAAGTCGTCATTGTATAAAAGCTGGTCATGGGTGTCATGAATTAGTAAGCTCTGACCCACGGAGAAAGAAGGATCGAGAACTGTGTCGCAGTAAGAATTTGCTGAGATCGTGGATTTGAATGGTGAAGCTGTCTGGCTTGGTATCAAAGTTGAAGCAAGCCAAGGTCAGTTAAGTTGCAAAGAAAGTTGCAAAGAAAGAACACCATGTGTGCCAAGTTTTATTCAGTTACGACATTTAATTACTGCAAAATTGACCACATTGTGGTCTCTTTTCATGTGAGCCAAGGATGAAAATAGATTTGGGCATGCAGTTCCAGAACTATGATAGCACCTGATCACACTCCCTTATATTCCCAGAGATGAGAATACACTGCAAGGCCAAGTTCAAAGACAATCTTCATGGCAGAAGGTATGGGTGATGAGAGACGTTGGGCTAATTGGGTGGGGAGGTAAAGTCATGTCCACCTCCTAGCACCTGGGTATGAGTTTACGTGCTGCTAAGTGAGCCAAATGTTCCAGACTGGCACGAGCGGGCCAACCAATTGTAGAGGGACATATAACAAAGGGCCTTATAGTTTGAGAGCCAATGATATACTGGGCCTCATTACGACCCAGGCGGTAAGGGGTTTACAGCAGCGTAAACAGCGCCGACCCTTACCACCTGAGTACGAGGTCCCTTAGCGCCATGGCGGATTTAACACCTGCTTTTAGCAGGTGTTAAAATCCATGGCGCTAAGGGACCATGGAGTGATTTACGCCACCGTAATTTACGGTGGCGTAATTAACGCCTTCCCCACTCCCATTATGCCCTATGGGGCAAAAATGGGAATGGGGAAGGGTAAATGGGGATTGGGGATTTACCGCCCCGCCAAGGTCGGAATGGGGCGGTAAATCCGCCAACCACCATGGCGTAAACACAGTTTACGCCATGGTGGAAAAGTCACGGCCCAGGCGGTAACTTACCGCCTGGGTCGTAATGAGGCCCACTGTGTACTTAATAGTGTTGAAGATGACTTGCACTAGAGGAGGGCACAAGTTGTTCACCTGACGGTAGAGCCCAATCATAAGCATATCACAACCTCTCGTAGGTTTTTCTTTTTTGCCAGGTAGTATGACGTCCCTTATGACAAGTTTTTAGTATAAAGATGTGATTTTTTATTAAATTTAAAAAACAACAGATGTCCACCAACTCGTGGAACTCTCCTGTCCCTCGCACACCCCGTTTGTGTAAAATAACTACAAATAGATTTATAAAAGTAAGAGTTTTTACTGTATTTATTAGATAGGCAAAATTAGGTTTATAAACTTATAAAGAAATCCAATGTTCTAATTTCATGATGCATTAGAGTTTACATCCATATATTTTCATACAATGTTGTGCTCAATTGATTATTCTGATTATTTCTTTATAGCTTTGTAAACCTTATTTTGCCTTTCTAATCAATACAGTAAAAACTGTTACTTTTATAAATCTATTTGTAGTTATTTTACACAAACTGTGTGTGCGAGGGACGGGAGAGTTCCACGAGTTGGTGGACATCTGTTGTTTTACATAGTTGAAACCACCCAGTGCCAGGGATGGTTATTCTCCCTTGCACCCCCCGATTCCACATTTAACTTTAGTTACTTTGAAGCAACACTAGGAGTGCTCCCGGCTATACAGTTATGAAATATACGAGAAAGCTTGTGCAACATCCGTTGATGTCCGTTGCAACTCCCGGTTTTAGATAATTGATATTAAAACAGAAATACTTTGCCATCTTCCTGAGTTGGATCAATTATTTGGTGTCAGAGTTATTCTGCATCCCATCCACTGCATGTGTGTTACCCAAAGGGCTCTAAAGCTCACTTTTGTGATAAGGTCACATTAGGAGCAGAATTTGAAACACATGTATGCTCGGCCATGATGCACAGATTAGGTGAAGCAGACAGTCAATGGGCCTCATTACACGGTAGGCGGTAAGGGTTTACCGGTACCGGTATTTTACCGGTACCGGTAAATCCTTACCGCCTTACTACGAGGTCCCTTTGCGGGTTGGGGAATTTAACGCCTGCTTTTTGCAGGCGTTAAAAACCAACCCGCAAAGGGACCAGTGGAGCTAATTACGGTACCGCAATTTGCGGTACCGTAATTAGCGCCTTCCCCATTCCCATAGAGCCCTATGGGGCAAAAATGGGAATGGGGAAGGGCAACGGTGGAAGGGGGAATTACCGCCCCGCCAACCTTGGAATGAGGCGGTAATTCCTCTTTCCACCAAGGCGGTGCCGGTATTTTACCGGCATGAACCATGGCGCTAATAGTGCCATGGTTCACCGCCTTCCGTGTAATGAGGCCCACTGTGTGTTACTGACTTACAGAAGAGGAGTGATTGCAGCTTGCCATTTCTCGTATATTACTTCTATAACCTGCTTGCATTTCGATTCCTGGCATTTTTCCATTCCAATGGTGTCACGCAGGGTACAACACAACGCAAGCAGTGAGTTGTTATCATCTATTGACGCAAGTGATGGATTAGAATAGTACAATACAATAGTATTGGTCACAGAACCATGTTGCTGCAAAAGGTCCTCTCTTTCTACAGGCACAGTAGCCGTTTGCATCGTTACAGTCCCCACAGGGAAAAAAGATTTAACCGAGCCGCCTCCTTTCTCTTTGAATACAGTCCTTCGAGGACAGCTTGTGACCTGTGGACTACATCTGTGGGCCTTAGAGCGTGTAGCTGCAGCAGCTTGGTCTTCCTTGTAGGGCGCATTCTTTCGCACATTATAATTGTTTACCCTAGAAGGTAGCTTACCCGGCATAATTGAATGTCTATCAGTGACTTCTATTTGAGGGGTAAGCACAAGACAAGAGATTTAAGAGGTTCCAGTGGCAAGCGGTGTGTTATAAGCACACACTGGTAGTCACGAATCTACACTTGGCAGATAAACAAATGATTTGGAAACTTACAGTGGTCTTCTGAGTGCGTCTAATCGAAGCTTTAAACAATAGGCTTCACAGGTGCTGCTCGTCCATAGTTCAGAGATTGACAAGATTATTATTCATGCATCAAGACCTGCGAAAAATTACTCCGTACTGCTTTGGCGTGCCATTGGGCCATGGAGAAATGTCACAATTTTGTGTGGGGAATGGGGTTTGTGATATGGACTGACCATAAACCTCTCAAATGTATCTTTGAGTCAAAAGGACTTAGCAAAGTATCTAGGAGGGTGGCAACCTGGGTGATAAGGAGGCAAAGTCACATGTTTGAGGTGGAGATCATTCGAGGGTGTGATCATGTATTGGCAGATCACTTAGCAAAGCTGGGAGGTCAAGAAAAAGAGGAAGGTGAACGAGAGGACATTTATGACATGGTATCTGTGAACCATGATGGTTTTCCGAGTAAGGAAGAGTGGTTAGAGGCTGTGAATAACGACACGGTTTTAATGCGTGTCAAAAGTTATGTTGAGTTGGCCGATTGTTGAGAGTGAAAGGTCTTTTTGGGAGGTGCATGATGAATTGTGTCTAGCAGATGGTTTGCTATATCACTGGAAGTGTATTGTTGTTCCTTTGGCCATCCGGAAAAGGATAGTAGATTTAGCGCATGAGGGACATTTAGGAGTGAGACGTACAAAGGCATTTCTGAGAGGAGAATATTGGTGACCTGGTTTTGAACAAGATGTGTAGAGGATACTGACTAATTGTGTGGAATGTGGTAGAGCTGGTAAAGGAGAGGTACGGAAAATGCAACCGCTCATGGAGGAAAGTGTGCCGGGCAAGGTCTAGGATGACTTGGCTATGGACATTTTGGGTCAAATAGAAATGGGAAGCGGTTGAGGAAAATGTATTATTGTGCTCATTGAAATTGTTGTCTCAGTGGACCGAGTATAACATTGTAAGAGAGACTAGTGGAGAGATGGTAGTTCAATTTGTAAAGGAGGTGTTTGCCAGAGAGGGAGTGCCTAGTAGCATACTTAAAGACAGTGGGACGCAGTTTACTGGTGGCTGTTTCCAGGAGTATTTGAAGAGGGGTGCAATAAAACATAATATATCAGCATCATATCACCCGCAAGGCAATGGCATGGTGGGGAGAACAAATAGATGTGGTCAGAATGGCGGGTGCATGTGGCAACGGTAGGAGAGTGGCAGCGCAGGAGAGATTGTATGCATTACGTATGCCACTGCATGCAATTACTGCTGTGAGCCCATTGGAACTGATGAGAGGTTGAGAGGCTAACACGAAAGTGGTTCCTCCCTGGCTAGCAAGTGCTAGAGAAGCGGATTGTGTGGTGAACGAATTGAGAGGAAGAATAAAAGACATCAAAGAGAGGTGGGTGTTCAAGGAGAATGAGAATAGAGGAAAAAAGGAGTTGTTGGTTCAGTGTGGAGATTTGGTGAGAATCAAAAAAGGTGTGGTAAGAAGAAAAGGCGATGTGTTGCATTCAGAAACAGTGCAGGTTGAGAGAGTGATGAAGGGTGCTGTGAGAGAGATGGGGTCAGGTGTGGAACAAAAATAGGATTGCAATGGCGAGAAGAAAGGTGTGTTCAATGAAAAAGATGTGTTATGATGTATCTTGGAACATGGAAGTATCTTGGAACATGGAATGTAGGCGTGGAATGTGTATGTAGGTTTGCAGCTCTGTATTCTGACTAAAGCAGTTGGAGACCCAGAGCTGGTGTGAGGAGGCTGTGCTGTGGATTGCTACATGAAATCTTAAATATGTATAAAGCTTGCCTCTCTGTGCTGGTCGTGTTGTACATCAGTGATACAGGCTATCTGTATGGTTGTATACTAATTGACCTTTTCACAATTGACTTCGGGAGAATTGACCTAATTTAGAAGGTCAATTAGGAAATATATGCGGGGGGAAACATCCTGCGACCCCCTACCCAATCCAAAACCTCCTGCAAACCCCCACCCAATCCCCTTCTATTATTTATAATCCAAACCAACCCAATACATATATAAAATAACTAAAATAATATAAAGGTCAATTGTGCAGAAGATCAATTAGGACCACTATAATTAGGTCAATTTTGCAAAAGGTCAATTGTAAAAGGTCAATTTGGGTAATACCATCTGTATCTTTGAGAGCTGTCTGTCTTGCTTGATAATGCTATGTAGAGGATAGTGCAGACCTATAAGACAAGGACACATTTCTGGAGCAAAATAAAGGCCTTTTGGGTCATTTGCATACCCACAATGCATTTATCACCTTGGTGAATTTGCTTAATAAATACAAAAATATTAAATGTAATGTTTCTGGCCACGAGGTAGCTCTTATATGTGTGAATGAGAGTGTAGTGTGTGTTTCTGTGCTTTAATGAATGAAGGACGTGTGTACTGCTTTTTGATGTGCTGTCATTTCATACATGTTCTGCGTGGGAGGGAAACTCACACTGCTGCTGTCTGTGCTGAATATCTTCTATGTGTGAGTGAGGTTTGTGCTGTTACCTTTGCAGTGTGGGCTGTGTGTATGTGTTGTGGGAGTGTTTAAGAAAGAGGAAAACAATGAGACAAACAGAGAGAGAAGCATCAAATGCGGCTGCTCTTGCAGTGCCTTTTGTGTGTGAGTGAGGCATGTGATGCTGCTCATGCAGTACTGGTATGTGCATGTGAGGTACCTATTGTGTGTGCAAGGGATCGTTATATTGTCGCATCACATGCAGTACTTGTGTGGCTGTGAACAAGGTCTGTCCATGCAGTACCTGGGAGGGGGGGGGGGGTTTGCACGCACTTGTGTGTGCTTCCCCTGCTGCTGACTATCCTGTGTCTCTTACGTGTGGGATGCTTGCACTGTTGGGTCCTATGCAGTGCCTGTGGTGGGTTTGATGGATACTTGCACTCCTGTTACATATGCAATACCTGGTGTGTGTGTGTGTCCTCTGTGTTTCTGTGCACCTGTGCAAGTGCATGTGTAAAGCTGACCCTGCTGCTGACTATCCTGTGCCTCCTTTACATGGGATGCTTACACTGTTGGGCGCTATGCATTGTCTGTGGTGGGTTTGAGGGATAATTGCACTCCCGTTACATATGCAATACCTGGTGTGTAAGTGTAATGTTTCCCCTGTGGCTTAATCTCGTGTGTGTGGGATGCATGCACTGTTGGGTCCCATGCAGTGCATGTGGTGGGTTTGAGGGATACTTGCACTCCTGCTACATATGCAGTACCTGGTGTGTGTGACTGTGCGCGCGCGCCCACATATGCGTGTGTAAAGATTTTCCTGCTGCTGACTATCTTGTGTCTCCTTTGTGTTGGATGCTTGCACTATGGGGTCCTATGCAGTGCCTGTGGTGGGTTTGAGGGATACTTGTACTCCTGCTACATATGCAGTACCTGTTGTGTGTGTGCGTGTGTTTGTGTGTGTGTGTGTGTGTTTGTGTGTTTCCGTGCACACGTGCAGGCGCGCCCACATGTGCAAAGGTTTCCATGCTTCTGACTATCCTGTGCCTCCTTTGTGTGGGATGCTTGCACTGTTGGGTCCTATGCAGTACCTTCGGTGGGTTTGAGGGTTACTTGCACTCCTGCTCCATATGCAGTACCTATTGTGCATCTGCAGGGAGCTTACACTGCTGGTATACATGCATAACCTATTGTGTGTGTCTGATAGAAGCTTGCACCTTTGGGTCCCACACAGTAGCCAGTGTATGCGATATTTCAATAACCTCAACATCCCAAGGCCTCAAGCTACTACCAGTAAAATAATACACGCTGAAAGCACAACAGTGGCCCCTCCTCTTAAAGGAGCATTAATAAATGCCAGATCCCTCACTGCGCCTGCCACGTATATCTGCGACCTGATACTGGCTGACAATCTGGACTTTCTTGCTATTACCGAGTCTTGGCTGCATGAAGCAGCAGGTCCCCTACTCTCATTAGCAATCCCATATGTATGTACCATTATGAGACAGGATAGAAATAAGATGCAAGGAGGCAGCATTTCCATCATCGCTAAATCCAGCCTAAACATGAGAACTATATCTACCCCAGTCACTGATTCCTGTGAAGTACTCACAATTAAACAACCATTATTTAACTCCAAGACACTGACACTCCACCTGATCTATAGACCCCCTGGCCCTATTGGAACATTTGAGGAGGATATGAACAGCTTACTCTCCAATAATCTAAAAATCTCCACCCAACTACTTGTCGTAGGTGACTTCAATCTGGGATATAATGATCCTCTAGACAAACATGCCACCTCCATTGCCAATACCCTCACTGAACTTAGCCTAACCCAAAAAATCATTGGACCTACCCATATTAAAGGTAGAATTCTTGACTGGGTGGCAGATTATAACTGTACCGCCAACATCACTACCATTTCTCCACACCTTTGGACAGACCATCTCCTCATGTCCTTTGAACTTCTAGACCACTCCCTTCAGCTCCAACCATGGTCCCGCCGTGCCCAACTAGGACTAAAAATAGCATTACAATGGATAAAGTGATTCTCGCTATCCTACCTACTCTCAACCAGTTATCTGATCACCTAGACCAAGTAATGCTCGTCGAGGAGTACAATAACATTATGTAAACCACACTCAACAACATTGCCCCTCTGAAATTTAGACCGAGCAAACTCAAATCCCATCTAAATAAATGGTTCACTCCCGAATTAAAGAATTTACGACATCTTAAGAGGAGCTGTAAATCCACCTCTAGGCTATAACATTCAGAAGATCACAAAAATAAACTAATGGAAATCTCCTCTCACTATAAAAAAGAAATCCACTTGGCCAAACGTAACTCTTATAATAAGCGTATATCTAACGCCAATTCGAGTATGATGGAATTGTTCACCATCCTCAAGGAATTAGATGCCCCTATCTCTATTCCGGATACATGCTCCAAAGATAAAACATGGTGTTCAGACATAGAACAAGCTCTACCAAACAAAGTAACCACACTTCAAAATAAGATTGCCCAAAAAAAAGCCACACTCACTCACCCACCCCAGTCTATCATCCCTAACTCTGACCCTTCCTCGAAGGCACATGACTCAATTGCTTGATTCATGTTCACCAAAACCTCTATCCTTGAGGTAGAGAAAGTCATCCCCTCACTCAAGCCATCCAACTGCCAGGGCGACCTTTGCCCAGTCCAACTTATAAAAGATGCGGCCAGAGATCTTTCCCCATTCATATCCAAACTTATCAATGCCTTATTCGCATCGTGCACTGTGCCCATTAATCTGAAACAATCATGGGTGTTGCCTCTGCTAAAAAAGAAAACCCTTGACCCACTCATTCAAACAAACTACAGTCCTATCACGACAGTCCCATTCCTGCTAAAAATCTTGGACAAGATTGCCTACAACCAAATAAAAAAATTCCTTGAACAACACAAGCTCCTTGGCGTACGTCAATCAGGATTCCGACCCCAACACGGTACTGAGACCGCCCTCATTGATTTGAAGGTACAAATAGATGAGTTATGAGACAAAGGTAAAACAGCCCTTCTCCTACTGCTTGACCTCTCAGTTGCATTTGACCTTGTTGACCATAAGGTCCTTTGTAGCCACCTAGATTCAGCTGCACACTTTTCTAAAGAGGCCATAACCTTGATTGAGTCTTTCCTCAGCGATAGGACCATGGCGGTGTTCTCCCCTCCTGCAGCAGCTGACCCGATCCCCATTACCTTTGGGGTCCCCCCAGGGCTCTTGCATCTCCCCTACCTTATACAACATATTTACCAAGCCCCTTTTCGATGATCTGGACCTTCTTGGTATCACCTACACTAACTATTCAGATGATACTCAGATTCTCCTCCCACTTTCTGAGGACTACAACAAGGATTTGGCCTTGGTAAATGGGGTGTATCTCATCATCCAGGCATGGATGGCAACCCACGGTTTATGCCTGAATGATGATAAAACAGAGTTAATCATCCTGGGTACTCACTCTAATCTTAAAAAACTAGTCCAAGACTACTCATCCTTTGAGATCGATGATAATATCATCAAGGTGGCCAAAGAGGTGAAGACACTTGGCTTTTACTTCGACTCTACCCTCTCTTTCTCTAAACAGGTGTACTCCTTGGCATCAACTACAGCATACACATGCAAGCTCATTAGATCAGGTAAACACTTTCTCTCAGATGACAACTGCATTATTTTAGCTAGAGCCCTTATTCTATCCAGGCTCCATTACTGTAATTCCTTATACATCGGCACTAATAAGTTTATCACCCACAGAATTCAAATCTTACAAAATAATGCCTTGAGAGCAGCTCTCGTGTGCCCAAAAGATCTCACATGTCCACGATAAGGTGACAAAATAATTGGCTCTCCACCTAAAATAAAATCTACCTAAAAGTTGCATCCCTCACTCACAAAGCTTTGAACAATGTAGCACCCAGTTATGTTAGTGATAAATTCTTAAAGAGAAGTTCTACTCGACCGTCAAGAACAACCAATGCCAGCAGCCTTATCACACCGAGATTCAGGCTGGCTAAGGCCGGGGGCGGCAGCTTCCCTGTCCGAGCGGCACAACTATGGACCTCCTTGCCACATCTTTTGCGAGAGGAGAAGCCTTATCTCAAATTCAGATCTAACTACATCAATCTGTTGAAGTCTTCGGTGTCATATTCGGGGTCATATTAGTTGAAACAAGATTCCAGATCCCATCTTGTTTGTACATAATCCCCAGCCAATTGCCCTTTATGTATATTTTTCCATTTGCCTGTAGCTATGTGACTTATTATTGTCCTGTACATGTGTCTATAGTCCTTGTGTAATCTGTAACCTTGTAACTTAAAGCCTCGCACATCCTGTACTGCTGCGCACAGTTGCCTTCCGGTTTGGTGTGCATTATAAGTGAATACAACAAAACAAACAAACAAAGATGCCCGCAGGCCAGCTGCCAATCCTGTACATGTTGAGTTTATGGGGCAACTTGGAGTGCCAGGGCGCATGCATACGTGTTTGTGAGGGAAGCTTGCACTGCTACTGGCATGTAGCATACATAATGTGCAAGAGCACCTCTGCATGTGATGTGAAATGACAGCAAGGTTGTCTGACCTGTAAATCCTCTGTGCATTCACGCCCCCTTGCCTCTTGGGCAACCTTTGTTCACACTGGCAAAGGGCTCACATGAACTGTTCTGCCGCACTCTAGTGATCAGCAGCACCTGGAAAGGCTTACTCGAGCATCACTCCTTTCTCATTTACACTTATCTTTTTTGATACAATATGTAAAGGGAGAGCTTGCAAGAGGAGTTCTGAAAGTGCTGGAATTAAGCTCAGCTCATGTGGACTCTCTGTTTTTGTCTTTATGGTGTTTGTCGTGTCCTCGCGCTTCTATGCCCACGTGCGTTGTTCCAGCGCTTTACAGATAAATTAAATAAATAAATATGCTGCCATTCTGTAATGTACTTGCAATATTATTTTCTCTTTATACATGTATAACTATGAACTCCAGAGGGCATAGTCATGAGAGCTTAAGAGCAGGGCTGGCTGAACATTACACCTGACCTGGGGCAATTTAAGAGCTGTGGAGACCTTTTTACTACTTTAAAGACTTGAAAACATACTGCTAATCAGCCTCAGATATAGTCACCTGCTTTTAGTCATTCTGTGACACAGTCGCGCAGCTTCTCCTTATGCACGCTGAGAATAACTCTGCAGGTCAATTGAACAACATGCTTTTATTATATTTTAAAAAAGAGGCTAGTCTGGGAGTCTCCAGACTACGGCGCTGTGAAGGGGGTTACCCCTTTTGCTTGTTTTGACTGCAGACAAACATTGACATCTAAAATGCGAAAGGGAACCTCCCCTTGCTTTGTTCCTGGCCAAAATAATAAGATGTGCAGGAAAGAAATCGCACCCATGAATCAGTAATTACGTTAAGGTTCAATATGTACTTATTTCAATAGGGGCTGTGGCGAATATGTGGACTTTAACCCCTTAAGTGCCATAGACGAGCATGCTCCTCCTTTTGCATAGGTTTGCATAATAGCATAATATGGAATTGATTGATAATGTATTAGATACTATGTAGAGTATTTTAATGTTTGTAATTTGTCAGTGTTGATTAATATTGTGTTGGAAAGTTTACGATATATAATGTTTTAATAGTAAAGAAATAAAGCACAAAATAGAAAATATCCAACACACCTCAAAACAGTGGCAGGATGATGGGTGCCAGAAGCTCCTGTGGGCCACACTTACATGGGATACCATCCCCCATCGTCTCCCACCGGCGGCCCTAAGATAGGGCCCCATCCACTCACATCAACACTCGACTTGTGCTCCAGCTACTTCCCCTGCCGCACATGTCGTGCGTGCGCCCGCAAGGGCTGCTTACAGACCTCTGCCCACACTGCACCACTTCTGATCCCAAGTACAAATGGACCACATGGAACAGCCTCCTTGATAGTATTCCTAAAATGATTGTACCTTTGGGCAAGGAGATGTAGATTCGACAACATCCATCCCCTAGGACGGGGATCTGCAACCTTTGGCTCTCCAGATGTTTTGGACTACAACTCCCATCAGGGCTAGCCAGCGTGATCAATGCAATGAGATTATGGGAATCGGAGTGCAAAATGTGCCCTAGAAAACTCTTTTGCCAGTGCTTCACAGTCGGTGCAATACACTCCACCCCCAAAAAGAGTAAAGAGTAAATGGCACGATCAAGAAAAAAGGAAGAGAACGTTTTATTTGAAAGTGTTCTAATACATTGTGTTTGCATCGCAGGATTTTACATGAGTACAAGGTGCCAAGATGCGCCACCACTATACCAGCAGTACACCAACCTCTTCTTGTGGCATGCCCTTGCTACAAGGTAACACCTGTTTGTTGCCTCCCACTTCCTCCTGCGTGTGGCTGGGTTGAGTCTCTGTCAGTAGCTTCTGTGACTGGAACTCCACTTTTAAGAGATCTTTGCTAAAAATGGCTACCAAAATCAAACCCTGCAAGCAAGCCACCGCCCTGGTCAACCCGTCATCCTCATATTAATAGTGCTGGATGGATAAACATCCAACACTCCCTTCATTCTCAGATGTTCTCGTTTTAAGATCACACTGACCCATATCCCCCAACTGAGAGGATCTACAAATTCTTGCACCTGGCCCGATATCAGGCAGCCATTTTGTTACTGCTCCAAGGAGCTCGAGACAGGATCTTGGACAGATTTTCATTGTGTCAGTATCAGAGAGATGAATTTGGGGGTGGGGGTGCTATACCACAGTGTAGAAAGATACCACAGGCCCTCTCCAAAAACAAACCAACTTGTCCTAGCATGAGGGTCAGTTTCATGCCTTTACCAGCAATGTCAATAATTGGAAGGAGAGGATACACTACACATGGTTGGGAACTTTGTAGTTCAGCTATATTATGGGTACTAATACCGTTCTTTTATGGGCTATTTTGCTCTAAAACATCATAAAGGATTTTTTTTCGCTAAGTCACAAAACCGTAGAAGGCAAGCTGAGCAAACTCAAGAGACTCCTTCATGGCAATCTAGGTACATGTCAGTTTACATTCCCAAAGGTCTAGGCTTCCTAAGGGCTCATCAAAGAACTTGATGGTGAAACAACGCAAGTCCAGGACATATAATGTGCAAGGTCTTTCCCAGGCGACAGAGGACCTGTTCAGCAAAGATATAGGTCAAAGCTCATCCAATATCTACAGTTTGGATATTGTTGGATTCCACTCTGGAGACAACCTGACTGGTAGCTTTCCACCGGGCTACAGCGCTAAAGGTAGTAGCAGCCTTTTTCCACTTTGCTTTCGGCGGTGCGGTGACTGCGCGCACCAGTTTGGTCCGGTAATTATCGCCGGACAAAAAGTACAAGATGGGGTCAATGCAGCTATTGGCACTGGCGAGTGGGCGTGTGATCTTGTAGATGAAGTTGATCACATTCAGGGCCCGGCAGTTGGCGTCTAGGAGCCGAGACGTGTAGTACAATGTTCGGGTTATGTGGAATGGCAGGAAGCAGACCACGAAGACGATGGTGACAATGATGATCATCTTGATGGATCGCTTCTTGTAAGCCGGCAGATCTTGTGTATGCCCGGTGACGTGCGGCTTCCGGAGCTCCTTAGCCATAAGGCAGTAGCACACAACGATAACCAGGAAGGGGATTCCAAACAGAAGTGTCATGACAACCGAGCTGTAGTGAACGTAGTGGTCAAAGTCTTCCGGCTTGGTAGTGTCATGGCAAAGGGTGTCATTTCCACGGGAGCTGACTGTGACGAAGATGAGATTCGGGATGAGGCATACAGTAACCACCAACCAGACGCTCAAGCAGATGAACCTGGCATGCTTGACTTTGACCACCTTGAGGGACCTGATTGGATGGCAGATACCGAAGTAGCGATGGACACTGATGCAGGTGAGGAAGAGAATGCTGCTGTAGAGGTTGGTGTAGAAAAGGAAGCGGACAATCTTGCACAGGGCCTCCCCGAAGGGCCAGTTGTTACGATCAGCGTAGTAGTACACCAGGGTGGGGAGGGACAGCACGTAGAGCATATCCGAGATGGCCAAGTTGAACATGTAGGTGGTGGTCGCGTTCCATGGCCTCATCTTGAACACAAACATCCAGATGGCGACCGAGTTGAGCAGCACTCCCAGGACGAAAACAAGGGCATAAGACAGCGGCAATAGGATGAACTTGAACTCCTCGTTGAAAACGCATGCGTCATCATCATCAAACGTGGCATTCGTGACATTCGTTGCCAGTTGATAACTGGAGGTTGAGGCGAAGAGGGCAGCTCGACCTGTACTGTCCATGGCTCTCCCTAGCATTCCTAGAGACAGAGAGACAATATAGGCATTAGAACACTGATCAATGAATCTCTATGATTAACGTGAATGGGGCACCACACATCAATGGCGCACCACACATCAATAGGGTATGACACATCAATAGGGCACGACACATCAATGGGGCACCACACTGCATATCACAGATCAATGTGGCACCACACTGCACATCAATAGGGTAGACACATCAATGGGACACCACACATCAATTCAATGGGGCACCACATCGCAATATCACACATCAAGGGGGCACCACACAATACCAGCAGCTTTCAAAGACTGGTCAATTGTGAGTCCTGTGGTCTGTGAGCTGAAGAATTATGAAATTATTAAGTGAATTGACACATAGGAATAGGAGGTAGCAACACTGGTGTCCTGTCAAATATGTATGTCCATGTCTAAAGCTGTGCGCCCTGATGCCTGCGGGATTCGGCGCGGTATGAATAAATAAATACAAATAAATAATAAAATAAAGTTTCCAAATGCGTAGCCTTAGTCTACAAACTATTCACAAAACAGGTAAAGCAGGAGTAGCAGCAATGCACACGTCGTCCCCCAATGCGGTCTCTGCTACCTACCTAAACCACCATCGAGCACACGAGCAAGACGCTTAGATCCCACACCCAGAGTCCTTGCTCTTACTACTGAGAAACCACCATTATTTAGGAAAGCGCATAGAAACCTCTGGTGTCCACCTTCCTTGTAGCGGTCCACAACAGTGCTGCATTTTTACACCGTAATTTTGACCAACTGGGTGGTGCCAGATCCCCCAGCCCTGACACTTTTTTGGCGTGACATTAAACTGGGTGGCAAAGAAAAGACTGAGCAACATTTCAGAGTACTGCACGCTCACCAAACAGTAGATAACTGTCTAATAGTGTACAGGTTTAATATACAGTAGCTGATAACAGGCAAACTGGTGTGGGCCAAATAGCTTGTTTTTTAATTATGTTTTTCAGTCAGAGAAGCTGACACAGTTGTTGGGAAGGAGCTAGTGCCTTTCTTCATTCCCAAGCTTCCATCATGCTTTAGAATTAGGCAAGACTTCTCTAAGCCCTATAGCACTGAGAAAGCTTTTTTCATGCAAAAATAATCACACACAGGCGTGGCCAGCCACTAAATGAAAATAGTATTTAAATATAAGGTGCAAATAACTGTTTAGCTAAATACATTTGTGTTGTATAGTGCCTGTCAGTGTATGCATGAGCTGAGGGAATGTTGGTGTGCTAATGTGGAATGTTAGTGTGTGAGTTTCTGTTAAGGTTCCGCCCAGTGTCAGTTGAAGAAATGTCAGCCTGGGTGATGGGACCCAGTAGGACCCCATGTAACAGCTTAATATAACTTATAATAAAGCTTATGCAAAGTACTTACTGAAGAGCACAGAGGCAGCTTTATTTCAATTTGCAAAACTTTTAAATTGCAGTTCATTTTTCTCAGAGCACGGTAAAGAGTTCTATGCCAAAAGGAATGCAGCCTGTGTTAAAAATAGACTACAGGCACTGCACTAGGGTTCGCTACGGCTGGCAGAGCACACAAGGTAACTCAGCAGCTGTGGGCTGTCTGTGAAAAGCCCATGTATTCTAAATGGGGAGTGTACAGATTCAATGCACTACATATAGAATTATGAAATCAGGTTTAAAAGAGATTGTAGGACCACATAAAAATATGAGTAAGATGAGTGGAGTATGAATGAAAATTAGTTATTAAAATGTTTTGTTTTTCCTGGGGGCTAGACCTCAAGGTTTGTAAAAATCTGCAGGGCTGCAGTGTGTGTCTATATAAGGTATTAATATGTTAAGTAGCATGGCTGCCAGACATGGCTGCTGGTGAAGAAAGGAAGACTTTGAAGCATCCCTTGTATGGGAGAAAGACAGTTTTGGATGAGCTATGCCAGTATCCAGTAGCCAAGTTGAACAGTATGTAAAGGCGCCTGCTTGCCATCAGTCTGGAGGAGCTGGCCACGGAAGAAGGACAAAATGCTAGTTTGGGGTATGGGGGGAGTGGTGGCGGAGTCCTTTGCCCCATCCTCATTTCTGTACAGATTAAACTTGTTATCTTTGCAAGATGAAGACTCTTGGCCTTAATTCCCTAGAGGGCTGCATTTACTCTGGTGTAAGCGTGATTAAGAGGTATCCCAATATAATTAAGGGGTACCCCTGTAAATTTGGCCACCTTTTACAGTTGCGCCTTGTGTTGCCAATGCATTCCGGAGTGCCATACGCCATCAGGGAAATTTAGTACTGTGCTCACGCCAGTAGTAGAACCTCTGTGCTCAGGATCAACACATGTGTTTTTTCTCACCTCTTAAAGGAATTGGTTCTCACTCCTACCGAGTGATGCCTCTCCCCTCCAATCGACGAAAACTGGGCACACACAAACTTTATATTATTGCACCGAGGGCCTAGGGACACTTTAAAAATAACAATGAGAGCAAAAATAAATGCAAAAAACAACAATCAGTATGTAAAATATATAAAGTGAAAACAGATATATAATCATAATCAGACAGGTTGAAAGCAGCAGAAACATTGACAGTGCAAGAAATGACATTAACACTAGGGCAGGGAATACAGAGATGGATTTAGGCATTTCCTAAAACACAACAAATGATGAGACCAGGGAATATTGTCACCTGTAGGAAAGATACTAGTGTTTTTATTCCCATATAGCACCTCATGCTGCATTCCTTTCACTTGTAGGTGCTGTGAAGGATAAAAGGCTGAGCCCTGCTGCCACATTCAACCTTGCCAGGTGCATACTGGCTCCATAGGCACTGGTACATGCTTACCTTCTGAAGAAACAAACTAGAACATAGTGGGGTCCAAAACCAGAGAGGCAACAGAGAAACTCTCGGAAACAGATGTTTCAGGAGCCAAGATGATTTAAGTCCTTGAGCCACCGGCCACTTTGAGCTGGGCAGCTGGAGAGCTGAGAGTTGAGCAGGGTTCACTGGCGAGGCAACACACCTTAAATAGGAATAGCGCTGGCTGTTGGTTGTTAACCAAAGGTTGTATCCTTGCATTACTTGAGTTGTTAGCTTATTTGAAATAATGGAGAAGTGGCTCCTAATTTGTTGTCTTCAATACGGGTTTTAATGTGGTAACAAACATGTATCACATGTCTAGCAACGTTTGCCAGTTGAAGGTGAAACAAAAAGCTTATGCGCGTTTCGACCATAGTCTTTATCTAGGCAGACAATTAGTATGATTCTTAATAGGAATGGAGCGCCTTGAGGAAATCCCAGTAGGCAGCGGCCAGTGTGCTGGATAGCCAATCTGTGGATATAGGAGAGACGGTCTTGGAATACCGAACCAGCGAGCATCTATCCGATATCCACAGATGACTATGTTTAGCTACGCCTTTGATGATGTGAACTGCATCATTTTGAAAACGTAGAGTTTTTGTATGCAGTTCTTATTTGCTCCCCCTAGCAAGGCATGTCAGCCTGTCAGATAGCACAGCGAGTAGAGTGCTCGCTTTGACATCCGTGCACAGCCTGCTGAAACTGAGCCTTTCATCCTTCCGAGGTCGATAAATGAGCACTACCCACTGTGATAAATAATAAGCAGTGCTCAGATGCTTGAGGGTTTGTAGCGCTATATAAATGCAAAATTATTATTATTATTATTAGTAGTCAATTCGAGGCATAACTATGTCTCTGGCCAAGGTCTTGCAGTTCTTATTGGTGACATATGGCTTGACCAATCTGAGGAGTTTAAGATGGTATTGTGATTTTTTTATGACATTGGCTATGTGTGTATCGACGCCCCAAGGATTTTAATCTGGTCTAAAATGTTTATGAGATGACCATCAATTATGCCGGCACCAGTTTTAGCCCTGATTTTGGGGATCCTAAATTCAACATTTCCATTTTTGCACTGTTAAGACAGAGCCAGTGTTGGGTCATCCAATATTTTGTGATCAGGTAGATGTTCTGTACCGTTTCTTGAATCCTCTGTGCGATCACCGCTCAGTTCCACCAATAGCTGGGTATCGTCAGCATAATTAGTGAACTTGACTCCTGCTTTATCATGAATGTCACAAAAAGGGCGTAGATAAATGTTTCAAAGTGTAGGGGACAGGCAAGCTCCCTGTGGCACTCCACAGGTGGGCATCCCCGAGGATGTTTGGCCCCTGCAAACTCCAGACATTCTGCAGGACAGAAAAGACTCCAGCCACTTCACTGCTAATGGGGAGCAGTGGCCTGTCATAGGCAATGTGGCAAGGAGTTTAACATGGTCCAGGAGATCAAACGCCGCTGATAAGTCAAGAAGTATCAATAGGCCTGCCTTGCTCCTGCCCATGTAGTCTGGCTCTGAAGATCTGAGAGGACACTTTCAGTGTCGTGATGCTCTCTAAAACCAGATTGATGAGCATGTAAAATATTGGTTTGTTTCCTGTGTTTTTGTATCTGTATCGAGGCTACACGATCCACGACTTGCTAGAACCTGTTGCCAAGCGAGAGGCAGCAGGCAGGACACCTAAGTCATTGAAGAAGAGCTGGCGGCTCTTAGTAGATCCCTGTATCCATGCCCAGGAAGGGGATGCCTGGACAATGGAGCAAAGATCAGGTTTTAAGCCGGCTGGTAGCCGAGTGTCCTCTTTTGCGCTTATCCTGCAGGGATGTAATTTGGGGGTCACCATGTGTCACAGCTGTGACCCATGGTGATGCCCAAATAACACCCCCGATGATGCCCAAATAACGTCCCTGCAGCCAGGGGCCGCAGAAGCGACCCCTGAAGTCAGCTTGTGACCCCTGGCCAATCCCTTGTGACCCTTAGGCATCGTCCAATCATAATGCTGAATGGGGGATGGCGTGGCTAAATCCAAACTGAGGCACGGCCACATGGTGTCAGTTTCTTTGGGCTCCATTTTGTGAGCAGGCCAGCAGCAGCCTCTGCCCACATGTGATGAAGCGCAGCTTCGTCAAAGCTTGGAATGTAAGTAGTAAAGGGGCGGGGTTGGTTATGAGTGTTAGTTTTCATTGTTGGAGGAGTTCTATATTTTTCACCCGTCTCAGTGGCACAGCACAGTACCACTGCACTTTGCCTGCTTGGCCCCCTTTTCTGTGTCAGAGCTCGGCTTTCCACAAGTATCAATTTTCAAGGGACAGTAAACACCCATTGAGAGCTGATCCGTCTGAGGCACGCACTGCCTTTACTTTACATACCGAGTGCGTGCAGACATAACTGCTTTCAGATGGTGTTTTCTGTCGCTTGAAAATGGATAGCTGCGGAAATCCGAGCTCTGCATGTCACACATATCACCAATGTGCACCGCTAAGTTCTGCTATCCAAAAGCAGGGCATTACATTAACATGTTGCTGTGGCACCGTGCGCAGCCCGAGCTTGCACTGAAACTGCCTGCACGAGGCGCATGCATGCATGTGAGGCTGGGCCTGGATCAGTTGCCACCAGGCGCAGCAATCAATGTTGTTTGCAAATTTTGCCCGCGTCCTCGCGTTTCCTTCTGCACGTGCAAAAGAAAGAATACGAATGCCAATATGCACAGGTGAGTGCACATTCGTGGAATCACCACTCACCTCATCCTCCCTCGTCCAACAGTTTTCCAGCCTAGCTGCTCTACTAGAACTCACTGAATCTGGAGTCTGACCGCCACGCACCTGCTGCACTGTCCGCCCCGAGTGTGAGTGAGGCACAGGGGTGGGTGGCTCCCGGCTCTTTGCCATCCCAAACCCTGGGCACTCTTCAGCAGTCAGTCTTTCGCGGTCTTCTCGGCGGAGTAAACTGCTGTGACCTTTCATCTCCTTGTGAGATCTGGGCTGAGGCACCGACCCTGCCAGGCCGCCTCTGTAAATTTAAAGCTAGGCTTTTTGAAAAAGAGTGTGTGAATGTATCTTTGTACAGTGTGCGCAGGCATTTGTGATGTCATCTTTGATGTCCTGGGTGTTAGTCTGAGCAGTGCACAGTGGTGGCGCTAGTTATGGTTGCTTAGCTTACCATAACTGGTGAACTTCTGAGGTTTTTCCGTTTTACTTGTAACCATAACGTCCCTTTAACAAAGTTTTTTCATTGAGTATATATATATATCTTATTGTCTGACATTGCAGCAAGTTCTTATGGCAATGAAGGATTGGACACTGCACGGAGCGGATTTTACCGTAAATTCGACATTTTGTCAAGGATTGGGCTTTTAAATATATGAAGTTATGATTCATTTTTGCTTGTACTTAATTTCATATTTTGAACATATGGGACGTTCAGCTTGATTTACATGCTAATGCTTTATGTGCTTTGATTATGTCTATGATTGTCCAATTCCAAGATGTCTGCCGGAAAATTGACCAACAAATGCCAATCCTTCATGTACATTTTCTATGTCTACTGTAGTCTAGAACCATAGAGTTGAAACTTAAGTTTCAAATACCCTGGTGATTTGTACACTCCATTGTGGTCAAGCGGCTGGACAGCCGTGAAACGCGACAACTGCTAGCACTCTCAATTTTCTCCACTGCACAAATAAAGGCTATATTTTTTTCAATTGGTGTGACTCGACGGTGCCTTTTCTTTGCAACCTGCCCATTTCGGTCAGCTGCTGCAGTGCCCTCTGCTCTCATGTACCTTGGTACATTGTTGTTTTTCCATATAAGTAGATGTTCACTAACAAAAAAAGTTGTTAAAGGGATGTTATGTTTAAGTTGCCCTATCAAAAACCTATGAAATTCAATGAACAAACATTCTTACAGGGACGTTATGGTTCCAGGTCAAACCGACACACCCCACAAATTCGCCAGTTATGGTAAGCTAACCAACCATAACTCGCATCTACACTGTGCTCTGCTAAGACTACCACCCATGACATCAAACATGTCATTTATGACATCACTGATGACATCACATTTGTAGTAACTTTTCATTAAAAGCCTGCACAATTATTCTCAATGTAATATTTGCAGAAAACTATCAGCAGCCATTTGGAGAATTATTATAAGAACTTTCAGCATCTTTTTGAGTTGACGGTACACACTTGCACAAGCTATGGGACCCTCAAGCATTGCTCCATAGTGCACTACTGCAACGTGTACAGTACCTAAAGTGGCCACGCATCGAAATTCTGCAAGCAAATGCTTGAAAGTATGGACAGCGACACCGCACCACAAAGTCTCCACTTTGTCCACATTGAAATTGCCATTAAGGCCTCTTTCCACGGCCTACTGGAGTAGATCTAGCACAAAAGCGATCACACACTATGAAAACTGTGCATCTGGCCATCTCCAGCCTCACTACACAGAGTAAAGAAACAAAATATGGCTGCACTTTCCTGTGATGCACACTCTAACCACCTGATTGGACAATACCAACAATCACATTTCCATTGGCCAGCATGTTCAAAAGCGCAGAATGTAGCCTTTGCGCTGCACAGAGTATCATAAGGGCCACGGCCCAGTAAATCATTAACAGTCCTTCTTCCCTTTCCACTATCCTCTTCCCACCACGCCCTTATTAGGTATTGCTAAGTACTGACACACGCATCCACTAATGTCCTCCAAGACTTCGGCATCTTACAATGTCAGCTCTCCACAACACTTCAAAATTAGCCTGCACTTGTGCTGCTATTGCAAAGCAGGTGCAGAGCAAACTTCAGTGAAACATTCCAGGCGTTATACATGCACATTCATCCACATAAGCACCCATTACCTCAAAAGAAAGGCATGAAGAGTGTTTTTGCAGTATGTTCACAACTCTGTTGTAAGTGCCTCTGCGCACGATATCTGCCTCTAAGCGTCTACGGCGTGTTTAAAAAGCAAACTGATGTTCCTCCTATCCCCTACCATAGAGTGGAATTTTGTTGGTATGTGCTTGGAACGTTTTCATTTACCCATAGCAAATACAATGTTAGTGAAACAGGAACTCTGTTCTTTCCTTCCGACAATGCTATGAAAAGTGTTCCCCACTAACCCACCTACTACATAACTCGTAAAAAAAAAAGGCACTTAAGTCACCACTACATGTGATTTAGCAACCGACAGTCAATTTCCAAAAGGTCAGTGTCTGCAGGGCTGTGGTGCTTTGTACGCTGCACTGTTGCCACAGGCTGTTTATAAATCTGCCAGATTCAACTCTGCGCCCTCAGCAACTCATCCATAAGAGGAGTGCGCAACTTGTCCTTGGCCGGAACGGCAGGGATCGTATCTGTACTGCACTAAAATGTCAGCAATAGCTCATAGTGGCTACAAACAATAAAATAAAAGCCCTGGGCATTATGCAGAAGGCCTTCTGGTCCCTCTATACCTTGCACTTTCACTTACTAAATATCTGCTTGCTCCAGCTCTTCCCTCATTCGCTTCACACTCCCTCAGGGTCAGTTGCTTCTACACGCTACCAGATGGTGGTAGATGTGTTTCTTCTGCTGGGGCCTCCCTGTGGAACACGCTCTCTCTCTCCCTGGACCTTAAGGAGAAGCATTGTAGGGTCTGAAAACACCCGAAAAGCTTTCCATGTGCTTCTTCTTTTCCTCCCCCTCCCCCCTACTCACTTCCTGGCTAAAAGGTATTGTGCACTGGTTTCCTACCCACCCTATAATCTGTGCCCCAGGTCACCTCCCTCCCTACAGTTTCACCCCTGCACTGGCTTTCTACCAACCCCGAACTTGGGGACTGTTTTCTATAACCCTAACAGTCCAGCCACCACTTCATGTCTACACTTATCCTTGCACTTGCCAGCACCGGCCGTAGTTGCCTGTATCTCTATTTTTTATTGTTCCCATGTACTGTGGCCTCCCCCTTCCCATTCACTTGCGCACTCTCAAAGTCAGCTGGCCTAGAGGAATCAATGTCTCTGTGTGGGCGCCATTCCGCCTCCCTTTCCTCGGCGCGCCTTCACACACTTGTATGTAGGCGCGCAACAAATGTCACAAAATACCATAGGACATCATATCATACGATGCACACACTGCATTCATTACAACAGGATGCCTACCACGTACCTTGTACACTTCACAATATGGTATTTCCAATGTAATACATGTACTACAAATGTCGGAAACGTTATCCCACAAAAGCAGCAGGGAATGTATATTGGCAAAGTTAAGCTAGTGCGTGCAGTGCATGCATACAAACAGTATACATGCCCCTTACCTGGCACACTTTCACCATAGCCTCCTACATTTGTCAGTACAAACAGACCTTCTTTCACAGTGTTTATGTACACACCACAACCAGCAACCACATTGCCCAATGGCTTAGCCTCCACATGGGCACTGCCATACCTGCCATCGTAAAAAGGCTGCATGTGCCATGTCTAATCCTCAAAGTCCCACGGAATCCGTGGCATTACCGTGCTAGAAACTGGAGGGGCAGGGGGCTCAGGGGGTTTTGAGGGGTTATGAGGGAGGGTTGTGGGGGAAAAATGTGAAACAGGGGTCGTTCTTTAGGATTGTCTCTAAAAACACGTATATTTATTTTATTTCTTTTTTTCGTGATTTTTTATGTACGTGTATTCATACATTTCTTTTCTCGTGTTTTTCTCTCTTTTGCTCACTGTCTGTTTGCTTCTTCCCCTGGCATTTTTCTCAACTAAAGATGAACGCTTATCTTACATTCCTACAGAATTCTTTGCAACGCTTCATGCAGAGTGGCAAACACAACAGCATTGTCAATGGAGGTCAAAAAAATGCACTTTTTTTGAAACCACTGGAAATCTGGCTGGTTATTAATACTTTCATAGTTGGTGCATAATATCTCAGCACTGCACATAAAGTCGCCCATGCTTCTGTTTATCCAATATCTCCCAATCTCCGGCTGTGGGCAAATTACACTGGCATTCTCCCATTGTCCTCTTGGTGTCATCGATGAGAAAATCACCTTTGCAGTAGGAAATATCTGCATCACAGCTGTCATCAACTTCTTTAAGTAAGCGAGCAAACGTGAGCACGATATGTGGCCCAAATGCAGTCTCCAAAATGCACGACCACCACATCTACAATACCAACAGAAGCCACACATTTGCAAAAGATATCCATGCTCCCAAAGCCCCACTCATAAACTGTGGCACAAAAAGCCTGCACTCCTTCCAACTGAAAGTCAGTATCGAAGCCTCTTTCCACGGCATACCTGTGCAGATCGTGCACAAATGTATCACTGATTATAAATACTCGCCGTCTCTCCATCTCTGCCAAACTCACTGCATCCAAATTTGGGTAAATATGTTAGCGCCCCTTTCCGGTGAACCACACTCTCGAATCCTCATTGGAGAATCCTCACAGTTCCATTTGCCAAGACTCCATGCTCAGAACGCCATGAAGTGGCATGTGCGCTTTCATAGCTACAGCTAGGGCCATGCCCCAGTCAGTAAAGCAGACACAATACTTCTTACCTTTGCACTCTAATTTTCTAACTATTGGCGACAATAACATTTCAAAAACGCCTGCACCAATCACATACTAAAACGCGCCATTGCACACCATCATTTCTGCACACAACTCCATATTTCCCGTTAAACACTCAGAGCACGTTCCCTTTCCTTCCAAAGCCCCTCCACCAGAAACTTTTCCTACAGGATTCCCTATTTCAGCATCCACAAAGGTCCTGCTGTGCACTGAGCACACCTTTCACCATGCACACAACATTCCACCCTTGCCCATACCCAGCACAACACTATGATTCCATTCATGCGACCATGTGGGCAGCTAACATTGTGCACAAACGTAACATACATAGCGGCACTTCAACCCAACTCCCTCACACCATGAAACACCCATTCATCAAAAGAGGTCGCAATTAGCAGCATCCACAAACATACCACTGCTTCCATCATCCCTAACCACTGTCGTTCACAAAGTATTGTGTCACTACCAACTTAACCACATCATTTTCACAACATTGGCCCTATTTAAACAAATCTGCACACAGCATAGTAAAGAACCCATACAAGGTACACTTCTACCATACCTTCTGCCATACTGCCAGTATGCACACACTGCACCCAGTGCCCACACTGCATGAATTTTCATTGCACCATCTCCAATCACACATCCAAAACTTCGCCATGTTCTACCAGCGACCTCACCAGCGGAACCAAACATACACACCTGCTAGCTCACTTCTGCTGCTCTATAGCGTCAGGAATGTACTGCACAACCATTCTTTACAGGTCACCTGTACCAGATACACAGTCAAAATTGCATCAGTGGCATGGGTTTCCTCAAGTCCTAGGCTCCGCAATGCATGGCCTACAGCCTTTGGCCATGCACCCAATAGGCTAGGCCTTGAACCTAATGCCACCATGCATGTGACCATATCACCAACTACGCCTATCCACATACACACCACTGCCACCAGCACTCCTACCCACACGCATCCACCAATCATATGCTGAACCTCTGCATTGCACCCATTCACGAAAACAGGTCGCTATCAGGACAATCCACAAACATACCAGAGCCTCCACCACCCCTACGCACAATCTTTTCACAACGTATTGTGCCACTACCATCCTACCCACAACTTCTTCACAACATTAGCACTACTTCAACAAATCAGCACACAGCATAGTAACTAAGCACATTTAAGGTGCACTTCTACCATATTCTCTTGCATACTGACAGTATGTAAACCCAGCACCCAGTGCCCACACTGCATGACCTTTCACCTCACCATCGCCAAGTACACATCAAAAACTTTACTATCTTGTAACAGTGTCCGCACCTGCGTACACCAATAAAATGGTACCATCTTGTAACAACGCCCTCACCTGTGAAACAAAACATCCACGCATGGCAGCTCACTTCTCCTGCTCTATTGTGTCGGAAATGTGCTACACACCCATTATTTACAGGTTACCACCCTGTAAGTGCTGCAGAATCCAAAATGCATTACTGCCGTGTGTGTCCTAAAGTCCTAGCCTCTTGAGTGCATGACCTACAGCCTACCACCTTCGGCCATGCACCCAACAGTCTAGGCCTTCAAGACTCTCACTTCTACATAATGGCACCATCCATTTCACCATGTCACCAACTTCGACTATCCACATACACAGCACTACCCCAGCACTCCTACCCAACCTGTGCACCGCCATTTAACTATGCAGCAACAAATTTCACCAGTTACCATAATGTAGATTGAAAACACTCTCTCCTGCACCCCTCTGCACTTTCATTCACATGCTATGGCCATCCCCACCTCCATTTCCACACTATTGTGTCACTGCCAAACTACCCACAATCGGTTTGCAACGCTGCCCTACTGCAACCAATGTGCACACACCGCAGTATGCAAGCACCACCCTGTACCGGATGCACACCAACACTTGCGGTACTGTGGTGGGTAAGCTAAAGCCCTACGCTCTTCAGCGCATGCCCTACAGTCTACGGCCTTCGGCCATGCACCCAATAGTCTAATCCTTCCACAGACCCAACGCAACTTCCTGCACCCATGCATGCCACCATGTGCCCAAATTCTGCATTCCATCCGCATAGCACAGCCACCCGCGCTCCCATCCAACCTACTGAACCTGTGCATTGCACCCATTCAGAAAAACAGGTCCCTATGAACATAATATGCAAACATATTGTTATGAAGAGGCTGGCAGAGACAGATGAGGATTTTCACAGTATTTATTTAAGTTATTTTGAAAGAAGAAGACCCCCAACACTAAAAGGCTCCTCTCCTTCAGCTCTCATCTCCAACTGACAAACATTAGAACATTACATCAAGAAATTATATGTCAAGGTTCCATGACATCATACAGGGTTGAGACCTCAGAGGGAAGCAGCACTAAAGACTCCCTGCTATTCACAAGTTACTACAACACATCTCCCTTTTTTTTTAACTTAACTTGTCATAGTAAACCTTCAAGTACATCTTTATTTCAGATCAGGACAACACCCATTTTTTTTTTTTACCAAAATAAATGCACAGTAGTCTAACTAACATTCCATGACTTATACTTGGCCTCTCCTCACAGTGGCAATTCTATTTTTATTCCATACTTGTCCTCCTGTCACTCGTACGGCCTCTTTCATGACCGCCACCACTCTGACAGGATCGGAATAAAGAGATTCTCCTTTCCTCTTGACAACTCCCTTCTTTATCCTGACCCAATCTCCACTCTCCACGCGCAGTTCTTTCTTCCCTCTCTTCAAATTTTCGCGCGCCACCCATTCAGATTTCTTCTTCACCAGTGACTTTCTCACCTCATCGACCACTAGATCAGTTTCCCTACTCTTACCAAGCCATGGTGGACATGCCATGGAATATGGCTTCCTGCCCCTCATGAGCTCAAATGGGCACAGACCTGTCGTAGAATGTGGCGCCATCCTCAAAGCCCAAATCCTATTTTGTATCATGGTTACTTTATCCAAACCACACTCCTCTCCCATACGAATACTCTCCATCACACACCTATTCATCCTTTCAACCACACCGTTGGACTCAGGATGGTACAACAAACTTCTTTTATGATCAGCTCCACATTTCATTAAATAACTGTTAAAGATACCCCCTATAAACTGGGGACCATTGTCCGTCAAAACACTTTCCGGCAAACCTTCATTAGCAAAAATCTCCTGTAATGCACTCACCATGCTCTCACCGGTGATGTCTCTCACAATCTTAAAATTCACCCATCTGGAAAACAGGTCTACAACTAGAATAATGAATTTTCGACGTCCATAACCTAACTCCACAGGGCCTGAAATATCCATAGCAATATCGCTCAATATCCTAGATGGGAGACCTACATCCTCCAATGGCTGCTTCTTGGCCACAACTCCCTTTCCAGTCTTGACGCAAAATTGACAATTTGCTAAACAATTCTCAATTTCTTTATCAAACCCAGGCCACCAATAGTCTTCTCTCAACACTCCCTTAGTCTTAGTAACTCCAATGTGCCCACAATGTGCCAGCTCTATCACTTTTTTTCTCAAACCAATCGGGACCACTGCTCTTCCCCATCTAAACAAAGGGCCTCATTACACGGATGTCGGAGAACCATGGCGCTATTAGCGCCATGGTTCATGCCGATAAAATACCGGCACCGCCTTGGTGGAAAGGGGAATTACCGCCCCATTCCAAGGTCGGCGGGGCGGTAATTCCCCCTTCCACCATTGCCCTTCCCCATTCCCATTTTTGCCCCATAGGGCATAATGGGAATGGGGAAGGCGCTAATTACGGTACCGCAAATTGCGGTACCGTAATTAGCTCCCTGGGTCCCTTTGTGGGTTGGTTTTTAATGCATGCAAAAAGCAGGCGTTAAATTCCCCAACCCGCAAAGGGACCTCGTAGTAAGGCGGTAAGGATTTACCGGTACCGGTAAAATACCGGTACCGGTAAATCCTTACCGCCATCCGTGTAATGAGGCCCAAAATATCATCCATGACAGACAATTCATCCTTCACTTCCCAGAACGGCTTCACGCCCTTCGCCAATTCCACTTTATTTGGCCATGCTGCAGACACCACATACGGAATTACTGTACTTATGATTTCATCTCTTTTCATCTCATCCAACCACTCCAGTTTGGACACAATACCGTCAGTGTTAACAAACACTAATTCCATTTCTTCACTTTCCACAACACCAGAGTCAACTACTCTCACCCTCGACAAATTATCAGCCAATACATTATCCTTTCAAGGAATGACCTCCATCTTAAAACAATGCGTCTGCATCCTGGTGACCCAACCTGCCACTCTGCGGGAAACCTTATCTAGGCCCTTATTCTCAAATATAGCTTTAAGTGGTTTGTGATCTGTGCGAATCACAAACTCAACTCCCCAAACAAAATTTCTGAAACGTTCCATGGCCCAGAAACATGCCAATGCCTCCTTTTCGAGAACAGAATATCTTATCTCTGCTCCCTTTAGACCTCTCGATGCGTGAGCTATCACCTCTTCAGACCCTTCATCCTGCTTCTGGGATAATACCGCCCCTAGCCCATATTCACTGGCATCTACAGTGATGATAGTAGGTTTTCTCGTGTCAAAACATCCTAATGGATGGGCTAAGTTTATATCTTCCTTTATTCTATTAAATTCCATCTCACAGTGACTATTCCACACAAAATCAGCGCCTTTCCTCAGAATTTTTCTAATTTCTTGCACTTTGTCAGCATAGTTTACCACAAATTTTTGATAAAATTCTGTCATTCCAACAAAAGAGCACAACTCACTCTTATTAGAAGGTCTCTCAATTTTTTTTATGGCATTTACCATCTCTTCATTGGGCCTGATACCATCCCCCGACACTTCATGGCCCAAATAGTCCACTTTCGTCACCGCAAACTTGCACTTCTTTTCTCTCAATGTAATGCCTCTTTCCTGAAATATCTTCAACACCTTACACAGATTTCTATCATGCTCCTTCAATGTCACTCCACTTACCAACACATCATCTTGAAAACAGAACACACCCTTCACCCCTCTCAACAAACGATCCATGATTTTCTGTAATTCGGAGGAGGCAGACGCCAAACCAAAAGGCATTCTCCTAAATTGGAACACACCTTCATGCGTCACAAACGCCGTAACTTTTCTACATGCTTCCTCTAGTTCAACTTGATGATAAGCTGAGGTCATGTCCAGTTTGGAAAAATACTTTCCCCCACCCACCATGGTCAATAACTCACCCATATTAGGTAGGGGATGCCTGTCCACTAATACACACTTGTTTAACTCACGCATATCTACGCATAATCTCAAATCACCTGAACTTTTCTTTACAATCACCACTGGGGAAACCCATTCAACACCCCCAGCTCCCTCAATCACACCTGACTTCAACAACTTCTGCAACTCCTGCTTAACGCTGTCCCGTAAAGCAAGGGGCACCGGCCTGAGTTTTGCCACAGTGGGATTACTGCCTCTTTTCAATAATATCTGGTGCTGAAATCCCTTCACTCTTCCCAACGTTTCGTCAAATACCTTACCATACTCTCTCACATACTTCTGACAAGTTGGAACTACTTCTGATACTTGTAGAACTTGTTCAGGGCGGTTGGGATCTAGTCCTATTCCTAAATTCTTTTGTTCTCTCCATCCTAACAAGGATTGTCCCTTCTTTGTTACATACACTTTCCCATCACAACTTCGTCCTTTAAATTCAAACCTACTCCACATATAACCCAGCAAATCAATTTTATCTTGGTTATATCCGCCAGGACTTATGTCAGGTTTTGACAATGCTGATACCACTCCTTTCATTTCGCACTCAAATGTATTTCTGGACACTAGTGTGACCTTCAACCCTGAATCAGCCATCATCGACACTTTACACCCATTCACAGTCAACACGGCATAGGGACGTTCACAATCATCCGGGTTTCCACCATTAGTAACAACGTTGACAGTATTCACAATAACATTTTGTAATGTCAATACAGCATCATCATCTGACGACCTCCCATATTCCTCTTCATTCACATATAGGACCTTTCTTTGGCCTGTTTGGCCAAACTGATAGTTCTTGCAACATGTTGCCAAATGTCCTCTCCTTTTGCATTTATTACAGACTGCCCACCACCCAGGACACATTACAGAGGATGCAAAGTGTGTCGCACTAGCGCACCAATAGCACAACCTCTCGTCCTTTTTATCCTCTCTCCTTTCGTTTCTTTGCTTTGACTCTTGATTCCTCTTTTCTTCTGTATTGCTCCTTTCCTTTTGTCTGTTCCTTCCTTTCTTTTTGTTTTTTCCTTCACCCACAATCAACACTTCCGGCTTATTTTCTTTACCATCTCCCCCTTCTGTCTTGGAGAGTTTGGCAACACATGCCAGGGAATGTTCTACACGTTTAGCCATGTCTAGTACCTCATCCAAATTCGGCCCATCCTTCAGCCAAAGTTCCTCTCGTATCTTGTTCGAGCGGCAATCTGTCATGAATTGATCGCGGATGTGTTTGTCGAAACTTCCCTGAAAATGTTAGTGCCAGATGACGAAGAGCAGTCACATAGTCCTCAACAGATTCCCCCTGAGCCTGTATGCGCAGACGGAAATTGTACTGCTCCAAAATGGTACTCTTTTTTTGGGTTGGAATGCTTATCCAATTTCAGCAATGCTGATTCAAATTCATTCCAGTCATCTCCGCTCCCATCTCCCACCAACTGAGGAAGAGTTTCAAAAATCCTCTGCCGTTCATACCCTAGAAAGTGCAGTAGTATGCCACTTTTCTTTCGCTGGAATATGCTGTTCCCCCGGCCGCCTTCAAATAATGCATAAACCCCTTACGCCATTGAGGCCAAGCACTCTTCGCCGCCCCTGGGGTAGGCATAAAAGTGGGAGGACCAGATATGCCAGGTAAAGCTGCCATGTCTCTATGCAAGAAAGAGTCTCTATGCAGGAAGAATTTCTCCCTTCACTCACGGAAGTGTCCCTTTTAAACTCTCTTCAAATCTTGTGCTTGATACACTTGCACCACTCCAGCAAAGTACGTGGTAACAATAAATACTTCCTTCTGGCACCGGAAAATGTAAAAGTCTCTTTGACATAAAGAAATTCCAGATGGGTTTCCTACAGAAAATGAACAGAATTTGAAACCATAATCGGCTCACAAGTATTCAAAAGTAACTCCCCAATATTTGTCTTCAGTTGAGTGATTTCCACAGACCCACACAGTGATCTCCCCTTTTCCCAGGAGGGATTTTGCACAGCACGCGTGCTCCTACTCGATTTCCCTTGTCCCTGTGTTACACAGGTCACGGTACCCCTATTACACCCTCCTGCGCAAATCGCCTTGTCGATCTATTGGCAGAAATACGGTAGATGGAAGCCAGCCTCCTCGTTTCGCAAACGGGAGTCCTTGCGGCTTCGGGGCTGGTCCACGATCCGCGGCGGGGCACCAACAGATGAAAATGGCACTTACTTGGGGTGATGGTTGCGCAATGGACACTTGGGGGCTGCAGGAGAGCGGAGCCTTCATTGGGCCGGCGATAGCTCAGTGGCCGCTCGACGCTTCACGGGAGCGGAGCAGCCTTCCTGAGTCTTTCCCCACGACAACGTCCGTTGCTTCTCCAGGAGGGCACACCGTGAACGCAGCACCCGCCGTTCACAGCAGCGGGCCGCTCAACGCGGGAGCGGCGGAGCAGCCCACAGCCAGCCACGGCTTCTGTGGCGGGCCTTCTCTTCACCAGGGTCTGCTGGACAGGAGGAGCACTCCGTGATAGCCTTCCTCCAGCTTTGACGGCGCCGGGCACGTAGGGAGCAGGCCTCAGGGGCGATGCGAGCAGACGCTCATTGGCCGCCGCTCGACACCGGGCCAGGTGGAGCGAAGGCGGCTGGTTGCTGGAGGTCTCCTTTCACCTGCCAGGGATGGCCTCAACATCCCATCCTCGTCGCCATTGTTATGAAGAGGCTGGCAGAGACAGGTGAGGATTTTCACAGTATTTATTTAAGTTATTTTGAAAGAAGACCCCCAACACTAAAAGGCTCCTCTCCTTCAGCTCTCATCTCCAACTGACAAACATTAGAACATTACATCAAGAAATGCTATGTCAAGGTTCCATGACATCATACAGGGTTGAGACCTCAGAGGGAAGCAGCACTAAAGACTCCCTGTTCTTCACAAGTTACTACAACACATACCACAGCCTCCACCACCCCTACCCACACCCATTCACAAAGTACTGTGTCACTACCAACCTAACCGCAACTGTTCCACAACAATGACCCTACTTCAACAATTCAGCACACACCATACTAACCAAGCACAATCAAGGTGCACTTCTACCATATTATCTTCCATACTAACAGTATGCAAACCCAGCACCCACTGTCCACACTGCATTACTTTTCACTGCACCATCTTCAAGTACACATCCAAAACTTTACCATGTTGTAACTGTGTCCTCATCTGCAAAACCAAACATGCACGCATGGCAGCTCACTTCTCCTGCTCTATTGCGTCTGAAATGTGCTACACACCCATTATTTACAGGTCACCACTCTGTAAGTGCTGCAGAATCCAAAATGCATTCCTACTGTGTGTGTCCTAAAGTCCTAGCCTCTTGAGTGCATGGCCTACGGCCTACGGCTTTCGCCCATGCACCCAACAGTCAAATCCTTCCACAGACCCAAGGCAACTTCCTGCACCCATGCACTCCACCATGCGCCCAACTACCGCATTCCATCCACATAGCACTGCCACCCGCGCTCCCATCCAACCTATGTCATGTGCACTTCATAGCCCTTGTAAAATTGCTCTACAACCACTCACCACGGAAAGTGGTCACCGCAAACAGGTCACGGCAGAAGCTATCGGGCCGTTATGACACCTGCCTCCAATCACCACCCAAAGTACGCGACTGTCTAGGTACCTGTGACTTGCCGCAGTACGCGTGAACACTGCAGGCACTGTTCCGTCTTCTTCCACCTACCTACATATGTCACATGAACCACTTCTCACTCCGTACATTTTCCAGACCCTTCCACCTCCGCACTGTCCTCCGATACACCATGGCGGCGTTTCCCAAACACTTTGACGCACAGCACGCTTCCCTCCAGCCAACCACTGGCCGCGTCCAACTTTCGCTGACACCGTACCGCAGGCCAATGTCACTTCGGTCTGCGGAGCGAACAGGGAAATGGGTCCGCGCAATGGACCCAGATATCACTAATATTTTGGGATGTACATTTCAGTAATTTGCAACAAAAGTACTGGTCGGATTTCCACCAACACACAAAAGCACGCTTTCTGACCCAAGCCCATGCCGCAAATTTGGTGACAATCTGTCCAGCCAATCGGGCTGTAGCCGTGCACAAAGTTTTTCCCCATTCAGTCTATGGGGAAACACAAAATGTGCGGACCCTCCTTATAACTTTGTCCCCCCCACACGAAACCTCACCCAACTTGGCAAAGAAATTCAAAGCCGCTCATATACTTTTTTTGAAAAGTTTGGTGAGGATTCCTCTAGGGGGAGGGAGCGAAGTTATAAACCGCTGAAAAAGTGCTCTTCCTATGAGGTTAGCAACTTAACCATAACTACACGGCCGCTACCACGGGCCGTGTGATATATTACACAGCTACAGTAGTGGCTGTGTAGTTATGGTTAAGTTGCTGGTTCCATAGGAAGAGCACTTTTTGGGCGGCTTATAACTTCGCTCCCCCTGGACGAATCCTCACCAAACTGTGCAAAAAAGTATATGTCCCACTCTGAATTTTTTTGCAAAGTTTGGTGAGTATTCGTCCAGGGAGGGAAAAGTTATAGGGGGGTCCCAAAACTTTTTTTTTCCCATAGACTGAATGGGCACGGCTACAGCCTGAACCGCTGGACGGATTTACACCAAATTTGCAGCAGGAGCGGCGGCCTGGTCCCGAATGCGTGCTTTTGCAAATTTGGTGTAAATCCGTCCAGTAGTTTTTAAAAAAATTACCAAAATGTAAGGCAAAAATATTTGTGATATCTGTGTTCACTTCGCGGACGGACTTCCCTGTTCGCTCCGCGGACAGCACCCCGATTGGCCCATGGCCTTGCGTCATGTCCGCGGACATGCAACGTGTTCGCTGATTGGACGGCGAGGGGCGTGGAGCGCGTCAGATTTTCTGTGGTGCCCGCCATCTTGTATTCGCCGTCGACCGCGTACAGCACGGTGAAACGTGGATAAAAAATTGTATTTAGTGCCGTGTGTTGGTGTGTAAGAGTGTTTGGGGAAGGTGGGGGAGTATGAGATAGGTTCAATGTTTTGTTTTTTTATGTGCTAGACGTTTTTGTTGCGTTCGATTTGTCCGCGGAGAACACGGCTGTTCTGACATTTTGTAAATAAACTAAATGGTGGGGTGTTTAGAGGACGGAGTATGTGTCATTTTTGTTCGCAAGGAAGGTAAAAATGAGCTATGAACACACGCGGTGTACTTAATTGTTCGTAAATACACAAACTGGGGGTGTCCTCAGGATGCTGTCCGTATTGTAATCTGTCTAGTTGAATGTGTTCTAAGAACACTCGCGGTGTCCCGAAATGGTTGCAATTACACAAATTGGGGGTGTTCTCAGAACGTTGTTTGTATTGTTCGTTGTCAAGGTGAAAGTGTTTTAAGACCACTCCTTTTGTCCGCTGATAGTACAATTTCGTATGGGCGTCAACCGACTTTTTGTCCACTAAAGAAACGATAAATCTGGCTGGTGTGCGCCGACATTATGTGATAATCCTATGACTGGCGCTATTGACCTGGCTGACTTGTTTTTGCGACACTAAATCATATCTCCCGCCCCTAAGCCTGATATTATCAAAGCATTCATATTCCCCGCCTCTCTCCGTGACGTTACAGGGTGCGTCATCAAACGCGCCCAGTTCTCTGCAGTCCTAAGTGACTTTACACAGAACCCGGAAGACAACACATATTATGTCACAACACAGCGCGCCACAATTCGGAATATGAAACAGTGATTTAAAAGCAAACAGCAAGATTGTAAATTTTGTAAAGTACATTTATTTGACATCAAATGTTTAGAGAATATTCAGCAATTTGCATTTGTCTTTGTTGTCGATCCGCAAAAGTTCATGTTGAGGCACGCGATGTTCCTTTGCAGTACAGAGGGTGTTAGATCAGCTTACAACTCAGTGCGCCACAATTCGGAATATGAAACTGTGGTTTAAAAGTAAACAGCAGGATTGTACATTTGGTAAAGTACATTTATTTCACATGAAATGTTTAGTGAATATTCAGCGATTTGCTATTGTCTCTGCTGTCGATCAGCAAAAGTTTATTTGGAGCCACGCGTTGTTCCTTTGCGGTAGTGTTGGTTTATGATAAAAGCAATAAATGGTTGCTCTGATAATCGGAAGGTTGCTCCAACAACGAGCCATTAGACCACCCTGTTGGTTGGTATGTTGTTTGTAGCCGCTAGTACTGCGTAAGGGCATATTGGTCCTTGGCGATTGTCCCATAAAATGGTGAGGGTAATGAAGTTGCATTTTTGGACCTGCACCTGGCAGTTGAAGACCCCATCCGCTGGAGTCTGTAAATCGTTACATAGGCAAAATGGGGCCACATACCTGTTTTAAAAAACATAAATTAGTCTCACCAGCCGATCTTCATTAAAAATCATCATTTTATTTATTAGGGCGTGAAACTATTTGCTATCGAAGATAGTGCAACGGAATATGTTAATAATAAAATAATAATATTTTCCCATTCATATAGCGCTAAGAACCGTGAGGTATCTAAGCGGTGCTTATTATTAACCATGGTGTGTGGTGCTCATTTATCGACCACGAAAGGATGAAAGGCTGAGTTTGGCCTTGCCGGGATTCGAACTTGCGTTAGCAAGCTGTGCACGGATGTCAAAGCGAGCGTTGTACTCGCTGTGCCACTTGACAGGCTACAGTGAAGTGGCACAGCAAGTAGAGCGCTTGACCGCCTATAGACCGGTTAAATTATTTCTATTAACCCACCCTGTGTCGTCTGCCTTTTTCAGAGCCCTCTAAATGACAGGGGATCAATTCGGCGGTGATAGTGCGTGGTAGAAAACATTATGCCACTTTCAACGAACAAGTTCAACTTGAGCGGTCTTTAATGCTACGCTATTGTAATTATATTTGGTATAAAATAATCTAAAGGGTTACTTACAGTACAATTGCAATTTCCATTGTCTACGAGTGGTGCAGTCCCAAAATACGACTCTGCGTGTGCGAACGATCTTTCGCATAGTGATATAATATATAAAAGTGGTTTCGTTTCAGAAATTTCATCTTTATCTTCTCTTACGTTTTAGCAACACTCCTTCAAGAGAAGTCTTTCATCACAATCTCTGTCTGTCAAGGTCAAAACACAATACAAACTTATTGTCCGCTTCGTGAGCCTCTCCGGGGCCCGAGAAAAAAATGGAAGCAGCTGACCTTCACTGTGAATGAGCAAAAATTCTTACTTTGCAACATTCTGTGTAAAGCCATCTGTAGAAGTTGGTTTTTGCACGCCATGTTTGTATATTGTTTGCGTGATATTAAAAAGAGTTTGTTTAAGGGACGTTATGGTTCTAAGTACAGCCAAAAGACCCCTGAAAATCGCAAGTTATGGTAAGCTATGAAAAATAACCTGCGCCACCACCGTACACTGCTAAGACTAACACCTAGGACATCAAAGATGACATCGCAAATGTCATTGATGAAATCACTGATGACATCACATGTGTATGTACTTTTCATGGAATTTGTGTACTAGGGATTTTTATTATAATGTTGCGAAAAAAGTGTCAATGATATTGCAATAAATATCATACCGTTATTAGTGCTTTGAACGATGCATTGATATAAATAGCATTGTATTATGGGATTCTATCTAGTATACTGAGCTACTAATGGAGAAACATAGCATTGTGTGGAGAGTACAAGATGAAAGTATAATATTTGTAATGTTAATATGTTGAATAATGAAATGATAATTGTCCTGAAATGTTCGAAAATTCACAAAATGGGAGTGTTCTGAGGACGTTATTCGTATTGTGTGATTGCTTAGCTGTATGCAATGAGGGAATGACCAGAGAGTAAAGTGGACACCATCCGCGGACACCGCGGCTGTTCGTGGACAGGGCGTGCTACATCTGGGTTTTTCCAGGAAATCCAACATGGAAAGAAGACTGTACGGATCAGCCAATCAGATGTCGAGGTTGTGGATTTGTGTTGAAAGAGACTGTGGCCCTCATTACGACCCAGGCGGTAAGTAATCGAAATTACCGCCATGGCGTAATGAGCGTTAACGCCATGGTCCGATGGCGATAAGAGCGCCATATTACGACCCATCGCGCACGAGCATTACGCCATGGCGGTAACGTAAACTACGCCATGCCGTAAATAGCCCTTACCGGCCTCGTTAACAGCGCAGGGTGACCTACCGACACCCATCATTGCGCCGACCATAGTCAGCGGTCACCGTAATTAGTGGTGACCGCAATTAGGCGGAACCGGAAATAGCGTAATCGCGGCGGAACGGGAAACAGCACAGCGGCCATCTTAAAAAACACAATCCATTGCCATCCTACCCAACCACACCACAACCAACCCTCAAACCCTGTCATTCCCATAACCCACCCATTTCCACACCCAACCATGCCGAAAGTTGTGAAGAAGGCATGTGACAGGCAGCGGCAGGAGCGCTACAGTCGTGAGGAACTGCAAATACTTGCAGACACGCTCCAGGAGAAGGCCGATGTTGTCTTCTCCACTGAGATGACCCGGCCAGCCATAGGCCGCAAAAAGGAGGTGTGGGAACTTGTGGCACAACGTGTCAGTGCTGTTGGAACCACCCCACGCACCTCCAAACAGTGCCGCAAGAGGTGGGACGACCTGCGGATCTGCCAACCGTAACCTGGCCCTGGGAACTGGCGGGGGAGCACACTCCCCACTGAAGATGCAGCCATGGGAGGAGACATGTGCCTCTCTGATTGGCATTGAGTGCATCGAAGGTGTCGGCGAGATGGAGAGAGGGGCCCGACATCTGGAGACACAGGTAGGTGCCTCATATCCAGCCTTGCAAGACACCCTGATACACTTGCACGTGACAATCACAATGTGGCAGACGCAACACATCAGCAGATGAGCCACACCCTGCGCACATGCAGCATGTACACTGTACAGTAGGCAGACACACACCTGCATGCAAAACCGAACCTAAAGGGAGGCAACCTGTATATCACGGGCTACTAACTCCACCATCTATCCATTACACTCTTCACAATGCCTGCTCAATGTCCGCTGAACCATCAATAACAGTCACCCTCCTCTGCTCCACCACAGGCTCGCAATCGGACACTGGCAGGGACGACAGCACCAGCACCCCAGCCAAGAAGGCCAGGAAAGTGGGAGAAGGGAACCATGCATCCACCTCTGCTGGACCCAGGCCGAAACCACGCCAGGCTGAAGAGGCCAGGGCAGCAAAGTCCCCCGAGGAAGGGGTTGTGACAGCGCCTGCAGCCCAACAACACCCACTGTTGCCCACTGAGGGCAATGTGTCAGCAGGGAGCAGTACTGTTGGGGAGACTGCAGCCATCGCTGCCTGCTCCGATAGTGATGTGGAGGATGACACTGGACTTGCCCACAACACGCAACTTCACTCACCACACCTATCCCCAATCAGCCATCATGGAGATGACACCCAGGGCCAATCGCCTGCTAATTCATGGCCAGCAACTCCAAGCCCAGTGGGAGTTGGGGAAGATGGGAGTAGTCCCATTGGTCCCCCATTGGCACCCTCCATTGGGCCAGATTTCCAGCTGTCGCTGGAGCAGATTGCCAACAGGCAGGAAGTACTGGGCACACTCCTCACGCAGCATGTTGCAGAATGTGGAAGTGCCAGTGCAGCCATGGAGAGGAGTGCTGATGGCATCAGGTCTGCCATCCAAACTGCCAGCAGGGACATATGCACCGAACTTGCTGCAGTGCGGCAGATGATGAGCGAGCTCATCCAGACAATTGTGGACACATGCCATACTGAGCAGCCCGGTACATCCTCAGCTGCAAGTTCAGCACAAGCCTCTCCCGTCCGCAGGTCATCCAGGACCCTGAGGAGCACAGGCAGGGGGGCCCCAGGTTCCGGGAGAGGGGGCAGTCAATAGTGTGCAAAACTATACACACTTCACCACGGGCACTGTCACATGTTTGCAGGGTGTTCAGGGGGGAGGGGAGGGGGGAATTGGGTGTGTTGGAGTGTTCAGGGGGGAGGGGGAGGGGGGAATTGGGTGTGTTGGAGTGTTATGGGGGGAGGGGGAGGGGGGAATTGGGTGTGTTGGAGTGTTCAGGGGGGAGGGGGAGGGGGGAATTGGGTGTGTTGGAGTGTTCAGGGGGAGGGGGAGGGGGGAATTGGGTGTGTTGGAGTGTTCAGGGGGAGGGGGAGGGGGGAATTGGGTGTGTTGGAGTGTTCAGGGGGAGGGGATGGGGGAATTGGGTGTGTTGCAGTGTTCAGGGGGAGGGGGAGGGGGGAATTGGGTGTGTTGGAGTGTTCAGGGGGGAGGGGGAGGGGTTCTGTTATACCTATTCAGAAGAACAATACACTTTTTCATTTCTCACAAACGAAATGTGTGGACATTGCTCATTGCGTATGTGTGCTTTATTGTTTTACAGTCCACAGTGTTGACATACCAGACACACACAGTGCCCCAAGTGCCATCCATATGTTACACACACGCTGTGTGTGCTAGAAGTATCGGTCAATGACATTCTGACGCATTATATGCCCCTCCTGTGCATCGCTGCCTCCCTGAGGTGCTGCCCCATCCCCATCATCATCATCCCCATCATCAGGTGGTTGTGGTTCTGCGTCAGGGGGCAGAGGCACGTTTCGTCTGATGCACATATTGTGTAGCATGACACATGCCATGACGATCTTTGCAACCTTCTCATGGCGGTACAGGAGTGCCCCGCCAGACCTGCTGAGGCAGCGGAAACGTGCCTTCAGTAGGCCAAAAGCCTGCTCTATCACCACACGGGTACGTGCATGGGCACGGTTGTAGTCCTCCTCATGCTGGTTCGATGGGTTCCGCACTGGTGTGAGGAGCCACCTCTTCAGGGGATAGCCCGCATCACCTGTAAAATGTGAGAAATGAATGTGTCAGGAACGAGATTGATTTGTGAACATGACGCACAACCATGCCTTGATTCCGACTGTTACTGTGCACCAATTAGAGTTGTGCTAATGGATTTACACTGTGCAACCAGTATGTGTTCATGGCTCTCATGTACTGTTTTGCATGCAAAAACACAATGCAGGGGGGACGATTGCCTTGTGAATGGCCATCCACGGTGTCTCTTCAGGCCGTCATTCATGTGACCTTGCATGTGTCCTGTGAGCTTGAAGCTCACATGATAGCAACATTGATGTCTGGCTCATTATGACCCCAGTGAGCATTACTGGTGTCAATGGGGACAGTTTGTGGGTCTTGTAGTGGTGCATTGATGTTCCTGTCTGTCATGTGCCTCCTTTGTGCGCAGTTGTGGGGGACAGGTCTTTCAGTAGTTGGTGCATGGTGACGTGCATGTTGGTGGTTTTCTTTAGGGTCAATGCGGTCACAATTTGCACAATGCACTTGCAGATGGTTGTGTCGTTTTTGGGATACACTTTCATTCACATGTTGGGATGATTAGGTCAGGCATAATGTGTACACTACTCTGTTGACGTCAGTGCTGCCACAGGGAATGATCTGGCTACTGCTAGTTGCACCCATGTGACGTATGCATCACCCCCCTGTATCTGCCAGATGAAATATGCATTGGTACGTCATTCAACACCCACTTTGCATTTCCATGCTCATGACATTAGACTCACCGAGTAGGTAGGATCTTGGGCCTGCATGTCGCTCCATGAAGCGTGGTATTGTGGAGTTCCGAAGGACCATTGAATCATGGGTTGATCCGGGATATCTGGCAGAACAATGTGTGATGATCCTGTTGGAGTCACAGACCATTTGCACGTTGATTGAGTGGAAATGTTTACGGTTGCGGTACGGTACCTCCATGGCATGTGGGACCACCAATTCAACATGGGTGCAGTCAATGGCACCAATGCAACCAGGTATGACGGCCAGTGCATGGAAACCCACTTTGGTGTTGGCAATCTCCTGGGCAGACCGTGGTAATGAGATGTGGTCATCTGTGTGCTTGAGGAGGGCATCGAGCACTTGCATCAGTGTACGCGAGAATAATGGTTGTGATATGCCATGCAAGTGCCCCACTGTGTGCTGGTAGGTGCCTGTGGCCAGGAAGTGGAGCACGAACACTACCTTCAGTAGGGGGGGGGTGGCAGTGGGTGTTTCAATCATGCTGACAATGTCGTTGTGTATCATGTCCACAATGGTGGTGATGGTGTCCCGGTCCAGTCGGTACAGGGTGTGGATCTGCTCAGCGGTGAGGTTGAATGGGCTGGCTCTGATGCGTGGGATTGGGGGCTGCCTGCGTGGTGGCACTGGCTGTGCTGGTGGGGCTTGCTGGGCCTGCCTTGCCCTCCTTCTCCTCCTGCGTCTCCTCTGTGCAGCCTGTTGTTGTTGTTGTTGTTGTTGTTGTTGTTATAGTTGCTGTTGTAGCACTCGCATTGCTATCAGGTCCTCCAGCCCCAACATTGCTAGTCCTATTGGTATCATTGTGGAGTGTAACTGGGTGTGGGAAGGGGTGGGGTGTGCTCTTTTTGTACTTCCTGAGTCTGTATTGCCTTCACCTGTGCTGTTTCTGTGCACCTGTGGCAGCTGCATTCACTTTACATGGCCCTTTACGGTTGGTTCGCGATGGCGTAATTAGCACCATGGCGGTAAGGTACTTAACGGGCTGGGTGATGGCGTTAGGGGCATGTCCGCTTGGGTCGGCATTCGCGTACCTTTCGGCCATGGCGCTAAGTACGGTGTGGATGTTCGCGTGCGCGCGCCCTTGGCGCAGTCAGCGGCAGTGTTAGCTACGATGCCGCTAATGACATCGTAGTTTACGGTCACGGGTCGTAATCGGCCTTAGCGGAAGACGATGGCGGTAATCGTTTACCGCCATCGTTTTTCGCTTTGCGCCAGGGTCATAATGAGGGCCTGTGTGTGGTGAAGATGGCAGAAGTAGAGAAAGTCAGGGTGTTGGTACTTGGAGATATGTTTGTGTATGGTTTACAACAGTACGCTCAATGCAGGCATGTTGCAAAGAACTTTGATGTGAAAGGAGTGGAGGTGGTGTGGAGCACTGTGCCTGATTGCAATGTACAGGGAATTGTACAAGTTTGTGAGGATATGGCCACGATGAACAGTCCGCATGTGGTAGTTTTGCACTGTGGTGCTTTCCATTTGGGCAACGTCAGTGCCCCTACTTTGTTGGCTGATTTGGAACGCTTGGTTCAAGCCGTAATGAAGATTCTTCCAAATGCGAAAGTAATTTTTTCTGGATTACTACCTAGGGCAATATAGGACAATAGTTCCGTTTTTTGTCCTCCGCAAAACATTTCTAGGTGTGTCATCAACCGAGGCATGTGTGCCTTCATGCTTAGAGCTGGTATGTTCTTTTGTAATAATGATAATATTGATGCCAGTAATGCTGTTAATTTTAAAGAAGATGGCATTTCTTTATCTTTTACGGGAAATGCTTTCTATTTTGGAATGTAAGGGTTGCTTTGGAGAAGGTTATGTGAAGATTTAAGGAGTAAAGTAAGAAAATAAAACAAGCAAAAAATACAAAATAACAGGTGTCTGTCAAGCATCTGTAAAAAAAACAAAAAAACGTCTCTTTTCAGAGCCAACTTCAAAGGGGAAATTGGGCACACTATTTAAATTTACATTCACCACGCTCAGATTTTCGATATGTCCGCGGACATGGCGGTAGTCCGCGGACATGAAAATCACTACGAGGGGATTAGTATGTTCTATGTTACATGTATATGAAGTCAGGGATATTATGGTTAAGTTGTGCTACTAAAAACCTATGAAATTCAGTAAAAAAAACTTTGTTAAAGGGACGTTATGGTTAAGTTGCGCTACTAAAAACCTATGAAATTCAGTGGAAAAACTTTGTTAAAGGGACGTTATGGTTCAAAGTAAAACCGAATAACCCCTGAAATTCGGCAGTTATGGTAACATAAGCAACCATAACTCGCGCCACCTTGCACTGCTAACACTAACACCCAGGACATCAAAGATGACATCACAAATGTCATTGATGACATCACTGATGACATCACATGTGCATTTACTTTTCATAAAAACACTGTACAAGGGATTCTTATAATGCTGACCAAAAACTGTCAAGGATCATTGGGATAAATATCATGAGCTAATTAGTGCATTAAGCAATGCATTTATATAAAAAGCATTCTATTATGAAGTTCTATCCAGTATACTAAGCTACTCATGCAGAAACATAGGCAGTGTGTGCAGCATACATGATGAAGGAGCCATATTCATAATCTTGCCATGTTGAATACTGACATGATAACTGCTTTCTTATTAGAGTTTTGTGTACTGTGAAACATGTAATAAGTAGATAATAAAACCCACTTAATACATAATTATTATAGACAAAACACAAAGGGCCTCATTAGGACCCAGGCGGACTTCGCGGTGCTAAATGCACCGCGAAGCATGGCGGAAAGCCGCCGATAGCGCCATGGGGGTTGGCGGATTTACCGCCCCATTCCGACCTCGGCGGAGCGGTAAATCCCCAATCCCCATTCTGCCCTTCCCCATTCCCATTTTTGCCCCATAGGGTATAATGGGAGTGGGGAAGGAGTTAATTACGCCACCGTAAAATACGGTGGCGTAATTAACAACGAGGTCCCGTAGCGCCATGGTTTTCTCCGGCTGGTAAAACCAGGCGGAGAAAACCTCCATGGCGCTACGGGAACTCGTAGTATGGCGGAGAGGTACGCCATGCACTACGCTGGCGTAACACCCTCTCCGCCAGGGTCCTAATGAGGCCCAAAGAGACAACAACACATACGAATATGAGTATAAACAGGGACAGTGAAGTAAACAAAAAAGCAGAAGTAGTAGCAGAAAGAGTTCATAACCTAACTGATTGTCTTTATACAGAGAAACTATTGCTCTGTTTCAAAGCTGCTACTTACCATATGTATGTGTATCACATGATGTGACTGCACCCAAAGGAAAGGAGAGTGAGTATAATGTGTACAAATATGAGCATATACAGGGAAGGTAGAGTAATAAAAATAAAACTATGAGAAAGTGCTGATAACCCTAATGATTATCTTCATGCACAGAAAGGATTGCTCTCTTTGAAGCCTGTGCCTTCTGCTATGTATTTGTTTCATATGATGTGACTTGACCCTAAGTCTACAAATATAGTACCTTTTCAATTTTTACTTCCTGACTGTTACTGAAGAAAACTATGTGGCTTCGATATGTCAGTAAAGGATAAAAAGGGAAAGCCAGCCATGTGATGTCATCAGTGATGACATCAATGACATTTGTGATGTCATCTTTGATGTCCTGGGTGTTAGTGTTAGCAGTGCACGGTGGCGCGAGTTATGGTTGCTTATGTTACCATAACTGCCGAATTTCAGGGGTTTTTCGGTTTTACTTTGAACCATAACGTCCCTTTAACAAAGTTTTTTCACTGAATTTCATAGGTTTTTAGTAGGGCAACTTAACCATAACGTCCCTTTAACAAAGTTTCTTTACTGAATATATGTATACATATACATATATATATATATACCCATACAGCAAACCCAGGAGACATAGTGGACACTTTTTCAAGTATACCTGCATGAAACAAGGAGTAGCACTTTAACAGTAAAAAAAAAACATACTTACTAAATGCTTTCTATAACAATTATATTTTTTATGGACTTGTCTTACTTAGTGAATACTTATCATCTGTTAGGAGTACAAAACATTCCTGTGAACACTGACCTTTTGGAGAAGCCGAAAGGAACTTTCTGGTGGACAGGAAAAATGTGACTTTTAATGTTGTTAGATATTTGCTTTTGGCACAGCAAAGAAAAAATACTCCTAGCTATTTGCAGAAACTAGATACACTAGAAATAATGCGCATAGCAACCCTTTTCACATGTTCAAGTCTCTAGTTTATTATACTTATGGCTTTGAGAGAGCTGGTCCTACATAATACAGCCTAAACCGTACATGGAAATATATCTACAATTACCATGACAAATGAACTGGCAATAAATAAATTTCCTGTAGGGAGCACACAAGTGAAAAGATTGAAGAGAAGCGTGCCAGATGATTTTGGGCACATGAATCAATCTATAGCAGATTCTGCTCATGTTGCCAATAGTGTATGTTATCAGCACATGAGCCAAGTGGGGAGGGAGACATCTAAAGAGAGCTGCTATGTGTGCTCCCTTATCCCCTACACCATGCGCGCTTCCAGAGTGTTTATAGCAAGGGAAGTACCCACAGACACAGCACATTGCCTAACACACCTTGCACTTTGGCTGACTAGACGGCAATTCCAGGGTCAGGCGGCTTGACTAATATGGGTAAACAAAGCAAAGTCCCCACGGGAAGATAATTACATACAAGAAATGAAGATGATGATAACAGCCGAGGCACGGAACAAGGTGATAAAATAAATGCCATCTGAGACAAATGGGGCAGGGATTTGAATAGAAGAAAAAACAATGCTGCAGTGCAATGATGAGAAGTGGAACACAATACCTGGATGTTGGGGAGGGGGTCAATTACAAATAAAGGGACAGGTACGCACACCTGAGGGATGGACTGAAGGATTGGTGGTGAACAAAGCACTAGCCTTCTAGGAGCAATGGGAAGTGGTTGTATTGAACGCAAATGCAGCATTTCTCGATATATCACCCAAAATCACAAGGTTACTCACATGGGTCAATAATGATGGGGGACAAGTAAATAAAGCAGCTTTATTTGCACCTAGGGGCATCACTGGGAATGCTTTCGCCAGTAGAATGACACACACTGAGACACTCTCCACTACATTTTATAAACTAGACCGTCTCTCCAAAAAAGAGATAAATAAATATTGGGAGAAGGCTTCTCTAACAAACTAGTTGGAACACAACAAAATTCCAAGAGAATTTGAGATTCTTATTTTCCCAGATTTTACTAATATTGAGGATCAAGAACTAGCACAGCAGTGGAAGGAATTTCTGACATTGAGCTCGGAAAAGATGATACGTCACCTTATAGAACACGCAGAGAGGGCACATGCGAGAGTGATTGCTCAGATAGACGCACTGAAACAGGAGATAGCAGCCATGAGTAATCCCTCTAGTACTAAAGAAAAACATCACCAGAAGATGTACGCTCTGCTCAAGGAATACCAAGATGATATCAAGCTCAGAAAATTTAGAAAATACTTCTGAGACGACAGGGATTATGACACTGACCGAGTTTACACCTTTCAGGCAAAATACAATGAAAATAAGAAATTCTCAAGTCACAATAATACACCAACTTCCGCACCAGGTACCTCAGATGTCGAGTCTGAAGGGGAAAGTACAAGAATCAGGTGAAGCAAGTGCTGCTCCGATGCCCACAAGCATTAGGAGAGGCTTTTAGCGGAAATTAAAAGGCATAGTTACTGTCTCCAAATGAACGTGGAATAAACACCAACAATTCCACTTATCTTTGTTGATCTGTACTGTTACAATATTGGCTCTTCAATTAACATTAACTATATCGGCCCATGTACATGGAACAATCTTGACACATGTTTCTTATACTAGGCAGGGGTTAGCCTAGAGTTCCACAATCTGCATCGGATATGATAATACGTTTTTCTTATACATCCATGACCCTTTACCCACAGCGCACTCATACCTGGTATCCCCAAACTCACTTACCTAGGTCTGGCAACAGGGGAAGTTTGCTTTCAGCACCATTAAGGGCAGGCCACACTTTATTGCAGTTGTAAATAGCTGGGATGCAAGAGCTTCAAAGAAATTCCCTCTCCGGATCCAGAGGCCAACAGGCTTGCAATGGGGGAAGCCATTTGGGAATTCTGCCCAGGGACCCACTGATTGTCTTTGGCTGAAATGAACTCACATATTACATTTTCTAATATCAGCCTTTATTCTGTGAAATACTGTGTATTTTACTGATCAGGGTTCAATTTGCTTTTGCATTGGTGGATTTCTTCTTTCTTTTCACACAGCATTGGTTTTTAAATATGACAGCTGAAAGTACTTAGCTGTTTATTTCAGTCATGAATAGAATATATTTTTAATGATCTACTCTTTGTTTTTATGCTGAAAAGTAGGTCTCAGTTGTCATAGTGCACCACCTTTTGAAGGGTGGACATTTCAGTGAAAATGCTGCATTTATCTCTCAGCCAGAAATGTGATGGGCCTAATCTGCACTCTGATTATATTTTTTTCAGCTTTCTCTGGATTTCAACTGCAGAAAGACACCTACATAGTCTTCTTTAATAGGCCCATTTTCAGTGCAAAGGGTTTTGGAAGGCTGACATGTAATTTTCCCTGCAAGCCTTTAAGTTCTGTTTGTTTGGGCCTTTGATTAAGCCCCACAGATGCAGCGTATAAGAAAGGAAATGTAGCTCAGGAAACATCTTGGGGGGTATTTTAGGGCTTCAGCCAACTTGTTAGGGTCAACAATGAAGTCAAAAGGTAGCCTTTGGGTACAATGTTTTTACAGTTTGTAGTTCAGGGTTTCACGTTGACTTGTATAGGCTCAACCAGCATCTAGTCTCACATAAAAACCAATATGAGAGGCAAACCAGTTTCTGATTGACTGAACGGGATACTGGTCCTGATGCCGAGCAGTACCCATTGGTAGTTATAGGGCACTAAGTTATAGGTAGGGCACAAAGTAAAAGATGAGACTTTGAGTCAAGATAACTCGGGAACCCTTCAGAAAGTAGTCCAAGCGCTGGATCTTTGAAGTTTGGATATCTTCGGCTGTTCTTGACCACTGATGAATAATGCTGTGGTCAAAAGTAAAGGAGCTGCCAATGATGTAGTGATAACTAGTGATGTTGCTTTTCCATAGATGATCAGGACTGCAAGAGTTCCACTTTCCAGTTCAATAAAGCAACAACTTTGTGTCAATGAAGAAGTCGGAATCCAGAAAGGGATGGACTCATTAATACCCCTATAATACTTTTCAGTTGATGTGCTTGTCATTATCGCTGGTAGAAACCACAGGCCTCTTGTTCTGCTGGTTGGCAGAGGTCTTGGTGTCTAGTGCTTCAGCCACTTCATCGCAGGACTGCACCGAGACAGGTCAGCAATCCCTTCCTGGCGTCAGGGGTAGACTTTGGTGCTGACACGCGGATTGTGTCCGCCATGAAGTCAAGGATTGATGATTCCTTGATTTTCTCTCAGCACACAAAGAGCTATAATGTTCAGCTTCACCATCAGAACAGTTCTCGGAAGATAGAAAATTAAAGGAGAGTGCCAAATGGTAGCAGAGGATGAAACATGTTGACACATTGGCAACCAACTTGTCCTGTGGCTGCATCCTTGGAACATAGACGACGAGGATAAGATCCACTCTCTGACCTTCAATATGGCAGTTCTCGGAACATAGAAAATGAGGATAAGATCCAACCCTCAATCTGCCAGTTCCCAGAACAGTTCTCAAAACATTGACGATGAGGATAAGATCCAACCCTCAATCTGCCAGCTCTCGGAATAGTTCTCAAAACATTGAAGATGAGGATAAGTTCGGACCCTCAATCTGCAAGTTCTCGGAACAGTTCTGAAAACATTGAAGATGAGGATAAGGTCCGACCCTCAATCCGCCAGTTCTCGGAACAGTTCTCAAAACATTGAAGATGAGGATAAGATCCGACCCTCAATCTGCCAGTTGTCAGAACAGTTCTCTGAACTTTGAAGATGAAGATACGATACGATCATCAATCTGCCAGTTCTTGGAACGTTTCTCGGAATATAGAAGATGAGGATAACATCTGACCCACAATCTGTGAGTGACTGCCATAACAGTAGCGGGCGGAGGCACTTTGATTCAGCATGGCGAACGTGGTGTTTGTTGCCATGTCAACATCGGTCCCTCTGGTGGAAACAGCTGGAGTTTGGGGGTGCACTGAGGCAGCAGACACTCAGAATCTTTGGGGATAGGAGGTGTGGGGGTGTTAGGTGCAAGATAGCTAGGAGATGCAGGTGAGACTTGGCAACATGTTATTTTTGCACCTGCTGCCTTTTTTCTTTGAGAAGAACAAGCAGTTCTCTGCCCGGTGATGGGTGCTCTACCTCGCTGCAAGTCCCAAAGATGGTTACATTGCTTCTGGCACCACTGCCCACTGTGTGAGCATCAGTTCCACCAGTAAGTCTTCCAGTTCTTCACAAGCAACTGAAGAAGAAATGCAGTCCATGTCCTTGACTAGGCGCCCATCTGGCAGAGGTTCCACTCTGTGTAGACATCTTCTGTGATCATGGGTCCACCAGTGGTGGGTGGATGCACACCACTGGGATTTATAGGAACCTGTTGGCTGTGAGGTCAGTGAGGTAGGCAGGAGCCATGAACAAATATGGCAACATCCACATCCCACTCACTGTCTCATAGGAAGCATAGATAGTGGATGGTCGGCTAAAAAGCCCCAGGATTTACAGGCATGTGTAAAATAGGAGATATTGCAATACTTCATATGCCAGGTCTGCCAGTAACTTACCCAGGGGCATTTCTCTGCAGAAAACAATTGCTGAGAGGTGTGCAAGGAATTGAAACGCTGTGCACACTGTTGACGCATGTGTATGCTACACTGGGGAAGTAGTTTCTGAGCGTCTGGCCTATTACCTCACCAGGAAACTGACCACCAATACACGTGTGTTTATTATGGTATGCCAGGAAATACCAATGCACATCTTTGCTCCTTTTACAAGCAGACAAAATGAAATAGGAATTGCCAGAAAATAAAGCACAACCAGAATTAATGTTTTATGCAAAGAAGCTACCACCAAATGCCTGATAGATTCCTGAGTACCTTTGAGCATTGCACAGATAATCTGTCAGCAAGATTCAACACAAATGCTCAAATATTTGAGCGTGTTGCTTGTAATAAGATGTGTAATGTGCCAGCAGACCAGTGATGCAGATCAAATGAGACATGCTACTTTCAAATGTGTTCCACTTACTTTCAGATATATTCAGCTTAATGGGACCGCCTCTCGTGTAACACATTGCCATGCCCAAATTCCCATTGCTAAGCCAGTTTAAGACTCCCACTCTGTCGCCTAGTACCATTCCAGTTATAACCCTGCAACCCTGGCTCTAAACCAGCTAAGCATAATGTCATGAGAGGTTCTACAGCGCCCCCAGTAAATTACCATGCCATTTTTACATTGTCACAAGAAAATGGTCATGCCACTTTCAACAGTCATGACAGTGCTGCTCTGTCTTGCATCCGCCCATGTTAATCCCATATTCCCCCAGACACTTTGACCCATGCTAGTTTCCTTTACCCCAAGAAAAGGTCCCCAATTACATTCCTCATTCCCTGCAGACAACTACCACAGGGCACTTTCCCATTGCCCCAGAACATGCAAATCACTACTGTGTATAGGCGCGTTATAAATGCCATATCATATCATATATCATATATCATACTGTGGTTGGGGATTGAGTGTTTAACCAATCGGCCAGACCAAACCACAGGGCAGGGGTCACCAGATGCACATATATGCCTCTGGCCCTCTCATCGTCAACCTAGTTTATTTATTTATTTTTCAATTTATAAAGTGCACCAAACCCGGGGGCATCTGGGCGCTGAGTTTGACATAGGAAGACATTACATAGTCAGATAGACAGAGAGACATGTATACTTGACAGATATAGGACATGAATAGAATAATGGAGGATGGGATGATATTGCGCCCATTTTAAGATTACTAGAGTTCATTTCTGTTGAGGTTCGCTCACTGGAGGGTAGGCTTTAGTTACAGGTTGCCTGAGAAAAGAGATGCGTTTTGAGTTGTTTTCCAAAGGTCCAGAAAGAGTCTTCAGATCTTAGTCTAGCTGGTAGTGTGTTCCAGTGTTTCGCAGCAATTGTGGGGAAACTGCTACCGCCCTCTGTGACTCGTTTTAATCCAGGTGTGGCTAGCAAGTGTTTATGGGCGACACGTGTGGGCCACTTTGATTGGGATCTGGTAATTGTGTCTGCCTGGTAGGAAGGCGCTGAGTTGTTAAGGCATTTATGTGTCAGAGTCAGAGTGAGAGTTTTGAAGATGATACGCTCTTGAAAGTAGTTGTAGAAAACACCAACACACAGTGGTCTGGGGGTGAAGATGAGGAATGACAGCAGAATCTCTGGCAGACTGGTCTTTGGTCTTGGTGTCCAGTGAGTGGAAGAACGATGACCAGAAGAAGCCCACCTGCTATGACAATAGCTCAGTCCATAAAGATATCGGGCATAGTTAAAGGCAACACCCAGATGGCCGAATACGACTGACCCCTGACAGGGACACAGCGTGGTTCATTTAGAAGCTGAGTGGGTGCAACTCATGTCGATCTCAAAGGACGGCTCTTCTTGGCTCTACTCTTACAGAATCATGGCTCTCGTACGATACCTGCAGGGCCAGCATCTTCTGTTCAGCAATGCTGACGTCATAACCTCCCCTGTGTGCAAAGATAATGAAATGGGGGAAACAAACTCACATTTGCGCACATCAAGCCTAATGCCGCACATGAAGAGGGGGGGGCGAAAATGGTAGCAGCGGATGAAACATGTTGACATTGAAAACTACAAGTTCCTGTGGCTGCACTGCAAGGAATTCAACCATCCACACGGGGAGTGTGTGGCTCACCTGGCCTTTTTTTGAAATTTTGTAAGAAAGAGAGTGATGGGAGATCAACCTCAGAAAATATGTGGGGCTAAACTACACACCTTTTCCTATGCTCGCTGCACAACAAACATAAAGTCAAGTGTACTCCAGGAGGACACAGCCTACAGTAGCAGTCCTCATTGTCACATTTAGCTGGAATGTGACAGCCACGGGTACATCAAAGCATCTATGGAAGGGGGAAGGCAACATCTTCCTACTGCCATGGCCAGCCTAATTAAATATCAAAAGCTCCATGGATCCACCCTGTTCTATTGTCAAAGTTCTGTGTGGTGGTTGCGCATACTGATGAGAGTTAAATGAAAGCAGGCCTGTGAAGAGGCCTGGTCACAGAACTAGCACAAGGGACATGAACTAACACCTCTTTGATATGCAATGTATCAACCTGAAACTAGCTCCTACTCCTCAGTATGAAGGGCAGTGAATGGCATGTCTGGGACAACTGTTTACAGTAGGAAACCCTTGCAGGGAACCCCCTTTCAGAGGGAAGAAGTATGTGATTTGATGGAGACAGCAAGTCTGTTCTCACCACAAACTTCAAGGGAGACAGCAAGTCTGTTCTCACCACAAACTTCAAGGGAGACCTGCTCTTTGATCAGGAGTCCCAGAGTGCTCAATTAACCAGAGAGACACTTTCATCCACAACAGACAGGAAGATGAGTGGGACTTAGTAGTACATGTTGTCACCCCTTACCTTTCCTGTTGCAAAGCACTCTGGTTATGACCTCACACATAACAGAAGTTTGTTGGCGGGGATACAGGATTGGATCAATAACGTAGGCTTAGCCTGCACCAATCACTGAAGCCCATTTGGCTTTAAAAAAGGGTTGAGACCCTCTTTTGGCAGATCATCCAACGACTTCGAAAGGACCCTGGCTGAAGGTACCATCTGTTTTACAGCTTCTGCCAGTGAAGGAAGGTCAGGATTTCCTAGAGGGAAGCAATATCCCTCCCCTAAACATATCCCAAGGAACAGAGGGAGATAACAGACTCAGAGGACATGTCCAGCAGCTCCAGGACTGGTACACAGCCAGCATACAGCGTGCCCTGCTAGGTTCTGCCAGCAAGCTTCCTAGATGGGAAGTGCCAGAGAGGCTCTGAACAAAGGGCATAACTGTTGCCTGCAAACCCTCTCCTCAGCTTTGGGCCGTCCACCTTAAAGGATGACACAAGCCCTGCAAAGAAGTTAGGAGGAGTGGCATGATAAGCATCAACCAGCATCCATCTTTTAAGAACATTTTCGAGGCAGTCCCCTCGAACCACGACCAGCTGCTCCACTGACTGTTGTCATGCTGCAGTCACTAAAGCCGTCCAAGGCGCCTCAACCAGCTTTCCAGATCCGCCAACCTGCATAGAGACAATGATTCTTGACCCCGAGCCACTGTGTAGGCCAGCCTGCAGCCATCCGTCCAGCCTCGCTTGCCCGAACTGCCTGCCACCTGATACCCGCAGCTGTCTCCCATCTTGAACTCTGTCGCAGGAGCTGCAAAGTGTCCTCAAACCAATTTGATGCTGTGAAGCATTGAGTCTATCTCAGCCATCAGGTATATTGTGGTTCTGTCCCCCTGGTCCTTCACCGAAGGCCCCTAGCGACATCTACAACCCCTTGCTGCCTTGGTGCTGAAACCAAAAAACCTTGAACAGTTAGACTGATTGCTTTACCGACTAGCTTCTTGCCAGTATCCAGAGTGCATCACCTTCCTTCATGAAACTGTCTGTCCTCTGTGTTCCTTTACTGGGTGGGTTGTATTTTGTAGTGTGCTAGAACTGTCTGTTGTGATAATAATAAAGTAGATATTTGTATACAACCTTGACTGCACAGTCCCTGTTATCATTGGGTAATAATTGTATTTTCCCTGTGTTGCAACTGACCAACAATCCACAACCTTGAGGAGATAAGTCTACTGTTCCATCCACGTTACCACAGTTGGACAAGGAGATTTACAATATGTGTGTGTTTCCAATCTGTTCGGATCCCTTCTGGTGTACTGGAGATGTGGGGCTGATTGATGGTTTAGAAACCGATATTCATCCGTGGATCACTGGTGCCCCGGAAGTTGATTCGTCACATTGGTGGCAAGCGGTCGAATCAGTTGGAGCCTTGCAGACAGCTTAGTCACCCAACGATAAAAGTACTGATGCAGGCAATGTTCTGTAAAACCCCAGAACAGTATCTCAAGAGCATCAGAGAGCTAGGAAAGAAAAGTGGGCAGACATTTGAAGTGTTCACACGATTGTCGTTGAAATATCTGAGCGGGTGGGTGGCTGGTTACAAAGTTGACACATTTAAAGTGATGTACAATTTGATTGTGTGTGAATATGTATTGAAAAAGTGTGAGGTTGACCTACACCAGCATCTTGTGGACAAGACTATCACAGACCCTAGGGAGCTTGCAAAGGATGCCGACAGGTTTGTGAGTACTGGTGTGCAGGAAAAGGCTCAGGCGAGCACACCCAAACCGGAACACACGTGGTATTGTCAAGGGTTTTGACCCATGTTGAATTATTAGACTGGGTAGATGTGGGAATGAGCTGTCGCCGCCCATCATTCTATCCCAGAACCAGGAGAACCGCGCAGTTTTGCGCACAGCAAAATGGTCCCCTGACCTGCCACCCACCAGTGCGAGCGTGAGGGGCCAGGAGTGCCATGAGTGAAATGTGTGCCAAAGGAAAAACAGCAGTGCCGGTGGCTAAAAAAAAGCGCTTTGAGATCACCTTTGTTTCTCTGAAATGCAAGATAAAAATGCCTATTTTAAACATCGCAAGATATTCAAAAATCTCAATGAACATCAGCAGACATTTGGCAGAATGTATGCTTGTGTGCATACTAAATCTGGAAAGAGAAGTAGCTTAAGTTAAACTGGACCCAAAGCCACTAAAATCTAAATGTTTAAAATAAATTAGTGACCTACTGTTGAGTGTCACATAGTTTGCAACTGTTGAAATGTCATAGTTTTGAACTTAGAATCAGCGTTCTAGCTGCATGTGTAAAGATTGTCAGTTTGGTTTGAATGTAGAAAACTGGGAACTGAAGTGACATTTAGCTGAAGCCTGGCTTGAAGAGAGTGAATTCTGCCCGGCAACTACCCCCGACAGGAGTGAAACTTGCTCAGCCACTCTTCCCAGGCCTGGCTGCATTCTGCTGCCCCCACCAAAAGGAGATGACACCTCCCTGATGGAATCAGGGGAGGAGCACCTGGGGACTGCAGGAAACTAAACAAAGCACTGTCCTTGGCCCAGGCAAATGTTAAATTAGGGGGGTCGTAAATGGCTTCCTCTTGGAAGGAAACGGGGAGGGGCACTGCATGTGAGCAAGCTGAGCTTGGGGGAAGTGGATAAACCAGAAATTCCACCATGTGCTTTGGAAAACCACACCCTTTTGGGGGCCAGAGCATAATTTTAAAAAGATGGATAATTCATAGTGCGGACTAGTAAAAATTATATAAATAACATCATCATTCTTGTGATTTTTCTGTACACATTTTAAGAGGTGTTAGGACCCTGTGGTATGTTCCTGGGGATAGTAGCGGAAAAAGGGTTGTTACTCCAAATGTATGCATGTTAAAAATCTGACACTTTATCATCTGAAACCCATATCCCTGGTGCACATTTGTGTAAAATCTGGAAAGGTTTAGAGGTCGTTATTTGGATGAAAAGGGCAGAAATCTGTCATAAGTGGACATGACATCTTACAAAGACAGGGATCGGATGGTTTGGTACTACAGAAAATATGTTAACTGGATGTATAATATTAGAAAAATGGTACATAGATAAATATGTATTTGGATCAGAAATAGATTTGTGTGCAATTTGACAAGGGGAGGATCCTCTGACCATAAACCTACCTCATCACTCTGACTCACAACCCAGTTCCCCCAATCAAGGGAGAGAGGAGGAACTGGCCAATTATAAATTGAGAGGGTTGGGCATAGAAGATGAGCCGACCCTCCCACTTTCTAAACACATAAAAGGAGACTGTGCAGGACAGGTAGGGACATTCACTTTCCACTTTCTTGCGGGATGCTTTGCCGGAAGACTCCAGACTTCAAATCCATCAATCTCCAGAGACCCAGAAAGCAGCGCTGTATCCAGAACCACTAGCAGTCCAAACCTGTCCAGATCCGTGACGGAGGCGCATTCCTTTCAAAATTATAGTGTGAGTACTCAGCCAGGACTGTGCAAAACCAATCTCTTAGTTTAAAATAATCTAATTCAAACTATTTAACCTATCTAGAACTACACATAGCATTGTGTGTCTTTCTGTGACTTTAAAGCTGCAAAACTGTCATCTGTCATTCTGAAACTTTAAAATTTAATTCCTGAAAATCTACCTCCACTAACTCGTCCGTATCTCTTTAACCGTTTGTGATAAAACCGACTTGCTACTACTTATACTTACTCCGTAATTGCACTCGACGCATGCGACTAAATTGGCGCGATTTGACATTTTGCTTCATTTCAGCCACGTGTAAAAATATTTGCCCTTGCTTTCCTTTGCTGAAATTCGTTTGCAACCTGACAATCATTCATAGAGCATTGCTAAAGTGATCCTGAACTAATTTAAAGTAGCTATCACTCACCCTGAACCTCTAGAGGGAATAGAAATGATTTGAGTATATTTTCAATTCATTGCCACCACATTTAAAAGGATTTTGCCTGTGTTTAAAATCATCCTTGTGATCTAAGCTTGCTAGGGGGGAACTGAATTCGGATTGTACTGTGATTGTATTCCTGAAGACTGTGTGTGTCACTTCCACCTCCTTACATTGCATAGAGGGGGGGTGAATTGCCAAAAGGGGAAATGTGATTATATTATGTTTTGCTGAAATCATATCAAGTTTATTCCTGTGTTGCTTCTTTTCCATCTTGCATTTCCTTGTACCATATAAAGCATGCTCAGCTACCTTATCCTCTATACTACTCCTAAGTAATTACCCAGTGTGCTAGTATCACATCATCCATTGTTGATCACTCACTGTCATATGTCTAAGTGTGATATCAATTATTAATTTATTATAAAAGTGCGATATATATATATAAAACCTTTTAAATTTGCAAAACAAACTTACTTCTTGGCTCAGTGAGGTCAGGGGGATTCTAAGAGAGGGGTGTTATATAAGGGTTGTCATCCAGAGTACACAAACTGGACATAAAAATATATAAATAAGGGCTTCCCTTGAGCAATCCCAGACAAGGCACTGACTTAGTGGGACTGCTTGATCGGAGTCATTTAACAAAGTGGGGGCTCGTAGCCGGGGATTCTGGATTAGATCTATCACTTGTGCAGATTATTACAGTGTGCCAGCTGACAGGCTACATATCCGGTTAAATCACCACGCTGTGTTACGCTGTAAAGCACTCCTCAAAGGAACGCTCTGAGGAAACGTTCTGTTTTACAAAATAAAATACAAACTTCTGTAAGTCAGGAAGGAAATCAATCTCCAGAATGACGACCTTGGTAGATATGAAGATAGCTAGGGAGCACCTCTTACATAAACTGTTTGTGAGAGGTGAGTGGGCTGAACAGGACCAAAATATATGGTTGCAGGCGATCACACAACAGGTCACTACAACTGGGTCAGATATCTGGAGAGATCAGGGTCCCTTACATGTGGCCCTGAGTGAACTATATATGGCCCCTAAGGCCAAAGATGAACACAATAAGATTGCCAGGATAGCGGTATATTTGTATCTATATATGGGAGCCATACAGGACAAATGTGCTGAAGGCCAATATCTGGCAAATAGGCAACAGATGGCGTTAGAAAAGGCCCAATCTGACATGGTCTCTTCTGAGCAGAGGCTGCAGAGGAGCCAGGAGTCAGAAAATGATAGTAGGCAGTACATTATTAAAATAAAGGAGGATATGGATATTCTGCAACAGGAAAAGGCTGACCAGGATACCAGAATTCTGGCCTTGCAGAAGGAGTACCAAGAAGGGTTGGACTCCCTACTGCAGAGCCAGAAAAAGCTGGAGCAACAACTAGACTTTAACAGGGCATGCACAGAGCAGGTAGCCACCCTGCAAATTCGACTAGACAGAGAGAAAGAGGAGAGCAATACATTGATTTTGAAAGACCTGGATACCCAGGCAGAGTTTGATCAAGAACGCCACAAAGCTCGTGCCTTTCAAAGGCAGAGGGACGACCTGGTGGCACAGATGCAGGCTCTTAGTCAGGAAAAGGACACCTTAGGCCAGGAAGTCTGCCAATTAAAAGAAAAAATTGAAGGAAATCACCTGGCCCTCCAGGGGCTGGGTGACCTCCAAAAAGAGCATCAGGGATTGCTAGATCACACCAGGAGGGTGGAAGATGCTCTGGCAAGAAAGGAGCAGGCCGGTAGGGATGGGACTCAGGAGGTAACCCTCCTGCAGCAAAGACTGGCCCAGTACTCCAGGACCAATCAGGAGGCACAGAGAGAGAATGAGGCTGTCTGTCAGCACAATGATAGGCTCCAGCAACCGGTAGCCATGCAGGAGAGACTGATAGAGTCTAGTAAGGCCTTGGTTGAGGAACTGAAAGCCCAGGCTCTTGCATTGCAACCAGGAGCAGGGGCTGATAGTGATGAAGTTCGCTGGGAAAGGGAAACACCTGATAACCTCAGGAACCCTAGTACCAGAGGCCTTCATCTCTCTCAGTCCCTGGACTCTGCCACCCTCTGTCCCCTGGAGCACATGAGCACAGGGCCACAGGCATGGCAGATTACTATCCAGCCAAAAGGATGGGGCTCATAGGCCAGTACCACCCAGGAATGGATTGGCGGGCATCCGGGCATGGGCACCTAAGCACAGTGCAATTTAGTGGGGAACCCCAGGAGAGTAGGCCCACTAAGGGCATCCTGAAAACCTCTGCCCAGTTAGGTCAGTGGGGGGGGGGGTACCCAGCAAATCGAGGTAGCAAGGAGGGATCTGAAGACTCCTCTGAGCATCACAGGACACAGGAGACCAGGTCCCCACATTCTGCCAGCCATTCCCAGGCTCGCAGAATCCGGAAAAACCTGGAAGATCAGACGAGCACCTCGGGGAGCAGGGCTTCTGAGTCGGAGGATGAATGGACCAGGGTTACCCGAACCAAAAAGGCCAATAAGGCAAAAAGGGCCTTGCTTAAGGACCCCTTAAAACAGATTAAGGAAATCAGGAGTGTCATCACGCCTTATCACAAGAACTCCAAGTATTCTGTGTGGGAACACGTGGAGCTCTTTGAGCAAATGATGGAGACCTTCCAGTTGAAGGACAGCAGTAGCTGCATCCAGTACGTCAAATGGACATTCTCCCCAGAATACTCCAGTTTCTTTGCGGGGCTGGAGGACCAAAATCATTCAAGATGGTCCACCTATAGGGCGGCCATCTTGAAACACTTTTCTGTGCATAGAAATCCCCAAGAGGCTCGCAAGGCAGCCTACAATTTGCAATGTGGGGAAGATCAGGCCCCACAAGAATTCGTGCAAGAATTGAAGCGTGCCTTTGCGCAGACCACCAGAAGGGTGCGCACGGACAGCAGAGAATTCGTCAACACATTTTTCCATGCTCTCCCCAAATACATAATGACCCAGCTCGTGAGAGATTTTCACGAGAAAAGATCTTTAGACTGGGCCATTGAGCAAGCCACCCGCATCTACGAGGTGCAGAAACCGGTGGAAAATGAGAATCAGCCCAAAAACCCCAAAACCAACAGCGCCCCTGCTGCTGCCAACGTGGCAGAGGTAAAGGTTGCCCCCGTTTTAGATTTGGAGATGGGGGGACCTAAAAACCTGCCTGCCCCAAATAATTCACAGCCCAGAAGGCCCTCGGGCCAGTCACAGACAGGGAGTCAAGGAGGTAGTCCCACAAATGGGGTCCCCCCGCTCCTCTGACTATGTAAGTCCCTGCTACAAGGGAAACAGACCAATCCTGGGTTATGTGTGGACTCCTCCAGCCCAAGGGGGGGGGTCCAGCCAAGCACCTGACCCAGGGAACTTCCCTCCTAACTTCCCACAGGAGGGCAGAAATTCCCCAAACACTGGGCAGAACTTTTTTCCCAGATATCCACCCAATTTCCAACCCCAAAACCATCCATCCTTCTTTCCCCAATTCCCTGCGCCCAGACAACCTAATCCGGGAGAGGGGAGGCCAAGGGTGGAGGGGTACCCAAATCTACCCAACCCAGGGTATTACCAGAGAAGGGATAGCTACCCTTCCCGGGATCAGCCCAGGTGAGAAAACAGAACCCCGTATCAGCCTGAGCGGGTTTCCCAACTTGAGTGCCAGGTCCAAAACATGGCACGGGATCTGGGTCACATGCTGAGGGCGCAACAGAACCCTCAGATGAGCATGCCAGCGCAGAATGCCCCAAACTCTAGGCCTGGTGCTCCAGAACAATGACGGGGGCAGCACCCCGATAACCCACCGGTTCCCAGGGAGGAGGCACAAGGGGAAGGGGGGTGTAAAGCCTTGGAGGAAGCTTCCTTCCCAACTTGTAAACAGCCCCTGGAAAACCACGAACCGGAAACAAAATCTCCTACCCCTGAAAGTCTGCCACCCAAGGAGCAGAGAGGACGTAGGAGAAACAAAGGACCCAAACAGACCCATTTTGTGGAGGAGGTACAGGTCTTCCAATTTGAGGGAGAGGGATCCTCAGAGAATCCTGGGAAAAGGATCTTCTCCTTCGGAGATGGGGGAACTCCTCCCAAGGAAAAATGGGTCCCAAGGGATTCCAACCTAGACTGGGTAGATGTGGGGATTGAGCTGTCGCTGCCCATCATTCTTTCCCAGAACCAACAATACCAAAAACCCCTGGTTCAAACCCATCCTAGTGACTGCCTCCAAAAAGGCAGGAGCGGCCCAGAACCGGAACCAGGGGAATCTAAAACCAAATCAATAGACTGGGTAGATGTGGGGATTGAGCTGTCGCCGCCCATCATTCTATCCCAGAACCAACAATACCAAAATCCCATCGGTCAAACCCATCCTGATGACTGCCTCCAAAAAGGGGGGGGCGGCCCAGAACCCGAAACCATTTCCAGTTGCCAACTTTTTCTTTCAGATTCCCCAGGCTCTCCACAGAATTCTGCCCGAATCTCTTCTCTCGCCATGTCCAAAACCACAAAGTTAGCCCACCAGTTGTCCAAAAATGTGCATTATCTGTGCCCCCTTGAGGAGAAGGAGGGAAGATACTATGCCCAGGTACAAGTACAGGGGCAGGGTACAATTTTGGCACTGGTGGACACTGGATCCCAAGCTACCCTTCTGTCCAAAAGGGCCTTTGATGAACTGAATTCAGGTATGGGGGTACCACATTCCCCTCACCTCTCTTCCTGGACAACTCCAGAACTTTGACGGGAAGGAAATTCCCGTCGAGGGGACTGCAGATTTGGACATCAAAATTGGGCGACACAAGGTGAAACACCCGGTCATAGTAGTGACTCCAGAGGGCACCCCTTGTTTACTAGGGAATGACCTCCTGAGAAGGCTGTCACCCCTAATAGATTGCGTAAACAAGGTCCTCTGGACCCAGACTAGCCGACCAATAAAATGAAAACAGAGTGTCAACCAGGTTAGTTTAAACGGCACCTCCCACATGGTTGAACAAAAATCGGACCAAATAGAATTTCACTTCCAGAACAACCAAACGTGACAGTAATAGCAGTAGGGCAACAGACTGGCGATGGGGGGTCCTCTCTATTTCTGAAAATTAACCTTCTTTCCAGTTTAAGGTGGTATTCCACACTGGAAAGAAACACTCTGAAATTCTTTACCAATCCACAATCAGACACTCCCACTTCTATAGTCCAGAAAGATGTGAAATCAGCTCAGAGCCTGGCTGATATTCAGCAAATTGGAGAGCAGTTGTTCATCCCTGTTCAGTTAAATGATGGGAAGGACTCTGTTCTCGCTCGAGTGTGTGTGAACAACGGTAAGAGCTTCATCAGCGAAGCCATGTTCCGCCAATTCCCAAAAGATCCAGCCATTCCCACATTCAAACTGATAGAAAAATGGGAAATGGATCTGGAAACACCCAATTCGAAACATCTCCTGCCACGCAGGTGTATGCTCAAAATCTCCATTGGCAACAAGAGCATAGTCCATAATTGTTGGGTCGTGCGAGACGTCACTGTCGCCTTTTACTTAGGCAGTGACATTCTCAATCGCTTTGCCATTAGTTTGGACCTAATAAACTTCAAAGCTTGGTCCCGTTTAGCGGATAATCCCATGGGCTTTGATGATCCAGAAAAAGCATTTAGGTCAGCTCAATTGCTACCTTATGCAGTTGAAATTCAGATTAAAGAGGAAGTCACCATCCCAGAAAGGACCCGACAATTCTCCCTGGAAGTGAAAGTTAAAAGAGGACAAAAATTGAAAAACTCTGATGCTTATATTCATCTAAATGCTTCCCTCCAACAGCAAGGGTTAGGGGTAAGCCCAACACCATTAGTCAACATAGAACATGATACCATTCCAATAGAGGTGGATAACAGCGACTTAAAGAGTATTACTCTAGCCACAGGCACCATTATTGGAATGGCGGTTGATGATCAACATTTCTCCATTGATTTAGGAAATGAACTGTTAGGACCAATTCCCAAGGACTGTTTTGACAGTGACAGTGATGACAATACAACACCAGACAGGATCTTTACCCGGCATGGGGGGAACTTCCTGGTGTACACTTCTTGCCCTTATGGTAAGGAAGACGTGACTTGTGACTTCAGAAGGGATGAGGTGATTTTCCAGGTCCATGAGGGCGGCCTTTCCCACCTGAAGCCTCCAGTCCAAATCAGCACTCTGACCAGGGACTTCTCCACCCAGCTGGAGGAGGCCGCTGAGATAGCAAAACCAGAAGTCTTTCCAGGCTTCAGGCAGATGGTAGAAGAGAGAGTCAACCTAGCTGATGCCTATGTGACTCTGGAACAGAAGCAAAAGTTGAAACAAGTTTTCTTGGATTTCCAAGATCTCTTTGCGGTAGACTGATATGACTGTGGTCGCACCGACATCCACACAACAACAATTCCCACGGACCCTGGAATGACTCCAGTGTTTGTGAAGCAATATTGTTTGCCTCTCGCATCCATGGAGTCCCTTACTGAAATAATTAAGAACCTTGAGTCCCGGGGAATAATCCGTCCAGTACACAGCACCTTCAATAATCCGGTGCTGGGAATATTGAAGCCAAACGGCCAGTGGAGACTCTGTGCTGACCTTAGGGAGCTTAACAAACGGGTCCATACTTCCCGATGGCCTATGCCCTACATTGACCAAGGGCTGGCCCAGATTCAGGGGTCACAGGTATTCACAGCAATAGACCTGACCAATGGATACTGGACCGTGCCTGTCAGTAGGGAGGACCAATACAAACTGGCTTTTACCTTTGGGGGCCAGTAGTACACATGGACCCGGACTCCCTTCGGATACCTCAACTCCGGCAATGAATTCAACATTTTCCTACATAAGGCCATGCCCGACCTGGGTGCGAGGGGTAACCTGGCTTAGGTAGATGATGTCCTCATCAAAAGTTCATCTGTGGAAGAACACATAGCGGAGATCCGTTATGTTCTGACACAGTTGAGGGCCGCCGGAGCAAAACTTTCCTTTCAGAAAGTACAGTGGTGTAGAACCCGTGTTAAGTTCTTGGGGCATGATATTACTCCTCAGGGTCTCTGTCCCCAAGAAAAGAAAGTGGAAGCACTTCAGAAACTGAAGGATCCCACAACTCTGCGGGAACTAAGGAGCCTCCTTGGACTGACTAATTACAGCAGAAAGTTCATTGACTCCTACGCAGAGATCACTAGACCCCTGATTCATCTTTTGAAGGGGGGGTCAAGTGGGAATGGGGTCCAGAACAATCCGAGGCAGTAAGACAACTCAAAATAAGCCTCTCACAAGCGCCGTGGCTAGCTTACCCTGTCAGAAACAAGGAGTTCTTCCTGGAGACAGGGTTCTCTAATACGTGCTTGACGGCAGTATTATACCAAAAGCATGACAAGGTCAATAAAGTAATCTCCTATGCGGGCAAAACTTTATCCTCTGTGGAGGAAAAATTCAATGATTGTGAGAAGGCACTCCTGGCAACGGTGTGGGTATTCAAGAATTACCGCCCGTTCATCCAGGGGGAACACATCATAGTGGAGACTCCACACCAGCCTCTGCAATACCTCCAAAGTGACAGAATCCGGGCTGGAAATGTGAGTAATTCCCGAATTACTTCCTGGATTCTGTCAATGCAAGTCTTTCCTGTGGAGGTCAGATATGGCCAAAACAAGAAGAGTTCCCTCGCGCAAGGTCTGGCTGACTTGCATGATTGTCCCAGAGAAAACTGTCTCAAGGACGAAAGTCCAAAAAATCAAGGACAACATGGAGGCATACCTTAATTCCCCCCACAAAGTCTTTGAAGAAGACAAGTGTGAGGGAATGCCCACTGTCTATGTGGATGGATGCTCTTACCATGTTGACAACAACAGGGAAAAAGAACTGGTGGCCGGCGTAGGGAATGCATGGGTGAATGAGTCCCCAGAACCCTCCGCTGGGTACAAAATTGGTCCCCGAAGTAGTCAGGTTGCAGAGTTGATGGCTGTGCATCAAGCCATCCTCACTGCTGTCCAATATCAACTCCACGAACTGGTCATAATCACAGATTCAGATTATGTACGGAACGGGTTTGTGGAGCACCTGGTTAATAGGAAAACCAGAGGCATGCTATGTGCTAACAACAAACCCTTGAAACATGGGAAGTTAATCCAAAACATTGATGACCTGGTCACCTCGAATGGGATGACCATCTACTGGAAAAAGATCAAGGGTCATTCCAAAGTAGAGGGACCAGACAAAACTGGAAATGACTTAGCATATCAGCTGGCCAAAAACGGGGCCATCCAAGGGGATCTAATAGAAATAGAGTCCCTGTTGGGGGAAATCCAGGTCACTGCTACCACTAGGTCCCAGACAAATGCTCACAATGATCTTTCAACTGCACAATGGAGTAAGGAGACCCCTGATGCTGATTTAATTACGGCTCAAAAGGGGGATCCAATAATTGGTAAGTTTTACCAACACATTGAGGACCCTGAGAACTTTCCCCTGACGGATACCGATTACATTGGGAAGGAGGACCTTAGAGTGTTGATGAAATGTCCAAAGATGTTCTGAATCCAAGACGGTTTGTTGGTAAGGAAATCCCAAGCTGGCCATGATCAGTGGGTGGTCCCTACCTCATTCCGAAGCCTGATGTTAAGTCACGCCCATGATGCGGCCACAGCCGGTCATAGGGGGTTTCACACAACACTTGAAATCTTAAGTGAGGTTGCATACTGGCCACACATGGGGCAGGACCTCAACCAATACTTGAAGGGGTGTCTGATGTGTGCACAATTTCAGCCATCATCCCTCACACACCATGCGCCTCTCCAAAAGAGGGGGATGACACTGCCATGGTCATATTTGTAAATCGACTTCGTAGGCCCTGTAATTCGCTCGTCTAGAGGAAACAAGTACATGTTAACCGTCACATGCTTGTTTACCAAGTGGGTGGAATGTCTCCTGGCCCCAAACTGCAAGGCAGAAACAGCAGCTGCCCTGATGATTAACCACATCTTTTCCCGTTTTGGTCTACCTCAAAGGATTGAGTCACACAGAGGTAGCCATTTCATCAGCGAGGTAATGACAAAGATGTGGGAGATACTGGGGGTCAAAAGGAAGTTCCATATTGCTTACCGGCCAGCTTCTTCGGGGGCAGTAGAACGCTACAACCGGACCATTGTGAGCATCTTAAAAAAGTTTGTGGCAGATTCTGGGCCAAGTTGGGATATCCGATTACCTCTGGTCCTAATGGCCATCAGATCTACCCCGTCATCTGCAACTAAAATGTCACCATTTGAGCTGATGACTGGACGCAAGATGGTGCTTCCCCAGCATTTGCTCTGCAGGACCCAAGAGCAGACGTTGATAAATGCCTCCACAACTCATGAGTATGTGGAGAATTTAAGGAAACACCTCCAACATGCTTTTGCCTATGCTCAGCGGAATCTAGAAAGATCAGCTGATAGCATGAAGACCCACTACGACCTGAAGACCACCAGGAAGGAATATAATGTGGGAGACCGGGTTTATCTATACAATTTCCAAAGAAACCAGGCCAAACAGCAAACATTTTTGCCTACATGGAAGGGACCGTTTGAAATTATAGACAAGGTCTCCCCAGTAGTGTATAAGATCTGTATCCCCAAAGGTAGTCTGGCGGAAGGGGAAGACAAGTGGGTACATATAAACCAGCTAAAGTGTTGCCATCCCAGGCACACTCTGCAGCAACTGGAGGAGTCCTCTGCAATACCAAAGGGGACTGCTCCAGATTAATTCAGTTCCACCCTAAAATATTCCACATATAGCCTATAAAATTCTATGATTCTTGAACATGTCTTGCCTCCTGATTTAAAAAATGTATATGTTCATGTTTTTGACTATAAAATGTAAATGCCGCCCTACTATATCAATAGTGGGGGAGAAATGTCTACGAATAGGTATTGCCGCTTTTGCTTTATCATCCTAGGAGAGATGAAACCATGGAGACTGACCAAGGAGAACGACCCAGGGACCGGGAGCAAAGATCCGAGGGGCCCAGGGTACCGCCCAATATTCCCATCAGGACCGGCGAGGAGAACTGATCTATCCAACTGGAGGGAGGAAAAAATGCTGAACTGTGCCATCTACGGAATTGGAAGAAGATGATGCGGACATACAAGCGTGTGGATCAAAACATCCTTTGCACCCGACTTCCCCTCGACTCGAAATCAAAGCGCAGTCAGGCGGGGGGGCTTGTCAAGGGTTTTGACCCATGTTGAATTATTAGACTGGGTAGATGTGGGGATGAGCTGTCGCCGTCCATCATTCTATCCCAGAACAAAATTAAATCAATAGACTGGGTAGATGTGGGGATGAGCTGTCACCGCCCATCATTCTATCCCAGAACCAGGAGGACCGCGCAGTTTTGCGCACAGCAAAATGGTCCCCTGACCTGCCACCCACCCGTGCGAGCGTGAGGGGCCAGGAGTGCCATGAGTGAAATGAGTGCCAAAGGAAAAACAGCAGTGCCGGTGACTAAAAAAAAAAGCGCTTTGAAATCACCTTTGTTTCTCTGAAATGCAAGCTAAAAATGCCTATTTTAAACATCGCAAGATATTCAAAAATCTCAATGAACACCAGCAGACATTTGGCAGAATGTATACTTGTGTGCATACTAAATCTGGAAAGAGAAGCAGCTTAAGTTAAACTGGACCCAAAGCCACTAAAATCTAAATGTTTAAAATAAATGAGTGACCTACTGTTGAGTGTCACACAGTTTGCAACTGTTGAAATGTCATAGTTTTGAACTTAGAATCAGCGTTCTAGCTGCATGTGTAAAAATTGTCAGTTTGGTTTGAATGTAGAAAACTGGGAACTAAAGTGACATTTAGCTGAATTCTGGCTTGAAGAGAGTGAATTCTGCCCGGCAACTACCCCGGACAGGAGTGAAACTTGCTCAGCCACTCTTCCCAGGTCTGGCTGCATTCTGCTGCCCCCACCAAAAGGAGATGACACCTCCCTGATTGAATCAGGGGAGGAGCACCTGGGGACTGCAGGAAACTAAACAAAGCACTGTCCTTGGCAAAGGCAAATTTTAAATTAGGGGGGTCGTAAATGGCTTCCTCTTGGAAGGAAACGGGGAGGAGCACTGCATGTGAGCAAGCTGAGCTTGGGGGAAGTGGATAAACCAGAAATTCCACCATGTGCTTTGGAAAACCACACCCCTTTGGGGCCAGAGCATAATTTTAAAAAGATGGATAATTCATAGTGCGGACTTGTAAAAATTATATAAATAACATCATCATTCTTGTGATTTTTCTGTGCACATTTTAAGAGGTGTTAGGACCCTGTGGTATGTTCTTGGGGATAGTAGCGGAAAAAAGGTTGTTACTCCAAATGTATGCATGTTAAAAATCTGGCACTTTATCATCTGAAACCCATATCCCTGGTGCACATTTGTGTAAAATCTGGAAAGGTTTAGAGGTCGTTATTTGGATGAAAAGGGCAGAATTCTGTCCTAAGTGGACACAACATCTTACAAAGACAGGGATCGGATGGTTTGGTGCTACAGAAAATATGTTAACTGTACTTATAATATTAGAAAAATGGTACATAGATAAATATGTATTTGGATCAGAAATAGATTTGTGTGCAATTTGACAAGGGGAGGATCCTCTGACCATAAACCTACCTCATCACTCTGACTCACAACCCAGTTCCCCCAATCAAGAGAGAGAGGAGGAACGGGCCAATGATAAGTTGAGAGGGTTGGGCATGGAAGATGAGCCGACCCTCCCACTTTCTAAACAGATAAAAGGAGACTGTGCAGGACAGGTAGGGACATTCACTTTCCACTTTCTTGCGGGACGATTTGCCAGGAGACTCCAGACTTCAAATCCATCAATCTCCAGAGACCAGGGAGACCCAGAAGGCAGCGCTGTATCCAGAACCACTAGCAGTCCAAACCTGAACAGATCCGTGACGGAGGCCCATTCCTTTCAAAATTATAGTGTGAGTACTCAGCCAGGACTGTGCAAAACCAATCTCTTAGTTTAAAATAATCTAATTCAAACTATTTAACCTATCTAGAACTACACCATAGCATTGTGTGTCCTTCTGTGACTTTAAAGCTGCAAAACTGTCATCTGTCATTCTGAAACTTTAAAATTTCATTCCTGAAAATCTACCTCACAAAATCGTCCGTATCTCTTCAAACGTTTGTGATAAAAGCGAGATTTAACTTTTATTTTGAAGCTGAGATTCTAAGCTTTCTAAATCAACTTGCTGCCCCTTATACTTCCTCCGTAATTGCGCTCGACGCACACGACTAAATTGCAGCGATTTGACATTTTGCTTAATTTCAGCCACGTGTAAAAATATTTGTCCTTGCTTTCCTTTGTTGAAATTCGTTTGCAACCTGACAATCATTCATAGAGAATTGCTAAAGTGATCCTGAACTAATTTAAAGTAGCTATCACTCACCCTGAACCTCTAGAGGGAATAAAAATCATTTGAGTATATTTTTCACTTCATTGCCACCACATTTAAAAGGATTTTGCCTGTGTTTAAAATCATCCTTGTGATCTAAGCTTGCTAGGGGGGAACTGAATTCGGATTGTAATGTGATTGTATTCCTGAAGACTGTGTGTGTCACTTCCACCTCCTTACATTGCATAGAGGGGGGGTGAATTGCCAAAAGGGGAAACGTGATTATATTATGTTTTGCTGAAATCATATCAAGTTTATTCCTGTGTTGCTTCTTTTCCACCTTGCATTTCCTTGTACCATATAAAGCATTCTCAGCTACCTTATCCTCTATACTACTCCTAAGTAATTACCCAGTGTGCTAGTATCACATCATCCATTGTTGATCACTCACTGTCATATGTCTAAGTGTGATATCAATTATTAATTTATTATAAAAGTGCGATATATATATATATATATTGTTTAATTCTCAAATAAACCTTTTAAATTTGCAAAACAAACTTACTTCTTGGCTCAGTGGGGTCAGGGGGATTCTAAGAGAGGGGTGTTATATAAGGGTTGTCATCCAGAGTACACAAACTGGACATAAAAATATATAAATAAGGGCTTCTCCTGAGCAATCCCAGACAAGGCACTGACTTAGTGGGACTGCTTGATTGGAGTCATTTAACAGTACGAGGCAAGGATGCCCGCTCTCCCCCTTATTATATGCATTGGTGGTGGAGCTCTTCGTTCAAGTAGTTCGGTCTAACTCTGATTCACGGGATGACACAGTGGGAAAGGAATATAAGCTAGCAATGTTTGCAGATGACATTCCGATGTATCTCACTCGACCATTAGATTCTATCCCTGCCCTCTTTGATGACTTGAAGAAATGCTGAGCACAATCGGGATTTTGAGCTAATCTACAAAAGACACAAGCAGTTCCCCCTAAAGCCAAACACGGAAATCCCTCCCCATTTGATAGCATGATGGGGCTTTCATGTGCAAACACAACCTATTAGATATTTGGGAGTGGATATCACAGTCCCCCTAGCAAACCTCTTCGATGCAAATTAAATCCCCCTATGGAACACTATTAAAGAGGACCTCCACAGATGGGCCAAGTTACCCCGCTCCTAGATCTGGTAGACCAACCGTAGGCGTGGAGAGCCATACAGAAAGCCGTGTGGAGCTTGTCTGTATCAGTGCAATATAAAATGCATAATGCACGCCTTCTGATGAGATGGCACTACACCCCCAGCGGCTATCTAAGATGTTCGCAGGGACCACCCCTTATTGCTGGAGAGATTGCTGGGATATCTGTGACTACTAGCACCAATGGTGGCAATGTGGGAAAGTTCAAACATATTGGAAAGAGGTCCTGGGGTGGAGTCAAGCAATAGACGGTATTCCCAGAACACACACTCCGTTGTTAGTATTGTATGGGGTTGAATCAGACGTAGAGGTCTTATACACGCCACTCACGCACATGCTCTGAAACCTGTTACCTGCAGCTAAATGGAAGAGCAACACCCTGCCCTTGTAAAGGGAATGGCTCACGAAAGCTTACTCAATCTACGAGATGGAAAGCCTTACGGCCATCCTACTGGATTCCCGCACACAAATAGACTCGATCTGTCTACCCTTCAAAGAATATTACTCAGCGTATTGGGACTCCCTGAAACTAACAGACTAATACAGAACAGTGTTGTCCCTAGAACTTTTCACAGAAAAACCAAGCACACCTTTCTGCAAACGATTCCGATTGTACTGCATGCAAATCTACTGTGGGAACGTAAATGACTTCCGACATTTCTAATGCCACTTCTATGCCTTTCGAAATGAGTTGGGGAAGGAGTAGAGGGCAGGGGAGAGGGAGGGAGGGGGACGGTTTATGCGAAGGGGGAAACAAGTTAGAGTTTTACTATTACCAAATACCTTCTAAGTATTCTAATTTGTGACCGCTACTGTGAACTAACATGTAACACTGTCATACTTGTTGTAAAACTAATACAAATTATTATCTAAAAAAAAAAGAGGGGACTTAATAGGGATTGCAGCAACTGCATTTTCATGGGCTTGGGGACCATTGCACCAGCTGCCTCAATGCGGTGACGTTGCAGAGCCCACCTGTGGCAAGATAAAAAAAAATATGTACTTTTGAAAGTCGAGCTAAAGTGAGCCACTTGGCTCTGGCTGGTCCGAGCCCCACTCGACTTTCTCACCTTTACCCTAGAAAGGTGACAGAGACTTGAGCTTGTTCCCAACATGTTGAAATCAAGGCACTACAGCCAGATGAATACTTTCAAACTGTATCCTACAGAAGGATGGTGCAGTCCACCACAATATAATGCACCGTTTCGTTTTTCAACTCTCTGCCCCCTTCATCTTATCCCCTGGTTTCTCCCGCCCACCCCGGTCGCTGAGCTCCAATGTTGAAACGTCGCAGGACCCTTTTAAAAACCTGGATCCACCCCTGAGTGTGAGAGAAGCAAGAGACTGAATGAGTGGAGGGGAGGCAGAGGGGGAGGTAGAGGGGAAGGAAAAGGGGGAGAGAGAGGAAGAGGTACAGAGAAAGACTGATAGAGGGAGACAGAGAGAAAGAGCAAGAGAGACAGACACATGCAGACACGTGCAGAGAGATGCAGAGCTATGCAGTGTGCCCATGTGGTATATAACTTGGTAATCCAGTCCAGGATTTATTCTTTGCCTACTGGGACTTGTAGTCTTGCTGGGAAGATATTAGCAGGACTGGGTCACCTACTTAAGGATGGCATGGGACAACTTCAGTGCTCTGGACAAGGGGAGTAAGAGAGACAACATACAAAACAGAAAGTGAAAATAGAGCAGACCAAAAAGGAAGAGAAGGGATCGATTCGGAGGGAGGGAAAGGAGAGAACAAAAGAGAGTGAAAGAGAAATAACACGAGAAAGGGCAAGACAGAGGATGTGAGGGAGCACTATCCAAGCACTGAACAAAAGAAAGAGTGAGTGAAGAGACAGAATGAACAGAAGGGAGAACCAAGAGACTGCGTCAGAGGGACAGCAGAGAGAACCGTAGGTGTATAGGGAAGAAACTAAACATGGCGAGAGAAGGAGTGAGAGAGAAGGAACAGGAAGGAGTGGCAAGGCAGAGGATACTAAATAGTAAGGAAATGAAGGAGAAAAGTGATCCAGAATACAAGAAGGAATATGAGAACACAAAAGAGTGTGTAAGGGTACAGACAGGACATCGGGAGGTGGGAGAAAGGGAAGGGTGACAGAACACGGAAGGGATAGAAAGATCAAGGGGAGTGTAAAGAATTGAGAGAGAGCTGGTGAAGGCGAGTGATCATGGAGAAAAGAAGGCAGTGCAAATTAAGAATCCATAACGAATAAAACACATGTTCTGGGCAAGCCTGTTACATGCTGTGTGAATTCCATCCTCAGCGATCAGTCTTTGGCTCTTTTACATTGGAAACATGAGCCCCCTCCCAGATCCTCCCGGCCCCTCCCATCCACCTGCAATGAAACAATCAGAGACAATTGGTTCGATGAGCTGCTTCAACGCCTCTTCAATCCTCCTGCCACAGAAGCCTACTGTTCAATTCTCGTGGTATTGTTCTTCTTGGTATGCAATTTCACCCTCCTAGCAAACCAAATGTCATCTTGACCTCAACAGGACACCCCTTAAAGTATCCAAGCTTGTCCTCCACATAAAGGTTTAGTGGTATGCGTTACAGTGTGTGATTGTGGCATCTTGGCAACATACCACGCGACTCCCTTTCCACGTGCCAGCTAACCCCATGACCAGGGACATGTGGGGGGGGAGGGGCACCTGCAAAAATGTTTCTTCAAGGGGGTCATGGCATGAAAACCTTTGAAGACCACTGCCCTTTGATGAAGCTAAAGGCTTAACTGCTGGGCTCAGCTTTATAAGGCCCACGCCTCCAGTGATTAGCATCCTAGTGAATCTACATAGCCTCTGAATTGGGGTGAAAGATGTATCTAATGGGCCAAAGGAAGATGACATAGCTAGTCATCCTCCTGGGCTCAAAGGAATGGGGTGAGGCGGTCAAAAGAGCAATCCGTTTACTGGCCTCTCTAATGGGCCAAAGGAAGATGACATAGCTAGTCAGCCTCCTGGGGTCAAAGGAATGGGGTGCGGCGGTCAAAAGAGCAATCCGTTTACTGGCCTCTCTAATGGGCCAAAGGAAGATGACATAGCTAGTCAGCCTCCTGGGCTCAAAGGAATGGGGTGAGGCGGTCAAAAGAGCAATCCGTTTACTGGCCTCTCTAATGGGCCAAAGGAAGATGACATAGCTAGTCAGCCTCCTGGGCTCAAAGGAATGGGGTGAGGCGGTCAAAAGAGCAATCCGTTTACTGGCCTCTCTAATGGGCCAAAGGAAGATGACATAGCTAGTCAGCCTCCTGGGCTGAAAGGAATGGGGTGAGGCGGTCAAAAGAGCAATCCGTTTACTGGCCTCTCTAATGGGCCAAAGGAAGATGACATAGCTAGTCAGCCTCCTGGGCTCAAAGGAATGGGGTGAGGCGGTCAAAAGAGCAATCCGTTTACTGGCCTCTCTAATGGGCCAAAGGAAGATGACATAGCTAGTCAGCCTCCTGGGCTCAAAGGAATGGGGTGAGGCGGTCAAAAGAGCAATCCGTTTACTGGCCTCTCTAATGGGCCAAAGGAAGATGACATAGCTAGTCAGCCTCCTGGGCTCAAAAGAATGGGGTGAGGCGGTCAAAAGAGCAATCCGTTTACTGGCCTCTCTAATGGGCCAAAGGAAGATGACATAGCTAGTCATCCTCCTGGGCTCAAAGGAATGGGGTGAGGCGGTCAAAAGAGCAATCCGTTTACTGGCCTCTCTAATGGGCCAAAGGAAGATGACATAGCTAGTCAGCCTCCTGGGCTCAAAGGAATGGGGTGAGGCGGTCAAAAGAGCAATCCGTTTACTGGCCTCACCTACTACTAGCTTTCAACTCTGCCATCCAGCCCCGTCAAAAAAATGCCAGGCTGGCTCTGCCCCTGTCTAACAGGTTTCAAAGTTGGTACATCATTTAATGTAGGAGGACATTCGGAAGAGTATGATTGTTTATGCCAATCAATGCCAGCGGCAAGTTTGAAAATACGGCACCTGTCAGGTGCCCTTAACATTTCTGCACATGTTTTTTTCTTTAAGAGCAAGGCTTTTCCTGGATGACAACAACGCTTCTCTAATTTACTGAAGTCTCCACGAGCAATGAGAAAATAGGCAGACTCTTCAGAAATCCTTGCAGTGACACCGGTGCACACGTGGGTCCCACACCACAAGATTCGCCGTGTAAGGACTTGAAAAACACTTGCTGAGCGCCGTGCCTGAATCATAAAGCGGACGGGTTACCAGATCGCATGCCGTGTAATGCATGGAGGCTAATAGAAAACGCTGCGCATAGGTTGCCGAAAGCTTTTCAAGGAGAGTGGCTCGTAATAGGAGCATACGGTGAAGTGTGGGGGTACCAGGTACAATACAGAGGGACGGATCATGTGATTACACTTTAGATGACCTTATTTATATAGCAATACTTAGCAATAACTTCCTCGTTAAATTGTTTCCAGCAATCAAGGGATTTGAACCATGATATTTCAATGATAAGAATTTGTTGCGACACTCAATGAAATATGGTAAGGACTCTCAGACTCAATAATGTGTCAATTAATTGAATCAATGCTATTTTGTATATGATAAGAAAATGCAGTGAGCTGACGATTCCTCCTTTCTCTTACTCTATCGCAACCCCTACCAATCCTCCCTAATACCAACACGCAATCTCTGTGAATTTTATTTTTATGTGACATGCTATGACATGACTGTATGAATGTTAATAATCTTATTATATCTCCAAATGACCATTGCTCGTTACGTGTGAACAAAGAATTCCTTTTTTGTCCTTATACGTTATGTTATTGGTTTTTCTTGTGTTACTATTGCTAATGTCAATTAGACTCTGCCCTGATTTGATAAAGGCAATTTCTCGCCGAAACACGTGTCATCAGGAAGGGCATTACGTCTGATGAGGTCATTAAAATTTGAAACCTTAAATCAATTGGTGCAGGTATCCAGGTCTCCTTTTGGTTCTGCTTGATGTGGCGTTTTTTTGGCCTGCTCCACCAACTCCAGTGAGACGCCACATACTCTATTTCTAGAACGCACACCATAATTACGCAATGTCATAAGTCAAATGGGTATCTAAGGAGTCGCCGACTAGACCAGCCTCAACAAAAGCCAAATCCTTGTGTGCATGATTATTGTATTAATATTAGCTAAAATCTCAACAAATGGAGGGTGAAATAATTCCAAACATGGTGCCATCACATGAGACCCATCATTCAACAAAACGGTCTATTCATTAGCAACAAACAAAAATAAGACCCCTTCCTCGCTCCTAGCTCCGCACGCATATCCCCAGACACAAGACACAGTGCAAGGCTAAATACAAAGGGATCATCGCAGCTCATGGCCTAGAAATGAGGGGTGGTATTCCTTACATTGAAAGAAAAGCAGCCCATGGACCTCTCCATCCCTACTCCTGTCTGGCTCATACCTTGACGACCTGTCAGTTGTCCAAGGCTGGTCGCTAGACAGCCAACCAATCAAAACCCCTGATGTCATGCCGCCCATTAAGTATTATTGCAAGCAATAGCTTATTGTAGAGATTAGGGGGGTCATTAGCGGCATGGCTACCCCCTTACCGGGTACCGGGTCTGCGTTCCTTGAATGAGGATTTACCAGTCCATTACGACCTTCGAGGGCCCGGTAATTCCCCATTCAGGGAACCCAGACCCTGAACCTCCCCATTCCCATTGAGCCCCCATAGGGCTCAATGGGAATGGGGAGGGAGCTAACAACGGGCCCGTTAATAATGGGCCCGTTGTTAGGACCATGGTCTGCTTGCGGTGTCAAACTAGAAATGATATTGTGCCTCCTATTGCTATGAATATATCTATATTGGCCTACGTCAAGTTGCTAACAAGCTGCTTATAAACTACATGTGAATAAACTCGCACTGCAAGGTCCTGACCTTAGAAACCATGTAAACTGTCATTTTGGGTCAAGCCGCCATTTTAGGTTTTCTTGCTCTATAAAGTCACCATGTGAGCTAAAATGGTAGCCTATGTTATTCAGAACAGAACTCGATTGTCATGACCTCTGTACAGCTAATGTATAACTTGCCTGCAGGCCACTTGTTAGGGTCATGAGCTGAGACCTTGTCCTTCTGCTGACCTGTGTGCAATGGATTACCTGTATCACCAAAACTGATCTATAATTGAATGAGAACACCTGCTTAACTATATTGTATAAATTAAGTCCCGCATTGTAATGTTAGGCCTAGAGCATACATTATTACCATTTCTTCTTGTTAATGTATAAACCTAAGATGAACTAGATTTGACCTGGCAAGGGACTCTAGAGCAGTAACTTATTTATGGAATGGTTAACTCAAAGGAGGGCTGAACAGCAGGCTTGAAATGTATAAAAGCCTGACTGTTTCAATGAATTTTTGCACTCACTGAGCACACCGAACCACGCCGGAGTTCGCTGTGTTGTACTGAGGGTCGATAGCTATCTGAATTTTGTTCTGTTCTTTTGTAACTGGATTCAGTATAAAATAAAGTACTTTGTATGTTCCTTTGTAACCTGTGTTTGGTGTGTTACCTTTTTGGTTACCCTGCCTCATATTATTTCCTTGTTTTCACAGTTGGCGCCCGGAATAGGGACCCTCAAGATTGATGCCGGATTATTGAAGGTTGATGTACGCTATCGGACCGGGATCGGACGTGTGACATAACGGGCCCGACTGAATGAGACGCGACACCTCAACAGCGCTGCACGATCCGTTCCCTGGACGATAGCCGTGTGGTCTGAGACGGCATCTTGACGAGGGTCAATTTTTTGAGGCGGGCAGATTTGCCGAAATCACCATACACAAGGTAAAATTTGTTAGGTAAGTCCTTTGTAAACCGATCGGTCCTCCTTAGGTTTGGTCAGGTAAGTCGTTACCCCACTCTTAATTTAACCCTGACAATTTGAATTTGGCGCATTGTATCTGCAGACACAATTATTGACCAGGTAACACCGAGTATTTGAGAAATGCCTAGGAAATTGTCTAGCTGCTTTAGGGCATTATTCCGCAGCGATAGACAATCTTTGGAATTTAGCCGTCCGGCACCACAGGAGGGGTCGCCGGCATGTACTATGTACTGTAAGCATGGCATTGGAAGTGTAGTATTTAATCAAATTTGGCACAGACAAACCAGACATGCCTCCGAACTTCAGTGGCCAGTCAAAGGTAGTTTTGAGATCCCTCGTATTGAATATTTAGAGTCAGTCTTGTTAAAAAAGAAGGCCAGACCTGCAGCATTTGATGTTTTGCAAAATTGGAAAAGAGAAGCGTTGCAGCAGCTTAAAAGTAGGGAAAAACATGTGCGCCGTCATAAAACAAATGCTGAAAAGGCGTTGTTATATGATCAGGACAAACAGTCTGAGTCGGTTAGGAATATGGACAGGGCTTTCTCACTCGGTATTCAGAAAATCTATCCTTCTAAAGATCTTCATGTTTCTGATGAGTTTATCGACAAATTGTTAAATGAACGAAGGCCTGGTGCCTCTGCACCACCTCCGTATGTTCCTCTTCCTCCTGCTGTACCTCTACCTGCTGTTATTCCTGCTCTTCCTGCTCAACCTGTTGTTCCTATTCCTTTGGTTGTTGTTCCTCCACCTGCTCCTCTGCCTCTTCCCATTGCACCAGTAATAGTACCTCCATTGAATTTGCCTGCACCCTCACTCTCAAGTAGTTCTGTACCGCTTGTAGTTGATCAGGGTGCGGGGTCGAGGATTGTTACTCGTAATACTGTTCCTACAGAAAAGAAACATGATTTGTTTGCATGGGCTAAGCATTGTATGGAGAGAGATGATCGAGCTAATGTTCTTGCCACACTTTCTAATATGGATAATTTTCCTGAGAAAAATGTTTTCATTGAAGGTTTAGGGATTCATTTATGTGTAATGTGGGGTAAATTAAATAATGCAGACCTCCCACAAGGTTTGAGGGACCTGAATACTTTAGCGTTTTCAAGAGACACTGTGGAGAAGGTACATGAGCATGTTGAGAGGATATTTGAGTATATAAAGGAGTTGGAAAGGTTACGGAATGAGGATGACGAAGAAGAAAGTATGTATGTACAGAAACGATTTCTTCCGTGTCGTAAATCGACATCTGAGGAGGCGCGAATTTGTACAAAAGATGCGATTAGATGGATTTCAGCCATATCGATAACTCCAGTTGAAGTATATGACACATACAGTCAATATACGCTAGAAATGCAGAGGAAAGTGATACAGGTAATGGTAGAGTACCTGCAGGATGAATGTTTAAAGAGAAAGGTTAGTTGTCCCACAGAGTTATTGAGCACTTATAAGAGAGCTTTTTCACTTGACACTTCTTCAACTGCTTTAGCGGTCGACTTAGCTCTGTTGCTTAGTAAGCGTTCGGAGTTGCCTACTTCTCAGTTGCCTATGAGAGAGGTTCCTCCGACATTTGTCCCAAAGGTTGAGATTCCTGCTAATGCTGCAGCAGGTACACCTGCTGTGGACATTCCAGCACATTATGTATCGCAGTTTGTTCATGTCCCGTTTTCACGACAGAAAGTGAATACTATTAGACAAACTATTCCTGACATTAGGAAAAATCCGACAGGGTTCTATAAAGAGATAGAGTCCGTTTTGCAGTCCTCAGTGTTTACCCTTGGCGACATTGATTTGCTATTCCCTGTACTCCTGCCTGTAGATTTGTGGAAACAAGTTAGAACTATAGACGATGTACCATGGTTGGGAGATACATGGGCTAACATAGCTAGGCTTGATGGGGAAAGGCCAGCTGGTGAGAGACCACCTCAGGTGATACTAACTTTGCCTGACAGAATCATTGCAAAACTGAAAACTATAATCCCCGAAAAGAGAATTATTTGGGACAAGCTCACGGCCTGTGTCCAAGGAAAATCTGAGGGTGCTACCGAGTTCTTTAATCGGTTCGAACAGGTATTCTCGGATTTCAGTGGACAAGACTTAGGCACAGAGTCTGGGAAAAGATTATTTGTGGACAAATTTGTACGTGGATTGCTGCCTGACATCCAGTCACAAATTATGTCTTCTGAGAGCGCTTGGCAGGCGAAATACCAATCAGAAGTACTGCACATGGCTCAGTACTACGAGAACCATGTCAATAATGAAAAAGATAGAGTAGAGAAGTGAAAAGGTGATTTGAAGACTAAAGTATTGTTACATCAAATTGTTAGAGGCCCCAGAGGGGGTAGTTCGCAGATTAGAGGTCAGTATGTTCCACAAGGGAATGTGCCCTTGGGTCCTGTGAATATTAACCAGTGTGTCTATTGTCGCCAGGAGGGTCATTGGCGTGCACAATGCCCCGTCCTTCGACAGAGGTCGAATAACACATTTGGAAATATGGGTAGACGATCCAGAGGTCGCCCGGGTGTAGGGGGCCCTGGTAGAGGCCAGTTTTCGCAGGATCCCCAACAACCTTTTTCACAGGATAATCAGACTTCGAGTGTGGATACTAGAAACATATTTGATCATCCTTCTGCTGCATATCTATCTGAAGAGCTTCCTTTTGATGATATTTTGTTTCGTTAGGATTGCCCGAAGCAGGGTTTGGAACCTACACCTATTCCCGTTAATCAGAAAGGTCCCTACGTTGAAATGGTAGTGGGAAATAGGAAACATCAATTTTTGATAGATACTGGAGCACAGAAGTGCTCCATTGATCATTCGCGGGTTCCAAACATTCCACTGTCAGGGCAAACCAATGTTTCTGTAGGGTTTTCTCGCACACCAGTTGTTTGTCCGGTTTCTTCACCGGTACCTGTTTCTTTGGGTCCCTTTACGGACCACTGTCCATTTCTCTTGACTTCGAATTGTGGAGAGAATTTGCTGGGGTTGAATCTGTTGAAGGAATTAAATGCGGTAATTCAATGTTCTTCTGACGGAGTGCATTTGACGATTTCACCACAGCAATGTTCTGTTTCGCAATTCTTGACTAGACCTTTGCCGCCAGAATTCAGTAATGTACCAGAGTGTTTGTGGGCAGTTGATGACAATGATGTCGGTGTTTTGCAGATTGAGCCTGTTAAAATAGTTTTGAAACATGGAATTAAGCTGCTCCGTATTCCACAGTATAAGATCTCAGTTGAAGGCGAGCGAGCTTTGAAGAGCATTGTTTCCGATTTTGTGCATCGTGGGGTGATTGAGGAGATTGCAGGAAGTTTGTGCAATAGTCCGATTTTACCCGTGTACAAAAAAGGTGATAATGCAATTCCATTTCGTTTTATAATTGATTTAGGTGCATTAATAAAGTCGTCGCTCCGCAATTTCCAATTGTGCCTGATGTGACGACAATATTAAACATGATTCCAGCTACAGCTACTCACTTCAGTGTTGTGGACCTAAAGAATGCTTTCTTCAGTATTCCTATACATGAGGATAGTAGATACTTGTTCGCGTTCACCTTAAGGGGACGCTCATTCACATTTACTTGTGCACCTCAAGGTTATACTGAGAGTCCTAGTATTTATAATAGGGCTTTGAAAGAGCAGGTTGATACCCTTGGATTGCCCCCTACTTGTACGTTGCTTCAATATGTTGATGATTTGCTTTTAGCCGCTGACTCTGAGAGCTCTTGTAAAGAGGGCACTGTATTGTTGCTCATCCATCTAGCTAAGCATGGTCACAAAGCTTCGCTCAAAAAGTTTCAATATTGTTACCAGGAGGTCGCCTATTTAGGCTATCTCCTGTCAAAGGAGGGAAGAAGATTGACACCTGAAAGAATAAAACACATTTCTGGCATGTCTGTCCCAAATACACAAAAGGAAGTTAGAGCCTTGATAGGTATGGCTTCTTACTGTAGGTTATGGATCCCAAACTTCTCACTAGTGATAAAACCGATGTTGGCCTTGACAAAGAAGGGTATTTCTTCGCCATTGCCATGGAATACGGAGCATCAACATTCATTTGAGTTGCTCAAGACTGCATTATGTTCGGCGCCAGTTTTGGGCACACCGAACTATGAGAAGGCCTTTGTGTTGTTTGTGCATGAATGTGATGGATGTGCTTTGGCTGTATTAATGCAGGAACATGGAGGGAAGAATAGGCCATGCGGTTACTACTCTTCCGCCCTTGATCCTGTTGCATGCGCTTTGCCAAGATGTTTGCGCGCTGTCGCTGCTGCGTCTGTAAAACAGAGTGAGGGAATGGTCCTAGGCCATGATTTAACCCTGATGGTGCCTCACTCTGTAGATATTCTATTGAACAAAACCCAAACGCAACACCTCACTTCCGCACGACTGACAAGATATGAATTAATCTTGTTTGCTCCCCACATTCAAATTAGGAGGTGCTGCGTTCTTAATCCGGCTGAACTCCTACCTTTCCCGCAAAATACTGTTTGCGGTGACGAAGAGTCACATGACTGCCTGTATACTACTGAACAAGATACAAAAGGCAGAGTTGATTTGAGGGACACTCCTTTGGATAACCCACAAGGGGAGCTGTTTTGTGATGGCTCCTGCTTCAAACTACTGGATGGTACATCCACAGCTGCTTATGCAGTCACTACATTGAGTACGGTTGTGGAGACCAAGAGAATTACGGATAACTCTGCGCAGGCCGCAGAGATTATAGCATTGACTCGAGCTTGTGAGCTTTCCGAAGGGCTAACAGTAAACATATATACTGATAGCCAGTATGCCTTTGGGGTGGCTCACAACTTTGGGAGACTTTGGTCAGAGAGAGGGTTTTTAACTTCGCATGGCACCAAGATCCAGCATGGCTCCCTGATAGTACAATTGCTTTCAGCGCTTGCGCTCCCTAGTCAGTTAGCAATCATTAAGTGCGCAGCACATCGCAAGATTATAGATGATGTAGGGAAAGGGAATGCTTTCGCTGATCAAATAGCTAGACAAACTGCCTCTGATCTCTTCACGGAGATGTATGTTTCAAGGGAGACTGTAGATGCCTATGCAATGGATGAGGGTGTTGGGTCTGTAGGGGATATCCAAGCCAATGCCACATTAGAAGAATCCAAGAGGTGGGCTGAGGGCTTGGGGAAACTCGATGATGATGGGTGTTGGGTGGACATGGTTGAAGGGAAATGGTTGCGTCCTAATGCCTATATAGTAATGATAGTTACCATGGCACACGGTCCCACACATGTGTGCGCTCAACAGATCACGAGAATGTTAGAGAAAGTCTGGGTAAATGATAAGATTTCAAAAATTGCCCAGCATTATGTCCAAAATTGCATGATTTGCCTACAACACAATGTGGGAAAGGGGACAGCAACTCCAAGAGGTAGCTTTGGGCCTCCTTCTGTCCCGTTTGAAGTGATTCACTTTGACTTTATTGAAATGGAGCGATGTAACAATCTAAAATATGTCCTTGTGGTCATTTGCGCCTTTAGTAAGTGGGTCGAGGCTTTCCCTGTTAAAGACGCTACAGCCATGACCACTGCAAAGACCATGTTAAAGGAATTCTTCCCATGTTTCGGTTTGCCGAGAGTTATCTGGTCGGATAATGGTCCGCATTTTATCGCTGCTGTAATTCTACAGATATGTACGGCATTGCAAATTGACAAACGATTCCATTCAGCCAGACATGCTCAGAGCGCCGGATTAGTGGAAAGACACAATGGTATCATAAAAAACAAGCTCGCTAAGACGTGTGCCGGCACCAAACTAAAATGGCCGGACGCCTTACTGATCGTGTTACTTTCAATGCGGACAACCCCTCAAACTCAGACTGGGCTCTCTCCCTTTGAGGTGGTAATGGGGAGACCTGCTAATATTTGGGGTTTGCCTAAAAGCTGCGCATTGCACGCTGTAGAAAATGTACTTCTCTCCGACTATTGTAACCAATTGACTAAAAACCTGTTTTCACCAGGTGCGAGAGGCATTGCCGGTGAGGTACGAGGGCCCCGGTCCCAGTCTACGACCAGGGGATTGGATCCTCGTTAAATCCTTCGATAGAGCGTCTTGCCTCGCACCACGTTGGAGGGGCCCCTACCAGGTGCTCCTGGTCACTCAGACTGCGGTGCGGGTAGGAGGACGTCGCCACTGGATCCACGGCAGCCACACCAAATGGATCCCACACCCAGTGCCATACGATACAGAAGACGCAGAACCCCTTTCCGACATTGAAACCAACGTACCCGAAACGGCAGACGGTGGAAAGAGAGTATCGGAGGCCGTTCCGGAAGTTGTAAGGCCCGACAAAACGGCCATCTTGCCTCCTTGCTCTCCCACTGTATCGTTTGTGGATCATCCATCTTCTGATCCAAACTCCGTTCACTCGCCACCTCCTGTGGGAAGTGACGACATCCTGTCTGCTGATTCTTTTGCACCGGAAACTGTGAAGTATAATCTCCGCCCAAGGAGATAGGTTTGCAATACGGCTCTTGCTGTACAATTGAAAGAATTTGAGGGCTTGCCTTTTTTTGGCCCAATTGCATAAAGGGTTCTGCTGGCTAAGGGTTGTGGGAAAAGACATTAAGAAGACGCGCGACCGGAGTCGCCAGCAAACGAACAATTGGTGTTTCTCGATTGAAGACGACAATGCCCGCATCCGCTACCGTTCGTACTGAACTTTTGGACAAAAATGTGACTAGGAGGGACAATGAACATATATGTATGGGGGCCCGAAAATGTTTTGTTGTCTACTGGTGATAATCACAGACTTTTAGTAACTGTTGGTTGTGTGTTTTGGTATTTGGAGAGAATGTACCCTTTGAATGATTTCCTACCTGTTGAAAATATAACTGTTGTTCCCACTCCTTCTGTGCAACTACATACCTTGTCACCTAGAGATCTTTTGCATAGACGGAATTATCAAAATAACACTCTACTTCTAATTATAAATGCTACCCATGCAATCTTTAACAGAACCAATTGTTGGATCTGCTCGCATTTACCGCAACATGGGGATAAGGGGCTAGGTTGGTATATTCACCCTTTACCTTTGACAACTGCTTGTTATGCTTCGCTTAGAGCACTGTTCTTTGGCTGATGGAACGATAGCATTTCGGGGAACTTTTATGGCACTAATTTGAATAGTTTTGAGAAACGTGTTCTGACTCCCCTGGAATGCTCGCTTTTCGCAAATAGGAGTAAGCTCAATATTGCTTCTATTAGGCCTTCTGATAGACTGTCTCGTCCTTTCCAATCTTTGATTTCCTTTAAAATGGCTCCGATAGGCAATAAGGATGCCGTGCCTCCTTCTTATACTGTTAACCATAGCCCTGATTCAGTTTCTTTCTGCATCCAGAGGAATGGCACCCGGTCAATGGGAGATTTTAAAGGTTGTGCCAACGTTGCAAATTTGACTGGGGAAGACAGACCTTTGTATGTAGGCGAACCTATCTATTTTCTTTGAGGTAATGTAGCATTTCCATGGTTGCTCAGGGATTGGCAGGGAACTTGTTATCTAGGAATCATGTTACCTGGGGTGTTTATAGCAAGTACTGTAGAGGTTTCGAAGGCTCGTCCACGGCGGGACGAGAATGGCGACACTCCAGCACAGGTTTTAGGAGATGTAGCGAAATCATTGCTTCCATTCTTTGGGCAGATAGCGAATTCCGAGGATATCAGGAAACTAGCGAGAGTACTGGAGAGAACCATCAACCGGACCACAGATATACTCTATAATATGACTTTAGAGCAGAAAGCGATCAGATTGGTAGTGCTTCAGAACCGGATGGCATTAGATGTCATTCTGGCTGAACGTGGTGGAGTATGTAAACTAGTGGGGTCCGCTTGCTGTGTTTTCGTACCGGATTCCTCCCCAACTATTTTTAAGGCAATACAGAATCTGCACATTCTTAGTTCAGAAGTGCATGTTCCCGAGGGAAATTGGGATCTTAGCGCTTGGTTCTGGGACTTCTTGCGGTCTTGGGGTTGGAAAGTGCTTTCAGTCTTGCTGATTATTTTGGGAATTCTGCTATTTCTTTGTTGTTGTATCCAATGTCTACCAAGTATATGTTCAATGCTAGGGGGATGTTGCGCTCAGGCGATAGGTACAATAGGACATAAAGTGTATGCCCCGGATAAAACCTCTAAGGAGTATGTACTGAAAGAGATCTTAGTAAAAGATCTAATGGCGATAGATATTTCTGACAGCTATTCAGGGTGTATGGACGATGACACATGGAGTTATTTGCAGGGAGATCAGAAGTAGTTTACCACTTGGCATAGGCCAAAAGGAGGGTTTGTCAAACTAGAAATTATATCGTGCCTCCTATTGCTATGAATATATGTATATTGGCCTACGCCAAGCTGCTAACAAGCTGCTTATAAACTACAAGTGAATAAACTCGCATTGCAAGGTCCTGACCTTAGAAACCATGTAAACTGTCATTTTGGGTCAAGCCGCCATTTTAGGTTTTCTTGCTCTATAAAGCACCATGTGAGCTAAAATGGTAGCCTATGTTATTCAGAACAGAACTCGATTGTCATGACCTCTGTACAGCTAATGTATAACTTGCCTGCAGGCCACTTGTTAGGGTCATGAGCTGAGACCTCGTCCTTCTGCTGACCTGTGTGCAATGGATTACCTGTATCACCGAAACTGATCTATAATTGAATGAGAATACCTGCTTAACTATATTGTATAAATTAAGTCCCGCATTGTAATGTTAGGCTTAGAGCATACATTATTACCATTTCTTCTTGTTAATGTATAAACCTAAGATGAACTAGATTTGACCTGGCAAGGGACCCTAGAGCAGTAACTTATTTATGGAATGGTTAACCCAAAGGAGGGCTGAACAGCAGGCTTGAAATGTATAAAAGCCTGACTGTTTCAATGAATTTTTGCACTCACTGAGCACACCGAACCACGCCGGAGTTCGCTGTGTTGTACTGAGGGTCGATAGCTATCTGAATTTTGTTCTGTTCTTTTGTAACTGGATTCAGTATAAAATAAAGTACTCTGTATGTTCCTTTGTAATCTGTGTTTGGTGTGTTTCCTTTTTGGTTACCCTGCCTCATATTATTTCCTAGTTTTCACAGTGGGACCCACTAAGGGCGCCTGGTAAAACCAGGCGTCCTTAGCGGGTTCCCGCGAGCAGATTCGTAATGAGACGGTAAAGGGTTGACGGCTCTGGCACCTTTACCGGCCCCGTTAACCCCTTCCCACCTCACTCCTAATGACCCCCCTATGTCTTTTTACTGTTATCAATTTGGAGGTGGTCTCAGAAGGAGCCATCAGGCGGTCATAACCCAATGAAGTAGCTTACACTTAGAATCTATATGTCGCTAACCTCCTCAACCAATGCCTAGTCCCCGTAGGTTTTGTATTGAGAGATTACATATTGAGCACATACCCGGTTCGTTTTGATAAGCATGTTGAGAGTGTCAAAGATGTGTCGAGTCCGGTTTGCTCTGGCTCCAGTACCTCTGTATCAATTTGGGGACTTTCTAGGCCGTCTTAACCCCCCTTTTACATATACAAGTGGGGCTCTGTCCAAACACCCCATTCACATGTACACAGTGACTTTTGCCCAAATATCCCATTGACATGCCCACAGGAGCTCTTTGCAAACACCCCATGCCCCATCGGGATCTACCCAAACACTCCATTGATATGCCCACAGGAGCTCTTTGCAAACACCCCATGCCCCATCGGGATCTACCCAAACACTCCATGCACATGTGTAAACGGGAGCTCTTTACGCACCCCCATTCACATGTACACGTCGGGCTCTGCCCAAACACTCCATGCACATGTGTACACGGGAGCTCTTTACGCACCCCCATTCATATGTACACGTCGGGCTCTGCCCAAACACTCCATGCACATGTGAACACGGGAGCTCTTTACGCACCCCCATTCACATGTACACGTCGGGCTCTGCCCAAACACTCCATGCACATGTGTACACGGGAGCTCTTTACACAGCCCCGCTCACATGTACACTTCGGGCTCTGCCCAAACACTCCATGCACATGTGTACACGGGAGCTCTTTACACACGCCCCGCGCACATGTACACGTCGGGCTCAGCCCAAACACTCCATGCACATGTGTACACGGGAGCTCTTTACACACGCCCCGCGCACATGTACACGTCGGGCTCTGCCCAAACACTCCATGCACATGTGTACACGGGAGCTCTTTACACACGCCCCGCGTACATGTACACGTCGGGCTCTGCCCAAACACTCCATGCACATGTGTACACGGGAGCTCTTTACACACGCCCCGCGCACATGTACACGTCGGGCTCTGCCCAAACACTCCATGCACATGTGTACACGGGAGCTCTTTACACACGCCCCGCTCACATGTACACGTCGGGCTCTGCCCAAACACTCCATGCACATGTGTACACGGGAGCTCTTTACACACGCCCCGCTCACATGTACACTTCGGGCTCTGCCCAAACACTCCATGCACATGTGTACACGGAGCTCTTTACACACGCCCCGCGCACATGTACACGTCGGGCTCTGCCCAAACACTCCATGCACATGTGTACACGGGAGCTCTTTACACACGCCCCGCTCACATGTACACTTCGGGCTATGCCCAAACACTCCATGTACATGTGTACACGGGAGCTCTTTACACACGCCCCGCGCACATGTACAAGTCGGGCTCTGCCCAAACACTCCATGCACATGTGTACACGGGAGCTCTTTACACACCCCCATTCACATGTACACGTCGGGCTCTGCCCAAACACTCCATGCACATGTGTACACGGGAGCTCTTTACGCACCCCCATTCACATGTACACGTCGGGCTCTGCCCAAACACTCCATGCACATGTGTACACGGGAGCTCTTTACACACGCCCCCCGCACATGTACAAGTCGGGCTCTGCCCAAACACTCCATGCACATGTGTACACGGGAGCTCTTTACGCACCCCCATTCACATGTACACTTCGGGCTCTGCCCAAACACTCCATGCACATGTGTACACGGGAGCTCTTTACACATGCCCCGCGCACATGTACACTTCGGGCTCTGCCCAAACACTCCATGTACATGTGTACACGGGAGCTCTTTACACACCCCATTCATGTCTAAAGAGGGGGCTTTACCCAATCACCCTTTATAAGCACTGAGCGGACTGCCACAACACCCCCTTACATGTACAAAACATCCCTCAACACCCACACAAATATCACTATACGTACTATTAAAAGAGTGAGCGATACAGGATACGGCGGGAACAGCGAGTGGGGTGTTAGCGATGCTCATGTTTTCCGGCCATTACAGCAGCCGCCCAGTTTCGTTCTTCATAATTCCTCAAATGAGAACCTCAGAGAGCAGACACCAGCAGACACCCAGCAGACACCCAGGAGACACCCAGCAGGCACCCAGCAGACACCCAGCAGGCACCCAGCAGACACCGAGCAGACACCCAGCAGACCCCCAGCAGGCACCCAGCAGACACCCAGCAGACACACAGCAGGCCCCCAGCAGGCCCCCAGCAGGCACACAGCAGGCACCCAGCAGGCATCCAGCAGACACCCAGAAGACACCCAGCAGGCACCCAGCAGCTGCTGGTCCAGCCCAAGGCTTCCATCGCCCAGCCCCTCGACACATCCCTTCCTAGAGAGGCGCCTAATGGACGTTGATGTGCACCTCTTAGACCTGTTCACACATGGGATTCTGGTAAAATAGCTCATTGAGTTAAGCGCTTCCCTCTGTCATGCGTGCAAAGCCTGGGATCACAGGTTCAAATCCTGATACAGCTGAGCGAACCCTTTGTCTTTCTAAGGTCGATGAATTGAGTACCAATACATTGGTTAATGATAACCCTTTTTATTAAAGTGCTTAGAAAGGAGACAGATCCAGAATGAAGCACTATATAGAAACAAAAATACGGGTTTTAAAAAAAAACGCTATATGTACATATGACGTAGCCAAAAAGTGCTTTAAATGCATACAAGCTGCTGTAAAACCACATTGGGTGGGGGAATCGGATCCCTCAACCCCCGTACCCCCATTCAGACTTACCTCAAAGCCAGCCCTCGTCCTTGTTCTCTCGTTGCAAGGCAAGACGCGTGGATCTCCGTTGGGGCAGGCGCTCCATGCCACGCACAGGTGCCCATGGCACGGCCCTCAGCCGCTGGGTGGCACCGGACCTTCAGGCGCAGACGGCATGCCCTTAGGCTGGAGTGAACCTTGAGAACGTCTCCGCTGGGGAACCTCTCCCAGTCGAAAGGTTCCTCTTGAGCAAACACGTCTTGGGCAACTCCCGCGTGGGTGCTTGGGTGTGTGCGTGTGTGTGTGCTTCCGAAAATGTCACCTGACACTTCCTCTACTGGCCGGTCCATTCGGATCCAAACTTTGCTCTTTCCAATAAAATGAAAAGAAATCCACAAACGGTTGAAAGATCTATGTTGCACCCATTTGGCTGCGTTGCTAACAGAGAAGGCAGGGCTCAGGTTCTGGGGCGGGCGTTACCACATTGAAACCAGACCAAAAAGTGAGTAATTTGTGCTTTTAGTTTTTAATGAGTTACGTAATAGAGGTCCCGCGCTAAGTGTTTTTGTCTCAAAGTTAGTGCAATCTTTCGCCATTCAAAAATAGAATGAGCTCGCACCGTGATATACAATACTCGCCTCTTCCTTGGTCTGTGGAATGTGGGAGCTTGTAGCCGCGCGTGCATTGTGATCGCAGTCGGTGGTCTTCCGATGCTGAAATGCATATCCCCCCATTTGTACATCGAAATCGTTATCACCTCCACTCTCAGCCAATCAGAATGCTCAGAGTGCAGTCAATAACTACTGATATTGACTGCATTCTGACTTCAAAAGTTGGCAGGGAAACAATAATGCAATTATTATTTCAGCAAGATGCTTCCTCTGTAAGAGAACCACATCCTCTTAAGCACACCAAAGCGAGCTAAAACATTGGAAAATGCTTTCACTTTCTTATAGAGAATTTGTTTACTTTTGCACGACCGCCGAGGCCTTATGTTAAATTAAACGCGCTCCAGTTTAATCAAGTTTGAAATTGACATGCTTGACAGGCAAGCTTGTCATTTACAACTACGAAATAAAAGCACATTTAATTTACTCATTCAGTTTGTTGATTTACTTCCTTACTATTGGTATGGGTAGTGTAGCTTAGTGGCAACACGCTCGTCTTGGACGACGCAAAGCAACACAGGTTCTGGAAACCTCTTTGGTATTAAGCATTTTATAGCCAACCAATTATTAATATTATTAAACTAACCTTTTTTACTTCAGTACGAAACCTCCAAAACGTGTTTTGCTACTACCACCATGTATTACTACCCTACCACCATGTACTGATAACCGGTTAGACCTCGGAACGCGTCATTGTCGCTTGGGGTGATAACCCTTGCCCAACTGCTTCGCTTCAGGGCATAACCTGATGGCAGGTTATTATCCCATTATAATGACCCCTCCCTCGGTCTATAAAGCTACATTAACTGACTTGCCCCCATGATTTATGTTATAGAGATTTCATACTTCGCCAAATCACCACCGTGTTGGTCACATGGTGCCTAGGCTCCTCTAAAGGTTGGCAGGAATTTGTTGCCTGATCTGGGAAAGAAAATAAGTGATTACTAAGGAGCGGGTGGGCTGAGATTGTGATGGGAAGTGTGTCAGGGTGAGGCATCGGGTGGCGAGAGTTTGAAAATGTGTGTTGGTCCAGTTACGTATCGGCCCTGCGTAAATAATGTAGCAGGATGACTGAGGCGTGCTTTAAGTGTCAAAGCAAAAACAAAGAGGTGATGGCTGGAAGGTTTAGACTGAATCTTAACCACTGGCGTTGCTCTGGGCAACCCTCCAGACAATCGTTCTTCGCCTGCCAAGCCATTACAGAAGGGGAAAAACCATATGCAAATCAGGCTTGGTCCCACCCCAAAAGGGGCAGTCCAGCTCGATCTTCTAGGTCACATTCCCTCTGCACGAGACCACAAGCATCCTCAGACATGTTTCAGCCTTGTTGGGCCTCATCAGTGAGGAGTAGCTTGGGTCTCTAGGCCCAGCAAGCACAGTCACCCCTGTTGGGGATTAGTTTGCTGGGCTTCCCGGACCATCCGATTGATGGTAAGCATCTGCATTATAAAATGAATTTTTCTAAGTACAATGTATTACTACATATCTGTGCTATGCCATTGAGTGAGCAGAAACAGAGTTTTGACCCTAACAGTCACCATTTGATGTAGCTGTATGTGATGGGGATTAGCTTATGTTCGGACCCCCGTGCTGTCCCCATGCATGCTTGAAGTGTTGATTTAACTGACACTATTTTCAGCCATAACGAGTCAATTTAAGAAACTCGTAACTGGTAAATTATATACTGGCTAAATTTGGCAGGACACTGTAACGCTCACCTGACTCCCACGGAGGCGCTGGCCTGGTTCGCGCTGCTGTGACCTCTTCTAAGGTGATGCGCAGGGTTCGGAAGACGGACTGGACCGGGCCCCCAAATCTGGCTTGTCTGGCTCGCAGAAGTATCCTTCTTAGGGTCTGGAAGGACGAGCTCTCCATCCTGCTTCTGATGCAGGGGCGCGTTGGTATCCAGTTACTTCACTGGATTTTCGGATTGGTGAGAACCAAACTTGCTTGGCTTCCAGCTAAGTTTTTTGATAAGAGATTCCCCTTGTGTCCATGCTTTAATGTACTAATGCGAGTGTCTTTTTCCCCATAGGGGCCGGGGTACGGAATGCCGGGGAACAGGCACCGACCCGAGATGAGAGGTGAAATCCTTGTAGAAATCAGGTAAGTCTTTAATGAGCGGTTTTTGGTAATGTCTTTTCATTCGCTTATTAACGCTGATGTCTCTTTTTCCCCTTAGGGGCCGGGGTCCGGAAATGCCAGGATGCGGCACGGACCTGAAATGAAGAGGGAATGAATCAACAGGTAAGTCTTAACATGGAGATTTAGCTTTCCTTATTCCTTCTCTCTCTCACCTTTTGTTCTGGTCTTTTTCTCCCTAGGCGCTGGGGCGTGCCTGCGAATCCGGATGATCGCTGCTGAACATGGATGCGCCCTGTAAAGGTGAGTGGAATGCGGCGCTGCAGCGATCGACGCGATGAGCTTTTAAATAAAAGTCTTCCTTTTCAGGATTGTCGGCGAGATGTCTCCGGGATGTGGATTTAGCAGGTAAGGACTTTTCCTTCTTCTGTTCTCTTCTTCTCTTCCTTTGCAGGTGATCCAGGATGCTGGCAGGCGTGGCAGAAGTCAGGATGCAGGAGCAGACACGGTGAGCGTCCAGCTGCTAGATGCAGAACAACGCGAAGCACGTGTGGCTGTTCGGGTGGGGTTTAAATAGCCTTGGAAGAAGTTCCAGGTATCTATCCTTCCTCCAATCAGGTATGTATCCTTCCCCGACCACGCCCGGATGGTAAATTAGTCCCACAGGTAAAGTAGTTCCTTTCAGGCCTCAAGGAGGCCGGGGTTCTGCAGCATGGTCTGCATCAGGTAAGTGCACCCAAGCACTTCCATAATGAGCCTGGCGCCTATGGCGCCAGGACTGATGTCTTTTATGAGCCTGGCGCCATAGGCACCAGGACACTGTCCAAAGGGCCCCTATATAGGGTTGCTGGGTCCTTCCTTGGGGACTGGATGTCCGCTTTCGGGGACGCAGGGCTTGAACCGGCTCCCCGGGAGCGGGCATCATGACAGACACTTAGACCAAGTTCTAATTGTCCTTTCTTGTTTTTCTTTTTTTTCCCCGTAGGTAACAAGTGGATTCAACAAAGTTTTTTGCTGTGGATGTATACTATATAGGACAATTGTAGTGGCTTATTGGTATTGCGCCATTATTTTTATTTCTATTTAGATATAGATAGGACTGAGTTGTGAGAGACCCAATTGACGTGTGGGTTCTTGTGTTTTATCTATTACAGCGCCTTGAGCATTATACAGTGCACACAATTTTAGCCATAGACGCGACAGTTCCCTGACGAATTTCCCTTCATTTTTTATACCCCCCTTTTTTTTGGTTGTGTGGTTGACGGAAAGAAACATGTTGGATGAATGTATGTTGAGAAGGGTGTGTACGAAATATGTTGAATGAGAGAATGTTATATTGTTTGAGAAAATCGTGTTAAACTTTGCTAAAACCATTGCGTATTTGCACTTGCACGAAGACACTTTATGTGCTGAATACCTCAAACCTGGAGGACAGTTACCTTGCCCTGCCCTACACACCCTGAGACTGACTGTGTTTTCTATGGCGTTGCACTGATGTCTCTTTCTTGTTTTATTGCTGTTAAAACTGAAGAACATGGGAGGTCAATTTGAATATAAGCAAATGATATTGTTCCCCTTCTTTGAATTACTTAATGCCAGTACAATCTTTACAGATGTACTGCTTTGTTCTTCAGTGTATGTACTGTCCCTGTATATATTTTTATGATTGACCTTTGTGCTTATCAATAAAATTTATATATTTTTCCAGAAACTGCCTGCTGATTTAATGATAAAAGGGCAGATCTCTTTTCTTCAATCACTTTGTTGACCCAAGGTTACCGATGTGCAACATAAACAAGATGCCTGTTGGACCCTAATGTATAGTACTAAAGGTTGTTGACCTTTTTGAGGGTGGTCTATTACGGCTTTTCTTCCCTTTTACCTCCTTCTGTGTTATTGCCAGCAAGCACAGGCCCCACGCCTGGGCATACCCCTCCCACTCGGGGTGACAAAGCAAAAACAAAGAGGTAATGGCTGGAAGGTTTAGACTGAATCTTAACCACTAGTTGCTTTAAGTGTCACCAGTAAGCATGAAGGCAGATTATCACAACTAGCCGCCAAGTAAATCCAGTGCATAGGGTGTGTGGGGGTCCCGAGATGTGCTCAAGCAGACCAGGTAGGTAAGAAGGCTCACTTCCTCAGGCTGTGTCTGAAATGTTCCAGAGGGCCGAACTCCAGAATCTGAATCCTGGGACCGCCGACCCTCAGGACCAGGGAAGTCTGGTCGCGTCAGTGTGTGTCAGAACTAGAATCCTGGATAGAGAGGAGCAACGGGGCACTAGAGAGACTATCAATTTCATAATATCCTCGGAGACAGCCAGGTGCTATCGAATGAGGTCCTGAAAACCTTGACATGCCCGATTCTAGTCTTGCTTCCTTACTGTAGTACGTACCGTTGTTTGAGCTGCGTGCCGGACCACTCTCAGAGTTACTCAATCGGATGTCAATGGGTTGGTGTTCACCCCAATGGAGAATTGCTTTGGAATCCAGTACTTAGCCAATTCTATAGAGGGATGATGTAATATTTAACCCATGTAAGTGTTGCTTGGGAACGTGTGGTTCTAGAACCACTTAGGCAAAACAAAAGAGGTGATGGCTGGAAGGTTTAGAATTAATCCTAACCCCTGGCATTGCTCTGGGCACCCCTTCAGACCATCGTTCTTCTCCTGCCAAGCCATCACAAAAGGAGAAAGACCACATGCAAATCAGGCTTGGTCCCACCCCAAAAGGTGCAGTCCAGCCCGATCTGCTAGGTCACATCCCTTCTGCAGGAGACCTCAAGCATCCCCAAACATGTTTCGGCCTTGTTGGGCCTCATTAGTGAGGAGCTTGGGTCCCTAGGTCAGGGGTTAAGATTAATTGTAAACCTTCCAGCCATCACCTCTTGTGTTTTGTTATAGACCTACTTAGGATGGACCCCCAGCTTGTGACTCTGGTTTACACTTTACAGTATATGATGGCTTATAGGTTTCCTGTTAGATAGCAGTGGAACGGTTGCAATAGCCCTTACGCCATCAGTTCATCGAATCTATGACAACGCTTGAGGCTGCTTTGCAATCTAAGAGTGCGTGGGTTGTTCCTTTAGGTGTAGTTAGTAGATCATTTAAGCTGGTGATCAGTGTATGACACATACATAGGCACGTCCACCTGTCTGGCCAGTGCCCCCACCCCCACCCCGGAAAAGCACCCCCCAAGAAGCAGCCCAGCAGGCCACAGGATGGGAAAAGCCCACAGGGCACGAGACTAAGCCCGAGCCGTGCACTGGAGGCGTCGGTGAACTGCAAGGGAGCCATCTTGAAATGCAGCACCAGTTCATCCAACACACGCCCGGCAGTCCCTGCACCCACGTGTAAGAGCAGGCTGTGCATGGTCGCCCGTGTGCTCTGTGCATTGGGCGTCATGAATGTCGCCCTTCCCTGCGCTGAGCAAGTGGGGCCATGGAATGTTCTGTGAGACAGGCGGTGAGTCCAGTGAGGTGGAATGGGAAGGGGGCGGGGGGCGAGGGGGCCTCCACGCAGCTCTCAAATCGGGATCCAAGGGTACCACAAGTGCACGCCCTGTACCTTGAACCATTTCCCAGTGTTCCTTGCGGTTATATCGAGGCCAGCGGATGGGGCGGCCTGACGGGCTTGAGCAAGGATGTAGCGGCGAACAGGAATTTCCACCACGACGTGTACCTGGTGCAGAGCACCTGAGTACGGGCAGGCGTGCAGTACAGGCACTCAGCAGGCAGGTGGGGCGGTAGAGGCAGCAGACAGGTACTCGAGCGGGCATTCCGCAGACAGATAGCGCCGTAAATGCAGCAGGTAGGTGCTAGCAGGCACTCAGCAAACACCCAAGACGGTAGAGACAGCATTTACGTAGCCCAGGCACTCAGACGACAGGTAGTGCAGTAGAGAGAGCAGGTAGGTACTAGACCAGGCACTCAGCAGACAGGTAGAGCAGTAGAGAGAGCAGGTAGGTACTAGAGCAGGCACTCAGCAGACACGTAGAGCAGTAGAGAGAGCAGGTAGGTACTAGAGCAGGCACTCTGCAGACAGGTAGTGCAGTAGAGAGAGCAGGTAGGTCCTAGAGCAGGCACTCTGCAGACAGGTAGAGCAGTAGAGAGAGCAGGTAGGTACTAGACCAGGCACTCAGCAGACAGGTAGAGCAGTAGAGAGAGCAGGTAGGTACTAGACCAGGCACTCAGCAGACAGGTAGAGCAGTAGAGAGAGCACTAGGTACTAAAGCGGGCACTCTGCAGACAGATAGTGCAGTAGAGGCAGCAGGTAGGTACTAGAGTGGGCACCCAGAAGACAGGTAGAGTAGTAGAGACAGCAGGTAGGTGCCAGCCCAGGTACTCAGAAGACAAGTAGTGCATTAGAGGCAGCAGGTAGGTACTAGAGCGGGCACTCTGCAGACAGGTAGAGCAGTAGACACAGCAAGTAGGTACTAGAGCAGGCACTCTGCAGACAGGTAAAGCAGTAGAGACAGCAGGTAGGTGCCAGCCCAGGTACTCAGAAGGGAGGTAGTGCAGTAGAGGCAGCAGGTAGGTACTAGAGCGGGCACTCCGCAGACAGGTAGAGCAGTAGAGACAGCAGGTAGGTACTAGAGCGGGCACTCAGAAGACAGGTAGGGCAGTAGAGACAGCAGGTAGGTGCCAGCCCAGGTACTCAGTAGGGAGGTAGTTCAGTAGAGAGAGCAGGTAGGTGCTGTACTCAGTAGACAGGTAGTTCAGTAAGACAGCAGGTAGGTGCCAGACCAGGCCCTCAGCAGACGGGTAGTGCAGTAGAGACAGCAGCTAGGTGGAAGTCCTGGCCCTTAGGGTAGCGCAGAGACCCAAAAGACTGAACGAGTAAGCTTCTCACCCCACATCTCCCTAGGCAGGAAGTTGCTGGAAGTGGGCATCATCAAGGGGTAAGAATGAAACACACGAGCCATAATTCAAAGTCTACATAAGAAGGGGCCACTAGGAGAGCAGAGTGGCAACCTGCTGGCAAAGCCTTCCAGCGGGCAGTGCTTGCCAGAAGGAGAGGCAGCGATTCTAGAATCGGGAGATGGAGTAGCAGCCTCTAGGCCACAAAGTGAAAAACACAATGGCACTCCTTACAGGTTTGGCAGTAAATCGGTGGAAAATACACTGATTCAGCTTCAAAGTCCTTTACCATTACCGCCACTCAGTCCTGCAGCATTACTGCCACTTAGTCCTGCAGCATTACTGCCACTCAGTCCCGCAGCATTACTGCCACCCAACCCCACAGCATTACTGCCAACCAGCCCCGCAGAATTACTGCCACTCAGTCCTGTAGCATTACTGCCACTCAGTCCCGCAGCATTACTGCCACCCAACCCCACAGCATTACTGCCACCCGACCCCGCAGCATTACTGCCACCCAGCCCCGCAGAATTACTGCTACTGAGTCCTGCAGCATTACTGCCACTGAGTCCCGCAGCATTACTGCCACTCAGCCCCTCAGCATTACTGCCACTCAGCCCCTCAGCATTACTGCCACTCAGTTCCGCAGGATTACTGCCACTCAGTCCCGCAGCATTACTGCCACCCAACCCCGCAGCATTACTGCCACCCAGCCCCGCAGAATTACTGCTACTGAGTCCTGCAGCATTACTGCCACTGAGTCCCGCAGCATTACTGTCACTCAGTCCCTCAGCATTACTGCCACCCAGTCCCACAGAATTACTGCTACTGAGTCCCTCAGCATTACTGCCACCCAGCCCCACAGAATTACTGCTACTGAGTCCCGCAGCATTACTGCCACTCAGTCCCTCAGCATTACTGCCACTCAGTTCTGCAGGATTACTGCTACTCAGTCCCAGAGCATTAATGCCACTGAGTCCTACAGCATTACTGCCCCTCAGTCCCGCAGCATTACTGCCCCTCAGTCCTACAGCATTGCTGCCCCTCAGTCCCGCAGCATTACCGCCACTCAGTCCCACAGCATTACTGCCATTCAGTCCGACAGCATTATTGCCACTCAGTCCCACAGCATTATTGCCACTCAGTCCTGCAGCATTACTACCACTTTGCCCTGCAGCATTACTGCCATTCAGTCCCGTAGCCTTACTGCCACTCAGTCCCGCAGCATTACTGCCACTCAGTCCCACAGGATTCTGCCACTCAGTCCTGCAGCATTACTGCCACTCAGTGCTGCAGGATTACAACCACTCAGTCCCGCAGCATTACTGCCACTCAGTCCTGCAGCATTACTGCCACTCAGTCCCACAGGATTACTGCCACTCAGTCCCGCAGCATTACTGCCACTCAGTCCTGCAGAATTACTGCCACTCAGTCCCGTAGCCTTAATGGCACTCTGTCCTGCAGCATTACTGCCACACAGTCTGTTAAAACTGATATAATATTGTTTTGTCTTCATTGTATACGTTGGCCTATGGCCAGTCGCTTTGTGAGGAAATCCGTATTGCAAGGTCGCGACCTTAAGTGAATCAAGCCTCCATTTTAGATTAAAGCTGCCATTTTAGTTTGTCGTGCAAAGTCACCCTGTGGCCTAAAATGGCCGACCTGTGTTCTCTTGTTCTTACTTTAACCTCTTCAACCTCTGTAGGAGAGTTAATGTCCAACCTGCCTGCAGGCTACATGTTAGGGTCATGTAGACCTTGTCCTTTGTTGACGTCGGGATCAGGGGCTTACTTGAATCGGCGATGTTAACCTACAAGTATACAAGAACAATAACGCTATTTGAACACGACATGCGAAACATCTGTTTGACCTGTATTAAAACAAATGTGTAAAGAGTGTAAAGTTAAACCCAGAGAATAATAGTATTTGTTAGCAAATGTATTAAAAAGTAAACCGCATGCACGAGATATGTAAATTAGGAATGAACCTGGCGCGACCCTAGCCCAGTACATGATTAACTTGTAGGAGGCTGGACATCGTTATGAAGAAACTGTATAAATACGCTGATGTCCAGCTAGCAATTCCTGTTCACTGCTCACATTGAACCCTGCTGGTGGTCTCTGTGATTTATTGACAGCCAAATAGCTATTTGTGTACTTTGTTGTAACGCTCACCTGACTCCCACGGGGGCGCTGGCCTGGTTCGCGTCTAAGGTGATGCGCAGGGTTCGGAAGACGGACTGGACCGGCCCCCAGATCTGGCTTGTCTGACTCGCAGAAGTATCCTTCTGTAGGTGAGAATAGGGGGTTAACTGTCTGCGGGGTAATGCAATCGGCCTCCCACTTACCCCTCTCACCCTCCTCAAAACCCTTCTGTGCTTCCCCGTAGCATCTCACCTTAGGGTCTGGAAGGACGAGCTCTCCATCCTGCTTCTGATGCAGGGGCGCATTGGTATCCAGTTACGTCACTGGATTTTCGGATGGGTGAGAACCAAACTTGCTTGGCTTCCAGGTAGGTTTTTCTATAAGTGGTTCACCTTGTGTCCATGCATTAATGTTCTAATGCTAGTGTCTTTTTCCCCATAGGGGCCGGGGTACGGAATGCTGGGGAACAGGCACCGACCCGAGGTGAGCGGTGAAATCCTTGTGGAAATCAGGTAAGTCTTTAATGAGTGTTTTGGTAATGTCTTTTCATTCACTCATTAACGCTGATGTCTTTTTCCCCTTAGGGGCCGGGGTCCGAAAATGCCTGGATGCGGCGCGGACCCGAAATGAAAAGGGAATGGCCCAACAGGTAAGTCTTGACATGGAGTTTTAGCTTCCCTTTTCCCTTCTTTCGCTCACCTTTGTTCTTGTCTTTTTCTCCCTAGGCGCGTGGCGCGACTGCGAATCCGGATGGTCGCTGCTGAAAATGGAGGCGCCCTGTAAAGGTGAGTTGAATGCGGCGCTGCAGCGATCGATGCGATGTGCTTTTAAAAATAAATGTCTTCCTTTTCAGGATTGTCGGCGAAATGTCTCTGGGATGCAGATTTAGCAGGTGAGGCCTTTTCCTTCTTCTGTTCTCTTGTTCCCTTCCTTTGCAGGTGATTCAGGATGCTGGCAGGTGTGGCAGAAGTCAGGATGCAGGAGCAGACACGGTGAGCGTCCAGCTGCTAGATGCAGAACAACGCGAAGCACGTGTGGCTGATCGGGTGTGGTTTAAATAGCCTTGGAAGAAGTTCCTAGAATGTGTCCTTCCTCCAATCAGGTATGTATCCTTCCCCGACCACGCCCGGGTGGTAAATGAGTCCCACAGGTAAAGTAGTTCCTTTCAGGCCTCAAGGAGGCCGGGGTTCTGCAGCATGGTCTGCATCAGGTAAGTGCACCCAAACACTTTCATAATGAGCCTGGCGCCATAGGCGCCAGGACGCTGTCCAAAGGGCCCCTATAAGGGGTTGCTGGGACCTTCCCCGGGGACTTGATGTCCGCTTTGGGGGACGCAGGGCCTGAGCCGGCTCCCCGGGAGCGGGCATCGTGACATTTGTTTTATAATTGTTCAGTTTTTGTGATAAAGATTCTGGGAATCTTTACAAGCCCGTGTCGGTGTATTTTCCTTTGCATGGTGTAAAAGCCTTAATATTGTATTTTTCTGATTCCACAGATGGCGCCCGAATAGGGACCCTCAAGATTGACCTCGTCCCGTTGAAGGCTGGCTCGGCTATCGGACCGGGATCGGACGGTGCCAACAGAAATGGCCACACTGGACAAGAAGTGAATTCTTCGACAAAACTGCACGATCCGATCCCTGAACGGTGAGCTGTAGCCCGAGACGACGTCTTGACGAGGGTCCATATATCGAGGTGGGTAAATTTGCCGAAAATCACCAGACACGTGGGTCCTTAGCATTGTCCTTAGTAACCCGATCGGGCCTCCCAGTCCTTTGGTCAGGTGAATCGTGACCCGATTCTTAATTTAACCCTGACAATTTGAATTTGGCGCATTGTACTCGTGAGCACAATTATTTGACCAGGTAACACCAGAACTTTGATATGCCTGGGAAATTGTCTGCCTGCTTTAGGGCATTATTCCGCAGCGACAGACAATCTTTGGAAGATAGCCGTCCCGCACCACAGGAGGGGTCGCCGGCATGTACTATGTACTGTAAGAAAGGCTTTGGTAGTATAGAATTTAATGACATTTGGCACAGACAGACCAGGCATAATTCTAATCTTCGGTGGCCAACCAATGGTAGTTTTGAAATCCCTCGTATAGAATATCTAGAGTCTGTATTAGTAAAGAAAAAGGCTAGACCTGCAGCATTTGATGCATTGCATAGTTGGAAAACCGAAGCATTGCAGCAACAAAAGAGTAGAGAGAAACATATGCGTAGACATATGACAAGTGTCAAAAAGTCACGGTTATATGATCAAAATAAACAATTGGAGCCAGCTAGGAACACGGACAGGGCGTTTCAATTAGGCATCCAGAAAATCTACCCTTCAAAAGATTTTCATACGTCAGATGAATTGATTAATAATATTTTGCATGAACGAAGGCCCGGCGCCTCCGCGCCGCCTCCGTACGTCCCTCCTCCTGGTGCTTTGCCCCTTCCCGTTGTTATTCCCCCTCCTACAATTCCTCCGGTCCTCCCTGCTGTTCTTCCAGTTCTTCCAGCCGTCACTCCTTTGCCTGCCCCTTTGCCTCCACCTGTTGATATTCAGAATGTGCCTACTCTTCCTCTTCCAAGGGATTCCGTATCGCTTGTAGTAGACCAGGGAGCGGGATCAAGGGTTGTGACTCGTAATACTGTGTCCCCAGAGAAAAAGAATGAATTGATCGCTTGGGCTAAACATTGTATTTTCCACACTCGAAAATTTAAAAGATATTCCTGAGAAAAATGTTTTTATTGAAGGATTAGGGACTCATTTGAGTATAATGTGGAACAGATTAAACAATGTATATTTCCCACAAGGGTTACGGGATTTGAACGCCTTAGCGTTGTCCAGAGATACTGCAGAGAAAGTATAAGAGCATGTCGAGAAGATTTTTGAGTATAGGTGGTAGAGATGGTGGTAGTTTAGGTATTATGTACTTACAGAAACGGTTTTCTCCTCGCCGTGAATTAAAAGGTGAGGAAGCACGAATTTGTACAAAGGATGCGATAAGGTGGATTTCGGATATGTCGATAACTCCAGATGAAGTATATGACACATATAGTCAGTATACGTTAGAAATGCAAAAGAAGGTGATACAGGTGATGCTAGAATACCTGCAGAATGAGTGTGTAAAAAGAAAGATTTGTTGTCCCGCAGAATTGTTGAGTGTTTATAAGAGAGCCTTTTTGATTGATACTTCTTCGACTGCCTTAGCGCTTGATTTGGCTCTGTTGCTTACTAAGCGTTCGGAGCTACCTACTTCTCAGTTGCCTATGAGAGAGGTCCCTCTGACATTTGTCCCGAAAGTTGAGATTGCAGCCGATGCTGCGCGAGGAATACTCGCGGTGGAAATTCCTGCACATTACGTATCGCAGTTTGTTCACGTCCCGTTTTCAAAACAGGAAGTGAACACCATAAAGCAATCTATCCCTGATGTAAGAAAGAATCCGACCGGGTTCTATAAGGAAATAGAGTCGGTCTTACAGTCGTCAGTATTCACTTTAAGTGATATTGATTTATTATTTCCCGTACTCCTGCCAGTTGATTTATGGAAACAGATTAGGACTGTAGATGATGTACCTGGGTTAGGAGATACATGGGATAACATGGTTAGGCTAGATAAAGACCAGCTGGTGAGCGTCCGCCTCAAGTGATATTAACTTTGCCTGATAGGATTATTGTAAAATTAAAAACCATAGTTCCTGAAAAAAGAATCATTTGGGACAAGCTTACGGCCTGTGTCCAAGGAAAGTCTGAGGGTGCTACCGATTTCTTCAATCGGTTTGAACAGGTATTTTCAGATTTCAGTCAGATTTCGAGTCAGGGAAAAGGCTGTTTGTCGACAAATTTGTACGTGGATTGCTGCCTGACATCCAGTTACAGATTATGTCTTCCGAAAGCGCTTGACAGGCGAAGTCTCAATCAGAAGTACTGCATATGGCTCAGTACTATGAAAATCGTGTAAATAATGAAAAGGAAAAACTTGAGAGAAAAAAGGGTGACCTGAAAACAAAAGTCCTATTACAACAGATTGTTAGAAACCCAAGAGGGGGTAATCAATTTAGAGGACAGTACTTTCCACAGGGAAATACGCCCCTGGCTCCGGTAACCATTAAACAGTGTGCCTATTGTCGACAGGAAGGCCATTGGCGCGCAAAATGTCCGACCTTGCAGCAAAGGTCATTTGGGAACATGGGTAGACGATCCAGAGGTCGCCCAGGTGCATGGGGCCCTGGCAGAGGTCAGTTTGCACCAGAATCACAGCAACCTCCTTCACAAGATAAGCAAGTTTCGAATGTGGATAATAGAAACATTTTTGATCACCCTTCTGCCGCGTACCTCTCTGAAGAGCTTCCTTTTGATAATTTTCTGTTCCGCTAGGATTGCCCGAAGCAGGATTTGGAACCAACGCCTATTCCCGTTCATCAGAAAGGCCCCTACGTTGAGATTGCGGTGGGAAATAGGAAGCATCTATTTTTAGTGGATACGGGAGCACAGAAATGTTCCATTGACCATTCACGGGTTCCAAATATTCCCCTGTCAGGGCAGTCCAACGTTTCCGTAGGGTTTTCAGGCACACCTGTAGTTTGTCCGGTCACTTTGCCGATACCGATAACACTGGGTCCCTTCACGGAACAGTGTCCATTTCTACTTACCACAAACTGTGAGGAGAACTTGCTGGGGTTCAATTTGTTAAAGGCACTGCATGCAGTAATACATTGTTCTCTGGACGGAATTCGGTTTACAATTTCACCTCATCAATCACTCGCCTCTCAGTTTTTGACTCGACCTTTACAACCAGAATTCAGTAATGTTCCGGAATGCTTATGGGCAATTGATGATAATGATGTGGGCATTCTTCAAATTGAACCTGTTAAAATTATTCTGAAACATGGAGTTAAATTGCCTCGCATCCCCCATTTTGCCAGTATACAAAAAAGGTGATAATGCGATTCCCTTTCGGTTAATAATTGATTTACGCGCTATTAACAAAATTGTGGCTCCTCAATTTCCTATTGTGCCTGATGTTACAACGATACTAACCATGATTCCGGCTTCTGCCACTCATTTTAGCGTTGTTGATCTTAAAACCGCGTTTTTCAGTATTCCCATACACAAGCATAGCAGGTATTTGTTCGCGTTCACCCTAGGTGGACGCTCATTCACATTCACTTGTGCACCACAAGGGTACACTGAGAGTCCAAGTATTTATAGTAAGGCATTAAAAGAGCAGCTCGATACTCTCGAGTTGCCTACTACTTGCATGTTACTACAGTATGTAGATGATCTCCTCTTGGCTGCTGATTCTGAGAGTGCCTGTACAGAAGGCACCGTGTTGTTGCTTTGTCATCTAGCGAAACATGGCCACAAAGCTTCATTCAAAAAATTGCAATATTGTTGCCAGGAGGTCGCCTATTTAGGCTATCTTCTGTCAAAGGAGGGAAGACGGTTGACACCTGAACGAATAAATACTATTTCTGGCATGTCTGTCCCAAATACGCAGAAGGAAGTTAGAGCCCTGATAGGTATGGCTTCTTACTGTAGTTTGTGGATCCCTAACTTTTTAACGATTAAACCAATGCTGGCTTTGACAAAGAAGGGCATTTCTTTGCCACTGCCATGGACTTTGGAACACCAGACAGCATTTGATTTGCTCAAATCCACGCTGTGTTCAGCGCTGGTTTTAGGAACTCCGAATTATGACAAGGCCTTTGTATTGTTTGTGCACGAACGTGATGGATGTGCTTTGGCTGTGTTAATGCAGGAACATGGAGGGAAGAATAGGCCATGCGGCTATTTCTCATCCGCCCTTGATCCTGTTGCATGCGCTTTGCCGAGATGTTTGAGAGCTGTCGCTGCTGCTGCATCTGTAAAAAAGAGTGAGGGAATGGTCCTGGGTCATGCGTTAACCCTAATGGTACCTCACTCTGTAGATATTTTATTGAATAGAACTCAAACGCAACACCTCACTTCTGCACGATTGACAAGATATGAACTAATCTTGTTTGCCCCCACATTCAAATTCAGAGGTGTTGTGTATTAAATCCGGCTGAACTTTTACCTGTTCCGCAAGATACTGTTGAAAGTGACGAAACGTCACAAAATTGCCTTTATGCGACAGAACAAGAGACTAAAGGTAGAATCGATCTGAAAGACACGCCTTTGAATAGCCCACAAGGAGAGCTATTTTGTGATGGCTCTTGTTTTAAACCTCCGAATGGTACATCCACGGCTGCTTATGCCGTTACTACTTTAAGCACGATTGTGGAAACCAAAAGAATTATGCATAATTCTGCGCAGGCCGCAGAAATTATAGCGTTAACTCGAGCTTGTGAACTTTCTGAAGGGCTTACAGTAAATATATATACCGATAGTCAGTATGCTTTTGGGGTGGTCCACAACTTCGATAGACTTTGGAAAGAACAAGGTTTTTTGACCTCGCATGGCACGAAAATTCAGCATGGCACTTTAATAGTGCGATTACTTTCGGCACTCGCACTCCCTATTCAGCTAGCTATCATAAAATGTGCAGCACATCAAAAGGTTACAGATGATGTAGGAAAAGGGAATGCTTTCGCTGATCAGATAGCTAAACAAACTGCCACTGATTTTAGTTCAGAAATGTATGCTGTAAGAGAAACTGTAAATATTTGCACTTTGGGTGAAAGTATCGATTTTGTTAAAGACATTCAAGCAGATGCTACCATAGAGGAAACTAAGAGATGGGTCGAGGGTGCAGGGAGACTGGATGATGATGGGTGTTGGGTGGACAATGTTGAAGGAAAATGGTTACTCGCTGACACCTATATTACAATGATGGTTATTCTGGCTCATGGTCCGACACATGTCTGTGCGCGTAAATTGCCTAAAATGCTACACAGTGTATGGGCCAATGATAAGATTTTCAAAATTGCGGAGCGCTTTGTCCAAGGGTGCATGGTTTACTTGCAGCATAATGTAGGAAAAGGTACCTCGACTCCTAGAGGAAGTTTCGCTCCACCTTCTGTTCCGTTTGAGGTTATTCACTTTGATTTTATTGAAATGGAACGTTGCAACAATCTTAAATATGTGTTGGTTGTCATTTGTGCCTTTAGTAAGTGGGTTGAGGCCTTCCCGGTTAGAGATGCAACGGCCATAACCACGGCAAAAATTCTGTTGTAAGAGTTTTTTCCGGGGTTCGGGCTGCCGAGAGCCATCTGGTCGGATAATGGGCCACACTTTATCGCTAATGTAATCCTACAAATATGCAAAGGATTACAGATTGATAAACGGTTCCATTCGGCCAGACATGCCCAAAGTGCCGGATTAGTGGAAAGGCATAACGGCATTATAAAGAACAAGCTCGCTAAGAAGTGTGCTGGCACCAAGTTTAAATGGCTGGACGCCTTACCAATCATGTTGCTGTCGATGAGAACAACCCCTCAAACTAAGGCTCTCTCCCTTTGAGGTGGTAATGGGGAGACCTGCTAATATTTGGGGTTTGCCAAAAAACAGTTCATTGCGGGATATAGAATATGTGCTTCTTTCAGATTACTGTAACCAGTTGACTAAAAATCTGTTTTCAATTTATCACCAGGTGCGAGAGGCATTACCTGTACGGTACGAGGGTCCCGGTCACAGTCTACGACCGGGGGACTGGATCCTCACAAAAGTTTTTGAGAGGTCGTCTTGCCTTGCACCTCAGTGGAGGGGTCCCTACCAAGTCCTGCTAGTCACTCACACTGCTGTGCGGGTAGCGGGTTGTAAGAATTGGATCCATGCGACGCACACCAAACGGATCCCGCAGCCCGTGCCATACGATACAGAAGACACAGAATCCCTTCCCACTGCTGTAACTAACGTGCCTGAAACTGCAATAACCGACAAGAGAGTATCGGAGACCGTTCCAGAATTCGTAAGGCCAGACAAAACGGCCATCTTGTCTCTGCACTCTCCAACAGTGGAACTTCCGGATCAATCCTTTTGTGATCCCATTTCCGTTCACTTGCCACCTCCAGTAGGAAGTGACGACACTTTGGTCTCACTAGAAATTGTGAAATATAATTTACGTCCAAGGAAATAGACGTACAGCACGGTCTGACTGTGCGATTGAGGAAAAATCATTTGAGGGCTTGCCTTTTGGCCCGACTGGACGGGAGGATTCTGTTGGCTAAGGGTTGTGGGAAAGACATTACAAAGACGCGCGACTGGAGTCGCCAGCAAATCAGCAATTATTGTTTTTTCGATTGAAGACTACGATACCTGCACCCGCTACCGCTCGTACCGAACTTTTAGATAAATATGTGAGTAGCAGAGACAATGATCAAGCATGCAAAGGGACCCCCAAAGTGTATTGTTGCCTTTTTGTAATAATAACCTGATTTTTAGTAACTATTGGTTTTGGGTTATGGCATCTGGAGGAAGCATATCCTTTAGAGGACTTTTTACCTATTGAGAATGTATCTGTTGTTCCCACTCCTTCCGTGCAATTGCATACTTTATCACCTAGAGATTTTTCGCATAGACGGAATTATCAGAATAATACCCTTTTGTTAATTATGAATGCCACTCATCCAATTTTAAATAGAACCAATTGCTGGAACTGTTCACATCTACCGCAACATGGGGATAAGGGGCTTGGTTGGTATATTCATCCCCTTCCTTTGACAACTGCCTGTTACGCTTCTCTTAGAGCATTATTCTTTGGCCGATGGAATGACAGCATCTCAGGGAACTTTCATGGTACAAATTTGAATAGTTTTGAAAAACGTGTTTTGATACCCCTGGAATGCTCGCTGTTCGCAAATAGGAGTAAACCGAACGTTGCTTCTGTTAGGCCCTCTGATAGATTGTCTTGTCCTTTTCAGTCTTTGATCTCTTTCAAAATGGCTCCTATAGGCAATAAGGATGCCACCCCTCCATCTTATTCTGTTAACCATAGCCCCGGTTCAGGATCCTTCTGCATACAGAGGAATGGAACACGGTCAATGGGTAATTTTAGAAAATGCGCCAACGTTCCGAATTTGACTAGTGAGAACAGACCTCTGTACGTAGGTGAACCTGTCTATTTCGTTTGCGGTAATGTGGCATTTCCATGGTTGCCCAGGGATTGGCAAGGAACCTGCTATTTAGGGATTCTATTACCTCTGGTATTTATTGCCAGTACTGCAGAAATTTTGAAGACTCCTCCACGACGAGGTGTGAAGGGGGATACTCCAGCGCAAACTCTAGGAGACATCATGAAATACTTTGTGCAATTTTTTGGGCAAATTACAAATTCAGAAGATATCAGGGGACTAGCGAGAGTACTGGAGAGAACCATCAACCGGACCACTGACATACTCTATAATATGACGTTAGAACAGAAAGCGATAAGATTAGTAGCTCTTCCGAACCGGATAGCATTAGATGTCATCCTGGCAGAGCGTGGAGGAGTATGTAAATTAGTGGGGTCCGCTTGCTGCGTTTACATACCAGACTCCTCTCCAACAATGTTTAGGGCAATCCAAAATCTACATGTTCTTAGTTCGGAAGTACATGTTCCTGAGGGAAATTGGGAACTTAGTGCATGGTTTTGGGACCTCCTACGGTCGTGGGGATGGAAGTTGTGTTCGGCCCTGCTGATTATCTTGGGTAGTTTTCTGTTCCTTTGTTGTTGTAAACAGTGTCTCCCTGGTATATGTTCAGTATTAGGGGGGTGTTGCGCGCAAGCAACAAGTGTATTAGGGCATAAAATATACGCCCCAGATAAGGTTTCCAAGAAGTATGTGTTGAAAGAAACTCTAGTGTCTGATCTAATGGCAATAGATATGTCTGACAATGATTTGGGGTGTATAGATGTTGAAATGTGGAGTTAGTCGCATAGTGATTGAAGGTCGTTTAGCGCTTGGCATAGGCCAAAAGGAGAGTTTGTTAAAACAGATATAATATTGTTTCGTCTTCATTGTATATGTTGGCCTATGCCCAGTTGCTTTGCGAGGAAATCCGTATTGCAAGGTCGCGACCTTAAGTGAATCAAGCCTCCATTTTAGATTAAAGCCGCCATTTTAGTTTGTCGTGCAAAGTCACCCTGTGGCCTAAAATGGCCGACCTGTGTTCTCTTGTTCTTACTTTAACCTCTTCAACCTCTGTAGGAGAGTTAATGTCCAACCTGCCTGCAGGCTACATGTTAGGGTCATGTAGATCTTGTCCTTTGTTGACCTCGGGATCAGGGGATTACTTGAATCGGCGATGTTAACCTACAAGTATACAAGAACAATAACGCTATTTGAACACGACATGCGTAACATCTGTAAAGTTAAACCCAGAGAATAATAGTGTTTGTTAGCAAATGTATTAAAAAGTAAACCGCATGCACAAGATATGTAAATTAGGAATGAACCTGGTGCGACCCTAGCCCAGTACATGATTAACTTGTAGGAGGCTGGACATCGTTATGAAGAAACTGTATAAATACACTGATGTCCAGCTAGGAATTCCTGTTCACTGCTCACATTGAACCCTGCTGGTGGTCTCTGTGATGTATCGACGGCCAAATAGCTATTTGTGTACTTTGTTTTGTAAACTGTACAGTATTGCAATAAAGATTCTGGGAATCTTTACAAGCCCGTGTTGGTGTATTTCTCTTTGCATGGTCTAAAAGCCTTATAATTGTATTTTCTGATTCCACAAGTCCCGCAGCATTACTGCCACTCAGTCCTGCAGGATTACTGCCACTCAGTGCTGCAGCATTACTACCACCCAGTCCTTCAGCATTACTGCCACTCAGTCCCACAGGATTGCTGGCACTCAGTCCTTCAGCATTACTGCCACTCAGTCCTGCAGGATTACTACCACTCAGTGCTGCAGGATTACTGCCACTCAGTTCAGCAGCATTACTGCCACCCAGTCCTGCAAAATTACTGCCACTCAGTCCCGTAGCCTTACTGCCACTTAGTCCTGCAGCATTACCGCCACTCAGTCCCACAGCAGTACTGCCACTCAGTGCCATATCATTACTGCCACTCAGTCCTGCAGTATTACTGCCACTCAGTTCAGCAGCATTACTGCTCCCCAGTCCTTTAGCATTACTGCCACTCAGTCCCACAACATTACTGCCACTCAGTCCCGCAGCATTACTGCCACTCAGTCCTGGAGCATTACTGCCACTCAGTCCCACAGGATACTGCCACTCAGTCCCGCAGCATTACTGCCACTCAGTCCCATAGCAATACTCCCACTCAGTCCCATAGCAATACTGTCACTCAGTCCCACAGCATTACTGCCCCTCAGTCCCACAGCATTACTGCCACTCAGTCCCACAGCATTATGGCCACTCAATGCCGCAGGATTGCTGTCACTCAGTCCCGCAGCATTGCTGCCACCCAGTCTTGCAGGATTACTGCCACTCAGTCCCGCAGCATTACTGCCACTCAGTCCTGCAGGATTACTGCCACTCAGTGCTGCAGCATTACTACCACCCAGTCCTTCAGCATTACTGCCACTCAGTCCCACAGGATTGCTGGCACTCAGTCCTTCAGCATTACTGCCACTCAGTCCTGCAGGATTACTACCACTCAGTGCTGCAGGATTACTGCCACTCAGTTCAGCAGCATTACTGCCACCCAGTCCTGCAAAATTACTGCCACTCAGTCCCGTAGCCTTACTGCCACTTAGTCCTGCAGCATTACTGCCACTCAGTCCCACAGCAGTACTGCCACTCAGTGCCATATCATTACTGCCACTCAGTCCTGCAGTATTACTGCCACTCAGTTCAGCAGCATTACTGCTCCCCAGTCCTTTAGCATTACTGCCACTCAGTCCCACAACATTACTGCCACTCAGTCCCGCAGCATTACTGCCACTCAGTCCTGGAGCATTACTGCCACTCAGTCCCACAGGATTACTGCCACTCAGTCCCGCAGCATTACTGCCACTCAGTCCCATAGCAATACTCCCACTCAGTCCCATAGCAATACTGTCACTCAGTCCCACAGCATTACTGCCCCTCAGTCCCACAGCATTACTGCCACTCAGTCCCACAGCATTATGGCCACTCAGTGCCGCAGGATTGCTGTCACTCAGTCCCGCAGCATTGCTGCCACCCAGTCTTGCAGGATTACTGCCACTCAGTCCCGCAGCATTACTGCCACTCAGTCCTGCAGGATTACTGCCACTCAGTGCTGCAGCATTACTACCACCCAGTCCTTCAGCATTACTGCCACTCAGTCCCACAGGATTGCTGGCACTCAGTCCTTCAGCATTACTGCCACTCAGTCCTGCAGGATTACTACCACTCAGTGCTGCAGGATTACTGCCACTCAGTTCAGCAGCATTACTGCCACCCAGTCCTGCAAAATTACTGCCACTCAGTCCCGTAGCCTTACTGCCACTTAGTCCTGCAGCATTACTGCCACTCAGTCCCACAGCAGTACTGCCACTCAGTGCCATATCATTACTGCCACTCAGTCCTGCAGTATTACTGCCACTCAGTTCAGCAGCATTACTGCTCCCCAGTCCTTTAGCATTACTGCCACTCAGTCCCACAACATTACTGCCACTCAGTCCCGCAGCATTACTGCCACTCAGTCCTGGAGCATTACTGCCACTCAGTCCCACAGGATTACTGCCACTCAGTCCCGCAGCATTACTGCCACTCAGTCCCATAGCAATACTCCCACTCAGTCCCATAGCAATACTGTCACTCAGTCCCACAGCATTACTGCCCCTCAGTCCCACAGCATTACTGCCACTCAGTCCCACAGCATTATGGCCACTCAGTGCCGCAGGATTGCTGTCACTCAGTCCCACAGCATTGCTGCCACCCAGTCTTGCAGGATTACTGCCACTCAGTCCCGCAGCATTACTGCCACTCAATCCTGCATGATTACTGCCCCTCAGTCTCGCAGGATTATTGCCACTCAGTGCCGCATCATTACTGCCACTCAGTGCCGCATCATTACTGCCACTCAGTTCCGCATAATTACTGCCACTCAGTCCCATATCATTACTGCCACTCAGTCTTGGAGCATTATTGCCACTCAGTCCCGGAGCATTACTGCCTCTCAGTCCCGCAGCATTACTGCCACTCATTCCTGCAGGATGACTGCCACTCAGTCCCGCAGCATTACTGCCACTCAGTCCGGCAGCGTTACTGCCACTCAGTCCCGCAGCATTACTGCCTCTCAGTCCCGCAGCATTACTGCCTCTCACACTCACAGTCCAGGCTCTTTTTTCACAAATGCAACATCTTCACATCCGCATTTTGCACATTTCAGATTTGCCCCACTCAAGCCATTTTATGTTAAACAAAATCTTTTGTGAAAGGCTAGAACTTTTCCACTACAGAATGTAAGAGAAAACCAAACTCAAGGCCCTATCCCGACTAACCTACTCACCCTTTCAGTCTCTTGGCGCCCTGGACTCCGTGCACGATTCCCCATGCACGACTGCTAGCATCCCCACCCACACATTAACCTTTGCAGAGCTCCACAACTGCCCCACCTCCTGTCCCACCACCACACACTCCCCTCATCCCAGTCCAGATAATCAACTTTGGCCTCTCCCCTCTGGACAGACAGGCACTAGAGTGTGGCCGACACCAGCCACCTTGGGACATAGTGGCACGCAGGACTCGGGTACTTCCAGCCCCCACCATCATCACTTCAGGTGTCGCATCTGCCTCTGCGCCCACCCACTAACCACCCACCCCCTTCCCTTCCAGGACTATGCGCCAAGAGGGCACTGAAAGGGCAGGAGTTGTTATATGCATCAAACTTCTTCACATTACATTTATTTATTTATTATGCATTTATTGAGCGCACTAAACCCTTGGGCATCAATACAAGCAAGCAACTTGCGTAGAAGACCACAAAACGTGTTCAGGTGGTAAATTATGGTGCCCAGAAACCCCATATTTTACAGGGCTGTTCCATAGTCACTGACTGTGTCCCCCATCCCGGACACTGTCTGGGATGGGTACGTGGTCTGATTTTGCTTTCCGCTGCAGTGCCAGAGCTCTGCAGCTTGACCAGTGCTCGGAGCTCACACTTAAGAACACAGCTGATCTTTTTTGCATTGTATTTCAAGTAGAAGGGGGCATCGCTTGCTTCTCCTTGGGTCTGTAAAATACTTTAATGTACTCGGATACACCTGAGCATTAAAACACAAGAGATTAAAGAAGATTGCTGCTGACACAGCAGCGACCTGTCATGACAGAGTGACTACTGTCTTGTGCCAAGGACGAGTATGCTTGTCCTTCTTGCACAGACTTGCAGAATAGCCTGGCAGTTAAGGGGTTAAGAGGTGCAATTTTGGTTAATTAGAAAAGGGGGATCATGATAAGGCGGGCTGCATGAAATAATGACTACAAACTGATGACACTGTCTTGTATTTTCTTTCACTTTGTCGCTCTAAGTTTTGATGGTATAGATTTTAAACCAGAAGGACCTGTCCATTCAGAATGGAAAAAATAAAGCAATAACCATACTCTTTTTATCAATCTTTTTTTGATGATTTATATTTTGTCAGGGTAGTTTATTATGTGGTTAATTTACTTTTCAAGGAATTTCCCCAAAATTAAGTATTATTTTAGTTTTGTAAACAAAACTTTGCACATATTTGCTCAAATTAAATCTGTGTATATGTTCAGCTTAGTGCTTACAATGCAGACTGAACTAAAACTCAGTTTTCTGCAATTAACCAAAGTGATCCAGGGAAATCATTTAATTTTACTCTGTATTTTTTGAGAAAACTGAGAGTCCATATAAATGATGCATCAAAAACAGCCTCGCTGAGGTTTAGTAGAGTGTAGTTCTGTATGTTACATTCATAAGAGTGACCATTCATATATTGACACTCCTCGTAGCGACCTGTAACGGAGGTGCTGAAATGAAGATAAGGTACCAACAACTGAATGAAGTAGGGGGCAGCCCCCTCACTTAAAGCGAGGCAGAGAAATTTGTATGGACTGATTTAGTATTGTAATTATGTGAAAATATTATTCATAGTGGTAAAGGATATTAGTATCCTAAAGAGTGTCATGTTTATAAAGTCGAAAATGCATTTATCATGGTTTAGTAAGTAGGCAAGGTACAAAATACATGTCATAAATAATTGAGTAGGAAAATGAATATTTTTTTCTATACACAGATAGAAAAGAACTGACAATGCCTTTAACTGACAAATGCCCTTAACTGATAGTGCTGTTAAATGGGCGCATAAATGAAGATATTCTGCAGAGCGTGACCTACTCCTGAAGTTGAAACATTCAAGGCCACCGTGCCTTCAGGAACTAGATAAACGAGCTGAAACCAGACAGTTAATTGGGCTGTGTCTAGAAACTTAGCTAAGGGAAACAGCTGCACGACCATAATTGGGACAGCACCACCGGGAAAAAGCAGAACGTGTGCCAGAATGTATCTCATTTTTGAAGGTTTATATAGATAAGAAAAAATTACCTTTTGCACGAGTATGTTTAATGAAGAGTCTTACCCGGACATGTTCAGGAAAGGTGGGGGCTTAATCCTCTTTCTCTGATCAGATATAAAAGGAAGGTCCGTTGTCAGAAGGGGTTGGGAGTTTGTGTACTTGACAACAATGCGGTCGTGCTCTGTGTCGGCCTAGAATTAAATAAAACCTGATTGAACCTGACTCTGCCTCCTTGCCTGCTGCTTGAATTGCTTTGCTGAGATGCCAGAGGGTAGCAGAGAGCCATGGAGAGCAAGAGAGGGCCCCGGAAAGTCCATAAGAGAAAAGGAGGGTGAAAGAGGTAAAAAAGAGCACGATCGGGGTCTTGGCACTTCCTCTTCAGACCTTTTCTGTGACATCATTTCTGAAGATGCTAATGCGTACAGAAATAATGGGGGTCAGAAAGCCCAGGCCCTCTAGAGAAAGCCAACATGTCAGTGATCCGTCTGCAGAACTACCCGTTTTGTGGCTTTTTAGCCCTGTGTATGTATGGATGTGTATGTGTTAAATTGCCATTTGCCACTAATGTTACTTGAAAAAGTGGTCTGGGGCGAAAGGGGCGTGAAGGATGCTGTACGGGACTGTACGGGACTGCGTATGCCTTAGAGCGGTTCTGATGTCCGTCCATCAGTAAAGTGCTCTGTGAAACCGTTTTGTGAATTCAGCCACCCTCTGGTAAACCGATTACCCACAGTCTAATGTATTTTATGGAATAGGCCGGCGGGAAATTGAAGGGAAAGGGCCCCAGCAATGGCACGGGGCAGGTCCACAGACCACTCTAGCCCGAGCCGCTGTGGCAGGGAATGGATGCAGGCAATGCCCTCTGGGAATTGTAAGTAGTGTTACTGTGCCTGGGGTATGGCCCAAGGACCTGGCCCCGGGCAGACATTCTGCTGAGGCTGGAATATTGCCCCATTTACCATTAAAAAAAATTTACATTTTTTTTTTCTATTAAGTGTCTTTGGTCACTTTAATTAATTTTTACACTCCAATACAACCAGTTAGAGTACATAAAATGCATGAAAGAATTATATTGAAATCATTCAATTTTAAATCAATTATCCTACCACATTAAATAAATAATCTGAATGTATTGGCAGTAGTAACCTGCAAACGACGCGCTGCCAAATGTGAAAGGCCGCCGCCGCCGTTATCACCAATGACTCGGCCCCAAATATTCTGCTGCACAATTGGCCGGATGCACCCATTGCAAATGTACAGTGTGCCTGCCCATAAATCGCGCTCAATAGCTCGCACTGAGTCCAAATGCGTCAGATTCAGCATGTTTAGCACAGATTCCGCACAGTCTGTCTTCGCGGGGACATCCCCCCCCCCCCAGGCTCCGGAAGCGTCTGCAATCGGAGTGAAAGAATGCATCTAGTCAAAGCAGGAAGACGCCATTTTGTCTGGCAGGCCCCAGGCCAGGACAGCCTATGGAAGACGCTCGATGGGAGCATTGTTCCAACTTCTGGAGGCCTGATAAGTGGTCCAGGGCTAGCGCCACTTCATGGAATCGAGATGTCTCTTGTATTTTTGCTAAATTGAAGTCCAACCAAGTTTCGGGAGGACTAAACACCCCTATTTCCATCGGGTGGGACTTCACAGACAGCTCTAGTTCCCTGCGCCACACGCTCTTAGGAAACCATTTTAAACATTTTGCAAACGCAGGGGACTTTTTGCACTGTTCAGGTGACAAGTATGTGGCACCGCGAATCACAGGGCTCGTTTGAGCTCTGCGGTGGGTCCCACCCAATGGGAGTGATGACGGTAGCTAGGGGGGCATTGTGGCACAATGCCAGCATGCCATGCTCTTGCCAGAGGCACGCTGAGCTTACAAACACAAAACAAACACCTTCCAAACGCAGCCCTCTATTGGAAGGGGCCGTTGACATTGGTTAGATGCCTTTGCTGACAATATAAGGGTTTAGCGTCGAGTTCCAGCTTTTCCCCCTCTCTATTATTTTATCAGAGTGTCATGTTGCACATTCAAAGCCATTTTATTTATTTATTTTAGTAAAGACACATCCTCACTTTGCAGCCACTGTCCCTTCCGCAAAGTGATTAGTCGCTGGCACCTACAGATGGTAACACAGGAAACACGGGGAGTCCCTCGCCAGCTGAGATGCCAGGGCACCCGCACAGCAACCAGTAAGCATTAACCAACTGTGTGCATAGTCAGATACCAGCTGGGCACCGTTCTGGCACTTGTTGGCAGCGCCCCTGTCCTAGCTTATCTCTTATTCATGGGACAAACTCCAACTTGAAACTCTGCCACCCACACACCCAGGATACTGCCCACAATGCTCCCGGACATGCCCAGAGTGCTGCTAGGCCACACGAGTGGCAGATGTGTGATACACAAGTGCCAATGAATATATCAAAACATATAACCCAGCCCTAGAACAACCCCCGCCCCCCACCATACAGTGCCATGCACAGCAAGATGGTACAGCAAGACAAGAGAGCTGATGGCTGGAAGGTTTAGAATTAATTTCAACCTCTGGCATTGCTCTGGGCAACCCTCCAGACAATCGCCCAGACGTGGGTCCAGTGAGGTTACTCCTCACTGATGAAGCCCAGCGAGGCCGAAACATGTCTGGGGATGCTTGTGGTCTCGTGCAGAAGGGATGTGACCAAGCAGTTCGGGCTGGACTGCCCCTTTGGGGGTGGGACCAAGCCTGATTTGCATATGGTCTTTTCCCTTTTTTAATGGCTTGGCAGGTGTAGAACGATGGTCTGGAGGGTTGCCCAGAGCAATGCCAGAGGTTAAGCGTAATTCTAAACCTTTCATCCATCACCTCTTGAGTTTTGCTATAGTCATCCCGAGCGGGACAGGTATGCCCAGACGTGGGTCTCGTGCCTGATGGGCCTAGAGACCCAAGCTACTCCTCACTGATGAAGCCAAACGAAGCTGAAACATATTTGGGGATGCTTGTGGTCTTGTGAAGAAGGGATGTGACCAAGCAGTTTGGGCCCGACTGCTCATTTGGGGGTGGGACCAAGCCTGATTTGCATATGGTCTTTCCTGCTTTTGTAATGGCTTGCCAGGAGAAGAACAATGGTCTGGAGGGTTTCCCAGAGCAATGCCAGAGGTTAAAATGAATTCTAAACCTTCCAGCCATCAACTCTTTTGTTTTGCTGCACCAAGATGCTAAAACCACTGAACTCTACTCTGTAGACCACACGGCTGCTCTTTTCAGCCAGATTGGCAGTATATTAAAATATCTCTGCAATATACAAACGTAAGCAATTATATGCATGGAGTATAAACAACACCAAACTGCTACATGGCCTTTTGCTTCTTCCTCCCACTATAACCTGTTATCGAAATTGTTATGTCTGGCAGACTACTATTTCCAGAATCCCTATGACCAAGGCGGAGACTGTGCGGCGAACAGCCCTTTGATCTATTATTAAAATAGGGGACAGGCGCTGAAGCAGCGCGCGCGAAGCGCGTCCTCGTCGTCACGCCGTCATCCGCCAGATTGGCCACATAGAGACGGATTCTCCAACCTACTTCTGCTGACAAGATTTGTCGCTTGGAATGCATCCCAGCCATGGCTACTCATGATAATACACTCTGGCCTTCATTCACAGAGCATTTTCCAACGGGGTTTTGCCATTATAAAACGCTTCAGTGAATTAGGGCCTGAATGTCACGGATGACTCCGTAAGGTCTAAAGAAGCTTTTATTGCTAACCGTTATATTCACGCCTATGACCTTACGCAACGTAGAACTTGCCAGTTTAAAATCATTAAAGCTTCTGCCACCACCGGCATTGCTGAAAAAATGAAGATTATGAGATACTTTCCACCGCGCACCCTCAGCGAAACGGACCGTCCGCTGTTCGATAGTCAACTATCGACTTCCTCGAGTTGTTTGCGGTCTAAAATAGTAGAACGTGTTAATAACACAATATATACTCCCTAGTCTGAAATCAACCATCAACCTCAAACCAATCAGGTGACCTCTCCACCCCCGACCATCAATCAGCCTACCCTGACCCAAGGCACTGAGCAATGTATGCCTTCTACCAATGTAACCAGAGAAGTAACCGGTGATGATGTGTTCTACATCATAACACCGAGGAAATACTTAATAGAAGCTTATTATGCACTCCATGGACGTCATTTGGGGGTCGCCAGTGGTCGCAGCTGCGACCCTTGAGGTCTCCCTTGCTAGCCCTAAAACTCTTTTTTTTTTTAATGATTTTTTTCTTCTTAAATGTAAGCACCAGGACTGTGGCCAGCGCCATGTGGCTCTTTGTTTCTGGAGTGGCTGGCTTTCTTGTTCAGACCGCTTACAAACAAATAGGTGGTTCTAAAAGTGTAACACTTTGAGCAGTGACCCTATGACCCTAAATAAGAAGATAATGAATAACAAATATGTTGTCTTTCTGGAATTTGAAACAATAATTGCTAGGCTCATTAAAGGTTTATGTGTGAATCACTGATTTAGTCGATTCTTAAACACATCAACTCAGCCTTTTATCCTTCCAAGGTCGATAAACGAGTATCAACACAGGTTGGGTGATATTGTATGCATACTTGTTCTAAATAAAATACTTAAGCATAAGTGCTATATCATTATCATTTGGCCCTGGACATCTGCTTACATTCACAGTAATTTGGGCATATGGGCCTATACTCACTGATATTACCGATACATAGGATTATCCATTCTTCTACGAAATGTATATCACATTATAGCGATATTGTAACCATATTTGTTATAGTGTACTTAGGAACAATGCTATGTGATGCCACTTCCTGTTTTGTCAATGGGTAAAAGGCTGTGTTCCATCACTTCCCGTGATGTCACGTCAGGGTGTGGTCAAATGACATTGCTTCCTGTGATGTCATCAGAGGTCAAGGTTCATGTGATGTCTCTTCAGCTTCCCCTGGCATTTTGGTGAAATGACGTCCCTGGTCCAGTGCCGGTACATAGGAGAGGAAAGTGCAGTGCCAGCACACAGGACAATACAGTGCAGTGCCGGCACACAGGAGAGGCAAGTGCAGTGCCAGCACACAACAGAGGAAAGTACATGGCTGGCCGGCACACAGGAGAGAAAAGTGCAGTGCCTGCATACAGGAGAGTAAAGTAAAGTGCAGTGACTGGAAAGAGGAGAGGGAAGTGCAGTGCTGACACACAGGAGAGGAAAGTGCAGTGCCGGCACACAGGAGAGGAATGTGCAGTACCAGCCAACAGGAGAGGAAAGTGTAGTGCTGGCACACAGGAGAGGAAAGTGCAGTGCCAGCACGCAGGAGAATAAAGTGCAGTGCTGGCACACAACATAGGAAAGGCAAGTGCCAGAACAGGAGTGGAAAGTGCAGTGGCAGCCCACAGGAGAGGAAAGTGCAGTGCTGGCACACATGAGAAAAAAGTGCAGTGCTGGCACACAACAGAGGAAAGGCAAGTGCCAGCACAGGAGTGGAAAGTGCAGTGGCAGCAAACAGGAGAGGAGAGTGCAGTGCTGGCACACGAGAAAAAAGTGCAGTGCTGGCACACAACAGAGGAAAGGCAAGTGCCAGCACAGGAGTGGAAAGTGCAGTGGCAGCACACAGGAGAGAACATCCTGTGCTGGTACACAGTAGAGGAAAGTGGTGTGCCGGCACGCAGGAGAATAAAGTGCAGTGCTGGCACACAGGAAACTGCAGAGCAGTGCTGGCACTCGGAAAGTGCTGTGCTGGTATATAGATGAGGAAAGTGCAGTGCTGTCACACCGGAAGTGCAGTGCCGTCACACAGGAGAGAAAAGTGCAGTACTGGCACACAGGAGAGAAAAGTCAGTGCCGGTACATAGGAGAAGAAAGTGCTGTGCTGGCGCACAGGAGAGAAAAGTCAGTGCCGGTACATAGGAGAAGAAAGTGCTGTGCTGGCGGCCAGGAGAGAAAAGTCAGTGCTGGTACATAGGAGAAGAAAGTGCTGTGCTGGCGCACAGGAGAGGAAAGTGCAGTGCCGGTACATAGGAGAAGAAAGTGCTGTGCTGGCGGCCAGGAGAGAAAAGTCAGTGCTGGTACATAGGAGAAGAAAGTGCTGTGCTGGCGCACAGGAGAGGAAAGTGCAGTGCCGGCACATAGGAAAGTGCAGTGCCGGCATAAAGTCCCTGTTTTTTTTTATGACCAATGTGAATAAGGACGGGACTCTGGATGAAAAGTGGGCACTGAGGAGGAGCTTTCATTGTGCACATGGGTGGCCGAAAGTGGGCGGGCACCCATTGGGTGCGTTGACTGTGCAAAGATGGTGGGGGTGGTCCTGCTGCCTCAGAGTCAAGGGAGGGGGAAGCCAGAAGATTTTGTAGAAAGCCGGTGGGTTTTTAGAAAAATGATGGCACTTGCTTATGCAGGGGTTATGTGAGGGCGAACCTTCACAGTCGTGTGCAAAGGGACAGGTGTCCCGTATCTCGCCAGACTTAAATGATCCCTATCATAGAAGCACCTTTGCCTGATCGACCTTATCTAATCTCTCTTATCTCATCGACACGACAGCAACTCCCAGGCACAGCTCACCTGGGCGGCCTGTACTTAAGGGGTGTCCAAAAGCCACCTGGCCTCCTTCAAGACAGGGACACACCTTACCTGGAGAGAAGGTCAGGGTGCAAGGCAGACCCTCCCAGTCCAGGGGCGGCAGCGTAGGATCCGGGTGCGGGGTACGGGGGTAGGCTGATGTAACAGGCCCTGGGATTGGCTAACCGAGCTGAGTAGCCCCCTTCCTCCACAGCTTCCACAGGCTCGCACCTGCTAATCAGTGTCGCCTGGGAGAGATCCTGGTCAATTTCAGTAGTGTGGGGGGTACGAGGGGGGCCAGGCGGGAGGTGGTCTTAATTCCCGTCCATACATTCATTGTTCTATTGATTTCAGTTTTTGAAAACATTTTACATAACAATTTTGTTAGCATAAGTTTTGTATACCTTAAATTAGCATCCCCACTATTCCCAAAATGCCTGACCTAGCTGTTTAACAAATAAACAAGGTAACATTTTAATATATGAGTGGAGATATTTTTTTACATTTCAAAAAATTATGCGAACAGTAACCCGCAACAACATTCTATGGCCAGATTCATAGAAAGGGCGCAAACATACTGCAAAGTCCCTCACACCGAAAACAACTTTGCGCGCTTTGTATATTCATGAAATTAGAGGGGCACCCTGTTAGGCAAGAATTGGAGTAGTAACCCTGTGGGAGACTACACTGCCCTTGTCCTCTTGGTATTAGTCACCCCGCCTATTGGTATAAGCATGCACTACACACGTTGGTAGAGTGACTGAGCAGCCAGGCTTATCTCAAGTGGGGTCAATGTGAGCTGTAGAGCTGAAGCATCGAAATCCACACATGTGAGTATGCAAATAACACTTATACTCAAGGTTTTCTAGTAAAATAGTTATTTATTTATTTAACGGTCAGTTTTAAATAAGCATTCTTTAAAAAGGGCAATGAGCAACAATAAAAATACACTTCAAAATACTCTTTCAGAATCATTTCAAAGCAAGTAGATACTCTTTAGAGATGCTTCATACACACTTCCTACACCCTGGGGTGACCTTCCCTAACTAGGACAGTGATGGCATTTACATATCACTTTTGCACTCTGTAAATTCTGAAGTCTGTGGTAAGAAAAGGTGAAAGGAAGGAAAAGGTTAACAGGACCTCAGAGCATGTGAGCACTTTTTAAATTTCCCAATGAAGTCTAGATAAAACCTTTCAAAGCAATATTAGTTAATAACCAATGGATCACCTATGAGGACAGTCAGAATCAAAGTCAATGGACTAGAAGAGTCTGAAGGGAGCCAGGACAGCCAAAGTCAATTGAAGCCCAGTCTATGGAGCGGAGTCACTTATTAGATAGCAAATAAAGTCTTGCACAACGTTAGAGAGTTTGTTGTAGTAAATCACTGTTGGGCCACAAGCTGTTGCACTTGTGAAAGTCAGAGATGATATCAACTCTAGAAAAGCAGCTACTGCAAATCTCAACTGAGAAGAGAAAGCTACCGACAGAGGTAAGTACTCCTTAGTCTGCACAGTATCTTAGGTTAGAAGAGGAGGATCCAGCTGGCTTCTGTTCTAGTTGCAGTCCTGCAGATCCTGTGTTCCTGGGCCTCAGTCGCGGGGACAAGAGAGAGGATGTCTGGAGGACTCATGCACAGCAGTTCGGAGGTCGGTGGCAGCTACAGGCTCTTTTCAATTCAGCAGCACTTCGCGGTATCAACGTGCGGTAAACGGCACCACCGTGGATCTCGGACACTAGTTGGGCTTACTTCACTCCTTGGGTCCTGCATTCTGGTGAGGTTACTCGAGCTTGGGTCGTCCCGCTTCGGGAGGGTCCTCGGGTGACTCCTGGAGCTTTTGGACGGCTCACAGACATTGCACCTGACTGCAGATTTCTCGACCCCTGAAACTCGGTTCCAGCAGCAGCAAAGAAGTACAGCCAGTTGGGGATGGTCTTCCAGCAAAGTTCATCTCGGGGTTAGTTGGTCCCACTAACCCAAGCGAAGAAGTCGTCCTTTCCGGAGCTTCTCTTGTCGATTCGGAAAAGGAGTTTCAGCACAGCAGCAGGGCTTCACTGGGCAGTTCAATGGTCCAGGAGGACGCAGCAAGCTTCTCTTCATGATTCCTTAATTGGTTTTTCCATCCAGTGGTCGACTCTGTCTTCAGTCCAAGAAGCCTCGCCTTTTATGCAGGTTTCTCCCATTCATAAACATCCTAGCTGTCACACACACAACAGGGTGGCTGTCCTGCAAGGACAGCCAGCCAATCAGGACTGGGTGCATTCAGGTAACCAAGGATACTAAGGACAGGGGAGTTTCGGGCACCTCCCTCACTTCCTGCCCTGCCAGACACACTGGAGCCAGAAGTGTATTCCACTACTGAAGCCCACCAAAGGCAAAAGTAAAAAAGGGGTCAAAGCTAGTTTGGCATGCAGAGTAAAACCCAAGAAAGACCTCACAAATAAGAAATGGTGAAAAGAGAAGACCAGGGCCATTTTGACACAATGGTCACCCATGGGTGCTATACTGCAGCTGATGATTCAGCCTGCGGTAGAAAAGCACAATGGTAGGAAAATTAAACCACTGCCACCGGCCATTTAAAGAAGTGAGGGTACAATTTTACATGAGAATGTAGGATACGGGGCTACTGGGTAGCCCCCCAGCACTCCACATAAGATGGGGTGTGCTGGATCTACAGATAGAAAAGGTAAGTAAAGTCAATTTCACTTTACTATTCTTGGGAACAGTAGTTCTCACAAGAAAAGGTATTGAAACCTTCAGAGAAATCTAAGGGATTTCTCTGTGACACTGCACTGACGGTGCTGTGTGTCACCATACAAAAAGTAGATGCCTATGGAGTTTGTCAGAGTCAAAAAACAAAGAAAACAGATAATCCAAATCAGATCAAAATACATGAGCGAGTGAAAAAAAAGGCTCACTCTCTCAATGGTTAAAATTAAAAAGTCCTAAAATCCAGCAAAAAAGCTAGGGGTCTCTAAGGTTGAAGGGAATTAGCACAGAAATGAGAATTCTCCCTAACACAACCGATGCACATGGATAATCGAGTTGCCCCTGGAAATCCTACGACACGCCCCCACGCAATGCAGATCCAGCCACATAAAGCAACCTTTGCGCAGTCCACATCACCCCATCATTTCCGACAAACGAGACTGGGCGCCAGAGAAAAACCAGCAAGGGCAGCCAGAACGCACCTTTCTGTACTGGTACTAGTAAGATAGAGGCACTTTGCCACTTGCTCTTAGAATGCCGTGTGCTGCGTTGTGCTCGTCATCCTTTCTTCGGTCCCCTTGTTGGGGATTTAAGCGGGCTATCAACAGGGGAGGCATGGAAGAGGGTGTTGGCGTGGCAATCCAGTGCGTGGAGCCAGGGATGTCATTTCGGGGTCAACAGGGGTCGCATTATAGTGATATCGTAACCATATTTTTCGTAGTGTACTTAGGAACAATGTTATGTGATACTACTTCCTGTTTTGTCAAGGCATGAAAGGTTGTGTTCCATCGCTTCCCGTGATGTCACTTGGGGGGCGAGAGGGGTGTCAAATGGCATCCCGTCCTGTGATGTGATCAGAGGTCAAGGGTCATGTGATGTCACTTCCACTACCACTGGCATTGTGGTGAAATGATGCCCCTGCGTGGAACTGGGGGGCTTTACAATTTTTAAAGGGTTTTTGGTGTACCAAATGCCACTATCCCACTAGGATCTCTATATATATATCTATGTATAATTATATAATTGGTTATTCATAACACGCTTAATACCCAAAGGTTTCTAAGCGCCGACTCGGGGATCCAACCTGTGTTGCTCCACGTCGTCCTGCTTTCAAGGCAAGTTGTTGCCCCTGAGCTATCCTCCTATGTACCCCATCCCCATCACTTGTGGTGTGCCACAGGGTTCATGTGTTTCACCAATGTTATATAATATCTTCACTAAGCCCTTGTTTGATGACTTGTACCATCTGGGTATCACCTACACCAACTATGCAGATGATACCCAGATCCTTCCCCCACTCACCGGGGACTATGGCGAGGACCTAGCAATGGTGAACAGAATCTACAGCATCGTTCAGGCATGGATGGCCACCCATGGCCTATGCCTGAATGATGATAAAACAGAGCTTCTCATCCTGGGCACCACACCCCTTCTTAACAGACTAAGCACGAGCTACTCCTCCTTCATTATCAATGAGAACTTCATTCAAGTTGCTAAGGAAGTAAAAACGCTAGGTTTATACTTAGTCTCTACTCTATCATTCACCAAACAGGTAAATACTCTAGCCTCATCAACAGCCTATGCATGTAAACTAATTAGAGCAGACAAACAATTCATATCCCAGAACAGTTACATCACCTTAGCCAGAGCATTGATCATCTCCAAACTAGATTACTGCAACACCCTTTACATTGGAGCGACTAAATCCACTATCAACAAGATACAGATACAGCAAAAGAATGCTCTTCGAGTCGCATTGAATATTCCTAAGAGAGAACATATCTCTGAAACAAGAAGGAAACACAAATGGCTTTCCACTTATGAGAAAATGAGACTTAAAACCGCGCCCCTCGCATACAAATGTCTAAACAACAAAGCCCCACAATACCTAGCAGACAGACTTTCTAGAGCGGCATCTACCAGACAAATGAGACTTGCAAACACTAATACCCTTCAGGTACTCCGATTCAAACGCTCCACTATAGGAGGATCCAGTTTCCCAGTCAAAGCAGCCCAACTGTGGAATGAGCTCCCTACCACACTGAGAATGGAACAATCCTTCACCAAATTCAGGCAAAATTTGATCAGTTGGTTAATAGAGACAAATGACAAATGAATGCACAAACCTGTTCTTGTTTGCATATATTTCTGATCCTGTTTAGAATTGCTATTTCCATTTTGTTAATTTACTAAATTGTTGGATTGTTTAATCCTTTCTCATGAATGACATTCTGTAACCTGTAACCTTGCACTAAGCTGTACGTTTTCTTACCTTCCTGCGCCCTTACGCCCTCTGGTCCGGTGCGCATAATAAATACTAAACAAACAAACGAACTTGGCCTTCTGTCATTGCAGGCCGGAGTGAAGTCGAGGCTTTTGTGTTTGTACAGCAACAAAATTATTTCTCTCCAGGACTCGCTATTTTACGCTATGAAACTATGTATGGAGGGGAAGAGGGGAAGGGGGATCGCCCTCTTTTGTTGCCACATAAGCGAGCACGGGAAATAATGTTAAATAATTTTACCACAGAGAATGTGAAAGCTGTCTTAATTCACCCATTTCAGAACTCCCCGTCTTTGTGAAGCTTGCTTCCTGCTGGAGAAGTTCTGCAGAGAAGGAAAGCGGTCGGCAGTGAGGAGGCCTACTGGCGAGTTTCTAAGGGCATTACGTAACAGAAACACGTGACATTTACTGGTGGAATGTTCTGCCCTCTCAATGGGGAGAAGGGCCTGCTTTAGAAACTTGTTGTTAGTAGCAAAAGAGTTTGATGGTGACCATTTATGGAAGAGATGTTTAGGGGCCGACCCTACGTCAGTTGGGATAGCAGTGTCAGGGTTTTAAATTCCCTGAAGTTAGCAGTGTCCTTGGAATAAACGGTGAACTTGTCTTTCGGAATAATCCGATTTTAACTAAAATAATTGCACATTTTTGTATTAAGAGTTGTACAGTTTGGGAAGTTAAAAGTATTCATTCCAATAATTGTGTCCTTAACATTGTTTTGGTACAATTGGGATTTAAATGTAATGCTGCTGTTGTTTAAGGGGCCGATTCATGGAACAAACGTGCGCCGAAAATCTACGCGTAAGCAGGCGCAAGCAGGCGCAAGCGGAAAAAAACAGGCGCACGCGCACGCGTGAGATACATGGAAGTCCCTGCGCGTGTCTTCCTCGGGATGTGCGCCAAACCCGTGCATGGCGCACACGTCACTGCAACAACCCGAAAGACGTGCGCAACGCGCACAGTGAAAGCGCACACCCTCGGCGCATACACTAGAAACTGGGCGGAACACGGGGCGTAACGCACGGAATGGGGAACAACTCGCGAAAATAAGGGCGTAACTGGGGATGTACTGCAGGGAAGCAGACGGAACGGCCACACGCACCCGAACCACACGTATTCATGGAATCGAATAGGGCAAAGCCACGCACAGCGAAAGACACGCACAAGCCGAAACACGTCCGCCACACGAAGGCAGGCGGTAGCGTCCCTGCGCATTACAAAAGTGGCAACATACAGCAATAGTGCCTGTGCGAGCGGGGCACGTGTATTTCGGGGTTGCGCGGGAAGTTACACACGCGATTGAGCGGGGTACGTGTATTCCGGGGGTGCGCGTGAACTTTCTCACGCGATCGGGCCTGGGGGAGCGGGCTACGTGCATCTCAGGGGTTCGCGTGAACTTTTTCACGCGATCGGGCCTGGGGGAGCGGGCTATGTGTATCTCAGGGGATCGCGTGAACTTTTTCACGCAATTGGGCCTGGGGGAGCGGGCTACGTGTATTTCAGGGGTTCGCGTGAACTTTCTCACGCGATCGGGCCTGGGGGAGCGGGCTACGTGTATCTCAGGGGTTCGCGTGAACTCTTTCACGCGATCGGGCCTGGGGGAGCGGGCTATGTGTATCTCAGGGGATCGCGTGAACTTTTTCACGCGATCGGGCCTGGGGGAGCGGGCTACGTGTATTTCAGGGGTTCGCGTGAACTTTCTCACGCGATCGGGCCTGGGGGAGCGGGCTACGTGTATTTCAGGGGTTCGCGTGAACATTCTCACGCGATCGGGCCTGGGGGAGCGGGCTACGTGCATCTCAGGGGTTCGCGTGAACTTTTTCACGCGATCGGGCCTGGGGCAGCGGGCTATGTGTATCTCAGGGGATCGCGTGAACTTTTTCACGCGATCGGGCCTGGGGGAGCGGGCTATGTGTATTTCAGGGGTTCGCGTGAACTTTCTCACGCGATCGGGCCTGGGGGAGCGGGCTACTGTATCTCAGGGGTTCGCATGAACTCTTTCACGCGATTGGGCCTGGGGGAGCGGGCTACGTGTATTTCAGGGGTTCGCGTGAACATTTACACGCGATCGGGCCTGGGGGAGCGGGCTACGTGTAATCGGGGGCGCGCGGGAAGTTACACACGCGATTGAGCGAGGTACGTGTATTTCGGGGGTGCACGGGAAGTCACACACGCGATTCCATCAGGGTACGTGTATTTCAGGGTGCGCGTGAAGTTCCACACGTGATATCAGCAGGGTACGTGTATTTCAGGGTGCAGGGGAAGTTACACACGCGATTCCATCAGGGTACGTGTATTTCGGGGTGCGGGGGAAGTTCCACACGCGATTTCAGCAGGGTACGTGTATTTCAGGGGTGCACGGGAATTTCCACATGCGATTGGGCCAGTGCGAGCAAGGTACGTGTATTCCAGGGGTGCACGGGAAGTTCCACACGCGATTCCTTCAGGGTACGTGTATTTCAGGGTGCGGGGGAAGTTTGACACGTGATTCCATCAGGGTACGTGTATTACAGGGGTGCGCGGGGAGCACCACACGTGAATTGCACGTGTGGGCCCTCCCAGGTGTTCCCTCTACACCCTCCACGGCCCCTGCAGGTGGCTCACACCACAGGGGCCTACCCTGCACATGTCCTGCAGGCACCCCATCCACCATGGCCATGCCCCCCAGCCAACCCACATGTCAACTTGCACTACTGCCCACCAACGCATGTCCCCCTGCACCCCCAGCCACCAGGGGCACCCTCCACAGGCCCCCACCCATGTCTCCCACCACCCCCACCCCCCAGCCACCAGGGGCAGCCTCCACCAGGCCGCCACCCATGTCTCCCAGCACCCCCACCCCCCAGCACTGTGGGGCACCTGCCAGCAGTCCCCCACTCATGTGCAACTCATGTACCCCTGCACCCCCACCCCCCAGCACTGTGGGGCACCCTCCACCAGGCCCCCACTCATGTCCCCTATCACCCCCACCCCCCAGCACTGTGGGGCACCTGCCAGAAGGCCCCCACCCATGTCCAACTCATGTTCCCCACCACCCAGCACTGTGGGGCACCTGCCAGCAGGCCCCCACCCATGTCCAACTCATGTTCCCCACCACCCCCACCCCCCAGCACTGTGCAGGCCCCCACCCATGTCCAACTCATGTACCCCTGCACCCCACCCCCCAGCACTGTGGGGCACCTGCCAGCAAGCCCCCACCCATGTCCAACTCATGTACCCCTGCACCCCCACCCCCCAGCACTGTGGGGCACCCTCCACCAGGCCCCCACTCATGTCCCCTATCACCCCCACCCCCAGCAGTGCAGGGGCAGCCCCCACCAGGCCCCCACTCATGTCTCCCACCACCCCCACACCCCCAGCAGTGTGGGGCAGCCCCCACCAGGCCCCCACTCATGTCCCCTATCACCCCCACCCCCAGCAGCGCAGGGGCAGCCCCCACCAGGCCCCCACTCATGTCTCCCACCACCCCCACCCCCCCAGCAGTGTGGGGCAGCCCCCACCAGGCCCCCACTCATGTCTCCCAGCACCCCCACCCCCCAGCCACCATGGGCAGCCTCCACCAGGCCCCCACCCATGTCTCCCACCACCCCCACCCCCCAGTCACCAGGGGCAGCCTCCACCAGGCCCCCACCCATGTCTCCCACCACCCCCCCAGTCACCAGGGTCAGCCTCCACCAGGCCCCCACCCATGTCTCCCACCACCCCCACCCCCCACTCCCCAGGGGCAGCCTCCAGCAGGCCCCCACCCATGTCTCCCACCACCCCCACCCTCCAGCCACCATGGCCAGCCCCCACCAGGCCCCCACTCATGTCCCCTATCACCCCCACCCCCCAGCCACCATGGGCAGCCTCCACCAGGTCCTCACAATCCCCAATCATGTGCGTTATGGTCAGCCTCCACAGCCAAAAAGCCCTACCAAGTAACCCATTCACCCACATGGAAATTGAAATTACATGTTACACCCCCAATGTTCATGAAGCTAATGAACCCATGTCCGTCACACACAATGGTTGCAATTGAATGGGAAAACACCCAACATGACATGCATGAAACCAATGAGATGATACCACACAGTGAAGTATGAAAACAAAATTGTATTAAAAAAAATGAATGCAAATGAAATGAAACAAACTACAATGGCAATGAAAAAAAGAGAAGCTGCATGTCCGTCTAAAAAAATCAAAACTACAAATCCAAATCCAAAAAAATGTTGTCCAAAGTCACATTAAAAATAAAATCAATCCAATGAAGAACTATGTACAAAACATCCAAGGGTCCATGAGCCCAACTGAACAAAGGAAACCTACAAAAAACCCTAACTAAAATGCAACTATATACAAAAAGTGGAGCAGTGTCCGTCGACTCCAAATCATAAGAAGAAACAAAGGAAACGTAAAACTAAAGAACTATATAAAAAGGCAGCGGGCAAGTCCAGCGGCTCACTCCGTGGTGTTCCGGGCCAGGGCATCATCGAACTCCTGTTTGATGTCCCGGAGGCGGTCCTGTTCCATGGCCCCGAGGGTCCGCAGGGACGATGCCGTCTCCTCCTCCAACCCCCTGCGGATTGCCTCGAGGCACTCGGCCCGCCTCAGGGCCCTCTGCATGGAGTTCTCCGCCCTGACCATTGTGAGCCGCGCCTCTTCCGCCCGCCGCCGCTCCGCACCTATCTGCTGGCCCAACCGCTGCCACACAGAAGACACACCCCGTCCTGGGTCAACCTGCCCTCCGCCCGATGCCTGCCCCTCCGATGTTGAAGGCCCCAAGCCTTCATGGCTCCCACCACGTTGCTGCTGTGCCTCTGCCCGTGCACTGCCTCCTGCTGCCTGCACATCCTCCGCCGGCTGGGGTGCAGTTGTTGATGTGGCCACCCCTGCTGGACGTCCGACTCCCGACTGTGGCAGGGATGCCTCCTCCACCAGCCTGGCCGCACCGTCAGAGGCAGCTCCACAGGGCACCCAGGTGACTGATGGGTGGGAAGATGGCACAGAGGACGACTGGCGCGTAGGGGGTCCAGTTGAGGAGGGGGTCAGAGCAAGCCCCATCAGACGGAGGAATCCGGCCTGGGTGACCTGTCCCAGCAGGCTGACGTGGTCAACGAGCCATTCGAGATGACGTGCAGTCTCTCCATGAAAAGACTGCAGGTCACCTCGCATAGCCCGTTGACGCAACGCCACACCAGCCAGGACAGGCTCAACCCGGACCTGGATAGGCACGTCCACAGGCAGAGGAAGGCCAGTTGACGTGAGCTCATCCCCAGCCTGAAAACGGGTCTGGACGTAGGCATCCCTGCTGGTGCAAGATGATGCAGGGACAGGATCGGGGACAGGATTGCACACAGGCACCTCCGCGGCGGCCTGTGCTGCCTCCTGTCCCTGGTCCTGCACTGCACCACTAGCACCAGTGGGATCCCCACCTCCAGACCCCGTCTCTGGTGCTTGCACGGCCTCCTCCTCCACCAAACCCCCCACCAACCTGGATGACTCCGTGCCATCTTCCCCTGTTGGGCCTTGTGGGGTCCCAGCTGCCCCTTCTGCTGCCGAGGAGTCCAATTCCAACCTCCGCCTCTTGGACCTCCCCCCGGCAGCTGCGGCCTGGGACGCGGCACCAGACTCCTCACTCCCCGACGAGATGACAACCTGGGAGGGGAGCCAGGCCTTGCGTCTCCGGCTGGCGGTGGGATCCCCGCCGCTGTGCTCCACAGCACCTTCTCCGCCCTCTTCATCAGTTGACGCAGCAGACAGGGAGAAACAAAACACAGGCATCAGGGCACTGTACAATGGACACATACACACATGACAGTTGTACATGAGTGGCATTGGCAAACCTCAGACATGTCATCACAATCCCCAACACACATGTTATTACAACTCGCACACATGAGCCATACCACAGCCATATCGCAACTGCCACCACCATCCATACACATACAACAGCATGAGCAGCCAAAGGTGAGCCAGACATCACATGCAACACAGGTAGTGCACCACACATGTACACACACCACCACACTTGCATGCATGTGTACACCTCTGCCAAGTGTCGCACTGTTCAGATGGGCATCCATGTCACATCTGCCAATCAGGCTTCCACATACCGCTGTCACATGCATCCATGTTGCATCACTGTTGCACCCTTGTCAAATACACACACATGCACATGTACACAGTGCTGATACATGCAGCCGAAAACAACATACATGCGTGACATCACGGACATGTCTACTTACATACACATTCATCCAAACATGTGTGCCCACACAACTGCATTTGGCATGCAAGCCTACACACACAAGCACCATCCATGTCTCACACATTACAGCCCTCGCATGTGTCAGCCCCACGGCCCTGTACACCCCCACCCATACTCGACCCCATACAAACAGATGTGCAACCTGCACACTACTGAATAATCACCACACGCACTGCTCACAATCAGGATGCATGTACACTCACCGCTCGACTCCAGACGGGTTTGCTTCTCTAGGACCTGGACGTGGAGTGCTGGGGATATGGGTTCCAGGACCCTCATCTGTTCTTCCGACAAGTGGCCCCGGCGCCCCTTGGCATCCGCTGCCTTCAAGAGGCGCCGGGCCTTGTTCAGGGTCCTGGACCTGAAGTCCTCCCAGCGCTTCCTGACATGTTGTAAGTCGCGGACTGCCCCCCCCCCTCCGCGTTGATGGCAGTCACGATGTCAGTCCAGATCCGAGTCCGTCCTTCCTCGTCGGGGCGGGAACTTCCGAAGAGGGCATCATACTGCCCCAGGACTTGCTCCACCAGGACACCAACTTCGGTGCCCCTCTGCCTCTCTGGCCGCGGGTTGTCAGTGGTCACAGATGGTGTTTGCCCCGACATGACAACCCCAGAGGCAGGAGTGGGTGGGCAACTGGGTCCTGGGGCTGGGCTGTGGAGCGATGGAATCCCAGTCGGGAGTCTTCGGTTCCAGCAGGGGTGGTCACAGCAACAGCACCCCTGGCTGATGTGCAGGCAGCAAATGGCAGGGCACGTGGGCAGCAGGCAGTCAGGCAGCAGCAGATGGCAGGTGGGAGCGTGCTCGGGGCTCTGGGGGGCAGTAGTTCGGCCTTCTGGGCCGGAGCGTGGTCTTCCATGTGCTTACGCGTGGCCAGCTTGATACGGAGTGATTTGGCACGTGAAAAATCTGCACGTCAGCGTGTAATTCGAGGAAAGGCCCTTAGCGCGTAAGCACATCTGCACGCATACGCATTTTCATTGGACAGAAGGCCCCTCAAGCGCAAGCGCCCCTGTGACGTGACGCGTACAGACGTGCATGGCCATTTCAGCGCGCGTGAAAAACTGCATGTCCGCGTGTAATACGAGGAAAGGGCCCATGCGCGTAAGCGCGCGTGGAAAACTGCACGTCCGCGTGTAATACGAGGAAAGGCCCTTAGCGCGTATGCACAGCAGCACGCATATGCGATTTCATTGGACCAAAGGCCCTTAGCGCGTGAGCGCGTCTGTGACGTGACGTGCGCAGGTGTTTCACTCATTGCACGTGATGACAGAACACACGTGGATTTCCACCAATCGCGTGTGGAAATTCCCGCGCACCCCTGAAATACACGTACCCTGCTGAAATCGCGTGTGGAACTTCCCCCGCACCCTGAAATACACGTACCCTGATGGAATCGCGTGTGGAACTTCCCGCGCACCCCTGAGATACGCGTACCCTGCTCGCACGGGCCCAATCGCGTGTGGAAATTCCCGCGCACCCCTGAAAGACACGTACCCTGCTGGAATCGCGTGTGTAACTTCCCCTGCACCCTGAAATACACGTACGCTGCTGATATCGCGTGTGGAACTTCACGTGCACCCCTGAAATACACGTACCCTGCGGAAATCGTGTGTGTAACTTCCCCTGCACCCTGAAATACACATACCCTGCTGATATCGCGTGTGGAACTTCACGCGCACCCCGAAATACACGTACCCTGATGGAATCGCGTGTGGAACTTCCCGCGCACCCCTGAGATACGCGTACCCTGCTCGCACGGGCCCAATCGCGTGTGGAAATTCCCGCGCACCCCTGAAATGGACGTACCATGATGAAATCGCGTGTGGAACTTCCCGCGCACCCCTGAAATACGTGTACCCAGCTCGCACGGGGCCAATCGCGTGAGGTACTTCCCGCGCACCCCAGTGATACACGTAGCCCGCTTGCTGTGCTGGTACAGGGTTGGCGCAGCCCTTTGCGCTGGATTGGGTATATTGATGGCTTTTCCCTGCGCGAGAGGCGTTCTTGGGGGCGTAACTGGCGCTGCTGCAGGGTCGCTGCGCCACTGTGCGCCACGGCTGGTTTTGGTGGCTGGAATCCATGAATACGCTGTGCGCGGAAATGGATTTTAGCGCACGCGGCTGGCGCAGGGATTCGCACGCGCACACTGTGCGCCAGCCGCATGCGCCACTTGTGCGCTGGATTCTATGAATTACCCCCTAAATGTGTTAAGTGTTTTTTTAATTCATTGAATGTAATGTTGATTATTTTAACTGCTCCTTCCTTTTTTGGGTCATAAATTGTAAAGGTGTGTTAAACAGACCTCAAGAAAAAAATTAAATTAAAAAGAAAGTAATATTCCCTACTTGAAAGAAAAACGGAACACAAGGATTGGTAGTTTGTGTACCAATTATGCGACAGATTGTATAATCTTTATACGTTTATGTCATGTGCTTGTAATAGTCTTTTTATACTATGTGCTGTTTGTAATTGCACGTTTTTATATCTGTGATATTTTGTGAAAAGTCTGATGAACTATTTGCACAATAAATAAATAATAAAGAGACTACTGTTCTTCCCCCACCTGGGATTAACCCCCAGTTACTGCATCTGCAGTATCTTTGGGTTTAAATGGAAACTGTTCATTAGTTTAAAATATGTGCCTTGTTCATACTTTATAGTCAGTATTTTATTTTGATTGATTTGTAATTCTAAATGCTAAGTTAGCAATTTTGCTTAACCCCATTAAATTCAAGGTAAAATAAAAAAAATCAAAAGCAATATTTTTTCTCGAAAATCACTGACCACCATAATGTTGCCACCAGCAGATGAGCCCAATAACCCCTTCACGAGAGGAAGGACCAGCAGAAGGCTTCTTCAGGAGGGGGTGCACAAGGGGGTGCTTGAGGAGATAGGAGAGCATTCCAGTGGCAAAAGAGTGATTGCAGAAAGGCTGGAGCAAGAGTGTCAATGGGGTACCTGCTTGGATGACACTTTCATAGATCAGACTTGTCAAAAAACATCGTCAGGAGTGAACATGGAGAAAGAGGAGAGAGGAGGAGGAGAGGGAAAGGTGGCCAGAGACGGGCCGTGAGAGGTAGAGGGAGAAGAAAAGGAGAAAGAGGACAGGATGTCCTGAGCTTTAGTGGTGAAGTGAGAAGTGACTGCCATGCAAAGGACCTGGGAAGGAACAGGAGAGGTAGAGACTGCAGCAGGATTGGCCAGCTCCTTGCAGATTTTGAAGAGCTCGGACCGGTTTTTAGAGGCCGTAGAGTAGCAGGCTTGGAGGCAAGCTCTCTTCTTGGACAGGACAGAGAGTCTGTATTGACACCTGGGGGACAGAGAGCATCAGGTGGGAGGAGAGAAGAAAGTGGTCAGTCAAAGAGAAAGGAGTGGTCAGAGGGTTAGAGAGGGGGATATCTGAAGAGATGAGAACATCCAGGGTGTGCCTGGCAAAGTGTCAGGCCAGACGGTGAAATAAAAAGGGAGAGTCGCAGAGATTACGAAAGAGCCCTGAGGAGGGGTTAGTAGCATCCAGATGGATGTTGAGGTTTCTGAGGAGAAGAAGTTGAGAAGTAGAGGCCAGGAGAGAGGAGGAAAGGTCGGCCGATTCAGAGAGGAAGAGGGCGACCTCACCAGGTGGCCTGTAAATGGCGGCCACAGTAAGAGAGAGGCCGCAGAGATAGCGAGCCTGCAGACCAGGCATTCAAAGGAGGAGAAGGTCTGCGTAGGAATGACAGAAGCAGGGATCCACTCTGGGAAGACCAGAGCTACTCCACCTCCTGGTTGGTGGTTTCTGGGTTCGGAAAGGATCTTGTAGGATTGTGTAACCATCAGGGAGGAGAGTGTAAAAAACTTGTGACAGAGCTGGCCATGAACCATGTCCTGGTGAGACCGAGGACTTCCAGATGAAGTTCATGGAGTAGGCAAATGTCGGAGGAGTGTTTGACAGCAGAGAGAGAGTTGAGAGTTGCGACGTCTAACATATGCCATATTTGAAAGACTTCAGTGGAGAGGTACTGGCTGAGGTATGCCCTGTGGAGCTGGTAGAGGGGCCTGAGAGTGGGCAGAGGAGGAAGAGAGAGATGGCAGAGTAGTCGGAGAGGATGAGGAGGGTGCCAAAGATGGGGCGGAGGAAGAACATGGCAGAGTAGCCAGAGAAGATGAGAATGGTTCCAGAGAGGTGGCCGGGAGAGGGATGTAGCGGAGGAGCCAGAGAGGTATAGGTAGGAGTAGCAGGGGAAGGAAGGAAGTTGATAAGACGCGGGAAACACCTATCAAAAAGAAGGAGATTGGGCTGAGGGCTCTGGTCCAAGACAGTGCCATGTTGACTGTATGTTCTTCTCCCTCTCCTCCACCTGCGCTCCTTCCTTGTCTTACACTGCACTTGTAGTAAGGCTGTCAGGCCAAGTTGCTAGCTATTTTTGCAAGATCATTTGGAAATTTCAAGTCCTAAGAATGTCTGTGTATTCTCCTGTTCCTGTCCTGTCTTGAAGCGCTTTGAAGCACTTCAGCAGTGTATAAGCGGTCTATAAATAAACAATTACAGTTTAGATAGACATTAAAGATGGTCTTAGACGAGTGGAAGGGGGCCATGAGGACCTCCCAATTAGTGCCACCATTAATGGGAGAGGAAGAAAAAGGGGAGAGAACAGAGACCATATGAAGGGTCCACAGGGCTGGAGAGGGAACGACAAAGAGGATGTCCGTGAGGGGTTGTCTGTCTGGAGGAAGCACTGGTGTAGGTATTAGTGATAGGAAGGCCTGGGTTGGAGACCAGGATGTCCCTTTTGAACGTCTTCCTCCCAGACTTGGTGAGAGGGGTAGGATAGGAGATAGAGTAGCAGTTGGAGAAGATGGGGGAGACGGAGAGCACCATAGAGGGTGGTAAGAGGGAAGTAGGATGAGGACTTGCATTTACTCTGTGACTTTCTGTAGTATGGGACAATGTGCTGAGTCAGCACTAGGTCGTCATGCAGGTGTGAGCTATGCAAGCGCCAGTAGCACAAGAGAACACTTTCTGTCCTTTGAAATTGACCAGTTTCTAGATGGAAGAACTTGGGCCGCATCCGGCTACACTTTGAGGGGCGGGTCCTTCCCCTTCTTGAGTTACAGATTTCCAGTTTAGGTATTCCCCTGGCTAATCTCTAGCATTGTGTGACATATTAAGCGTGCATAGAAATGGGTCTATTTGCAGTTTTACTTTCGCTTTCGCTAACATGTAATACCCCAGGTCTAATCCGAGTAGCGGGGATTAGAAACCGCAGCAGCTCAGGTTTAAGGAACAAGTGGAGTTCTCAGGGCCAGAGAAAGGGGGGGCATTTAATCTTGAATGGGCTCCCTGCTCTTGTGCCCTCCCCTTAGCCCATAATTAAACTTTTAAAAGAAGTTTCAGAATGAATAACATCTCACCTCATCTGATATTTATATTGCCAGAAGGCCTGTACAATGTGAAACTCACAGGGATATACACAAGTGTGCACATTAGTGCATCGTCAGTGCTCTTAATGCCAGCAAGAGGATCATTACCATGTAATCCAGGAAGCGAGGGCTGTCAGGGTGCTGTACATAGGAAGGTTGGGCGCAATGCAAACAACAAACAAGCCCAGGGTTCAAAGATGATTTAAGTGGTATATGAAATGGAGTGGGCCCTGACAACTCACCAAACAATAAGCTGGGTTTAAGAAGTGTCTGGGTCGGTATAACCTGCATTGATCGATCACAATTGACCTTTTGACACAATTGACCGAATTTCAGTGGTCCTAATATATATATATATATATATATATATATATATATATATATATACATATATATATATAGTGGGTTGGTTTGGGTTTATAATAATTTAAGGGGATTGGGTGGGAGGATGCGGGGGGGGGGTTTGGAATGGGTGGAGGGTTGCAGGAGGTTTCCCCCGCACATATTTCCTAATTGACCTTTTAAATTCGGTCAATTGTATAAAAGGTCAATTGTGAATCGGTCAATTGTAATACGACCCATTCATATACAACCTCTGGGTCACCCTAACAACCATTAACAACTTAGGAACCTCTAAAAGGCATGTGGCTTATACAACTAAAGGAGTGGCCTAATAGATGCCGACAGGTCATGAAAGGGAGACAAATCTAATTCAAAGGGTTTGTTGAATATCATTTAATTATGAATTGTTGGAGTCGTAGATCACTGTCAGAGAGTACCTCGAGGTTGCGAGCTTCGGGTGAGGGATGTAGAAGGCCGACAAGGAAGGAGATGGGGTGGGGAGGGTGGGGCCCACATTAGAGACTTGGGGATAAATCAGGGAGGGTGGGGCCCACATTAGAGACTTGGGGATAAATCACTTCTGTGTTTGAGGATCAGCCAGATTTTGAGGGATTTTCCGAAGATGCGGCGCCCTGTCTCTGCGCGGATTCTCCTGGGAATTGAGCGCTATGCTTGATACATAGGAAGCAGATTGTCACTCCTCAAGGCCCTCAGCTCATCAAACTCTGAAGGCTGAGGGGCCACGTTGACCTTGCCAGAAAGCGGACTGCAAATCAGATGCATAGACACAGGCGTTGCTAGGGGGGGCATGAGGGCGCTACAGCCCCTGTTATTTTGGTTGTAGCCCCGGATAGAATCTCAGGAGCTACAACCAAAAGGCTAGCTAGCCCTGAGTCCTGACAGTTCCGACATTAGCGTAGCCCCAAGTCTTTTCCACACCTAGCAACACTCCTGTGCATAGGTTATGTGTGTCGTGGCAATAACAGGATCCGCCTCTGGGGAGCAGCTTCGGGAACCTTAAGCCGAGTCAATCCAACTGGAATTCAAGCTACATTGCACCCCCTTGAGGACATTGCAAGTCCATCATGCAACTGTCAGAAAAAAACAGACACAGGACTTGATCTCAGGTGGAGTTGGTTTGTAAAATCTTTGGCAGTGAAAGCCTGTCTCTAAATAATTTGCTGGTGCGGCCGATTACGAAGGCATGACTAAATACATTGTTAATTGTCTCGCCTCCTTTCTCAATTCTGCCATTTTTCCAGATAGTGTGGCAGGTCTCCTCGGTGTTTAGCTGGTTTTGTAATTGTTTGATAGATGTTGTATTCTGTTGTTATGTTTACGGTTGTTAATCCAATCACAAACCCATAAAAGAGTTTGAGTTTTTTGCAACTTGTCTAGTAAAAAGGTTGAATCAATGCCCAAATTTTCCAATACACTTCGGCAATTGTACTCAAAGTTTCATAAAGCCTTTGAGTTTTTAAAAAATGAAAATACAATGCAGATTTTCATATAGAGTTTTTAATAGCGCATAATATTTTTTATAAAAATCAGTAACACTTGCCATGTTACATGGCTTAGCAAATGGACCAGACTAAGTTAATTTCGAGTGATTGTTACCAGGAGCCCAGGTGGAAGGGAAAATACTCTCCTCCAGATAAGTCCCTTGAGTATGTTCAAGAATGACCAGTCTGAGTTCAGCATTCATTGCAGACCATATAGTAAGGTAGGGACTAATTTCTGTTTCCATTATTCAATCAATGGTATGTGACAAAGTCTTCCCTTCTTCTTGTGTTTTTCTGATTTGTGAAGTGTATGTTGAAATGTTATCTTAGGCGCGATCCTGGTACTGTTATATTTGGTCTCTTATATAAAGCAAACCCTAGATATTTTTTTTTTCTGATGTCTCAAGAGGTATGCCATCCAAGTACCAAGCAAACATAGGCTTTTTCCCCTTAGTGAAAAACATTATTCTCAATGTTATGGAGCTAGCCACCAAATCCTGTCTAGTTATGAATATAACCAGTTTATTTGATGAACGCTGTAAATCAATCGGTGTTGCATCGAAGATACTTAAATCATCTGTGCATTCTCATTACCAATCCTTGGTTGAAAGTAACGAGCCAATCAGAAATATTCCCCTAAATCAGAGATGCAAAGGTCAAACAAAGCAAGGGTCAATACGCAACCCTGACGTAGACCACAAAATGTTCGATAATAGGTCCTCACAATTTACCATCACTTGTATGTTATTTCCATTGTGTAATAATATCAGAATTTTCAATAAACCCAGGGGTATTGCCCAGTTTTGTAACTTTTGCCATAATAGATCTACATTTACACAGTCGAATGCATTTGTTTGGTCTACGCTAGCAAATTTTATTGGTATACCACCCTTAATGCAGGCTTGTCATTGAAGTAAAGATAATCGAAATCCATTTAGTGAGGTTCCCATATTCTTACAAATCTCGTTTGATATCCGTGTAGCCAACAGGTCTTATCAGCCAAGACATTTAAGTCACGTAGGATTAAAGCTGCAACTACTTTACTGGAGCAATCCATTAGGACGATCAGTCTGTAATTTTTAGGAGACGCCCTGTCGCCCTTTTTATATATTGGGATCACGATGGAATTCATCCAAGTATTTGCAATCTTGGGATCAACCACCTCGACAGCATACGTGGGTCTCCAGTGTGGAGATTCAGGAAGCAAGGCGGATGGGGAAAGGCCATACGGGTGGAAGAATGGTCGTTGTTGTAATTTGTAACTTGTTGAATCAATAAAAATGGTTTATAAAAAATAATAATGCATAACCTTTAGCTGCTCTTGAAATATAAGGTATTGGCAGAGGACTTGCTCCCACAACTGAGAAAAAGTTGAGTTAAAAAAAGAAATTGGAATCGTGTTAGTATACATTGCGCTTTTAAATCGATCTAACAATCATCTTCCCCATAAGTCTGGTTGCTCCTTAAGGAATAGTATTGAAACGGTTCCATGTGATAATGTCCCCGCAAAAAATGTCGCCATGCAAGATGGCACCGTTCTTTTGCAGAGACATTATCATAAGCAACCCCTGCTCCCATTTACCCCATATATTGTTCCCGGCGTCTATATGTATGGCGATATTATATACAGGGGCAATATTACCTGATACCATTGAAACACCACCTGGTCCCTTGTAACTAATGGTCTTCCTTAGCTATAAAAGAGGGTACATCCCCAGCAGATCTGAAATAATACCATTTTACCAAGTTATGGATTTGAAAGGATGGAATCCTATTGCCTCAATTGTGTATTGACTTGCAAGGTATTTTTCTCATTTACCAGTTGCCCAAAAGGTGCTGAGTTACCCTGTCAAATACCTTTGAGCATTGTGGGGTTTATATTCAACCCCAAGACAAAGGCAAGCTGCATCTGGCTGACTGGGGCCTAAAAGTACAGAACACTGAAAGCAAATTGTGGCCTGCAGGCCACAAGGCAAGCATGCAGATTTGAACTGCCAAAGATCTCACCAGTCTTGTCAGGGAAATAAAAGTAAAAATGAAGAGTGCCCTGTGTTTGAATGACAATGCCGAAAAGAAATGAAACTATCTTCCATCACAGATCAGTGAGACACTGAAATGCACTTTTCAAAAAAGAAAGATGCCATGGAAAAATGGGGGCATTCTACAGCATGGAAGTGACCATGTACAGAGGGAACTCCATAGCCAGAGTCATTCTAATAGAGTTTATAATATACAGATGGATATGGGGCAAGAGAAATGCATTGGTGTGATGCAAGGCATTGAAGTAAACTTGCATGGTGGAAGGCATTTTAAAAAGCACCATGTTCTGTTATTATAGCTGATTTAAAAACTGGTGTTTAACCCCAAAGGCTTTTCCCCATTCGACTCAAAGTCCAAGCACTGCTCGTCCTCCCCCTACACTGATCAAACATTTGGGAATGTCTTTGAAGCTGCAGCAGAGGTAGCAAAGGGGACAGAGCTGTGCTTGTGAAAGGTTTTATGGTGGTGATGTAACCCACATTGTGAAAACAGAAGACCCAGTTAATGGATGTGAACTCTGAATCATTCTCAAGAATTAACTAAAGTTCGTGGTCCCTGGACCAAAGTTATAACCTGAAATGTGTTTATGTCTTCTCAGAAAGATTTACGGAGTGTAGAGTTGGGAAGATGGTGGCTTATTGAATTAGATATCTGAATCTTGGGACAATGGGCCGCATTACAAATTTGCTGTGTGGGAAAAATGTGGTGGTAATTCCGTTACTGCCACTTTTCCTGCACCTCCAAAGTACATGTTTGCCGGTGAGGTGACCTGATTTACCTCCAGCAAAGAGCTGGAGATAAGTCAGGCACACCACTGGCAAAAAACAGCTGGTATTACCAGTGCTGTTAATACCTGCAGATCAGGTGCCGTTAACAGTAAAACCATTTGCTGGTATCCTATTCTATTATATTCTACAGAATTGTTGTTAAGTGCCAGCTCTCCCGCAGGACTCAGAGTGCTGACAGACTATACAAACGTAAAACATAAAAAATGCAGCAGGAGGCCAGAGGACTGTGTCAAAGTGAGGTACAAAAAAGAAGTGAAAGTTACCACCAGGTAATTACCACCAGGATACCGGCAAACAGGTAATGAGGGAAAATAACTTTTACACTTTTTGAACAAAACACAAAAATGTGTCATTTGCACCTGCAACCACGTGCCGATATGGGACACAGCACATTACGTCTGACACGGTCAGACCAATTAAAAAATATATGGTTTGTGACTCTGATTGGTGAATTGGAAAAAGTTATTTTGTAGATTTATTAAATTCATAACTGGAATGTTCAGACAGAAAGGTACACGAGAAAGAGGCTAGATTTTTTCAAAGGGGAGGAGAAATAGATGTCCAATCCAAAATTATGAGCCAAAAAGTGGCACCTGAAAATTTTGAAACTTTGCTGGGGTGATTGAGGATTTAAAAGGAGACACACAATGGGAAGAAGGTTTTTTTGCCGTTGTGAGGATTAGAGCTCACTAAAAACAGGAGAGCTGTCTGAAATGATCTGAGCTGTCTAAACTGACTGGAACGCTATAATATAATTGGATGAAAAACAAAATGAGGTAGATTAGACCAGGAGCAAAACTACAATCTGGAGAGAACCTGGAGAGGCAAATAAAAGGGATGGATTCTGGAGGCCTCCATGACTGAACCTGGAGAGGCTGTCTAACCAAGTCCGTATGTTTTCCCTGAGTATCCAGAAAACTTGAAGACGTTCCCTGAGCACTAACCCAGAGATATTCCATGTAAGTAAACATGTCCAACAGAACCAAGTCTTGTGAGGACCTGTTTGATGTAATGCTTTCCCCTTAGTGATTAGGTGGGCAGATCAATTAGTTCCTTAGCATTTAATGGCGTCCCTTCCCCACACATTCTGAATACTCACAAGGCATAGTAGCTTCGGCTGTCCCTTCCCCATCCATATTTTTTTTTATTTAATTCCAGTGCTATCCCCATGTTCCCTCCTTTATGCCCAGTGGGCACATTGAAACAGAATGGGTTTCCTGTATAAGCGCCTAACAAGCAAACAATAAATAAATAAAATATGTAAATAATAATTTAAGTCCCATATAGTCAAAGAACAAGGGGTGAGCTCGGGGGAGTTCGAAACCTCCGATCTCTCTCTTAGCGCAGAAAAAAGGAATAGTCATTTAAAATACGTGGAAACCCCTTACCTTATTGTAGTGAACTCCAAAATCCCCTAAAGGGAAGGAGTGCATTCATAAAAATGAAATGACTAACTGTTCACCATTCCTCAGACCCTGCCTGAAAGTTTCAATGGTAAACTGAATCGCTGTGTTTGCGGTACAGGAACGCGTCTTGCCAAGTTCAACAGCAAAGTTTCTGATTTAAAAGCACGCTCTCTACAGAGAGTAAGGACGAGGCTCATGATTGTTGCATAGTGGTCATGAGTAAGGACGAGGCTCATGATTGTTGCATAGTGGTCATTAGTACCCGGCGAGGGTTAAAGCACACTCTCTACAGAGAGTAAGGACGAGGCTCATGATTGTTGCATAGTGGTCATTAGTACCCGGCGAGGGTCAAAGCACGCTCTCTACAGAGTGTAAGGACGAGGCTCATGATTGTTGCATAGTGGTCATTAGTACCCGGCGAGGGTCAAAGCACGCTCTCTACAGAGAGTAAGGACGAGGCTCATGATTGTTGCATAGTGGTCATTAGTACCCGGCGAGGGTCAAAGCACGCTCTCTACAGAGAGTAAGGACGAGGCTCATGATTGTTGCATAGTGGTCATTAGTACCGGGCGAGGGTCAAAGCACGCTCTCTACAGAGAGTAAGGACGAGGCTCATGATTGTTGCATAGTGGTCATTAGTACCCCGCGAGGGTCAAAGCACGCTCTCTACAGAGAGTAAGGACGAGGCTCATGATTGTTGCATAGTGGTCATTAGTACCCGTCGAGGGTCAAAGCACGCTCTCTACAGAGAGTAAGGATGAGGCTCATGATTGGTGCATAGTGGTCATTAGTACCCGGCGAGGATCAAAGCACGCTCTCTACAGAGAGTAAGGACGAGGCTCATGATTGTTGCATAGTGGTCATTAGTACCCGGCAAGGATCAAAGCACGCTCTCTACAGAGAGTAAGGACGAGGCTCATGATTGTTGCATAGTGGTCATTAGTACCCGGCGAGGATCAAAGCACGCTCTCTACAGAGAGTAAGGACGAGGCTCATGATTGTTGCATAGTGGTCATTAGTACCCGGCGAGGGTCAAAGCACGCTCTCTACAGAGAGTAAGGACGAGACTCATGATTGTTGCATAGTGGTCATGAGTAAGGACGAGGCTCATGATTGTTGCATAGTGGTCATTAGTACCCGGCGAAGGTCAAAGCACGCTCTCTACAGAGAGTAAGGACGAGGCTCATGATTGTTGCATAGTGGTCATTAGTACCCGGCGAGGGTCAGTCAGATTGGTACAAATAGCACTAACGGTACTAATAGCTACAGAACCAGAGGAGGGGAGTCCTCCCCAGTCTGGTAATGCCCCTAGGGCTATTTTAATGCCCTCGCCTCGCTCACTTTATAATGGCTTGTCAGGGGGAGAACGATGGTCTGGAGGGTTGCTCAGAGCAATGCCAGAGGTTACGGTTAATTCTAAGCCTTGCCATCATCCCGTCTTTGGTCGGGCGACTCATGACGCGCACAGACATCTAAGTCTGCAGCTATTATCAAGTGAGGAGAACAGATGTTTGAATGAACAGATAGTAAAACATCATTCATTATGCCAGAAGGTGTCATCTTATCTAGTAGTGCCGGGTTACCATATATCCATTCATTAGTGCGAGTCCGACCCTCCCTATAGGCGAAAAAAGGGAGGCCGGCTGGACCCCAAAGTATTTCTAATTGCAATTATAAGGTCACCAGAGGGTCTACCCAAAAGACCCTCCTGCGCTTCTTTGTAAGATGACAGTCTAGCCGTCTAGGTGTGGAATTTCCTGGCACCAAACCTTCTGCAAACATATCATATCAAAATGATGCAGACAAGGACAAGAGGCATGTGGGCTGAATACATGGCCTCTGGTATTGCACTGGTTACCATCACCCCATCTACTGGTAGTCATGTATCGACCATCTGCACCTATCCCAGTGCCCACAGCTCATAGGGTCAAGTCCCAGAATCTCATCATCTTGATATGATGAAATGAGGACCATTGTGTGGGACTCGCCTATGTGGGCTCTCACTCTGGTCCAAGTCCCGGGGCCTCCAGTCTACACGAAGCCCCTTCTGCACACCTGTGGGGAGCGCGCTTGATGGAGGCACTGGCACAGGAGGTGATGGGCATGAGTGAAAGGAGCTCGGAACGGGAGGATCTTCTTCTGCTATGGAGGGAAAGGTGAAGCGGAATGAATGGGTTGGTTGGGCGGCCATTGCAAAGCCTTGGCTCCCCCGTCACTGCCACTCCTTTCATCCCAAGATGACTTAGCGGAGCTGAAACGACCTCCACATTGCTGCTATGCGGACCACCCGTTGCCCAGGAGGGGCTGGTGATAGGGACTCATTTCTACGGAGTGGGTTGCTGTGCGTTAACCTGTGTTGTCGCATGCAATGACAGACGGGTGCTCATGCTGCAGGTGGGGCGCGTTACTGCCGTGCCACGGACATAAGAAGTGCAGGGATGTGCCCTGCTGTGCAGTGCTGTGCAGCCTGCACGTTGCTCTGCTGCAACACGCCCCAGGGCCCGGGCTCCGGCTGTGATAGACAGGCGTTCCCACACCTCAGTGTGCCCCCCTCGCCCCCGCAGGATACCGGTGTGCACCTGCCCCCGGGTTACCTTTATCTGGCCACTTCCCGCCTTCCCTGACCCCACGGCAGCCTCGGGGTGACAGCAGGGGCTTCCCACCACCTCCGAGGCGTCTGCACCGCCCACGTATACCTCCTGGTCTCAGACGGGTGGGTTTCTGTGGAAGTGGCTGCTTTCTGGGACATGCAAACCTTAATTTATTAGGAGAAAAACGAAACTACAAGTCCCAGAATGCAAGGAATCAAACTTGGAGCCCGTAGCAACTTGAGTGGTCAGATGCTGACGCTTGTCTTTTTTTGGAAGTTACTAAGGGGCGCAGGGACAGCGTCATGACCTTTCTACACTTTCAAATGAAAGGGCCCTTGAGGCGGGGGTGGGCAGCAACTGCCCTCATGCTGCTGGTCAGTAATCTTATAGCACGGCAATATTTTAATATCTCTGTGTTCGTTTCTGGGGTTTCAAATGTGCGTTTTGCAGAGCCTGCTTTTCAAGCTGCATTTTCTTTTGCCACGAGATAAACAGAAGTGTTATCACCTCATAACATGGGTTCCTCTACTTCATCGCCTTGCTGACAAAGAAGGAGTTATAGCTATTCTGATGGCATTTAGTGTTTAAGATCCCTGCTGGCTGGCCTTCTTGGGATAATCAGCAGCTATTAACCGTATCTTTGTCGCTATTGTAATGTATGCACCCCAGGGGTGCCTCGGACTGTTTTCACTCCAAGCAAGGGGGTCCCAACTATCATGTTGAAATGGGTCCCCACACATCTTCAGCCGGGCCTGAAGGCATACATTCAGAGCAAAGGTCTTCAACGTATAGCTTTCCAGATGTTTTGGTCTACATATCCCATGATCCCTCACTATTGACTATCACTATGCTGGTTAGTGCTGATGGGAGCTGTAGTTCAAAGCATCTGGTAAGTCAGCGATTGCAGAACCCTGCTGGACGGTATTAGCATATAATTGACCTAAAAACATTTGATCGAATTTTGTTGACCTTTTTTTCAGTCAAATTTAATTAAATATATATATATATATGGGGTGGGTAAGGGTATAGATTAGGTTGAGGGGAAGTGGGTGGGGCGGGTTGCGGGGGGGGGGGCTCTCCCCCCGCATTTTAGACCGAAATAAAGGTCAAATAAATTCGATCAAATGTGATTAGGTCAAATGTTTTAGGTCAAATAGCCCCAAGCCCTGCTGCACAGCTTGGAGAAAATGTGTGTGAAAGCTCCCAGCCGCTACCTCCTACAAGGAGTCGAAACCACTCGCCAGATTCTCATGACTTACTGCATGTGCTGGTGAAAGGCACGGGTACCATGGGGGATCGCGGGATCGAGCGCCTTTCACGGCTGGCTGCGGTGAAGCCAGAGTGATGTGCATGGGGCGTGTATGCATGCGGCTGAGATCAGCAATGGCGCCCTCTATGGCAAACACAGCAGCCTCCATTGCACCATTGATGTCTACGGCTTGTACCTAATTGTCCCTGGCAGAGGATGACCAGATGTCCCGGTTTTGCCGGGACTGTACGGGTATTTGCGCCTCTGTCCCAGGGTGCCGATTTTTTTATAACTTTAAAAACCTTGTTCCAGGATTAGGGGATCGGGTGGGTACCATCCCGGTTTTTGGCCGGATGTCATGATTTTTCCATCTGTTTGACCAAAAAACGGGATTGTATACACTCGATCCGCAAATCCCAGACGGGTTTTTAAAACTTAAAATAGTTTCTGGACCCCTGGGGCTCTCCTCACTCGATCAACATGACACGGGACAGGCCACGCACAGGTTTCAAATTCAGTATTCATAGCCCAGACTTTACAATATGAAAATGAAACTACATGTACCAGAATTCAAAGGGATTTCAGTTGAAAAATAAAAATCCAGGGCTGGTTTGATATCTATAGCTGAAACCGGGGATCTCTGAATGGGGTGACATGTTGATTATATGACCCCATAGGTCAATTTAAGGGTTTGTGGCTATTTTAACAAACATATTCAATGATTTTCTGGCGCTGTAAGACATATTTATATATTTATTTTCAAAGAAATTACAGGGAAAACGATGTATTTTGGGCATGAAAATGCTTACACATTTCTTAACATTGATTTGCAGAGCAGAGAATCAGTGTCCTTAACAATGGGTGAGCGGATGTGGATATAAGACCAGATGCTGCCCCGGAGGTAGAAACATGAACCAGCGACAAGGGCAGTGGAGCATGAGAAAGGAACGGGATAGTGGAGGAGGTTCTACATTATAGTATGAAGGGGTGAGAGAGTGATAGGTGCCATGGGGTTGTCGAGGGATAGGAGGAGAGGAGAACTGGGACATGTGCTGGCGTAGAACGCTATGCAAGTGGTTCTTCAGAAAGGAGGAGAGCTAGGAGGTTGGATTTACACAGAGATAGAGTGGGAGTAGTGAGTAGACGGAGAGGGAGAGCATTCCAGAGTAAGAGAGCGAGGAGAGGAAGATTGGGGAAACGAGAGGGGCGCAGGGGACCCGACTGGTGGCAAGACGGTGAGCCGAGGGTGATTGTAGGGAGCAAGGGTGAGAGTAGGGAGTGAGGGGGCTCAATATGATATGATAGGTTATTTACAACGTGCTTAATACCGAGAGGTTTTTAAGCACGGACCCGTGGATCGAACCTGTGTGGCTCTGTGTTGTCTTGCTTCCAAGGCAAGCACATTGCCTCCCAAGCCAATAGGTAGGGTAAGGGAAGTCCATGTATAGTTTTGAAGATGATGAGAATGAGTTTATACTAACTGACGACAGGCCAGGGACGTGGAGGTGACGCAGGGAAGGATGAAGAGTCAACGGACAGCAAAGTTGATGATGTTGCAGAGGTGATGAATCATAGTTGGGAGGACCTACTCTATTGCCTTATCAATGCTCTGGCTCAGTACTCAGATCGAGAGAGAACTCAAGCGGAGATTAGATGTTTAGCAGTCATGAAGGGAAGATGCTGTCTTACTTTCTGGGTCAAGACCGGGTTTCTTAAGGATATGGTGACAGTAACCTTCTTCTCAGAAGATGGAAAAGTGGCACTCTCAAGATAGAAGTTGAAGAGGGAAGTAAGATATGGAGCAACACTGGGAGCTATGATTTTCACTGTGCATGGAGATAGAGAGTCGATGGGGGGGTACATGAAGGGTTAGCCCCGAGGAGAAGGTCAAATTTCATTAGGTTTACAGGGGCAGAGGAAGACATTGTCACAGGAGATGAGGGTTGAGATGGTGGAGAACCGTGAGCAGGTGGGCACAATAGAAGGCAGTTTGTGAGGGTATGGCGAATGTTTGAAATGTTTGAAACGAAGTAGAGAGCTACAGTGTTAGCCGAAAGAGTATTGAAGAGAGGGTCCCTGAACTGCCCCTCCTCACCCCCACATACATGACGGCCCAAAGAGTCAAAAACGCACAAAGTCACTCACTATTCAGACAGCCCCCAGGACGACCAGTGACTGACACGCATGCAGAAAGATATTCTTTTAGACAGCCGTTCAAACCTTACCGAATCAATGTCTTTATGGATACAGATGCTTCAACATTGGTCATGGACCCAAATTCCTCGATGGATGAAATGGACTAATGCTGAGAAAACCAATGTGCTGACGTCATTAGTGACACCACGACATAGCCACGTTAGTCACGAAGTACACTCGCAGACATGCACAGAGTTACACAAACCTACACTCGTATACATGAAGAACATGCTTACACGGTTCTTTAGATAGAGGACAGATACATATACATACTGTCAAAGCTTTTATTATTTTTCTCATTCACCAAGTGCAGAAACGCTGAACACAAGGCAACAAAGAGATGCAGAGCAAGCGTGCAGATGCTTATTGAACTACAGGATCACATAAGGAGCCTGGAAGCACCAAATACGACTAATTTATGGGAAACATAGTACAAAAGATACGTAGAAATCATAGTATAAGTATTATGAGGATCACATAAGGTCACAAGCTGCAGGATGAGAGACAAGGGAAAGCAGAACCAGGCTGCACAGAACAGCATGTCGGAGCTCGCAGCGAAGGTAAGAGACAAGCAACACATTCCAGACCTAAAACAACATGGGGCCATCTGCAGAAAAATTGAATAAATCCTCATAAATTGCAGACCAGAGGAGTTCGATTTCATGGTCCTCAACCACGGGATGCGGCCGAGCTAGACAATGGTTATTCAACCGCAGTGGGAAGACAAACGGTTCTCAGCAACACAGACATGAAGTTAAACATGGACTTGTTAACAACGTTGCAACGTTGAGGGCACTCTCACAGGCAAAAGTGGTATTGCTAACAGTTGCATTGGGAACACATAGTCATTCTCATCACCTTGAAGAGGTGCACAGAGCTCCGAGAACAGAGCTTGGTCCCAGCCCTGGGGATACCTTTTCCAGCCAATCAGGGGACAGAAACCCAGGGATGGATGGCAGAGGGCAAGGCCCAATGGTAATCCTGCGACCCTGCAACAAGGTAATAGATAGTTTCTTGGGGAAGGCGCAGGCCAGCCACCTGACATGCGAGTACCGATCAACTAAGATCCATAGGGGCAATCTATAAGGTATACCACTCCGATTACCCAACCAGAAAGAGTGATAGGTTTTTCAGGGAAGGGCCCATGTTGTGACGCTTTTTGAAATAAACGATAGTTCTAACTTGCCCTTGGCTGAGTCCTCCATTTGTTACTGGGGGAGGGTTGTTGGGCCCTGGGAGCTTAACGGCTAAGCTCGTAGTAACCCCCAGATCTCTGGCATACCATACCAAGCCAACAGTAGTGGCGATGGAGGCAGGGGGTGAGAGGATTGGGTTGAGAGATTTTTGGAGGTGCCTAGGTTGAGAGGACTGAGATGAAATGATATAGGGAGAGAGGGATAGAAGTCATGTTTGGCAGAGTGAGGAGTAGAGGAGTAGTTTTAAAGAGGAGCCAGGTAGTTGGAGATCTGAGGAGAGTCTAGATTTTTTGAAAGTGCAAAGGTTTTCCTCATTGCTGATTTCAGGGTGCGGATGGCAGGTGTAATTCAAGGCCATGGAGGGGAGGGTTTAGGGGTGAATGCAGTAAGAGGAAAGTGAGAGGAGAAGGAAGTGTTAAGAGCAGTGCTACAGTTAGTGAAGCTTCATCCCTGGTTTGAACAGTGAATTTTCCATTGGAGGAGAGAGATTGGTGTTGGTCATAGAAGAAGATAGGGAGTGCGGAGGAGGGAAACTTGCGCTTGGTAATGAAAGTGGTAGATGGAGAGAGTGGGGTGGAAGTAGGACTGGAGAATGAACCAAACATGATGGAATGATCAGAGGGAGAAGAAGCAGTGGAGATATTAGAGGGAGAGAGTTGAGAGGAGATGAGAACAAGCTCAAGGGAGTTATCGTTTAAACGGGTGGGCAGAGAGTGGACAGAAGAGAGTGAGTGGTTAAGGAGAAGAGAGCTAAAGTCAGTCCATAGAGGAGTTGAGAGAGAGGGGAAGTTAATGTCACCAGTGACAATGAGGTGTTGATGGGGAGGAAGGGAGTCAATTAGATGGGAGAGGTGATCAATAAATTGGCCAGTGGGACCAGGGGATAGAGAGAGAGACATAATATGAAGGCCATCGGGAGCAGTGATTGTGGAGATAGTGTATTCGAAATAAGGAGAACAAGTGGGAGATAGGGGAAGAGGCGAAATAGGAAATTTGGAAGATGCAAACCGTTCTACACCACCATCCCTACCACTTTGGCGGAGAGAGAAGGGTGGAAGACGGTTCCTATCAACTGACAACTGCCTAACTGTTGCCTGGGTAGTGGTGGGCGCAAGGCTTGACTCCTGTAATGTCCTCTTCGCTGGCACCTCAAATCAGAATCTAAAAAATCTCAAAACCATCCAAAACAATGCCCTACGCGCTGCCCTCAATATCCCACGGACAGATCACATCTCCGCCGCCCATATAGCCGCCCACTGGCTACCCATTAATGAAAGGATCATTTTCAAGACACTCTCGTTCACCCTCAAATGCATCTCCAACTCAGCCCATCCCTATCTTACCCAGAAAATTGGCAAAGTGCAAACCAACAGTTCTAGGAGAACACCCTACGCCCAGAGGCTGGTCCAACCCAGATTAAATCGAACGAAAGCAGCAGGATCTAGCTTCCTAGTTCAGGCCGCCAAGTACTGGAACGCGCTCCCCCTGCCCTTAGAGCCAAATAATCTTACTTGTTCTTCCGCAAAAGCCTTAAAGTCCAACCACCTCAACACAATCACTCCGGCTTTGCTCGCCTCCAATGCACATGGTCTGTAATTTCATGATGTTAAAACTAGGCTCGTACGTTGGAAATTATATCTGTGAAATAATCTATGTCTTGCCCTCCCACGGGCCCCATGTAACTGGAAAAAGCGCCCTGATGCCCAATGGTTTGTGAAAAATACAAATTGAAAAATAAATAAATAAAATTAAATAGAGTGGGTGAAGTATAGACAGGGTCGGAAGGGCAGCAAGGGTTGCAGAGTCCAAGGGAGAAATCTGGGATTCTGTGAGGGTAATGAGGCCAAGAGAGGGAGAATGGGAAAGAGGGAAGTCTCAGGTGCAGGAAGACGTGTTACAGACGGAGTGTGCATTCCTAAGAGCAACATAAATAGATTTTGTGTTTGAGTCTTGGGAGATCTTTGGGTCAGACATTGCTTGCTCTGTAGGGACACGTGGTGTGTTTGAATCTCTGGAAACTTTGGGTCACAGATGACCTGCCCCATTGAGACCTGTGGTCTATTTGGCTCTGGACAAAATTGCTTGCCCCAAGAGTATCCATGGTATGTTCAGGTCTGGCGAGAGCTTTGTTTGGGGTCACACATCCCATACCTCGAAACAACACGTGGGGCGTTTGGGTCTTGCTTATACTTTTCTTGGGTTAGAGACTAATTGCCAAAAGATAACCACATGGGGATCCGTGGCGTGGTCATGTCTGGAGAAATCCTAGTTTGGGTCACAAACCATCTACCTGATAGGTGGCCACATAGGGGGTGTTTCCAGGTCTGGCCAATACTTAGAGTTGATCACACATCACCTGCTCCCTAGGGATCCGTTAGGTCTTTGGATCTGGAGAAAGCCTTGTTTGGCTCTCTTAGAACTTGTCTCTCAGGGATGCGTCGTGTTGTGCTCAGGGCTGGAGAAAGCTTTGTTTTGGTCACAGAGCACCGACCCCATAGGGGCCCACGATGTGTTCGGGGCTTTGTTCATACATCGCTGCTGCAATGGAACCCACTGTGTGTGCATATGTGGGGTAAGCTTTGTTTGGGTCACAGGGCCCCTGATGTGCTCAGGTCATGCCAATAACGAGTATTGGTCATACATCACATGCTTCATATGGACCCATGGTGTGTGCATATGTTGGGTCACAGAACACTTGCCCCATAGTGGCCCAATGGAGGGGTCAGGTCTGGTGAAAACGCTTTCTTTGTGTCTTAGACCACTTGCCCCTTCTATGCTGTGTCTGGATCTGAAGAAAGCTTAGTTTGGGCCACAGATCCCCTGACCCATCGAGAGCGAGAATGTGCTCAAGTCTAGTGTAATCTTTGTTGCTTGATTGGTTATGATATGATATGATCATTTATTTATATTGAGCTCGTACACAAGTGTTTCAGAGCTATGCGCTATGTAACCAACAAGCAGCTTTATGGATCATTGTGGGGGGCATGTTGTGTGTTCATCCTGCTCTGCAGTGACCCCCATTACATGACACTTCAGGGGCCAGTGTAAAGACGCAGCCCTTTTCCCCACTGGCCAAAATCGAAGGAAGCCACCGCGGCATTGGCGACTGACGTAGGTCGCGTGGAACCTAAGGACGGGAATTCCTCTTGGGCTGGACGTCATCATGCAAGGTGACGAGGTGACATTGTTTCATTGTGACAGATAGTGCCAGAAGTGCTGGAGGGCCTCTGCCAGGCTGCGGGACGGCGCACAGCTTGCACGCTGTGGTCCCTGGTCCAGGTTTACGGAAATGTGAGCTGTAATGTTTGCTAACCACAATTTGATCACTGTGTCTGTAATTGAAATTTGATCTTTGCATCACTATTATTATTGGTGTTGCATTATTAGGTTAGCAGAATAGCTCTCAGCAATGCGCTTGCTTGGGGGTACAAGACCTTACCCTATAATCTGCAGAATAGCTCTCAGCAATGCGCTTGCTCGGGGGTACAAGACCTTACCCTATAATCTGCAGAATAGCTCTCGGGCAATGCGCTTGCTTGGGGGTACAAGACCTTACCCTATAATCTGCAGAATAGCTCTCGGGCAATGCGCTGTCTTGTGGGTACAAGACCTTACCCTATAATCTGCAGAATAGCTCTCAGCAATGCGCTTGCTTGGGGGTACAAGACCTTACCCTATAATCTGCAGAATAGCTCTCAGCAATGCGCTTGCTTGGGGGTACAAGACCTTACCCTATAATCTGCAGAATAGCTCTCAGCAATGCGCTTGCTTGGGGTTACAAGACCTTACCCTATAATCTGCAGAATAGCTCTCAGGCAATGCGCTTGCTTGGGAGTACAAGACCTTACCCTATAATCTGCAGAATAGCTCTCTGGCAATGCGCTTGCTTGGGGGTACAAGACCTTACCCTATAATCTGCAGAATAGCTCTCTGGCAATGCGCTTGCTTGGGGCTACAAGACCTTACCCTATAATCTGCAGAATAGCTCTCGGGAAATGCTCTTGCTTGGGGGTACAAGACCTTACCCTATAATCTGCAGAATAGCTCTCAGCAATGCGCTTGCTTGGGGGTAAAAGACCTTACCCTATAATCTGCAGAATAGCTCTCGGCAATGCGCTTGCTTGGGGGTACAATACCTTACCCTATAATCTGCAGAATAGCTCTCGGGCAATGCGCTTGCTTGGGGGTACAAGACCTTACCCTATAATCTGTAGAATAGCTCTCTGGCAATGCGCTTGCTTGGGGGTACAAGACCTTACCAAATAATCTGCAGAATAGCTCTCTGGCAATTCGCTTGCTTGGGGGTACAAGACCGTACCGTATAATCTGCAGAATAGCTCTTGGGCAATGCGCTTGCTTGGGGGTACAAGACCTTACCCTATAATCTGCAGAACAGCTCTCGGGCAATGCGCTTGCTTGGGGGTACAAGACCTTACCCTATAATCTGCAGAACAGCTCTCGGGCAATGCGCTTGCTTGGGGGTACAAGACCTTACCCTATAATCTGCAGAATAGCTCTCTGGCAATGCGCTTGCTTGGGGGCACAAGACCTTACCCTATAATCTGCAGAATAGCTCTCGGGCAATGCGCTTGCTTGTGGGTACAAGACCTTACCCTATAATCTGCAGAATAGCTCTCTGGCAATGCTCTGGTTTGGGGGTACTAGACCTTATCCTATAATCTGCAGAATAGCTCTCGGCAATGCGCTTGCTTGGGGGTACATGACCTTACCCTATAATCTGAAGAATAGCTCTCTGGCAATGCGCTGGCTTGGGGGTACAAGACCTTACCCTATAATCTGCAGAATAGCTCTCGGCAATGCTCTGGCTTGGGGGTACAAGACCTTATCCTATAATCTGCAGAATAGCTCTCGGCAATGCGCTTGCTTGGGGGTACATGACCTTACCCTATAATCTGAAGAATAGCTCTCTGGCAATGCTCTGGCTTGGGGGTACAAGACCTTACCCTATAATCTGCAGAATAGCTCTCTGACAATATGCTGGCTTGGGGGTACAAGACCTTACCCTATAATCTGCAGAATAGCTCTCGGGCAATGCGCTTGCTTGGGGGTACAAGACCTTACCCTATAATCTGCAGAATAGCTCCCTGACAATGCACTGGCTTGGGGGTACAAGACCTTACCCTATAATCTGCAGAATAGCTCTCTGGCAATGCACTTGCTTGGGAGTACAAGACCTTACCCTGTAATCTGCAGAATAGCTCTCTGGCAATGCGCTGTCTTGTGGGTACAAGACCTTACCCTATAATCTGCAGAATAGCTCTCGGGCAATGCACTTGCTTGGGGGTACAAGACCTTACCCTATAATCTGCGGAATAGCTCTCGGGCAATGCGCTTGCTTGGGGGTACAAGACATTACCCTATAATCTGCAGAATAGCTCTCGGGCAATGCGCTTGCTTGGGGGTACAACACCTTACCCTATAATCTGCAGAATAGCTCTCGGGCAATGCGCTTGCTTGGGGGTACAAGACCTTACCCTATAATCTGCAGAATAGCTCTCGGGCAATGCGCTTGCTTGGGGGTTCAAGACCTTACCCTATAATCCAGTGAGGAGCCTTAGATCAAGCGATCAATTATTGCTAAGCAACCCCCGGTCAGCATGTGTTACTAGAGGTGACAGGAGATTTGCAGTCTTCAGACCTAAATTATGGAATAGCATACCGCAAAAAAGATCAGGGAATGTCAGACACTTACTCAGTTCCGGAAGGCTTTGAAAACCTTTCTGTCTATGGAATCATTTAGCTATTTGTTTAACAACCCTTAAGGGACACAGTGATGAACCAACCATCCAGTGACTTTTTGTATCTCTTATTCTATATTGATCATTCCAACTGCGCCCCTGTACGGTTAAGTCTGTCGTAGGCGCGTTACAAATACAAAAAATAAACAACAAAAAAATCACAAATTCAAAGACAGTGCTGGGCAACCTGGGTTTGATCCTTGCTCTAGTCCTTACAGGGTTGTACAACTCCATGTCGGATTTTCAGGATACCCACTATTAAATGTATGCACATTTTTCCTCATGAATATTAATGAGAGATATACTGAAAACCCGTCAGGATTGCGGCTTTGAGGGCGGAAACCGCTGGCTTAGAAGCTTAAGTGTCATATACATTGCAAACAATAATATTAATACATGCAGCTAAACTGTCTTCCAAAGCCTACCACGCCTTGCATCTTCCTTCGTCATATTTCCCCCCAGGGTGCTTTTTTATTTTGATATTATTCTTTGAATCACATGGGTGCTGTCAGCCCTGTTTGTTTAAGCTCTTCCCTATGTCTGGGAATAGGAGAAATGCCAGAGTAAGCAAGGAACTACCCCAGGGAACAGACTGGCTCCAGGAGCAGTGAGAGAGAGATAGCAGGCAATGAACATTATGGCATTGTCAATATTGGGCCAGTTACTCTGCAGGAAGCACCCTGCTCAGTTATGATCATATAATAGACTTTATGGCACATCTGGTAATAGGAGTATACGGGGACAGATAGAGAGCAGAATGACTCATGAAAATGACACTGCATTTCGAAGGATTCACTCAGAGGTGCTGTCCATGGGTGTGCACTCATGGTGGGCCCTACACATATTTCATGGAGGCCGAAGCCTCGCGGAGAAACACCTGGCACTGTATGGACATATGTTTTTAGTGGCAAACTGCAGATTGAGTAGTGGAAGTGTTTGAATTAACCATAACCACTGGCATTTACACTCCAGCCCACCCTTTTGCAGCCTGCCATGCCATCACAGAAGGGGGAAGACTAGATGCAAGTCAGGCTTGGTCCCACCCGTAAAAGGGGCAGACCATCTTTCTCTACCCGCAGATCTATGTAGATATTTTTACACCAAGAAAATAAGATTGATGTGCCAAATAATTACTAGCCTTTGCCACCAGGACAGAAAGCAGAGACACTGGCCTCATCCCTATTGACTTAGGATCAGAGATGCAGCCCTCTGCTACCCCTGCAGCAATGCCCAAGACACTGGGCTCTTCTCCCAAGACAGGGCAGAGAAACTGGCCTCCTCACTCTAGACTTAGGGTCAGAGATGCTGCTCTCTGCTATCACTGGAGCAATGCCCATGGCACTGGCCTCTACTGCCAAGACAAGGCAGAGACACTCAGGGCCTCTGCTATTGAAACAGGTGACAGTGATGCTGGCCTGTGCTTCCAAGACAGGGCAGAGACACTGGCCTCCTCACTCTAGACTTAGGGTTGGAGATGCTGCCCTCTGCTATCCCGGGAGCAATACCCACAACACTGGACTCTGCTCCCAAGACAGGGTAGAGATACTGGCCTCCTCACTCTAGATTTAAGGCCAGAGATGCTGCACTCTGCTATCCCTGGAGCAATGCCCATGACATTGACCCCTGCTCCCAAGACAGGGCAGAGGCACCCCCCCTCACTCTACACTTAGGGTCAGAGATTCTAGCCTCTGTTATCCCTGGAGCAATGACCATGACACTGGCCCCTGCTCCCAAGACAAGGCAGAGACACTCAGGGCCTCTGCTATTGAAACGGGTGGCAGAGATGCTGTCCTCTGCTATCCCTGGAGCAGTGCTCATAGCGCTGGCTTCTGCCTCCAAGACAGGGCAGAGACACTGACCTCCTCGCTATAGACTTAGGGTCAGAGATTCTGGCCTCTGCTATCCCTGGAGCAATGCCCATGACACTGGCCTCTGCTCCCAAGACAAGACAGAGACACCCAGGGCCTCTGCTATTGAAACAGATGACAGAGAAGCTGGCCTCTGCTATCCCTGGCTTCTGCTCCCAGGATAGGGCAGAGGCACTGGCCTCCTCACTCTAGACTTAGGGTCAGAGATGCTGGCCTCTGCTATCCCTGGAGCAATTCACATGAAAAATTGCATTTCAGTTACTTTGAATGGGAGTAAAAAGGCACAAGTTAATAGAATAGATCACAACTACTTTCTTAGGCAGTGCAAATAGTTTCAGTTCACTAGAGGACTTGATTCAGTTCAATAGAGATAGGCCAAAGTCAATGGGCTAGTGTCTTGGATAGGAAAGAGCAGTCCTTGTAGTAAACAGTAAAGTCTTAGCAAATGTTCTCAGAAGTAGTTTGTACGAAAAAGAATCATATGTTGGGTCACAAGCTGATTAGGCCTGTAAATTGGGAAAGTTTCACGAACTTTGACCGCGAGAGGCAAGTTCTCTCAATCGGGTTAGCACAGTACCTTAGTATGAAGAAAAAGATGCAGCTGAAGACGTTGGTTCCAGGCAGTTCCTGCAGATCTCACTGTTCCTGAGCCTCAGTCGTGGGGACAACAAGCTGGCGAAATGTAAGATCTTCAGCTCGAGTAGCTGTCATCAAGCACACACGCCGGTGTCCTTCCACCTGGTTAGTTCGAACCAGCTCCGAAAATGGTATCCATGTAGCTTACGAGTTGATTGGTCCCACCAACTCAAAGGAAGAAGTCGTCCTTGAAGGGGCTTCTCTGTCGAGATTAACTTGACGATTCAGACCTGCAGCAGGGTTTCACCGGGCAGACCAATGGTCCAGGAGTTGTAGCAGCCGTCCACTTTCAGCTTGTTTTCGGTTCTTTCGTTCCAGTGGTCGACTCTGCTTTCCAGTCCAAGAGACTCGCCTTTTAAACCGTTTTCTCCCTTTCATTCCAGCCTAGATGCCACTCACCCAGCAGGGTGGCTGTCCTTGCTAGACAGTCAGCCACCCAATCATGCCAGAGTGCATTTGGGTCTACTAGGAGACTAAGCACAGGGAGTTTCGGGCACCTCCCTCACTTCCTGCCCACCCCAGACAATCGGACGCCAGAGGCCATCTTCAGTCCTGAAGCCCCCAAAGGCATAGAAACAAAGGGACCAAACCTGGTTTTGCGCGCAGAGACAAACTCTAAAAGGACCTTTCCAAAAAGAAATGGTGAAAAAAGAAGACTGGGCCCTGTTTAAACAAAGGGACTTAAGGCGCAATCTTGAAAAACATGGCTCCCGCAATTTTTAGCTACCGGTGTTCGCGGTCGGGAAAAATCATGGTCGTTTGTTGTAAAACGACTACCACCAGCCATTTCGATAGGAAATGTTAGCATTTGACTGCTACATGAGTTTCTAGACACAGGGGATACTAGGTAACCCCTCCAGCACTCTATAGGAAGATAGTGTGTGCTGGGTCTAGGAATTTAAAAAGACTAGTAAAGTCAATTTAACCCTACAATCTCTGGGAAACAGTTTTTTATCCCAGAGAAGGTATTTAAACCTTTGTGAAAAAAGACATCCCTTTGTCACTGCACTGCGGGTGCTGTTTAACACACATGAAAAGATGCCTATGGAGTTATCTTAAAACTCCATAATAAAAGAACAAAATAGTAAAACACACATCAAAATACATGAAAGAGTGGGAAAAAAGGCTGACACTCTCTTCAGGTAAAAAAATCAAGTCCTCAAAATCCAGCAAAGTTGCTGGGGCTCTCTAAGGTAAGGGAATCAGCACATTTATGAGAATTCTCCCCAACATACTGGACTCTCCTTCCTGCATATTGTGAAGATATGCTGACTTGGTCCCCGAACGGAGACATGAGCCACTAGGCTCTCCTACCTGGATATAGAGAAGAGATGCTGGTCCTAGAACTGGTCCTATCTGCATATTGAGAGGATATGTTGGCCTGTGGTCCCAGAACTGAATGATGAGCCACTGGGCACTCCTGCCTGGATATTGAGAAGAGATGCTGGCCTCTAGTCCCAGAACTGAGTCATGAGCACTGGGCTCTCCTACCTGGATATTGAGAAGATATGCTGGCTCTGGTCCCAGAACGGGGTCATGAGCCACTGGGCTCTCCTGACTGGATATTGAGAAGATATGCTGGCTTCTGGGGCCCGCACAGAGTCGTGAGCAACTGGGTCCCCTACATTGATATAGAGAGGAGATGCTGGCCTCTGGTCCCAGAACTGAGTCATGAGCCGCTGGGCTCTCCTGCCTGGATTTTGAGAAGAGATGTTGACCTCTGGCCCCAGAACGGAGTCATGGGCCACTGGACTCTCCTGTCTGGATATTGAGGAGATATTCTGGCCTCTGGTCCCAGCATGGAGTCTTGACCCGCTGGGCTCTCCTACCTGAATATAGCGATGATATGCTGGCCTCTGGTTCCAGTACTGGGGCTCGGACGCCAGCCTCAAATCCCCACACAGGGGCCTGGCCTGAGGTATTGGACTCTCGAGAGAAGAGGTGCTGGCTTCTGATTCCCAGACAGGGGGTAGAAATGCCTGCCTATCCTGCCTGGACACGGGTCTTAAGTGCTGGACTCTCCACCCAGGTCTGTGGCCAGAGACACCAGCCTCTACTTTGCAAAGCGGGGCCTGAGACAGTCGACTCTGCTCCTGTGGATGGGGTGGGGGTGTCGGCTTCATGTACCCCTGTGCATTGTCAGAGACATTGCCGTCATGCATCCCGGGCTGTGGACCACGTTGTTGACCTCTTCTCCCCGGTGCAGGGCTGGACAAAATGGCCTCTACACCACAGAAAGGAGCCGCAAGCACTGGCCTACGCTCCCGCTGACAGAAGTCGAAGTGGGCAGGAACTAACCGCTAGGACGTTCCCCTAGGTTTGAGAAATCCTCTATCATTACCTTACTTTTTGTCAACTGTAGACCCGTCCAGTTGCTTTTTGATTCGCTCTGCTGGGGATTCCAACCAAGGCCCGGCTGTTTGCCACACTTTAGATAGCTTAGTAGGGTGAGCGCTTGCTGCAGAAACCTGTGTGTGATCTGCAGGTTCATATCCCAGCAAGGCCAACACAGCCTTTCATCCTTCTGAGGTTGATAAATGAGTACCGACTTCAGTTGGGTGATTTTGTATGTGAATATGTTCTATGTAAAGTGCTTTGGCGAAAGTGCTGTATAAATAACACATCATTATCTTACTGAGCTATCTCGCAGGCACTTCTTTCCGTTGGTTTATTTCAATAGCCTCCTTTGGTTAAATGACCACTCGCCAAAGGCCAGATAGCCCTGCCCTCCTCAGTGATCAGCGAGGCAGGCACAGCTGTGCATGCAGGTAATGGGTAGGGTCTGGGGGTTGCTTTATTCCTTAGCATGTCCGTTAAGTGGATCGAATGGTGGATGATTATAAAAGGGAAGGTACATAAAATAATGGTGGCCATTTTAGATAAAAGTTTCTTTCACTGTGTTTCTTTCAGTGTTGATAGTACAGTTGCAAAACACAATGTTTGGATTGGAGTTTGTATTGTTGGGGGGGGTGAGTGTGTGTATGGGGTGGTTGGGGAGCGGCGTCAGCAAGCTGGGGCAAAGAGGAACATAGTTCCACTACTTTGCTATACACTGACCCTGGACACTGGACTCTGATCCAGGGACACGGACTGAGAAACTAGTCTCTGATCCATGGACTGGGGCTGAGACACTGAACTATGCTCCCTGGAACATTGTCCGAGACGCGGGTCTCTGATCCAGGGACTCAGGCCGAGAATCGAGTCTCCGATCCAAGGACTGGAGCCGAGACATTGGTCTCTGATCCAGGGACTCAGGCCGATAATCTAGTCTCTTATCCAAGGACTGGAGCCAAGCCACTAGTCACTGATCCAGGGACTTAAGACAACTACTAATTTGTACACTGACCCTGGACACTGGTCTCTGATCCAGGGACTGGGGCTGAGACACTGACCTATGCTCCCTGGAACATGGTCTGGGACGTGGGTCTCTGATCCAGGGACTCAGGCCGAGAATCTTGTCTCTGATTCAAGGACTGAAGCTAAGACACTAGTCACTGATCCAGGGACCTAGGATGACTACTTATTTGTACACTGACCCTGGACTCTGGTCTCTGATCCAGGGACTGGGGCCGAGAATCGAGTCTCTGATCCAAGGACTGGAGCCCAGACATTGGTCTCTGATCCAGGGACTCAGGCCGATAATCTAGACTCTGATCCAAGGACTGGAGCCAAGACACTAGTCACTCATCCAGAGACTTAGGACGACTACTTATTTCTACACTGACCCTAGACACTAGTCTCTGATCCAGGCACTGGGGCTGAGACACTGACCTATGCTCCCTGGAACATGGTCTGGGATGTGGGTCTCTGATCCAGGTACTCAGGCCGGGAATCTAGTCTCTGATCCAAGGACTGGAACCAAGACATTAGTCTCTGATCCAGGGACCTAGGACGACTACTTATTTGTACACTGACCCTGGACTCTGGTCTCTGATCCAGGGACTGGGGCGGGGAATCGAGTCTCTGATCCAAGGACTGGAGCCCAGACATTGGTCTCTGATCCAGGGACTCAGGCCGATAATCTAGACTCTGATCCAAGGACTGGAGCCAAGACACTAGTCACTCATCCAGAGACTTAGGACGACTACTTATTTGTACACTGACCCTGGACACTAGTCTCTGATCCAGGTACTGGGGCTGAGACACTGACCTATGCTCCCTGGAACATGGTCTGGGACGTGGGTCTCTGATCCAGGTACTGTGGCCGAGAATCTAGTCTCTAATGCAGGGACTGGAGCCAAGACATTAGTCACTGATCCAGGGACTGGGAAGGACTACTTTTCTATACACTGACCCTGGACACTGGTCTCTGATCCAGGGACTGGGGCCGAGACACTGACCTATGCTCCATGGAACATGGTCTGAGACGCGGCTCTCTGATCAAGGGACTCAGGCCGAGAATCGAGTCTCTGATCCAAGGACTGGAGCCAAGGCACTGGTCTCTGATCCCTGGACAGATCCATGAGAGGATGACCTCTGCTCCCAAGCCTGATGCCAAATAAATTATCTGCTACTGATATGGGCAGAGATGCTGGCATATGCTCCCAGACTGGGTCGGTTTTTGCCAAACTCTGCTTCTAAAACCAGGAGCTGAGACGTTGGCCCTTGCTGGTTAAACAGAGTCCAGAGACATTGTTGTATGTTATTTGGATATGTTCAGAGAGAATGGTTTCTACTATTGGGGCCAAGACCTCTGCCCAGACCCGCGCACGAGGCTGGTCAGAGACACTGCAGACTTTGCACCCACAAACCGTGGCAGAGTAGGTGGCCTCTGCAGTGGGGAATACATTTGGAGACACTGGCTTCTGAGTCCCGGACCAGGGATGCTGGCCCTTGCATCTTGCATTGGGACTGGAGGTCGTGGCCTCTGCACTTGAAACTGGGATTGGAGACACTCGCCAATGTTCCCTCTAATTATTTTTCCCTAAGTGCAGGAATGGTTAGCTTTTGTGTGCACTTTATTTTCCACCTGCGCACCTTAATAACGAGGTAAGCCACTTTGTGAGCATTCATACTTAGTGAGCTACCATCTCTGAAGAGTTTGGAAGGGTATGTCCCCTTCCTAAACATTGCAATTCTTTACAAATCAGTGTAAAAGGGGCATTTTACAAAACATTTCCCAAATATATATATAGGCTAAAAAAAGAAACATTTTATAAGTGATTATAAGGAGAGCTTATTAACCAGTCCAAGGCTTCAAGATATGCCATAGTACCTACCAAAGGTACTCCAGTGCAGAGAAGAAAATGTCTATGCACAGAAAAAGCTTTGTATACTCAGGATAAACAATAGGTTTAATTGTGGCTATTCATTTGTCAGCACCGCCCAGAGACAATGCAGAAAGTGTTTAATGTCATTGAAATAAAGCACTCGTTTATTACAAATACAAATATCGCTTATCACGGGTGTGGTTGTCAAAGAATTCAGATAGGATCACATTTTTTGTAAAAGGAAAAATGGCAACTAACGGAGTGTGTAAGAATACATGCCAATAGGAGTTCATGTGCTAATGAAGTAATTCAAGGGCCAGTTGAACCTGCCTCTAATTGTATAAGGATAATTGCATCAGAATAACTGCATCACAGAATATGATGATCAGAATTCCTGGGTCTCTGCTTACTATCCACATTATGTTGTCCTGTGAGTTGTGACAACATTTCCTCAAAACAAGCCTTATGGCTAAAAGGCATATAAACATCAATTGTTACTCTCTAAAAACAGGAAAATGTGCCCAACAAAAACGGGAAACCAAGAACACATGGGAGCCTTCCCCCTGCTTCTATCCTCAAGGTTCCACTGATATTTATTTGAATCAATAACCAGCAGAGCAGTGGCTTAGGTAGCAGCTCTAATATTACTGCCCGATGTCAAGAGGAATTTTAAGGGGAAAGAACATATTTTAATAAGCATGCAATATTCTTACTGTCAAAGCGAATTATTTTCTTATGCCCTCAAAAATCATTTGACTCCAAGTAGGGAGTAAAATCGTATCAGAGCCCTGATTGTAACCGTGAAATAGGAGGTTTAATTGACAGGGCATATAATGCTGCTTATAGTTTTGCCCACCCTTCCTCACCACAGCCAAGATAAAATTCAAAAAGAGCCTTACTGAGGTTTGTTCAGGAGCTCCATTGAATAATAGCACATATATTTGCCTTTTAAGTCAATTGCAGCAATGCTCAGGGGTACAAAAGACTGAGTGCCTTTTTCTTTGACCTCTCTTCTGAAATTCACGGATATAATTTAAAGAAGATGCATGGGGATGCTAGAGGCACTAAATGCAAACACATGATTATAATGAAGCAGCGAATAGAAAGAAACAGAAGGCACAGTTTCCTATACTGTTACTAGAGTTTCTTATCCTTTAGCAAACAAACAACTCATTTCCCTCACTGTACTGTACTGTACAGTACAAACACATCTGATTTGATTTTTGAAAGTTGCTAATTTGTTCTTCACCCTGAAGGAGTATTCTCTGGGCCCTTGCACCCATACCCCTCACCGGCTCCTGTGCTGCCCTCCAATGCTAGCTGACAGGGCTCTGTAAAACGTGAGGGATTGTAGTAGCAAAGCACTAATTCAGATGTTTGCATTCCCACAATACTTTGCAAGCAAAATATATTTAAAGCCTCAGCATGACATTATGTGCAGTTTAAGAACATGTCATGAATCTGCATGTGCACAATTACTATGAAGTGAATACAAGATGGTTTTCAACATACCCCACCTTTAAATTGTTGGGTAGGATAAGTGCTCAGTGAAACTGTTTTTGTAAAGCAGCGAATTAACACATAGGGCCTCATTACGACCCTGGCGGTAATCGCCCGTCATTACCGCCATGGCGTAATGAGCGTTTACGCCGTGGGACGATGGCGTAAAGAGCGCCACATCACGACCCATCGCGCACGAGCATTACGCCATGGCGGTAATGCAATTAACGCCATGGCGGAAAAGGCCCCTACCGTCATCGCTAAGCGAGCAAGGTGCCCTTCCGCCAGCGTAAGTAGCGGCCACCGTAATTTACGGCCACCGTAATTTACGGCCACCGTAATTTACGGCGGCCGTAAAAGGCCAAACCGGAAATAGCGTCATCGCGCCGGAACGGGAAGCAGCCCGTCGGCCATCTTTAAAAACACAATCCATCGCCATCCTACCAAACAACACCAGACCCAACCCTGACACCTGTCCCAACCAAACACCCACCCATCCAAGTACCCGAAAATGCCAAAATCTGTGAAAAAGGCATGTGACCGCCAGCGCCAGGAGCGATTCAGCCGGGAGGAAGTCTGCATGCTAGCGGAGACCCTGCAGGACAACGCAGGTGTTGTATTCTCCCCTGAAATGACCAGGACAGCAATCGGGAAGAAGAAGGCCATCTGGGCCCTGGTGGCTGAGCGCGTCAGCGCGGTGGGGACCGTACCCCGCACCCCACAGCAGTGCCGGAAGCGCTGGGATGACCTGCGCATACGGGTCAGAGCCGTCATCTCGGCAAACCGCAACCTTGCCCAGGGAACCGGTGGAGGGTCGGAATCCCCCCTGAAACTCCAACCGTGGGAGGAGATCTGTGCTACCACCATCGGCATGGAATCCATCAAAGGCGTTGGAGGGATGGAAAGGGGAGCCCCGACATCAGGCGATGAAGGTAGGTGCCTCATACAAGACATGCCATAGTCACAGCAGTCCAATCATGTGTAGCACAAGGTTGCCCTAGAGTGCAAATGCAACACAAATCAATACTGCCCATAGCCACATGCGAGCACCACCCTGCATACACTGCTGGCACCCGCATACCTGCATCCACATACCACACCAAAAGGAGACAACCTGCATGGCACTGCCTGAAATCTGCCTCATCCACTGGCCAAAATAATGTCAAGCATTGTCATTCAGAAGTCCGTAGACCCATCAATAACGCCCTCCCACCTTTGCTCCACCACAGGCACAGAATCACACCCAGAGGACCAGGACACCCCTGCGCCGAAGAGAGCGAAGTCCAACGACAACCTCCCTGCACCCTCAACCTCAGCTGCAGTGAGGCAGACCCCACGACAAGCAGGTCCCACTGCAGGCATACCGGAGGTCCCACCGGCAAGCACCCCTGTTGGCAGCAGGCCAGCAGCAGCTGCTCCACCTCCACCGACATTGCCTGCCACAGAAGGCAGGGGGTCAGCGGCCAGCAGCAACATCGGGGAGACAGCTGCAACAGCTGCATGTTCTGACTCGGACATGGAGCAGGAGGTCAGAAGCCCCACTGACCAACTACATTCCCCCTGTTTCTCAGACGCCAGCCCCCATGAGGGCGACACACAGGGGCACACTGAGGCAGAGGAGTGGCCTTCCACCCCATGCCCTGTCCACACTCCACAGGAGGGGACCAGCCCCTCCATCACTCCACCTGCACTGGCCATGGGCCAGCACGGCCAGCCGTCCCTCGAGGACATCACTCAGCGGCAGCATCAACTGTCCGCAATGCTGGATGAGCATGCCGCGGAATGTGTGGGGGCTAGGTTCAGCATTGAACAGGCCACGGAGACACTAAGGGCGGAAGTGGCGCAGAGCACTGCCACCCTGAGGGATGCCATGCAGGCCATGTCCAGGGACATCTGTGCCGAACTTGCGGGCTTGCGTCGTGCGGTCACTGACCTCACCCACACACGACAGGAGCTGCATGCACATGGGCAGCCAGGGACATCCTCCACTGCCAGTTCTGCGCAGAGCAGCCCCGTGCGCCGTTCTGGACGCAACCAGCGCTCCACAGCCAGGGGTGCCCCGGGTGCCGGGAGAGGGGGCTTGTGACGGCCTGTGGACACGGCCACAGGCATCTGTTGACAGCTACATGGGGTGTGTTGGGGTGTGCAGGGGGGAGGTGGGAGGTGGGAGGGGGTGTGTTGGGGTGTGCAGGGGGGAGGTGGGAGGTGGGAGGGGGTGTGTTGGGGTGTGCAGGGGGGAGGTGGGAGGTGGGAGGGGGTGTGTTGGGGTGTGCAGGGGGGAGGTGGGAGGTGGGAGGGGGTGTGTTGGGGTGTGCAGGGGGGAGGTGGGAGGTGGGAGGGGGTGTGTTGGGGTGTGAAGGGGGGAGGTGGGAGGTGGGAGGGGGTGTGTTGGGGTGTGCAGGGGGGAGGTGGGAGGGGGTGTGACACGACAGTTCATAGTTTCAATACACTTTTTTCTTTCAAAAAAAAGAAATGTGTGGACATTTTCATTGCGTATGTGTGCTTTATTGGTGTACAGTCCACAGTGTGCATGTCCCAGAGACACACAGTGCCCCAAGTGCAGTCTCCATGCGATAAACACCAGCCGTGTGTGCTAGAAGCAGTGGTCGATGATACTTTGGCGCATGGCACGCCCCTCCTGTGCATCGCCTCCTCCATGTGGTGGCGCCCCATCTGCACCCTCCACATCCTCATCGTCAGGTGGTTGCAGTTCTGCGTCAGGGGGCAGGGGCACATTCCGTCTGACGCACATATTGTGCAGCATGACACATGCCATGACGATCTTTGCCACCTTCTCATGGCCATACAGGAGTGCCCCACCAGACCTGCTGAGGCTTCGGAACCGTGCCTTCAGGAGGCCGAATGTCTGCTCTATGACCACACGAGTACGTGTATGTGCACGGTTGAAGTCCTCCTCGTGCTGGTTCTGCGGGTTCCGGACTGGCGTGAGGAGCCACCTCTTCAGGGGATAGGCTGCATCACCTGTATGTAGGCGAGAATGTATGTGTCAGTCATGTTGTCTGATCAGGAACATGATGTTCCACCATGGCTGGCATTTAACTGTTACCTTGGCTCACTTCTACATGCACTAATTGATTCACACTATGCAACCAGTATATGCTCATTGCTGCCATGGCCTGTTTTGCATGCCATCACCCTATGCATGCAGAGGGGTTTTGTGCATTGTGAGTGCCCTTCCTCTGTATCCGTTCTCTGTGTTGCTCACAGCCAGGTGGAGTATGCATCTTCCCCCCCCCTTTCTGCCAGGTGGAGTATGCATCTTCCCCCCCCCTTTCTGCCAGGTGGAGTATGCATCTTCCCCCCCCCCTTTCTGCCAGGTGGAGTATGCATCTTCCCCCCCCCCTTTCTGCCAGGTGGAGTATGCATCTTCCCCCCCCCCTTTCTGCCAGGTGGAGTATGCATCTTCCCCCCCCCTTTCTGCCAGGTGGAGTATGCATCTCCCCCCCCCCCTTTCTGCCAGGTGGAGTATGCACTGGTACGTCATTCCCATGCCCACTTCCATGACATTGCACTCACCGAGTAGCCAGGATCTTGGGCCTGCATGTCGCTCCATGTAGCGTGGTATTGTGGAGTTCCTCAGGACCATTGAATCATGGGTTGATCCGGGGAATCGGGCACAACAATGTGTGATGATCTTGTTGGAGTCACAGACCATTTGCACGTTGATAGAGTGGAACTGTTTCCGGTTGCGGTACGGTACCTCCATGGCACGTGGAACCACCAATTCCACATGGGTGCAGTTGATGGCACCAATGCAACCGGGTATGCTGGCTAGTGCATGGAAACCCACTTTGGTGTTTGCAATCTCCTGGGCAGTCCGTGGTAATGAGATGTGGTCGTCTGTGTGCTTGAGGAGGGCATCGAGCACTTGGATGAGTGTTCGTGAGAATAATGGTTGTGAAATGCCATGCAGGTGCCCCACTGTGTGCTGGTAGGTGCCTGTGGCAAGGAAGTGGAGTACAGCCACTACCTTCAGTAGGGGGGGGATGGCGGTTGGACTTTCTATCATGCTGACGATGTCGTCGTGTGTCATGTCTACGATGGCGGTGATGGTGTCCCGGTCCAAACGGTACAGGGTGTGGATCTGCTCAGCAGTGAGGTTGTTTGGATTGGCTCTGATGCGTGGGATTGGGGGCTGCCTGCGTGGTGGCACTGGCTGTGCTGGTGGGGCTTGCTGGGCCTGCCTTGCCCTCCTTCTCCTCCTGCGTCTCCTCTGTGCTGCCTGTTGTTGTTGTTGTTGCTGTTGTAGTAGCACATGCATTGCTATCAGGTCCTCCAGCCCCAACATTGCTAGTCGTATTGCCATCATTGTGGAGTGTGACTGGGTGTTGGTAGGGGTGGGGTGTGCTCTTTTTGTACTCCCCTGAGTCTGTATTGCCTTCACCTGTGCTGTTTCTGTGCACCTGTGGCAGCTGCATTCACTTGAATTGGCCCTTTACGGTTGGTTCGCGATGGCGTTATTTGCACCATGGCGGTAAGGTACTTAGCGGCCTCGGTGATGGCGTTAGGTGCATGTCCACTTGGGTCGGCATTTGCGTACCTTTCCGCCATGGCGCTAAGTACGGTGTGGGCGGTCGCGTGCGCGCACCCTTAGCGCAGTTAGCGGCAGCGTTAACTACGATGCCGCTATTGGCATCGTAGTTTACGGTCAGGAGTCATGATCGGACCTGGCGGAAAACGATGGCGGTAACCATTTACCGCCATCGTTTTTCACTTACCGCCAGGGTCGTAATGAGGCCCATAATATGTTAAGGTCTATGTCCCATGGAACTCTGAAAACATGGACGGATGCACATTTTACATATATTGTGTAAAAGGCATGCTAGTTATTTGGCTTACTGTTGCCCTAATACTTTATACAAAAAATGGCCGGCATAGCCCATACCTTTCATTCCTTGCAGGCCAAGTAAATGATGTTGCAATGTTGTTCTCCACTTATAGGGTAATGTTAGCTTACTTACAGTCAGTATGCGATATCATCTGTCAGCTGACAGTTGGGTTACATAGTCTCAGTGATGCTTTTGCTAAGGCTCCATGAGTAACAGATATTTGTGTGCTTGAATGTCATTCCTATTATAACAAACAGAAAACAAGTGGATGTGAGTACAAGTCTTTTCCAGAGCCAAGGTAGGCATAGTGACCGTTCTCTGGTAATATTTGAATGTGACCTGGGGTGGAAGTTAGAGTCATAAGCTTTAAGTGTGGTAGAGTCAAGCATAGGAGTAATGGGTGGGGGGGTAACTTATTTGGTCAATGTGTGCAGGCATATCTTAGCAATATCTTCTGTTCATTGAGCCACCTATTCATTTTAGTTTTGAACCTCTTGTCGGTGTATTCTGACTTTAGGATTGTTAGGTTGTTAAGGTCAAGCTTGCATAGTAGGGCAATGAAAATAGGCTAGACCCGAATATCAAGATTAGTTAGTCCAATTTAGCTTTACTTTCTGAGAAAGAAAATATTAGGTACCTGTTGCGGCATGTGCCTTATTAAATATTTTTCAATTGGTGGGAATTTTCTGTGTGCACTGCTAAAATTCCTCTGCGTGGCACCCAGAAGGAAGCTGGGAAACGCACATGTGCACAGGTTAGAGGGAACATTGCTCTGCACCCCAGAGCAATGCAGGAGATGTTGGCCTCTGCACCTTGCACTGGGACCAGAGGCTCTGGCCTGTGCACTGGAAGCTGGGTTTGGAGACACTCGCCTCTGCACCCCGGAACAACGCAAGGGATGCTGGCCTCTGCGCCTTGCACTGGGACAAGAGGCTGTGGCTTTTGCAATTGAGACAGGTGCCGGAGACACTCGCCTCTGCATGCTGGAGCAATGCAAGAGACACTGTCCTCTGCACCTTGCGCTGGGACTAGAGGCTCGACCTCTGCAATTGAGACTGGGGTCGAAGACACTCGCCTGCACGCCGGAGCAATGCAAGAGATGCTGTCCTCTGCACCTTGCACCGGGACCAGAGGCTCTGGCCTCTGCAATTGAGACTGGTGTCAGAGACACTCACCTCTGCACACTAGAGCAATGCAAGAGATGCTGGCTTCTGCACCTTGCACTGGGACTAGAGGCTCGGCCTCTGCAATTGAGACTGGGGTCCGAGACACTTGCCTCTGCACGCTAGAGCAATGCAAGAGATGCTGGCCTCTGCACCTTGCACTGGGACCAGAGGCTGTGGCCTTTGAACTTGGAAATGGGTTTGGAGACACTCGCCTCTGCACCCCAGAGCAATGCAAGAGATGCTGGCCTCTGGACCTTGCACTGGGACCAGAGTCTCTGACCTCTGTAATTGAGACAGGTGTCGGAGACACTCGCCTCTGTACCCCAGAGCAATGCAAGAGATGCTGGCCTCTGCACCTTGCGCTGGGACTGGAGGCTCGGCCTCTGCAGTTGAGACTGGGGTCGAAGACACTCGCCTCTGCACCTAGGAGCAATGCAAGAGATGCTGGCCTCTGCACCTTGCACTGGGACCAGAGGCTGTGGCCTCTGCAATTGAGACTGGTGTCGGAGACACTCGCCTCTGCACCCTAGAGCAGTTCAAGGGATGCTGGCCACTGCACCTTGCACTGGGACCAGAGGCTCGGCAATTGCGACAGGCATCGGAGACACTCGCCTCTGCACTCCGGTGCAATGCAAGAGATGCTGGCCTCTGGACCTTGCACTGGGACCAGAGGCTCTGGCCTGTGTACTGGAAACTGGGTTTGGAGACACTCGCCTCTGCACCCCAGAGCAATGCAAGGGATGCTGGCCTCTGCACCTTGACCTTGAACTGGGACTAGCGGCTCAGCCTCTGCAATTGAGACTGGGGTTGGAGACACTCGCCTGTGCACCCAGAGCAATGCAGGAGATGCTGGCCCCTGCACCTTGCACTGGGACCAGAGGCTCTGGTCTCTGCAATTGAGACTGGGGTTGAAGACACTCGCCTCTGCAGTCCGGAGCAATGCAAGAGATGCTGGCCTCTGCACCTTGCATTTGGACCAGAGGCTCTGGCCTGTGCACTTGAAACTGGTGTTGGAGACACTCGCCTCTGCACCGAGGAGCAATGCAGGAGATGCTGGCCTCTGCACCTTGCATTTGGACCAGCGGCTCTGGCCTGTACACTTGAAATTGGGGTTGGAGATACTCGCCTCTGCACCCCAGAGCAAAGCAAGAGATGCTGGCCTCTGCACCTTGCACTTGGACCAGAGGCTCTGGCCTCTGCAATTGAGACAGGCGTCGAAGATACTCGCCTCTGCAGCCCGGAGCAATGCAAGGGATGCTGACCTCTGCACCTTGTACTGTGCCCAGAGGCTGTGGCCTCTGCAATTGAGACTGGTGTCGAAGACACTCGCCTCTGCACCCCGGAGCAATGCAAGAGATGCTTGCCTCTGCACCTTGCACTGGGACTAGAGGCTCTGGCCTCTGAAATTGAGATGTCGGAGACACTCGCCTCTGCACCCCAGAGCAATGCAAGAGATGCTGGCCTCTGCATCTTGCACTGTGACCAGAGGCTTTGGCCTCTGCAATTGAGACTGGTGTCGGAGACACTCGCCTCTGCACCCCGGGGCAATGCAAGAGATGCTGGCCTATGCACCGTGCGCTGGGACTGGAGGCTCGGCCTCTGCAATTGAGACTGGTGTCGGAGACACTCGCCTCTGCACCCCGGAGCAATGCAAGAGATGCTGGCCTCTGCACCTTGCACTGGGACCAGAGGCTCTGGCCTGTGCACTTGAGACTGGGGTTTTGGAAGACCTCTCTCTGCCCTTGGAGCCAGAGACAGAGCTGCGGGTCCTGTCTCACAGAGCTGGACCTATAAAAACACTGGCATATGCTCCATGGACCAGGGCCCAAGACACTGGCCTCTGCTTCCGGGGTCGAGGCCAGGGACACTGGTTTTTGTTCCAACAGACTGGGATAGAAATGCTGACCTATAGTGGAGACCTGATCAGGGGCTTTCGATTTATTGCCAAGGAACAGGTCCAAACACACTGGCCTCTTGGCAATGGCCGAGGGTTTGAGGCACAGCACAGGCCTCTGAACCCAGTACCGGGATAGGAGACATTGGAATCAACTACTACGAAACGGTGCAGAGAGACGGGCCTCGGCTACCCAGATTGGGGTGGCCTATTCCCTCAGCACTGGGTATAGAGACACTGGCCTTTGCTTGCTAGCTTGGAGGCACAGATGCTAGAATGTGATCTTTAAAATGGGAGTAGAAACACTGGCTTCTTCTCCCCAAATGGACAGAGAAAATGACCTTAGCTCTCCACAGGGGCAGTGATGCTGGCCTCAGCTCTACACAGATGCTGAAACACTGGCCTTTGGAGATGCCCGCCTCGCTTCACATACTGGCTGGATACACGCCAACTGTGCCTACACACAGAGACGATCACCAGCTTCCTCTCCACATATGATAGTGATAGCCAGTTGTAGAGGAGCAGGTACCCTAACCCCGCCCCCTCACCACCGTCATACTGGAACAGCAGGAGAAGATCTTTATGTAGGACCCCCTGTATTGTCCTTATACCGCATTGAGTGTACGAAAGACGATATGCACTCAGAAAACCCTACTGAATGTACCCTCGTACTGAGATAGTGGAAGGATGTCTGCATGCACCATTGGACATCATGTAGTGCCGAGTGAAATATGACAAGGCCGGAATGATGTCATGAAGAAAATATACGAGGACATACAGAAACAATATGAAAATACTTAAGAGTAACAATGGAACCGAAGTAACAAGAGAAACATGTACAAAATGATAAAGTAATCACATAAACAGAGAACATAAAGTAACCTGGTGACCAATAAGTGTAAATACACAATAAAGCAAGGTAGATGAGACGTATAGAAGCTATATTTCGTATAACGTGGCTAGGACGGCCATGATGGACGTCGGGTCGTGCAAAGATTCATTCCAGCTACCTCAGAAACAGACCAGGGATGCAGAGTCAGGAGAGGCTGGAAAACAGTTTTGTCTGAAGAATAAAGAGGCGTTTAGGTTGGCCTGGGATCAAGGAAGCTATTTCAAGGGGTAATTGCAAAGCTCAAAGGGAGGCAGACGGATAAGCCATGGACGTGAGACATTTTTCTCTTAGATTAAAGAAGAAGAACACATTTGCAAGAGCCAAGTATTAGACAATTGACAATGGATAAGGTTCGTACAAGATGGAGTGAGCAAGTCTCTAGAGGCCAAGAGGAGCAATGGCACTCTGCATGATTGAATCAAATACCAGTAAATCGGAGGTCTAAATGGACAATTTGTGGTTTCCTTACATGTGATTCAGAAGTTGAAAACAAGGGCTGTTCATTAATCTATGGATGAAGATAGTGATGTGCTTATACTCCCTCGAATGTCACCAGAACTCAGCAGACTACAAGGTCAACTAGAGATGGGAAACTTTGGCTCTTGGTTGGACTGATGAGAGATGATGGACTAATTGGCAAAGTGGGAGTAATCTGACAGGACTCAAGCACCTGGGCTTTGTTTCACTTATATGCTGCTAGCCGAGCCAAAAGTCCAAGGTTGGATGAGAATGCCAACCAATCAGTGGGTGTATGGGGTAACCTGCTGTACAATGATGTATTGACCAATCTGCTGCCATTTTGTCTGCTATAATCAGTACTATACGTATTTACAGGTAGCTCGAGGCGTGTCTTAAAGATAAGAGACAGCCAATGAAGTACTAACCGATATGTATTCTATAAGTAGATATGTTTTCCTAACCAATCCCTCCCGCTAATAGGTTTTACAGTTTGCCACGTAGGATGACATCATAGGTGATGCATATTGGGGTATAAGACCTCTCTGTAATCAAGTTTGTTTGTGAGTGTGCATGCATCAGTCTGATGTCTGCCAGTTCACCCAGCTGTATCAAATTTAGAATTAAGGAGTTCTTTGCCATATTTCTTGAGTCTGTCTGTTTATTTGGTCTGAGATCTTTATTGGTAATTCCATCTAGCACAAGGGAGGCTTCAAGGTGCTAGAGCACACAGTCAGCACCCATTTCTAGTAGAAATGGAAGTTGAATTTGGCTCTTTTCATTGGTCACAGTATTCACCATAACAATAAATGTCTGTAACTGACAATATCTATGTACCAATTTGGACAGCTTGAGAGCGGGATCTGAGGCCTTGGCTGTTCCTGCATTCACTTTCATGTGCCAAAGCGCACGGCTTGGGAACAGATCAGAGAGTTTACTGGGCTAGCTCTCTGGGCCCCGGGACAGAGCTCTGGCAAGACAACCCTTGCTGGAGCTCAGTTCTGTCTTGTTCCAGCCCAATTCCTCCTCTGCACCTAGTGTCATAAGATTACGCCCATTTCTGTATGATGGGATTGTCTGTACGTGGAACAGTTGTGGTGGGTCATTTCCTTAGTAATTACGGAAGAAAACCAGAGGATACAATTTTGGAGACAGAAGGAATCAAGAAATTTAATTGAACCTGATCCATTATTTAAATATCAAATTTTAATCGAGAATTAATCATAGCACTCAATAATTTTACATCGCAGGAAAGGAATTAAGAACACATAATTTCACATAGTTTCACATATAATCCATCTCATTCGTACACAGGCATCCAATAACCGTTCATACATCCATCCCAATAATACATGCACGGTAAAACTTTATCCTAAAAAAGTCATAACAATTGATTTACTTATTGTCTTCATAAAAAACAGAGAGAAAGAGATATATAATAAATATATATGAAAAGCCACAACAACAGATTGTTCAAGTGGTCATCAGTTTAGGATGGGTCACCTCGATGTCCAAAGTTGACCTCATCACTGGTTTCTGGGGTCATTTCCTTAGGCCTGCTTCTAGGTGCGGTGTCTAATCTTCAGCATAATATGACAATGCGCCTTGGAAACATGGTTGGTCTGGGGCAAATAATAGACATCAAACAAGCATTGGCAATGCCAACAGTTTGGGGTTTTGTTAGGTATGGGAAAGGCACAGGCCAGGCACATAGTGGTATTAACTGCCCATTAATGGGAGCAGGTGCAAAATGGCGAGAGTACCTGGGCCTCTATTTGCAGTGACTTGCCAATGCCTAGCACTTAAACACAAGCCACAACTGTTGGCTTTACAAATGCTTGTTTTTCCAAGGACTTCCGTGAAGGATACACAGAGTGCTTATAAATTGAGTAGCTGAAGGCAGGCCTGGTTTACTCATTTTTATTACACCGGTAGTTGGTTTACAGCTCCAATTAAGTCATTAACTCTCAGAAGACTGCTTTCACAAAACACTGTTAGGCACTTTGTGTGCAAAGTTTGATGATAAGACTTGATTAAAGCAAGCTCAAAGAGTTCCCATAAGGAGGTGTTTTGGGCAGGGAGGGGCAGGAACTAGGTGGGAATGGCCACAGGGATTAGCATGGCCCTGGACAGTCAAAGAGTGGGCAAATAACCAAACTACACCAACTAGCTGTGTTTCCTTCCTTATATTCAGTTTTTCCCTATCTGTGCTCTACTGCAATAGTGTCAGCGTATAGGTGTCGCAAGCGCCACCTAATAGCTCAAACTAAAATGAAAGGAGTGGTGCCTGATCCTGTTCTTTCTCAACAAACTGGTTGTGATGTCCCCCGGGGGGGGCATTTATTTGGCAGGAAATGTAGTCTTTTGCCGCAAATTAGGCGAGTTGTATTTTTTTAAATGAACGCCTGACAAACACTGTTGGTTGCTTAACCAGGCAAGTCCCAGCAAGCCCAATGAGCACACACCTGCCTAGGTTAGAGTCAGGTTTGAGATATCCCTCACCCCGCCGACCAACATACAAAGGAAGGTGGAATTGTCAAACCGGATATTAAATTATGCCTCTTATTACAAACGATTTGTATGTATATTGGCCTACGCCAAGTTGCTTGAAAAATTGTACGCGAATAACTCTCGGCGGCAAGGTCTTGACCTTAGAAATTGATGTAAGCCGCCATCTTGAATCAAGCCTCCATTTTAGGTTAGAAACCGCCATTTTAGGGTTGTATACAAAGTCACCCTGTAATCTAAAATGGCCGTCTCGTGTGTCCTTGTTCTTGCCTTAACCTCTCCAACCTCTGCAGGGAAGTTAATGTCCAACCTGCCCTCAGGCTACATGTTAGGGTCATGTAGACCTTGTCCTTTGTTGACCTCGGAGCAGGGGATTACTTGAATTAGCAATGTTAAACTACAAGTATACAAGAACAGTAATGCTATCCGAATATAATATGCAAAACATTGTTTGGTCTGTATTAAAGCAATATATATAAAGAGTGTAAATATTAAATCGAAGAATAATAGAGTGTGTTAGTAAATGTATTGAAAAGTAAACCGCATGCACAAGATATGTAAATTAGGAAAGTGAACCTGGCGCGACCCTAGCCCAGTGCATGATTAACCTGTAAGAGGGCTGGACATCATTTTACAAATTGTATAAAAGCACCGATGTCCAGCTAGGAAATTCCCTCACTGCTCACATTGGACCTGCTGGTGGTCTCTGTGATATTTGTGTACTTTGTTGAATACTGTTCAGTTTTGTAATAAAGATTCTGGGAATCTTTATGAGCCCGTGTCGGTGTATTTTCCTTTGCTCGGTGTAACAGCCGTAATATTGTATTTTTTCTGATTCCACAGAATGAGTGTCTGGGGATTCAAATCTCAGGCAGCCCTTTCTCTGAACCAAAGCTTTAAGCCTCAAATAAAACTTAGCAGTTCGCATAGAGCAACGAATGGCGTCTTGTTGCAGACAGTGTACAATGTATCTATTTAAGAAAGAGAGATAGCATGAGAAAGCAAGAGAGAGAGAGAGAGAGAGAGCGAGAGAGGGTTTGCCAGTGCAGACTGAGTAAGTGAAACAGGCGCTGTCTGCAAAGTGCAGTGGTCGGAGTGCGAGGGAGACCCGGTTGTTTTGCTTTGTAATGACTTAAAATATTCATGTCTTTGTTATGACATCATGCATCATGTTATAATTTGCTGCATGTGTGGATATTGTGAGAAAATGGGAAATATAGTTTTTCAAAGAGTAATTATGCTTTAAAGACCTAGCCCGATGGCTGTACCAGGAGTTATGGGTCCTGAAAACCAAGTTAAAGGTTTGGGCGCAACGAGGGTGTTCAAAAAGTTCTTCGGGGACCATAACTACTGATACGGCCTGAGGGTGTGGTCTATAAAAATATTTTAACCTTTCAAAGGAGTATAGGGGTGGCACAAAAATATTAATCTGCTTGGAGTGGTTGCTGGGAACTAACTTGTTCTCAGCAGACACGTCACATGTTAAGGAGGGAGGGGCAGGGCTACGATTGAAGCCGGGCCACGTCTGCTAGTTGCAACCCAGCTAGGGTAAGGAGGAGATGGTGGGACAGGGGATTTACTGTGTCCGGACCACGTCTGTCAGATGCAGTCCGGGCAGACTTGACGTTGCGAGTGGGAGGCGGGGCTATAAGCCTGGCGCTCCCATGATGAGAAGGAGCACCGTGCTGATTGGCTCTGCAGGAGGCAGGGCTGTCAGCGTGGCGCTCCCTCTCATCACGGGAGCACCAGGCAGAGAGTCATGCAAGCGGCAAGGCACTCAGTGGGGCGCTCCCCCTTATCACAGGAGTTTTGGGCTGACCGAGCAGTGTCTGGGGGTGCATCGAGTCTTTCATATTTTTGCGAGCCATGCTGGCTGATATGGCCTTGAAATTGGCCAATGGGGGAGTGCCACATCACTCCCCCAGGTTATAATCTCCATTCCTTATGGTTTCAATATTACACTATCCAACTTGTGGCCAGTGTTTTCTATGTCCTTGGTGTTCGTAGCAGTGCAGATGGTTGATGCAAATTCTCTTCTTTGCCCTATTCATCCTTACTCTAGTTTAATTAGTTTTCTTAGTACACTATATGTAGATCAGTACTAGATGATCCATTCCAAGATCGAACCCAACAATCAAGACATTGATACCCAACATAACATGTCATACATGTAGGGTGCCAGGCCTCCCCTGCATACGGACGCACAGGCACCACTCCTAGTTCTCTCTTCTTCCCCCTGCGTGTCCATCCCCTTCACATGTCACACAGTCTATTCATGGCATGGCCACTCCTGGCCGCTACGAATTCCCAGCATGCATCACTGTCCTGGAGTGTGGACCCAGAAATGAAACATGTTCCGGAACAAAACCAACCTCCCCACGTCAATGGTCAGGTGTGTGGTGGGTAGGTCAGGAAGGCCATGGAGGAGTGGAGTCATGCAGATATTGGTCAGGTGTGCAGTGGGTATAGCAGGGAGGCCACCGAGGAGTGGGTTCATGCAGATATTGGTCAGGTGTGTGGTGGGTAGGTCAGGAAGGCCACCGAGGAGTGGGTTCATGCAGATATTGGCCAGGTGTGTGGTGGGTAGGTCAGGAAGGCCATGGAGGAGTGGGGTCATGCAGATATTGGTCAGGTGTGTGGTGGGTAGGTCAGGAAGGCCATGGAGGAGTGGAGTCATGCAGATATTGGTCAGGTGTGTGGTGGGTAGGTCAGGAAGGCCATGGAGGAGTGGAGTCATGCAGATATTGGTCATGTGTGCAGTGGGTATAGCAGGGAGGCCACCGAGGAGTGGGTTCATGCAGAAATTGGCCAGGTGTGCGGTGGGTAGGTCAGGAAGGCCATGGAGGAGTGGAGTCATGCAGATATTGGTCAGGTGTGTGGTGGGTAGGTCAGGAAGGCCATGGAGAAGTGGAGTCATGCAGATATTGGTCAGGTGTGTGGTGGGTAGGTCAGGAAGGCCATGGAGGAGTGGGGTCATGCAGATATTGGTCAGGTGTGTGGTGGGTAGGTCAGGAAGGCCATGGAGGAGTGGAGTCATGCAGATATTGGTCAGGTGTGTGGTGGGTAGGTCAGGAAGACCATGGAGGAGTGGAGTCATGCAGATATTGGTCAGGTGTGCAGTGGGTATAGCAGGGAGGCCACCGAGGAGTGGGTTCATGCAGATATTGGCCAGGTGTGTGGTGGGTAGGTCAGGAAGGCCATGGAGGAGTGGGGTCATGCAGATATTGGTCAGGTGTGTGGTGGGTAGGTCAGGAAGGCCATGGAGGAGTGGAGTCATGCAGATATTGGTCAGGTGTGTGGTGGTAGGTCAGGAAGGCCATGGAGGAGTGGAGTCATGCAGATATTGGTCAGGTGTGTGGTGGGTAGGTCAGGAAGGCCATGGAGGAGTGGGGTCATGCAGATATTGGCCAGGTGTGTGGTGGGTAGGTCAGGAAGGCCATGGAGGAGTGGGGTCATGCAGATATTGGTCAGGTGTGTGGTGGGTAGGTCAGGAAGGCCATGGAGGAGTGGAGTCATGCAGATATTGGTCAGGTGTGTGGTGGTAGGTCAGGAAGGCCATGGAGGAGTGGAGTCATGCAGATATTGGTCAGGTGTGTGGTGGGTAGGTCAGGAAGGCCATGGAGGAGTGGGGTCATGCAGATATTGGTCAGGTATGTGGTGGGTAGGTCAGGAAGGCCATGGATGAGTGGGGTCATGCAGATATTGGTCAGGTGTGTGGTGGGTAGGTCAGGAAGGCCATGGAGGAGTGGGTTCATGCAGATATTGGTTAGGTGTGCAGTGGGTATAGCAGGGAGGCCACCGAGGAGTGGGTTCATGCAGATATTGGTCAGGTGTGCAGTGGGTATAGCAGGGAGGCCACCGAGGAGTGGGTTCATGCAGATATTGGTCAGGTGTGCAGTGGGTATAGCAGGGAGGCCACCAAGGAGTGGGTTCATGCAGATATTGGCCAGGTGTGCAGTGGGTATAGGAGGAAGGCCACCGAGGAGTGGGTTCATGCAGATATTGGCCAGGTGTGCAGTAGGTTTTGCTGGAAGGCCACTGAGGAGTGGCGTCATGCAGATATTGGTCAGGTGTGCAGTGGGTATAGCAGGAAGGCCATGGAGGAGTGGGGTCATGCAGATATTGGTCAGGTGTGCAGTGGGTATAGCAGGAAGGCCATGGAGAAGTGGGGTCATGCAGATATTGGTCAGGTGTGTGGTGGGTAGGTCAGGAAGGCCATGGAGGAGTGGAGTCATGCAGATATTGGTCAGGTGTGCAGTGGGTAGAGCAGGGAGGCCACCGAGGAGTGGGTTCATGCAGATATTGGCCAGGTGTGCAGTGGGTATAGCAGGAAGGCCAAGGAGGAGTGGGGTCATGCAGATATTGGTCAGGTGTGCAGTGGGTATAGCAGGAAGGCCATGGAGGAGTGCGGTCATGCAGATATTGGTCAGGTGTGTGGTGGGTAGGTCAGGAAGGCCATGGAGGAGTGGAGTCATGCAGATATTGGTCAGGTGTGCAGTGGGTATAGCAGGGAGGCCACCGAGGAGTGGGTTCATGCAGATATTGGCCAGGTGTGCAGTGAGTAGGTCAGGAAGGCCACGGAGGAGTGGGGTCATGCAGATATTGGTCAGGTGTGTGGTGGGTAGGTCAGGAAGGCCATGGAGGAGTGGGGTCATGCAGATATTGATCAGGTGTATGGTGGGTATGTTAGGAAGACCACAGAGGAGTGTGATCAAGCAGATATTGGTCAGGTGTGTGGTGGGTATGTCAGGAAGACCACCGAGCAATAGGGTCATGCAAGTAATTGTCAGATGTGTAGTGGGTATGTCAGGAAGGCGATGGAGGAGTGGGGACATGCTTATATATTGGTCAGGTGTATGGTGGGTATGTTAGGAAGACCACAGAGGAGTGTGATCAAGCAGATATTGGTCAGGTGTGTGGTAGGTATGTCAGGAAGACCACTGAGCAATTGAGTCATGCAGAAAATTGCCAGATGTGTGGTGGGTATGTCAGGAAGGCCACAGAGGAGGGGGGCCATTAAGATATTGATCAGGTGTGTGGTGGGTATGTCATGAAGGCCACGAAGGAGTGGGGTCATGCATATATATTGGTCAGGTGTGTGGTGGAGATAGCATTAAGGGCACAGAGGAGTGTGACGTCAGTTATGAGGACTGTTCACTTGTAAAGCTGTTGTTTTGTATGGGAGCTCTCAGAGCGGCACCTTTTTGCTTGTGTTCCGTCCCTGCTTTATGTGGATGTTAATAAAGCTGGGTTTTGCCTTCACTTTGCCTACTCCGTTACTGGGTCCGCTTTCTCTGACTCCTGATCCTCGGTGTAATTTTGGGGATTTCCCAGGCCATCGCTACAGCATAACGATGGAAGTATTTAAAGATGTTTCCCGCAGCCTCCCGGTAGTGGGCACAAAGTCAGGCTTATTACAGGTGCCTTTTAGTTCTGGCTCTTAGGTGGGGCTCAAGCGTAACCTAGTGCAGACAACATATTGGTGTAGAGTGTGTTGAGAGGGGATTGGCATTGTGGAGGTACAATATGTCTGCAAACGTCTTTAGGGTACTTACTTTTGGTTAAGATGGTGCGTTAGCGCCCCCAATAGTTTGGACTCAGTATGGAGTCTTTTGATCACAGTTGGTACCAGGACTTTAAGTGGCGTAAGAAATCGAGGGAGCCCTCATTTGGGGGCGTGACTTGTGGGGTGGGCGTGGCCTAACAAAAAGTACACAAAACATAGTAAGGTACACAAACAAATCTATACATGCATGTAAGCATTTATAGATTTGTATGCGTACCTTACTATGGTTTGTGTACTTTTCAAGCCATTTTTTATAAACCTTGAAATATGTCACGCAGTCCCCATGTTCGCTGAACGCCTCGGTGACCTGGGGAGGGCGGGGGTAACAAAGGACAGTAACTTCCTCTGATGAACCCTCGTGCGAGGGTTCGGGAGAGAAGGTTACTGTGACTGACAGAAGTGCCAGCCAGCCACACCGACGCTGCGGCTGGCTGGCAATTCTGTCAGCTTGCCTGAGTTAATGGCGGGCGCATCTCCTGTTGCGGCTGAGGCCACGGCGGGATAATGTGTCCCGCCAATGTTGTGGTGGGACTGGGGGCCCCGGTAGGGCCTCGGCTCAGCCCCATTTTTTTTTCTCGAGACTGTCAGGGCCTGGCCTCTGCTGGCCCGGCCCACTTAAAGCACTGGTTGTTACTGTAGACGCAGTCACTGAAACTACTTTGGGGTTCGCTGGTGGTGCTTGTGTGCCACCATTAGATGTGGTTGATGTGTGAAGCTTTCGTGCCCTATTTTAGCTCCTGGGTGATGCTCCAGCACCAATGGAAGGGAGTCAAGGGTACTGCTACAGACATGAAATGGAACATACACGAGACAGTGCAGGGAGGTGGGCGGGGCCGAGCCTGTGCATGGAGGCTGCACTCCTCTTCCGTGCATGATCTCCTTTGCCCTTGGAGGACTGGGGCCTGGGAGCAGGGGACCGGCACGCCCGAAGGAGTGTCCTTCAGCAAAGCCAAGCCGGTTGCCGCTTGCCATCGCTTCACTGAACGTCCATGGGGTGATCAGGACCAGTGAGCTGGGAATGGGGGATGGTGGGCTGGCTAGATTTAGCAAGGACTGTACGTCAGACAGGTCTGAGGAGCAAGGTGGCATGGATCTGGCTGGATGCAGAAGCTTATTGGTGGGCGCACACCAGAGCTCATGTCGAGGGTTCACGCGGGTTCTCGGACGCCACCCACTTTTTTCAGTGAGTGGACACCGTCCCCTAGGTATTTTAGAGGCTGTGTGTAAAATGAGGAAAAATTCCGTCTTTTTAAAACTCTGTCCTCGGGACTCGAACCGTGGTCACCAGTCGTTTCACCAGTGCTGGTGAAAGTTAGCAAACAACTAAAGCATATTCCAGGGAAAACATTGGTATTGATTCTTGGAGATTAAAGCATGCACACCTTTTAAAAACTTCTCCAAACTATCACAAGAGAATAGCTTCTCTGTTTTTTTGTGTGTGTTGCTTTTATGAAAGGCAAATGCCGTTCGTCCTGGGCAATTTGTATGGTTATGCAAAGCCCATCGAATGGCGTTTGCATATTTCACATTGATATGCTAATTTGTGGTGACGTCACATCACATTGCGTATGTTAATGAGGCCCCCCACTATTTTATTTCAGGACTTGACCCCTGGTGCACACACCATCCCTGAAGGTCCGGCATCGTGGTCGAGGGGGGTGGTTTTCCTAATGGCATGGCCCAGGTCCTCACTGCTCAGTGAAGTGCCGCGCTGAAGAAGCGGATAAAGGCCAGTGAGTGGACACATGAGTGCCTTGTGAGTCTCTTTTAGAGCCAGCAGGTAGCAGTGGCAGGGCTCTCAGGTTATAGGGGGAGGTTTGTGGGACGCTGGGGGGCACAATTATTTAAGTAAATACTTGCACCCTCTCATGACTGTACCACAAAGAAGCCTGCAACAGTGCTGAAAATAAGCCCAGTGCGTACCCTCGTGACATTGATATAATCTGGTAATGTATAAGGCGCCTCTAGATGTACCCCTCCAGCTTCTAAGCGCTGTAATAATCATTGTCGCTATTATTACCCACCTGTGGAGCTCAATGTTTAGGCCTGGGGTGGATGAAGGGCTGTGGCGGCCCAGTAGGGCTATGAAACTCGTGTCATATGCAGGCTGGGACTGGCCTATGCAGCTTTAGGATAATGTTGAAAGTGCCGGCCCAACAGGCCAGTCTGGACCCATTTCATTGGGGCAAAATGAGCCAGCTATAGTAGTTACTGCAGGTTTGATCAATTTAAAAGGCCAAATATTCTTTACACTTTTCTATTGGTGTACACCGTCTTTTATCTGCCAGTCTGAACCTGTTCCCAAGGCGGGCACATTACCAGCCCCTCGCCGCCATCACTCTGAGGCTCTAGCTGGGTGTCCCATTGGAGTGACAAGGGCAGGCAGCCCCATCACAGGAGTGGGCAGCCCCATCACAGGAGTGGGCAGCCCGATCACAGGAGTGGGCAGCCACCAGAATGCCCAAAGGGCACTCCTGGAGTAGATATCATGGGAAGACAGGGACATGACCAACCGTGCGCAAGGCACACACCAATGCTATTTGCCATGGCATCCTAAAACAAGTTTACTCTGAGGAAGGGGCACACCTGTTTTCCCACCAAGGGTGTCCTTTCAGGTATGTAAATATAAGGGACTCCCCCAAAGCTTTCCTCCTGTGCTTTAGGGGCCTGTGGAGGGTTGAGTCAGAAGCTTGGGTGCAAGGGAAGCTTTGCCTCACCTGTGTGTGGTTGTGACTGGGTGCACATTGCAGCACGGGTTTTCTCGAGTGGAGATGGCAGTGTGTGATGACGGCACCCTACCCCCCATCTGTGGGTGCGTTTGTGCTGCTGCATCTAGTGGCAGTGGTCGAGTCATGTGTTGTGACTGGTCACCTGGACTCTAGGCGGGCCCAGCGGTGCCTTCAGGAGGTGCCGTGGTGAAGGGCATCTTCCCCACCCTGCACACATGAAGAATGATTTACTCCCAGCACACACGTATTGAAATCCCCCCACACTGCACACATGAAGAATTCTGGGCCACACAGCGATGCCGGGTGATTTACTCCCAGGCGATCACACACACGTGTTGAAATCCCCCCACACTGCACACATGAAGAATTCTGGGCCACACAGCCATGCTGGGTGATTTACTCCCAGGCGATCACACACACGTGTTGAAATCCCCCCACACTGCACACATGAAGAATTCTGGGCCACACAGCCATGCTGGGTGATTTACTCCCAGGCGATCACACACGTGTTGAAATCCCCCCACCCTGCACACATGAAGAATTCTGGGCCACACAGCCATGCTGGGTGATTTACTCCCAGGCGATCACACACGTGTTGAAATCCCCCCACCCTGCACACATGAAGAATTCTGGGCCACACAGCCATGCTGGGTGATTTACTCCCAGGCGATCACACACGTGTTGAAATCCCCCCACCCTGCACACATGAAGAATTCTGGGCCACACAGCCATGCTGGGTGATTTACTCCCAGGCGATCACACACACGTGTTGAAATCCCCCCACACTGCACACATGAAGAATTCTGGGCCACACAGCCATGCCGGGTGATTTACTCCCAGGCGATCACACACACGTGTTGAAATCCCCCCACACTGCACACATGAAGAATTCTGGGCCACACAGCCATGCTGGGTGATTTACTCCCAGGCGGTAACACACGTGTTGAAATCCCCCCACCCTGCACACATGAAGAATTCTGGGCCACACAGCCATGCTGGGTGATTTACTCCCAGGCGATCACACACGTGTTGAAATCCCCCCACCCTGCACACATGAAGAATTCTGGGCCACACAGCCATGCTGGGTGATTTACTCCCAGGCGATCACACACGTGTTGAAATCCCCCCACCCTGCACACATGAAGAATTCTGGGCCACACAGCCATGCTGGGTGATTTACTCCCAGGCGATCACACACACGTATTGAAATCCCCCCACACTGCACACATGAAGAATTCTGGGCCACACAGCCATGCTGGGTGATTTACTCCCAGGCGATCACACACACGTATTGAAATCCCCCCACACTGCACACATGAAGAATTCTGGGCCACACAGCCATGCTGGGTGATTTACTCCCAGGCGATCACACACACGTATTGAAATCCCCCCACACTGCACACATGAAGAATTCTGGGCCACACAGCCATGCTGGGTGATTTACTCCCAGGCGATCACACACGTGTTGAAATCCCCCCACCCTGCACACATGAAGAATTCTGGGCCACACAGCCATGCTGGGTGATTTACTCCCAGGCGATCACACACGTGTTGAAATCCCCCCACCCTGCACACATGAAGAATTCTGGGCCACACAGCCATGCTGGGTGATTTACTCCCAGGCGATCACACACGTGTTGAAATCCCCCCACCCTGCACACATGAAGAATTCTGGGCCACACAGCCATGCTGGGTGATTTACTCCCAGGCGATCACACACACGTATTGAAATCCCCCCACACTGCACACATGAAGAATTCTGGGCCACACAGCCATGCTGGGTGATTTACTCCCAGGCGATCACACACGTGTTGAAATCCCCCCACCCTGCACACATGAAGAATTCTGGGCCACACAGCCATGCTGGGTGATTTACTCCCAGGCGATCACACACGTGTTGAAATCCCCCCACCCTGCACACATGAAGAATTCTGGGCCACACAGCCATGCTGGGTGATTTACTCCCAGGCGATCACACACACGTATTGAAATCCCCCCACACTGCACACATGAAGAATTCTGGGCCACACAGCCATGCTGGGTGATTTACTCCCAGGCGATCACAGACATTTTGAAAGATAGATGCCTTGACTACAGCTGCTCCAGAACTACCAATGGACAATGCTGGCAGGGCACTGGGAGGGCAGGAAGTGGTAGCACTTCCAACCAAGTTGCCTGGGTTTCTCTTGATCCTCTCTCTCTGCACCTTTGTGTCCATCCCCATCTTGGTGCCAGGTGTAAAGAGGTAACTTTAATGGCTGTTCACTCCTTTCCTCCTCCCATCAGCATGTGGGAGTGTTGCTATCCTCTCTACACCTAAACCACACTTGACATGTCTAATACAGTCCAAGTACATGTCCCCATTCACATCTCATCAAGATGTCTACACCCCATTCCCACCAGGGCCCGCACTCCACACCCATGGATGTAATGTATTGAGGGGGTGGTTCCAGGCATGGTCCCCTTGACTATTCTAGGACTGTAAAACACACCCCCTTTAATTGTAGCAAATCTAATGATTGACCTGATGTTCAGCGACGTCATTTGGGGGCTGTCATGTGTCGCAGCTGCAACCCCTGTGGTCTCCCTTTCTACCCCTAAAAAAAAATAATTATATATTTTAAAAAAAATGTTAGCCCCTGGACTGTGGCCAGTGCCACGTGGCTCTTTGTTCTGGAGGGGCTGGCTTCCTTGTTCAGGCTTCTTCACAAAAAACAGGGGGTTCCACAAGTGTAACACTTTGAGCAGTGACCCTAAATAAGAAAGAATGGGAATGTCACATAATGTGTCTTTCTAGAATTCTATACAATAATTGCTAGACTCATTAAAGGTTTATTTCAGGCACGCTTCAGGGGGTGAGTCACTAATTTAGTCTGTTCTTAAACACATCAACTCAGCCTTTCATCCTTCTGAGGTCGACCAATGAGTACCAACACAGGTTATAGGTAATAGTGTACGTATATTTGTTCTATATAAAGCGCTTAAGCGTATGTGCTATGTAATAACACATCATTATCATTTGACCATGGAGGTCTGCTTGCATTCACAGTCATTTGGTAATATGGGCCTATACACGCTGATCTTAACGATGCATATGGCGATCCTTTCTTGTATGAAATGTACATCACATTATAGTGATATCTTAACCATATTTTGCGTAGTGTCCTTAGGTACAATGCTATGTGATGACACTTCCTGTTTTGTCCTTCCTGTTTGTCAATGGGTGAAAGGTTGGGTCCCATCGCTTCCTGCGATGTCACTTTGGGGTGGGATCAAGTGACATCACTTCCTGTGATGTCATCGGACGTCAAGGGTCGAGTGAAGTCACTTCAGCTACCCCTGGCATTTTGGTGAAATGACGTCCCGGCTGATGTCTCCTCTGCCCTTCTCCAAGCTTGGCACCGATGCAGTGTTTCAGGAGAGGGGTTAGCTGTAAAAGGGAAAAGCCACCAGGGGGACTGGTGGAGGAGAGTTCAGGTGCTCTTTTTCCCCTCCCCCCAAAACCTTTCCATCCAACTTTCTCCCATCACTACTGCAGTAGCTGACACTCGTAATGCAACTGTTTAATGCATGTTTTACTTAGAGGGGTGCACTCATAATGTGCAGCTCTCCCTGCCCACCCCACTTACCTTAGTAGTGTCCAGTGAAGAGAGTCCTGTAGGTAGAGGGTCCAGGGTGGTCATGGCTGTGTTGCCTCCATCCAGGCGTCCTAAGGGAAAGCAACAAACATGGAATTCAGAGGTTATGCCGGAGTTTTAGGCAATTTAAGGACAAACCTTTATAAAACTAGGGGCACAACTATAATGACGTGCGCTTGACGCTCGTGAGCTTAAATGTAAAAGGCCGGAAAGGTGCCAGGTGATCATGGATGTTTAGAAAAGGAAAAGGCTGAGGTCTACCTGATACAGGAAGGGCATTTATTTCAGGCATGCTTGAAAAATACAAATGTGCTTAATCAGGGAATCGCAATCAATTTCCAATACAGGGGAACGATAAACACAGAACTGATCAACAGTGTTTAGAGAACTAAAACGATAAAAGCATGAAACACACCTTATTCATCTAACTCAAAACGCATGTCATATTACGTTCATTACAAACATACACAATGAAAAACTATGTATGTAAATCCAGTCAGATACAGGCTTGGTCCCCTCACTACATTCTAATACAATTCAAATGGTTTCCTTAAACAACAACACCCTATAGCAACTAGTCAGAACTTTTTTTTTATTGAGGAAACCTGATTCTACCCTCAAGTTAATTGCTGTTTTTGTGGCCCTATATTGTAAATGTTACTACACATTGCATGCGTATCATTGCTTATATGTTTCTGTACTAAAGAGGCGAATAAAGGACATTCTTCAGGGCAATATTGTGGTCATGTAGGCGGTTAAGAAGAAAACTCGCATGCATGTAGAAGGGCAGCAATACCTTTCAGGAAATAAGTCTAGGGTGATGTTGGCTGGCCCAGGCAGAGAGGAATTGTAGATGGTCTCTGGTTTTGAGTAATATTTTTTTTAATTTTTTTTTATTGTGTCTTTCGTTTAAATCAAACCTTACAGAAAACATAACATAGCAATTAATTCAATTCAACATGGAAAGTACAAGTTAATTGACTAAAAGTCTCCAATACAAGAGTGCAAGTTGCAGGTTAACCCCTACACCCCTATAATACACATCTCTTTAAGTATACACAAGATAAAATGCAAGCAGCATCCTATTTCTTGGGAGGATAGCTCAGGGGCAACGTGCTCACTTTGGAAGCAAGACCACGACACGGAGCAACACAGGTTCGATCCCCGGGTCCGTGCTTAGAAACCTCTGCACGTTATAAATAAACTATCATATCATATCATATGTATAATTCCCTAAAAATCACCAGCAATAGACTCAAGTATAAACAGTCTAAAAATCAATTTTCCTTCTAAAATCACTTGCTCTATAAAGTTGGGGGCAGCGTCTCCAGCCCAATACTGGATGACTATGGCTCTTCAATTGGTCCCGCTTTTGCACTGCTGATATTTCCTACCCCCACACATACTTGTTTACTGCAAGCCCTGCTATTAGGGAGTTGATGAGGTCTTTTAAGCTGATGGGTCTTCGGCCAGAGCAACAGGGGAAGAAAGGGACCGTATTGTCACCCACCGCAGGCAACACTGACGTGCAACACCCAATTCGTTTTGGGTCTCTCAAGACTTGTAATGCTGTCAATTCAGCCAGAGGGACGTCATGAGGATTAAATAGTTTGAAGTTGGGATTTATTTTCAGCATACATTTGCGCAGACAACCTACCGGACAGACAAGAAGGTAGGTTGTTATTTGGCCGAGTAGATTCCGTAAAGGTCATCCGAAGCGGACTCCACCAAAATAAATAGTATGGACATTATGGAATATTGTAAGAAATTAAATCAGGAAGTCTTAGAAATGAGAGAGAATGAAAAAGAGTGTTTAAGGCAGTTGATATGTATAGGTTTAAGGAGACTGGCCTGACATCAGATGATCGGAATGATTACAGGCAAGGACCTCTGACAAACTGCCGGGGACCAGATGGGTCAAGAATGGAATTGTATGAGAAAATTACTTTGGCCTTTCACCCAATTTTACAAAAAAATTACAATCTGATACTAGGGAGAGTATCCAGAATCCTTCAAGCGGGGAGAAGGTCCCACAAAATCTGAAAATGGGCAAAACTAGGGAGATCTGTGTGTCTTACCAGCAAAATGTGTGTTTACACTATGGTCATATGGTCTTTATGAAAATCATGTGCAATAGGGCCGATGGGTGGTATCTGAGTTAACAAATTGTAGACTGGGCCGCCTTCATATGCTGGAGACGAAGGCCGAAAGCGTGCATTCCTTAGTGGGGGCTCGTGGTTATGCCCGTTCCTGGTAAGGCTGGTGGACGCCAAAAACCTTTTAGCCGGGTGAACCGGTGCTTGTTGTGGGATGTGATGATGACATTTCCTGCCAAGTTCCTCACATCTCTTAAGAGCATCTATGAGGGGCCTGCAGAGAATTAATCATTAATGGAGAACTGCAGCGAGGGGGAAATGGAACGTGGCCTATGTTAGACTCTCCACTCTTGTGGCTACTCTTCAGCAGCATCCTGGAAGCTGGTGCTGGACAATCAGGGAGCTCGGAACGCGGGCTGTATTCTCTGGTCGTAGCCCCAGTTCCGAGAAGCTTGAGTGCCTTCCCCACTTCTCCTTCCCGTCTCCACGCCCCCTTCACCTATTAGCACCGGTGTACGTTCCGATGCGGCTACTCAGAGTGTGTAATTGAAAAAACAAAAAACTATACCTTGCGGAGCGGCGCAGCACCTCCCCGTAGTTTCCCATGTTTGTTTTCTTGTTGATGACATCACGGTCATCAACATCAAAAACGTACTTGGGAAACCGCGGCATGGTGCTGAGCTGTGCAGCAAGGTAAATTAATTTTTTTCAAAATTAACTTCACACCATTAGTACCGGCGGCACTGCTGCTCGCGTTAAGGGACCCTCGCTTTGCTCAGGCCCTCAATTTGGGCAGTAGGCTGTTACCGATAGGGTCGGCCCGCGGCCTCGGTATATATCGCCCCACTATTATTCTTAAACCGTTTGCTGTTCTAAATTGGAGGATCTCCAAAATTAGATTTTGTTTTTAACCCAAAGGGATTTTCAAAATCAGATTATATGCTGCAACATCGCACTTTATATCGAATCCTCCAGGGATCATATTGTTAGAAACCTGGACACGCTCACTGAACTTACCCGATCGCTGGCCATAAAATCAATGCTGAAAAGACCTAAGCAATATTAGTGAATTCCTACAGGGGTCCCCTGTCCCCAGAGCTTGAGAGTGCGTACTCAGTGCCCCCCGAAAATATCTGGGTATTAAGGTTTCTGGTCAGTTCCCTGATATGTGCCATTTGAAGTTTAAAGCTTTGTTCTTCAAGGTGTCCAGGCAACCAGAGACATGGAACACAACACTTCTAGGAATTCTGGGCAGAATAAGCCTTATCGAAACAGCTGCACTTCCCCCATGCCTGTGGTTTCTCAGGCAGCTTCATGCTATCTGAACAATTCATTCTTCCTCAAATTAAATGCTGTTTTGAGCAAGTTTGTTTGGAGCACTAAAAGAAGTTGGATAAGTCTGAAAAGGTTTTCGGGAACTCTTAATGCAACGATGAAGGGGCTTCCAGATTTAGAAATTAGGCAGCACCTGCTCAACATCTGAGATGCCTTGCTTTATATATAGTCTCCCTCCAATACTTGTATAGCTATTAGCACCCGGGGCGGGGGCGCAGCCAATCAGGTTCTGTGGATCACGGGTTGAAACCTGTAATCTCAGCCTGCGTTCCACCGAGCACCCAGGATGCCTGCCCCGCCGTGGGCCACCATCTTGCGCCACTCCCTCCCTTATCTTTTTTTTGTAAAAAAAAATAACAACCCCCAACTTACCGGATCGTGGCGCCCCGCCACAGCAGCTTACCTTTTCCAGGTGCCATGGTCATAGAAGAGGGCCTCCGTATGTAGCGCTGCCTACTGTAACCGTGGCGGCCATTTGTAAGTATTTTCGTTCATTCAGCGAGCGTCCTGTTGAATGAATGAAAATACTTAGTTTTTAGGACCCCGGGTTACCGCTTTATGTATCTGGTGTGCTTTGCCAATAACTTGGGCTGTTGGGCCCTTTCCCCCCGTTCCAGCCCTTGGAACGGGGGTTCACGCTATAAAATGATGGCAATTTATGAGATGCAAGGATATGTTGTTATTTTTAACCATTACTGATATCGTGCGACTGTTTCCTTTAAGCTGGTAAAGGAGCTGTGCTCGAATTGGGGGAAGATTAAGCAAAAGGGGAGGACTTCGGAATATGAAGCAATAGACTCTGATTTGGGATAATTCAGTCTTACCCAAAATATTTACCATGGTTTATTAAAAACAGAGAGTTCTGGGATTCCATAACATTAAATAAATTAATTCCAGTACAATATAATGAATGAATGATTTGGAATGTGAGTAATTTTGGGAATTACGTAATGAGTATGTCATAGGGGCTCATTACGCGTGAGCCGGTCCAGTAACAATGCTGGAGAGAACGCTGCTACTACCGGCTCCGGCATTGTTACTGGACCGGCTCACTCCAAGTGTGCCAGTCGGGCCAGTGTTCTACCGGGAGGCCCGACCTGCCGGGAGTTCAGGCCAACGGTGCCAGTGATTCAGTAGTTCCCATCCCATGGAGTCAGATGGGACGCCAGGGAATGGGAACTTACCGCTGTTGCCGGCTCCTGTAATATCCCGGTAACACTGGGATATCGGGTGCCGGAAACCGTAAGGCGTGTCTGCCGGCAACCCACCGTTAGTACCAGCGGTTACCGGTTACCGCCAGGCTCGTAATGAGGGCCATCGAATCTGATATGCACATTTAGGTCTGGGAGGGGGAGAGCTTCAGCTCTCTGCCAGAACTCTTGCAGATATCTGCTTGACCAGAGCTATAGTGCGAATCATCTGCTCCTTAATTCTGAAGGAATGCATTCCGGTGAAAGCTCTGTTATAGCGTCAGACTTTTGTAGGAGCGAGTGTAGTTGTCATAGATGGGGAGGGATTGTGAATTCGCGTTTTATAGGCATGTTTAGTTTCCCAGCTGCCTGGTACACTTATGGGTTGACCGCTTCTTTGCTGCAGTACATTGCTGTTGTTATTTTGTGGTCTTTTTCAAAAGCCTGCCCTGCACCTTCCTTTATGAAGGCAGGTCTATTGTCTTTGCCAATGCTTGTTCTTACGATCTGCTTCTCCGCAGCTTCTTCGATCAGAAACGCAAAGACTGCATGGATAGCCGACTGATAAGAAGCTTGTTGGAAATAGCCATAAAGAAAAATATAAAAAATCCTAGACGGTGGGCTGCAGGGGGTTAGGCAAACTCACTAAATTCCCACTGGGGTAAATAACTGGGAGACTTCAGTATTTGTGCTTATGTTGCCTATACGACCCACCTAATCAGCAAATCAGGGGGAGGTCAACACGCCAGTGGGAGGTATAATTTATTGGGGAATCTCACGGTTAGGGGCATGATCTCTTCTAACTGCAAGTACTTCCACCCTCCCCCTCCATTACTAGAGGGATGAAGAAATTAATTCAGGCATACAGGGCACTTCGAAAATATTTGCTATTTGAGAAGGGTATGGGGGAAATTCATGAAACATACTGAGCCCTAAATGAAATCTTTTCTTCGTATGTCTCAGGTCAGAACCACCACCCAAGCGTTACTATTGTCACACCTGGGTGCGGCCTTCACGTGACTCAGCACCCTGAAACACAGCCTAGAACATGTTTATAAACAGCCTGTATCATATCAAAGGCTATATCAGCTCAAAGGCTGCCTTGCCTTGCCTAGCCAAAGCAGAACATTCTGTTTCTGAAACTGAGGGCTTCACATCAAACCCCACTTTCATAATGATCCATGCCAAAAAGCTTAATGCATACATGTACCTTGCAGTTCAGTTTCCTGACACCCCCACAGCTGCCATGCAGTGGTAGCAGAGCAGGTTCAAAGGTCACAAGTGCCTTCCTGATAATAGCTGCTGCAACCCAATGTTCCAGCAGATAGACGTGTTTTTTTTTAACTGTATGCACTATATTTCAAACCTCATGTTGTGCACATAAGAGGTCTGGTGGCAGTTGTTAAAAACTAAATATAATCAATGTTTGCTTATGACATGGTGGTTACTGAGGATACACTATTATACAGCCACAAGCATTTGATGTATTTTTATTGTAAACTTGGTGGACAGTGACTCATTCATGACAGGTTCTGGTGTGTATGCATCTGTCTAAGCTGCGGTACTCACAACAACTATCTTGGGTCCAACTCAGGAAGCATTCGCTTTGATCCCACTGAGAACGTTTGTTAACTTCGTCCAGGGTAAAACAATACTACCAGTGAGGTTTCCTGGGAAATGGTGCTTCAAAAACAGCCCTGTCACTAGAATGGCCACTGACACCAGAGTGCTGATTACTAGAACCATATTGATGTATGCAGACAGAGGAAGCATGGAGGTAGAATAGCCCAGGATTGAGCCTCAGTTCAGAGAGGAGTCTCACTGTCTTGGATTTTGGTACGGTTCCTGAGCCTACTGTGATCCTCCATACTTCCTGCAGACAAGGTACTCTGGGTATGACATCAGAAGGCAAAGTAAACTTGTTGCAGTACCCAAGGATTGAACCCTTAACAATAGCCTTGCGTTGTCCAAATCTACTTTAGCATTTTGTTCATATAACAGGGGCCTCTCTTAATTGAATCATCTTGGGACAGTAATTGAAGAAGGATTCACTGGAGCCGTATTGGGAGTACAGTCTATTCCAAAGTTCTCTGCCAGCGAAGTGAAGACCAGAAGATCAAAGGAAGAGGACATCTCTTCTCCTTAGTTATCCCAAGGGCCTATTTGGGATGTCCCGTGGCTGACCAAGACCTACTGCAGTTGAAACACTAGTACCCAATACCCTGCAAGTGCAATCTGCAAATCCTGCAGGTGGGGAGGTCAGAAGAAAGGATTGACCTTGCCAGCACACAAGAAAGGCACCCAGGAAGTGACCCCTGGATCCACCTGCATCTCTGAACCACTTTGATGTCAGTTAGGGCACCTTTGAAGCTGTCCAAATTGCTGCAAGGAAATTCTGAAAAGGGTCTGGGAGCCCCTCTAGCAAGAACACACATGGAGAACCTGTTCTATGGTGGGGTCCCCACTCAGGAGGGTCTGCAACCGCGTTTTAGCTCACGTTACCTTTCACAGAGGAGGAATATCCATTAGCATATAATCATATTATGTGTATTCAGATGTCTGCATTAACATAATAAATACATTAGATCACAACACATTACATAATAAACCTGAACCATAAAATATAACTGAGTCCAATTAAAACCACGTCCTTTACAGTTTTAAATATCACCATCAGACCATTTTTCATTAACCCGCCATACTATTTGTTATTCAAAACCTCTTTCTACGGACTGGCCAAGGTTATTTAGCAGATCCTAGAAGAAATGTGAATTATTACACTTAAGAATTAGAAACACCTCCTCCTTACAAGATGTAATGTGTAATGCTAAAAATGAGGTCGCAGCCGTCTCATCCTCTCCCTTTTGTAAAATGGGCATAACAAAATATCGTGCACCAGATCGCCGTCCGCACCCATACCACACTTGCATTTTGCTGAAGCCTTTATCCAAGTAGTTCTTCTCACCAGTGGGAGCAGGTTTACCCTGGCTTTGAGTCTGAGTCCTCGTCCTACCCGGGAATCTAAATCTGATATTGGCTCTGGGGCAGACAGGCTCTCCTTATACTGTACATGGGCTATGAGGGAGGGTAGAGCAGGCATTTCCATCCCTTCCACTCACAGACAGTTTTCTCTGGACCAGGTTTTGATCTCTATTTTAACCTGGTCATAATTGACTCTTCCTCTTTCTGCCAAGAACCTTTCACAAAGTCAGCTTCCAGTTTCATATGTACTCCCCCGGCGGCTTTATTTATTTTGCATTTTTTTAGGCACTTATACAGTAAGTCAATTCTGTTTCAAAGTGAGCGCCCATAACTGGAGATCCCAACTGAGGATTCTGATTAGTGGTTACCTTTAATTTAATTTTAGCAAATTAGGCTAGGTGTCTGGCTTGTGCCAGGGCGGCGATGCTCTGGATCCCCATCTCAATCCTCAGTGCGCTGCTCGGGCAACCGGGCGGGAGCCCCATTGTTTGACACCAAACTGTACCACCTCACGGGGTTCGCAAGAACAGTAACCCCAGATCTCACTGCCGTAAAGCATTTGAGTTAAAACTTGACATCTAAAACCCTCAATGCATTTGACCAATGATTGGGCACCAAATTGAAAATAAAAGCTTTATAGACCCTGAGGACCGATTCTAGTTTCTATGTTAATGATAATGATATGTTATTTATATAGCGCCTTAATCCAAAGTGCTGTACAGGGCACATATTTACATACAATATCACCCAACCGAAATTGGTACTCTTATATTGACCTCGGAAGGATGAAAGGCCGAGTTGTCCTTGCTGGGATTCGCACCTGCGACCTGCAGATCACGTTCCGATCGCAGCAGCAAGCGCTCAACCTGCTGAGCTATTCTTCCACGTATTTCTTTTGTGACACTTTTTGCCCAAAACAGTTTGCTGAAAAAAATCATTTTTTAATTTTATTTGGTGGTTCCCCCCAATCTCCCATTCCCCCATTGCCTATTATTTATCCTACCCCTTATATGCCCTCTCCCTTGAACCCCCATATTTTTCGATATTTTTTCAGCAAAAACGTTTCTGCAAAAAGTACAGCGAAAAGAAAAAAAGGGGGATGAAAGAACTTCGTACCCGATTCTGGCCCTCTCCCCTTGATGATTCATATGTTGTGACTACTTGCAGTCCCTCGAGAATGTCATGCCTGAGTACATTTATAAATCTACTTCCCACTTCATTTTCCTATCCTTTCTCCCAAACATCAACATCTCAGATTTGTCCTTGTTTAAGCTTAGTTTGTTAACCTCTAAAAACCTCTGTAGAATAGATACACCCATATTTCAGTCCCGCGGGGGTAAGTGCCAGGGTGACAGTGCCACCAGCATAAAGTAGGGCCATGAATTCCTTGTCTGCCAGCCTGGGTGGGCACACCATGCTCTTATCCTTCCACGGGTCAAAATCCAACATGAGAAGAATACAAAGCAGTGGTTATAGGCGGCAGCCTTGTTTTACCCCTCCCCCTGTTTGAATGTATTTCATTGGTGTCCCCTAGCCCCCCGTGTCTGACTAAACGCCTATTTTGGTCAGAGCATAGTTGCACTAGTCTCCGCAGAGTTGCAGGTATCCCCCGTATTATTAGTTTCTTCCACAGTGCACCCCTGGCGATCCCATCACACGCCTTTTCCAGACCTAAAAAGGCAGCACACACAACCACTCCACGAAGCTTACAGTGTTCGTCAATAATTAGTGATAGGATAAAACAGTGGTTCAGTGTAGAAATACCACTCCTAAAGCCCGCCTGAAGGTGACCCGGGATATTATTCTCCACTACACAATCTTCTAGCCGGCCCAAAATGCCTTTAGCACAGATCTTCGCTGAGATGTCCAGTAGGGAAATGGGGTGGCAACAATTGGGGTCACCTGTGTCACCTTTCTTGAGAATTGGGACTATGATCCCGCCCCTCCACCTGATTGGAATCCTTCACATCCTGTCAATTGCTTTAAGAATATTTAAGAGGGTAGGGGCCCACCATTCACTGTGACTAACGGATACCTCTGAGGGTAGCGCGTCTGGGCCTGCTGCTTTCCCGGGTCTAAGCTCTTCAATACCTCTCATGAGTGAGTTTTGTCATTAGTGCAGGCACATCCCGGTGCTGAATCTTCACCCCCTTCTGCATAGAAGATGTTTGTAAAATGTGTCTCATATCTGTCTTCTCCCACAGATCTGCCCTGTTCATTCCCTGATGTTCCCCATCCTTTAGTTACGGGTTTCCAAAACAGCCTTAGATTATTACTGTTAATTGCCTGGACAAGTATATCCCATTGTTTCATGGTGGCAACTATTTTCTTTTCCTTTTGCTTTAAAAATGTCTTATATTCTTTTTTTAGCCTATACCTTTCCGCCTCAGAATTGGAACCATCCTTGAGTGCCCAAAATAGTTGGCTCTTACGAGCTTTGCACTCTTGGTCGAACCACGGCACACAGGTTTTTGTGCCTGTCCCAGTCTGCATATCAGTCTGGTCTGGGGTTGTCGATGCTACTCTTGTTCCGAGGAGAATTGGCTAGGATGGGATCAGACGGATATGCAAATGGCTCTTTCTCCTATGTGAAGGGTGCAGTGAGGTAACATGTGGTTGTAGACCCTCCTGAGTGGGAGAAATTCCATAGAACTGGGTATTTCACCTATGTTCATTCTCAGTAGAGTTGTTACCACACTCCTTTCTAATTTTGCTGCAAGGAAACCACCAGAGTCACCTCTGACCTCGATGCTCAACTGCTTCCGCATCTCCGAGATTCACTCGGGATAGACGCTAAAGCTCCCTTGTCTCAGCTTTTGAGACCCGCCAAGTCTTAATCTTTCCCGAACTCGACAACAGCTGCCTGGTTGCCAGCCTCTTCAAGTTTCACAACACCATGTAGAGCCAATTGAGCCCGCTCGCCACTGAAGGCAATTCTCTGCTTCTTCACATCCAAGACTGCTGTGTCTTCCAGCATCACTGCTCCAACATGACCCACCGTTTGCCAGTGGCTTCGACTCACAAGCTGTAACCACACTGCACTCATTGAATCCCATCGACGGCGCCCCCAAACTTGGCCCTGGCTCGCTGCCCAGGCTCTTGGCTCAACATCAAAAAACCTGAAAGACGAAACTAAAGTTATCTGAGGTGACCCTGTCCTCCCGGTCCGCCTTAAAGGTCCTTAGTGGCGTTTAAGCTCCTGCTCTATCTTTCCAAAGACCTATTGAATAACATTGATAATTGCTTCTGAAATCTTTGTCTGAGCACCTCTACGTACAAACACAGAGTGCTTCTTCATTCTAAAGTCTGCCTTCTCTGGGTTTTCCTTACAGGGGTCAGCCAGTAAAGTTTGTATTAGTGATGTGCGTTATTGCTATTCATTTAAATATTCTATTTTCATAGAACTTGGCCATTCCTATATTTTGTTACCGTAGTACTATTGTTTTTGGGATTGTTTCTGCACCAGGTAACACACCTCCTGAAGTGTATGTGATCACTGGTGGCTTAGTAGTAGTGTGTGGCAGAGCACGCGCTGTGTAACAACTACCCATCCCTGTAGTCTTGTAGAGAATTAGTCATTACGTCACAGGAACTGACTGGCGAGTAGCCTCTTCAGATCTTTACGGAATGGTAGGGCCATCGTAGCCATTCAGATGGCTGGTTTCATGTTGTACCGCAGTAGCAGTGCGTAACAGTAGAAGAGCTGTCTTCTGGCTTTTCTCTTTCTGGCATTTTGTGGTTTCCAGTCTGATGATGATGCACCTACTGGAATCGCGCTTTCCCCTGCAAATGGTCAGCTTTTCCACCATCTACTGTACCACTTGAGTGGACAGATGGTGCATTAGGCTGGTTTCGGCAGTCAGTATAGCTCTGTGAGCTCGAGGCAGAGAGCCCTGAATTTCCTAGAGATGGTAATTAGTCTTGCTGCGGTGTGTTGCACTCTGTTGAGTGGTATGAAGGCTAAGGTGGGACACCTACGAGAGCCTTCTGCGGATTGGGCAGCAGTCCTGAGATCGGGAGTTGGTAAGAAGGGTTTGATTTGACCTAATAGTGATAATTGATTCCAGGGTGCTCTGGGCTTTTTGGTGATGTGGTGCTTGAATGAGAAGTTGCAGTTGACAGTGAAACCTGTTAGCTAGTTTTGGTGTAAACTCTTAGAGCTATTTGCCTGATAGCCATCATTTAATGAATGACCGTTTGCAAGATAGCGTTCTTGCCATGAGATTTCTTCATTGCCATTGATCTTTAGGTGCAGCTTTGTGTGGTCCGCATATTGGCATATCGAGACGTCAGAGTCCTCACGGAAAGCTCCTAGGTGGTCCAGGTATAGATTAAAGATGGCAGAGGACAGGATGGACCCTTGATGAACTCCACACGTGACTGGATGCCTCAACAATGACAATTACCCAATATGCCCTATTTGGTGTTTGTTTGCTAAGTAGAGGGTACACCAGCAAAGCACAACCTTAGCATGACTAACTACTAAAATGTCTAACAGTACTAATGGTACCTGACATTAGGTAATGGACTGGGGCTGTAGGTTCATGAACATTCACGCAGCGATGTCCGTTTAAATGCCAAATTGAACAATGTAACAGCAGTGTGGTTCGCAGAGGCTGGCTTCATCACGATGAAACAGCAGAGAGTCTACTTGAAAGAACAATTTCATTTCTCTGAGCCGATACAAGCCAGGAAACAGAAAGGAAATATGTTTCACATTTCATCCAGGCTCGATGGCATGTTGAACAAGAGTGCTGTACAAAGGTCACCGTGGAAAAGGCCAGAAAAGGTTTGAAAATGACTGTGGTTGTTGCCTCGAAAGGGTAGTGATTGACCAGAGTCATCATCCATGACATAACAATAGAATGCATGAGAATGAGTGGGGAAACGTAAAGAATCTACATGGAAATGTAGGTTGATGGGAGGTGAAGGGAAGGGAGCTTAAAAGATGAGGAAAGAAGGAAGGGAGAAGAGGGCTGAACACACAATGTACAAGAGCAGAGAAAGGGGGAAAAAGAAGAAAAACTAAAATTAAGGAGGTCGGATCGGCTGCTGGCTGTGCTATGAGCTGTGAGGCTGCAGTCTGGACAGAGTGAAATGCTCACTGCAGAGACAGGAGACTGGGCTGGAGGAGAGCTTGCTGTAATCCTAAAGGGAGCAGATTGTGTGGGTGTGAGAGAGAGTGGACATCCAATGAAAGAGAGTCCATCTGTGAAGAGAGGCCCTAGACTCTTGGTGAGCATAGGTGACAAAATAAAAGAAAGAAATAATGAATTAGGGAAAACCCTATGGTCTAATTAGCGAAGTGTCGAGTTGTACACAAAAGGGCAAAAGCCCATTTGTTCTTGAGGTACGGAAGAGCAAATGTGTTTGCCCGTGCGAAAATAGAAATTTACTGGAAAGTGGGAGTTTCAGCAGTGCTAATAGTTGTCAGGTTGTGCTGTAGAAGACCCTACTTCTAAGGTTATGTATGAAGAATGCACGTATACTGCCAAGTTTGCTAATAAGTAGCTAGTTTCGTTTAAGAAGAAAAAGAAATCACTGTCCTTGGTGTGGGTTATCAAGGGATGTTTTCAATTATACCAATGCTGCGTTTTCGCAAGTTGCATACTTGTTCCCCCTGATAGCATGCATTACTGAATATATTGACTTGTGTTAACTTTAGATGCATTTTTATTCCAAAGCAAAGTTTTTTCTTGTTCTTGCATGTGTGATTGGGAGTGATACCTTGATGGTGCCGTGCTGCGTTTTCTCTTTGGTTCTGGTAAATTGGTATAAAGTTGCCTAAGGGCAGAAATGTAAAAAATCCTCTGTGGTGGTTTATTATTGTGTGGATTATTCAGTCTACGACATATAGTTTGAGGTCTGCTGTATTCAGTACGGACGCTGTGACGATCTAGTGCGCCCAATTAAGTATAACGCCTAGCATTTCACCAGCCAAGGATCCCAAAAGAAGAAGTGGATATGGACTCATTCCCTACACCCAAGCAAACATTTCTTACAGCCCCCACCTTTCTATTGTCTCCGGGTATCACTCGTAATGTTTACTGTTACTTGTCATAATGGTAATCATTTCATTGATTTAAGAGAATGAAACACAATGTTAGCTCCATCAGGATTGATGCAAACCTACGATTTAGAGACCACACATTAGATATGTATCTGTAGCAGGCCCCAACACACTGAGCTATATTACCTTCTCTGCCTTGCACATTCATTTATATATGGTAGCATATAGCTGACCAAGCCACACTACTACGGAAACATGTTTTCTGGACTAGGGTTGTCAACTCTCAATGAGTTACTTATAGTAAATCAGTGGAGTGCATTGATTTCAAAACACAGAGATTTGAATTGGTTCCTTTCCTTGGGCCTTGTGCTGTGGAGAACAACAGAGGAACATTTGGAATCCCCCTACTTTCTTGGGATGCCTCCTAATCTGCAAATATGCCTTCCATGTTGCGCTTGTTTGCCTTTTTAAAGTGAATCACACTTTTTTTACCCAACATGCTTAAAAAAAATGTGCTGTAGCCTGAGTATCATAGGGCGATCTATCACTCTCTCTCTTTTTCTCCCTCTCTCTGTTCTTTCTCACTCGCTCTCTTCATATCTCTGCCTCTCTCTCGCTCTGTCCTCTTTCTTGCTCTCTCTCTATGTCTCTGTCCCTCTCTCGCTCTATGTTTTCTTTCTCTAGATCTCTGCCTCTCTCTATCGCTCTGTGTTCTCTTTTTCTCTCTCTATATTATATATATCTTCCTCTCTCTCTGTTCTCTTTCTCCCTCTATAAATTTAACTACCTCTCTCTATCGCTCTCTCTCGCAGTACCCTTTCTCGCTCTCTCTCTCTATATCTCTGCCTCTCTCTGTCGCTCTCTCTCGCAGTACCCTTTCTCGCTCTCTCTCTCTATATCTCTGCCTTTCTCTGTCGCTCTTTCTCGCAGTACCCTTTGTCGCTCTCTCTCTCTATATCTCTGCCTCTCTCTATCTCTCTCTCTCGCAGTACCCTTTCTCGCTCTCTCTCTCTCTTTATATCTCTGCCTCTCTCTGTCACTTTCTCTCGCAGTACCCTTTCTCGCTCTCTCTATATCTCTGCCTCTCTCTGTCACTCTCTCTCGCAGTACCCTTTCTCTCTCTCTCTCTCTCTCTCTCTCTCTCTCTCTCTCTATATCTCTGCTTCTCTCTATTGCTCTCTCTCGCAGTACCCTTTCTTGCTCTCTCTCTCTATATCTCTGTCTCTCTCTGTCGCTCTCTCTCGCAGTACCCTTTCTCGCTCTCTCTCTCTATATCTCTGCCTTTCTCTGTCGCTCTTTCTCGCAGTACCCTTTGTCGCTCTCTCTCTCTATATCTCTGCCTCTCTCTATCGCTCTCTCTCGCAGTACCCTTTCTCGCTCTCTCTCTCTCTCTCTCTATATCTCTGCCTCTCTCTATTGCTCTCTCTCGCAGTACCCTTTCTCGCTCTCTCTATATCTCTGCCTCTCTCTGTCGCTCTCCCTCGCAGTACCCTTTCTCGCTCTCGCTCTCCATATCTCTGCCTCTCTCTGTTGCTCTCTCTCGCAGAAACCCTTTGTCGCTCTCACTCGCTCTATATCTCTGCCTCTCTCTGTCGCTCTCTCTCACAGTACCCTTTCTCGTTTCTCTCTCTATATCTCTGCCTCTCTCTGTCGCTCTCTCTCGCAGTACCCTTTCTCGCTCTCTCTCTCTCTATATCTCTGCCTCTCTCTGTCGCTCTCTCTCGGAGTACCCTTTCTCGCTCTCTCTCTCTATATCTCTGCCTCTCTCTGTCGCTCTCTCTTTCAGTTTTCTTTCTCTCTCTCTCTCTCTCTCTCTCTCTCTCTCTCTCTCTCGATCTCTATATATATAAAAAATATCTATATATCTATATATATATTACACAGCCACGGTAGTGGCTGTGTAGTTATGGTTAAGCTGCTGTTTCCATAGGAAGATCACTTTTTGGGCGGCCTATAACTCCGCTCCCCTGGACGAATCCTCACCAAACTTTGCAAAGAAAGTATAGGGGCCACTCTGAAGTTTGGTGATGTTTGGTCCAGGGCGGCAAAAGCTATAGGGGGGTCCCAAAACGTCTTTTTTTCCCATAGACTGAATGGGGGAAAAACTTCGCTCACGGCTACAGCCCAAACCGCTGGATGGATTGCCATCAAAGTTGCAGCAGGGGCTGGTGCTTGGTCCCAAAAGCTTGCTTTTGTAAATTTGGTGCCAATCCGTCCAGTAGGTTCCTTTAAAACAAACAAAAAACATGTCTCCAAAAATGAGTGATATGTATGTCCGCTCCGCGGTCACAGTTCCCTGTTCGCTCCGCGGACAAGATACCGATTGGCCAGGGGGGTGGCGTCATGACCGCGGACACGCGACGTCTTCGCCGATTGGCTACAGCAAGCCGTGATGTGCGTTAGAATATGAGGATGCGCCCGACATCTTGGATCCGAAGACAGCACGGTCGCTACCAGAGGCGAAATTCTGTTTTGGAAACTGTTTTGCTCTCCTACAGTACGTGGGGAGGATCACAGAGTAAGAGATGGCTTAAATACTGTATTTGTTTGGGCGGCAGGTGGTAATGATGTATTCAATAAACAGAAAAAATAGGTCCAGAGAAAGAAATATTTATAGTGCTGTATCAACATTTATTTAAAGTGATACAAAATTGAAAAAATGGTGACTAAATCACAAATAATTAAACACTAATCACTTAAACATAGCAAAACAGCAGCTAGAATATGCCTAAAATAGGCTAAAACATCATCACACATACTTGCCATTCATGGTGCAACATTCAAACACAACTCATCATACAGTGACAAACATCCAAAATGCTAAAAGACAAGAAAACCATACTAAAAACATATGAATTCCTTTTCCCCATATGTTTTTAGTATGGTTTTCTTGTCTTTTAGTATTTTGGATGTTTGTCACTGTATGATGAGTTGTGTTTGAATGTTGCACCATGAATGGCAAGTATGTTTGATGATGTTTTAGCCTATTTTAGGCACATTGTAGCTGCTGTTTTGCTATGTTTAAGTGATTAGTGTTTAATAATTTGTGATTTAGTCACCATTTTTTCAATTTTGTATCACTTTAAATACATTTTTATACCGCACTATAAATATTTCTTTCTCTGGACACATTTTTTCTGTTTATTGATGACATTATACTACTCTGGTCCAGAGGCCAGAGTTTTCCTGCTCCTTTCAGTGTTTTTGTGGTAATGATGTATTCACCATGCAAAATGGTGTTTGGGAGTCTTCTGAACACCTACATTGCTTGGAGAGGTTCAGAGGGTAAGAGATGACTGAAATACTGTTCTTGTTTGGGCGGCAACTGTTAATGATGTATTCTCCATTGCCGCCTTGTTCAGGATATTTGTACATGCAGAAAATGAGGGGTGCGATAAGGGTAGTATTTTAGTCCGTGCTGTGTAGAGGCACCTTGAAAATGTTCGAATGACACCCGTTGTGTTACTGACCATTCAAATTGAGTACATGACGTTATTACATTACATTTTCCTATGGGTCTGTTATTGATTAGTATGCCACCATGGTTATGACATGCTGCGGTGGTTGTGGACAGGGCCTACCGTCTTGGATGCATGGCCGCAGGCCGTAGGACGTAGGCCATACTTTCAAGACTGTAGGCCCTGGCCACAACCACCGCAGCATGTCACAACCATGGATACACCTGTAGTATTGACTAACGATTACATGGTTTTGGGGAGTGTGTACAGCACCCAAGAACAAAGTTATAAGCGCTGGAGGTGTAAGCCAGTGCAAACCGACACATTGCAATATCTATGGACATACTGCTAGGAGTGCAGTCTCTGGCCAGAACAAGTGAAGCAAACTACACTTATCAATACATTTGTACTACTGCACATCACTGAGGTTGTTGTGGGAAGGATGTACAGTTTTGGTTGCATGGCTGCAGGCTGTAGCCCATACAACATGCTCCTAAAACCCTAGGCCCTGCCCACATCCACTGCATCATATTACAGCAATGCATACACCTGTAGTATACGTTAGCATGTCAGATGGTTCTGGGGAGGGTGTACTGTCTTGGGTGCATGGCTTCCAGCCATGCACCCAGAAACGACCTTATAAGCAGTGGAGTTATAAACCAATGTACACGTATACATTCAAAAGTATGCGGACATATATCCAAATCTGTAGGTCGAGCCAACAACCACTACAGCATATTAGACAGGCACGTTAGTGGCTATGTTGTTATGGTGGAGTTGCTGTTTCCATAGGAAGAACACTTTTTGACTGCCTTATACCTGTGCCATACTTGGATGAATCGTCACCAAAGTTTGCAAAAAAAATTGTATCGCTCACTGTGACTTTCTTTGGAAAGTTTGATGATGTTTGGTGCAGGTGAGGCGCAAGTTATAAGGGGCGGGGGTTCTCAAAACGTCTCTTTTCCCGTTAGGTTGAATGGGGGAAAAAGTTTGTGCATGTGAACATGTGACTCATTCCCTGATAGGTTGTACAACAGCGTAAAGTAAGGGAGCTTTTTTCGGTGCCCCCTTTATGTTTTATTCATGTTTTAGTGTACGCGGATATCGCCAGTAATACACTAAAAACAAGACTGCATTGGACTTGACACACTCATGTAACAGTATTTCGGAAGGTGACCTTTGAGGGGGCGGAATGGGATGTGGAAGCGCAAAATGAAAAAGTGGAGCTTTTTTCTCACCAAAGTGATACGTTTAAATGGAAGTTCCTGCTTACTATTCCACGACCAATTACTGCGTGTGGGTTAAAAGGTTTTTGGAATAAAATTGCCATCAGACTGGCGTCCTCAGTTTTGTCAACTACGGCAACCATCTGCAGTGTTTGCTGGAAACATCCTTTCGGGATGTGTACGAGAGTAGCGGTTCTCATAATTGGATTGCAATATGTTGCTTCAAAGAAAGAATGTATTTGGCTTCTGAGTGAAGGCCACATGAGTTGCTTTTTTGGTTGACCGCTCAATACGCCCGCACATCTGAGTGAATGTATAAGGGGCAATTTTTTTTTACCTTGAGTGAAAAGGGAAACTTACTGGCAGTTCACGGAATGAAAGGGTCGAAAAAAATAGCAATTGTTAACGTTATGTTTTAAAAAGTTTGTAAGGGACATGGACTATCAGTATACAAAGAATCTTCCAGGCGAACACATTGGTGTAACTTGCACGAACAGAATGGAGGCAGTAAATATTGTGTAAGTCTAATTTTGCCCACTCTGCAGCGAACCGCGCTTTATTATTCTCTTACCGCACATCTAATTGTGCCAATATAATTGTTGTATTATCTTTCTGCGCTATTACATTATTGCAGTAATATTTGAGAGTTCCCAGGTTGTACATTTGTAGTGTATGACTGCACTCATTCTTTTTTAGCATTACTATTTCTTATTTGAAACGTTAACTATCTCCACCTAGCTTTGTGTAAACCTTTCCACGTTTTTTAGTCTTCGTTGAAATCACGTGACATAATTTTTTTTCATTCTCCCTTCCTTTTTCATTTCATAACTGAATTATCCTCTTCCTGTGTAGTTGGCATTTTTCTTTCTCTTACGGCGAATGCAAAATCTCGACGTTTGTAGCTTGCCACTATAGGTGCAAATGGACATTAGTAACATTTTATTGAAATGTCATGTTTGAACACGTGCCTTTGTGTAGTACTTTGCTCATTTTATGTGTCTTTTTAGAAATGTATTGGTACAGGTTGGTTATTGACACATATTTTCTGTAACCTTTCCCGCCTAGGTACATCTTGCTGTATTGTGCGTGTCATGGGTTTCACTGGCCGAGTGAGGGCTTCTCCAGACGGCAAATGCAGCTGCTGGTGAGTGTTTGCCTGTCCATAACAATTATGTGGAATGAGACTTTAAGCCCGCTTTGTCCATACGCTGAACTCGCTATGCAGAGCAACGTCACTTCATTTATGGTGCTGTAGGCTGTAGATCATGATGACTTTTGGGAAATCACTGCTGAAACAAAGTGACTGCTTCAACGAAATCCCCCCCAAAAATTCTGCCAAAAAAACGTGTTTGTGATCTTCGACATTTGCAATGCCGCCCTTAGAAGTATTGTTATGATTGTACTAAAAAATCCCTTACTCCGATGGTCTCTGCCACTTTGTTGTTAAATAAACCTACTTTGCAAACTGTAACATTTTCACATTTTCTTTTACATACAACTGCATCATTTCCAAATGTTAATTATTAGGTTGTACGTTGCTGTATGTTTGTTTACAAGTGCAGCGTCACGTCACGTACTTGTGCTTTTTGCAGCCTACCATGGAAAGGGAAGAGGGGCTATGTATGGAATAACCACCTTCCCTTTCTATGGCGGCCATCTTGAAAGAGGATTTCGTTTTGTAATCCGAACTGCGACCGCCACCCCGGATTACAACAACCAATCATCCTTTTCAGTAGCACATCTTACTGCTTTGCTCATTTAGAGTATTACTGGCAAAGATTATGGCGTCTATGTACTTTACTGAGAAATATGCAGTATTTTTTTCAATACACTGTGAAAGGTTGTTATTAACGCATTATTATCCTTGTTTACAGGTGGGTTTATTTTTTGGCATGGCAGGCAATAAGGGAATTTGCGAACTGCAATGAGCGAAAAGGCAATAAACGGTAATATGGGTTGGTAGATGTACGGCGATACATTTTGTCCGTTTGTTATGTGCAAGGTAGCACCACTGTTTCTTATGCTTTCTCATAACACCAGTGCTGCTGTTTCTTAGGGAGGAAGCATGCTTTTAGCTGATGTCTTTTTCAGATAAATACAACTTTTGCTAACGATATATAATGTGTAGTGCATTGGTAATCCCTGCATACCAATACATGTTGGCGTTGTGTACAGCAAATGTTGAGGGTGGACGTTCCGACATGAATATAAAATCTATTTCCACACTGCCCACGAGGCATAGATGTTACAGTTAAGTGTGTACTAATTCCGGGACATGTCACGTTGCTGTACGCCAGCATACATGTGGCATTCTTCGCAAGGTGTATACTGTTTGCCAAACGACTCTTGGTAAAGGACGTTATGATTACGTTGCCTTACTTAAAATCTGTGACATGCAGTACAAAATGTCTTTCTTAGCAAGACCTTACACCTAAATTGTCCTACTAAAAACCCGTAATAATTCACTAAAAAAAACTTTGTTAAGGGGACGTTATGGTTAAGTTGCGCTACTAAAAACCTGTGAAATTCACTAAAAGTTTTTTACAAACGTGACATAATACTAAAGTCTCATTATGGTTCAAAGTAAAACCGAAAAACCCTTGAAATTCGCCAGTTATGGTACGCTAAGCAACCATAACTCCCCGCAGCACTGTGCACTGCTAACAGTAACACCCAGGACATCAAAGAGGACATCACAAATGTGATAGGCGTGCCGAAATAAGATCAGTATATTCCGACTTGCCATAAAATATAGAACTCAAAAATATATATGTGCCTGCAGTTATCTGAAAAAATTAAGGTAGCGCCATGTTGTGAGATTTTAAGAACACTGAAAAGGTAAACCCCCCTGTCATTTTGGGATGGTGAATCTTTCTCCTCCCTCAGCCTCCATCATCCACCAGTCCCAACTCCTTGTCCTATCAGCAGGCAGTGGGCACATTGATGGGAGGGGGAGGGAGAGAGCTAGCCAATCCATATCAGGGGAATTATTATAATACATGAGTGTCATCAGCCCTATAAGAGATCAGTTTTCAATCTGAGAGGGACTTCTTTTTCCACTCTATTCCTGGGTATAGTCTACTTCTGGACTCTTGCGAGGAATGACTAGCAGAGATCCAAAGAGAGTGACCAAGGCCACCAGGGTAAACCTTGCCAAGAGAAAAGCTGTTTACCTGGAAAGGCCTTAGACCTTGCACAGGAGACAGAGACTGGGAAATCTGTAAGCTAGCTGGGTCTGCCATTTGAGGAGCCAGATGAGGACTGGGTGCTCGGGACTATCCTTGACCAAAGCCTTTCACCGGATCTGTGCTGTCCTCAGAGGAGTGCTGCTGTTTCCCTGCATGCCCCATAACCAAGATCTCCCATGCACATAGAGTAATCCAAATGCAACAAAGGTATGGTGGGGAATCTGCCAGCCTTAATCTCCATCTCGCAGAGCGGGTAGGGGGGTGGAACTGGGGAGACCCTTGGCACATTTTATTAAAAATGTAACTATTAATTCCCCTATTGAAAAACACCCTATCCATTTGAATTAAATTGTGTTGAGAACTGCCTACCTTAATCCTTTACCTTTCACCTTGTGGGAGGGGGTGACATTGAATACACCCTAAGCACAGTTTATCAAAAAAGTTAATTCAATTCATTTCCATATACAAAACACAGAATGAGTGATGGAGTTCGAAACCAACAAGATTCAGGCCCAGTGTGTTAGAGCCAGTAAGGTAGGTGGGTGACTATTTTGCTGAAACCCCAGACTTCTCTACAGATGGGGGGAGTCCTTAATCTCCAAAACAAGAGAGCCTAGAACCCTTTATTTCATGTGAATGTAAGGGGTGCAAAACGAATTCCCACTGATTAATTTCAAACAAGAATCCCAAAGCATTGCACCTCCCTTCTATGAGTGGTGCATAACTCAAATCCCCACTTCGACCCATTTATACTCAAACCAGAATCCCAAAGCCTTGCATCTCTATTTCTTGTGTGGTAAAAAAAAAAAAGATTTTTCCTGTGTTCATTTCTCAAACCCGGTCTTCCTAATAAAGAGCCAAAAACAATGTATTTCCAGTGAGTTCATTTCCTATACCTTGCATTTCAAATAAAAAGTTTAAACAATTTTTGTTCCATCATTTTATTCCACTGCCTGTACCTTGCTTTCCAACCAAAAGGGTCATATATAATTGATGCCTAGAGGGTGGGGGCCGCTGGGAGAATATAGCTTTGTGATAAATGAAGCCATCAGTGTGTGTTATTCAAGTGGTCTATCTGCTAAGGTGTATGGAAATCCTGCGCGTTGTGACTGTGATCTTTAAATATTCCCTGTGTGTAATAGCAACTGAAAGTCCCTTTGAAATATATGTCCTTGTGTAGTGCCACGGCATTGGTGGTGGATGCTTTTTATTTTTTATTTTTATTTTGTGCATTTAGGAAACATTGGGCCCCATTACAAGGTTGCCAGTCCGGAAACAACGGTACCGGTAAGCTCGCTGGTGCCGTTGTTGCGGGACCGGCAAACTACGAGTTCTGCGAGTGGGAGCCTTTCAGCCTGCCAGGTCGACCTGGCGGGCGGAACGGCACCCAATCACAGGCCTTGTCGGATGCACCGGCACCATTTATTAATGGTGCCGGTGCATCCGACCTCCCCATTCCCATTGCTTCCAGTGGTACTCAAATGGGAATGGGGAGTAATATTTTCCAGCGCCCGAGAATGGGCAATTTCCGGGTCGGCCGGGGCTGTAATGCCCCGGTTATTGCCCATTCCCGGCTGCCAGAAAACTCATGACTCCGGAGGCAGCCATGCCGGTATTTACTGGCACGGCTATCGCCAGAGTCATAATGAGGCCCATTGTCCTTTAGCACATAAAATCCATAAAATCCAATAAAATTACAACATGAAATACAAAAAGTACATTTGATGTAACACATTTCACAATGCACATGAGTGCATCAATTCTCTCTACATGTGTGATCGCTTGTAGAATGTGTACGTTGACTTGATTTTAAGCCATAAATGGAAGGCTGAAGCAGGGATAACGTACAATTCCTCGCAGTAAAGCATACTACTAACCTGGTCAGAGCCATAGTTTACAAATTGTGAGTATCCCCGTAAGTAAGAAACATCCAAGACCTGGCAGTCTGAAAGGACGTGCCGTGCCATTTCAACATGTGCAGAGCATATCCCACAGCCCCACTCATCTCTTTGCACCCCCCTCCATGCCCTTGTGTTGGTGAGAACTGGGAGTATGTCAAGTCGTAGATACAGTACGAATCTGATGAGGGCAGGAAGGGGGAGCGTAACAAGAAATCTACGGGGAGAATCCCCAAATAGGCCATGCTATTGGTTTAAAAGTCAGAACAATCTGACATACAATAAAAAATCTTTAACATTGCATTTCATACAATTGAATATCAAAAGTCCATATAATGCCTTGCCTCTTAAAAAACCCCAGTCAAACATCACACCGGGTGGGAAGGGGAAAAACAAGGACAGATACATCGGCCAGAACAATTCAAGCAGAAAAGGAAAAAAAAACTGTTGTGTTAACTTCGTTTTCTGGTTCATTACACTCCACATTGTCAACACACCTTTCCCCCAAATCATGGCATCTGCCCAAGACAAATTCAATCATCTTCATCACCGCTATTACAAGACTGGTTTGCTCCCCCAGTAGGACCCAGTCCCACCATTCCTCGTGGCTCAGTGTTTCCCCAACATTTCTATAACCATCTAGGAATGTCTGTCTTACTTGGTTTAGTGACTCACAGGCAGTTACCCGATGCAGTAGGGCTTCTACCGAGCCCAGATCTTTGCAGAACTGACGTTGGGCCTTCACGATTCCTGGCATTTTCCTGAACAGTTGAACCTCTCTTGTTCCCAGAATATTTAACCGACACCTTAGGAGAATGTCCCAGTCAATAGGGGAGGGAAACTTTTGCAAGAATCTAGGAAGTGAATTCAGACCTTTTTTTCCACATTAAGTAGTCGCGTTAATTCATTGCAGCCACATTGGTCAACACTATTAATCCAGTCTAAGTTTAACTATAGATGTATTTTCCGCCAACTCAACTCATCTCGATCCCACTTAGTATCAAGATTTTTTCCACTTTCAGTCTCCATGTAGTTACATGTCTACCCTGCCCCTCCTTATTCGGGTCTAGTAAAGCAAAAGGTATAATCGCTGTCTCCTGTACACATTTTCTATAATGGGCAATGGACTTCCACACCACCATGGATTGCAGGGATTGTAACTTTAGTTGTTGTCTTCTCACTCACATTGGTAGGGCATTCGGGAGTCTCAGACCTTTTCTCCAAAGCAACCCTTCAAACTTCTCCCATACTTTCCAAGATAGACGTACCATCGCCTCTGATCCATAAGTTAAGATTTGGGCAACCTTTTGTTTATAAAAGGAGATAATTGGGATCATTGTAAATTGCCCAAATCTTCGGTGGAAGGTCATTCCCTGCATTGGTCAGAATGGCAAGCCTAACTCTTAGGTACATGTATTGAACCACTTCAGTTCGACTCCTGCTTATAACCACTCCCAGATAGGTCATTGATTTAACTACTTCTAACGGTGCAGCTCCCAGGCTGCACGTGAATCTCGCCTTCTTATTTTTGCCAGCCGCTTTCATGGTTAGAACTTTAGACTTGGTAACCTTGATTTTCATGCCATTTTCACTCAAATAGGTGTCAAATGTTGTAATCCTCCTTTCCAGTGCGATGGGTGTCTGATCTAGAAAAACTAGATTGTCTGAAAAAAGGATCCATGGCACTTCTGTTTGATTTATTTTAGGGGGAAAAGCAGCCACCCCTACTTGTGAGTCCACCAGGTTGGCAATGTATAGGCAAAAGAGCAAGGGAGCCAAAGCACAACCCTGCCTTGAAAGATGACCCTTCTCAGTCAGCCTAATCCTCATTGAGGTGCTGGTGTAAAGGGCTTCCATCGCCTCTACTAGATCGACAGGACAATGTCAGGATCTGAGCTTCGCCCACAGTTTCTCTCTGATCACTCCACTGAACGCTTGTTCGAGGTGTATGAAAGCTAAATAAAGGCAAATACCTGCTTGCAATGCCCTCGCTTTCAAAATATCTATAATAAAAAGGTTCAGCGTGGTACCTACACCCTTGACAAACGCTGCTTGTCTCGAGTCCAGGACACCACTCTTCTCTGCCCATGACTTTAAATCGATAAGCAAAACGGACGCAAAGAGTTTCCCCACCGAGTCAAGGAGGGCCATGGGGGCGATCATTTTTTGTTTTCGCCCCCATTTTTCGTCATCTTTTGTGAAGATCGGTACAATATTAGCCTCCTTCCATGAAGATGGAATTTCCTTATTTATCCTGATCTGCCCACACATAACCACCAGGGGTTTTCCCCACTGTTTCTTGTGTTTCGTTCATTCCTGATTTGACAGACCCTTTGGCCCTGCTGCTCGTGATGAGCTGAGATTTCCTACCATCATGTCTGCGTCATGACCATCGCATACAAGTTCCATGGAGTGAGTGACTGCTCCCTGGTGCAGTGTAAACACCACCCCGGATCTGCGAATAAAGAAGTATAATGCAATACCCAGTCACTTTCTGATACCACAGTGATGGAAGTGGCTGGGCGGAATGTTCCCCCAATGTTAATTAATTCCAAAGTATTTCTTGAGTTTTTAGCACAGACCGCCTGGAGCATCTGCTCTGCGTCATTCTGAGCTCCGATTACTTTAGAGCATTTACACCAATTTCAAAATTTCTGCCTAACTTTTCGGAGTCTGTCTTGCTTATATTGTTGCCCATCTTTTGGGATATTTCTAACATTCCTTCTCATCACTCTTCTCCTCTTTACCAGCTCTTGATCATGGACATGCTTTTGTACCCAATTTCCTTTCACGTTATTAACACTTTGTCAACAAACCTTCTTCAAAATTCCCCTACAATCAACTTCACTGGGACTTTCTTGAATGAAAGCCCTGTATCGATCAATCACTTCGGTCACCTCCCTTTGTCATAACCTTACTCGATTACCTCCCCATTCCAAATCCACCTTTCCCATCTTGTCGAGCCGCTTGCCAGTTTCCCATCCCCCAATGGCAACCGTTAAAATCATGTGGCATTATTACGAAGCTCTCAACCTTTTCTCTTAGGTTCCCCGACACAAAGCAATAGTCGATACAGGACAGCTGCTCCCCCCATTTCCAGGTGTAACTTACTGGTATGTCGCCCGCAGTCCGGAATTGAGCATATTCCCATCTCTCATTCTCATATTCATCACCCACTCTCTTTCCCTTTCTTTCCATTGACCTTCTCTTAATGGATAACCATTTATGCTGAGAAGTTTGATGTTTAAATCTCTCGCAGCACTGTATACCCACCATAGTCTCCAGTTCCCTGTACCAGCTGCTTTTAGATTGATAACTGGAACGGGCCAGTGTGGAGTACAGCAGGGGGCAAGGGAGGTTGAGCTCCAGTTATATTTGATCTCCACCCAGAGCTTGCATGCTGCCACTTTCCAGCAGGACTAAAGTCACTGGAGGCCCAATTCCAGTGGCGAGGCCTCGACCGGGGCGGCGGAAGGTAAGTTAAGTATGGAGCGCAGGATTTTGGCCTCGAGTTTAGGGAGCCACAGCACTGCCTTCAGAGGAAAAACTTTGAGGGCATATAGGATAGTCGGTATGATCGACACCGCATGTGCAACGGTCACGGCTTCTGTGGATCTACCACCATTGTCAAGAATGACCTTCCTCATTGTCAGCCACTTGGCCCAAGTTTTCGTAACCATCCCACCTTCCAGTTGAGCCAGGGAGGGAGAGGCCAGCACCTACACGCTGAGACACTTATTGGTATGGACAGACTCCAGCTGAACACTGTCTATATATTATTACTATACACCGGCCTGGATCCTGGCTTGCTGATGGTCAAGAGGGTACTTACTGAATGGAATTATACGGGTTGGAGGCCTCACGAAAGTAGAATCTGTAAAGCGTTTTGTTGTATGCCACATGGCTTATGGGGGGGGAGGGACTAGCTGGGTCGAGAGTGACCGTTTATTAAACCGTGACAGTGTGGGGGTAACTGAGAAGGATATGGTCAAGAGGGTACTTACTGAATGGAATTATACGGGTTGGAGGCCTCACGAAAGTAGAATCTGTAAAGCGTTTTGTTGTATGCCACGTGGCTTATGGGGGGGGAGGGACTAGCTGGGTCGAGAGTGACCGTTTATTAAACCGTGACAGTGTGGGGGTAACTGAGAAGGATATGGTCAAGAGGGTACTTACTGAATGGAATTATACGGGTTGGAGGCCTCACGAAAGTAGAATCTGTAAAGCGTTTTGTTGTATGCCACGTGGCTTGTGGGGGGGAGGGACTACCTGGGTCGAGAGTGACCGTTTATTAAACCGTGACAGTATGGGGGTAACTGAGAAGGATATGGATTCGATGTGCAATGGGTGAGGGTGTTCTGACAGCTCTCCCTTGTAAGGGACCAGAGGACCATGGCACAGAATCTACAAATGTGTTTCTTATTTTCTAATTTGGTTAATTAATAGTATTTGGTCATAGTGTAACAAATGCAAAATTAAATATTGCGCCGTTGCTCAGAACGAGCAGTTAATTGGTTATAATCTGTGCATATTTTCAAAGATGATCACGTCTAGTACACACAGGATTTATAATATGATGGTAACAATTGTTTTACTGTGGAAAGCATATTATCCAAACCTTAATAACCATATTGTAGAGGCTTGTTAATACCACATGGGCAAACTGATACACTCCTTTTATACTCGTTCAAAATATACCTATGAGAAAGTAATAGCACCAATGATGGTTCTTGGCTTCTTTGCATAAACCAAAAGGCATTTCGAGAACGTAAGAATGACCACACCTCTAAATAATATGCCTCTGACAAAGGGTTGGATGCTTGAACCAGTAAGTACATAATGCATGCTTGGTTGGTGGTCATAAAATGTTTTTTCATTTCATTTCATTCACAGCCCTCACCCCAACATTGAAGTGTTTGTAACCATGAACCATATATAATCATTCAGATAGCCTTAGGGTTTCAAGGCAAAGTGGTTGCCACATATGTCATATTTTCCATAATGTATACCCACCTATATGATGAGATTCTGGCTGGTTTGGAAGCTTGACAGAATTTTAGAAGAAGAGTGACTGGGTCTCAGGATATGGAGTAAGGAGCCTATGTACAAGTACATACATGCCTAGAGAATGAAGTACATGGGATATCCAATATGTTGGCAGGCTAACCACAATGGAGTTTGTTGCATTGCAATTCATCTTAATTTAAACACACAATACGAAACTAACTATGCATAAAGCGTTGTACCTTTGGGTAAAAAGGGACGATGGGATGAAAGTAGATGTTGTCTTCTGCCTGAATTAAACACTTTAGAGCGATGCAAATGTATGCTTACATTTTGGCATCTTAGTTTCCCCAATTTGACCCCAACATGTGATCCTGGAAAACCACTTGCCATCACTGTGCCTCATGTTCCTTAACTGGCAGCAATGGGATAACGTTTATGTGTGCCCTACCAATTAAGTCAGTCCACTGTCTTGCTCCATGTATGATGCTATTGGCTATGTACACAAGGCATTAATATGCTGCATACCCCAGGCTGAATAGACATCCACTCATCCCCAGTCGATCCTGAGCCATGTGCTCCCCCTGCAGGTAACTGAAAGAAATGATAATACAACGCTTGGTCGGTGGCAAAGTGTGGCAGGAGTTGGGAAGTTACGTCTGGAAGTCCCCTATCAGTGCTGTAGGATCACAGCGGTGTGAATTTGCTCCAGAAGTACCCAGTTAATGCTTAAGGACTCTAATAGTGTGGGCATTCCTACAGGAATGTGTTACATGAGCTATAGAGCCGAGGGTTGTACAAGCTATACAGGACTTTGTCAGTGCACTGCCCATGCAGTGGGGCCCTAGCAGTGTGAGCCTCTAGCAGCAGTGCTCTGACTGTGCTGTAGGCACAAGGCAGTGTGAACCCCAGCAGTGTGACCATTCCTACTGAAATTCACCATCAGGGCTAAAGAGCCGCAGCTGCGCATGCCTGCACTGGCAGTGTCTTCTAGCAGTGCCTTGTGGTGCATAAAGAGCCCCAGCAGTGTGACCCTCCTTCATCAGTGCTCTGCCAGTGATATGGGTCCCTGGCGATGCCATGCCCAGGATTTAGGTTCTGGCAGTGCGAGCCTCCTGCAGCAGTGCTCTGCCAGTGATATAGGTCCCTGGCGATGCTATGCCCAGGGTGCAAGGTTCTGGCAGTGTGAGCTTCCTGCAGCAGTGCTCTGCCAGTGATATAGGTCCCTGGCGATGCCATGCCCAGGGTGCAGGGTTCTAGCAGTGTGCCCCTCCTTCACCAGTGCTCTTCCTGTGATATAGGCCCCTGGCGATGCCGTGCCCAGGGTGTAGGGTTCTAGCAGTGCCCCCTTCTAGCAGTGCTCTGCCAGTGATATAGGTCCCTGGCGATGCCATGCCCAGGGTGCAGGGTTCTAGCAGTGTGCCCCTCTTCCACCAGTGCTCTGCCAGTGATACAGGTCCCTGGCGATGCCATGCCCAGGGTGTAGGGTTCTAGCAGTGCGAGCCTCCTGCAACAGTGCTCTGCCAGTGATATAGGTCCCTGGCGATGCCATGCCAGGGTTTAGGTTCTAGCAGTGTGTCCCTCCTGCAGCAGTGCTCTGCCAGTGATACAGGTCCCTGGCGATGCTATGTCCAGGATGCAGGTTTATAGCAGTGTGTCCCTCCTGCAGCAGTGCTCTGCCAGTGATATAGGTCCCTGGCGATGCCATGCCCAGGGTGTAGGGTTCTAGCAGTGTGTCCCTCCTGCAGCAGTGCTCTGCCAGTGATATGGGTCCCTGGCGGTGCCATGCCCAGGGTGCAGGGTTCTAGCAGTGTGTCCCTCCTGCAGCAGTGCTCTGCCAGTGATATAGGTCCCTGGCGGTGCCATGCCCAGGGTGCAGGGTTCTAGCAGTGTGCCCCTCCTTCACCAGTGCTCTGCCTGTGATATAGGTCCCTGGCGATGCTATGTCCAGGGTGCAGGGTTCTAGCAGTGTGTCCCTCCTGCAGCAGTGCTCTGCCAGTGATATAGGTCCCTGGCGATGCCATGCCCAGGGTTTAGGTTGAGGCAGTTTGTCCCTCCTGCAGCAGTGCTCTGCCAGTGATACAGGTCCCTGGCGATGCTATGTCCATGGTGCAGGGTTCTAGCAGTGTGTCCCTCCTGCAGCAGTGCTCTGCCAGTGATATGGGTCCCTGGCGATGCCATGCCCAGGGTGCAGGGTTCTAGCAGTGTGTACCTCCTGCAGCAGTGCTCTGCCAGTGATATAGGTCCCTGGCGGTGCCATGCCCAGGGTGCAGGGTTCTAGCAGTGTGCCCCTCCTTCACCAGTGCTCTGCCTGTGATATAGGTCCCTGGCGATGCCATGCCAGAGTGTAGGGTTCTAGCAGTGTGCCCCTCCTGCAGCAGTGCTCTGTCAGTGATACAGGTCCCTGGTGATGCTATGTCCAGGGTGCAGGGTTCTAGCAGTGTGTCCCTCCTGCAGCAGTGCTCTGCCAGTGATACAGGTCCCTGGCTATGCTATGTCCAGGTTGCAGGGTTCTAGCAGTGTGTCCCTCCTGCAGCAGTGCTCTGCCAGTGATATGGGTCCATGGCGATGCCATGCCCAGGGTGCAAGGTTCTAGCACTGTGTCCCTCCTGCAGAAGTGCTCTGCCAGTGATATAGGTCCCTGGCGATGCCATGCCAGAGTGTAGGGTTCTAGCAGTGTGTCCCGCCTGCAGCAGTGCTCTGCCAGTAATATGGGTCCCTGGCGATGCCATGCCCAGGGTGCAGGGTTCTAGCAGTGTGCCCCTCCTTCACCAGTGCTCTGCCAGTGATATAGGTCCCTGGCGATGCCATGCCAAAGTGTAGGGTTCTAGCAGTGTGTCCCTCCTGCAGCAGTGCTCTGCCAGTTATATAGGTCCTTGGCGATGCCATGCCAGGGTGTAGGGTTATAGCAGTGTGAGCCTCCTGCAGTACTGCTCTGCCAGTGATACAGGTCCCTGGCGATGCCATGCCCAGGATGTAGGGTTCTGGCAGTGTGAGCTCCTGCAGCAGAGCTCTGCCAGTGATATAGGTCCCTGGCGAATCCATGCCAGGGTGTAGGGTTCTAGCAGTGTGTCCCTCCTGCAGCAGTGCTCTGCCAGTGATACAGGTCTCTGGCGATGCTATGTCCAGGGTGCAGGGTTCTAGCAGTGCTGTGCCAGTGATACAGGTCCCTGGCGATGCCATGCCAGGGTGTAGGGTTCTAGCAGTGTGTCCCTCCTGCAGCAGTGATGTGCCAGTGATCTAGGTCCCTGGCGATGCCATGCCAGGGTGGAGGGTTCTAGCAGCGTGTCCCTCCTGCAGCAGTGCTCTGCCAGTGATACAGGTCTCTGGCGATGCTATGTCCAGGGTGCAGGGTTCTAGCAGTGCTGTGCCAGTGATACAGGTCCCTGGCGATGCCATGCCAGAGTGTAGGGTTCTAGCAGTGTGTCCCGCCTGCAGCAGTGCTCTGCCAGTGATATGGGTCCCTGGCTGTGGAAATCGATATAATATTGTGACCCCAATCGCATTGTTTAAATGTATGTTTAAATGTATGTCTAATGCTGTCTAAAGAATATTGTGAACATAGGTTCCGCGGCAAGGTCTTGACCTTAATGTATCGTGTAAGCTGCCATCTTGGATCTAGCCGCCATTTTAGGTATTCTTGCAGTGTGGAAGTCACCCCGAATCACAAAATGGAGGCCGAATGACATTGCGAGTAAGACTTCGGCCATGGTGACCTCCGCACACGTGAATGAATAATATGTCCGCAGGCTACTTGTTAGGGTCATGAACTAAGACCCTGTCCTCTGTTTAACCTAGGTGTAAATATGTAACTGTATCAGCGGAACCGATCTAATATATGGAGATTGCATGTTCGACCTGGCTACGAACCCTAGCCATGGTTCCAGAAATGGTTAACTTGTAGGAGGGCTGGCCAATGCAGTACTAAATGTATAAAAACCCAAGCATCCCGATGATCGGTCTCTCCCACTTTCAGTGCGAACCTAACGTTGAAGGTTCGTGTGTTAGTCAGAGGGCCGAATAGCTATTCGCATGTCAATTGACCTTGATAACTTGGTAACTTTGTAACTTTGAAATAAAGCGCTTTATATGGTCCTTTGTAACCTGTGTTGGTGTGTTTCCATTTGGGCTTCCCGGCCTCATGTCAATTTCTCTGTTTCCACAGTTGGCGCCCGAATAGGGACCCTCAAGATTGATGCCGGATCATTGAAGGTTGACGCAGACTATCGAATCGGGATCGGACGGTGTGATTCTGCGGGCCCGACCGATCGAGACGCGATACCTCAGCAGCGCTGCACGATCCGATCCTTGGGCGATAGTCGTGCGGTCTGACACGGCATCTTGACGAGGGTCCAAATCCGAGGCGGGCAGATTTGCCGAAACCACTGAACACAGGTAAAATTTGTTAGTTGAAGTCCTTTGAAAACCGTACGGTCCTCCTTAGGTTTGGTCAGGTGTAGTCGTGACCCGGCTCTTAATTTAACCCTGACAATTTGAATTTGGCGTATTGTATCTGCAGACACAATTATTGGACCAGGTAACACCAATTCTTTGAGAAATGCCTGGGAAATTGTCTAGCTGTTTTAGGGCTCTATTCCGCAGCGATCGACAATCTTTGGAATTTAGCCGTCCGGCACCACAGGAGGGGTCGCCGGCGTGTACTATGTACTGTAAGTATGGCATTGGTAGTATTGTATTTAATGACATTTGGCACAGACAGACCAGAAATGCCTCCGAATTTCAGTGGCCAATCAATGGTAGTTTTGAGATCCCCCGTATTGAATACTCAGAGTCGATTTTGCTTAAAAAGAAGGCTAGGCCAGCAGCCTTTGATGTGTTACAAAATTGGAAAAAGGAAGCATTACAGCAGCTTAAAAGTAGGGATAAACATGCACGACGTCATAAAACGAATGCCGAAAAGGCATTGTTATATGACAAGGAAAAACGATTAGATGAAACCCAGAAAATGGACAGAGCTTTTTCGCTCGGAGTCCAGAAAATTTACCCTTCTAAAGATTTCCATGTTTCCGAGGAGTTTATTGAGAAAATATTAAACGAACGGAGGCCTGATTCTTCAGCGCCACCTCCGTATGCTCCTGTTGTGGGCGCTCTTCCCATTCCTGCTATTGCTCCTATCGTTATTCCTACTCCTCTTACACAGCCTACTACCCCTAGTTCCTTAGTTGTCGCTCCTCCGTCTATTTCGTCTGCTACTTTACCTCTTTCCCCTGCACCCATGTTAGGTTCACCTACACTTTCGATTTCGGAGAGTCCTGTGTTTATTAAATCAGATCCTGGTGCAGGGTCGGGGATAGTGACTCGTAGTACTGTTCCTGCGGGCAGGAAACAGGAACTATTTGCTTGGGCTAAACATTGCATGGAAAAAGGTGATCAAACTGAGGTATTTTCAACATTATCTAATTTGCACGATTTTCCCGAGAAAAACGTTTTTATTGAAGGACTGGGGATTCATTTTGGTGTAATGTGGGGTAGATTGCAGACTTCGGATCTCCCACAAGGGGTGAGAGATCTGAACGCTTTGGCACTCTCAAGGGATACCGAACAGAAAGTATATGGACATGTTGATAGATTGTTTGAGTTTAGACAGGATTTTGAAAGATTACAAAATGAGGATGATGAGGACGATAGGATATATATGCAGAAACGGTTCCTTTCGTGCCGAAGATCAGCACCCGAGGAAGTACGGATCTGTACTAGAGATGCGGTTCGATGGATCTCGGATTCATCAATACCGCCGGATGAGGTATACGATACATATAGTCAATATACGGTAGAAATGCAAAGGAAGGTAATTCAAGTGATGGTACAGCACTTGCAGGAAGAATGTATAAGAAAGAAGGTTGGTTGCCCCACAGAGTTATTAGGTATTTGTAAAAGAGCTTTTTCGCCTGACACTTCCACAGCTGCTTTAGCGCTTGATTTGGCCTTATTACTCAGTAAGCGGTCGGAGGTCCCTATATCTCAGTTGCCTATGAGAGAGGTCCCTCCGACCCTTGTCCCAAAAGTAGAAATCTCCGCCAACGCGGCGACTGGTGCTCCCGCGGTGAATATCCCAGCACATTACGTATCACAGTTTGTTCACGTCCCGTTCTCTCGACAGGAAGTGAACACGATCAGACAATCAGTCCCTGATATTAGGAAGAACCCGACAGGGTTTTATAAAGAAATAGAATCCGTTTTGCAGTCTTCCGTGTTCACCTTAAGTGACATGGATTTATTGTTTCCAGTGCTTTTACCTGTTGATGTATGGAAGCAGGTACGGACGGTAGATGATGTGCCGGGGTTAGGGGATACATGGGTAAATCTAACTAGAATAGATGGGGAACGACCAGCTGGTGAGAAACCACCCCAGGTAATACTCACTTTACCTGATAGAATAGTTGCCAAATTGAAAACTATAATTCCAGAAAAAAGGATTATTTGGGACAAGCTTACGGCCTGTGTCCAAGGAAAAACTGAAGGTACCACTGAATTCTTTAATAGGTTTGAACAGGTGTTCTCCGACTTCAGTGGACAGGATTTGGGTACAGAGTCGGGGAAGAGGTTGTTTGTGGACAAATTTGTGCGTGGATTGTTGCCCGACATCCAGTCACAAATTATGTCCTCAGAGAGCGCTTGGCAGGCAAAATCTCAGTCAGAGGTTTTGCATATGGCTCAGTATTATGAAAATCGGGTTAATAACGAGAAAGAGAAAATCGAAAAAAGAAGGGGTGACCTAAAGACTAAGGTATTGTTGCAGCAAATTGTCAGGCACCCCAGAGGAGGTACGACACAAACTAGAGGTCAGTACATTCCAAGAGGAAATACTCCTCTAAATTCTATTAATATTAATCAGTGTGCTTATTGCCGCCAGGAAGGTCACTGGCGAGCACAGTGCCCTGCCCTCCGTCAGAGGTCAGGAGGCACATTCGGAGGTATGGGTAGGCGACCACGGGGCCGCCCTGGAGCAGGGGGTCCTGATAGAGGTCAGCTTCTACGAGATCCCCAGCAACCTTTTTCACAGGAAAATCAGACTTCGAGTATGGACTCAAGAAATATATTTGATCACCCTTCCGCCGTCTATCTTTCTGAGGAACTTCCCTTTGATGAAGTTCTGCCTTACTAGGATTGCCCGAAGCAGCGTTTGGAACCTTTACCTATTCCCGTTATTCAGAAGGGCCCCTATGTTGAATTATTGGTGGGGAATAGGAAACATCAGTTCTTGATCGACACTGGAGCGCAGAAGTGCTCCATTGACCATTCTCGGGTTCCAAACATTCCCCTGTCAGGGCAAACAAACGTTTCTATAGGGTTCTCTGGTATACCAACTGTTTGTCCGGTCTCTGCGCCGGTATCCGTTTCTTTGGGCCCTTTTACAGACCAGTGCCCTTTTCTTCTTACTTCAAACTGTGGAGAAAACTTGCTGGGGTTGAATTTGTTGAAGAAACTGAATGCAGTGATCGATTGTACCCCTGACGGAATAAGATTGGAAGTTTCACCACAGCAACCTTTTAACTCCCAGTACTTGACCCGACCTCTACCTCCCGAGTTCGGTATTGTCCCAGAATGTTTGTGGGCAATAGACGACAATGATGTCGGAATATTGCACGTTGAGCCCGTTAAGATAGTATTGAAACATGGGGTTAAACTGCCGCGCATTCCGCAATATAAAATTTCAGTTGAGGGCGAGCGCGCTTTGAAATGCATTGTCTCCGATTTTGTACATCGTGGAGTGATCGAAGAGATTACAGGTAGCTTATGTAATAGTCCGATCTTACCGGTATATAAGAAAGGCGACAATGCAATTCCGTACCGGTTTATAATATATCTTCGTGCTATTAACCGGGTAGTGGCCCCACAATTTCCAATAGTGCCAGATGTAACAACAATCTTAACAATGATCCCTGCTACGGCTACGCACTTCAGTGTCGTAGATTTGAAAAACGCCTTCTTTAGTATTCCGATACACAAGGAGAGCAGGTATTTGTTTGCGTTCACCTTGGGGGGACGCTCATTTACATTCACAAGAGCACCTCAAGGGTACACTGAAAGTCCTAGTATATATAGTAGAGCCTTAAAAGAGCAGCTCGACACCCTTGAACTGCCACCTACTTGCACGCTGCTTCAATATGTAGACGATTTGCTCTTAGCTGCAGACTCTGAGAAAGCTTGTAAAGAAGGCACTATATTGTTGCTTGTTCATTTAGCTGAACATGGTCACAAAGCTTCACTTAAGAAATGTCAATATTGTTGCCAGGAGGTTGCCTATTTAGGCTACCTCCTGTCAAAGGAGGGGAGAAGATTGACACCTGAACGAATAAAACACATTTCTGGCATGTCTGTCCCAAAAACACAGAAGGAAGTCAGAGCCCTGATAGGGATGGCGTCCTACTGTAGACTGTGGATCCCGAATTTTGCCCTAGTGGTAAAACCGATGTTGGCTTTGACGAGGAAGGGCATTTCTTTGCCACTGCCATGGGAATCGGAACATCAACGATCATTTGAGCTTCTCAAAGCCGCGCTGTGTTCAGCACCGGTTCTGGGTACACCAAATTACGATAAGGCCTTTGTGTTGTTTGTGCATGAATGTAATGGATGTGCTTTGTCTGTGTTAACGCAGGAACATGGAGGGAAGAATAGGCCGTGCGGCTATTATTCCTCCGCCCTTGATCCTGTCGCATGCGCTTTGCCGCGATGTCTGCGCGCTGTTGCTGCTGCTGCTGCGTCTGTAAAACAGAGTGAGGGGATGGTCCTAGGCCACGATTTGATTCTGATGGTACCTCACTCTGTTGATATTCTATTGAATAAAACTCAAACACAACACCTTACTTCTGCCCGGTTGACCAGGTATGAATTAGTTCTATTTGCTCCTCATATCCAAATTAAAAGGTGTTGTGTTCTCAATCCGGCTGAACTTTTGCCTCTCCCGCAAACTTCTGCTTGCGGCGATGATGGATCACATGACTGCCTGTACGCCACCGAACAAGAAACAAAGGGCAGAATAGACCTCTCAGATACTCCTTTGGAGAATGCGGAAGGGGAGCTGTTTTGTGATGGCTCCTGCTTTAAACTTCCGAATGGCACATCTACAGCTGCTTATGCAGTTACTACTTTGAACAAGATCGTAGAAACTAAAAGGATTCCGTATAACTCTGTGCAGGCCGCAGAGATTATAGCGTTGACTCGTGCTTGTGAGCTCTCCCAGGGGCATAGAGTTAATATTTATACGGATAGTCAGTACGCCTTTGGGGTGGCTCACAACTTCGGAAAATTGTGGTCGGAAAGAGGGTTTCTGACCTCACATGGGACCAAGATTCAGCATGGTCCCTTAATAGTACAGTTACTTTCAGCACTCTCACTCCCTAAACAACTAGCGATTATGAAATGTGCAGCTCATCGTAAGGTCATAGATGATGTCGGCAAAGGAAATGCTTTTGCAGACTCGATAGCTAGACAAACAGCTACAGACCTTAGCACAGACATGTATACCTCAAGGGAAGTGAGAGATGGTTGTATAATAGATGAAGGCATTGGGTCTGTGCGAGATATTCAGACTGATGCCTCTGTTGATGAATCTAGGAAATGGGCTGAAGGCATGGGGAAATTGGATGACGAAGGGTGTTGGGTGGACGCATCTGACGGGAAATGGTTGCTTCCTGATTCTTATGTATTAGCAATGGTCACAATGGCACACGGTCCAACACATGTGTGTGCCCAGCAAATTGCGAAGATATTACAGCAGGTTTGGGTGAATGATAAAATTTTGGAAACTGCAAAAAGATACGTTAGTAATTGTGTGATTTGCCTACAACACAATGTGGGTAAAGGGACAGTGACTCCAAGGGGAAGTTTCGGGCCCCCCTCTGTCCCCTTTGAAACCATTCACCTTGATTTCATTGAAATGGAACGTTGTAATAACTTGAAATATGTTCTTGTCATCATTTGTGCTTTTAGCAAGTGGGTCGAGGCTTTCCCTGCCAAAGATGCTACCGCCATGACCACCGCAAAGATCTTGGTGAAAGAATATTTTCCTCGATTTGGGCTCCCGAGGATAATCTGGTCGGATAACGGCCCACATTTCATCGCAGCTGTAATATTGCAAATATGTGTTGCCTTAGGGATTGAGAAACGTTTTCATTCAGCTAGGCACCCTCAAAGTGCGGGGTTGGTAGAAAGACACAACGGTATTTTGAAAAACAAACTTGCAAAAACATGTGCTGAGACTAAATTAAAATGGCCAGATGCTTTACCTATTGTATTGTTAGCTATGCGCACCACACCCCAGACTAGAACTGGGCTTGCTCCATTTGAGGTAGTGATGGGAAGGCCTGCTAATATTTGGGGCCTCCCTAAACCTAAAGCCCTGAGGGATGTGGAGAATGTATTGCTTGTAGATTATTGTAATCAATTGACTAAAAACCTGTATTTCATCTACCACCAGGTGAAGGCCGCTTTACCTGTACGGTTTACGGGCCCAGGACACGATATATTGCCCGGCAGCTGGATCCTGGTAAAGGCCTACGAAAGGTCTTCCTGTCTCGCGCCTCGCTGGCGGGGACCCTACCAGGTTTTATTGGTCACCAGGACGGCAGTGCGGGTGGCAGGAAAGAAGAACTGGATACATGCAACACACATCAAGAAGATCCCTCACCCGACGCCACAAGTTACAGAAGAAACAGAACCCCTTGCTGATGCTGCACTTTCTGATCTCGGAGTAGCAAGCAGCGTTGTGAGTGCGTCGGAGAAGTTCTCTGAGCCTGAGGAGCTCGGGGAGCCGTCCATTTTGTCTCCGCACTCCCTTGATCAATCACTTCCGGAAACTCTGGTTTCAAGTTCTGCGACTTCCGTCGCCACCGACGTGACGCTCCCCTCAGGGAGCGACGATACTTTGCTTTTGGATTCGGAAAACTTGGGTACCATCAGGTACAACCTTCGACCACGAAAATAAAATCGTTGCACGAGTATCGTGCATCTGGAAGAAAAAGGAGTGATTGGAATACTATTGTCTTTCCCTTTTTTGGAACACAGAAAAGGAGGGTTCTGTTGGCTAGGGTTGGGAAGGACTAAGAAGTCGCGCGGCCGAAGTGCCGCCAGCAACGAACATTGGGGCCGTCGATCGGGACAACCATGATGCCTGCCGCCTTCACCGCTGCTCCTCGTATTGAACTATTAGATAAGGAGGTGACCAGTTCGAACAATGGACAATGTGCCTGGGCCCTGAAAACGTACTGTTGTGTTCTTGTTTTGATTATTGTTAGTTTTGCAACTGCTGCCGTGGGACTTTGGTACTTTGAAGAGATTTATCCTTTGAAGCCTCTGTTACCGACCGAAATTGTACCAACTGTTTTGACTCCCTCTGTACACCTTCACACTCTGTCCCCTAGGGACTCTCGGCATAGACAGAAATATTATAATAACACTCTGATGATAGTGATGAATGCTACGCATGCTATTTTTAATAGGAGTAATTGTTGGATTTGCACGCATTTGCCACAACATGGGAACAAGGGACTGGGATGGTATATACATCCCTTACCTCTAACGACTTCCTGCTATGCCTCTCTTAGAGCACTCTTCTTTGGCCGATGGAATGATAGCATCTCAGGGAACTTCGATGGCACTAATTTGAATGAATTTGAGAGACGTGAATTGACTCCCCTGGGATGCTCGCTTTTCGCAAATAGGAGTAGACCTAATATCGCTTCTATTAGGCCGTCTGATAAACTTTCCTTTCCTTTCCAAAATCTAGTTTCCTTCAAGATGGCTCCGATAGGCAATAAGGATGCCATGCCTCCTTCTTATTCTGTAAATCACAATCCTGATTCTGTCCCTTTCTGTGTACAAAGAAATGGCACTAGGCCAATGGGAGATTTTGAGCCTTGTATACATATTGTAAATTTGACTGGGGAAAATAGGCCTTTGTATGTAGGGGGACCCGTTTATTTTGTTTGTGGTAGTTTAGCTTTTCCCTGGTTGCCCAAGGATTGGCAGGGGACTTGTTATTTAGGGATATTGTTACCAGGTGTATTTATAGCCAGTACCTTAGAGGTATCCAAGGCTCGCCCGCGACGAGATAGTGATGGAGATACCCCCGGACAAGTGTTCGGGGATATAGCCAAATCAGTAGTCCCCTTTTGGGGACAAATAGCAAATTCAGAAAACATTAGGGGATTAGCGAGGGTATTGGAGAAAACGATCAACCGGACCACGGACATACTTTACAATATGACCTTAGAGCAAAAGGCGATAAGATTGGTAGCACTGCAAAATCGAATGGCATTAGATGTCATTTTAGCCGAACGAGGTGGAGTATGTAAATTAGTGGGGTCCGCTTGTTGCGTTTTCGTACCAGATTCTTCACCAACAATATTTAAAGCAATTCAGAACTTACACATTCTTAGTTCTGAAGTCCATATCCCTGTAGGAGACTGGAGCCTTAGTACCTGGTTTTGGGATTCTCTGCGATCTTGGGGGTGGAAGGTGCTTTCTGTCATTTTAGGTATTTTAGGGACTCTGTTATTTCTTTGCTGTTGTTTTCAATGCCTCCCAAGTATATGCGGAATGATGGGGGAATGTTGTGCCCAGGTAATGAGCGCAATAGGGCGAAAGATATACACTCCGAAGACAGCATCTAAAGAGTTCATGTTGCAAGAAGTTCTTACGAACGACCTTATGGCTATTGATATTTCAGACAATGATGCGGAACCTATGAATGATAATGCCTTCAAGTATTTTCGAAAGTATTAGAAAACTATGTTTTAGCACTTGGCATAGGCCAAAAGGAGGGTCTGTGGAAATCGATATAATATTGTGACCCCAATCGCATTGTTTAAATGTATGTTGGCCTACGCCAAGCTGTCTAAAGAATATTGTGAACATAGGTTCCGCGGCAAGGTCTTGACCTTAATGTATCGTGTAAGCTGCCATCTTGGATCTAGCCGCCATTTTAGGTATTCTTGCAGTGTGGAAGTCACCCCGAATCACAAAATGGAGGCCGAATGACATTGCGAGTAAGACTTCGGCCATGGTGACCTCCGCACACGTGAATGAATAATATGTCCGCAGGCTACTTGTTAGGGTCATGAACTAAGACCCTGTCCTCTGTTTAACCTAGGTGTAAATATGTAACTGTATCAGCGGAACCGATCTAATATATGGAGATTGCATGTTCGACCTGGCTACGAACCCTAGCCATGGTTCCAGAAATGGTTAACTTGTAGGAGGGCTGGCCAATGCAGTACTAAATATATAAAAACCCAAGCATCCCGATGATCGGTCTCTCCCACTTTCAGTGCGAACCTAACGTTGAAGGTTCGTGTGTTAGTCAGAGGGCCGAATAGCTATTCGCATGTCAATTGACCTTGATAACTTGGTAACTTTGTAACTTTGAAATAAAGCGCTTTATATGGTCCTTTGTAACCTGTGTTGGTGTGTTTCCATTTGGGCTTCCCGGCCTCATGTCAATTTCTCTGTTTCCACATGGCGATGCCATGCCCAGGGTGCAGGGTTCTAGCAGTGTGCCCCTCCTTCACCAGTGCTCTGCCAGTGATATAGGTCCCTGGCGATGCCATGCCAAAGTGTAGGGTTCTAGCAGTGTGTCCCTCCTGCAGCAGTGCTCTGCCAGTTATATAGGTCCTTGGCGATGCCATGCCAGGGTGTAGGGTTATAGCAGTGTGAGCCTCCTGCAGTACTGCTCTGCCAGTGATACAGGTCCCTGGCGATGCCATGCCCAGGATGTAGGGTTCTGGCAGTGTGAGCTCCTGCAGCAGAGCTCTGCCAGTGATATAGGTCCCTGGCGATGCCATGCCAGGGTGTAGGGTTCTAGCAGTGTGTCCCTCCTGCAGCAGTGCTCTGCCAGTGATACAGGTCTCTGGCGATGCTATGTCCAGGGTGCAGGGTTCTAGCAGTGCTGTGCCAGTGATACAGGTCCCTGGCGATGCCATGCCAGGGTGTAGGGTTCTAGCAGTGTGTCCCTCCTGCAGCAGTGATGTGCCAGTGATATAGGTCCCTGGCGATGCCATGCCAGGGTGGAGGGTTCTAGCAGTGTGTCCCACCTGCAGCAGTGCTCTGCCAGTGATGTAGGTCTCTGGCGATGCCATGCCAGGGTGTGGGGTTCTAGCAGTGTGTCCCTCCTGCAGCAGTGCTCTGCCAGTGATATAGGTCCCTGGCGATGCCATGCCAGGGTGGAGGGTTCTAGCAGTGTGTCCCTCCTGCAGCAGTGCTCTGCCAGTGATATAGGTCCCTGGCGATGCCATGCCAGGGTGTAGGATTCTAGCAGTGCAAGCCTCCTGCAGCAGTGCTCTGCCAGTGTTATGGGTCCCTCGCGATGCCATACCCAGGGTGTAGGTCTCTAGTAGTGCGAGCCTCCTGCAGCAGTGCTCTGCCAGTGATACAGGTCCCTGGCGATGCCATACCCAGGGTGTAGGTCTCTAGCAGTGTGAGCCTCCTGCAGCAGAGCTCTGCCAGTGATACAGGTCCCTGGCGATGCCATGCACAGGGTGTAGGGTTCTAGCAGTGTGTCCCACCTGTAGCAGTGCTCTGCCAGTGATATAGGTCCCTGGCGATGCCATGCCAGGGTGTAGGGTTCTAGCAGTGTGTCCCACATGCAGCAGCGCTCTGCCAGTGATATAGGTCCCTGGCGATGCCATGCCAGGGTGTAGGGTTCTAGCAGTGTGAGCCTCCTGCAGCAGTGCTCTGCCAGTGATACAGGTCCCTGGCGATGCCATGCCCAGGGTGTAGGGTTCTGGCAGTGTGAGCTTCTGCAGCAGTGCTCTGCCAGTGATACAGGTCCCTGGCGATGCCATGCCCAGGGTGTAGGGTTCTGGCAGTGTGTCCCTCCTGCAGCAGTGCTCTGCTATTGATATAGGTCCCTGGCGATGCCATGCCAGGGTGTAGGGTTCTAGCAGTGTGAGCCTCCTGCAGCAGTGCTCTGCCAGTGATACAGGTCCCTGGCGATGCCATGCCCAGGGTGTAGGGTTCTGGCAGTATGAACTTCTGCAGCAGTACTGCGCTGTTTCCAGCAGTGTTCGGCAGTGCTCCAGTGCTCTGCACAGGGTACCATACTGTGTACCCCACCCACCCCCTACATTCCAACCCTGGCCGCTCCCCGGCTCCCACTCAGGTCCGGATGGTGGGTGGCAGGGTGGCCATTCCCTTGAATGTCAGTGAAACATGATAAAATAGCCACGTGTGACCCTTCGCATCACTGAAGACACATTCCTGGCCGCATTTGATCGCCCCCTGTCAGTGTTTTCTGGGCATTTAAGAACAAAAGCTGCATTCACTCCTTTGGATACAGCGCTGGTCCAGATGCCTGATGGCGGTGGGGCGCTCCAATTACACAGCCGGAGCCCGCCCTCCGGGAGCGCAGAGCCCTATTGAAAGCCTCCGAGACCCGTTGTGGGGGTGCACTCACGCGGATGAGCGCATCGGGGTCCCAGAGAGAGGAAATCGCTGCACTGTAACCGCCTGACCGCTCAGAGGTCAGAGGGCACATCTGGACTGCGGGCCTTAGCCAAGCACAAAGGCCCTCTTCCAAAGAGCTACAGTAGATCCGCAGGGGGTTGTGAAAGTCGACATTCCCCTGCAGAAGCCCAGAGACAGGGGACCCCCATTCCATCTTCTAATGAGCCCGTCTGGGACATGGGGGCTTTGTGGCAGCTCCTTTGCCCAGGCCGCCCCCTGCCGCCCCACTGTAAACAGCTCCAGGGGGCCTATGGATGTGTATTGAGGGGGGGGGGGGTAAGGAGGTGCGGGGGGCGTAGGGTATTAACCAGCAGGACCCTACTCCCCCACAGAAAGCCCTGTGTAAGGAAAGACACCCATTGTTTACTTTAGAACACCCGGGCTACCAGAGGTGGCTTAGCCCCCCCCCGCCCCCCATTGTGCCCCCGAGGCTTTGGGACGAGTTAACAACCGGACTGAAGGATGTTGTGTTGCCAAGCTACAGGAGGCAGGGGGAATGTGCGTGCTCTCGGCTCACTCGCTGCCTCCATCGCAGCACATCGCATGGCCCACATTCTAACCGAATTCAAATTCCTCTAGGGCGACCCAGTGGTTCCCTGCCAACTGACGCCCCCTCTCGAGTCCTGGGCATCCATTTAACAAACGAATGCACCCTTAGGACGGCAGCAATGGCGATTCACAGCAGCAGGACCCAATGGACACATTCACCCGATATGGGTGCCCCAGAAATGGAAAACACAGGCATGGACCATGGGCGCCCTGCTCACGTGGAGTCAGCATCATGAAACTCTGGGTGTTTCCCCAGCTACTGTACCCCAATGCATGTGGCCTTACCTTGGCTCTCCTCCAATTCTCGATACCCTCTACGAGTTCTCCCTTTTTAAACGGGTTTTCATTGAGGCCGAACACTTTTGTATATAGCACAATGTCTGGGTAGTAGCGGTACGCCTATAAATCAACATAACATTACATAACACACAATGGATGTGATTGCAAGCAGAGCAGGCGGTATTTCCAAACACCGCCTGCGTTACTGTTCCACTTCCCTAGTAATCTGCTAGATGGAGTTATCACAGGTGGTAAGTCTGCCTTTCCCCAATAGGGGACTAAGAATACCTTTAAACGAGGCAGTAAATTGCCATTACCGCATGCGGTAACTGTAATTCATTTGCGTGATTAGCACAGAAAATACCACCAAGCTTTCATGGTGGTGGCTCCACCACTTGAATGTTATACTCATAGTTTGATGGTTCGGTCAAATCGGTGGTAGTTCTGTTACCAACAAAGAAGTGGTGCTAACGGAATTACTATACTGCCAAAGTCAGAAAGAGCTCCTATGAGGGTAAACCCATATAGCGGTATTTTGATCAAGCGGCACTCTGATCGCCTGCCCAGTAGAAGAGTGTCCTGCTATTTTGATATTAAATCAGTCTGAGTCACTCTGTTTGCTATCTGGAAACTATGCGCCGTCCCCACATGCATGAAGTATGTGTTAAGTCCTGTGTGGGGATTGTGAGCTGGGAAGGTAGCGCAGGCTGAACCCCAGGCGTGTTTGCATTCCTGGAAGGGTCAGCTGCAGAGGCAGTGGAGTAACTTTGCTGAAAATGTTGGTGGGGGGTGGGTGACCATGACATCTAAATGAAAGGGCCCCCTGCGCCTTAGGGGACAAGCAACTTTGCCCCCACCCCCTAAAACTACTCCCATGTGCAGAGGCACACATTTAGTTTCGTTTCTTTGGCCAGATGGTGGTTCACTGGGATCCACATGGCGCAAACATCTCCTGTGACATTCTGGCACCTGTAGGATACAGGAAGTAGTGCTGTGGGCCAGAGGTACCGCCGGAGGTACCGCCAGAGGTACCGCCTCCGCCTACCGGATGTCGATATGTGCTGACTGTATCTGGAGGGAAAGCTTACAACCATGCATGCTAATGACATGTAGGGACTGAGAGTGGTACAGCATTGAGCTTTCAGATGAATTAAAAAGCACCCCTCCTTGCTTTCCACCTCCCTTGAGGGATTCGTAGGCACATTACCTCAATGCAGCGCATCTAATAATAGCGCCTCGAAAACAGCTGACCTCAAATCAGCGCGCACTCGAAATAGCGCCACACTGCAGGGATGGGTTAGCGAGGAGCCCTAGAATCATAGGCACTGGGAATGAGGGGCGAGGGATGCCACCCCCTTAGGATATTAAACAAGATAAAAAATGAAGACCAGAGTTGGCGCTAGTTTGGCCTGAACGGTTTTCCAGGCTTTATTTTGGGATTAGCTATTTTGAAACGTGTATTGTTGACCAGGAACATTTGTAGGGTGCATCTGAGCATGAATAGAACCCTTATAAATAGAAAAAATGTCTTATTGTCTGGTTCTTTTTTCAAATAAAGATTTTCTTTATTTCCATAGAATGAGATGTAGCCATATTCTATGTCATTTGCAAAGTGCTTTAAGCTATGGACCAAAGCATTATTATCTATCTATCTATCTATCTATCTATCTATCTATCTATCTATCTATCTATCTATCTATCTCCCAGTCTATCTATCTATCTATCTCTCTCTCTCTCTCTCTCTCTCTCTCTCTCTCTCTCTCTATCTATCTATCTATCTATCTATCTATCTATCTATCTATCTATCTATCTATCTATCTATCTATCTCTCAGTCTATCTATCTATCTATCTATCTATCTATCTATCTATCTCCCTATCTATCTATCTATCTATCTATCTATCTATCTATCTATCTATCTATCTATCTATCTCTCTCTCTCTCTCTCTCTCTCTATCTATCTCTCTATCTCTCTATCTATCTATCTATCTATCTATCTATCTATCTATCTATCTATCTATCTATCTATCTATCTATCTATCTATCTATCTATCTATCTATCTATCTATCTATCTATCTATCTATCTATCTGTGTATCAAATCTATCTATCTATCTATCTATCTATCTATCTATCTATCTATCTATCTATCTATCTATCTATCTATCTATCTATCTATCTATCTCTCTCTCTATCTATCTATCTATCTATCTATCTATCTATCTATCTATCTATCTATCTATCTATCTCTCTACTCTCTCTCTCTCTCTCTCTCTCTCTCTCTCTCTCTCTCTCTCTCTCTCTCTCTCTCTATCTATGAATAATAGAATGCTATCTGTGAGGGCCGTATAGCCTGAACCTTTTTGATTTTTAGCAATACAATGATGCAGGTAGACCAGTCTCTGAAAGTGAGGACTGCTAATCAGACTCCTCTTTCAGGAATGCTCCATTCTGAAAAGCATATCACTCTGCTGGGCCGGTCTTCTCTCCGCTGCTGCCTTGTAGTTTGGCCATATGACGGAACACAGTGGAATGTGCATTCTTGCCAGCAACTGTTGAGAGCAAAAGTCCAACAGCCAAGAGCGGCCTTTGACCATCTTCAATCCTGCATCTGAATTAAGTTATATCATTGTGGGCTCCAGGATCTTGTCGCAGATGACACGTCTAAATGTAAGTCATGTTTGGTTCAGACATAGTGACCTCTGGGACGCCACCGTTATATTATTCAGAACAGTTAGTGGCATTTTATTATGAGCTTGGTTTCTAGTGACCGACTGGGTCAGAGCCTTCTGTGTATTGACCACTAGGAGTGAGACTCACCCAAAACAAAGAATTTGGGCTCTGCTCAGAGGTCAAGTGTTTCAAGGGCAGGCTCTGCTCGGCCAAAGGAATTCACACTAAGATGGTAATTAAATGACACTCTTGAATGTAGGGAAAGGGGTGGAGTAAGAATAGCCAGGACAGGAACATCGGCCCGCAGAAGGGCCCCATCATTTTGGATTCTCCACAGTCTCCCAGACTTCCTGTAACCCCCTTGCCATTTCCTGCAGACAAAGCACTCTTGGTATGTCCTCAGCAGGCATAATATCATGAAACAGCCGCCTGGATTCGATTCCTTGCAGAAGGCTGGGAGGATCCAAGTTTACTGGAGAAGATTGCACCTACAAGGGTGTCAGGCCCTGCCCTTAGCTGATTCCTCTTTGGGCATTTAGGAAGAAGGACTTATCAGGAACCCGGTTGGGAGTACAGTCTGCTCTAAAATCCTCTGCCATGGAGGCGAAGGCCAAGATTTCCAAGGAAGAGTCAAGCTCTTCCCTCCAAGCATCGCAAGGAAATATTTGGGGTGATCTGCTGGCTGGTTAAGGCCTGCTGCAACTGAGACCACTAGTCCCCAGGAACTTGTCCGGTGGTGGTGACAGGAACCTGCAAGTGCTTTCTAAACCCCTCCTACCTGGGAAGTTCAGAGCAGAAATTAACTTCCTTGTGGGTCCCTCAGCAACCTAAACACCAAGGAAGTGACTCCCAGCTCTCCCTGCATCGCCAAACTGCTTTGACGACTGGTTAGGCACCTTTTGCAACATCTAATGTAATGTTAGGGGCACTGGCGGAGCCATTTTCAACCCCAATGCTCGATTGACTCACTCATTTCATAGTTCACTCGACCCCAAAGCTGAGCGGTCCCCACATCTGAGAACCGCAGAGTCTTCTAGCACCCTGACTTGACATCGCCTGCCTGGTTGCCAGCTTCTTCGGGTGCCAAGCTGTCACTGCTGCAGTACCTTGATGTCTTGTCGTCCCTGCTCGAAACTGAAGGCAAGTCTTTGCTTCTCTGCATCGGAGGCTGACGACTCTTCCAACACCACCTCCTGCTTTCTAGCATCTTCGACATGCAGGTTGCCACCGCTGCCGAACTGCACTGTATTGCTAGATCCCATTGACGCTGCTCCCCGACTTGAACCCGTATCAGTGCTGAAAGTGCCCAGACACCCAGTCTGGGACCAAAAATCCTCTAAAGCAAGAATGAAGGTACTGATAATGGGTATGTCCTCCTGGCCTGCCTTTAAAGGGTCCTTGTGACACTTAAGACTCCGCCCATTAGCCTTTTAAGGCAATCGCTTGAACTTGTGGTGTGGTCTACTCCTGTACTAGCTCACACACGTTCTGAGGTGCCCAGCCAGCTCTTGGCTGGCACGACTCTTAGAGATGAAGGACGTACACCTCTCAGGCTGTGCCTGTTTTATCCTTTATGATTTGGATCACTGCTGGTTTAGTAGTAGTGTGAGGTAGAGTCCTTGTATTCCCTACTCATCACTGAGCAGTAGTCATTTCGCCATACTATTGTTAGTGTGTCAATATAAACCGGTCTTCTACAGCTTAACTTTGCCATTTCGGTGGCCTTGTTGCGCGTAGCCCTGCATGAAAAGAAGAGTGGTAGGGGTTGGTGGCATGGAGGAGTAGGCAGGTGTGAACCCAGAGGGGTTGGTGAGTGCAGGTTGGAGTACCGGCGTACTGAGTGCTGAAATGTTTCTCTATGAAATGGCGGCGACATTCGGTTTCCGTTTTACTCAGAATGGTGAGGCCAAGATCGGCTAAATCCCAACCTAGGAGACCAGATCTGCCGGCTGGGGGGTGGCAGTGTAAGGCTACCGATAGGTAAAGATGCGAGCTGTGGCATAACTTGATCAAGGTATATGTGGTATTGGTAAACAGACCGTTGCCGAGGATGAGGTGGTCTGTGCATATAATGTTAGGTGGTAGGAGGCTTCCAGGTTTCTTTGCGGGCTAGAGATTTTTCGATGTACTTTTTGACAAAAAATGTACATCAAAAAACAAATCGGTTTTTGTTTTTTTTTATATTTGGTGGTCCCTTCCACCTTTATTTTATCCCTACTTCAACCCCCTCCCTGCCCCCTTTACCCCCTTATAATGTCCAATTCGTTTTTTCGATGTCACTTTTTCATAAAAAACGACATTGAAAAAACTTCTGTCGGCAAAACAACTCTATACTGGTAGGAGATTTAGAGGAAAATCAGTTAGGTGGGGAAAAGTGAAATTGAAAATGTTGGGGGCCTAAAATGTCACAAAATACATTTTTTGGGCATGGCCTAAGAACTGTAAGTAACTAAAGAGCCTTTATGCAAGGTGTGGCCTATGTAACTAAAGAATAGGCTTAACAGGCACACTTATGTAATCCAGTTACAAAAACTTAAAATGCAAAGTTAAAATATGAGACAATATTAAATATTACAAAATTACAACATGATTAAAATTGATCGATAGCTTATAGAAGCAGATATTCAAATAACGAACCCTTCATTTAGTTTTTCGTTCTATTGTGTCATACCCTACATAATTCCGCTTAACTGATTAGTTTAGCAGTTTAGTTAGAAAATATCCTTTTTTTCCTTTATTCAAAATGGTGGTTAGTGGCGTATACCTTCCAGATAGACAGCGTATCCAGAAGTGGTCCGTTACCAGATGCTCCGCTGTCTAGACACATTTACCAAGATATAACTCTCTCGTCTCCCTTAAACCTAGGCATTTGGTCAATAGATGACCAGTGGTTTCCCTCACGCTTTGGGTTCCTACTGATCTTGCTCTTTCTTTTTCCTTCGTGAACCCATAACGGCCATATGAGGAAGTACGTTCAAACAGAGTTGCACGAACAGCCTACGCAACCAAGGACAGGAGAATTTAAGGAGGTCGTTTTGTGGACTATATTGTAAATAAGTGTATTGAATGAGGACTTGTGTCAATTTACACTGGGAAGAAATAGAGAAGTTATAGCATCCCTCCCAGTGATTAAAATTGCAAAATCCTAAAACCAGTCAATTCTCCATTCAATTGCCTGAATGCAAGATGTTACACTGTCCAAGAACCATCAAAATGCAGTGGTACGGGCACATCCTTTTGTATACACAAATGTGTAGGTATCTACCAAATGGCTTTTTTCAGGAAGCTGGTGTATTAGGAGACGCCGTAATCCAAAATGGCTGCCACTCTTGTCCCGCTTTGAGTAGACAGGTGGTTCGGTTTTGGGGATAGAAGAGGTTTCATGCGTGGGGATGACTTTGTATCGTATCGTATCATGTGGGTCACCTCAGGAGGAGGATAGACCGAGAGGAAAGCTTCCACAACCAAGGGTTATCAGCTAGTGGTGCCATGGTGCCGGGATGGCTGTGGTTACAACAGATACATTTTGACGTGTTTGCGGATGAGTTTGAGGCATTTGAAGCCTCAGCCCTTTATCGCCATTCAGCAGCCTTTCCACTGTAATTTAATGATGGTGTGGACTGTGCCTGCGTTTAAATGGTTAAATGATGACGGAAGCATGCCAATAGGTGCTTTTGAGCCGAATTTACATTCAACACAAAAACCAGTTGAAATGTATGATTGCACGTATCTTAACGCGAGGTGATAGCTGCTTCCCGAAGCTAGGCCGGTGCTCCATAAGCACCCTGATAATAACAATGACAATAATTATAATTATAACAACACTTGTATCTACTCATAACAGGGTTCCCTCATTTGTTAGCCCATCTTTCCTGAGCTCAAACATAAGGAAGCTTGCTGATTGGTCAACAGTATCGTAGGCAGCCAAGAGATCAAGGAGGATAAGACTCAAGGGAAGATGGGAGTGGGGGCAGCAGTGAGGAAGTTAGAGATATATTTGAGTGAGTGGTGCTTCCGTGGAGTGATGGTTGTGGCAACAGGGTGGTAGTGCATTGCTCACTCCATGCATCGCTAGGTGGGTGTTGCACGGAGTCAGCATTTGGAAACCACACTCTAGGATTTGAGGCTAATGGGGGAGTAGAGAAACAGATGACTAGTTAGAGGTATTGGGGTCCGCTCTAGGTTCTTTAAGAGGGGAATATTGGTGGCCACATTATAGCTGGCTGTGAGGATCCTAGTGAACACGCCCCCATGTACCAAAGACTTGATCTGGCCAACCAGTGCACTGTCATTGCTGAAGTGCCCACAGACCTGCAGATGACTTTTTTGTATCATCATAACCCCATAACCATCAAGCGCAGGCAGTAATGGACACGCTCCACGTGGATGGTCAGTAGCACAGGCAAAAGAGACATTTCATGTCGAAGCTTCTGGAGAACCTTCTATGGTAACATCTGCTCATCAAATGTGGACTGGCACCCTCTCATTGCATCCAGATGACCATCTCATGACCTCGGAAACATAGTTTTATAGGTTTGTCCTGCTCAAGCATGCAGTACATGGTGGCCATGCCCAGGAATGCTGAAAAAGGGGAACTCATTCTTATGAATTGAGGATAAAGTTCTTCTTGGACACTCGGTATTGCTAGTCCAGAGACCCCATTGAACCTCAAGCTGAGATGGAAGCCACCAAAATAGCTATTGGCCCTTGAAAATGTTCCTGCAGTTGGAGAGTAGCGGACCTCTGCAACATCATAGCCTAGGAAGATGGGTCAACATTCAATATGTGTCTGCAGAGAGTGCGTGTGAGCGCGCCAAAGGGTCAGAACAAAGAAGGGATGTTCTGAGTCCCTTTCCACACCCTGAGATCTGCCGATATCCCAGATGAGAGTCCTTAGCAAAGGATGATCAAAGGATGAGCAGGAGGGTCAGCAGGAAGTAGTCTGGAGGGTCATTATCAGCATGATTGCTGAGAGTGACTTCGTATTTTCATTTACTCAGTTAAGTATCTAGAGCACACACCCTACACAGAGGTTACATCATGTGTTACGTACAAAGTTTGGTTGCAGGACCATTGACGAATGGGGGGAATGTGTGGAATTAGACGGGTAAATCCACAGTATGCAGTTGATACAGTATACGTTCCATCCTTCTTCTTACCATATTATACTTGAAACACTTGTGTATAGGCGTGTTATAAATGTCACATCATATCATATCATATCGATAATCAAGCCTTCTGCTACTTCGCTCAATTGGTTCATGTCTTTTCTGACTGACAGGACACAGAGAGTCAGGATGGGTTCCTTCTATTCCTCAGGTACTGCAATCCTTTGTGGAGTCCCTCAGGGCCCCGTCCTCGCTCCTGATCTCTTCAATACTAACTTGATTCCCCGCTTTCACCTGCCTAAGAAACATCATGTGATGTTGCAATCATATGCACACTCTGCACAAGTGTAGGCGGAGGTTCGAGGAAAAGAGGGGAATCTTTCATCTTCGTTTGAATGTTTGGATTTCTCTTTGACGAGGGCACATGATCTCCAACTGAATGGGGAAGAATCAAATCGTGGAGCCACCAGTTTTGGCTTTTGTGTGGTCATATGATACGCATTTCCCAGGCACTGCCATGATGTAACATCTAGCCATAAGATGACAACAGCTAGAAAGGGTGCCAGTAACTGGTATATAATTGGAGTGGCTGGGAAATACATATCTAATGCATATACATTAGCCAAAACTGTTGGTTTTGCCAATGCTTGTTTTTAATAGGACTTCAGTGCAAGGACAGTATACTACTTGTATAACAAGTGGTAGGAAACCTATTAGGTGAAGAGATTTTGTTACACCAGTGGTGCACTTATCTCTGCAATGAATTGACTCTCAGACAGCTGCTTTGAAACAATACTGACATGCACTTATAGCACAAAGTCTGATGTTATTGCTTGATACATCTAGCTCAAAGAAATCCCAAGAGGATGTTTTTGGGTGGGGAGGGACAGGTAGTGGGTGGGAATGGTGGTAGGGATTAGCATGGCCGTGGGAAGTCAATGTGTTTGTAAATTAAAATAAATAACACCCATAAGACGGGTGTCCCTCCTCACATCTCATCTCCCACTTAGATCTACTCCTGGGGTGCACAACATACGGCCCGCGGGCCAAATGCGGCCCTCCATCCCGCGAAATGCGGCCCGCCAACATTGTTTACTTTTGTAATGAGATACGGCCCACTTCAAGCAGTTGGCCGCATTTCATTACATAAGTAAACTGATGACAGGGACTGTCTGCATCTGTATCCAAAGCGGCTATTAACATGATTTTTATCTCCTTTACAATGTATGCCCCCCCTCCTTTGTTTAGAATTAAAAGCAGTCTGAGTGAGGGGGGCGGGAGGGGCAGGGGGTGCATACATGATAATGGAGATAAAGATACGGTTAATAGTCGCTAATTATCAAAAGACGGGGAGACAGCAGTCTCCCTTGTGTATTATTTATTGTGCGCCAATGTAGGTGCATCCCTTCACAATCACATGCCAAGGGGCACTACTAGGCGCACTGTAAGGCGGTTGCCGTGACCCCACAGCAACCCAAAAAATAAATAGGACACGGCGCAAAGCAATAGCACCTGTTTTAAAACAGAAGTGAGTAAGAAGCGTATTTGTTTATTACGTAGTAATTCAAAAGTGGAACTGTTTGTGCCGCATGAACTAAAACATGGCATTGGGTGCCAGGCGTCCGCATGCTTGGCACTTCGGTCCATGGAGGGCTTGTCTCAAATGATCAGTACTTATTGCCCATTGTGCAGTGGGCTACATCTCTGCCCCAAGCCTATTTGAGCTCTGCCCCGATGTTATATGCAGTGTGTACGTTTTTACCCTTCTTAACAGGTAAACAAAAGCAATACATTTGATAAAAACAAGGCCATAAAAAACAATCATTGCAATAATTGCAAGAATTGCGATTTGAATCCAGCTTCTGCGGGTGCCAGCCTTTCCGGTGCGTGCAACCCCCGTCACAACCAGTGCTGTGCCGAGGCTGGCAGAGGCGCGCGCAGGTGGTCACACGTCATGCCCTAGCTCAGTAAGATCCTGCGCATTGGCAGCAGGCATTGCATCCAGTGCTACCCACGTGCAGAGGTGCCCAATGCATCCAAACCCCGTCACAACCAGAGGTTCGGGTCTGTATGGGTATGTATGCATGGTGTATGCTTGTTAGTCTGTATGCTGGGGTGGGGGTGGCAGGGTTCAGGTCTGTATGGGTAGTTATGCATGGTGCATGCTTGGTAGTTTGTATGGTGGGGGTTTTGGTCTGTATGAGTAGTTTATGCATGGTGTATGCTTGGTAGTCTGTATAGGTTTAGTTGGGGAGTGGGGGCCATAGGGCATAGTGTTTGGTTGGGGCTGGGGGCATGGGGCATAATGTTTGGTTGGGGAGCGGGGGGCATGGTGTTTTGTTGGGGACTGGGGGCCATGCAGCATAGTGTTTGGTTGGGGACTGGGGGCCATAGGGCATAGTGTTTGGTTGGGGGCCATGGGGCATAGTGTTTGGTTGAGAGGTGGGGGCCATGGGGCATAGTGTTTGGGTGGGGGCCTTGGGGCACAGTGTTTGGTTGGGTGGTGGGACCATGGGGCATAGTGTTTGGTTGGGGAGTGGGGGCAATGGGGCACAGTGTTTAGTTGGGGGTGGGAGCCATGGGGCATAGTGTTTGGTTGGGGGACATGGGGCACAGTGTTTGGTTGGGGGTGGAGACATGGGGCATAGTGTTTGGTTGGGGCCATGGGGCATAGTGTTTGGTTGGGGAGTTGGGGCAATGGGGCACAGTGTTTAGTTGGGGGGTGGGAGCCATGGGGCATAGTGTTTGGTTGGGGGACATGGGGCATAGTGTCTGGTTGGGGCCACGGGGCATAGTGTTTGGTTGGGGAGTAGGGGCAATGGGGCACAGTGTTTAGTTGGGGGTGGGAGCCATGGGGCATAGTGTTTGGTTGGGGGACATGGGGCACAGTGTTTGGTTGGGGGTGGAGACATGGGGCATAGTGTTTGGTTGGGGCCATGGGGCATAGTGTTTGGTTGGGGAGTGGGGGCAATGGGGCACAGTGTTTAGTTGGGGGTGGGAGCCATGGGGCATAGTGTTTGGTTGGGGGACATGGGGCACAGTGTTTGGTTGGGGGTGGAGACATGGGGCATAGTGTTTGGTTGGGGCCATGGGGCATAGTGTTTGGTTGGGGAGTTGGGGCAATGGGGCACAGTGTTTAGTTGGGGGGTGGGAGCCATGGGGCATAGTGTTTGGTTGGGGGACATGGGGCACAGTGTTTGGTTGGGGGTGGGGACATGGGGCATAGTGTTTGGTTGAGGGACATGGGGCACAGTGTTTGGTTGGGGGGTGGGAGCCATGGGGCATAGTGTTTGGTTGGGGGACATGGGGCATAGTGTTTGGTAGGGGGGTGGGGACATGGGGCATAGTGTTTGGTTGGGGGACATGGGGCACAGTGTTTGGTTGAGGGGTGGTGGCCATGAGGCATAGTGTTTGGTTTGGGGTGGGAGCCATGGGGCATAGTGTTTGGTTGGGGGACATGGGGCACAGTGTTTGGTTGGGGTGGGGACATGGGGCATAGTGTTTGGTTGGGGGACATGGGGCATAGTGTTTGGTTGGGGGACATGGGGCACAGTGTTTGGTTGAGGGGTGGTGGCCATGAGGCATAGTGTTTGGTTTGGGGTGGGAGCCATGGGGCATAGTGTTTGGTTGGGGGACATGGGGCACAGTGTTTGGTTGGGGGTGGGGACATGGGGCATAGTGTTTGGTTGGGGGATATGGGGCACAGTGTTTGGTAGGGGGGTGGGGACATGGGGCATAGTGTTTGGTTGGGGGACATGGGGCACAGTGTTTGGTTGAGGGGTGGTGGCCATGAGGCATAGTGTTTGGTTTGGGGTGGGAGCCATGGGGCATAGTGTTTGGTTGGGGGACATGGGGCACAGTGTTTGGTTGGGGGTGGGGACATGGGGCATAGTGTTTGGTTGGGGGACATGGGGCACGGTGTTTGGTTGAGGGGTGGTGGCCATGAGGCATAGTGTTTGGTTGGGGGTGGGAGCCATGGGGCATAGTGTCACACTCCAAGAGTGAACCCAATAATAAAGCTAAAACAGGCACAATTAGGAGATGAACATCCTTTGCTTTTTGAGGAAACCTGACTCAACGAAGGCCATACTCCTCTTGGGCAACCCAAACAGCAAAGTATAGCAGTCCAAATAACGGAATGTCCAATCAAGGGTCAATAAAATATATATACTTTAATTAAAGATGATATGCTATAACTAAATAGAAATAAACAACAATGGAAAATGTGTAGTATAAAATGTAAGTTTGAAATACAAATAGTTACACCTCAAAAACGTATTCTTTTTACATGTGCTTAATGAAAAGGGGGGGTTGAAAAAGCCGCCTGCCACGCCACGACCCGCCGCGCCTACCGCCCCACCCACATTTACCTTTTGCCCCACTATAGGCTTCACGTAAGGTACTGTCGGCCCTCTGTCAAAATCAGTTGTGCACTCCTGGTCTACTCCATTGCAAACGTTTTGGATGATAGGTGGCGCTTTAGTGCCATATAATAGACAAAAATAAAAAAAAGGTGACATTCCTCCACATGGGGAAAGGCACTGCTTCTGAATCTTTCCTTAACCCCAATTTCTGGCATTCCTCTTCCCCTTAGGCCTAAACTGAAGAACCTTGGGGTAATTCTTGTCCGTTCTATGTTCCCGGTCCCTCCTATTAATTTGGTGGTTGGCAAGTGGTTCTTTCAGCTTAAATTGATCAAGAATGTTGTACTCCAGATCTAGTGCCATCATCGAGCTCTTGTGATCAGTGCTATGGTGAGCTCCCTCCGGGGCTACACTAATGCATTATTTGCTGAGCTCCTCCTACGCTCTATTAGTAAACTACAAAGGGCTCGGAATGCAGCCACTAGACCTAGTCCGCCCACTGTACAAGTGGTCATTGGTCTACTGCTTGACAAGGGGGTATACTGGCTGAATGTCTCAAATCGTATCAAACGGAATCTGGCCTGTCTAGCGTATACGTGCTTGCATAATCTGCTGCACGATCCGCCCATTGCTTTAGTATGCGCCCTCTCGTCCACGTAGAACCTCCTCCTGTTTGTAATTGCATGGACCATAGTTCACTTGTTCTTCTTTTGGTGGTTGGACTTTTGTGGTTCCGGCAGCTAAGATGTGAAAAAAACATAGGCTGATTTCAGGAAACAACTTAAAATGTTTCTCTTCCATTAGAAGATGGGCAGCACCTGGAGATCCTTCTTAGGGGTGGCGCGCAATGTATAGATGGTCTGGAAAATCCCAGCATAAGCAGAAATGAGAGGCCGGGAAATCCCGAACTCCGTAACGGAAATAGTCAAAGTAAATGGCAAAACCCGCTGTATTAACAATCCAACATAAAGCAGGGTCAGTATACAAGCATTGAGGGTCTTGCAACACTCTCAGAGCTTCTCATGTAAAACAGCGGATGTTAAGTCACAAATGCATCACTACTGATGTCATACTACAATCCTGGACAATCCTGGTCCAGCAATATGAGGACACAGGGGGTGGTAGAATAAAGGTTGGAGAGCAGGTCTTCACGGATGTTCAGGAGAGCAGTTTCTGTGCTTCTGGCAGCTTTGAAGCCAGACTGATGGTCATGAAGACACCCAACCGATTCAGTGTGGAGATTCAGCTGGCAGGTGGCCGGTTTCTCCAGGAGCTTGCCCAGGAAGGGAGTGATGGAGATTGGGCGATAGTAAGCCGGACAGGAGGGGTCGGCAGAGGGTTTCTTAAGAAGAGGGTGCACAAGGGAGTGTTTCAGGGGGGATGGGAAGACTCCAGTGGTGAAGGAGTGGTTGCAGAAGTCGGCCAGGGCAAGAGCCAAGGATTCGATGTGGTCCTTGATGGTTTTGGAGGAACAGGGGTTCAACCTGTTTAGAAGATTTTCATAGATCGGACTTGTCTCAAATCTTTGTCTGCGGAGAACAGGGGAAAGGCAGAGGAGGACGGAGGAGAGGTGGCTCCAGAAGGGCCAGAGGAAGAGCAGGGAGTAGAGGGAGGGAGGAGAGAGGAGGAGAGTGAGGACAGGATGTCCTGAGTTTTAGAGATGAAGTGAGAAGCCAGTGCCATGCAGAGGGCCTGGGAATGGACAGGAGAGGTAGAGACTGCAGCAGGATTGGCAGCTCCTTGCAAATTTTAAAGAGTTCAGCTGAGTTGTTAGCTGCCGCAGAGACCCGGGCTTGGATAAGAGCTCTCTTTTTGGTGAGGACAGAGAGCCGGTATTGCCTTTGGAGCAGGCGGCAGGTCAATTTGTCATATGATGTACATGAAGCAAGCCATTTCCTCGCGGCCACCCTGCACTTGCGTTTAAGGGTGACGAGGTCTGAGTCGTACCAGGATTGCACTTGGCTTTGGGCTTCAGGCGGATCCTCATGACAGGGGCAAGAGTATCAAGAGTATCAGATATAGCAGAGTGGAGCAAGGAAAGGGATGTGTCAGGGTGAGAGTCAGCCAAAGGGTGGCAGTGATGGAAGTGGCTTGGCCTGAGGGATCCCCTCCCTCACTTAGGGAGACAAACTATAACAACAAAGAAACTTATGGGTGGAAGGTTTTGAATACATCTGCACCACTGGCACTGCTCTGGGCAACCGCCCACACCACTGTTTACTAGCCCGTCTGCACCATTGAAGGAGGGGTCCAGTCATATGCAAATCAGTCAGGTGCTGCCACCCATGGGAGCAGCCCAGCTCAAACTGCTATACCAGGACCTCTCTGCATGGAAACAGCCTTGTTGGGCCTCCTCAGCAAGATGAAGCTTAGGGGTGGGACCAAACCTGATTTGCATATGGTCTTTCCCCTTCTGTAATGGCTGGGCAGGCTGCAGAACAATGGTCTGGAGGGTTGTCTAGGGCAATGCCAGAGGCTAGGATTTATTCCAAACCTTCCAGCCATCTGCCATTTCATTTTGCATAAGTCACCACGAGTGGGACGGGTGTGCCTGCTGGGCCTAGAGACCCAAGCTACTCCTCACTGATGACACCCAATGAGGCTGAAACATATCTGGGGATGCTTGTGGTCTTGTGCAGAAGGGATGTGACTCAGCAGTTCGGGCTGACTGCCCATTTTGGGATGAGACCAAGCCTGATTTGCAGATTGTATTTCCTCTTCTGTAATAGCTTGGTCGGCTGAAGAACAATGGTCTGGAGGGTTGCCCAGGGCAATGCCAGAGGTTAGGATTCATTCCAAACTGTCCTGTCACCACCTCTTTTGTTTTGCGTGGTGCTAATGAATAGACATCATTCTTGAATTATGAGTCACATGTGAGAAGACAATGTTCTGAAATATTTCACCCTACATTTATTGAGATTTTAGCAAATATGCGCGCAACTGTTATTACTTTCTCAACATCTAGCTATTCCTTATCGAGTTTGAGCTCGTAATTATCCTGCACCTGGCTTTCAAAGGCTTGTTATTCTTTAATTAATCTTGGAGAAATATATCTTGTACTATGGAAATTAGTATCTCGTGTTCTTTCAGAACTGTCCCAGCACTCTGTAATATCTCCATAACCTTGTCAGGATCCGCGCAGCACAGATCTGTATTTCAGTAAATTCAGCAGTTTTAGCTTCCATGAAGCCTCGAGGCCTTTTTTCTCATTTTAATGAGTGCAGCGACTTCCATTTTGTAAAAGATGGCTGCCTATTACTGTTGTGTTTCTATATTAGTAAGCTATATACGTCTATTATTTGTGTTGCTTTTAAGCTTATACATTGCTTATGGTATGTTTTTCATGTCTTTCAAGTTGCAAGTGATATCCTTTGTGTACATATGCATATTTAACCTAGTTTCTGCGTTTCTTCACTGTGAGTGTATCTTTGCTTCGTGTCTGTTGCATGCGTGTGTGTCAGTTTAACAGTGAGTTTTCTTATTCTTGCCATCTTTAGTACGTTAGGTCTGTTGCCTCCTGTATCTGTCTGGGATAAGACCGGGATGGTCACCTTAATGCATAGATTTTGTCACCAGTGCCATGTTGGAGTGGGTGAGGGGTAGTGGCCATGAATGACGCATTCATCTGCCTGGCAACAACAAAATAAATGTGTTTTCTGGAAACAACTTGAAACGTTTCTCTTCCATTAGAAGATGATCAGCACCTGGAGAACTTTCTTAGGTGTGGTGCGTTTTCTGGAAACCACATAACTTTTCTCTGCCATCCGCAGATTCATAACAAGGGCCCGGTGATCTTTCATATTGCCCTATATCATGTGGCCTAACAATCAAGGGCTGCTGTAACAACTGTGCGGATCTATTCTGGTCCTTTTGTATATATTGTCTCAGAAGGATAGCTCAGGGGCAACGCACTCGCCTTGGAAACAAAAAGACATCAAACAACACCGGTTCGATCCCCGGGTCCACGCTTTGAAACCTCTGGGTATTAAGCGCGTTATAAATAACCAATGACATTACATTACATAATACGTGTTCCTGTGAATCGGACTTGCAGCAACCAAACCCTGATCCTTCAACAGCTCCAGTCTACACCAGGACATAAGGACTGGAGAGGCTGGACATGGCAATTTAAGGTTGAGTCTGATTGGTTCTCAGCAGGTCTACACCTTTCGATACGGTTCAAAGTCATTTCATCAATGGGTGAAATTTCTAGGTTTTTTCCCCTGAGTATTTTTCTCCAAAAAAACTAATCGAAATTGATTTATTAAAATTTCTGGGGGGGTTCCCCTTAATTCCCCATCCCCTATTATTTTTTTAACTGTTCCCGACCATGCCCACCGCTTATATATACGTTTCCAAACCCCCTAAATATTTCAATGAGTTTTTTTCTGAAAAATGTACTGAAAAAGAAAAACATCGAAATTTCACCCATCGATGAAAGAACGCTACACCTTCCGATACATAAGCAATGCTGGTGTGGTCATGCTGAGGCACTGCAGTGGGCAAATACACATGTTGGAAAGCTTCGCAAGTGGGGCTCACAATGCGGCTACTGCATCGATTCTCGGGGCACAAGTGTGATGCCCCTCACCACAGTGCACTGGAGCACTACTACCTTATGCCTGCGGACTTCCCACCCTATCGACATTCCCATACACACCGGGGCACGAAAGGGCAACCTTGCCAGCCGTCTTGATTAGTCATTGCAGTGCCTGCAGCCCACATATAGGCACTGGTTGCTTTGAATGAAGAAGGAGGGTGTGGAACTGGCACTTGAGTCAAGGCCAGTGATACAGAAAGGAGATTCTAGCCACCTGTCTTGGGCACCAGCGGCAGAGGGGCACCATAAAAAATAAACATCAATGCTGGCTCTGAGGGAGGTGGTCTGCCTATACACTGCACTGCCACCTAGAGTTAAGGGCAGAAGCAATGCCAAGTGCCACAAGGTGGCAAAGCCATGTTCCCTGTGATGACCACATGGCCTTGGCTGGGGGCCCATCAAATGTCACTCTAGCTATACCGCCTACGTCGGCGGGTGTACATGGCGGGTACTGGCCCACAGCCTGAGCCTAGGCAGGCCGAGCAGTTACCGGCCATGTACGCACACCCCACAAGGGGGCGATTGGAATTCACACTCTGGTTTCGATCCATGGTGCAAACATTTTTCTTTTTTCATGGGAGACGGGCTCCGCAGGGATTACATGAGCCCAAGCTCGCATAAAAAAATAAAAAAAACAAGATGCCCGTCGCCATAGTAATAAGAAAAGGGACATAGTCGCTTTTTACGTTGCCTCCCCACAATCAAGATGGCAGCACCCGGGGAAGAACCTCCGGGATCTAGGGAAACGCAGGAGGTACACTGTGTGTTCTCACTGTTTCCTCCCCACAATCAAGATGGCCGCAGCCGCGGAAGAACCTTTGGGGGGCTAGGAAAACGCAGGAGGTACACTGTGTGTTCTCACTGTTTCCTCCTCACAATCAAGATGGCGGCACCTCGGGGAAGAACCTCTGGGGGGCTAGGGAAATGCAGGTGGTACACTGCATGTTGACTTTGTTTCCTCCCCACAATCAAGATGGCGGCACCCGGGGAAGAACCTCTGGGGGGCTAGGGAAACGCGGGAGGTACACTGCGTGTTGACACTGTTTCCTCCCCACAATCAAGATGACGGCACCCGGGTAAGAACCTCCGGGGAGCTAGGGAAATGCAGGAGGTACACTGCGTGTTCTCCCTGTTTCCTTCCCACAATCAAGATGGCGGCACCCGGGGAAGAACCTTTGGGGGGCTAGGAAAACGCAGGAGGTACACTGTGTGTTCTCACTGTTTCCTCCCCACAATCAAGATGGCGGCACCCGCGGAAGAACCTTTGGGGGTCTAGGAAAACGCAGGAGGTACACTGTGTGTTCTCACTGTTTCCTCCCCACAATCAAGATGGCCGCAGCCGCGGAAGAACCTTTGGGGGGCTAGGAAAACGCAGGAGGTACATAGTGTGTTCTCACTGTTTCCTCCTCACAATCAAGATGGCGGCACCTCGGGGAAGAACCTCTGGGGGGCTAGGGAAACGCGGGAGGTACACTGCGTGTTGACACTGTTTCCTCCCCACAATCAAGATGACGGCACCCGGGTAAGAACCTCTGGGGAGCTAGGGAAATGCAGGCGGTACACTGCGTGTTCTCCCTGTTTCCTTCCCACTATCAAGATGTAGGCACCCGGGGAAGAACCTCCGGGGGGCTAGGGAAACGCAGGAGGTACACTGCGGGCTCTCACTGTTTCCTCCACACAATCAAGATGGCGACACCCGGGGAGGAACCTCTGGGGGGCTAGGGAAACGCAGGAGGTACACTGCGTGTTCTCACTGTTTCCTCCCCACAATCAAAATGGCGGCACCCGGGGAGGAACCTCCGGGGGGCTAGGGAAACGCAGGAGGTACACTGCATGTTCTCACTGTTTCCTCCCCTCTATCAAGATGGCGGCACCCGGGGAAGAACCTCCGGGGGCTAGGGAAACGCAGGAGGTACACTGCGTGTTCTCACTGTTTCCTCCCCACAATCAAGATGGCGGCACCCGGGGAAGAACCTCCAGGGGGCTAGGGAAACGCAGGAGGTACACTGCGTGTTCTCATTGTTTCCTCCCCACAATCAAAATGGTGGCACCGGGCAAGAACCTCCGGGGGGCTAGGGAAACGCAGGAGGTACACTGCATGTTCTCACTGTTTCCTCCCCTCTATCAAGATGGCGGCACCCGGGGAAGAACCTCCGGGGAGGGTAGGGAAACGCAGGAGGTACACTGCGTGTTCACAAGTGTTTCCAGCCACCTGATTGTCTGAGCGTCCTTCCCTGGTGCAAATATTCTTTCAAGTTAAAACAACAGTGCAAACCTGGTTTATTCATTCATTGGAAAGGATGTGTAAACTCAACGGGGGTCTTGCCCGTAGGGTCCCAACAAGGTGATCAGGGAGGAGGAGTCAGCACAAGAGAGCAAGCACAACATTGTGACAAGCATCCAGACACAACACTGGAGAAGGAGGGAGACACACCCGTAAAGTGGGCGGGAAAATATCATTAAAAAGAAGAGTGCGAGTTACAGCAAAATCCAGATGTTTCCGATCCCACCGCTGCCAGGGTTTCCAATAGGATGCAGATGTCACCATCCATTAAAAAAACAGCTGGGGGTCAGACAGAAATACAGGTTATGAGACTGCAGGCCCAGCCAGTAAGTCCCTTCCCCCGCCTGCAACTGATGCACACACACTGCACGGTCTCCAGCTTTCCCCTCCCCTATTCTATGCTATCGTCGTCCTTTCTCTGAATAAGAAACATCAGGGCTTCTGATATAATGATATAATAGGTTATTTATAACGCGCTTAATACCCAGAGGTTTCTAAGCGTGGACCGGGGGATTGAAACTGTGGTGATCCTTGTCGTCCTGCTTCCAAGGCGAGCACGTTGCCCCTGAGCTATCCTCCTTTTCTTATTCAGAAAGTTGCCCTAAACACTGCGTGAATTTGCCAGGGATAGCCTAGAAAGGGTGTCGGGCAGTGGTCTTCAAACTGTGGGGCTGGCTCCCCTGAGGGGCCCGGGCGGTGTCCAGGAGGGGACACAAGAGCCTTACAAAAGGGAGGACAGTGACTTCTTTTAATAGATAATATAAGCAGATATGGCATTTACATACCATATTTACAAACAAGGGGGGTAACAGTATGAAAAAGTCTGGAGACTGCTGGTATAGGGGAAAGGAAGGGTAGGGGGAACACGACAGGTGTGCATCGATTGACGCGATACGTATGTGCTTCCACTGCGCGTTACTACCCCTGCACCAGGGCCGTAATAGTGCGCATGCAGCATTCTTGTCCTCGGACCAAACTATAAGGTATGTCTTTCCATATGTGTAATTTCATTGTAAGTCAACTCGAAGATTTAGAAAAGAACGCAATGTGGAAAAGAGAGAGAAATCAGGCCGGCATGTGTGCTTAAAAAGCAAAGAAGGGCGTAAACGGAAATAAATAAGAAAGCCAATAGCCTCATTTTACAGTTCAGGGGAGAAAAAGCAACACATGACGTCTGCAGGCTCAGCCTCGCTACCCAGAATGAAGCAGCGCTCGATGAAACCAGCCTGATCAGGGGACAGTCTATAGCAGGCTTGTCAAACTTCAGGCCTCGAGGGGCGGAAACATGTACGATTATCAGGATACCCCTCAGTGCTGCTGTAAGCGAAGAAAAGCAGAGCCCACAATTTGCAAGAAATGGCCCATTCTGTTCTACCCTTGCACCATTGCTTGTCACCCACTGGGCGAGTCCCCTATGTACAGCGCGCCATTGCTTGCCAACTCGCTTTGCACTTTGAAAATCCCATCCATACAAAAAGAATTGTATAGACATGCCTAAAAATCATCCATGAGAACTTGCAATTGATCACTTTCCAATGCAGAATTCCTGTTTTCTCCACACCTGTATCATTGACAATTACCAACAAGCGGCCTGTACCATTATCTGATGATACAACAAAAACAATGAGTGGTGACCCTCTGAAATGTATTCAAAAGGGAGCCTGTAGGTGGGATCAAACACACGCTACAAAGCACAAGACACCAGGACTCTCTTGGATTACAATGTTCAAGAAACTGTTAGAAGCCTAAATGAATGTGGCAATGATACCATTCAACACAATTGTTTAGAAAATACATTCTAATAAATGTAGAAAAACATATTGAGGCAGTCTGATCACTGATCACATGAAAATACAGCTAAGAAAATACAGCTAAAACATTTACTCACCATCTTCAATACAGCTGAATAACTTTCTGGTCTAACGCACACTCAACCAGACCACATCAAAGTATGTCATGCCCAGAGAGGGAGGCATGTATAACACCAAGAAAAAAACTAAAAACACCACCTGTGCATGCATACAAGTCACATTCTTTTTGGCCAGTTTCCCTTATGTTTTAGTCGCCCTAAATTGAAGGCCGACTAACACGTAAGGCAAACTGGAAAAAAGAATGAAAGCTTAAGCAAAGTAAACGCGGCAATACTGCCTTCAGTCCAGTGTCATTAATGACCCGGGATTGAAAACACATTAATGACACCGGATTGAAAGCATTAATGACACCGGATTGAAAGCACATTAATGACACGGGATTGTAAGCAATATTCTGCGTTTCTTATTTTTTCAGCTTTCGTTCTTTTTGGCCGGTTTGCCAGGGCTCAAGTCGAGGGTACACGCTGGTGGTTATGAAAAGCCAATTTAATGACATTTATTGCATTCCACTGTTAAGTGCAAACAGCACATTTTGACGTGCAGGCGGGGTGTGTGTGCGGAGCCGTGTGCAAAGGGGCGGAGTCTTGTGTGGCTGTGGGCGGGCATAAATCTCAGGGTTTTTGATTTTCAAATGTGGGCAGGTATGGTTTGGGTGTTGTGGTCTCACTCACTTGAGTCATTTCAGATGGAGGTTTTTTCCTGGTTACAGGTCAATATTTTCAGTGAGGTGCCGTTGAGCACACATTGCCAGCATGTGCTTGCGGGACTATTGATAAAAAGGAACAGCAGAGAAAGTGCAAATAAATACTGCACCTGGCAACATGTCTTGAGGAGAACCATCTCCGGTTCCGGAAGCACCTCAAGACCTTCCTATTTGCTTCTGCCTTCGTTCCCCCTCTCCCCTGCTGATCTTTTCTCTCTTGGCACTGTGCACCTGGCCACCCTCTGTCCCCTGGGCCCAGGTACCTGCTCACCCTGCCACCCTCCTGCACTGCCTCCTGGTCCCCCCCTTGCACTGGAACTGTATCTGTACCCATACAGCCCCCTCCATTTTTATTCTTTTTCTGCACTTATCAGACTTACCCAGCCTGCTGCGTTAAACACAGCCCTTGCCACTTGCTGGCTGCACTACCACTGTTTATTGCCTCAATGCTCTATTTTTTATTGATTATTATGTATCTGTTCGCCTCTGCTCTGCACTCTCCACTCTCCCCCTTCCATGCACTTGCGCGTTCTCAATGTCACTGGGCCTAGTAAAATCGTTGTTGTTGTGTTTTGTTCTCCACTGCTCCCCTCCCTTGCCTTGTCGCGCTCTGAAACACTTGTGTACGAGCGCGATAGAAATAAAATATAATATCATATATCATATCATGTAGACAATTGGGAGGGTATATAAAAAAAAGCGCTGCGTTGCTTCCCGGCGCTAAATCTGCACTCAATAAATACCCTAATCATAATAATAATGATAATGATAATGATAACGAGGATGAGATGCCAAGAGGGGGCAACTGAAGGCAGAAGCTGGGATTAAAGCGTGTATTTGGCGAAACACGATAATAGCAACCAGCTGCGGGCTTCAGCATCTGGACACGTCTGATTGCGTGTAAGTACACAAGGATGGCTCTCTGCACACAAGTGAATGTCGGAAAAACCTCCACGCGCCGGGTGTTTACAGCCCAGGAACAGATGGAGGCATCGGCCGCGCACACGCACACGCCGGAATGTCCAGGGTTTATTTACCTGGGACTGTTCCAGGTCCAGCAGCGAGAGTTCCCGCCAGGAGCTCTGCACCAAGCTCCCTCTCTGCAAATAGAACAGCACAGGCTCTTTCTGTCCCCAGAGCCGACCCACCAGGGCAGGATCCGCAATTACTGGCCTGGGGGGCATGTAACATTTAGTGGCCTGTGGCTCAGTGACCCAAACCCGCAATGCAGCAGCCCCAAGTTCTATAGCAGGCCATCTGAATATCAACACTTTCTCAAATATATATTTATTTGTATTTGCATTTAGTGTTTACATTTATAGCTGCGCACAAAGCCCTCAGGCACCTAGGCGATATAAGTTATATGGTGGCATATTAAGCGGATTTAAACAGGGCACACCACAGTTATACATAAACATATATGTTCTATATGGTAGAAATGATTGGCATTGCTTTCCTTTCATCATGTCAGGACAGGATGCATTAGATCTTTCAGTGATGTGTGTGGGGTCTTGGGGCCCTAGGCCCCTGGAACCCACCCTCGCATGCCAACTGTTGTAAAATGATCTGACCAGAACAACATCATTTGGTGAAATGGGAAAGCTGGGGTTTGAGCCCAGGTTTCCTCATGCCCCAGTTTGCAATTTGACAGCATGTCACATGTCCTCATTCCATCCCATTCTTTCTCTTCAACCAATGCAAAGGGGCGAGACTTCACAGCACTCATTGGTAAAGCCGAGCCAGAGCAGAGCCAGGGGGTCTGGCATCACTCTAAGAACCAAACACGAGCCGCCACATCAAAAAAGGCCCGTGCCTGGCATCCTGTCTCCCAGCCCTATCTAACCTGTACCCAGCACTCCGCCACATAAGACCCTCACTAGGCATCCTGCCTGTCTGCCGGCACATATTATATGAATGGTTCATAGCAGAATCCTTTAGGGAGTAACATTATATTTTATAAACCCATTTGACTGAGACTGTCCCTTTGGTACAATCACTGGCAGGCAATCCAAAGCAGGATAGGTAAGGGAAATAAGGCACACAGGTAAAGTGATTTGCTCAAATTCACATAATGGGCCTCATTACGACCCAGGCGGACTTCGCGGTGCTAAATGCACCGCGAAGCATGGCGGAAAGCCGCCGATAGCGCCATGGGGGTTGGCGGATTTACCGCCCCATTCCGACCTCGGCGGAGCGGTAAATCCCCAATCCCCATTCTGCCCTTCCCCATTCCCATTTTCGCCCCATAGGGTATAATGGGAGTGGGGAAGGAGTTAATTACGCCACCGTAAAATACGGTGGCGTAATTAACAACGAGGTCCCGTAGCGCCATGGTTTTCTCCGGCTGGTAAAACCAGGCGGAGAAAACCTCCATGGCGCTACGGGAACTCGTAGTATGGCGGAGAGGTACGCCATGCACTACGCTGGCGTAATACCCTCTCCGCCAGGGTCCTAATGAGGCCCAATGTGTGCAACACTTGCAAGGCTGGGTCTGAGCCCTGATTTCCAGTTCCAAAGTTTACAATTTAGACAGTACAGGAGACTTCACCTTACCTTCTGTTATTTCATATTCAACTTAAGAACCAGAGAGAGAGAGAGATAGAGAGAGAGAGAGAGAGAGAGAGAGAGAGAGAGAGAGAGAGAGAGAGAGAGAGAGACTGGGAAGCCTCTGAGAAGGGAGAGAGAGGAACTGGAGACTCTGGAAAGAGAGAGAGGACCAGTAAACCTCTGGGAAGAGAGAGAGAGGACTGGGAAGCCTCTGAGAAGGGAGAGAGAGGACCAGGAAGCCTCCAGGAAGAGAGTGAGAGGACTGGAAGTCTCTAGGAAGAGAGGGAGAGGACTAGGGAACCTCAGAGTAGAGAGGGGTGAGGACCAGGAAGTCGCTGGGAAGAGAGAGAGAGGACCAGGAAGTCTCTGGGAAGAGAGAGAGGCCGGAAACCTCCGGAAAGAGAGATACAGGAGCGGGAAGCCTACAGGAAGAGAGAGGACCAGGACACCTCCAGGAATATATATAGAGAGAGGACTGAGAAGCCTATGGGAAGAGAGAGAGAGGACCAGGAATCCAGGAAGAGAGAGAGAGGACCGGAAAGCCTCCAGGACGAGAGAGACAGGACTGGGAAGCCCCTAGGAAGAGAGAGAGAGCAATGGGAAGCCTCGAGGAAGAGAGACAGAGAGGACCAGGAAGCCTCTGCGGAGAGAGAAAGAGGACTGGGAAGTCTCCAAGAAGAAAAAGAGAGAGAGAGGACCAGGAAGCCTCTGCAGAGAGAGAAAGACGACTGGCAAGTCTCCAAGAAGAGAGAGAGAGAGAGAGGACCGGGAAGCCTCTGGGAAGAAAGAGAGAGAGGATCAGAAAGCCTCCAGATCAACTAAGCATTAGGTAGGATCTGAATGTTCAATAACCTGGACAAAGACAGCGGGGAAACAAGCCTGCTTCAGGGTGATTGCTTACAGGTCTCTTGAGGTCTGGAGGAGTGCAGGTTCATGAGCAATGGGTGGGATGCAGAGGGCCCAACCCAGACTTACTAGACTTACAAGCCCCCCATGGCAGAACGGGCCTGAAGTTGTGAGGTGATATCATCAGTCGAGATGACAACAATAGTACGAGGGGGCTATGGGCATGGCCTGCCTATGAATGGTGGAAGTAACCTTTGGTGGTTCTTTTCAGTAAATTGGAATATATTGGGGCACAAAAGGAGACAGTGGTAGTCTGTAGCTGTCTGGGGTGGGTGCTATTAATCATTAGTACCTGGTGAGAGTCAACCAGAATGTAAGAAACATTCTGATTGGCTATTGCCAGGGCATTACCCCGCTGCGAGCCTCCACACGGCTGGTGGCTGCCTTCGTCCCCAGCCGGGGATTAAGGTATGTTTTTTTTTTCCTCCCCCTTTCCCGCCCTCCCAACCCCACTTACCTTCAGATTTCATCTTTTTTCGGGAGCAAACGCGCGGGGAACACTTCTGTTCTCAGCGCGTCCGCTCCCGATGGCCACCATGGAAAAGAAAAACGGACTCTGTTTTCCCTTTACCGGCGGCCATTTTCTTTGTAATTTTTTTTTTCTGTTCCGAAATGCAGCAGCGTTTTGGGACAGAAAAAGATGCTTTTAGTATCCCGGTCTTGCGGGACGGGTTACTAATAGCAATATGCCCCGCTGCGAGGGGCATATTGCTTAATTCATGAAGTGGTGCAGCTATGTAATAATTCTTATACTGCTGTAATCTGTAGACCTGTTCTATGGATGGATCCTATGAGCAAATTGTACGTTAAATGAACTGTGTACAGTTGACAAAGCTGTCCAAGCTAAAGGCTGGCTAGATATGTGGAGTGTCTATCTGAGATGTTGCACCCTTCTACCAGGTGGACGTTGTAGATTCTACCTGAACTACACTTAAGGGATTGATGCAGGATGAGGAGCCAATCACCTCAGGCGAGGAGTCAATCACCTCAGATGAGAGGGAAATCACGTCACATGAAGGGGTAATCACCTCAGATGACGAGGCGATTAACTCAGATGAGGGGGCGATCGCCTTATGTGAGGGGGCAATACCAATAGATGAGGGGCCAAGCCCCTTAGATAAGGGGGCGATCCCCTCAGAGATGAGGGGGTAATCACCTTACATGAGGAGTCAATTACCTCAGATGAGGGCCAATCACCTCAGATGAGGAGGCAATCACCTTAGATGAGGGGGCGATAAGCTCAAATGAAGGGGAGCGATCACCTCTGATGAGGGAGCAATCATCTCAGATGAGGGGTGGGAGGAATTCAATTATCCGCACAGCGGTTGTGCACTCGCCTGGGCTTTTTTTTAAACATTGTTTAAGGAATAGAATGATGGGAGATCAACCTCAGAAAATGTGTGGGGCTAATCTGCATGCATTTTCCTATGCTCGCTGCACAACAAACACATAGTCAAGTGTACTCTGGGGGGACACAGCCTACAGGTGCATTCCTCCATGTTACATTTAGCTGGAATGTGAGAGCCACAGGTACATCAAAGCATCTCTGAAGGGGGTAGGCACCACCTTTCTCCGGCCATGGCTAGCCTAATTAAATATAAAAGGCTCCCTGGATCCGCTCTGCTCTATTGTCAAAGTTCTGTGTGGTGGCAGCGCATGCTGATGAGAGTTAAAATGAAAGCAGGCCTGTGATAAGGCCTGGTCACATAACTAACACAAGGGATAGGACACTAACACCTCTTTGATAGGCAATGTGTTAACTTGAAGCTAACTCCCACCCCTCTATATAAAGGGCAGTGAATGTCATGTCTGGGACACCTGTTTACAGTAGTCAACCCCTGCAGGGAACCCCCTTTCAGAGGGAAGAAATATGTGATTTGATGCAGACAGAAAGTCTGTTCTCGCCACAAACTTCAAAGGAGACCTGTGCTTTGATCAAGAGACTTGGAGATCTCAATTAACCAGAGCGACACTTTGGTCCACAACAGACAGGTAGATGGGTGGGACTTATTAGTACATGTTGTCACCCCTTACCTTTCCAGTTGCAAAGCACTCTGTTTATAACCTCACGCATACAAGAGATTGTTGGTGGGGAACCAGGATTGGTTAATTAAGGTAGGGTTAGCCTGCACCAATCACGTGGGCCCATGTGGCTTTAAAAGAGGGTTGAGCCCCTCTTTTGGCAGATCAACCAACAACTTCGAAAGGAGTAAGAAGAAGGATTCATTTGGACCCTGGCTGAAGGTACAGTCTGTCTTACAGGTTCTGCCAGTGAAGGAAGGCCAGGATTTCTAAGAAGGAAGTTAGATCCCTCCCTTAAACTTCTCCCAGGGAACTGAGGGAGATACCAGACTCAGATGACCCACCCAGCAGCTCCTGAACTGGTACCTAGCCAGCACACAGCGTGCCCAGCTAGGTTCTGCCAGCAAGCTTCCTAGGTGGGAAGTGCCAGAGAGTATCTGAACAAAGGACAAGGCTGTTACCTGCAAACACTATCCTCAGCTTTGGGCCGTCCGCCTTAAAGGACGACACAAGCCCAGCGAAGAAGCAAGGAGGCGTGCCACAACAAGCTTCAACCAGCGTCCATCTTCTAATTCAACTTTTGAGGCAGTGGAGCCCTCGAACCACGACTGGTTGCACCACTGACTGTTGTCACGTAGCAGTCACTAAAGCTGTCCGAGATGCCTCGACCAGCATTCCAGATCCGCCATCCAGCACAGAGACAGCGATTCTTGACCCCGAGCCGCCGTGTAGGCTAGCCTGCAGTCGTCCGTCCAGCCTTGATTGCTGAACTGCCTGCCACCTGATACCCGCAGCTGTCTCCCGTCTTGAACTCTGTCGCAGGAGCTGCAAAGCGTCCTGGAACTGACTCGATGCTGTCGAGCATCAAGATCATCTCAAGCACCAGGTGTATTGTGTTTCTGTCCCCAGGTCCTTCTCCTAAGGCCCCTAGTGACATTTAGGACCCCTCGTTCCCTTGGTGCTGAAACCAAATAACCTTGAACAGTTAAGACTGATTGCTCTACCGCCAACCCTCCTGTCAGCATCCAGAGTGCATCCCTTTGCTTCGTGAAACTGTCTGTCCTCTGTGTTCCTTTGCAGGATGGGTTGTATTTTGTAGTGGGCTAGAAATGCCTGTTGTAATAATAATAAAGTAGATACTTTTATACAACCTTGACTGGACAGTCCCTTTTATCATTGGGTAATAATTGTATTTGCGCTGTGTTGCAACTAACCAACCATCCACAACCTTGCAGAGATACCAAAATTGGACAAGGAGGTTTATAATTGACTTGTGTTTCCAATCTGTTTGGATCCCTTCAGGTGCACTAGTGGTGTGGGGCTGATTGATGGTTTAAGGGCAATCACCTCATATGAAGGGGCAACCACTTCGGATGAGGGGGCAATCACATGAGATGAGGGGGAGATCATCTTAGATGAAGGGTCGAACACCTCAGATTAGGGGGCAATCACCTCAGATTAGCGGGAAATCACCTAAAAGTAGAGGGCTATTGCCTCAGATGAGGAGGCAATCATCACAAATTAGGAGGCAATCACTTCAGATGAGGGAGCAATAACCTCAGTTGATGGAGCGATCACCTCAGATTAGGGGGTAATCACCTCAGATGAGGAGGCAATTACCTCAGAAGAGGGGAGCAATTGCCTCAGATAGGGGGCACTCACCTCAGATTACGGGGAAATACCTAAAATGAGAGGCAATCGGTTCAGGTGAGGAGGCAATCACCTTAGTTGGGGGGGTGATCACCTGAGATGAGGGGGCAATCACCTCAGATTAGGGGGAAATACCTAAAATGAGAGGGCAATCGCCTCAGATGAGGAGGCACTCACCTCAGATGAGGGGCAATACCTAAAATGAGAGGCAATCGGTTCAGGTGAGGAGGCAATCACCTTAGTTGGGGGGGGGTGATCACCTGAGATGAGGGGGCAATCACCTCAGATTAGGGGGAAATACCTAAAATGAGAGGGCAATCGCCTCAGATGAGGAGGCAATCACCTCAGATGAGGGGCAATAACCTCAGATGCGGGTGATATCACCTTAGTCTACCATGGCCCGGCACAGGTTATACCTACATGATGCCAAAGCTTGGACCAGTTTAAGGGAACTCCTACGATGAGAGCCCAAAAACGTAATGATTGTCTGGTAATGGCGGTCTTATTATTCTCACCAATACTTATCTGAATATTGTCATAGTTGCTGTGCCCAGGATCATTTTGCCCCTTGAGAATTCAAGGCTGCCAGCTTGGTAGTTCTCTCCTGTTTCTCCAGAGGCAGGCCCTCCACAGCAGAGCCTCTCTTTCTAGATGGTCTGAGTTTCATTGGGTGCTGTGTTGCTCCCCTCTCTGGCAATGGCCAATCACCATGCCACAGCAAGTGCTCCTGGGCATCATCGGTAACAGGCACACAACCTGCTGAGATACCTTCTCATCTGTGTACCTTTCTCTCATATGCCCTATTTCCCTTCCCCCTCACCCTCAATGTCTTTCAGACCCCAATTCCCCTTGTGCTCCTCCCATAACCCCTAACTCAAGCCCTTTGCCTTAGCCCGCACTTAGTCCCTTCCTTTGCCCACATTGCACAGTCACCGATTCCATCACACCAATCCCATTCCTTGCCCCTCCGCCCGCATGTAGACCGTTCACCACTTGGAATGTAGTCGGAATCTTGCTTGTAGTTGTAGCTTTGGATTGTGCACTAGGAGAGTGATAATGGTAATGATATGTTATTTATATAGCACCTTAATCCAACGCGTTTTACAGAGAACATATAATATCACCCAACTGAAATCGGTACTCATTTATCGAACTCGGAAGGATGAAAGTCTGAGTTGGCCTTGCTGGGACTCGAACCTGCAACCTGCAGATCACGCTCAGATCGCATCAGGGAGCGCTCAACCCACTGAGCTATCTCACAAGACAGAGAAAAAGATACCAACGGCACATTACTTTCCTTGTTCACTCGATATACACTGTCGTGGAACGTCAGCAGCATATTTCAACTCATGCTGCTGTGTAAAGTATATGTGGATGGCTGTATCCGTGTGTTCACGAGACTGAGAGTATTTGTGTATATGAGTTGTTTACGTGTCTTTTGCTGTTCACACAGTTTCCTGAACAACACTATGAAAACTGTCAGTAAAACGGTTGGTTGTCTGCCAAGACTTGAAACATGAATTCAACATCTTTCAGGACGTGTTGGCCAACTGTGCCCGAAAGTCAGCACAACAAAGGATCTAACAGCCGTTACCACAGCAACCATTTAGTAACATCCAGGGCTGCTAACCAGGGCTGTATTCAACTCTTTTTTATAATGAACTCACCAGTGATTAAGAAATTCACCACAACAGAGGGGAAGCATTCTTACAAGAAGTTCTCTTTTTTACACACTGAGGCCCTGGCACAGCGAGAAACAGCCCTACCCGCCTGGGGGGCAACTGCCCTCTCTGCTAGCCCTGGGCAGACCCTTCTCGTGGATGGTCAACGATATCTGGAGTTTCAGCAAAAGGTAAGGGGGGGAAACGGAGAGAAGGAATAGAAAACTGGACCAGCAGACACGGCAAGGCGCCTGGTGGAGGCGACGACTTGCCATAACGGAGCTAATGTAGACACACAATATTCCCAGCTCCTACTGGAAAGCGGTGTCCCCGACTCCCCGCCCATTAAAACGATTACACAGCTGCTGAAAAGGACCGATACACTCCCAGTAAAACTATTACACAACTGCTGAAAAATATGAAACACACACATTCAAACTATTACTTAACTGCTGAAAAATCGTAGCATGCACCCATTAAAACTATTACAAAACTGCTGAGAAATACTATTGCACTTCCATTACAGCTATAGCACAACCGCTGAGATACATTGAGACACTCCCAGTAAAACTATTACACAACTGTTGAAAAGGACTGATACACTCATATTAATACTATTACACAACTGTTAACATGTTCTGATACTCCCCCATTAAAACTATTACACTTTGCGGAGAAACACTGATGCACTCCCATTAAAACAATTACACAACTTCTAAAAAATACCAAAACACACCAATTAAAACCATAATACAACTGCTGAGAAACAATGGTATGCCCTCATTTAATCTATTGAAAAACTACTGAAAAATACTGATACTTTCCCCTTAAATCTATCATGTAACTGCTCTTCAGTGCTGATCCGTGGCGGAGCCAGAAGGGGGGCTGATGTCCCCTTGTGCCCAGTGTGTCCCCTAGCGTCCCGCTGGCACCTTATTATGCATCCCCCCCACCCCCACACCAAAAGCTGCCTCTGCTACGGGTGCTGATATGCTCCCATTAAAATTATCACACCATTTCTGAAAGATACCAATAGTCTCCCATTAAAATGATTACATAACTACTGAGAAGTATTAATATACTCCAATTATAGCTATTATAAAACTGCTGAAAAGTATCAATACAAGCCCATTAAAGGTTTTACACAACTGCCGAGGAGTACTGGTATGCTCCCATTAAAAGTTTTACACAACTGCCGAGGAGTACTGGTATGCTCCCATTAAAAGTTTTACACAACTGCCGAGGAGTACTGGTATGCTCCCATTAAAGGTTTTACACAACTGCCGAGGAGTACTGGTATGCTCCCATTAGAGGTTTTACACAACTATCGAGGAGTACTGGTATGCTCCCATTAAAAGTATCGAACAACTGCCGAGGAGTACTGGTATGCTCCCATTAAAGGTTTTACACAACTGCCGAGGAGTACTGGTATGCTCCCATTAAAGGTTTTACACAACTGCCGAGGAGTACTGGTATGCTCCCATTAAATGTTTTACACAACTGCCGAGGAGTACTGGTATGCTCCCATTAAAGGTTTTACACAACTTCCGAGGAGTACTGGTATGGTCCCATTAAAAGTTTTACACAACTACCGAGGAGTACTGGTATGTTCCCATTAAAAGTATTGAACAGCTGCCGAGGAGTACTGGTATGCTCCCATTTAAAGTTTTACACAACTACCGAGGAGTACTGATATGCTCCTGTTAAAAGGATTGAACAACTGCCGAAGAGTACTGGTATGCTCCCATTAAAGGTTTTACACAACTGCCGAGGAGTACTGGTATGCTCCCCTTAAAGGTTTTACACAACTGCCGAGGAGTACTGGTATGCTCCCCTTAAAGGTTTTACACAACTGCCGAGGAGTACTGTTATGCTAACCCTTAATGGTTTTACACAACTAACGAGGAGTACTGGTATGTTCCCATTAAAAGTATCCAACAACTGCAGAGGAGTACTGGTATGCTCACATTTAAAGTTTTACACAACTACCGAGGAGTACTGATATGCTCCTGTTAAAAGGATTGAACAACTGCCGAAGAGTACTGGTATGCTCCCCTTAAAGGTTTTACACAACTGCCGAGGAGTACTGGTATGCTGCCGAAGAGTACTGGTATGCTCCCCTTAAAGGTTTTACACAACTGCCGAGGAGTACTGGTATGCTCCCATTAAAGGTTTTACACAACTGCCGAGGAGTACTGGTATGCTCCTATTAAAGGTTTTACACAACTGCCGAGGAGTACTGGTATGCTCCCATTAAAGGTTTTACACAACTGCCGAGGAGTACTGGTATGCTCCCATTAAAGGTTTTACACAACTGCCGAGGAGTACTGGTATGCTCCCATTAAAGGTGTTACACAACTATCGAGGAGTACTGGTATGCTCCCATTAAAAGTATCGAACAACTGCTGAGGAGTACTGGTATGCTCCCATTAAAAGTATCGAACAACTGCCGAGGAGTACTGGTATGCTCCCATTAAAGGTTTTACACAACTGCTGAGGAGTACTGGTATGCTCCCAAAAAAGGTTTTACACAACTGCCGAGGAGTACTGGTATGCTCCCATTAAAGGTTTTACACAACTGCAGAGGAGTACTGGTATGCTCCCATTAAAAGTTTTACACAACTACCGAGGAGTACTGGTATGCTCCCATTAAAAGTTTTACACAACTACCGAGGAGTACTGGTATGTTCCCATTAAAAGTATCGAACAACTGCCGAGGAGTACTGGTATGCTCCCATTTAAAGTTTTACACAACTACCGAGGAGTACTGATATGCTCCTGTTAAAAGGCTTGAACAACTGCCGAAGAGTACTGGTATGCTCCCCTTAAAGGTTTTACACAACTGCCGAGGAGTACTGGTATGCTCCCCTTAAAGGTTTTACACAACTGCCGAGGAGTACTGGTATGCTCCCCTTAAAGGTTTTACACAACTGCCGAGGAGTACTGGTATGCTCCCATTAAAGGTTTTACACAACTGCCGAGGAGTACTGGTATGCTCCCATTAAAAGTTTTACACAACTACCGAGGAGTACTGGTATGCTCCCATTAAAGGTTTTACACAACTGCCGAGGAGTACTGGTATGCTCCCCTTAAAGGTTTTACACAGCTGCCGAGGAGTACTGGTATGCTCCCATTAAAACTATTACACAATTGTTGAAAAGTACTGGTTTGCTCCCATTAAAAGTTTTACACAACTGCCGAGGAGTACTGGTATGTTCCCATTAAAGCTTTTACACAACTGCCAAGGAGTACTGGTATGCTCCCCTTAAAGGTTTTACACAACTGCCGAGGAGTACTGGTATGCTCCTATTAAAAGGATTGAACAACTGCCGAGGAGTACTGGTATGCTCCTATTAAAAGGATTGAACAACGGCCGAGGAGTACTGGTATGCTCCCCTTAAAGGTTTTACACAACTGCCGAGGAGTACTGGTATGCTCCCCATAAAGGTTTTACACAACTGCCGAGGAGTACTGTTATGCTCCTATTAAAAGGATTGAACAACTGCCGAGGAGTACTGGTATGCTCCCCATAAAGGTTTTACACAACTGCCGAGGAGTACTGGTATGCTCCCCTTAAAGGTTTTACACAACTGCTGAGGAGTACTGGTATGCTCCCCTTAAAGGTTTTACACAACTGCCGAGGAGTACTGTTATGCTCCTATTAAAAGGATTGAACAACTGCCGAGGAGTACTGGTATGCTCCCCTTAAAGGTTTTACACAACTGCCGAGGAGTACTGGTATGCCCCATTAAAAGTTTTACATAGCTGCCGAGGAGTACTGGTATGCCCCATTAAAAGTTTTACATAGCTGCCGAGGAGTACTGGTATGCTCCCCTTAAAGGTTTTACACAACTGCCGAGGAGTACTGGTATGCTCCCCTTAAAGGTTTTACACAACTGCCGAGGAGTACTGTTATGCTCCTATTAAAAGGATTGAACAACTGCCGAGGAGTACTGTTATGCTCCTATTAAAAGGATTGAACAACTGCCGAGGAGTACTGTTATGCTCCTATTAAAAGGATTGAACAGCTGCCGAGGAGTACTGTTATGCTCCTATTAAAAGGATTGAACAACTGCCGAGGAGTACTGGTATGTCCCCTTAAAGGTTTTACACAGCTGCCGAGTACTGGTATGCTCCCATTAAAACTATTACACAATTGTTGAAAAGTACGGATTCATCCACCTTAAAACTTTTGAACAACTGCTAAGAAGTCACAGTGATCTCCCATTAAATGTATTATTTGTATTTGTTTTTAGTTCTAATAGAACTTTAACACAAACTTGACATCTATTGGCAATTACTAATCATAGTTCATTCAACACATATGTCTAGTCCACTATGTTTTCCCATCTTTGTATAGTACTTTGTGACCTAAGCTGAAATGTATCGTGTATCTTCTGCTGTGCCCTGATACCCTTAGGTCTGGCGCGCATCACAAATAAACAAACAAGGAAACCAAAAACAGTGTCTAAGACGCGGTGGATAACATGTCCATACAATCAGTCAGCGATTCAATAAAGTCTTTTTCTCTCCCACTGCTTACAGACACATCCTCATATGTCGTCATCATATCCACTGCATTATACAAACTATATGTAGACATTTCCAACCAGATTGTAACATATCTAAATCGTATTTACCCACTTTAAAGAGTGCAATCATAGGATTCCGGCAGGTCTCCCAGGTTTGTCACTTGCACATGCTTTCCCCCCCCCCCCCCCCCGCCCCCAGTGTTGCGCTCTTCCTCTCGCTGTTACCAAAGCCAGCCCATCTGTCTTGCACCCCATGCAATAATACCCACTGCTGCGCCACAGGAAGGGACTCCAGCTCACAGCTTAGACCGTAGATCCCGAAGGCCCCGGCCTCTATAGCATTATAATTCTCTTCACTTCTCACCTTCCCGTGTTCTTTTTTCTTTCCATCTTATGTGACCGCATTTCTCACCTGCCTGTCTATGGTTTAATGTAACCAAGAACCACAGACAGGTGCTCCTGTCATTTCTTTGTTTGCGTAACTATGTAAGAAGCCCTGTTGTAACGGGGCCTTCAATGCCCACGGGCCGCTTTGTGCGCTTCATGAATCCAAATAAATAAATAAATAAATACATGTATATTCCCAATATGCTCCTATATTCAGGCATCAGCGATCTGCATTCAATCGGCACACGTTTTGCTGATTCCGGGTGGCAGGGTCATAAACATAGCCGACAGGATCTCTTTTCCAGAGGAATGCCAGCCTTGCCCCCTGGGGGGTAAGCAGGGGGCGGTGATTACTTCTCGATTTTAGCATAGAGTTTGTTACTGCAGGGCCAGCACTCCGGAGCAAGTACCACTCCGTTTTTAGATACCGGTGAGAAACTCGTGCCGATGTTGAGGAGTACCAATTGGCGCCCATTTGAAGAAAAACATATGGAAGAAATTCTCAAAAGTGTCACCACACTCCCATTGCAAGCACAGCACATCTGCTTAGAAGGATGCCAATGTGGGTGCGAAGTGTTGATCTCTGCCCACTGGAAGTTCTGTCCATGCACAGAAATGCCGATACTCTCCACCGGAAAGTATTGCACAAGTGCTCGGAAGACCTGGTTTTCTCCCTTTGAAATGATTTCACAACAGATTGCACTCCCATTGAAAGTACATCACAACTGCTGGTGATTGCTGAAAGGCCGAGGTATTCTCCAGTGTAGAGTATTGTGCAAAGGTTTCCTGCTCTTACGCTCATATTAAACACACTGTGCAATTCAAGTAGTGATACTCGTCCACTGTGTGCATTGCACAACTGGTGTAAAAGTATTGCATCCACATCAAAAGCACTGCACAACTGCTGTGCTGGGAGGATGTACGTCATTTCTTTGAAAAATGTTCCCCTAATGGAGATTTCACCGAAAATCGAAATCTACCTTTTACTTTTTCAACTTTTCTTTTTTTTATGCGGCGCGAGACCCACCAGAGCCCACCCTCACCCCTCTCTACCCTAACCTATACCCTTACCCCACACCCCACCTATTATGCATTACACATATACCATTTCCCCTACCATTTCCGGAGAAATACATTCTGTGAAATCTCATTAGGGGAAATGGTATTCGTAGAAATCTATGGTGCCGGTGCTTGGGAGGGGCTAGGTCTCCCAATACGCGTACAGCAACTCTGGGAAAAGCCACACAAAGGTTCAGAAGCGCCAATACTCTCCCACTGAAAGCAACGTGCGACTGCTGAGAACTGGCAGTATTCCCCCATTGAGAGTCTGCTGGTACTCCCAAACTTGAAGCATTGAGCGACTGCTGAGAAATGCTCATAGTCTCACTCTGGAAACACTGCACGATGACTGAGAACTGCTAGTTCTCCCAGACTTGAAGTATTGAGAGATAGTTGAGAACTCTTAGTACTCCCAAAGTGGAAGTAGTGAGTGGCTGCTGAGAACAGCTAGTACTCCCAAGCTGGTAGTATTGAGGGACTGCTGAGGACAGCTACTTGTCGCAAACTTTAATTATTGAGCGATGGTTGAGAACTCTTAGTACTCCAAACTGGAAGTATTGAGAAACAGCTGAGAACTTCTAGCACTCCCAAATGGGAAATATTGAGCGGCAGCTGAGAACGGCTAGTACTCCCAAACTGGAACCATTGAGCAACAGCTGAGAACTCTCTGTACTTCCAGTCTGGACGTATTGAACAGATGCTAGGACTGGCTAGTACTCCCAATCAGAAGTATTGAGAGAACTCTTGGTACTTCCAGTCTGGAAGTATTGAACAGCTGCTGGGACTGGCTAGTACTCCTAATCAGAAGTATTGAGAGATAGCTGAGAACTCTCAGTACTTCCACTCTGGAAGTATTGAGCAGCTGCTGGGAACGGCTAGTACTCCTAATCAGAAATGCTGAGAATTCTTGGTACTTCCAGTCTAGAAGTATTGAGCAGCTGCTGGGAACGGCTAGTACTCCTAATCAGAAGTATTGAGAGATAGCTGAGAACTCTCGGTACTTCCACTCTGGAAGTATTGAGCAGCTTCTGGGAACGGCTAGTACTCCTAATCAGAAATGCTGAGAACTCTCGGTACTTCCAGTCTGGAAGTATTGAGCAGGTGCTGGGACTGGCTAGTACTCCTAATCATAAGTATTGATAGATAGCTGATAACTCTCAGTACTTCCAGTCTGGAAGTATTGAGCAGCTGCTGGGAACAGCTAGTACTCCTAATCAGAAATGCTAAGAATTCTTGGTACTTCCAGTCTAGAAGTATTGAGCAGCTGCTGGGAACGGCTAGTACTCCTAATCAGAAATATTGAGAGATAGCTGAGCACTCTCAGTACTTCCAGTCTGGAAGTATTGAGCAGCTGCTGGGACCGGCTAGTACTCCTAATCAGAAGTATTGAGCGATAACTTAGATCTCTCGGTACTTCCAGTCTGGAAGTATTGAGCAGCTGCTGGGACCGGCTAGTACTCCTAATCAGAAGTATTGAGAGATAGCTGAGAACTCTCGGTACTTCCAGTCTGGAAGTATTGAGCAGCTGCTGGGACAGGCTAGTACTCCTAATCAGAAGTATTGAGAGATAGCTGAGAACTCTCGGTACTTCCAGTCTGGAAGTATTGAGCAGCTGCTGGGACCGGCTAGTACTCCTAATCAGAAGTATTGAGAGATAGCTGAGAACTCTCAGTACTTCCAGTCTGGAAGTATTGAGCAGCTGCTGGGAACAGCTAGTACTCCTAATCAGAAATGCTAAGAATTCTTGGTACTTCCAGTCTAGAAGTATTGAGCAGCTGCTGGGAACGGCTAGTACTCCTAATCAGAAGTATTGACAGATAGCTGAGCACTCTCGGTACTTCCAGTCTGGAAGTATTGAGCAGCTGCTGGGACCGGCTTGTACTCCTAATCAGAAGTATTGAGAGATAGCTGAGAACTCTCGGTACTTCCAGTCTGGAAGTATTGAGCAGCTGCTGGGACCGGCTAGTACTCCTAATCAGAAGTATTGAGAGATAGCTGAGAACTCTCGGTACTTCCAGTCTGGAAGTATTGAGCAGGTGCTGGGACAGGCTAGTACTCCTCATCAGAAGTATTGAGAGATAGCTGAGAACTCTCGGTACTTCCAGTCTGGAAGTATTGAGCAGGTGCTGGGACAGGCTAGTACTCCTCATCAGAAGTATTGAGCGATAGCTGAGATCTCTGCGTACTTCCAGTCTGGAAGTATTGAGCAGCTGCTGGGACCGGCTAGTACTCCTAATCAGAAGTATTGAGAGATAGCTGAGAACTCTCGGTACTTCCAGTCTGGAAGTATTGAGCAGCTGCTGGGACCGGCTAGTACTCCCAAAGTCCTCTCGCGTTGAAAGCATTGCACAGCGGTTGAGAATGAATGAGGAAGGCCATTACAGCAACATCTGCCTGCAGCTGTCCATAGTTTAAAGCCCCCCCCCCCTTTTTAGACGTAAAGATTTGGAAAACACCCACACACCAGCCTGGAAAGACACACGGCGGGGAGGCGTAAATAACGGGACATGTCAACAGAGGCAATGCTAGTGAAGAAGAAAAGGGTTGAGGCTGCGTGAGATGCGAGCATACCTACACACCAGCGCATTGATGCCTCCCGCTCGCAGCCTCTGGGCGCTACGGATACATGGAATGGCTCGTTCTGCTCCTGGCCACACATTCCCCTCAGATCGGAGCCTCCATGGATTGAGACGGGGCGACGTGAGATGGGAGCACAACCCACTGGAAGCAGAGCAGTGACACCGCCTGAGGGAGGGAGGGAGGGGTGCAGGGTCTGGCGCTTTCCCCTAACCCGCGTGTATAGGGCAAGCGGGCCCTGCCTGCCCGCGCCCCGCCTTAGAAAGCAGGACGGCTGCAGTGATCGCTGCAGCAGCAGGCCCTCAAGCCACCGAGCTATCTTTCAAGACCCTCACACTACATCCTCCTCGCCCCACTGTCTGGGGTCACAACGTTCCCCTCAATATCCGACAGTAACGAGTAAAGGCCATATCAAGCAGACAACATGAGCCCTAGGGAAGCGAACGCAAGACTCCACGTATTAACCTCCCACGGTTGAAAGGCGGAGTGGGCCCCCGCCAGGATCCATACCCGCCCGCCTCGTCCCTACACTGCCCCACGCCTCTCTCTCACGCCCAATTCTGCTTCCATATTCCTCACCATCCCGCCCTTGCACGTGCACAGATGCCTGCCCCTCACCCTTTATATCTCTCGATAATGTCTTCCCTGCTTCTACCCATTTGCCCTAGCACTTCTACCCTCTCTGTGCCGTCTCCCGCTTTCCATCCCACAGCAGTCTGTCTTGTTTCTGCGGCCTGTCTCTTGCTGTTCTCTTTTCCCACCCGCCCGGTCTCTGACCAGTGCCGATCCCCGTTCATTGACTACTCACGTGCACTGTCTCCGGGTCTTGCACCGTGTGCTCCTGGGCAGAGGGACTCCTTGGCGGCCTGTGCTCTGCTCACGCCTCTAGCTGGCAGACACCGGTCACACAGGCGCCCAGAAGCCCTCTGCACCTGCACACAAAGGGCTGGCCTGCCTTTGAGAAGAGCCTCGACCCCTTCCTTGCCCCTTCACCCGCCCTTTTAGGTGCTGACCTCTCCTCTACTGTCCTTTCCCCGGTTGTCTCTCTGGTGCTGTCTCTCAGGTCGCTGCTGTCGCCTCCCCCATCTCTGTTGGCATCTCTCACCTTCTGCATGCAGCTGTCCCTGTTGCCCTCTCCGTCTCTCCTGCCGACGCCTCCTGTCTCATGTGCCTCTGCCCCTGCAGTCTCTGATAAGAGCTGTCTCTCTGACTGCTGATGGCGGAACCCACCTGCTGTCGTAGCTGCCGTCTCTGCCTCCTGCTGCTGTCTGTACCGCCTCCCCGGCTGTCTCTTTCACCCGCTTCCTCGTGCAGTCTCCGAAGCCCCTGCTCCCAGCTCTCGCGTGCAGCCTCTGGACACTCCAAACTTTCTCTGCCTCCCATTCAGTGATGTCAGCGTGTGTGATGGGGGGGGGGGTAGCCGGTGCCCAGGGGCTTCCAGCCGCATGGCCACCCACCACTAATGTCTAACCAGCGGCACGCCCACCCAAGGGCCGGCTAGGAACGAAGTCAGCCCCCACCTCTGCCCGGCGTTCATTGTGGGGCCCCTTCGGGGGTCTCTTGTGGGCCCCAGTCTGCGAACTATGTTGTACTATGTGCGCGCTACTTTCAGACGAAAGGAGGTCTCGCAGGTCATTACTCTCCAGCTCAATGGTACGCATTTCATCACGGCCAGAAAAGGGGAAAGGCTGAGTCTACCCAGCCTGGGCTCGGACCCCAGATTGCCGCCTCTGCTGGCATCTCTCGCCTTCTGCAGCTGCTCCCGTGGCGCCCTCCGTCTCAGACCTCTCCAGCCAGCGCACCGACCAACTGGGGCATTAGGGCAAACGCTGGGACCCCTCCCCCGGCAGCGAGAACACTGGGGGGCCCTAGAACCAGAGCACCACCACGCGTTATTTTGGTTAAATGTGTTGTTATTGTAATTTGATAATAGGAAGCGGGTGTGTTCTATATCAGGACGAAACAGTACATTGGACCTGACATGTGGTATGAAGTACATACATCGAATCCATCACCTTGGGCTAAAACATGACATGGCCATGCGTGTGCTAGAGTGTGTGGCTGCCTGCCTGGACACTGATGGTGGAGGGGGGGGCAGCCTGCCATGGATCACCCACCCCCTCCTCGCAATAGTACCACTAGGATGTTATGGACCGCCATCGTGCTGGATGTTATAGGCACCTTAAGAGTGACAGGTGGGTGACCATGTCCCCCTCCCCCCGGAATCCCACGCAGCCCCCATTAGGCTGGACTCTAGAACCCCTCCCCCTTTTCCAGGACAATGTACGCCTTACTGTCCTTTCATCCTTTCCTCTCACGCGTCTTCTTTCTAGCGCCTCGAAGTTACGACACGTGACATGTAGCGTATTATAAAACGCAATAAATAAATAATACACACACACACACAAACCACACCACACACACACACACACTCACACACAATATTAAATCATTATTACTAAACTGAAGGTGGTGGTTTGGACATTACAGTTCATATATAAACAAACCAAAACAATAGCCCCGAATTGCAAATCACACAATAATTCTGAAAGGGCGAATCCCCTGGGACTGGGGGCATTAGCCGGGGATCACCATCCTAATCATGTACAGGTGTGCAAGAGCAGAGCCCTGGGGAAAAGAAATAAACAAAACATGAACTTAAAAACATGCAGAAACAAGAGGGGGCGACAAAGGCAGGGACACAATCACGAAAAGTAGCATAGTGCGGCTGTCAGGAGGCATAAACTGAAACACCCACAGATGGATGCGCTCAGAAGACTTGTGGGGGGGGGGGGAGAGGGTCCCACAGCCAGGCCACCTACCCCTCACCCCCGTGCTCAACCGCACCAATAGCAGACGAACACACACTCATTGGGACGCAGACATAATTAGACACCGTACAACTTGGTTTGGGTTTAAAATAGGCTGCAACCGGCAGTTACTTTTTAACATTAGCGGGTCAAATTAAAAGAGGGAGTCCCTGTCACCATTAGCAACTACTTCTACCTGCCACCAAGATGGTAGGCACCTAAAGGGATGATCGGGGGCGTATCACATTTATGGGGTTCCGTCCGTGACTCAGATACATTTCCGCATGTATCCAGCTGCAGCTGGCAAAATCAATTCATTCGGATTTGTAAAGCGCGCAACAGCTCGGGAGCATTGTGGCGCTGGTTACATAAGGGGGTGAACAACTTAGTTACAAAGGTAGCAGTAAAAAGAGGCCACAACTTAGTTACAAAGAGCAGCAAAAACAAAACTGCGTTACATTGGTCGCAAGCAGCGAAGCGAACTCATGGAGGAACAGACAGTTCATGGCGAAGCTAGTGGATAGATTGAGTTAAAGAGAGCAGTTTTGAGCTTTTTAGCTCAGCAGGTTGAGCGATTACTGCTGTGGTCTGTGTGTGAACTGCAGGTCACAGGCGATTGGGTGATGATTGTATGTAAAGGTTCTAAGGAAAGCGCTGAGGTCACAGTGTCTAGACTTTTGCGGATTGACTGGTGGTGACGTCACAGTGCATAATCTTCTGCGGATTGACTGATGCTGATGTCACAGTGTATACACTTCTGCGGATTGACTGATGGTGAGATCACAGTCTATACACTTCTGCGGATTGACTGGCGGTGAGTATACACTTCTGCGGATTGACTGGCGGTGAGATCACAGTGTATACACTTCTGCGGATTTACTGGCGGTGAGATCACAGTGTATACACTTCTGCGGATTGACTGATGCTGATGTCACAGTGTATACACTTCTGCGGATTGACTGATGGTGAGATCACAGTCTATACACTTCTGCGGATTGACTGGCGGTGAGATCACAGTGTATACACTTCTGCGGATTGACTGATGGTGAGATCACAGTCTATACACTTCTGCGGATTGACTGATGGTGAGATCACAGTCTATACACTTCTGCGGATTGACTGGTGGTGAGATCACAGTGTATACACTTCTGCGGATTGACTGATGGTGAGATCACAGTCTATACACTTCTGCGGATTGACTGGTGGTGACGTCACAGTGTATACACTTCTACAGATTGACTGGTGGTGATGTCACAGTGCATACACTTCTGCGGATTGCTGATGCTGCTGTCACAGTGTATACACTTCTGCGGAATGACTGATGGTGACGTCACAGTGTATGTACTCTTTTGGATTGACTGATGGTGAGATCACAGTGTATACACTCCTGCGGATCGACAAATGGTGATATCACAGTACATACACTTCTGCGGGTCACAGTGTATACACTTCTGCGGAGTGACTGATGATGTGATCACAGTGTATACACTTCTGTGGGTCACAGTGTATACACTTCTGTGGATTGACTGATGGTGACGTCACAGTGTATACCCCTCTGCAGATTGACTGATGGTGACGTCACAGTGTATACACTTCTTTGGATTGACTGATGGTGACGTCACAGTCCTTACACTGCTGCAGATTGACTGATGTGACAATACAGTGTGTACATTTCTGTGGTTTGACTCATGGTGACATCACATTGTATACATTTCTGCAGGTCACACTGTATACACTCCTGCAGATTGACTAATGGTGACGTCACAGTGTATACACTTCTGCAGGTCACACTGTATACACTCCTGCGGATTAACTGATGGTGATGTCACAGTGTGTATACTTCTGCTGGTCACAGTGTGTACTCTTCTGCGGATTGACTAATGGTGACGTCACAGATATACACTTCGGCGGATTGACTGATGGTGATCTCACAGTGTGTACACTTCTGCGGATTGACTAATTGTGTCGTCACATTGTATACACTTCTGCGGATTGACTTATGGTGAGATCACAGTCTATACACTTCTGCGGATTGACTAATTGTGACGTCACATTGTATACACTTCTGCGGATTGACTGATGGTGAGATCACAGTCTATACACTTCTGCGGATTGACTGATGGTGACGTCACAGTGTATACACTTCTACAGATTGACTGGTGGTGATGTCACAGTGTATACACTTCTGCGGATTGACGGATGGTAACGTCACAGTGTGTGTATATTTGTTTGTTTGTTTGTTTATTTATTTGGTATTGCGCGCCAAACCCATTAGGTAGCCGGCGCAGTAGAGGTCAAGACAACTTAAGCTTAGTTACATAATGTGTACAAAGAAGCATGCAATATACAAGACAGTCTGACAATAGGCTGCCAGGATGGTTACAGTGGCATGCAAAGGAAAAGCAAGTTAGGAGACATGCAGCAGAGACAGGAGTGCAATGTACCAAGAAGGTACGCTAACAGTCATTCGTTCGTAGCCATTTAATTACATTGATTCTAAATTTAGGATATGGTTGTTCCTTTCTGAGGTCACACGGTAGTGCATTCCAGGTTTGTGCTGCAATAACTGGGAAGCTAGATCCTCCAGCAGTAACACGTTTAAATCTAGGCGTTTCCAGGGTAAGGGCATTGGCTGTTCTCGTTGGACGTGTGGACGATCTTCTATTTATCCTTTCCGCAAGGTAGGGTGGGGCCATGTTGTTTAAGCATTTGGAGGTAAGGGAGGCTGTTTTTAGAAGTATCCTGTCAGATATTTTTAGCCAGTGAACCTCTCTTCTAGCATCAGAGATGTGTTCTCTCCTAGGGATATTCAGGGCTGCTCTTAGGGCGTTATTTTACATTCTTTGTATTGTATCGATGATATTTTTGTTGGCACCTGAGTAGAGAGCGTTCCAGTAGTCTAATCTCGACATTACAAGGGCATTGGCGAGGGTGATGCAACTCAAGGTAGAGAGGAATGGTCTGCAAGCTCGGATAAGCTTACAGGTATAAGCTGTGGAAGATGTGAGTGAGTTGAGTTGTTTCTTAAGCGAGAGAGTGGCATCAAGATCGAAGCCTAGTGTTTTGACCACTGGTATCACCTTGATGAGATTGTTGTCAATATTGAAGGCAGTATAGTTAGGGCTATGTTTTTTTTGTTAGTTTCAGAGCCTAGGATTAGTATCTCAGTTTTATCGTCATCCAGGCAGAGGCCATGAGATGCCATCTATGCCTGAATGAGGAGGTATACTCTGTTTACTAAGGCTGTGTCCTCAAAAAAGTTGCCCAAAAGTGGAATGAGGATCTGGGTATCATCTGCATAATTTGTGTAGGTGATACCCAGTCTGTCCAATTTGTTGAACAAAGGCTTAGTAAAGATGTTATACATAGTGGGTGAGACACAGGATCCTTGGGGTACTCAACACGAGATTTGAGTTGGGTCAGCAGCCGTTAGTGGGGAAAAGACTTGCATTGTCCAGTTGGCTAGGAAGGATTGGACCCAGGCTATGGCTTCCCCTGAGAAGTGCGCCGCCGACCTAAGATGGTTACATAAGACTGCATGATCCACTAGGTCGAACGCTGCAGAGAGGTCCAGGAGAAGTAGCATAGCTGTTTGTCCCTTGTCCTTCAACTCGTCAATTTGAGTCTTAAGGTCTAGCAGGGCAGTTTCCGTACCGTGGAGTGGGCGGAAGCCAGACTGTCGTGATCCTAGTAGGTGATTAGCTTCTAGGTATTCCTGAATTTGAATATAGGCCACTCTGTAAATAATTTTAAGTGGAAAGGGGACAGTGGTAATTGGTCTATAATTGGTAGGGATGGTGGGGTCTAGTGTTTGTTTTTTAAGCAGGGGGAGGACCCAGGATTCTTTGAGGTTGTTAGGTACTGTATTTTTTTAAAGGAAGCATTTATTAGCTTGGAGATAAATGAATATATACTATTCTATACTATATATACTCTTGTGGATTGACTGGTGGTGAGATCACAGTGTATACACTCCTGCGGATCGACAAATGGTGATATCACAGTACATACACTTCTGCGGGTCGCAGCGTATGCACTTCTACGGAGTGACTGATGATGTGATCACAGTGTATACACTTCTGTGGGTCACAGTGTATACACTTCTTTGGATTGACTGAAGGTGACGTCACATTCCTTACACTGCTGCAGATTGACTGATGTGACATTACAGTGTGTACATTTCTGCGGTTTGACTAATGGTGACATCACAGTGTATACATTTCTGCAGGTCACACTGTATACACTCCTGCAGATTGACTAATGGTGACGTCACAGTGTATACACTTCTGCAAGTCACACTGTATACACTCCTGCAGATCTACTAATGGTGACGTCACAGTGTATACACTTCTGCGGGTCACAGTGTATACACTTCTGCAGATTGACTGATGGTGAGATCACAGTGCATACACTTCTGCGGATTGACTGATGGTGATGTCACAGTGTGTACACTTCTGCGGGTCACAGTGTGTACACTTCTGCGGATTGACTAATGGTGACATCACAGTATATACACTTCGGCGGATTGACTGATGGTGATGTCACAGTGTATACACTTCTGCAGATTGACTAATTGTGACGTCACATTTTATACACTTCTGTGGATTGACTAATTGTGACTTCACAGTGTATACACTTCTGTGGATTGACTGATGGTGATGTCATAGTGTATACACTTCTGCAGATTGACTGATGGTGATGTCACAGTGTATACACTTCTGCAGATTGACTGAAGGTGAGATCACAGTGTATAAACTTCTGCGGATTGACTAATTTTGACATCACAGTGTATACAATTTTGCAGTTGACTGATGGTGACATCACAGTGTATACACTTCTGCAGATTGACTCATGGTGAGATCACGGTGTACACCTCTGCGGATTGACTAATTGTGACGTCACAGTGTAGACACTTCTGTGGATTAACTGATGTGAGATCACAGTGTATACACTCCTGCGGATTGACTGATGGTGAGATCACAGTGTATACATTTCTGCAGATTGACTGATGGTGAGATCACAGTGTATACACTTCTTTAGATTGACTGATGGTGATGTCACAGTATATACACATCGGCGGATTGACTGATGGTGACGTCACAGTGTATACACTTCTGTGGATTGACTAATTGTGACATCACAGTGTATACACTTCTGCGGATTGACTGATGGTGATGTCATAGTGTATATACTTCTGTGGATTGACTGATGGTGACTTCACAGTGTATACACTTCTGCGGATTGACTAATTGTGACATCACAGTGTATACACTTCTGCAGATTGACTGATGGTGACGTCACAGTATATATACTTCTGCAGATTGACTCATGGTGAGATCACAGTGTACTCCGCTGCCGATTGACTAATTGTGATGTCACAGTGTATACACTTCTGTGGGTTAACTGATGTGAGATTACAGTGTATACACTCCTGCGGATTGACTGATGGTGAGATCACAGTGTATACATTTCTGCACACTTCTGCGTATTGGCTGATGATGAGATCACAGTGCATACACTTCTGCAAGTCACAATCTATACACTTCTGCAGATTGACTGATGGTGAGATCACAGTGTATACACTTCTGCGAGTCACAATGTATGCACTTCTGCAGATTTACTCATGGTGAGATCACAGTGTATACACTTCTGCCTATTGGCTGATGGTGAGATCACAGTGTATATACTTCTGCGAGTCACAATGTATACACTTCTTCAGATTGATTGATGTGAGATCACAGTGTATACACTCCTGCGGATTGACTGATGGTGAGATCACAGTGTATACATTTCTGCGTATTGGCTGATGGTGAGATCACAGTGTATACACTTCTGCGAGTCACAATGTATACACTTCTGCGGATTGACTGATGGTGAGATCACAGTGTATACACTTCTGCAGATCACAGTGTATACACTTCTGCGGGTCACATTGTATACACTTCTGCGGAGTGACTGATGGTGAGCTCACAGTGTATTGACTAATGGTGAGCTAACAGTGTATGCACTTCTGCGGGTCACAGTGTATACACTTCTGTGGATTAACTGATGTGAGATCACAGTGTATTCACTCCTGTGGATTGACTGATGGTGAGATCACAGTGTATACACTTCTGCGGGTCACATTATATACACTTCTTCGGATTGACTGATGGTGAGCCCACAGTGTATTGACTAATGGTGAGCTAACAGTGTATGCACTTCTGCGGGTCACAGTGTATACACTTCTGCAGATTGATGGTCACATCACAGTGTATACACTTCTGCGGGTTGACTGATGGTGATGTCACGGTGTATTGACTAATGGTGAGCTCACAGTGTATACACTTTTGCGGATCACAGTGTATACACTTGTGCAGATTGACTGGCGGTGAGATCACAGTCTATACACTTCTGCGGAGTGACTGGCGGTGAGATCACAGTGTATACACTTCTGCGGATTGACTGGCAGTGAGATCACAGTGTATACACTTCTGCGGATTGACTGATGCTGATGTCACAGTGTATACACTTCTGCGGATTGACTGATGGTGAGATCACAGTCTATACACTTCTGCGGATTGACTGGCGGTGAGATCACAGTGTATACACTTCTGCGGATTGACTGATGGTGAGATCACAGTCTATACACTTCTGCGGATTGACTGGCGGTGAGATCACAGTGTATACACTTCTGCGGGTTGACTGATGCTGATGTCACAGTGTATACACTTCTGCGGATCGACTGATGGTGAGATCACAGTCTATACACTTCTGCGGATTGATTGATGCTGATGTCACAGTGCATACATTTCTACAGATTGACTGATGGTGATGTCACAGTGTATACACTTCTGCGGATTGACTGATGGTGAGATCACAGTTTATACACTTCTGCGGATTGACTGGCGGTGACGTCACAGTGTATACACTTCTACAGATTGACTGGTGGTGATATCACAGTGCATACACTTCTGCGGATTGCTGATGCTGCTGTCACAGTGTATACACTTCTGCGGAATGACTGATGGTGACGTCACAGTGTATGTACTCTTGTGGATTGACTGATGGTGAGATCACAGTGTATACACTCCTGCGGATCGACAAATGGTGATATCACAGTACATACACTTCTGCGGGTCACAGTGTATGCACTTCTGCGGAGTGACTGATGATGTGATCACAGTGTATACACGTCTGTGGGTCACAGTGTATACACTTCTGTGGATTGACTGATGGTGACGTCACAGTGTATACCCCTCTGCAGATTGACTGATGGTGATGTCACAGTGTATACACTTCTTTGGATTGACTGATGGTGACGTCACAGTCCTTACACTGCTGCAGATTGACTGATGTGACATTACAGTGTGTACATTTCTGTGGTTTGACTCATGGTGACATCACATTGTATACATTTCTGCAGGTCACACTGTATACACTCCTGCAGATTGACTAATGGTGATGTCACAGTGTATACACTTCTGCAGGTCACACTGTATACACTCCTGCGGATTAACTGATGGTGATGTTACAGTGTGTACACTTCTGCTGGTCACAGTGTGTACACTTCTGCGGATTGACTAATGGTGACGTCACAGTATATACACTTCGGCAGATTGACTGATGGTGATCTCACAGTGTGTACTCTTCTGCGGATTGACTAATGGTGACGTCACAGATATACACTTCGGCGGATTGACTGATGGTGATCTCACAGTGTGTACACTTCTGCGGATTGACTAATTGTGACGTCACATTGTATACACTTCTGTGGATTGACTAATTGTGACTTCACAGTCTATACACTTCTGCGGATTGACTGATGGTGACGTCACAGTGTATACACTTCTACAGATTGACTGGTGGTGATGTCACAGTGTATACACTTCTGCGTATTGACGGATGGTGACGTCACAGTGTATATTTGTTTGTTTGTTTGTTTATTTATTTGGTATTGCGCGCCAAACCCATTAGGTAGCCGGGCGCAGTAGAGGTCAAGACAGCTTAAGCTTGGTTACATAATGAGTAGAAAGAAGCATATAAGATAATATACAGTTAGAAGGATAGGCTGCCAGGGTGGTTACAGTGGCATACAGAAGGAAACAAGTTAGGAGACATGCAGCAGAGACAGGAGTGCAATGTACCAAGAAGGTACGCTAACAGTCATTCATTCGTAGCCATTTAATTACATTGATTCTAAATTTAGGATATGGTTGTTCCTTTCTGAGGTTGTGCGGTAGTGCATTCCAGGTTTGTGCTGCAATAACTGGGAAGCTAGATCCTCCAGAAGTAACACGTTTAAATCTAGGCGTTTCCAGGGTAAGGGCATTGGCTGTTCTCGTTGGACGTGTGGACCATCTTCTATTTATCCTTTCCGCAAGGTAGGGTGGGGCCATGTTGTTTAAGCATTTGGAGGTAAGGGAGGCTGTTTTTAGAAGTATCCTGTCAGATATTTTTAGCCAGTGAACCTCTCTTCTAGCATCAGAGATGTGTTCTCTCCTAGGGATATTCAGGGCTGCTCTTAGGGCGTTGTTTTACATTCTTTGTATTGTATCGATGATATTTTTGTTGGCACCTGAGTAGAGAGCGTTCCAGTAGTCTAATCTCGACATTACAAGGGCATTGGCGAGGGTGATGCAACTCAAGGTAGAGAGGAATGGTCTGCAAGCTCGGATAAGCTTACAGGTATAAGCTGTGGAAGATGCGAGTGAGTTGAGTTGTTTCTTAAGCGAGAGAGTGGCATCAAGATCGAAGCCTAGTGTTTTGACCACTGGCATCACCTTGATGAAATTGTTGTCAATATTGAAGGCAGTATAGTTAGGGCTATGTTTTTTTTGTTAGTTTCAGAGCCTAGGATTAGTATCTCAATTTTATCGTCATCCAGGCAGAGGCCATGAGATGCCATCTATGCCTGAATGAGGAGGTATACTCTGTTTACTAAGGCTGGGTCCTCAAAAAAGTTGCCCAAAAGGGGAATGAGGATCTGGGTATCATCTGCATAATATGTGTAGGTGATACCCAGTCTGTCCAATTTGTTGAACAAAGGCTTAGTAAAGATGTTATACATAGTGGGTGAGACACAGGATCCTTGGGGTACTCAACAGGAGATTTGAGTTGGGTCAGCAGCCGTTAGTGGGGAAAAGACTTGCATTGTCCAGTTGGCCAGGAAGGATTGGACCCAGGCTATGGCTTCCCCTGAGAAGTGCGCCGCCGACCTAAGATGGTTACATAAGACTGCATGATCCACTAGGTCGAACGCTGCAGAGAGGTCCAGGAGAAGTAGCATAGCTGTTTGTCCTTTGTCCTTCAACTCGTCAATTTGAGTCTTAAGGTCTAGCAGGGCAGTTTCCGTACCGTGGAGTGGGCGGAAGCCAGACTGTCATGATCCTAGTAGGTGATTAGCTTCTAGGTATTCCTGAATTTGAATATAGGCCACTCTGTCAATAATTTTAAGTGGAAAGGGCACAGTGGTAATTGGTCTATAATTGGTAGGGATGGTGGGGTCTAGTGTTTGTTTTTTAAGCAGGGGGAGGACCCAGGATTCTTTGAGGTTGTTAGGTACTGTATTTTTTTAAAGGAAGCATTTATTAGCTTGGAGATAAATGAATATATACTATTCTATACTATATATACTCTTGTGGATTGACTGGTGGTGAGATCACAGTGTATACACTCCTGCGGATCTACAAATGGTGATATCACAGTACATACACTTCTGCGGGTCACAGCGTATGCACTTCTACGGAGTGACTGATGATGTGATCACAGTGTATACACTTCTGTGGGTCACAGTGTATACACTTCTGTGGATTGACTGATGGTGACGTCACATGTATACCCTTCTGCAGATTGACTGATGGTGACGTCACAGTGTATACACTTCTTTGGATTGACTGAAGGTGACGTCACATTCCTTACACTGCTGCAGATTGACTGATGTGACATTACAGTGTGTACATTCCTGCGGTTTGACTAATGGTGACATCCCAGTGTATACATTTCTGCAGGTCACACTGTATACACTCCTGCAGATTGACTAATGGTGACGTCACAGTGTATACACTTTTGCAAGTCACACTGTATACACTCCTGCAGATCTACTAATGGTGACGTCACAGTGTATACACTTCTGCGGGTCACAGTGTATACACTTCTGCAGATTGACTGATGGTGAGATCACAGTGCATACACTTCTGCGGATTGACTGATGGTGATGTCACAGTGTGCACACTTCTGCGGGTCACAGTGTGTACACTTCTGCGGATTGACTAATGGTGACATCACAGTATATACACTTCGGCGGATTGACTGATGGTGATGTCACAGTGTATACACTTCTGCAGATTGACTAATTGTGACGTCACATTTTATACACTTCTGTGGATTGACTAATTGTGACTTCACAGTGTATACACTTCTGTGGATTGACTGATGGTGATGTCATAGTGTATACACTTCTGCAGATTGACTGATGGTGATGTCACAGTGTATACACTTCTGCAGATTGACTGAAGGTGAGATCACAGTGTATAAACTTCTGCGGATTGACTAATTTTGACATCACAGTGTATACAATTTTGCAGTTGACTGATGGTGACATCACAGTGTATACACTTCTGCAGATTGACTCATGGTGAGATCACGGTGTACACCTCTGCGGATTGACTAATTGTGACATCACAGTGTAGACACTTCTGTGGATTAACTGATGTGAGATCACAGTGTATACACTCCTGCGGATTGACTGATGGTGAGATCACAGTGTATACATTTCTGCAGATTGACTGATGGTGAGATCACAGTGTATACACTTCTTTAGATTGACTGATGGTGATGTCACAGTGTATACACTTCTGTGGATTGACTAATGGTGATGTCACAGTATATACACATCGGCGGATTGACTGATGGTGACGTCACAGTGTATACATTTCTGTGGATTGACTAATTGTGACATCACAGTGTATACACTTCTGCGGATTGACTGATGGTGATGTCATAGTGTATATACTTCTGTGGATTGACTGATGGTGACTTCACAGTGTATACACTTCTGCGGATTGACTAATTGTGACATCACAGTGTATACACTTCTGCAGATTGACTGATGGTGACGTCACAGTATATATACTTCTGCAGATTGACTCATGGTGAGATCACAGTGTACTCCGCTGCCGATTGACTAATTGTGATGTCACAGTGTATACACTTCTGTGGGTTAACTGATGTGAGATTACAGTGTATACACTCCTGCGGATTGACTGATGGTGAGATCACAGTGTATACATTTCTGCACACTTCTGCGTATTGGCTGATGATGAGATCACAGTGCATACACTTCTGCAAGTCACAATCTATACAGTTCTGCAGATTGACTGATGGTGAGATCACAGTGTATACACTTCTGCGAGTCACAATGTATGCACTTCTGCAGATTGACTCATGGTGAGATCACAGTGTATACACTCCTGCGGATTGACTGATGGTGAGATCACAGTGTATACATTTCTACGTATTGGCTGATGGTGAGATCACAGTGTATACACTTCTGCGAGTCACAATGTATACACTTCTGCGGATTGACTGATGGTGAGATCACAGTGTATACACTTCTGCAGATCACAGTGTATACACTTCTGCGGGTCACATTATATACACTTCTTCGGATTGACTGATGGTGAGCCCACAGTGTATTGACTAATGGTGAGCTAACAGTGTATGCACTTCTGCGGGTCACAGTGTATACACTTCTGCAGATTGATGGTCACATCACAGTGTATACACTTCTGCGGGTTGACTGATGGTGATGTCACGGTGTATTGACTAATGGTGAGCTCACAGTGTATACACTTTTGCGGATCACAGTGTATACACTTGTGCAGATTGACTGGCGGTGAGATCACAGTCTATACACTTCTGCGGAGTGACTGGCGGTGAGATCACAGTGTATACACTTCTGTGGATTGACTGATGCTGATGTCACAGTGTATACACTTCTGCGGATTGACTGATGGTGAGATCACAGTCTATACACTTCTGCGGATTGACTGGCGGTGAGATCACAGTGTATACACTTCTGCGGATTGACTGATGGTGAGATCACAGTCTATACACTTCTGCGGATTGACTGGCGGTGAGATCACAGTGTATACACTTCTGCGGATTGACTGATGGTGAGATCACAGTCTATACACTTCTGCGGATTGACTGGCGGTGAGATCACAGTGTATACACTTCTGCGGGTTGACTGATGCTGATGTCACAGTGTATACACTTCTGCGGATCGACTGATGGTGAGATCACAGTCTATACACTTCTGCGGATTGACTGATGCTGATGTCACAGTGCATACATTTCTACAGATTGACTGATGGTGACGTCACAGTGTATACACTTCTGCGGATTGACTGATGGTGAGATCACAGTTTATACACTTCTGCGGATTGACTGGCGGTGACGTCACAGTGTATACACTTCTACAGATTGACTGGTGGTGATGTCACAGTGCATACACTTCTGCGGATTGCTGATGCTGCTGTCACAGTGTATACACTTCTGCGGAATGACTGATGGTGACGTCACAGTGTATGTACTCTTGTGGATTGACTGATGGTGAGATCACAGTGTATACACTCCTGCGGATCGACAAATGGTGATATCACAGTACATACACTTCTGCGGGTCACAGTGTATGCACTTCTGCGGAGTGACTGATGATGTGATCACAGTGTATACACGTCTGTGGGTCACAGTGTATACACTTCTGTGGATTGACTGATGGTGACGTCACAGTGTATACCCCTCTGCAGATTGACTGATGGTGACGTCACAGTGTATACACTTCTTTGGATTGACTGATGGTGACGTCACAGTCCTTACACTGCTGCAGATTGACTGATGTGACATTACAGTGTGTACATTTCTGTGGTTTGACTCATGGTGACATCACATTGTATACATTTCTGCAGGTCACACTGTATACACTCCTGCAGATTGACTAATGGTGACGTCACAGTGTATACACTTCTGCAGGTCACACTGTATACACTCCTGCGGATTAACTGATGGTGATGTCACAGTGTGTACACTTCTGCTGGTCACAGTGTGTACACTTCTGCGGATTGACTAATGGTGACGTCACAGTATATACACTTCGGCATATTGACTGATGGTGATCTCACAGTGTGTACTCTTCTGCGGATTGACTAATGGTGACGTCACAGATATACACTTTGGCGGATTGACTGATGGTGATCTCACAGTGTGTACACTTCTGCGGATTGACTAATTGTGACGTCACATTGTATACACTTCTGTGGATTGACTAATTGTGACTTCACAGTCTATACACTTCTGCGGATTGACCGATGGTGACGTCACAGTGTATACACTTCTACAGATTGACTGGTGGTGATGTCACAGTGTATACACTTCTGCGTATTGACGGATGGTGACGTCACAGTGTATATTTGTTTGTTTGTTTGTTTATTTATTTGGTATTGCGCGCCAAACCCATTAGGTAGCCGGGCGCAGTAGAGGTCAAGACAGCTTAAGCTTGGTTACATAATGAGTAGAAAGAAGCATATAATATAATATACAGTTAGAAAGATAGGCTGCCAGGGTGGTTACAGTGGCATACAGAAGGAAACAAGTTAGGAGACATGCAGCAGAGACAGGAGTGCAATGTACCAAGAAGGTACGCTAACAGTCATTCATTCGTAGCCATTTAATTACATTGATTCTAAATTTAGGATATGGTTGTTCCTTTCTGAGGTTGTGCGGTAGTGCATTCCAGGTTTGTGCTGCAATAACTGGGAAGCTAGATCCTCCAGCAGTAACACGTTTAAATCTAGGCATTTCCAGGGTAAGGGCATTGGCTGTTCTCGTTGGACGTGTGGACGATCTTCTATTTATCCTTTCCGCAAGGTAGGGTGGGGCCATGTTGTTTAAGCATTTGGAGGTAAGGGAGGCTGTTTTTAGAAGTATCCTGTCAGATATTTTTAGCCAGTGAACCTCTCTTCTAGCATCAGAGATGTGTTCTCTCCTAGGGATATTCAGGGCTGCTCTTAGGGCGTTATTTTGCATTCTTTGTATTTTGTCGATGATATTTTTGTTGGCACCTGAGTAGAGAGCGTTCCAGTAGTCTAATCTCGACATTACAAGGGCATTGGCGAGGGTGATGCAACTCAAGGTAGAGAGGAATGGTCTGCAAGCTCGGATAAGCTTACAGGTATAAGCTGTGGAAGATGCGAGTGAGTTGACTTGTTTCTTAAGCGAGAGAGTGGCATCAAGATCGAAGCCTAGTGTTTTGACCACTGGCATCACCTTGATGAGATTGTTGTCAATATTGAAGGCAGTATAGTTAGGGCTATGTTTTTTTTGTTAGTTTCAGAGCCTAGGATTAGTATCTCAGTTTTATCGTCATCTAGGCAGAGGCCATGAGATGCCATCTATGCCTGAATGAGGAGGTATACTCTGTTTACTAAGGCTGTGTCCTCAAAAAAGTTGCCCAAAAGGGGAATGAGGATCTGGGTATCATCTGCATAATTTGTGTAGGTGATACCCAGTCTGTCCAATGTGTTGAACAAAGGCTTAGTAAAGATGTTATACATAGTGGGTGAGACACAGGATCCTTGGGGTACTCAACAGGAGATTTGAGTTGGGTCAGCAGCCGTTAGTGGGGAAAAGACTTGCATTGTCCAGTTGGCCAGGAAGGATTGGACCCAGGCTATGGCTTCCCCTGAGAAGTGCGCCGCCGACCTAAGATGGTTACATAAGACTGCATGATCCACTAGGTCGAACGCTGCAGAGAGGTCCAGGAGAAGTAGCATAGCTGTTTGTCCTTTGTCCTTCAACTCGTCAATTTGAGTCTTAAGGTCTAGCAGGGCAGTTTCCGTACCGTGGAGTGGGCGGAAGCCAGACTGTCATGATCCTAGTAGGTGATTAGCTTCTAGGTATTCCTGAATTTGAATATAGGCCACTCTGTCAATAATTTTAAGTGGAAAGGGGACAGTGGTAATTGGTCTATAATTGGTAGGGATGGTGGGGTCTAGTGTTTGTTTTTTAAGCAGGGAGAGGACCCAGGATTCTTTGAGGTTGTTAGGTACTGTATTTTTTTAAAGGAAGCATTTATTAGCTTGGAGATAAATGAATATATACTATTCTATACTATATATACTCTTGTGGATTGACTGGTGGTGAGATCACAGTGTATACACTCCTGCGGATCTACAAATGGTGATATCACAGAACATACACTTCTGCGGGTCACAGCGTATGCACTTCTACAGAGCGACTGATGATGTGATCACAGTGTATACACTTCTGTGGGTCACAGTGTATACACTTCTGTGGATTGACTGATGGTGACGTCACAGTGTATACCCTTCTGCAGATTGACTGATGGTGACGTCACAGTGTATACACTTCTTTGGATTGACTGAAGGTGACGTCACATTCCTTACACTGCTGCAGAATGACTGATGTGACATTACAGTGTGTACATTTCTGCGGTTTGACTAATGGTGACATCACAGTGTATACATTTCTGCAGGTCACACTGTATACACTCCTGCAGATTGACTAATGGTGATGTCACAGTGCATACACTTCTGCAAGTCACACTGTATACACTCCTGCAGATCTACTAATGGTGACGTCACAGTGTATACACTTCTGCGGGTCACAGTGTATACACTTCTGCAGATTGACTGATGGTGAGATCACAGTGCATACACTTCTGCGGATTGACTGATGGTGATGTCACAGTGTGTACACTTCTGCGGGTCACAGTGTGTACACTTCTGCGGATTGACTAATGGTGACATCACAGTATATACACTTCGGCGGATTGACTGATGGTGATGTCACAGTGTATACACTTCTGCAGATTGACTAATTGTGACGTCACATTTTATACACTTCTGTGGATTGACTAATTGTGACTTCACAGTGTATACACTTCTGTGGATTGACTGATGGTGATGTCATAGTGGATACACTTCTGCAGATTGACTGATGGTGATGTCACAGTGTATACACTTCTGCGGATTGACTGAAGATGAGATCACAGTGTATAAACTTATGCGGATTGACTAATTTTGACTTCACAGTGTATACCATTTTGCAGTTGACTGATGGTGACATCACAGTGTAGACACTTCTGCAGATTGACTCATGGTGAGATCACAGTGTACACCTCTGCGGATTGACTAATTGTGACGTCACAGTGTAGACACTTCTGTGGATTAACTGATGTGAGGTCACAGTGTATACACTCCTGCGGATTGACTGATGGTGAGATCACAGTGTATACATTTCTGCAGATTGACAGATGGTGAGATCACAGTGTATACACTTCTTTAGATTGACTGATGGTGATGTCACAGTGTATACACTTCTGTGGATTGACTAATGGTGATGTCACAGTATATACACATCGGCGGATTGACTGATGGTGACGTCACAGTGTATACACTTCTGTAGATTGACTAATTGTGACATCACAGTGTATACACTTCTGCGGATTGACTGATGGTGATGTCATAGTGTATATACTATGCGAAAAAAATGAATGATCTAATGTCAATACTGGGAATTCTAAAAGAAGACTTAATATTGGGACTACCAAGTTGTAAACGAAAATTGCACTTATTTTATTGGTGCTGTCAAGCAGACAGAATAGGGTGTTATAGTTCTTATTATGAATATGCCCAGTATAGAAGAAAGTGGGGGGAGAGGTTGAAATATATTACACAATTTCCATCCTCTGTTGCTCGAAGGTTATATCTTCGCTTCAAACTTAACTTGTATCATACCAATGAAAAGTTATATCAATGGGGGAAATGTGATGAAAAGTTCATGTCTGGCTCATGTCGATTCTGCAATAATTCGAAGGTTTTGGAGACTCTAAAACATCTAGTAATATATTGTACATTTTTTGAAGATCTACGTCAAGACAGGTTTGCTAATTTTTTGGATTCTGGTATAATTCTATCTCGTGAAGTACTATGGCAAAAATGTATGAATGGCAATAGTACCAAATTTATTATTAGACTAACACAGATTTTAACAAATATTGATATTAAATTAAACGAACTAAATTGTGATATGTAAAAAGAGAAGGGGAACAGAATGCATATAAGCTTTAAAGGATATTAATTGTTCTAAATTATTGTTTTATATGTGTAACAGTAATTTATAGGAAACTTACTGATTAATGTGTGATTCTTTTCAAATTGTTTTTATTATATGATAAATTATGTACCAAATTTGTAAAGGTTTTTTACCATATACAAATAAAAAAAAAAAAAAAACATAGTGTATATACTTCTGTGGATTGACTGATGGTGACTTCACAGTGTATACACTTCTGCGGATTGACTAATTGTGACATCACAGTGTATACACTTCTGCAGATTGACTGATGGTGACGTCACAGTATATATACTTCTGCAGATTGACTCATGGTGAGATCACAGTGTACTCCGCTGCCGATTGACTAATTGTGATGTCACAGTGTATACACTTCTGTGGGTTAACTGATGTGAGATTACAGTGTATACACTCCTGCGGATTGACTGATGGTGAGATCACAGTGTATACATTTCTGCACACTTCTGCGTATTGGCTGATGGTGAGATCACAGTGCATACACTTCTGCAAGTCACAATCTATACACTTCTGCAGATTGACTGATGGTGAGATCACAGTGTATACACTTCTGCGAGTCACAATGTATGCACTTCTGCAGATTGACTCATGGTGAGATCACAGTGTATACACTTCTGCCTATTGGCTGATGGTGAGATCACAGTGTATACACTTCTGCGAGTCACAATGTATACACTTCTTCAGATTGATTGATGTGAGATCACAGTGTATACACTCCTGTGGATTGACTGATGGTGAGATCACAGTGTATACATTTCTGCGTATTGGCTGATGGTGAGATCACAGTGTATACACTTCTGCGAGTCACAATGTATACACTTCTGCGGATTGACTGATGGTGAGATCACAGTGTATATACTTCTGCAGATCACAGTGTATACACTTCTGCGGGTCACATTGTATACACTTCTGCGGAGTGACTGATGGTGAGCTCACAGTGTATTGACTAATGGTGAGCTAACAGTGTATGCACTTCTGCGGGTCACAGTGTATACACGTCTGTGGATTAACTGATGTGAGATCACAGTGTATTCACTCCTGCGGAATGACTGATGGTGAGATCACAGTGTATACACTTCTGCGGGTCACATTATATACACTTCTTCGGATTGACTGATGGTGAGCCCACAGTGTATTGACTAATGGTGAGCTAACAGTGTATGCACTTCTGCGGGTCACAGTGAATACACTTCTGCAGATTGATGGTCACATCACAGTGTATACACTTCTGCGGGTTGACTGATGGTGATGTCACAGTGTATTGACTAATGGTGAGCTCACAGTGTATACACTTTTGCGGATCACAGTATATACACTTGTGCAGATTGACTGGCGGTGAGATCACAGTCTATACACTTCTGCGGATTGACTGATGCTGATGTCACAGTGTATACACTTCTGCGGATTGACTGATGGTGAGATCACAGTCTATACACTTCTGCGGATTGACTGGCGGTGAGATCACAGTGTATACACTTCTGCCGATTGACTGAAGGTGAGATCACAGTCTATACACTTCTGCGGATTGACTGGCGGTGAGATCACAGTGTATACACTTCTGCGGGTTGACTGATGCTGATGTCACAGTGTATACACTTCTGCGGATCGACTGATGGTGAGATCACAGTCTATACACTTCTGCGGATTGACTGATGCTGATGTCACAGTGCATACATTTCTACAGATTGACTGATGGTGACGTCACAGTGTATACACTTCTGCGGATTGACTGATGGTGAGATCACAGTTTAAACACTTCTGCGGATTGACTGGCGGTGACGTCACAGTGTATACACTTCTACAGATTGACTGGTGGTGATGTCACAGTGCATACACTTCTGCGGATTGCTGATGCTGCTGTCACAGTGTATACACCTCTGCGGAATGACTGATGGTGACGTCACAGTGTATGTGCTCTTGTGGATTGACTGATGGTGAGATCACAGTGTATACACTCCTGCGGATCGACAAATGGTGATATCACAGTACATACACGTCTGTGGGTCACAGTGTACACACTTCTGTGGATTGACTGATGGTGACGTCACAGTGTATACCCCTCTGCAGATTGACTGATGGTGACGTCACAGTGTATACACTTCTTTGGATTGACTGATGGTGACGTCACAGTCCTTTCACTGCTGCAGATTGACTGATGTGACATTACAGTGTGTACATTTCTGTGGTTTGACTCATGGTGACATCACATTGTATACATTTCTGCATGTCACACTGTATACACTCCTGCAGATTGACTAATGGTGACGTCACAGTGTATACACTTCTGCAGGTCACACTGTATACACTCCTGCGGATTAACTGATGGTGATGTCACAGTGTGTACACTTCTGCAGGTCACACTGTATACACTCCTGCGGATTAACTGATGGTGATGTCACAGTGTGTACACTTCTGCTGGTCACAGTGTGTACACTTCTGCGGATTGACTAATGGTGACATCACAGTATATACACTTCGGCAGATTGACTGATGGTGATCTCACAGTGTGTACTCTTCTGCGGATTGACTAATGGTGACGTCACAGATATACACTTCGGCAGATTGACTGAAGGTGAGATCACAGTGTATAAACTTCTGCGGATTGACTAATGGTGACATCACAGTATATACACTTCGGCAGATTGACTGATGGTGATCTCACAGTGTGTACTCTTCTGCGGATTGACTAATGGTGACGTCACAGATATACACTTCGGCAGATTGACTGAAGGTGAGATCACAGTGTATACACTCCTGCGGATCGACAAATGGTGATATCACAGTACATACACTTCTGCAGGTCACAGCGTATGCACTTCTACGGAGTGACTGATGATGTGATCACAGTGTATACACTTCTGTGGGTCACAGTGTATACACTTCTGTGGATTGACTGATGGTGACGTCACAGTGTATACCCTTCTGCAGATTGACTGATGGTGATGTCACAGTGTATACACTTCTGCAGATTGACTGAAGGTGAGATCACAGTGTATAAACTTCTGCGGATTGACTAATTTTGACATCACAGTGTATACAATTTTGCAGTTGACTGATGGTGACATCACAGTGTATACACTTCTGCAGATTGACTCATGGTGAGATCACGGTGTACACCTCTGCGGATTGACTAATTGTGACGTCACAGTGTAGACACTTCTGTGGATTAACTGATGTGAGATCACAGTGTATACACTCCTGCGGATTGACTGATGGTGAGATCACAGTGTATACATTTCTGCAGATTGACTGATGGTGAGATCACAGTGTATACACTTCTTTAGATTGACTGATGGTGATGTCACAGTGTATACACTTCTGTGGATTGACTAATGGTGATGTCACAGTATATACACATCGGCGGATTGACTGATGGTGACGTCACAGTGTATACACTTCTGTGGATTGACTAATTGTGACATCACAGTGTATACACTTCTGCGGATTGACTGATGGTGATGTCATAGTGTATATACTTCTGTGGATTGACTGATGGTGACTTCACAGTGTATACACTTCTGCGGATTGACTAATTGTGACATCACAGTGTATACACTTCTGCAGATTGACTGATGGTGACGTCACAGTATATATACTTCTGCAGATTGACTCATGGTGAGATCACAGTGTACTCCGCTGCCGATTGACTAATTGTGATGTCACAGTGTATACACTTCTGTGGGTTAACTGATGTGAGATTACAGTGTATACACTCCTGCGGATTGACTGATGGTGAGATCGCAGTGTATACATTTCTGCACACTTCTGCGTATTGGCTGATGATGAGATCACAGTGCATACACTTCTGCAAGTCACAATCTATACACTTCTGCAGATTGACTGATGGTGATATCACAGTGTATACACTTCTGCGAGTCACAATGTATGCACTTCTGCAGATTGACTCATGGTGAGATCACAGTGTATACACTTCTGCCTATTGGCTGATGGTGAGATCACAGTGTATACACTTCTGCGAGTCACAATGTATACACTTCTTCAGATTGATTGATGTGAGATCACAGTGTATACACTCCTGCGGATTGACTGATGGTGAGATCACAGTGTATACATTTCTGCGTATTGGCTGATGGTGAGATCACAGTGTATACACTTCTGCGAGTCACAATGTATACACTTCTGCGGATTGACTGATGGTGAGATCACAGTGTATACACTTCTGCAGATCACAGTGTATACACTTCTGCGGGTCACATTGTATACACTTCTGCGGAGTGACTGATGGTGAGCTCACAGTGTATTGACTAATGGTGAGCTAACAGTGTATGCACTTCTGCGGGTCACAGTGTATACACTTCTGTAGATTAACTGATGTGAGATCACAGTGTATTCACTCCTGCGGATTGACTGATGGTGAGATCACAGTGTATACACTTCTGCGGGTCACATTATATACACTTCTTCGGATTGACTGATGGTGAGCCCACAGTGTATTGACTAATGGTGAGCTAACAGTGTATGCACTTCTGCGGGTCACAGTGTATACACTTCTGCAGATTGATGGTCACATCACAGTGTATACACTTCTGCGGGTTGACTGATGGTGATGTCACGGTGTATTGACTAATGGTGAGCTCACAGTGTATACACTTTTGCGGATCACAGTGTATACACTTGTGCAGATTGACTGGCGGTGAGATCACAGTCTATACACTTCTGCGGAGTGACTGGCGTTGAGATCACAGTGTATACACTTCTGCGGATTGACTGGCGGTGAGATCACAGTGTATACACTTCTGCGGATTGACTGATGCTGATGTCACAGTGTATACACTTCTGCGGATTGACTGATGGTGAGATCACAGTCTATACACTTCTGCGGATTGACTGGCGGTGAGATCACAGTGTATACACTTCTGCTGATTGACTGATGGTGAGATCACAGTGTATACACTTCTGCAGATCACAGTGTATACACTTCTGCGGGTCACATTGTATACACTTCTGCGGAGTGACTGATGGTGCGCTCACAGTGTATTGACTAATGGTGAGCTAACAGTGTATGCACTTCTGCGGGTCACAGTGTATACACGTCTGTGGATTAACTGATGTGAGATCACAGTGTATTCACTCCTGCGGCATGACTGATGGTGAGATCACAGTGTATACACTTCTGCGGGTCACATTATATACACTTCTTCGGATTGACTGATGGTGAGCCCACAGTGTATTGACTAATGGTGAGCTAACAGTGTATGCACTTCTGCGGGTCACAGTGTATACACTTCTGCAGATTGATGGTCACATCACAGTGTATACACTTCTGCGGGTTGACTGATGGTGATGTCACGGTGTATTGACTAATGGTGAGCTCACAGTGTATACACTTTTGCGGATCACAGTGTATACACTTGTGCAGATTGACTGGCGGAGAGATCACAGTCTATACACTTCTGCGGATTGACTGATGCTGATGTCACAGTGTATACACTTCTGCGGATTGACTGATGGTGAGATCACAGTCTATACACTTCTGCGGATTGACTGGCGGTGAGATCACAGTGTATACACTTCTGCGGATTGACTGAAGGTGAGATCACAGTCTATACACTTCTGCGGATTGACTGGCGGTGAGATCACAGTGTATACACTTCTGCGGGTTGACTGATGCTGATGTCACAGTGTATACACTTCTGCGGATCGACTGATGGTGAGATCACAGTCTATACACTTCTGCGGATTGACTGATGCTGATGTCACAGTGCATACATTTCTACAGATTGACTGATGGTGACGTCACAGTGTATACACTTCTGCGGATTGACTGATGGTGAGATCACAGTTTATACACTTCTGCGGATTGACTGGCGGTGACGTCACAGTGTATACACTTCTACAGATTGACTGGTGGTGATGTCACAGTGCATACACTTCTGCGGATTGCTGATGCTGCTGTCACAGTGTATACACTTCTGCGGAATGACTGATGGTGACGTCACAGTGTATGTGCTCTTGTGGATTGACTGATGGTGAGATCACAGTGTATACACTCCTGCGGATCGGCAAATGGTGATATCACAGTACATACACGTCTGTGGGTCACAGTGTATACACTTCTGTGGATTGACTGATGGTGACGTCACAGTGTATACCCCTCTGCAGATTGACTGATGGTGACGTCACAGTGTATACACTTCTTTGGATTGACTGATGGTGACGTCACAGTCCTTTCACTGCTGCAGATTGACTGATGTGACATTACAGTGTGTACATTTCTGTGGTTTGACTCATGGTGACATCACATTGTATACATTTCTGCATGTCACACTGTATACACTCCTGCAGATTGACTAATGGTGACGTCACAGTGTATACACTTCTGCAGGTCACACTGTATACACTCCTGCGGATTAACTGATGGTGATGTCACAGTGTGTACACTTCTGCAGGTCACACTGTATACACTCCTGCGGATTAACTGATGGTGATGTCACAGTGTGTACACTTCTGCTGGTCACAGTGTGTACACTTCTGCGGATTGACTAATGGTGACATCACAGTATATACACTTCGGCAGATTGACTGATGGTGATCTCACAGTGTGTACTCTTCTGCGGATTGACTAATGGTGACGTCACAGATATACACTTCGGCAGATTGACTGATGGTGATCTCACAGTGTGTACACTTCTGCGGATTGACTAATTGTGACGTCACATTGTATACACTTCTGTGGATTGACTAATTGTGACTTAACAGTCTATACACTTCTGCGGATTGACTGATGGTGACGTCACAGTGTATACACTTCTACAGATTGACTGGTGGTGATGTCACAGTGTATACACTTCTGCGTATTGACGGATGGTGACGTCACAGTGTATATTTGTTTGTTTGTTTGTTTATTTATTTGGTATTGCGCGCCAAACCCATTAGGTAGCCGGGCGCAGTAGAGGTCAAGACAGCTTAAGCTTGGTTACATAATGAGTAGAAAGAAGCATATAAGATAATATACAGTTAGAAGGATAGGCTGCCATGGTGGTTACAGTGGCATACAGAAGGAAACAAGTTAGGAGACATGCAGCAGAGACAGGAGTGCAATGTACCAAGAAGGTACGCTAACAGTCATTCATTCGTAGCCATTTAATTACATTGATTCTAAATTTAGGATATGGTTGTTCCTTTCTGAGGTTGTGCGGTAGTGCATTCCAGGTTTGTGCTGCAATAACTGGGAAGCTAGATCCTCCAGCAGTAACACGTTTAAATCTAGGCGTTTCCAGGGTAAGGGCATTGGCTGTTCTCATTGGACGTGTGGACGATCTTCTATTTATCCTTTCCGCAAGGTAGGGTGGGGCCATGTTGTTTAAGCATTTGGAGGTAAGGGAGGCTGTTTTTAGAAGTATCCTGTCAGATATTTTTAGCCAGTGAACCTCTCTTCTAGCATCAGAGATGTGTTCTCTCCTAGGGATATTCAGGGCTGCTCTTAGGGCGTTATTTTGCATTCTTTGTATTTTGTTGATGATATTTTTGTTGGCACCTGAGTAGAGAGCGTTCCAGTAGTCTAATCTCGACATTACAAGGGCATTGGCGAGGGTGATGCAACTCAAGGTAGAGAGGAATGGTCTGCAAGCTCGGATAAGCTTACAGGTATAAGCTGTGGAAGATGCGAGTGAGTTGAGTTGTTTCTTAAGCGAGAGAGTGGCATCAAGATCGAAGCCTAGTGTTTTGACCACTGGCATCACCTTGATGAGATTGTTGTCAATATTGAAGTCAGTATAGTTAGGGCTATGTTTTGTTTTGTTAGTTTCAGAGCCTAGGATTAGTATCTCAGTTTTATCGTCATCCAGGCAGAGGCCATGAGATGCCATCTATGCCTGAATGAGGAGGTATACTCTGTATACTAAGGCTGTGTCCTCAAAAAAGTTGCCCAAAAGGGGAATGAGGATCTGGGTATCATCTGCATAATTTGTGTAGGTGATACCCAGTCTGTCCAATGTGTTGAACAAAGGCTTAGTAAAGATGTTATACATAGTGGGTGAGACACAGGATCCTTGGGGTACTCAACAGGAGATTTGAGTTGGGTCAGCAGCCGTTAGTGGGGAAAAGACTTGCATTGTCCAGTTGGCCAGGAAGGATTGGACCCAGGCTATGGCTTCCCCTGAGAAGTGCGCCGCCGACCTAAGATGGTTACATAAGACTGCATGATCCACTAGGTCGAACGCTGCAGAGAGGTCCAGGAGAAGTAGCATAGCTGTTTGTCCTTTGTCCTTCAACTCGTCAATTTGAGTCTTAAGGTCTAGCAGGGCAGTTTCCGTACCGTGGAGTGGGCGGAAGCCAGACTGTCATGATCCTAGTAGGTGATTAGCTTCTAGGTATTCCTGAATTTGAATATAGGCCACTCTGTCAATAATTTTAAGTGGAAAGGGGACAGTGGTAATTGGTCTATAATTGGTAGGGATGGTGGGGTCTAGTGTTTGTTTTTTAAGCAGGGAGAGGACCCAGGATTCTTTGAGGTTTTTAGGTACTGTATTTTTTTAAAGGAAGCATTTATTAGCTTGGAGATAAATGAATATATACTATTCTATACTATATATACTCTTGTGGATTGACTGGTGGTGAGATCACAGTGTATACACTCCTGCGGATCTACAAATGGTGATATCACAGAACATACACTTCTGCGGGTCACAGCGTATGCACTTCTACAGAGCGACTGATGATGTGATCACAGTGTATACACTTCTGTGGGTCACAGTGTATACACTTCTGTGGATTGACTGATGGTGACGTCACAGTGTATACCCTTCTGCAGATTGACTGATGGTGACGTCACAGTGTATACACTTCTTTGGATTGACTGAAGGTGACGTCACATTCCTTACACTTCTGCAGAATGACTGATGTGACATTACAGTGTGTACATTTCTGCGGTTTGACTAATGGTGACATCACAGTGTATACATTTCTGCAGGTCACACTGTATACACTCCTGCAGATTGACTAATGGTGATGTCACAGTGCATACACTTCTGCAAGTCACACTGTATACACTCCTGCAGATCTACTAATGGTGACGTCACAGTGTATACACTTCTGCGGGTCACAGTGTATACACTTCTGCAGATTGACTGATGGTGAGATCACAGTGCATACACTTCTGCGGATTGACTGATGGTGATGTCACAGTGTGTACACTTCTGCGGGTCACAGTGTGTACACTTCTGCGGATTGACTAATGGTGACATCACAGTATATACACTTCGGCGGATTGACTGATGGTGATGTCACAGTGTATACACTTCTGCAGATTGACTAATTGTGACGTCACATTTTATACACTTCTGTGGATTGACTAATTGTGACTTCACAGTGTATACACTTCTGTGGATTGACTGAAGATGAGATCACAGTGTATAAACTTATGCGGATTGACTAATTTTGACTTCACAGTGTATACCATTTTGCAGTTGACTGATGGTGACATCACAGTGTAGACACTTCTGCAGATTGACTCATGGTGAGATCACAGTGTACACCTCTGCGGATTGACTAATTGTGACGTCACAGTGTAGACACTTCTGTGGATTAACTGATGTGAGGTCACAGTGTATACACTCCTGCGGATTGACTGATGGTGAGATCACAGTGTATACATTTCTGCAGATTGACAGATGGTGAGATCACAGTGTATACACTTCTTTAGATTGACTGATGGTGATGTCACAGTGTATACACTTCTGTGGATTGACTAATGGTGATGTCACAGTATATACACATCGGCGGATTGACTGATGGTGACGTCACAGTGTATACACTTCTGTGGATTGACTAATTGTGACATCACAGTGTATACACTTCTGCGGATTGACTGATGGTGATGTCATAGTGTATATACTTCTGTGGATTGACTGATGGTGACTTCACAGTGTATACACTTCTGCGGATTGACTAATTGTGACATCACAGTGTATACACTTCTGCAGATTGACTGATGGTGACGTCACAGTATATATACTTCTGCAGATTGACTCATGGTGAGATCACAGTGTACTCCGCTGCCGATTGACTAATTGTGATGTCACAGTGTATACACTTCTGTGGGTTAACTGATGTGAGATTACAGTGTATACACTCCTGCGGATTGACTGATGGTGAGATCACAGTGTATACATTTCTGCACACTTCTGCGTATTGGCTGATGGTGAGATCACAGTGCATACACTTCTGCAAGTCACAATCTATACACTTCTGCAGATTGACTGATGGTGAGATCACAGTGTATACACTTCTGCGAGTCACAATGTATGCACTTCTGCAGATTGACTCATGGTGAGATCACAGTGTATACACTTCTGCCTATTGGCTGATGGTGAGATCACAGTGTATACACTTCTGCGAGTCACAATGTATACACTTCTTCAGATTGATTGATGTGAGATCACAGTGTATACACTCCTGTGGATTGACTGATGGTGAGATCACAGTGTATACATTTCTGCGTATTGGCTGATGGTGAGATCACAGTGTATACACTTCTGCGAGTCACAATGTATACACTTCTGCGGATTAACTGATGGTGAGATCACAGTGTATATACTTCTGCAGATCACAGTGTATACACTTCTGCGGGTCACATTGTATACACTTCTGCGGAGTGACTGATGGTGAGCTCACAGTGTATTGACTAATGGTGAGCTAACAGTGTATGCACTTCTGCGGGTCACAGTGTATACACGTCTGTGGATTAACTGATGTGAGATCACAGTGTATTCACTCCTGCGGAATGACTGATGGTGAGATCACAGTGTATACACTTCTGCGGGTCACATTATATACACTTCTTCGGATTGACTGATGGTGAGCCCACAGTGTATTGACTAATGGTGAGCTAACAGTGTATGCACTTCTGCGGGTCACAGTGTATACACTTCTGCAGATTGATGGTCACATCACAGTGTATACACTTCTGCGGGTTGACTGATGGTGATGTCACGGTGTATTGACTAATGGTGAGCTCACAGTGTATACACTTTTGCGGATCACAGTATATACACTTGTGCAGATTGACTGGCGGTGAGATCACAGTCTATACACTTCTGCGGATTGACTGATGCTGATGTCACAGTGTATACACTTCTGCGGATTGACTGATGGTGAGATCACAGTCTATACACTTCTGCGGATTGACTGGCGGTGAGATCACAGTGTATACACTTCTGCGGATTGACTGAAGGTGAGATCACAGTCTATACACTTCTGCGGATTGACTGGCGGTGAGATCACAGTGTATACACTTCTGCGGGTTGACTGATGCTGATGTCACAGTGTATACACTTCTGCGGATCGACTGATGGTGAGATCACAGTCTATACACTTCTGCGGATTGACTGATGCTGATGTCACAGTGCATACATTTCTACAGATTGACTGATGGTGACGTCACAGTGTATACACTTCTGCGGATTGACTGATGGAGAGATCACAGTTTAAACACTTCTGCGGATTGACTGGCGGTGACGTCACAGTGTATACACTTCTACAGATTGACTGGTGGTGATGTCACAGTGCATACACTTCTGCGGATTGCTGATGCTGCTGTCACAGTGTATACACCTCTGCGGAATGACTGATGGTGACGTCACAGTGTATGTGCTCTTGTGGATTGACTGATGGTGAGATCACAGTGTATACACTCCTGCGGATCGACAAATGGTGATATCACAGTACATACACGTCTGTGGGTCACAGTGTACACACTTCTGTGGATTGACTGATGGTGACGTCACAGTGTATACCCCTCTGCAGATTGACTGATGGTGACGTCACAGTGTATACACTTCTTTGGATTGACTGATGGTGACGTCACAGTCCTTTCACTGCTGCAGATTGACTGATGTGACATTACAGTGTGTACATTTCTGTGGTTTGACTCATGGTGACATCACATTGTATACATTTCTGCATGTCACACTGTATACACTCCTGCAGATTGACTAATGGTGACGTCACAGTGTATACACTTCTGCAGGTCACACTGTATACACTCCTGCGGATTAACTGATGGTGATGTCACAGTGTGTACACTTCTGCAGGTCACACTGTATACACTCCTGCGGATTAACTGATGGTGATGTCACAGTGTGTACACTTCTGCTGGTCACAGTGTGTACACTTCTGCGGATTGACTAATGGTGACATCACAGTATATACACTTCGGCAGATTGACTGATGGTGATCTCACAGTGTGTACTCTTCTGCGGATTGACTAATGGTGACGTCACAGATATACACTTCGGCAGATTGACTGAAGGTGAGATCACAGTGTATAAACTTCTGCGGATTGACTAATGGTGACATCACAGTATATACACTTCGGCAGATTGACTGATGGTGATCTCACAGTGTGTACTCTTCTGCGGATTGACTAATGGTGACGTCACAGATATACACTTCGGCAGATTGACTGAAGGTGAGATCACAGTGTATACACTCCTGCGGATCGACAAATGGTGATATCACAGTACATACACTTCTGCAGGTCACAGCGTATGCACTTCTACGGAGTGACTGATGATGTGATCACAGTGTATACACTTCTGTGGGTCACAGTGTATACACTTCTGTGGATTGACTGATGGTGATGTCACAGTGTATACCCTTCTGCAGATTGACTGATGGTGATGTCACAGTGTATACACTTCTGCAGATTGACTGAAGGTGAGATCACAGTGTATAAACTTCTGCGGATTGACTAATTTTGACATCACAGTGTATACAATTTTGCAGTTGACTGATGGTGACATCACAGTGTATACACTTCTGCAGATTGACTCATGGTGAGATCACGGTGTACACCTCTGCGGATTGACTAATTGTGACGTCACAGTGTAGACACTTCTGTGGATTAACTGATGTGAGATCACAGTGTATACACTCCTGCGGATTGACTGATGGTGAGATCACAGTGTATACATTTCTGCAGATTGACTGATGGTGAGATCACAGTGTATACACTTCTTTAGATTGACTGATGGTGATGTCACAGTGTATACACTTCTGTGGATTGACTAATGGTGATGTCACAGTATATACACATCGGCGGATTGACTGATGGTGACGTCACAGTGTATACACTTCTGTGGATTGACTAATTGTGACATCACAGTGTATACACTTCTGCGGATTGACTGATGGTGATGTCATAGTGTATATACTTCTGTGGATTGACTGATGGTGACTTCACAGTGTATACACTTCTGCGGATTGACTAATTGTGACATCACAGTGTATACACTTCTGCAGATTGACTGATGGTGACGTCACAGTATATATACTTCTGCAGATTGATTCATGGTGAGATCACAGTGTACTCCGCTGCCGATTGACTAATTGTGATGTCACAGTGTATACACTTCTGTGGGTTAACTGATGTGAGATTACAGTGTATACACTCCTGCGGATTGACTGATGGTGAGATCGCAGTGTATACATTTCTGCACACTTCTGCGTATTGGCTGATGATGAGATCACAGTGCATACACTTCTGCAAGTCACAATCTATACACTTCTGCAGATTGACTGATGGTGAGATCACAGTGTATACACTTCTGCGAGTCACAATGTATGCACTTCTGCAGATTGACTCATGGTGAGATCACAGTGTATACACTTCTGCCTATTGGCTGATGGTGAGATCACAGTGTATACACTTCTGCGAGTCACAATGTATACACTTCTTCAGATTGATTGATGTGAGATCACAGTGTATACACTCCTGCGGATTGACTGATGGTGAGATCACAGTGTATACATTTCTGCGTATTGGCTGATGGTGAGATCACAGTGTATACACTTCTGCGAGTCACAATGTATACACTTCTGCGGATTGACTGATGGTGAGATCACAGTGTATACACTTCTGCAGATCACAGTGTATACACTTCTGCGGGTCACATTGTATACACTTCTGCGGAGTGACTGATGGTGAGCTCACAGTGTATTGACTAATGGTGAGCTAACAGTGTATGCACTTCTGCGGGTCACAGTGTATACACTTCTGTAGATTAACTGATGTGAGATCACAGTGTATTCACTCCTGCGGATTGACTGATGGTGAGATCACAGTGTATACACTTCTGCGGGTCACATTATATACACTTCTTCGGATTGACTGATGGTGAGCCCACAGTGTATTGACTAATGGTGAGCTAACAGTGTATGCACTTCTGCGGGTCACAGTGTATACACTTCTGCATATTGATGGTCACATCACAGTGTATACACTTCTGCGGGTTGACTGATGGTGATGTCACGGTGTATTGACTAATGGTGAGCTCACAGTGTATACACTTTTGCGGATCACAGTGTATACACTTGTGCAGATTGACTGGCGGTGAGATCACAGTCTATACACTTCTGCGGAGTGACTGGCGTTGAGATCACAGTGTATACACTTCTGCGGATTGACTGGCGGTGAGATCACAGTGTATACACTTCTGCGGATTGACTGATGCTGATGTCACAGTGTATACACTTCTGCGGATTGACTGATGGTGAGATCACAGTCTATACACTTCTGCGGATTGACTGGCGGTGAGATCACAGTGTATACACTTCTGCTGATTGACTGATGGTGAGATCACAGTGTATACACTTCTGCAGATCACAGTGTATACACTTCTGCGGGTCACATTGTATACACTTCTGCGGAGTGACTGATGGTGTGCTCACAGTGTATTGACTAATGGTGAGCTAACAGTGTATGCACTTCTGCGGGTCACAGTGTATACACGTCTGTGGATTAACTGATGTGAGATCACAGTGTATTCACTCCTGCGGCATGACTGATGGTGAGATCACAGTGTATACACTTCCTCGGGTCACATTATATACACTTCTTCGGATTGACTGATGGTGAGCCCACAGTGTATTGACTAATGGTGAGCTAACAGTGTATGCACTTCTGCGGGTCACAGTGTATACACTTCTGCAGATTGATGGTCACATCACAGTGTATACACTTCTGCGGGTTGACTGATGGTGATGTCACGGTGTATTGACTAATGGTGAGCTCACAGTGTATACACTTTTGCGGATCACAGTGTATACACTTGTGCAGATTGACTGGCGGTGAGATCACAGTCTATACACTTCTGCGGATTGACTGATGCTGATGTCACAGTGTATACACTTCTGCGGATTGACTGATGGTGAGATCACAGTCTATACACTTCTGCGGATTGACTGGCGGTGAGATCACAGTGTATACACTTCTGCGGATTGACTGAAGGTGAGATCACAGTCTATACACTTCTGCGGATTGACTGGCGGTGAGATCACAGTGTATACACTTCTGCGGGTTGACTGATGCTGATGTCACAGTGTATACACTTCTGCGGATCGACTGATGGTGAGATCACAGTCTATACACTTCTGCGGATTGACTGATGCTGATGTCACAGTGCATACATTTCTACAGATTGACTGATGGTGACGTCACAGTGTATACACTTCTGCGGATTGACTGATGGTGAGATCACAGTTTATACACTTCTGCGGATTGACTGGCGGTGACGTCACAGTGTATACACTTCTACAGATTGACTGGTGGTGATGTCACAGTGCATACACTTCTGCGGATTGCTGATGCTGCTGTCACAGTGTATACACTTCTGCGGAATGACTGATGGTGACGTCACAGTGTATGTGCTCTTGTGGATTGACTGATGGTGAGATCACAGTGTATACACTCCTGCGGATCGGCAAATGGTGATATCACAGTACATACACGTCTGTGGGTCACAGTGTATACACTTCTGTGGATTGACTGATGGTGACGTCACAGTGTATACCCCTCTGCAGATTGACTGATGGTGACGTCACAGTGTATACACTTCTTTGGATTGACTGATGGTGACGTCACAGTCCTTTCACTGCTGCAGATTGACTGATGTGACATTACAGTGTGTACATTTCTGTGGTTTGACTCATGGTGACATCACATTGTATACATTTCTGCATGTCACACTGTATACACTCCTGCAGATTGACTAATGGTGACGTCACAGTGTATACACTTCTGCAGGTCACACTGTATACACTCCTGCGGATTAACTGATGGTGATGTCACAGTGTGTACACTTCTGCAGGTCACACTGTATACACTCCTGCGGATTAACTGATGGTGATGTCACAGTGTGTACACTTCTGCTGGTCACAGTGTGTACACTTCTGCGGATTGACTAATGGTGACATCACAGTATATACACTTCGGCAGATTGACTGATGGTGATCTCACAGTGTGTACTCTTCTGCGGATTGACTAATGGTGACGTCACAGATATACACTTCGGCAGATTGACTGATGGTGATCTCACAGTGTGTACACTTCTGCGGATTGACTAATTGTGACGTCACATTGTATACACTTCTGTGGATTGACTAATTGTGACTTAACAGTCTATACACTTCTGCGGATTGACTGATGGTGACGTCACAGTGTATACACTTCTACAGATTGACTGGTGGTGATGTCACAGTGTATACACTTCTGCGTATTGACGGATGGTGACGTCACAGTGTATATTTGTTTGTTTGTTTGTTTATTTATTTGGTATTGCGCGCCAAACCCATTAGGTAGCCGGGCGCAGTAGAGGTCAAGACAGCTTAAGCTTGGTTACATAATGAGTAGAAAGAAGCATATAAGATAATATACAGTTAGAAGGATAGGCTGCCATGGTGGTTACAGTGGCATACAGAAGGAAACAAGTTAGGAGACATGCAGCAGAGACAGGAGTGCAATGTACCAAGAAGGTACGCTAACAGTCATTCATTCGTAGCCATTTAATTACATTGATTCTAAATTTAGGATATGGTTGTTCCTTTCTGAGGTTGTGCGGTAGTGCATTCCAGGTTTGTGCTGCAATAACTGGGAAGCTAGATCCTCCAGCAGTAACACGTTTAAATCTAGGCGTTTCCAGGGTAAGGGCATTGGCTGTTCTCGTTGGACGTGTGGACGATCTTCTATTTATCCTTTCCGCAAGGTAGGGTGGGGCCATGTTGTTTAAGCATTTGGAGGTAAGGGAGGCTGTTTTTAGAAGTATCCTGTCAGATATTTTTAGCCAGTGAACCTCTCTTCTAGCATCAGAGATGTGTTCTCTCCTAGGGATATTCAGGGCTGCTCTTAGGGCGTTATTTTGCATTCTTTGTATTTTGTTGATGATATTTTTGTTGGCACCTGAGTAGAGAGCGTTCCAGTAGTCTAATCTCGACATTACAAGGGCATTGGCGAGGGTGATGCAACTCAAGGTAGAGAGGAATGGTCTGCAAGCTCGGATAAGCTTACAGGTATAAGCTGTGGAAGATGCGAGTGAGTTGAGTTGTTTCTTAAGCGAGAGAGTGGCATCAAGATCGAAGCCTAGTGTTTTGACCACTGGCATCACCTTGATGAGATTGTTGTCAATATTGAAGGCAGTATAGTTAGGGCTATGTTTTGTTTTGTTAGTTTCAGAGCCTAGGATTAGTATCTCAGTTTTATCGTCATCCAGGCAGAGGCCATGAGATGCCATCTATGCCTGAATGAGGAGGTATACTCTGTATACTAAGGCTGTGTCCTCAAAAAAGTTGCCCAAAAGGGGAATGAGGATCTGGGTATCATCTGCATAATTTGTGTAGGTGATACCCAGTCTGTCCAATTTGTTGAACAAAGGCTTAGTAAAGATGTTATACATAGTGGGTGAGACACAGGATCCTTGGGGTACTCAACAGGAGATTTGAGCTGGGTCAGCAGCCGTTAGTGGGGAAAAGACTTGCATTGTCCAGTTGGCCAGGAAGGATTGGACCCAGGCTATGGCTTCCCCTGAGAAGTGCGCCGCCGACCTAAGATGGTTACATAAGACTGCATGATCCACTAGGTCGAACGCTGCAGAGAGGTCCAGGAGAAGTAGCATAGCTGTTTGTCCCTTGTCCTTCAACTCGTCAATTTGAGTCTTAAGGTCTAGCAGGGCAGTTTCCGTACCGTGGAGTGGGCGGAAGCCAGACTGTCGTGATCCTAGTAGGTGATTAGCTTCTAGGTATTCCTGAATTTGAATATAGGCCACTCTGTCAATAATTTTAAGTGGAAAGGGGACAGTGGTAATTGGTCTATAATTGGTAGGGATGGTGGGGTCTAGTGTTTGTTTTTTAAGCAGGGGGAGGACCCAGGATTCTTTGAGGTTGTTAGGTACTGTATTTTTTTTAAATGAAGCATTTATTAGCTTGGAGATAAATGAATATGTACTATTCTATACTATATATACTCTTGTGGATTGACTGGTGGTGAGATCACAGTGTATACACTCCTGCGGATCGACAAATGGTGATATCACAGTACATACACTTCTGCAGGTCACAGCGTATGCACTTCTACGGAGTGAGTGATGATGTGATCACAGTGTATACACTTCTGTGGGTCACAGTGTATACACTCCTGTGGATTGACTGATGGTGACGTCACAGTGTATACCCTTCTGCAGATTGACTGATGGTGATGTCACAGTGTATACACTTCTGCAGATTGACTGAAGGTGAGATCACAGTGTATAAACTTCTGCGGATTGACTAATTTTGACATCACAGTGTATACAATTTTGCAGTTGACTGATGGTGACATCACAGTGTATACACTTCTGCAGATTGACTCATGGTGAGATCACGGTGTACACCTCTGCGGATTGACTAATTGTGACGTCACAGTGTAGACACTTCTGTGGATTAACTGATGTGAGATCACAGTGTATACACTCCTGGGGATTGACTGATGGTGAGATCACAGTGTATACATTTCTGCAGATTGACTGATGGTGAGATCACAGTGTATACACTTCTTTAGATTGACTGATGGTGATGTCACAGTGTATACACTTCTGTGGATTGACTAATGGTGATGTCACAGTATATACACATCGGCGGATTGACTGATGGTGACGTCACAGTGTATACACTTCTGTGGATTGACTAATTGTGACATCACAGTGTATACACTTCTGCGGATAGACTGATGGTGATGTCATAGTGTATATACTTCTGTGGATTGACTGATGTTGACTTCACAGTGTATACACTTCTGCGGATTGACTAATTGTGACATCACAGTGTATACACTTCTGCAGATTGACTGATGGTGACGTCACAGTATATATACTTCTGCAGATTGACTCATGGTGAGATCACAGTGTACTTCGCTGCCGATTGACTAATTGTGATGTCACAGTGTATACACTTCTGTGGGTTAACTGATGTGAGATTACAGTGTATACACTCCTGCGGATTGACTGATGGTGAGATCACAGTGTATACATTTCTGCACACTTCTGCGTATTGGCTGATGATGAGATCACAGTGCATACACTTCTGCAAGTCACAATCTATACACTTCTGCAGATTGACTGATGGTGAGATCACAGTGTATACACTTCTGCGAGTCACAATGTATGCACTTCTGCAGATTGACTCATGGTGAGATCACAGTGTATACACTTCTGCCTATTGGCTGATGGTGAGATCACAGTGTATACACTTCTGCGAGTCACAATGTATACACTTCTTCAGATTGATTGATGTGAGATCACAGTGTATACACTCCTGCGGATTGACTGATGGTGAGATCACAGTGTATACATTTCTGCGTATTGGCTGATGGTGAGATCACAGTGTATACACTTCTGCGAGTCACAATGTATACACTTCTGCGGATTGACTGATGGTGAGATCACAGTGTATACACTTCTGCAGATCACAGTGTATACACTTCTGCGGGTCACATTGTATACACTTCTGCGGGGTGACTGATGGTGAGCTCACAGTGTATTGACTAATGGTGAGCTAACAGTGTATGCACTTCTGCGGGTCACAGTGTATACACTTCTGTGGATTAACTGATGTGAGATCACAGTGTATTCACTCCTGCGGATAGACTGATGGTGAGATCACAGTGTATACACTTCTGCGGGTCACATTATATACACTTCTTCGGATTGACTGATGGTGAGCCCACAGTGTATTGACTAATGGTGAGCTAACAGTGTATGCACTTCTGCGGGTCACAGTGTATACACTTCTGCAGATTGATGGTCACATCACAGTGTATACACTTCTGCGGGTTGACTGATGGTGATGTCACGGTGTATTGACTAATGGTGAGCTCACAGTGTATACACTTTTGCGGATCACAGTGTATACACTTGTGCAGATTGACTGGCGGTGAGATCACAGTCTATACACTTCTGCGGAGTGACTGGCGGTGAGATCACAGTGTATACACTTCTGCGGATTGACTGGCGGTGAGATCACAGTGTATACACTTCTGCGGATTGACTGATGCTGATGTCACAGTGTATACACTTCTGCGGATTGACTGATGGTGAGATCACAGTCTATACACTTCTGCGGATTGACTGGCGGTGAGATCACAGTGTATACACTTCTGCGGATTGACTGATGGTGAGATCACAGTCTATACACTTCTGCGGATTGACTGGCGGTGAGATCACAGTGTATACACTTCTGCGGGTTGACTGATGCTGATGTCAAGGTGTATACACTTCTGCGGATCGACTGATGGTGAGATCACAGTCTATACACTTCTGCGGATTGATTGATGCTGATGTCACAGTGCATACATTTCTACAGATTGACTGATGGTGACGTCACAGTGTATACACTTCTGCGGATTGACTGATGGTGAGATCACAGTTTATACACTTCTGCGGATTGACTGGCGGTGACGTCACAGTGTATACACTTCTACAGATTGACTGGTGGTGATGTCACAGTGCATACACTTCTGCGGATTGCTGATGCTGCTGTCACAGTGTAAACACTTCTGCGGAATGACTGATGGTGACGTCACAGTGTATGTACTCTTGTGGATTGACTGATGGTAAGATCACAGTGTATACACTCCTGCGGATCGACAAATGGTGATATCACAGTACATACACTTCTGCGGGTCACAGTGTATGCACTTCTGCGGCGTGACTGATGATGTGATCACAGTGTATACACGTCTGTGGGTCACAGTGTATACACTTCTGTGGATTGACTGATGGTGACGTCACAGTGTATACCCCTCTGCAGATTGACTGATGGTGACGTCACAGTGTATACACTTCTTTGGATTGACTGATGGTGACGTCACAGTCCTTACACTGCTGCAGATTGACTGATGTGACATTACAGTGTGTACATTTCTGTGGTTTGACTCATGGTGACATCACATTGTATACATTTCTGCAGGTCACACTGTATACACTCCTGCAGATTGACTAATGGTGATGTCACAGTGTATACACTTCTGCAGGTCACACTGTATACACTCCTGCGGATTAACTGATGGTGATGTCACAGTGTGTACACTTCTGCTGGTCACAGTGTGTACACTTCTGCGGATTGACTAATGGTGACGTCACAGTATATACACTTCGGCAGATTGACTGATGGTGATCTCACAGTGTGTACTCTTCTGCGGATTGACTAATGGTGACGTCACAGATATACACTTCGGCGGATTGACTGATGGTGATCTCACAGTGTGTACACTTCTGCGGATTGACTAATTGTGACGTCACATTGTATACACTTCTGTGGATTGACTAATTGTGACTTCACAGTCTATACACTTCTGCGGATTGACTGATGGTGACGTCACAGTGTATACACTTCTACAGATTGACTGGTGGTGATGTCACAGTGTATACACTTTGGATTGACGTCACAGTGTATATTTGTTTGTTTGTTTGTTTATTTATTTGGTACTGCGCGCCAAACCCATTAGGTAGCCGGGCGCAGTAGAGGTCAAGACAGCTTAAGCTTGGTTACATAATGAGTAGAAAGAAGCATATAATATAATATACAGTTAGATGGATAGGCTGCCAGGGTGGTTACAGTGGCATACAGAAGGAAACAAGTTAGGAGACATGCAGCAGAGACAGGAGTGCAGTGTACCAAGAAGGTACGCTAACAGTCATTCATTCGTAGCCATTTAATTACATTGATTCTAAATTTAGGATATGGTTGTTCCTTTCTGAGGTTGTGCGGTAGTGCATTCCAGGTTTGTGCTGCAATAACTGGGAAGCTAGATCCTCCAGCAGTAACACGTTTAAATCTAGGCGTTTCCAGGGTAAGGGCATTGGCTGTTCTCGTTGGACGTGTGGACGATCTTCTATTTATCCTTTCCGCAAGGTAGGGTGGGGCCATGTTGTTTAAGCATTTGGAGGTAAGGGAGGCTGTTTTTAGAAGTATCCTGTCAGATATTTTTAGCCAGTGAACCTCTCTTCTAGCATCAGAGATGTGTTCTCTCCTAGGGATATTCAGGGCTGCTCTTAGGGCGTTATTTTGCATTCTTTGTATTTTGTCGATTATATTTTTGTTGGCACCTGAGTAGAGAGCGTTCCAGTAGTCTAATCTCGACATTACAAGGGCATTGGCGAGGGTGATGCAACTCAAGGTAGAGAGGAATGGTCTGCAAGCTCGGATAAGCTTACAGGTATAAGCTGTGGAAGATGCGAGTGAGTTGACTTGTTTCTTAAGCGAGAGAGTGGCATCAAGATCGAAGCCTAGTGTTTTGACCACTGGCATCACCTTGATGAGATTGTTGTCAATATTGAAGGCAGTATAGTTAGGGCTATGTTTTTTTTGTTAGTTTCAGAGCCTAGGATTAGTATCTCAGTTTTATCGTCATCCAGGCAGAGGCCATGAGATGCCATCTATGCCTGAATGAGGAGGTATACTCTGTATACTAAGGCTGCGTCCTCAAAAAAGTTGCCCAAAAGGGGAATGAGGATCTGGGTATCATCTGCATAATTTGTGTAGGTGATACCCAGTCTGTCCAATTTGTTGAACAAAGGCTTAGTAAAGATGTTATACATAGTGGGTGAGACACAGGATCCTTGGGGTACTCAACAGGAGATTTGAGCTGGGTCAGCAGCCGTTAGTGGGGAAAAGACTTGCATTGTCCAGTTGGCCAGGAAGGATTGAACCCAGGCTATGGCTTCCCCTGAGAAGTGCGCCGCCGACCTAAGATGGTTACATAAGACTGCATGATCCACTAGGTCGAACGCTGCAGAGAGGTCCAGGAGAAGTAGCATAGATGTTTGTCCTTTGTCCTTCAACTCGTCAATTTGAGTCTTAAGGTCTAGCAGGGCAGTTTCCGTACCGTGGAGTTTGCGGAAGCCAGGCTGTCATGATCCTAGTAGGTGATTAGCTTCTAGGTATTCCTGAATTTGAATATAGGCCACTCTGTCAATAATTTTAAGTGGAAAGGGGACAGTGGTAATTGGTCTATAATTGGTAGGGATGCTGGGGTCTAGTGTTTGTTTTTTAAGCAGGGGGAGGACCCAGTATTCTTTGAGGTTGTTAGGTACTGTATTTTTTTAAAGGAAGCACTTATTAGCTTGGAGATAAATGAATATATACTATTCTATACTATATATACTCTTGTGGATTGACTGGTGGTGAGATCACAGTGTATACACTCCTGCGGATCTACAAATGGTGATATCACAGTACATACACTTCTGCGGGTCACAGCGTATGCACTTCTACGGAGTGACTGATGATGTGATCACAGTGTATACACTTCTGTGGGTCACAGTGTATACACTTCTGTGGATTGACTGATGGTGACGTCACATGTATACCCTTCTGCAGATTGACTGATGGTGACGTCACAGTGTATACACTTCTTTGGATTGACTGAAGGTGACGTCACATTCCTTACACTGCTGCAGATTGACTGATGTGACATTACAGTGTGTATATTTCTGCGGTTTGACTAATGGTGACATCACAGTGTATACATTTCTGCAGGTCACACTGTATACACTCCTGCAGATTGACTAATGGTGACGTCACAGTGTATACACTTCTGCAAGTCACACTGTATACACTCCTGCAGATCTACTAATGGTGACGTCACAGTGTATACACTTCTTCGGGTCACAGTGTATACACTTCTGCAGATTGACTGATGGTGAGATCACAGTGCATACACTTCTGCGGATTGACTGATGGTGATGTCACAGTGTGTACACTTCTGCGGGTCACAGTGTGTACACTTCTGCGGATTGACTAATGGTGACATCACAGTATATACACTTCGGCGGATTGACTGATGGTGATGTCACAGTGTATACACTTCTGCAGATTGACTAATTGTGACGTCACATTTTATACACTTCTGTGGATTGACTAATTGTGACTTCACAGTGTATACACTTCTGTGGATTGACTGATGGTGATGTCATAGTGTATACACTTCTGCAGATTGACTGATGGTGATGTCACAGTGTATACACTTCTGCAGATTGACTGAAGGTGAGATCACAGTGTATAAACTTCTGCGGATTGACTAATTTTGACATCACAGTGTATACAATTTTGCAGTTGACTGATGGTGACATCACAGTGTATACACTTCTGCAGATTGACTCATGGTGAGATCACGGTGTACACCTCTGCGGATTGACTAATTGTGACGTCACAGTGTAGACACTTCTGTGGATTAACTGATGTGAGATCACAGTGTATACACTCCTGAAGATTGACTGATGGTGAGATCACAGTGTATACATTTCTGCAGATTGACTGATGGTGAGATCACAGTGTATACACTTCTTTAGATTGACTGATGGTGATGTCACAGTGTATACACTTCTGTGGATTGACTAATGGTGATGTCACAGTATATACACATCGGCGGATTGACTGATGGTGACGTCACAGTGTATACACTTCTGTGGATTGACTAATTGTGACATCACAGTGTATACACTTCTGCGGATTGACTGATGGTGATGTCATAGTGTATATACTTCTGTGGATTGACTGATGGTGACTTCACAGTGTATACACTTCTGCGGATTGACTAATTGTGATTTCACAGAGTATACACTTCTGCAGATTGACTGATGGTGACGTCACAGTATATATACTTCTGCAGATTGACTAATGGTGAGATCACAGTGTACTCCGCTGCCGATTGACTAATTGTGATGTCACAGTGTATACACTTCTGTGGGTTAACTGATGTGAGATTACAGTGTATACACTCCTGCGGATTGACTGATGGTGAGATCACAGTGTATACATTTCTGCACACTTCTGCGTATTGGCTGATGATGAGATCACAGTGCATACACTTCTGCAAGTCACAATCTATACACTTCTGCAGATTGACTGATGGTGAGATCACAGTGTATACACTTCTGCGAGTCACAATGTATGCACTTCTGCAGATTGACTCATGGTGAGATCACAGTGTATACACACCTGCGGATTGACTGATGGTGAGATCACAGTGTATACATTTCTGCGTATTGGCTGATGGTGAGATCACAGTGTATACACTTCTGCGAGTCACAATGTATACACTTCTGCGGATTGACTGATGGTGAGATCACAGTGTATACACTTCTGCAGATCACAGTGTATACACTTCTGCGGGTCACATTGTATACACTTCTGCGGAGTGACTGATGGTGAGCTCACAGTGTATTGACTAATGGTGAGCTAACAGTGTATGCACTTCTGCGGGTCACAGTGTATACACTTCTGTGGATTAACTGATGTGAGATCACAGTGTATTCACTCCTGCGGATTGACTGATGGTGAGATCACAGTGTATACACTTCTGCGGGTCACATTATATACACTTCTTCGGATTGACTGATGGTGAGCCCACAGTGTATTGACTAATGGTGAGCTAACAGTGTATGCACTTCTGCAGATTGATGGTCACATCACAGTGTATACACTTCTGCGGGTTGACTGATGGTGATGTCACGGTGTATTGACTAATGGTGAGCTCACAGTGTATACACTTTTGCGGATCACAGTGTATACACTTGTGCAGATTGACTGGCGGTGAGATCACAGTCTATACACTTCTGCGGAGTGACTGGCGGTGAGATCACAGTGTATACACTTCTGCGGATTGACTGGCGGTGAGATCACAGTGTATACACTTCTGCGGATTGACTGATGCTGATGTCACAGTGTATACACTTCTGCGGATTGACTGATGGTGAGATCACAGTCTATACACTTCTGCGGATTGACTGGCGGTGAGATCACAGTGTATACACTTCTGCGGATTGACTGATGGTGAGATCACAGTCTATACACTTCTGCGGATTGACTGGCGGTGAGATCACAGTGTATACACTTCTGCGGGTTGACTGATGCTGATGTCACAGTGTATACACTTCTGCGGATCGACTGATGGTGAGATCACAGTCTATACACTTCTGCGGATTGATTGATGCTGATGTCACAGTGCATACATTTCTACAGATTGACTGATGGTGACGTCACAGTGTATACACTTCTGCGGATTGACTGATGGTGAGATCACAGTTTATACACTTCTGTGGATTGACTGGCGGTGACGTCACAGTGTATACACTTCTACAGATTGACTGGTGGTGATGTCACAGTGCATACACTTCTGCGGATTGCTGATGCTGCTGTCACAGTGTAAACACTTCTGCGGAATGACTGATGGTGACGTCACAGTGTATGTACTCTTGTGGATTGACTGATGGTGAGATCACAGTGTATACACTCCTGCGGATCGACAAATGGTGATATCACAGTACATACACTTCTGCGGGTCACAGTGTATGCACTTCTGCGGAGTGACTGATGATGTGATCACAGTGTATACACGTCTGTGGGTCACAGTGTATACACTTCTGTGGATTGACTGATGGTGACGTCACAGTGTATACCCCTATGCAGATTGACTGATGGTGACGTCACAGTGTATACACTTCTTTGGATTGACTGATGGTGACGTCACAGTCCTTACACTGCTGCAGATTGACTGATGTGACATTACAGTGTGTACATTTCTGTGGTTTGACTCATGGTGACATCACATTGTATACATTTCTGCAGGTCACACTGTATACACTCCTGCAGATTGACTAATGGTGATGTCACAGTGTATACACTTCTGCAGGTCACACTGTATACACTCCTGCGGATTAACTGATGGTGATGTCACAGTGTGTACACTTCTGCTGGTCACAGTGTGTACACTTCTGCGGATTGACTAATGGTGACGTCACAGCATATACACTTCGGCAGATTGACTGATGGTGATCTCACAGTGTGTACTCTTCTGCGGATTGACTAATGGTGACGTCACAGATATACACTTCGGCGGATTGACTGATGGTGATCTCACAGTGTGTACACTTCTGCGGATTGACTAATTGTGACGTCACATTGTATACACTTCTGTGGATTGACTAATTGTGACTTCACAGTCTATACACTTCTGCGGATTGACTGATGGTGACGTCACAGTGTATACACTTCTACAGATTGACTGGTGGTGATGTCACAGTGTATACACTTTGGATTGACGTCACAGTGTATATTTGTTTGTTTGTTTGTTTATTTATTTGGTACTGCGCGCCAAACCCATTAGGTAGCCGGGCGCAGTAGAGGTCAAGACAGCTTAAGCTTGGTTACATAATGAGTAGAAAGAAGCATATAATATAATATACAGTTAGAAAGATAGGCTGCCAGGGTGGTTACAGTGGCATACAGAAGGAAACAAGTTAGGAGACATGCAGCAGAGACAGGAGTGCAATGTACCAAGAAGGTACGCTAACAGTCATTCATTCGTAGCCATTTAATTACATTGATTCTAAATTTAGGATATGGTTGTTCCTTTCTGAGGTTGTGCGGTAGTGCATTCCAGGTTTGTGCTGCAATAACTGGGAAGCTAGATCCTCCAGCAGTAACACGTTTAAATCTAGGCGTTTCCAGGGTAAGGGCATTGGCTGTTCTCGTTGGACGTGTGGACGATCTTCTATTTATCCTTTCCGCAAGGTAGGGTGGGGCCATGTTGTTTAAGCATTTGGAGGTAAGGGAGGCTGTTTTTAGAAGTATCCTGTCAGATATTTTTAGCCAGTGAACCTCTCTTCTAGCATCAGAGATGTGTTCTCTCCTAGGGATATTCAGGGCTGCTCTTAGGGCGTTATTTTGCATTCTTTGTATTTTGTCGATGATATTTTTGTTGGCACCTGAGTAGAGAGCGTTCCAGTAGTCTAATCTCGACATTACAAGGGCATTGGCGAGGGTGATGCAACTCAAGGTAGAGAGGAATGGTCTGCAAGCTCGGATAAGCTTACAGGTATAAGCTGTGGAAGATGCGAGTGAGTTGACTTGTTTCTTAAGCGAGAGAGTGGCATCAAGATCGAAGCCTAGTGTTTTGACCACTGGCATCACCTTGATGAGATTGTTGTCAATATTGAAGGCAGTATAGTTAGGGCTATGTTTTTTTTGTTAGTTTCAGAGCCTAGGATTAGTATCTCAGTTTTATCGTCATCTAGGCAGAGGCCATGAGATGCCATCTATGCCTGAATGAGGAGGTATACTCTGTTTACTAAGGCTGTGTCCTCAAAAAAGTTGCCCAAAAGGGGAATGAGGATCTGGGTATCATCTGCATAATTTGTGTAGGTGATACCCAGTCTGTCCAATTTGTTGAACAAAGGCTTAGTAAAGATGTTATACATAGTGGGTGAGACACAGGATCCTTGGGGTACTCAACAGGAGATTTGAGTTGGGTCAGCAGCCGTTAGTGGGGAAAAGACTTGCATTGTCCAGTTGGCCAGGAAGGATTGGACCCAGGCTATGGCTTCCCCTGAGAAGTGCGCCGCCGACCTAAGATGGTTACATAAGACTGCATGATCCACTAGGTCGAACGCTGCAGAGAGGTCCAGGAGAAGTAGCATAGCTGTTTGTCCTTTGTCCTTCAACTCGTCAATTTGAGTCTTAAGGTCTAGCAGGGCAGTTTCCGTACCGTGGAGTGGGCGGAAGCCAGACTGTCATGATCCTAGTAGGTGATTAGCTTCTAGGTATTCCTGAATTTTAATATAGGCCACTCTGTCAATAATTTTAAGTGGAAAGGGGACAGTGGTAATTGGTCTATAATTGGTAGGGATGGTGGGGTCTAGTGTTTGTTTTTTAAGCAGGGGGAGGACCCAGGATTCTTTGAGGTTGTTAGGTACTGTATTTTTTTAAAGGAAGCATTTATTAGCTTGGAGATAAATGAATATATACTATTCTATACTATATATACTCTTGTGGATTGACTGGTGGTGAGATCACAGTGTATACACTCCTGCGGATCTACAAATGGTGATATCACAGTACATACACTTCTGCGGGTCACAGCGTATGCACTTCTACGGAGTGACTGATGATGTGATCACAGTGTATACACTTCTGTGGGTCACAGTGTATACACTTCTGTGGATTGACTGATGGTGACGTCACAGTGTATACCCTTCTGCAGATTGACTGATGGTGACGTCACAGTGTATACACTTCTTTGGATTGACTGAAGGTGACGTCACATTCCTTACACTGCTGCAGAATGACTGATGTGACATTACAGTGTGTACATTTCTGCGGTTTGACTAATGGTGACATCACAGTGTATACATTTCTGCAGGTCACACTGTATACACTCCTGCAGATTGACTAATGGTGATGTCACAGTGCATACACTTCTGCAAGTCACACTGTATACACTCCTGCAGATCTACTAATGGTGACGTCACAGTGTATACACTTCTGCGGGTCACAGTGTATACACTTCTGCAGATTGACTGATGGTGAGATCACAGTGCAACTTAACAAGGGGGGTCCTGGGAGTCCCTCTGCCAGACATTAGTCCTGGTTGCGAGAGACTTACCCAGAGTCTTTAGCTCACTATCTTTCACAGAGAAGAAATATCCCAAACATATCAGTCTTTGTCCTGCCCTGGGGTAGTCCAGTACCGAAATGCTAGGCAATTCTCCTCTGAACAAGAGTACCAACAGAAACCCCAGACACGTGTTTCGGTCTGGTTGGACCTCATCAGTAGGGTGGATCTGTGCCTCTCTAAGAATAGTGAGCAAGGGGTCCACGTCTGGATTCCCCTAGTAACTGAGGGTGAGACCCAAAGTTACTTGCATATGCAACTTAACAAGGGGGGTCCTGGGAGTCCCTCTGCCAGACATTAGTCCTGGTTGCGAGAGACTTACCCAGAGTCTTTAGCTCACTATCTTTCACAGAGAAGAAATATCCCAAACATATCAGTCTTTGTCCTGCCCTGGGGTAGTCCAGTACCGAAATGCTAGGCAATTCTCCTCTGAACAAGAGTACCAACAGAAACCCCAGACACGTGTTTCGGTCTGGTTGGACCTCATCAGTAGGGTGGATCTGTGCCTCTCTAAGAATAGTGAGCAAGGGGTCCACGTCTGGATTCCCCTAGTAACTGAGGGTGAGACCCAAAGTTACTTGCATATGCAACTTAACAAGGGGGGTCCTGGGAGTCCCTCTGCCAGACATTAGTCCTGGTTGCGAGAGACTTACCCAGAGTCTTTAGCTCACTATCTTTCACAGAGAAGAAATATCCCAAACATATCAGTCTTTGTCCTGCCCTGGGGTAGTCCAGTACCGAAATGCTAGGCAATTCTCCTCTGAACAAGAGTACCAACAGAAACCCCAGACACGTGTTTCGGTCTGGTTGGACATCATCAGTAGGGTGGATCTGTGCCTCTCTAAGAATAGTGAGCAAGGGGTCCACGTCTGGATTCCCCTAGTAACTGAGGGTGAGACCCAAAGTTACTTGCATATGCAACTTAACAAGGGGGGTCCTGGGAGTCCCTCTGCCAGACATTAGTCCTGGTTGCGAGAGACTTACCCAGAGTCTTTAGCTCACTATCTTTCACAGAGAAGAAATATCCCAAACATATCAGTCTTTGTCCTGCCCTGGGGTAGTCCAGTACCGAAATGCTAGGCAATTCTCCTCTGAACAAGAGTACCAACAGAAACCCCAGACACGTGTTTCGGTCTGGTTGGACCTCATCAGTAGGGTGGATCTGTGCCTCTCTAAGAATAGTGAGCAAGGGGTCTGCAGATTGACTGATGGTGAGATCACAGTGCATACACTTCTGCGGATTGACTGATGGTGATGTCACAGTGTGTACACTTCTGCGGGTCACAGTGTGTACACTTCTGCGGATTGACTAATGGTGACATCACAGTATATACACTTCGGCGGATTGACTGATGGTGATGTCACAGTGTATACACTTCTGCAGATTGACTAATTGTGACGTCACATTTTATACACTTCTGTGGATTGACTAATTGTGACTTCACAGTGTATACACTTCTGTGGATTGACTGATGGTGATGTCATAGTGGATACACTTCTGCAGATTGACTGATGGTGATGTCACAGTGTATACACTTCTGCGGATTGACTGAAGATGAGATCACAGTGTATAAACTTATGCGGATTGACTAATTTTGACTTCACAGTGTATACCATTTTGCAGTTGACTGATGGTGACATCACAGTGTAGACACTTCTGCAGATTGACTCATGGTGAGATCACAGTGTACACCTCTGCGGATTGACTAATTGTGACGTCACAGTGTAGACACTTCTGTGGATTAACTGATGTGAGATCACAGTGTATACACTCCTGCGGATTGACTGATGGTGAGATCACAGTGTATACATTTCTGCAGATTGACTGATGGTGAGATCACAGTTTATACACTTCTTTAGATTGACTGATGGTGATGTCACAGTGTATACACTTCTGTGGATTGACTAATGGTGATGTCACAGTATATACACATCGGCGGATTGACTGATGGTGACGTCACAGTGTATACACTTCTGTGGATTGACTAATTGTGACATCACAGTGTATACACTTCTGCGGATTGACTGATGGTGATGTCATAGTGTATATACTTCTGTGGATTGACTGATGGTGACTTCACAGTGTATACACTTCTGCGGATTGACTAATTGTGACATCACAGTGTATACACTTCTGCAGATTGACTGATGGTGACGTCACAGTATATATACTTCTGCAGATTGACTCATGGTGAGATCACAGTGTACTCCGCTGCCGATTGACTAATTGTGATGTCACAGTGTATACACTTCTGTGGGTTAACTGATGTGAGATTACAGTGTATACACTCCTGCGGATTGACTGATGGTGAGATCACAGTGTATACATTTCTGCACACTTCTGCGTATTGGCTGATGGTGAGATCACAGTGCATACACTTCTGCAAGTCACAATCTATACACTTCTGCAGATTGACTGATGGTGAGATCACAGTGTATACACTTCTGCGAGTCACAATGTATGCACTTCTGCAGATTGACTCATGGTGAGATCACAGAGTATACACTTCTGCCTATTGGCTGATGGTGAGATCACAGTGTATACACTTCTGCGAGTCACAATGTATACACTTCTTCAGATTGATTGATGTGAGATCACAGTGTATACACTCCTGTGGATTGACTGATGGTGAGATCACAGTGTATACATCTCTGCGTATTGGCTCATGGTGAGATCACAGTGTATACACTTCTGCGAGTCACAATGTATACACTTCTGCGGATTGACTGATGGTGAGATCACAGTGTATATACTTCTGCAGATCACAGTGTATACACTTCTGTGGATTAACTGATGTGAGATCACAGTGTATTCACTCCTGCGGAATGACTGATGGTGAGATCACAGTGTATACACTTCTGCGGGTCACATTATATACACTTCTTCGGATTGACTGATGGTGAGCCCACAGTGTATTGACTAATGGTGAGCTAACAGTGTATGCACTTCTGCGGGTCACAGTGTATACACTTCTGCAGATTGATGGTCACATCACAGTGTATACACTTCTGCGGGTTGACTGATGGTGATGTCACGGTGTATTGACTAATGGTGAGCTCACAGTGTATACACTTTTGCGGATCACAGTGTATACACTTGTGCAGATTGACTGGCGGTGAGATCACAGTCTATACACTTCTGCGGATTGACTGATGCTGATGTCACAGTGTATACACTTCTGCGGATTGACTGATGGTGAGATCACAGTCTATACACTTCTGCGGATTGACTGGCGGTGAGATCACAGTCTATACACTTCTGCGGATTGACTGAAGGTGAGATCACAGTCTATACACTTCTGCGGATTGACTGGCGGTGAGATCACAGTGTATACACTTCTGCGGGTTGACTGATGCTGATGTCACAGTGTATACACTTCTGCGGATCGACTGATGGTGAGATCACAGTCTATACACTTCTGCGGATTGACTGATGCTGATATCACAGTGCATACATTTCTACAGATTGACTGATGGTGACGTCACAGTGTATACACTTCTGCGGATTGACTGATGGTGAGATCACAGTTTATACACTTCTGTGGATTGACTGGCGGTGACGTCACAGTGTTTACACTTCTACAGATTGACTGGTGGTGATGTCACAGTGCATACACTTCTGCGGATTGCTGATGCTGCTGTCACAGTGTATACACTTCTGCGGAATGACTGATGGTGACGTCACAGTGTATGTACTCTTGTGGATTGACTGATGGTGAGATCACAGTGTATACACTCCTGCGGATCGACAAATGGTGATATCACAGTACATACACGTCTGTGGGTCACAGTGTATACACTTCTGTGGATTGACTGATGGTGACGTCACAGTGTATACACTTCTTTGGATTGACTGATGGTGACGTCACAGTCCTTTCACTGCTGCAGATTGACTGATGTGACATTACAGTGTGTACATTTCTGTGGTTTGACTCATGGTGACATCACATTGTATACATTTCTGCATGTCACACTGTATACACTCCTGCAGATTGACTAATGGTGACGTCACAGTGTATACACTTCTGCAGGTCACACTGTATACACTCCTGCGGATTAACTGATGGTGATGTCACAGTGTGTACACTTCTGCAGGTCACAGTGTATACACTCCTGCGGATTAACTGATGGTGATGTCACAGTGTGTACACTTCTGCTGGTCACAGTGTGTACACTTCTGCGGATTGACTAATGGTGACATCACAGTATATACACTTCGGCAGATTGACTGATGGTGATCTCACAGTGTGTACTCTTCTGCGGATTGACTAATGGTGACGTCACAGATATACATTTCAGCAGATTGACTGATGGTGATCTCACAGTGTGTACACTTCTGCGGATTGACTAATTGTGACGTCACATTGTATACACTTCTGTGGATTGACTAATTGTGATTTAACAGTCTATACTCTTCTGCGGATTGACTGATGGTGACGTCACAGTGTATACACTTCTACAGATTGACTGGTGGTGATGTCACAGTGTATACACTTCTGCGTATTGACGGATGGTGACGTCACAGTGTATATTTGTTTGTTTGTTTGTTTATTTATTTGGTATTGCGCGCCAAACCCATTAGGTAGCCGGGCGCAGTAGAGGTCAAGACAGCTTAAGCTTGGTTACATAATGAGTAGAAAGAAGCATATAAGATAATATACAGTTAGAAGGATAGGCTGCCAGGGTGGTTACAGTGGCATACAGAAGGAAACAAGTTAGGAGACATGCAGCAGAGACAGGAGTGCAATGTACCAAGAAGGTACGCTAACAGTCATTCATTCGTAGCCATTTAATTACATTGATTCTAAATTTAGGATATGGTTGTTCCTTTCTGAGGTTGTGCGGTAGTGCATTCCAGGTTTGTGCTGCAATAACTGGGAAGCTAGATCCTCCAGCAGTAACACGTTTAAATCTAGCCTTTTCCAGGGTAAGGGCATTGGCTGTTCTCGTTGGACGTGTGGACGATCTTCTATTTATCCTTTCCGCAAGGTAGGGTGGGGCCATGTTGTTTAAGCATTTGGAGGTAAGGGAGGCTGTTTTTAGAAGTATCCTGTCAGATATTTTTAGCCAGTGAACCTCTCTTCTAGCATCAGAGATGTGTTCTCTCCTAGGGATATTCAGGGCTGCTCTTAGGGCGTTATTTTGCATTCTTTGTATTTTGTTGATGATATTTTTGTTGGCACCTGAGTAGAGAGCGTTCCAGTAGTCTAATCTCGACATTACAAGGGCATTGGCGAGGGTGATGCAACTCAAGGTAGAGAGGAATGGTCTGCAAGCTCGGATAAGCTTACAGGTATAAGCTGTGGAAGATGCGAGTGAGTTGACTTGTTTCTTAAGCGAGAGAGTGGCATCAAGATCGAAGCCTAGTGTTTTGACCACTGGCATCACCTTGATGAGATTGTTGTCAATATTGAAGGCAGTATAGTTAGGGCTATGTTTTGTTTTGTTAGTTTCAGAGCCTAGGATTAGTATCTCAGTTTTATCGTCATCCAGGCAGAGGCCATGAGATGCCATCTATGCCTGAATGAGGAGGTATACTCTGTTTACTAAGGCTGTGTCCTCAAAAAAGTTGCCCAAAAGGGGAATGAGGATCTGGGTATCATCTGCATAATTTGTGTAGGTGATACCCAGTCTGTCCAATTTGTTGAACAAAGGCTTAGTAAAGATGTCATACATAGTGGGTGAGACACAGGATCCTTGGGGTACTCAACAGGAGATTTGAGCTGGGTCAGCAGCCGTTAGTGGGGAAAAGACTTGCATTGTCCAGTTGGCCAGGAAGGATTGGACCCAGGCTATGGCTTCCCCTGAGTAGTGCGCCGCCGACCTAAGATGGTTACATAAGACTGCATGATCCACTAGGTCGAACGCTGCAGAGAGGTCCAGGAGAAGTAGCATAGCTGTTTGTCCCTTGTCCTTCAACTCGTCAATTTGAGTCTTAAGGTCTAGCAGGGCAGTTTCCGTACCGTGGAGTGGGCGGAAGCCAGACTGTCGTGATCCTAGTAGGTGATTAGCTTCTAGGTATTCCTGAATTTGAATATAGGCCACTCTGTCAATAATTTTAAGTGGAAAGGGCACAGTGGTAATTGGTCTATAATTGGTAGGGATGGTGGGGTCTAGTGTTTGTTTTTTAAGCAGGGGGAGGACCCAGGATTCTTTGAGGTTGTTAGGTACTGTATTTTTTTTAAATGAAGCATTTATTAGCTTGGAGATAAATGAATATGTACTATTCTATACTATATATACTCTTGTGGATTGACTGGTGGTGAGATCACAGTGTATACACTCCTGCGGATCGACAAATGGTGATATCACAGTACATACACTTCTGCAGGTCACAGCGTATGCACTTCTACGGAGTGACTGATGATGTGATCACAGTGTATACACTTCTGTGGGTCACAGTGTATACACTTCTGTGGATTGACTGATGGTGACATCACAGTGTATACACTTCTTTGGGTTGACTGAAGGTGACGTCACATTCCTTACACTGCTGCAGATTGACTGATGTGACATTACAGTGTGTACATTTTTGCGGTTTGACTAATGGTGACATCACAGTGTATACATTTCTGCAGGTCACACTGTATACACTCCTGCAGATTGACTAATGGTGAAGTCACAGTGTATACACTTCTGCAAGTCACACTGTATACACTCCTGCAGATCTACTAATGGTGACGTCACAGTGTATACACTTCTGCGGGTCACAGTGTATACACTTCTGCAGATTGACTGATGGTGAGATCACAGTGCATACACTTCTGCGGATTGACTGATGGTGATGTCACAGTGTGTACACTTCTGCGGGTCACAGTGTGTACACTTCTGCGGATTGACTAATGGTGACATCACAGTATATACACTTCGGCGGATTGACTGATGGTGATGTCACAGTGTATACACTTCTGCAAATTGACTAATTGTGACGTCACATTTTATACACTTCTGTGGATTGACTAATTGTGACTTCACAGTGTATACACTTCTGTGGATTGACTGATGGTGATGTCATAGTGTATACACTTCTGCAGATTGACTGATGGTGATGTCACAGTGTATACACTTCTGCGGATTGACTGAAGGTGAGATCACAGTGTATAAACTTCTGCGGATTGACTAATTTTGACATCACAGTGTATACAATTTTGCAGTTGACTGATGGTGACATCACAGTGTATACACTTCTGCAGATTGACTCATGGTGAGATCACAGTGTACACCTCTGCGGATTGACTAATTGTGACTTCACAGTGTAGACACTTCTGTGGATTAACTGATGTGAGATCACAGTGTATACACTCCTGCGGATTGACTGATGGTGAGATCACAGTGTATACATTTCTGCAGATTGACTGATGGTGAGATCACAGTGTATACACTTCTTTAGATTGACTGATGGTGATGTCACAGTGTATACACTTCTGTGGATTGACTAATGGTGATGTCACAGTATATACACATCGGCGGATTGACTGATGGTGACGTCACAGTGTATACACTTCTGTGGATTGACTAATTGTGACATCACAGTGTATACACTTCTGCGGATTGACTGATGGTGATGCCATAGTGTATATACTTCTGTGGATTGGCTGATGGTGACTTCACAGTGTATACACTTCTGTGGATTGACTAATTGTGACATCACAGTGTATACACTTCTGCAGATTGACTGATGGTGACGTCACAGTATATATACTTCTGCAGATTGCCTCATGGTGAGATCACAGTGTACTCCGCTGCCGATTGACTAATTGTGATGTCACAGTGTATACACTTCTGTGGGTTAACTGATGTGAGATTACAGTGTATACACTCCTGCGGATTGACTGATGGTGAGATCACAGTGTATACATTTCTGCACACTTCTGCGTATTGGCTGATGGTGAGATCACAGTGCATACACTTCTGCAAGTCACAATCTATACACTTCTGCAGATTAACTGATGGTGAGATCACAGTGTATACACTTCTGCGAGTCACAATGTATGCACTTCTGCAGATTGACTCATGGTGAGATCACAGTGTATACACTTCTGCCTATTGGCTGATGGTGAGATCACAGTGTATACACTTCTGCGAGTCACAATGTATACACTTCTTAAGATTGATTGATGTGAGATCACAGTGTATACACTCCTGCGGATTGACTGATGGTTAGATCACAGTGTATACATTTCTGCGTATTGGCTGATGGTGAGATCACAGTGTATACACTTCTGCGAGTCACAATGTATACACTTCTGCGGATTGACTGATGGTGAGATCACAGTGTATACACTTCTGCAGATCACAGTGTATACACTTCTGCGGGTCACATTGTATACACTTCTGCGGATTAACTGATGTGAGATCACAGTGTATTCACTCCTGCGGATTGACTGATGGTGAGATCACAGTGTATACACTTCTGCGGGTCACATTATATACACTTCTTCGGATTGACTGATGGTGAGCCCACAGTGTATTGACTAATGGTGAGCTAACAGTGTATGCACTTCTGCGGGTCACAGTGTATACACTTCTGCGGATTAACTGATGTGAGATCACAGTGTATTCACTCCTGCGGATTGACTGATGGTGAGATCACAGTGTATACACTTCTGCGGGTCACATTATATACACTTCTTCGGATTGACTGATGGTGAGCCCACAGTGTATTGACTAATGGTGAGCTAACAGTGTATGCACTTCTGCGGGTCACAGTGTATACACTTCTGTGGATTAACTGATGTGAGATCACAGTGTATTCACTCCTGCGGATTGACTGATGGTGAGATCACAGTGTATACACTTCTGCGGGTCACATTATATACACTTCTTCGGATTGACTGATGGTGAGCCCACAGTGTATTGACTAATGGTGAGCTAACAGTGTATGCACTTCTGCGGGTCACAGTGTATACACTTCTGCAGATTGATGGTCACATCACAGTGTATACACTTCTGCGGGTTGACTGATGGTGATGTCACGGTGTATTGACTAATGGTGAGCTCACAGTGTATACACTTTTGCGGATCACAGTGTATACACTTGTGCAGATTGACTGGCGGTGAGATCACAGTCTATACACTTCTGCGGAGTGACTGGCGGTGAGATCACAGTGTATACACTTCTGCGGATTGACTGGCGGTGAGATCACAGTGTATACACTTCTGCGGATTGACTGATGCTGATGTCACAGTGTATACACTTCTGCGGATTGACTGATGGTGAGATCACAGTCTATACACTTCTGCGGATTGACTGGCGGTGAGATCACAGTGTATACACTTCTGCGGATTGACTGATGGTGAGATCACAGTCTATACACTTCTGCGGATTGACTGGCGGTGAGATCACAGTGTATACACTTCTGCGGGTTGACTGATGCTGATGTCAAGGTGTATACACTTCTGCGGATCGACTGATGGTGAGATCACAGTCTATACACTTCTGCGGATTGATTGATGCTGATGTCACAGTGCATACATTTCTACAGATTGACTGATGGTGACGTCACAGTGTATACACTTCTGCGGATTGACTGATGGTGAGATCACAGTTTATACACTTCTGCGGATTGACTGGCGGTGACGTCACAGTGTATACACTTCTACAGATTGACTGGTGGTGATGTCACAGTGCATACACTTCTGCGGATTGCTGATGCTGCTGTCACAGTGTAAACACTTCTGCGGAATGACTGATGGTGACGTCACAGTGTATGTACTCTTGTGGATTGACTGATGGTAAGATCACAGTGTATACACTCCTGCGGATCGACAAATGGTGATATCACAGTACATACACTTCTGCGGGTCACAGTGTATGCACTTCTGCGGCGTGACTGATGATGTGATCACAGTGTATACACGTCTGTGGGTCACAGTGTATACACTTCTGTGGATTGACTGATGGTGACGTCACAGTGTATACCCCTCTGCAGATTGACTGATGGTGACGTCACAGTGTATACACTTCTTTGGATTGACTGATGGTGACGTCACAGTCCTTACACTGCTGCAGATTGACTGATGTGACATTACAGTGTGTACATTTCTGTGGTTTGACTCATGGTGACATCACATTGTATACATTTCTGCAGGTCACACTGTATACACTCCTGCAGATTGACTAATGGTGATGTCACAGTGTATACACTTCTGCAGGTCACACTGTATACACTCCTGCGGATTAACTGATGGTGATGTCACAGTGTGTACACTTCTGCTGGTCACAGTGTGTACACTTCTGCGGATTGACTAATGGTGACGTCACAGTATATACACTTCGGCAGATTGACTGATGGTGATCTCACAGTGTGTACTCTTCTGCGGATTGACTAATGGTGACGTCACAGATATACACTTCGGCGGATTGACTGATGGTGATCTCACAGTGTGTACACTTCTGCGGATTGACTAATTGTGACGTCACATTGTATACACTTCTGTGGATTGACTAATTGTGACTTCACAGTCTATACACTTCTGCGGATTGACTGATGGTGACGTCACAGTGTATACACTTCTACAGATTGACTGGTGGTGATGTCACAGTGTATACACTTTGGATTGACGTCACAGTGTATATTTGTTTGTTTGTTTGTTTATTTATTTGGTACTGCGCGCCAAACCCATTAGGTAGCCGGGCGCAGTAGAGGTCAAGACAGCTTAAGCTTGGTTACATAATGAGTAGAAAGAAGCATATAATATAATATACAGTTAGATGGATAGGCTGCCAGGGTGGTTACAGTGGCATACAGAAGGAAACAAGTTAGGAGACATGCAGCAGAGACAGGAGTGCAGTGTACCAAGAAGGTACGCTAACAGTCATTCATTCGTAGCCATTTAATTACATTGATTCTAAATTTAGGATATGGTTGTTCCTTTCTGAGGTTGTGCGGTAGTGCATTCCAGGTTTGTGCTGCAATAACTGGGAAGCTAGATCCTCCAGCAGTAACACGTTTAAATCTAGGCGTTTCCAGGGTAAGGGCATTGGCTGTTCTCGTTGGACGTGTGGACGATCTTCTATTTATCCTTTCCGCAAGGTAGGGTGGGGCCATGTTGTTTAAGCATTTGGAGGTAAGGGAGGCTGTTTTTAGAAGTATCCTGTCAGATATTTTTAGCCAGTGAACCTCTCTTCTAGCATCAGAGATGTGTTCTCTCCTAGGGATATTCAGGGCTGCTCTTAGGGCGTTATTTTGCATTCTTTGTATTTTGTCGATTATATTTTTGTTGGCACCTGAGTAGAGAGCGTTCCAGTAGTCTAATCTCGACATTACAAGGGCATTGGCGAGGGTGATGCAACTCAAGGTAGAGAGGAATGGTCTGCAAGCTCGGATAAGCTTACAGGTATAAGCTGTGGAAGATGCGAGTGAGTTGACTTGTTTCTTAAGCGAGAGAGTGGCATCAAGATCGAAGCCTAGTGTTTTGACCACTGGCATCACCTTGATGAGATTGTTGTCAATATTGAAGGCAGTATAGTTAGGGCTATGTTTTTTTTGTTAGTTTCAGAGCCTAGGATTAGTATCTCAGTTTTATCGTCATCCAGGCAGAGGCCATGAGATGCCATCTATGCCTGAATGAGGAGGTATACTCTGTATACTAAGGCTGCGTCCTCAAAAAAGTTGCCCAAAAGGGGAATGAGGATCTGGGTATCATCTGCATAATTTGTGTAGGTGATACCCAGTCTGTCCAATTTGTTGAACAAAGGCTTAGTAAAGATGTTATACATAGTGGGTGAGACACAGGATCCTTGGGGTACTCAACAGGAGATTTGAGCTGGGTCAGCAGCCGTTAGTGGGGAAAAGACTTGCATTGTCCAGTTGGCCAGGAAGGATTGAACCCAGGCTATGGCTTCCCCTGAGAAGTGCGCCGCCGACCTAAGATGGTTACATAAGACTGCATGATCCACTAGGTCGAACGCTGCAGAGAGGTCCAGGAGAAGTAGCATAGATGTTTGTCCTTTGTCCTTCAACTCGTCAATTTGAGTCTTAAGGTCTAGCAGGGCAGTTTCCGTACCGTGGAGTTTGCGGAAGCCAGGCTGTCATGATCCTAGTAGGTGATTAGCTTCTAGGTATTCCTGAATTTGAATATAGGCCACTCTGTCAATAATTTTAAGTGGAAAGGGGACAGTGGTAATTGGTCTATAATTGGTAGGGATGCTGGGGTCTAGTGTTTGTTTTTTAAGCAGGGGGAGGACCCAGTATTCTTTGAGGTTGTTAGGTACTGTATTTTTTTAAAGGAAGCACTTATTAGCTTGGAGATAAATGAATATATACTATTCTATACTATATATACTCTTGTGGATTGACTGGTGGTGAGATCACAGTGTATACACTCCTGCGGATCTACAAATGGTGATATCACAGTACATACACTTCTGCGGGTCACAGCGTATGCACTTCTACGGAGTGACTGATGATGTGATCACAGTGTATACACTTCTGTGGGTCACAGTGTATACACTTCTGTGGATTGACTGATGGTGACGTCACATGTATACCCTTCTGCAGATTGACTGATGGTGACGTCACAGTGTATACACTTCTTTGGATTGACTGAAGGTGACGTCACATTCCTTACACTGCTGCAGATTGACTGATGTGACATTACAGTGTGTATATTTCTGCGGTTTGACTAATGGTGACATCACAGTGTATACATTTCTGCAGGTCACACTGTATACACTCCTGCAGATTGACTAATGGTGACGTCACAGTGTATACACTTCTGCAAGTCACACTGTATACACTCCTGCAGATCTACTAATGGTGACGTCACAGTGTATACACTTCTTCGGGTCACAGTGTATACACTTCTGCAGATTGACTGATGGTGAGATCACAGTGCATACACTTCTGCGGATTGACTGATGGTGATGTCACAGTGTGTACACTTCTGCGGGTCACAGTGTGTACACTTCTGCGGATTGACTAATGGTGACATCACAGTATATACACTTCGGCGGATTGACTGATGGTGATGTCACAGTGTATACACTTCTGCAGATTGACTAATTGTGACGTCACATTTTATACACTTCTGTGGATTGACTAATTGTGACTTCACAGTGTATACACTTCTGTGGATTGACTGATGGTGATGTCATAGTGTATACACTTCTGCAGATTGACTGATGGTGATGTCACAGTGTATACACTTCTGCAGATTGACTGAAGGTGAGATCACAGTGTATAAACTTCTGCGGATTGACTAATTTTGACATCACAGTGTATACAATTTTGCAGTTGACTGATGGTGACATCACAGTGTATACACTTCTGCAGATTGACTCATGGTGAGATCACGGTGTACACCTCTGCGGATTGACTAATTGTGACGTCACAGTGTAGACACTTCTGTGGATTAACTGATGTGAGATCACAGTGTATACACTCCTGAAGATTGACTGATGGTGAGATCACAGTGTATACATTTCTGCAGATTGACTGATGGTGAGATCACAGTGTATACACTTCTTTAGATTGACTGATGGTGATGTCACAGTGTATACACTTCTGTGGATTGACTAATGGTGATGTCACAGTATATACACATCGGCGGATTGACTGATGGTGACGTCACAGTGTATACACTTCTGTGGATTGACTAATTGTGACATCACAGTGTATACACTTCTGCGGATTGACTGATGGTGATGTCATAGTGTATATACTTCTGTGGATTGACTGATGGTGACTTCACAGTGTATACACTTCTGCGGATTGACTAATTGTGATTTCACAGAGTATACACTTCTGCAGATTGACTGATGGTGACGTCACAGTATATATACTTCTGCAGATTGACTAATGGTGAGATCACAGTGTACTCCGCTGCCGATTGACTAATTGTGATGTCACAGTGTATACACTTCTGTGGGTTAACTGATGTGAGATTACAGTGTATACACTCCTGCGGATTGACTGATGGTGAGATCACAGTGTATACATTTCTGCACACTTCTGCGTATTGGCTGATGATGAGATCACAGTGCATACACTTCTGCAAGTCACAATCTATACACTTCTGCAGATTGACTGATGGTGAGATCACAGTGTATACACTTCTGCGAGTCACAATGTATGCACTTCTGCAGATTGATTCATGGTGAGATCACAGTGTATACACACCTGCGGATTGACTGATGGTGAGATCACAGTGTATACATTTCTGCGTATTGGCTGATGGTGAGATCACAGTGTATACACTTCTGCGAGTCACAATGTATACACTTCTGCGGATTGACTGATGGTGAGATCACAGTGTATACACTTCTGCAGATCACAGTGTATACACTTCTGCGGGTCACATTGTATACACTTCTGCGGAGTGACTGATGGTGAGCTCACAGTGTATTGACTAATGGTGAGCTAACAGTGTATGCACTTCTGCGGGTCACAGTGTATACACTTCTGTGGATTAACTGATGTGAGATCACAGTGTATTCACTCCTGCGGATTGACTGATGGTGAGATCACAGTGTATACACTTCTGCGGGTCACATTATATACACTTCTTCGGATTGACTGATGGTGAGCCCACAGTGTATTGACTAATGGTGAGCTAACAGTGTATGCACTTCTGCGGGTCACAGTGTATACACTTCTGCAGATTGATGGTCACATCACAGTGTATACACTTCTGCGGGTTGACTGATGGTGATGTCACGGTGTATTGACTAATGGTGAGCTCACAGTGTATACACTTTTGCGGATCACAGTGTATACACTTGTGCAGATTGACTGGCGGTGAGATCACAGTCTATACACTTCTGCGGAGTGACTGGCGGTGAGATCACAGTGTATACACTTCTGCGGATTGACTGGCGGTGAGATCACAGTGTATACACTTCTGCGGATTGACTGATGCTGATGTCACAGTGTATACACTTCTGCGGATTGACTGATGGTGAGATCACAGTCTATACACTTCTGCGGATTGACTGGCGGTGAGATCACAGTGTATACACTTCTGCGGATTGACTGATGGTGAGATCACAGTCTATACACTTCTGCGGATTGACTGGCGGTGAGATCACAGTGTATACACTTCTGCGGGTTGACTGATGCTGATGTCACAGTGTATACACTTCTGCGGATCGACTGATGGTGAGATCACAGTCTATACACTTCTGCGGATTGATTGATGCTGATGTCACAGTGCATACATTTCTACAGATTGACTGATGGTGACGTCACAGTGTATACACTTCTGCGGATTGACTGATGGTGAGATCACAGTTTATACACTTCTGTGGATTGACTGGCGGTGACGTCACAGTGTATACACTTCTACAGATTGACTGGTGGTGATGTCACAGTGCATACACTTCTGCGGATTGCTGATGCTGCTGTCACAGTGTAAACACTTCTGCGGAATGACTGATGGTGACGTCACAGTGTATGTACTCTTGTGGATTGACTGATGGTGAGATCACAGTGTATACACTCCTGCGGATCGACAAATGGTGATATCACAGTACATACACTTCTGCGGGTCACAGTGTATGCACTTCTGCGGAGTGACTGATGATGTGATCACAGTGTATACACGTCTGTGGGTCACAGTGTATACACTTCTGTGGATTGACTGATGGTGACGTCACAGTGTATACCCCTATGCAGATTGACTGATGGTGACGTCACAGTGTATACACTTCTTTGGATTGACTGATGGTGACGTCACAGTCCTTACACTGCTGCAGATTGACTGATGTGACATTACAGTGTGTACATTTCTGTGGTTTGACTCATGGTGACATCACATTGTATACATTTCTGCAGGTCACACTGTATACACTCCTGCAGATTGACTAATGGTGATGTCACAGTGTATACACTTCTGCAGGTCACACTGTATACACTCCTGCGGATTAACTGATGGTGATGTCACAGTGTGTACACTTCTGCTGGTCACAGTGTGTACACTTCTGCGGATTGACTAATGGTGACGTCACAGCATATACACTTCGGCAGATTGACTGATGGTGATCTCACAGTGTGTACTCTTCTGCGGATTGACTAATGGTGACGTCACAGATATACACTTCGGCGGATTGACTGATGGTGATCTCACAGTGTGTACACTTCTGCGGATTGACTAATTGTGACGTCACATTGTATACACTTCTGTGGATTGACTAATTGTGACTTCACAGTCTATACACTTCTGCGGATTGACTGATGGTGACGTCACAGTGTATACACTTCTACAGATTGACTGGTGGTGATGTCACAGTGTATACACTTTGGATTGACGTCACAGTGTATATTTGTTTGTTTGTTTGTTTATTTATTTGGTACTGCGCGCCAAACCCATTAGGTAGCCGGGCGCAGTAGAGGTCAAGACAGCTTAAGCTTGGTTACATAATGAGTAGAAAGAAGCATATAATATAATATACAGTTAGAAAGATAGGCTGCCAGGGTGGTTACAGTGGCATACAGAAGGAAACAAGTTAGGAGACATGCAGCAGAGACAGGAGTGCAATGTACCAAGAAGGTACGCTAACAGTCATTCATTCGTAGCCATTTAATTACATTGATTCTAAATTTAGGATATGGTTGTTCCTTTCTGAGGTTGTGCGGTAGTGCATTCCAGGTTTGTGCTGCAATAACTGGGAAGCTAGATCCTCCAGCAGTAACACGTTTAAATCTAGGCGTTTCCAGGGTAAGGGCATTGGCTGTTCTCGTTGGACGTGTGGACGATCTTCTATTTATCCTTTCCGCAAGGTAGGGTGGGGCCATGTTGTTTAAGCATTTGGAGGTAAGGGAGGCTGTTTTTAGAAGTATCCTGTCAGATATTTTTAGCCAGTGAACCTCTCTTCTAGCATCAGAGATGTGTTCTCTCCTAGGGATATTCAGGGCTGCTCTTAGGGCGTTATTTTGCATTCTTTGTATTTTGTCGATGATATTTTTGTTGGCACCTGAGTAGAGAGCGTTCCAGTAGTCTAATCTCGACATTACAAGGGCATTGGCGAGGGTGATGCAACTCAAGGTAGAGAGGAATGGTCTGCAAGCTCGGATAAGCTTACAGGTATAAGCTGTGGAAGATGCGAGTGAGTTGACTTGTTTCTTAAGCGAGAGAGTGGCATCAAGATCGAAGCCTAGTGTTTTGACCACTGGCATCACCTTGATGAGATTGTTGTCAATATTGAAGGCAGTATAGTTAGGGCTATGTTTTTTTTGTTAGTTTCAGAGCCTAGGATTAGTATCTCAGTTTTATCGTCATCTAGGCAGAGGCCATGAGATGCCATCTATGCCTGAATGAGGAGGTATACTCTGTTTACTAAGGCTGTGTCCTCAAAAAAGTTGCCCAAAAGGGGAATGAGGATCTGGGTATCATCTGCATAATTTGTGTAGGTGATACCCAGTCTGTCCAATTTGTTGAACAAAGGCTTAGTAAAGATGTTATACATAGTGGGTGAGACACAGGATCCTTGGGGTACTCAACAGGAGATTTGAGTTGGGTCAGCAGCCGTTAGTGGGGAAAAGACTTGCATTGTCCAGTTGGCCAGGAAGGATTGGACCCAGGCTATGGCTTCCCCTGAGAAGTGCGCCGCCGACCTAAGATGGTTACATAAGACTGCATGATCCACTAGGTCGAACGCTGCAGAGAGGTCCAGGAGAAGTAGCATAGCTGTTTGTCCTTTGTCCTTCAACTCGTCAATTTGAGTCTTAAGGTCTAGCAGGGCAGTTTCCGTACCGTGGAGTGGGCGGAAGCCAGACTGTCATGATCCTAGTAGGTGATTAGCTTCTAGGTATTCCTGAATTTTAATATAGGCCACTCTGTCAATAATTTTAAGTGGAAAGGGGACAGTGGTAATTGGTCTATAATTGGTAGGGATGGTGGGGTCTAGTGTTTGTTTTTTAAGCAGGGGGAGGACCCAGGATTCTTTGAGGTTGTTAGGTACTGTATTTTTTTAAAGGAAGCATTTATTAGCTTGGAGATAAATGAATATATACTATTCTATACTATATATACTCTTGTGGATTGACTGGTGGTGAGATCACAGTGTATACACTCCTGCGGATCTACAAATGGTGATATCACAGTACATACACTTCTGCGGGTCACAGCGTATGCACTTCTACGGAGTGACTGATGATGTGATCACAGTGTATACACTTCTGTGGGTCACAGTGTATACACTTCTGTGGATTGACTGATGGTGACGTCACAGTGTATACCCTTCTGCAGATTGACTGATGGTGACGTCACAGTGTATACACTTCTTTGGATTGACTGAAGGTGACGTCACATTCCTTACACTGCTGCAGAATGACTGATGTGACATTACAGTGTGTACATTTCTGCGGTTTGACTAATGGTGACATCACAGTGTATACATTTCTGCAGGTCACACTGTATACACTCCTGCAGATTGACTAATGGTGATGTCACAGTGCATACACTTCTGCAAGTCACACTGTATACACTCCTGCAGATCTACTAATGGTGACGTCACAGTGTATACACTTCTGCGGGTCACAGTGTATACACTTCTGCAGATTGACTGATGGTGAGATCACAGTGCAACTTAACAAGGGGGGTCCTGGGAGTCCCTCTGCCAGACATTAGTCCTGGTTGCGAGAGACTTACCCAGAGTCTTTAGCTCACTATCTTTCACAGAGAAGAAATATCCCAAACATATCAGTCTTTGTCCTGCCCTGGGGTAGTCCAGTACCGAAATGCTAGGCAATTCTCCTCTGAACAAGAGTACCAACAGAAACCCCAGACACGTGTTTCGGTCTGGTTGGACCTCATCAGTAGGGTGGATCTGTGCCTCTCTAAGAATAGTGAGCAAGGGGTCCACGTCTGGATTCCCCTAGTAACTGAGGGTGAGACCCAAAGTTACTTGCATATGCAACTTAACAAGGGGGGTCCTGGGAGTCCCTCTGCCAGACATTAGTCCTGGTTGCGAGAGACTTACCCAGAGTCTTTAGCTCACTATCTTTCACAGAGAAGAAATATCCCAAACATATCAGTCTTTGTCCTGCCCTGGGGTAGTCCAGTACCGAAATGCTAGGCAATTCTCCTCTGAACAAGAGTACCAACAGAAACCCCAGACACGTGTTTCGGTCTGGTTGGACCTCATCAGTAGGGTGGATCTGTGCCTCTCTAAGAATAGTGAGCAAGGGGTCCACGTCTGGATTCCCCTAGTAACTGAGGGTGAGACCCAAAGTTACTTGCATATGCAACTTAACAAGGGGGGTCCTGGGAGTCCCTCTGCCAGACATTAGTCCTGGTTGCGAGAGACTTACCCAGAGTCTTTAGCTCACTATCTTTCACAGAGAAGAAATATCCCAAACATATCAGTCTTTGTCCTGCCCTGGGGTAGTCCAGTACCGAAATGCTAGGCAATTCTCCTCTGAACAAGAGTACCAACAGAAACCCCAGACACGTGTTTCGGTCTGGTTGGACATCATCAGTAGGGTGGATCTGTGCCTCTCTAAGAATAGTGAGCAAGGGGTCCACGTCTGGATTCCCCTAGTAACTGAGGGTGAGACCCAAAGTTACTTGCATATGCAACTTAACAAGGGGGGTCCTGGGAGTCCCTCTGCCAGACATTAGTCCTGGTTGCGAGAGACTTACCCAGAGTCTTTAGCTCACTATCTTTCACAGAGAAGAAATATCCCAAACATATCAGTCTTTGTCCTGCCCTGGGGTAGTCCAGTACCGAAATGCTAGGCAATTCTCCTCTGAACAAGAGTACCAACAGAAACCCCAGACACGTGTTTCGGTCTGGTTGGACCTCATCAGTAGGGTGGATCTGTGCCTCTCTAAGAATAGTGAGCAAGGGGTCTGCAGATTGACTGATGGTGAGATCACAGTGCATACACTTCTGCGGATTGACTGATGGTGATGTCACAGTGTGTACACTTCTGCGGGTCACAGTGTGTACACTTCTGCGGATTGACTAATGGTGACATCACAGTATATACACTTCGGCGGATTGACTGATGGTGATGTCACAGTGTATACACTTCTGCAGATTGACTAATTGTGACGTCACATTTTATACACTTCTGTGGATTGACTAATTGTGACTTCACAGTGTATACACTTCTGTGGATTGACTGATGGTGATGTCATAGTGGATACACTTCTGCAGATTGACTGATGGTGATGTCACAGTGTATACACTTCTGCGGATTGACTGAAGATGAGATCACAGTGTATAAACTTATGCGGATTGACTAATTTTGACTTCACAGTGTATACCATTTTGCAGTTGACTGATGGTGACATCACAGTGTAGACACTTCTGCAGATTGACTCATGGTGAGATCACAGTGTACACCTCTGCGGATTGACTAATTGTGACGTCACAGTGTAGACACTTCTGTGGATTAACTGATGTGAGATCACAGTGTATACACTCCTGCGGATTGACTGATGGTGAGATCACAGTGTATACATTTCTGCAGATTGACTGATGGTGAGATCACAGTTTATACACTTCTTTAGATTGACTGATGGTGATGTCACAGTGTATACACTTCTGTGGATTGACTAATGGTGATGTCACAGTATATACACATCGGCGGATTGACTGATGGTGACGTCACAGTGTATACACTTCTGTGGATTGACTAATTGTGACATCACAGTGTATACACTTCTGCGGATTGACTGATGGTGATGTCATAGTGTATATACTTCTGTGGATTGACTGATGGTGACTTCACAGTGTATACACTTCTGCGGATTGACTAATTGTGACATCACAGTGTATACACTTCTGCAGATTGACTGATGGTGACGTCACAGTATATATACTTCTGCAGATTGACTCATGGTGAGATCACAGTGTACTCCGCTGCCGATTGACTAATTGTGATGTCACAGTGTATACACTTCTGTGGGTTAACTGATGTGAGATTACAGTGTATACACTCCTGCGGATTGACTGATGGTGAGATCACAGTGTATACATTTCTGCACACTTCTGCGTATTGGCTGATGGTGAGATCACAGTGCATACACTTCTGCAAGTCACAATCTATACACTTCTGCAGATTGACTGATGGTGAGATCACAGTGTATACACTTCTGCGAGTCACAATGTATGCACTTCTGCAGATTGACTCATGGTGAGATCACAGAGTATACACTTCTGCCTATTGGCTGATGGTGAGATCACAGTGTATACACTTCTGCGAGTCACAATGTATACACTTCTTCAGATTGATTGATGTGAGATCACAGTGTATACACTCCTGTGGATTGACTGATGGTGAGATCACAGTGTATACATTTCTGCGTATTGGCTCATGGTGAGATCACAGTGTATACACTTCTGCGAGTCACAATGTATACACTTCTGCGGATTGACTGATGGTGAGATCACAGTGTATATACTTCTGCAGATCACAGTGTATACACTTCTGTGGATTAACTGATGTGAGATCACAGTGTATTCACTCCTGCGGAATGACTGATGGTGAGATCACAGTGTATACACTTCTGCGGGTCACATTATATACACTTCTTCGGATTGACTGATGGTGAGCCCACAGTGTATTGACTAATGGTGAGCTAACAGTGTATGCACTTCTGCGGGTCACAGTGTATACACTTCTGCAGATTGATGGTCACATCACAGTGTATACACTTCTGCGGGTTGACTGATGGTGATGTCACGGTGTATTGACTAATGGTGAGCTCACAGTGTATACACTTTTGCGGATCACAGTGTATACACTTGTGCAGATTGACTGGCGGTGAGATCACAGTCTATACACTTCTGCGGATTGACTGATGCTGATGTCACAGTGTATACACTTCTGCGGATTGACTGATGGTGAGATCACAGTCTATACACTTCTGCGGATTGACTGGCGGTGAGATCACAGTCTATACACTTCTGCGGATTGACTGAAGGTGAGATCACAGTCTATACACTTCTGCGGATTGACTGGCGGTGAGATCACAGTGTATACACTTCTGCGGGTTGACTGATGCTGATGTCACAGTGTATACACTTCTGCGGATCGACTGATGGTGAGATCACAGTCTATACACTTCTGCGGATTGACTGATGCTGATATCACAGTGCATACATTTCTACAGATTGACTGATGGTGACGTCACAGTGTATACACTTCTGCGGATTGACTGATGGTGAGATCACAGTTTATACACTTCTGTGGATTGACTGGCGGTGACGTCACAGTGTTTACACTTCTACAGATTGACTGGTGGTGATGTCACAGTGCATACACTTCTGCGGATTGCTGATGCTGCTGTCACAGTGTATACACTTCTGCGGAATGACTGATGGTGACGTCACAGTGTATGTACTCTTGTGGATTGACTGATGGTGAGATCACAGTGTATACACTCCTGCGGATCGACAAATGGTGATATCACAGTACATACACGTCTGTGGGTCACAGTGTATACACTTCTGTGGATTGACTGATGGTGACGTCACAGTGTATACACTTCTTTGGATTGACTGATGGTGACGTCACAGTCCTTTCACTGCTGCAGATTGACTGATGTGACATTACAGTGTGTACATTTCTGTGGTTTGACTCATGGTGACATCACATTGTATACATTTCTGCATGTCACACTGTATACACTCCTGCAGATTGACTAATGGTGACGTCACAGTGTATACACTTCTGCAGGTCACACTGTATACACTCCTGCGGATTAACTGATGGTGATGTCACAGTGTGTACACTTCTGCAGGTCACAGTGTATACACTCCTGCGGATTAACTGATGGTGATGTCACAGTGTGTACACTTCTGCTGGTCACAGTGTGTACACTTCTGCGGATTGACTAATGGTGACATCACAGTATATACACTTCGGCAGATTGACTGATGGTGATCTCACAGTGTGTACTCTTCTGCGGATTGACTAATGGTGACGTCACAGATATACACTTCAGCAGATTGACTGATGGTGATCTCACAGTGTGTACACTTCTGCGGATTGACTAATTGTGACGTCACATTGTATACACTTCTGTGGATTGACTAATTGTGATTTAACAGTCTATACTCTTCTGCGGATTGACTGATGGTGACGTCACAGTGTATACACTTCTACAGATTGACTGGTGGTGATGTCACAGTGTATACACTTCTGCGTATTGACGGATGGTGACGTCACAGTGTATATTTGTTTGTTTGTTTGTTTATTTATTTGGTATTGCGCGCCAAACCCATTAGGTAGCCGGGCGCAGTAGAGGTCAAGACAGCTTAAGCTTGGTTACATAATGAGTAGAAAGAAGCATATAAGATAATATACAGTTAGAAGGATAGGCTGCCAGGGTGGTTACAGTGGCATACAGAAGGAAACAAGTTAGGAGACATGCAGCAGAGACAGGAGTGCAATGTACCAAGAAGGTACGCTAACAGTCATTCATTCGTAGCCATTTAATTACATTGATTCTAAATTTAGGATATGGTTGTTCCTTTCTGAGGTTGTGCGGTAGTGCATTCCAGGTTTGTGCTGCAATAACTGGGAAGCTAGATCCTCCAGCAGTAACACGTTTAAATCTAGCCTTTTCCAGGGTAAGGGCATTGGCTGTTCTCGTTGGACGTGTGGACGATCTTCTATTTATCCTTTCCGCAAGGTAGGGTGGGGCCATGTTGTTTAAGCATTTGGAGGTAAGGGAGGCTGTTTTTAGAAGTATCCTGTCAGATATTTTTAGCCAGTGAACCTCTCTTCTAGCATCAGAGATGTGTTCTCTCCTAGGGATATTCAGGGCTGCTCTTAGGGCGTTATTTTGCATTCTTTGTATTTTGTTGATGATATTTTTGTTGGCACCTGAGTAGAGAGCGTTCCAGTAGTCTAATCTCGACATTACAAGGGCATTGGCGAGGGTGATGCAACTCAAGGTAGAGAGGAATGGTCTGCAAGCTCGGATAAGCTTACAGGTATAAGCTGTGGAAGATGCGAGTGAGTTGACTTGTTTCTTAAGCGAGAGAGTGGCATCAAGATCGAAGCCTAGTGTTTTGACCACTGGCATCACCTTGATGAGATTGTTGTCAATATTGAAGGCAGTATAGTTAGGGCTATGTTTTGTTTTGTTAGTTTCAGAGCCTAGGATTAGTATCTCAGTTTTATCGTCATCCAGGCAGAGGCCATGAGATGCCATCTATGCCTGAATGAGGAGGTATACTCTGTTTACTAAGGCTGTGTCCTCAAAAAAGTTGCCCAAAAGGGGAATGAGGATCTGGGTATCATCTGCATAATTTGTGTAGGTGATACCCAGTCTGTCCAATTTGTTGAACAAAGGCTTAGTAAAGATGTCATACATAGTGGGTGAGACACAGGATCCTTGGGGTACTCAACAGGAGATTTGAGCTGGGTCAGCAGCCGTTAGTGGGGAAAAGACTTGCATTGTCCAGTTGGCCAGGAAGGATTGGACCCAGGCTATGGCTTCCCCTGAGTAGTGCGCCGCCGACCTAAGATGGTTACATAAGACTGCATGATCCACTAGGTCGAACGCTGCAGAGAGGTCCAGGAGAAGTAGCATAGCTGTTTGTCCCTTGTCCTTCAACTCGTCAATTTGAGTCTTAAGGTCTAGCAGGGCAGTTTCCGTACCGTGGAGTGGGCGGAAGCCAGACTGTCGTGATCCTAGTAGGTGATTAGCTTCTAGGTATTCCTGAATTTGAATATAGGCCACTCTGTCAATAATTTTAAGTGGAAAGGGCACAGTGGTAATTGGTCTATAATTGGTAGGGATGGTGGGGTCTAGTGTTTGTTTTTTAAGCAGGGGGAGGACCCAGGATTCTTTGAGGTTGTTAGGTACTGTATTTTTTTTAAATGAAGCATTTATTAGCTTGGAGATAAATGAATATGTACTATTCTATACTATATATACTCTTGTGGATTGACTGGTGGTGAGATCACAGTGTATACACTCCTGCGGATCGACAAATGGTGATATCACAGTACATACACTTCTGCAGGTCACAGCGTATGCACTTCTACGGAGTGACTGATGATGTGATCACAGTGTATACACTTCTGTGGGTCACAGTGTATACACTTCTGTGGATTGACTGATGGTGACATCACAGTGTATACACTTCTTTGGGTTGACTGAAGGTGACGTCACATTCCTTACACTGCTGCAGATTGACTGATGTGACATTACAGTGTGTACATTTTTGCGGTTTGACTAATGGTGACATCACAGTGTATACATTTCTGCAGGTCACACTGTATACACTCCTGCAGATTGACTAATGGTGAAGTCACAGTGTATACACTTCTGCAAGTCACACTGTATACACTCCTGCAGATCTACTAATGGTGACGTCACAGTGTATACACTTCTGCGGGTCACAGTGTATACACTTCTGCAGATTGACTGATGGTGAGATCACAGTGCATACACTTCTGCGGATTGACTGATGGTGATGTCACAGTGTGTACACTTCTGCGGGTCACAGTGTGTACACTTCTGCGGATTGACTAATGGTGACATCACAGTATATACACTTCGGCGGATTGACTGATGGTGATGTCACAGTGTATACACTTCTGCAAATTGACTAATTGTGACGTCACATTTTATACACTTCTGTGGATTGACTAATTGTGACTTCACAGTGTATACACTTCTGTGGATTGACTGATGGTGATGTCATAGTGTATACACTTCTGCAGATTGACTGATGGTGATGTCACAGTGTATACACTTCTGCGGATTGACTGAAGGTGAGATCACAGTGTATAAACTTCTGCGGATTGACTAATTTTGACATCACAGTGTATACAATTTTGCAGTTGACTGATGGTGACATCACAGTGTATACACTTCTGCAGATTGACTCATGGTGAGATCACAGTGTACACCTCTGCGGATTGACTAATTGTGACTTCACAGTGTAGACACTTCTGTGGATTAACTGATGTGAGATCACAGTGTATACACTCCTGCGGATTGACTGATGGTGAGATCACAGTGTATACATTTCTGCAGATTGACTGATGGTGAGATCACAGTGTATACACTTCTTTAGATTGACTGATGGTGATGTCACAGTGTATACACTTCTGTGGATTGACTAATGGTGATGTCACAGTATATACACATCGGCGGATTGACTGATGGTGACGTCACAGTGTATACACTTCTGTGGATTGACTAATTGTGACATCACAGTGTATACACTTCTGCGGATTGACTGATGGTGATGCCATAGTGTATATACTTCTGTGGATTGGCTGATGGTGACTTCACAGTGTATACACTTCTGTGGATTGACTAATTGTGACATCACAGTGTATACACTTCTGCAGATTGACTGATGGTGACGTCACAGTATATATACTTCTGCAGATTGCCTCATGGTGAGATCACAGTGTACTCCGCTGCCGATTGACTAATTGTGATGTCACAGTGTATACACTTCTGTGGGTTAACTGATGTGAGATTACAGTGTATACACTCCTGCGGATTGACTGATGGTGAGATCACAGTGTATACATTTCTGCACACTTCTGCGTATTGGCTGATGGTGAGATCACAGTGCATACACTTCTGCAAGTCACAATCTATACACTTCTGCAGATTAACTGATGGTGAGATCACAGTGTATACACTTCTGCGAGTCACAATGTATGCACTTCTGCAGATTGACTCATGGTGAGATCACAGTGTATACACTTCTGCCTATTGGCTGATGGTGAGATCACAGTGTATACACTTCTGCGAGTCACAATGTATACACTTCTTAAGATTGATTGATGTGAGATCACAGTGTATACACTCCTGCGGATTGACTGATGGTTAGATCACAGTGTATACATTTCTGCGTATTGGCTGATGGTGAGATCACAGTGTATACACTTCTGCGAGTCACAATGTATACACTTCTGCGGATTGACTGATGGTGAGATCACAGTGTATACACTTCTGCAGATCACAGTGTATACACTTCTGCGGGTCACATTGTATACACTTCTGCGGATTAACTGATGTGAGATCACAGTGTATTCACTCCTGCGGATTGACTGATGGTGAGATCACAGTGTATACACTTCTGCGGGTCACATTATATACACTTCTTCGGATTGACTGATGGTGAGCCCACAGTGTATTGACTAATGGTGAGCTAACAGTGTATGCACTTCTGCGGGTCACAGTGTATACACTTCTGCGGATTAACTGATGTGAGATCACAGTGTATTCACTCCTGCGGATTGACTGATGGTGAGATCACAGTGTATACACTTCTGCGGGTCACATTATATACACTTCTTCGGATTGACTGATGGTGAGCCCACAGTGTATTGACTAATGGTGAGCTAACAGTGTATGCACTTCTGCGGGTCACAGTGTATACACTTCTGTGGATTAACTGATGTGAGATCACAGTGTATTCACTCCTGCGGATTGACTGATGGTGAGATCACAGTGTATACACTTCTGCGGGTCACATTATATACACTTCTTCGGATTGACTGATGGTGAGCCCACAGTGTATTGACTAATGGTGAGCTAACAGTGTATGCACTTCTGCGGGTCACAGTGTATACACTTCTGCAGATTGATGGTCACATCACAGTGTATACACTTCTGCGGGTTGACTGATGGTGATGTCACGGTGTATTGACTAATGGTGAGCTCACAGTGTATACACTTTTGCGGATCACAGTGTATACACTTGTGCAGATTGACTGATTGTGACATCACAGTGTATACACTTCTGCAAATTGACTGATGGTGAGATCACAGACTGTACACTTCTGCGGATTGACTGATGGTAACGTCACAGTGCATACATTTCTGCGGATTGACTGATGGTGATGTCACAGTGTATACACTACTGCAGATTGACTTATAGTGATGTCACAGTGTATACACTTCTGCGGAATGACTGATGGTGATGTCACAGTGTATACACTTTAGGGGATTGACTAATGGTGACGTGATGTGTTGCAGTTTATTATATGGTCACACTCAACTCAGGGAGTTCCTTTCCCCCCAATGAATGTGGCGCATAATAAATCGCTTTGAGATTTTGTTTGGTTCACGGTGGTAAGGCCTCGAATCCTTCTCGCAGCCACCCCCAGCAAGTACCCAGTGACTCAATGGACTAGGAACCAGGCCGGTGTGTCTTAAGAATTTAGATTTATTAATATGTTATAAATCAAATATCACAAATAGATGAACATCAGTCCCCAATACCGTGGCAACAGAAGAACAAAAATGACTTCCGTAAAGCACCAACACAGAGATATGCAGTCACAATTAATCCCTTTTAAATCACCCACCAATACAGAAAAGAACATTTCAAGACACTCAGTCATTTCGGATTTAAAACACAATATTATGATACCTCTCCTCCCAGTAACCCTCACCCTCCAAACATCAATTTGGTTTGACTTGTTTGAATGGAAGGCAATGGCAGGGAGTGGGAACACAATGGGAAAATCGGATTTTGAGTATTACTCACAGAAACAATTTTAGAGACAGAAAAGTAATGGGAATATTCATTTTGCTACCCCTAACAAGAACAGGGAGGGCTTTAGCGTTTTGCTCAGGGCACAATGGGAAAATCGGTTTTTGGATTAGGATCACTGATGCAAGGTGAGACAGAATGAAAAGGAAGGGGAAATTCGTTTTGCAGCTATAAAGGATTCTAACCGGGCGTCACACACTGGATCCGGACTCTTGCCCTTAGCCTAGGATGTAGGATACTTTCTCTTTATTTTCTACAAATTCGAATTGAGCTTGCACCCAACCCATGTCACACCGCCTTTTACAAATACTCCGGTTCACAATGGACCATGAACCAGGCCGGTTGGTGGGAATACAATATTTATTTATTTTAATATCAAAGAAAATCACACAATTTTTATGTCGGACAGCAATCAGCAACGGGGAGATAATTACAATGTAAACTGATGAAATACACTTGGGTAACCTTCTACAAGAACATATCCAAAGCACAGATGAATAGCACTTTTTCAATTAGGATAGATAGCATCCGAGTTAAGATTTCCCCCGGGAATGTTTCCTGAAACCCCAATTAATCGAAATTCTGAGTGGATAGAAATAAGCAGCAGGGAATCAGGAATATGAGGCAGCAAACAGGATCAAATCCAACCTTGCCTCACAAAATAAGATTTTAAACCCTTTGCAATGGCCTAAAATGTCACTCAGATTTTGACAAATAATTATTATATGTGTGTTTAAATAATGATGTACATATGTTTGATCACAGTCTCAGGGATGTTATATCACTAACAACTATAAGATAAGGTATCACATAAGGCAAACAGTTCAAAAAGCAACTTGAAATGAAAACACAGTGCAGCCAAATGTACACATTGAAAAGTTGCAATTTAGACATTTGCAGTTTTAAATGTCAAAATCTTTTTTTTTTTTAAACACTTGAAAAACACAGAATAGGAATGCGGTTTTTAGGCTGGGGAATAGATGCACATCACAGGGACAATATAGAAGTGAAAGAGTGACTATGGCTGGATAATTGGATGAGATTTTAAGGTGAAAGGAGGTTCAGTTTGGGTAAACTAAAGCAATTAAGGAGAGAAAATTGGTTTCAAAGAATAGACAAATTTCACTTACACTAGACTTAATGGTTAGAAAAGGGGAACGCCACCCGTGAATACAAAAGCTACGCTGTAGTTGTAACCCTTCACGCAGTATACCCCTTTTCTTGATGGGAAATTAATTAATTAATTTAATCAAAATTTTGCTAAGGACTTATGATCTATGCAAGACAGAAATGAAGAGAAAAGTGGTGCTAACGCTTGGAGATCAAGGACAGGGTGCACAGAGAATTCCAACAGTTTTAAACAAGTTATCAGGGTATGGAGAGAATTACTTAGCGAGTGGAACAAAGACAAAGCATCAAGATGGGGTAGGCTATGTGTTGCTATGGGAGGGGGAAATACTCACAATCCACACTTGTATTTGGGGATTTGGGACAGTCAACTGGGTTCTGGTCACCGCACAGCGGGCGCCCCTTACACAAACAGCTGGGCAAGTCTGGTCACTGGATGTCGAAGGTACAGCGGGCAGCCGGGTAGTGGGCAAGAAGTCAGTCTGGTCGCAGGATGCTCCCCAGAATGGTACCACAGCTTTTTCCCTTTGTTATTGGGATTTTTAGTGGGGTTTCTGGATGAATGGCCTTGCTGTTATAGGGTCAGCAATGCTTTGGCCTGGCTGTAGGGTCTGGAATCTTGCATAGGTGGATCTGGAATGTCTGGATACGCAAGCGCTGGAAATTTCAGGAGAGAGTCCCTATCCCTGTGAGCTCCCACTCTTTATGTAAAAGCGGGTGACATCACCGGGTTTATTGATGGGCAGAACTGAGCTAGGCCTACCCCCAAGAACTGGATAGGTCACCAACGTTGGTTGCCTCCTCTAGGAGGGGACTCAGTTTATGGGGTTGTGTTTTTATAAGGTGCAAAGCCTTCCCACAGTCCTTTTTGCCAAAAATCAATCTTAACATAAATTACACAGTTATACAGTTGTGGCACTTTTAGTGAAAACTGCTTCACCCAAAATCCCACAATTGTAGGTGTGTGTGCATATTATCATAGAGCATATTTCTATTCATTTTCTATGTTCCACCATGTGTACTTTTACCATGATTAATATTTGACTGGGGTTTGCGTCCCATACATGCTATGGTCGGCCATGATATCTTGTTTAGAAGCCTCGAAAATCACATTTAAATTGTAAAACATTTACATTAGTGCGCTGTCCAGTTACAGAATTAACTGTCTTAAACGTTTATTAATCAATTAGTATTTTGAGCCAAATGGGGCTGGCCTTTGTCCTTCAACTGGGACCATTTTTTCAGGCTACCAGCAAATGTCAGCTTAGGCCAGGGTTGTCATGGAGTTTTTCTTTGGAGCTCCTTGGTTTGAGTGGATGATTGTTGTCACTTCCAGAAGTCACAGGTAGGTGTCCCAGATCTATTGTCTCAAGCTGAAGCCCAGACAGAAGTCTGACAAGCGTGTGATATTTCTTTCTCTTGGCCTCTTCAGAGTTTCCAAGGGCACAATTAGTACGCAAGTTTCCCAGAATCTAGTGTGGCTTCATTTAGGGGGAAGGCCTCTCCTATTGCTAGCAACCCCCAAGCATAAACCCTGTTTGGCTAGTTCCACAATGCAGCCAATGCCTTTACTTAGTTATTTTATTTTTCTGCACCAGAATCATGTTTGTTGAAACAAAACATCCCATCTAGGTTTACCCACAACAAGCCCCTGACATTGCTAGGCAAGGAAAGGGCTTTATTCAACATTGTACTTTTAAAACAGGCATTTTCGTTGGTTTGCAAAAACACATTTGACACGTGGTGAATGCTGCTGGGATTTCCATTTCAAATTTGTTTTTTCTCTCTCATCTGAATTCCAAACATTGTTTTGCAGCCCTAGTTAGTTTCATTGATACAGCAGTCTGGCAAGTGTGACAGCTCCTACAGAATTTGTCAAATTCTGAACCCATTTTAGGCCAGTACAAGTAGAAAGAGAGGTTTTCCTTCATCTTCTTGAAACTCAAGTGACCAGCCAAAGGTATCTCATGGGCTAACTGTAGGAACTGGAGTCTGTTAGCAAGGGGCACTACAATTCTTCTGCAGTCCCCAGGGATTGAGTTGGTTCACTGTAGAAGAGGCCATCTTCCCAGCTTAACCTGTGCTTCCCAACTTCTTGCCCATCAAGTTGGTTAGCATGGCCAAGATCTCCAACTAAGGCATTGTCTTCTTCCAGATCTGACTCTTCAGATGCTGGCTCAACCACACAAGGTTGCACCTCACACTCTGCCTCAGCAGGTGGAGAAGTCACAGGTGTGACTTTGGACAACCTTGGGGATGTCCTTGTTGATAGCACAGGGGTGCTGTCTGCCTTTTTCCTGGAGGTCCTGGGTTTCCACTTTGCCTCATTCCTCCTAGAAATAGCAGTGAGCAACTCCTGTGGAGTTGCAGTGATAGTTTCCTCTGTCAACTCCTCGGGAGAGCCTCTCAAGGTTCTCTCTCTTGCAGACATAGTGAGCTCCTGTTTCCTTTTACTGGGAGGCCTGGGGGTGGTTGACACAACTCCAAGAGTTTTAAGGTCATTACCCAACAAGACTCTCCCGGGAACATCACTCTATACACTAACAGGTATCTTGACATTCATATCATTACAATGGATGAGAGCTGGTAACTGGGGAAGCATTTGCACAGGGCCTCCAGCTAACTTGGTGAGGTGTTTGGGTGACTTAGCCACATCCTCACCTTGAAAAATGATTTGTCCACCACAGTTAAGCTGGCACCAGTGTCTCTGATGGCAGGGGTTTCCTGACCATTCACAAGAACACTATCTTTATAATACTATTTAGTATTATCTGGGATGGAATTATAGACCTCTAAATTCTGTTGTTCCTACAAGCCCAGGGACACTAAAGAAACACTAGCTGAGACTTTCATGGGTTCATCAGCCAGCAGGTGAAAGTTTCCACTTGCCATAGATACTTCTTCCTCTGGGGAGAAGGCTAAGGAGACAGTGTGGACCCCTAAAGGTTTACCCTTACATCTGGGATCCCCTTTCACACGGTCAGTTGACCCACAAACATAACATTTCCCAAATGTTTTGATGAATTGGGTTTTTTTTCTGACCTCCATCTGGTTTGGGTCCAGATGGTGCACTAGCCTGATTTGGTTTCCCTTGTGGTTTACCCTTATGTTGCTGTTTGTGGCCCTCTTTTGTATTGGAGGTATTAGAATTCTCTTTATTATCTTTCTTTCGCTGTTTCCCCTCATCCTTTTTCTGAGTAGTACCAGAATCCTTTTGATTAGCCCTGTTGGCAACCCACACGTCAGCAGCATTAGCTAGCTTCTTTGGATCTATCCCCTTAGAATAAGCCAAGTGCTGTCTGAGCACAGGGGAGCAGACATCAAAAATAGACTCCAACATAACAAGATTTCTCATTCCTTCATAAGTGTTTACTCTGTAACCCTTACAGACATTCACATACCCAGGTAGCCCAAGGGGTACCATCATGCTTTTTGAGGGTCCTAAACCTCATAAGGTACTGGGAACGGGTCTTCCCAAATCTAGCAATTAAAGCGAGCTTCACACACTCATAATCCATCCTATCCACCTCCCCCAACTCCATTACAACATCAGATGCAACAGTGGGTAGTCTAGAGAAGAGCCAGGGAAGTAATTGATTCCCTGTAAGACCTTGAATACCATGGTTATACTCAAACATTGCCAACCAATCCAAAATATCAAGCTTAACCTCATACATACCCACAATTTCTTTAGGCATACAGGGTCTCCTGGACTGGAAGGCCCAGAAGACTCTGGGAGAGAAGCATTTTCAAGAGACAATCTTTTCATTTCTAGTTCCTGATTTAACTCCATTTCTCCGAGTTTAAGTTTTTGGAGTTTTCGTTCAGTTTGAGCATTTAAACGTTTGGACCTAAACGTGTAGGACCTATGGGGGGTCCCAGTGGACAAGGGTTGAGGTTGCTGAGCAGGCAATGGGGCAGAGAGGCGTACATTCCTAGACACTTCTACCTCTTCCAACTCATCATTGACAGACATATTATCATCCTCAATACTTTCCACGAGGAGAAGTTCAGAGGACAAGGCCTGCACTCCTCTTTGCAGCTCCCCTGCGAGTGCCTCCATTAGCTGAGCTTGATCAGCTGTCTGCAGCGTTCGACCTTCGTTTCAGAGCCCCAGCGTGCCTCTCGCACATTTCAGAGGCTTCCACCATGGAAGGCATGATCACCGTCTTCAATGCTTTTCAAAAAGCATCTTTTGAATTTCCTGCCGATCTGATGCCTCTTCCCGCCCACAGCCCGCAGCCTGATACGGCTTCCCGCCCTGCCGGCTCCACCCCCCCACCATAAAGGGAGACGGGGCTCACCGCCAGGCAAAGCCGCGAGGAGAAGGCCAGAGGACAAGGCCTGCACTCCTCTCTGCAGCTCCGCTGCGAGTGCCTCCATCAGCTGAGCTTGATCAGCCGTCTGCAGCGTTCGACCTTCGTTTCGGAGCCCAGCGTGCCTCGCACACATTTCAGTGGCCTCCACCATGGAAGGCATGATCACCGTCTGCAATGCTTTTCAAAAAGCATCTTTTGAATTTCCCACCGATCCGATGCCTCTTCCCGCCCGCAGCCCGCAGCCTGATACGGCTTCCCGCCCTGCCGGCTCCACCCCCCCACCATAAAGGGAGACGGGGCTCACCGCCAGGCGAAGCCGTGAGGAGAAGGCCAGAGGACAAGGCCTGCACTCCTCTTTGCAGCTCTGCTGCGAGTGCCTCCATCAGCTGAGCTTGATCAGCTGTCTGCAGCGTTCAACCTTCGTTTTCGAGCCCCAGCGTGCCTCACGCACTTTTCAGAGGCCTCCACCATGGAAGGCATGATCACCGTCTGCCATGCTTTTCAAAAAGCATCTTTTGAATTTCCCGCTGATCCGATGCCTCTTCCCGCCCTCAGCCTGCAGCCGGATACGGCTTCCCGCCCTGCCGGCTCCACCCCCCCACCATAAAGGGAGACAGGGCTCACCGCCAGGCAAAGCCGCGAGGAGAAGGCCAGAGGACAAGGCCTGCACTCCTCTTTGCAGCTCTTCGCTGCTCCAAGTCTGCCGTTCAACGTGTCCGACGTGGAACTCTGCCTGCATCACAAGGTAAGGAGTCCCGCACTCCTGATCAGCTTAAATCACTCGCTACTAGAACCCAGCGTCTGCGTGCTTGTACCTTTACATGTGCACCACTCTCTATACCCACACCAACAAGCGTACGAAACGCACGCCTGCAAACCAGAACAATGAAACTCTCCATTAGCCCAAACACTCCAGCCTCATCTAACTACAATCCCCATAGGCTGCACCACACTATGGTTCAGAGCCCACGCAGTAAGCACTACCCTGACCACAATGCATCTGTAACATTGGCCACAACCCCGGATAAGGCACCACCCACAGGCTTGAATATGACTATACCAATGTGCAATTCTTCTACCACAGCCTTGCCATCTACTAATGTAAATGCTACTTTATCCATGCCTATGACCCTAGAAAAGGTGCCCCCCACTACTTCTAATGTGATTACCGCAATGTGCAATTCTTCTACCACAGCCTTGCCGTCTACTAATGTAAATGCTACTTTTTCCATGCCTATGACCCTAGAAAAGGTGCCCCCACTACTTCTAATGTGATTACAGCAATGTGCAATTCTTCCACCACAGCCCTACCATCCACTAATGTAAATGTCTCCCCCGAACCCCACCTCAAGTGTGCCCTTATAAACGCCCGATCCATCAATGCACACGCCCTAGACATTCACGACCTCATCACCACCCTAGACCTAGATCTTCTAATGGTCACTGAGACCTGGCTACACAAAGCCTCAGGTCCCGCTCTATCCCTCGCTCTCCCACCAGGCTATGCCATCACTAGACAAGATCGCCTGACCACAGGAGGCGGTGTTGCTCTCATAGCCAAAGACTCGATCACCATCAGAAAGGTTGACAAAACTATAAACAACAACAGTGACTACCTTCTACTGAAACTCAGTATCTCACACCACTGCACCATCACCCTACACCTCGTCTATCGACCACCACACCCCCTGGGAGACTTCCAGGCTTCCCTCACTCACCTCCTGTGTCATGAGCACTACTCCCGAGGAGCCAGGACTGGCCCAGTGCACCCGGAAGCAGACCCTTCTTCCACATCGCCGGACCCAGCAGACCCCTACAGGGGCCCTTTGGACCGTGTCCTGGCGCCTTTGGCGCCAGGCTCATAAAGGACTTCAGTCCCGGCGCCATAGGCGCCGGGCTCATATTGATAAACTGTGTAATAATGCTTGGGTGGACTTACCTGAGGCAGACCATGCTGGCATACTTACCCAGAACAATCCAGTCTGGCTGAAGTCCCCAGCCATCAGGACTGGGAGGAACTATTTCCTCTATTCAGGAACTCTTTTCTTACCTGGGTGGGGCCGGTGGAAGAACACACACCTGAAGCACTTCTCTGCTATTTAAACCACGCCCGATGGAATGCACGTGCTTCGCGTTATTCTGCATCAGCAGCAGGACGCTCACCGAGTCGGCTCCTGCATCCTGGCTCCTGACACGCCCGCCAGCACCCGGAACACCTGCAAACAGACAAGAAAAGAGAAGGCGAGCATTAGAAATTATACTTACCGGAATCCGACCTCTGCAATCCTACCTCCGACGATCCTGCAAAGGAAAGGTACCAGATTAGCAGCACTCTCAAACGCTCGCAGCCGCGCCGCCTTGCCTTACCCATCTGTGGCCTCGGCGAACTCCATCGCGGCCACGACGCCGGCAGCATCTCGGCACCTGTAAGCAGAAAAAGACAATCATTAGAAGTAAGCAGTCGCTTTTCTTTCACTTACCTTCCTCCACCGCGGCTACGACGCCAGCTACATCCCAGCACCTGCATAAGAGGAATACATGGTGAGCACTACTAAGCACGGAGAACAAATACTCACCAAGAGACCTACCTGCTTTAGGTTTCTGGGCCCTGGCTCCTGTGGAGAAAAGACACTCATACTTATGGCTACCGCAGGAGAGACGAAAGGACACGGTGTCCGCAACTATTTCCCATCCAGTGACGTAACTGGATTCTACGCACCCCTGCACCTGAAGCAGGATGGAGAGCTCATCTTTGCAATACCTAAGGTGAGAGCTCGCATAAACCAAGTTGGGGGGTCAAGAAGAGTGAGAAATGGGAGATTGGTGGGAACACATATCCACCCCAGCTGGTAATCAATCCCTTTTCTTCCACCTGCAGAAAACTTACTCTACAAGCCAGGCAATCCAAATTCGGAGGCCCCGTCCAGAGCATCTTCCGGGCCCTGCGCCTCACGATAGAAGAAACGGTAGCAGTCCAGTTCGGGTCAGCGTCTCTGTGGGAATCAGGTGAGCGTTACAGAATGCGAAGCCTACCAATAATCTCCTACCCAGGCGCTATGGAAACTTCTGATACAGATCAACTGGCCCAGCTACTGGGGGAATTAAGGGCTGAAGTTCATGCTGCTCGCCAGGAGACGAACGCCCTCAGGAGAGAGTTAATAGTGTCAAAGGAACGAACTGACGACCTTGCCAGACAGTTGTTACAGAGCCAAGCGGGGCAAACCCCTCTGCCCAATCCAGGGGGGAATTTTACCCCAGTTACTTCAAAATCAACCTATCTGGAAATGTGCCACTGGCACCACCTGAACTTTTTGCTGGAGACCCTAAAAGATTTGCAGTGTTCATAAATCAATGCCGATTGCACTTTCTCTGCAGGCCCGCGGCCTTCCCGAATGACCAGACCAAGGTAGCATTTGTACTTTCGTATCTTAGCGGCAGTGCCGCTGATTGGTCAATTCCACTGGTTACACAAGATGATCCAATCCTTCGGAATTTCCAAGCCTTCCAGACGAGTATGGAAAGACTTTTTGCAAGGCATTCCCAGGGGCAGGCCCTGGACAATGAACTCCTTTCCCTACGACAGGGCAACCAGGATCTCTTAGCCTACATTGCATCCTTCAATAGGTTAGTTGTAGAAACTAGATGGCCCGAGGAGAAAAGAATCACGCTATTTCACCGAGGACTACGCGGCGAACTCAAATACGTCCTTGCCCAGGTCGTAAATCCACCTCAGGACTGTTCGGATTATATTGATTTGGTGGTCCAATTAGATCACAGGCTTCAAAACAGGAAGGCGGATCGATCCAGGTTTGAAACCTGAATCTTCACTAAGACTCAGAGCAACTCCAAAAGTGTCGATGGCACCAAACCTATGCAGATTGGGGTTGTAAAGGGCTCCTTAACCCAAAAAGAGCGTGACAGAAGACGGCAAATGCAACTGTGTCTCCATTGTGGGAACTCGGGACATTTCCTTTGAGACTGCTCTGTAAAACCACCTAAGAAGACCGTAGGAGCTTCCGACAAGAATTCCGAAAAGTCTGAGCCGGGAAACGACCTTGCCCGACAAGCGTAGAGGTCCGCTTGCCGAGCTTAAAAACCAGTTCTTTGACCTCGCACTTCATTATGCCAATGGTCCTCGTAAATCCGAAGCAGCCAGAAAGATTGCATGCAATTAAGGCATACGTGGACAGTGGAGCTATAGGAAATTACGTGGACCGCGAGTTGGCTTCCAGGATGAAACTACCTCTTTGCCCAAAAGCTGTTAAAGATGTCATCACCACTGTGGATGGGACTGAGATCGCCTCCGGGCCGGTAACCCATACCACTACTGAAGTGACATTACTAGGCCAAGACGGGCATCGGGAGGTAATAGTGTTCGACGTGATCAAGGCTCCGCAATTTCAAATAATTCTGGGAATCCCTTGGTTGGAAAAACACAATCCTCAGATTGATTGACGAGCAAAGACGATAACGTTCCCAGAGTGTGCACAAACCTGCTATCTACGATCAGACATTGGCCTAGCGTCAGTAATGGCCGACAGTTTGCAATTACCGCTAGAGTATCGAGAGTTTCAAGATGTTTTCCAAAAGGAACAGGCTAACACCTTACCGCCCCACAGGTCATACGATTGCCAGATAGATCTACTACCCGGTGCAACTCCTCCTTGCAGCAGGATCTACGCCCTTACCGAGCCCGAGAACCTTCACCTGCGAAAGTACCTGGACCAGTACTTGGCCAACGGTTTTATTCGTCCATCAAAGTCCCCTGCATCCTCGGCTCTGTTCTTCGTGCCAAAAAAAGAAGGTGACCTCAGAACCTGTATAGACTACCGCGCTCTGAATCAGATAACGATAAAAAACAGATACCCTTTACCTCTGATCCCGGAACTCCTTGACCAGGTGAAGGATGCTTGCATATATACAAAACTAGACCTACGGGGGGCTTATCACTTGGTACGGATCAAGGAAGGCGATGAATGGAAGACGGCGTTTTGCACTAAATATGGGTTATTTGAGTACCAAGTGATGCCTTTCGGACTATGTAATGCACCGGCCGCCTTCCAATATTTTATGAATGATGTCCTCAGGGAGCTCATTGACGTCTGTGTTGTCGTCTACATAGATGACATTCTTGTTTACTCCTCTTCGGAAGCAGATCACCGAAATCATGTAGGAACAGTACTTGAAAAACTTCGCCAACACAAACTATTTGCCAAACTTGAAAAATGTGTTTTCCATGCCACTGAAGTCGAATTTCTGGGTTTTATCCTGACACCCAAAGGCGTCCACATGGACTCGCGAAAGGTGGACGCTATTCTCAAATGGCCATCACCTACTTCTGTAAAAGGCGTTCAGAGCATGTTAGGCTTTGCCAATTTTTATCGCAGATTCATTCCGGAGTTTTCCCGAGTGGTACAACCCATCACGGCTCTCTTAAGAAAGAATAAACGTTTTGAGGGTTTGAAGAAGCTGAACAAGCCTTCCAAGAGCTAAAAGCCAAGTTTACTTCTGCGCCAATACTGAAGCACCCACGCCCAGATCTCCCTTATATCGTCGAAACCGATGCATCCAGCTTAGCAATGGGAGCGGTCCTCTCACAAAGAGACCCAGAGACTAACCAATTACATCCTGTGGCGTTCTGGTCTCGAAAATTCTCGGCGCCTGAGGTTAACTACGCCATCACAGACAAGGAACTGTTAGCTATTAAATCCGCCTTTAAGGCCTGGTGTCATTATCTCCTTGGGGCCAGACACACCATCACGGTGATCACCGATCATCGGAATTTACAGTATCTGAAAACCACCAAGGCTCAATCCTCTCGACAGCTCCGCTGGGCCATGTTCTTTGCCGAATTTGACTTTGTGATCACTTACCGCCCCGGCAGCAAAAATGGCAAAGCAGATGCTGTTTCCCGGATTGGAATGGGAGACACCATTGTCAACCCAGAGCCTGTACCAATAATTCCTGAACAAAGGATCTTGGGCCTGATTTCTTCACAATCCATCGAGGACATTGAGGCAAAAGTTAAACAATTTCTGAACCCAACAGACTTGCAGAACTGGCTACAAAAAGGAATGGATTTCACGTTAAACAATGACTTGCCTTATTTCCGAGGACGATTATTCCTACCACACGCCGATTTGCAAAGGCAAGTAATCTCCTGCTATCACGATTCATTGATAGAGGGCCACCCTGGCATTGCCAAAACAGAAGAGAAAGTGAGAAGACAATTCTGGTGGCCTTCGTGGAGAAAAGACATAAAAGAATTTGTGATGTCCTGTGGTGTGTGCGCTCAAAACAAGGGTCAAAAGAAAAGACCGGCTGGTCTTCTCCAACCATTAGACATTCCACCGTCTCCCTGGCACACCCTTTCTATGGATTTTATCACAGACTTACCCTCCTGCTCCGGGTACAACACTATTCTCGTTATTGTGGATTTGTTTTCCAAGATGGCCCACTTCATTCCGTTAAAAGGCTTACCCTCAGCTTGGGTACTAGCCAGAGAATTCCTTGAAAACATTGTCCGGTTACACGGATTCCCATCGGTACTAATCTCAGATAGAGGAAGCCAGTTTATTTCCCATTTTTGGCGTAGTTGCTGTCAATTGGCTCAAATCGATGTAAGACTCTCAACCAGCCATCACCCCCAGACCGATGGTCAAACTGAAAGAACTAACCAGACTCTCGAACAATATTTACGATGCATGCTACAACAGTCAGAGAGCAACTGGAAGGACATCCTTTGGATAGCTGAGTATGCATACAATAATTCCGTTCACTCTGGAACCGGGCAAAGCCCTTCTACACTTTGTATGGAATTCATCCTCCAACTTCCAACCTCGATCCACCTCAAGATCTTGGAACACCCGCCGTGGATCAGTTACACACTGCTATTACCAAAGCTTTCAAAGAAGCTGCTGCACATTTACAACAAGCTAAAGAAAGGTACAAGAGAGGAGCAGATCAACACCGAAGCGAGGCCCGTCAATACCAGATTGGGGACCAGGTCTGGTTGTCCACCAAACACTTATCACTCAAAGGACCTTGCACTTTTAATCCCAAATATCTGGGGCCATATCCAGTTACGGCCATAATAAACCCAGTGGCCGTTAAACTAGGATTGCCAGCTCATATGCGAATACATCCTGTTTTTCACGTATCGCTTTTGAAACCCATGCAATCTGGAACCTGGAACCAGACTAACCAAACCTCCAGAACCAATTCAAGTGAATGGAGAACCTGAATTCGAGATTAAAAACATTTTGGACTCTAAGATCATCAGATCAAAGCTGTTCTACCTGATTGACTGGAAGGGTTACGGGCCTCAAGAAAGGTCATGGGAACCCTATGACCACGTCCATGCTCCTCGTCTAATCAAGAAATTTCACCGAACCTTTCCGGATAAACCAAAACCCCCGGGGAAGACAATTTTGGGAGGGGCCTTGAGGGGGGGTGCTGTCAGGAGCACTACTCCCGAGGAGCCAGGACTGGCCCAGAGCCCCCGGAAGCAGACCCTTCTTCCACATCGCCGGACCCAGCAGACCCCTACAGGGGCCCTTTGGACCGTGTCCTGGCGACTTTGGTGCCAGGCTCATAAAGGACTTCAGTCCCGGCGCCATAGGCGCCGGGCTCATATTGATAAACTGTGTAATAATGCTTGGGTGGACTTACCTGAGGCAGACCATGCTGCATACTTACCCAGAACAATCCAGTCTGGCTGAAGTCCCCAGCCATCAGGGCTGGGAGGAACTATTTCCTCTATTCAGGAACTCTTTTCTTACCTGGGTGGGGCCGGTGGAGGAACACACACCTGAAGCACTTCTCTGCTATTTAAACCACGCCCGATGGAATACACGTGCTTCGCGTTATTCTGCATCAGCAGCAGGACGCTCACCGAGTCGGCTCCTGCATCCTGGCTCTTGACATGCCCGCCAGCACCCGGAACACCTGCAAACAGACAAGAAAAGAGAAGGCGAGCATTAGAAATTATACTTACCGGAATCCGACCTCAGCAATCCTACCTCCAACGATCCTGCAAAGGAAAGGTACAAGATTAGCAGCGCTCTCAAACGCTCGCAGCCGCGCCGCCTTGCCTTACCCATCCGTGGCCTCGCCGAACTCCACCGCGACCACGACGCCGGCAGCATCTCGGCACCTGAAAAACAGAAAAAGACAGTCATTAGAGGTGCCCGCTCTAAAGCGGCCACATTTCTTCCACTTACTTACGTGCCTCATCACGCGCGACAGCGGCTGTGTCGCCGGCTGCATCTCGGCACCTGTAAGCAGAAAAAGACAATCATTAGAAGTAAGCAGTCGCTTTTCTTTCACTTACCTTCCTCCACCGCGGCTACGACGCCAGCTACATCCCAGCACCTGCATAAGAGGAATACATGGTGAGCACTACTAAGCACGGAGAACAAATACTCACCAAGAGACTTACCTGCTTTAGGTCTCTGGGCCCCGGCTCCTGTGGAGAAAAGACACTCATACTTACGGCTACAGCAGGAGAGACGAAAGGACACAGTGTCCACAACTATTTCCCATCCAGTGACGTAAATGGATTCTTCGCACCCCTGCATCTGAAGCAGGATGGAGAGCTCATCTTTACAATACCTAAGGTGAGAGTTCGCAGAAACCAAGTTGGGGGGTCAAGAAGAGTGAGAAATGGGAGATTGGTGGGAACACATATCCACCCCAGCTGGTAATCAATCCCTTTCTTCCACCTGCAGAAAACTTACTCTACAAGCCAGGCAATCCAAATTCGGAGGCCCCGTCCAGAGCATCTTCCGGGCCCTGCGCCTCACGATAGAAGAAAAGGTAGCAGTCCAGTTCGGGTCAGCGTCTCTGTGGGAATCAGGTGAGCATTACATCCTGGCTGACAACCTAAAATAGTCATCCAAAGCCATTCTCCTTGGTGACCTCAACCTAGGCCTGCATGACTCCAAAGACCTTGCTGCCAAATCACTTGACAAAGCTTTAGCCACTCTAGGATTCGCAAACACCATCACAGACCCCACTCTCACACTACGCAGATCACTAGACTGGATAGCTCACCACAACTGCCCACTCACAGTCACAGGCAATACCCCCACCCCATGGTCCGACCACCACACCATCAGCTTTAAAATCCCCACCTCTGCCTCATCCCCCCCTACCCTTACCTCCAGCTCTCACAAGAAGTGCCCGCCAACTGACCAAAGAAAGACTCCTACCCTTCCTACATGGACCTGCCTTTAGACACCCCTTTTCCAATGACCCAGAAACCCTTGCCAAGAACTACAAATCTGCAATCACAGCAGCAATCAATGCCATCGCTCCACTTAAACCGCGCAAAACCAAACGTACCAGCCACACCAATGCGTGGTTCACCCAAGACCTTCTCAAATTGCGCACAGACAAGCGAGCAGCACTAGCTCAATCGCAAACATCCTGTGATGATAAAGACAAACTTAGCTTCAAATCCCTCGCAAATGAATATAAGAAAGCCATCATGAAAGCCAAAGCCAAATCATTTGAAGATAGAATCTCCAAAGCCAAATCAAACACCAAAGAAATGTTTGCCATATTCAGGGAACTCGAGACCCCTACACCAACCCCCCAAAATTTCACCAAAGATAAAGCATGGGTGATGACATCCAAACAGCCATGCGCAACAAGATCAGCTCACTCCAAGCCAAAATTCTGAACACTAAACTAGCGCTCCCCACCCCCCTACCCTCTCCCCAACCCCCCCTTTCCTCACCCACAGAGGCCGCCCCTACCTTCTCTTTCAAAACCATTCAAGAGAAAGACATTATCAACATCATGAAAACATCCAACCCTCCAACTGCAAAGGAGACCCTTGCCCTGCTTCCATCATCAAAGACTGCACTGACACCCTTGCTCCGTTCCTAACAGCATTCATCAATGCATCCTTCACCACAGGGAGAGTCTCCTCATGCCTCAAGGAAGCATGGGTCCGACCGCTCATAAAAAAACCTGCACTTGACCCCACCTCCCCCAACAACTACCGCCCCATCACCACAGTCCCATTCCTCCTCAAGATTCTGGACAAGGCAGCCTACCTGCAGGTCCAGCACTTCCTCGAAGAGCATAATCTCCTAGGACTGAGACAATCCGGCATTTCGGCCTAGGCACGGGACAGAGACCGCCCTACTCGACCACAAAAACCAAATGGATGACACCCAGGACCAAGGTAAACCTGTCCTGCTCCTTCTCCTCGATCTCGACATCCTCTGCCATCACCTCACCTCCACAGCCAACTTCTCCCAAGAAGCTACCACTTGGATCACCTCCTTCCTCCAAGGTAGGACTATGCAGGTCTTTTCTGACCCAGCCACTGCATCACCCATCATCATGCTATGTGGGGTGCCCCAAGGTTCCTGCCTCTCCCCTACCCTCTACAACATCTTCACCCGCCCCCTCTTCCTTATCCTTGACGCCATGGGCATCTCCTACACTAACTACGCTGACGACATTCAGATCCTTCTCACACTAACAGGCGACTATGACACTGACTGCGCTACTCTCAACAACATATACAACTCAATCCAAATGTGGATGGCTATTAACGGCCTTTGTCTTAACTCAGACAAAACTGAGCTCCTTCTCGTAGGTTTCACTGACACCCTCAAGAAACATGACTACCAGTTCAGCCACTTTACCATTGACTCAATCAGAATCCCAGTACTTGACACGGTAAAAACACTAGGCGTCTACCTAGACTCTAACCTACTATGACCAGACAAGTAAACGCGATCGCCTCCTCTGCGGCCTACCATGCAAAACTCCTCAACGCAATCAGGCCTTTTCTGTCCAAAGACACTTGCACCAACATAGCCAGAGCCATAACTGGCTCCCAGCTAGACTACTGTAATGTTCTCTTCCTAGAGACCTCCAACAAAAACCTCGAGAAGCTGCAAGTAATTCAAAATAGCGCCCTGCGTGCTGCACAAGGCATTGCCAAGAGAGAGCACATCTCCGCTGCCAGGAAAGCGTCCCATTGGCTCCCCATAAAGTAAAGGATTATATTCAAAGCGCTAAGCATCACCCACAAATGTGTCCATCTCTCAGCTCCAGCGTACCTGTCCCAAAGAATCCACCCAGTTGCTTCCACAAGACCCACCAGGACACCCTATGCCAACATACTCTCTGTACCCAGAGTAAAAAGAGTTAGAGCAGGTGGTTCCAGCTTCCCTTACCTTGCTGCTCTACACTGGAACACACTTCCCACCTCACTGCGAGCTGAACCCTCACTGACTGCTTTCCGCAAAGCCATAAAAACTACCCTGTTCACCTAACTAGCCTCACATGCTCAAACCTTAATGACTAACATGTATGATGTACTATGGTGTTTGATGTACCTTGCTGGATGATTCTCCCTATTGCTTAACTTAGGGACCGGCCTCACTGTAACCCAAGGCACAACATGTACCTGTACCTGTAACTAAGTTCCCTTACAAGTAACAGCGCCACAATGCCCCTGGGCTGTCTGCGCGCTATATAAATGTAATAAATAAATAAATAAATACATTTCCACATTTGCCAGAGAGTCAGGCATTTCAGACCCACTGCCTGGACTTTGGTTCTTTAACAACTTTTCAACTAATTCAATCTTTTTTCTTTGGCAGAGAGTTTCCTTTCTTTACACATGTTTCCTAAATAATCTGGAGTGTAACTCAAGAGGGTCTCCTGACTGTTGCTTTCCATATCAGACATGATTAATATTGATTTTTGGTGATGTTAGCCTTGTGGTTACTTGATCCAAGGTAATAGCAGCACTCTAAGTGTAATTACTATACTTTTATTCTCACCGCTGTACACCAGTGTTAGGCTGAATTATATGCAGTAACCATTGGGAACACTACACACGATTAAGACTACAAGTGACAGTACAATTTCACCTTTGGTACAAGCCTGTACTACACAGTAAAGTGGTAGCAGTAACAGAGCAGCCAGGCTTATCTCAAGAGTGAGTGAGCAGTATCAAATAGATATACAAAGGACATCAATTACTATGATTCAAACAAACACTGACTCAAGGTTATCAAGTAAAAGAATATACATTTATTTCACTCTTCAGTTGTATAACAGTACACTATTATAAGCTGTCTAAAAAACACGCTCTTAATACACCACACCACCTCCCTTAAATTCCAGACAAGTTAAGCTCCCAAAATGAAGTGGGAAAAAAATGGCACTCCAGCAATTTAAAAGGGAGGGAAAGACAAAGTTAATAGAAATTAAATCACACCAACAGGTAAGTACTCAGGGCAGTTGGACAAGAGGAACTACAGAGATAGAATCAGGTAGAAAAGGATTAGGACCAAAGTCAATGGGTCAAAAGTCTTTTGCTCAAGATCATACAGTTCAGGCTAGTTTGCGGTAAAGTTCGTGGAACGGTTTCCGTACGAGGTTGGTTGATGCAAAAGTTACTTCAAAGAGAAGAGAAGGACAAGCCCTCAGATTGGAGAAAGATTTCAAACACTTTCACTGCGGGTGAATGCGGCGGACAACCGGATTTGCACAGTACCTTAAAACAGAGGGGGAGCTTTAGCTGAGGTGGACGTTCCTGGCAGTTCCTGCAGGTTCACGGTTCCTGAAGCGACTGTCTGACAAGAAGTAGGAAGACTGGAGGGTCCTGCACTACCCAGGGAAGAAACCAGCAGCAGAGCAAAGCAACGAATAAAAGGTACGCTCCTTAAAACCCTAGCAGGGTCCGAGCTTCCTGGCTATCTGGCCCACTGTAGCTCTGTACAGAGAATTCGACCAGAGGAGGGGTCCTGGCTTGCATTTTCCTGGAGGATCTTCTCTGTTGTCGGATTCTGAAGATTCGGACCTGCAGCAGCGCTTCACCGGGCAGTTCAGTCATTGTAGGGATCCTCTTTTGCCAGTTTCTCATTGGTTCTTTCGTTCCAGTGGTGACTCTGCCTTTCCAGGCCCAGAGACCTGCTTTTTATGCAGTTTTCCCCCATTCATACAGCCTAGCTGTCAATCACACAGCAGGGTGGTTGTCCTGGCAAGGACATTCCCCTCATCCAATCAAACAGGAGTGCGACTTGGGTTACCAAGGGAACTCATGGCAGGGGTCCAAAGATCCCTTCCTCACATCCTGCCTACCTAGACTTTCAGGCACCTTAAGGAGGGCTCCTGTGTAGAAGCCCGCGAAAATAAAGCGAACAAAGGAGTCATCCCCGGTTTGGCACGCAGAAAAAAACACAAGAAAGACTTTAACAAAAAGAAATGGCAACTAAACCCAGCCGGAGCCAAAATAAAATGTATTTGGTCAAGCAGGTTTATGTTCGAGGATAATATAATAGCCTAAAACATTACCACGTTTATATAAGATAATCGCGGTAGAAAAATTAGGGTAGATACCACTGCCACCAGCCAAGTATTAATGTAAAGCGAGCAAAACAATGCTCCAAGAGGCACAGACAAAAAGGGATAAAAGTTAACCCTTTCCAATACTCCTTATAAGATGGGGTGTACTGGGTCTGTGGTTTAAAGTGACTTAAGTAAAGTTTTTTTTTTTAAACATATTTTTATTGTTTTACAGCGTAACAAAGTACAATATAACAAGTAACATCCCCTTGGATCCCCCCCTCCCTCACCCACCCCCTCCTCCGGAAGGCTTGTTCCATGTTCCAACTTTTCTCAGGATTGTCTATGAGGTAAATATGTCCGTGATTCTGATGTTGTGCGGGCACCATTGTGCCATATAGTCCGACTGTAGGTATTCCAGAACTCCCCCCCCTCCTTCACGAATTACCCATTCGAGCCCTGTAGATGGAGTGTGATCTTTTCCATTGTCATTTGCGACCAGACCTTTTGCAACCAGGTGTATATGAGTGGTGGATCTTGTTTTTTCCAGTTTTGTGCGATGGTGGCCCATGCCGCTATGACCAGGCTCATGAAGCTTCTCCATTGTGCCTTGCAGTATTTCTTGGACTGATGCCCTGTCATTCCGCAAAGCCACACTTTCTCCCCCAGTTGATCTGGCTCTGGGAACATCTTTTTCATTTCTGTTATCAGTTCCAACCAGAATCCTTTGACCCCTTGACAGTCCCACCAGATATGCCTCCACGTGCCAGCTTCTGGGCAGCCTCTCCAACAGCGATCGGACGTTCCCGGGTACATATTGTTAAGCCTCTCCGGAGTGTAATGCCATTGCATGACTATTTTTGTCCACATTTCCCTGGTCTGCACCGCTCGTGTTAGTTTGGGAATGCCCGTCCACAGCTTCTGCCACTGCTGAATTGGGATTTCTTCCCCTAGTGTTCTTTCCCATCTTTTCATGCAAGTCCATTTTATTTCTTCGTCCTGGGTATTGATGAAGTAATATAGTGTGAGATCAGTTTCTTAGTTCCTGAGTTGGATAAGATGTATTTTTCGAAAGTTAATGGCAACTTTACCCTTTTCTGGGGGACAGTAGTCAGCCCCAAAAAATGGAGTCGATGGGAAATCTCAAAGACAACCCTGTGTCACTGCACTCAAGGTGCTGTGTAACACACATGAAAATATGAGGCCATGGAGTATGTGAGGCTCCAGTGCTCAAGATCACACAACAAGTGAAAACACACACAGCAAAACACATGTAAGAGTGGGAAAAAGGCTCACACTCTTACCAGGTGAGAAAAATAAATCCTAGAAATCCAGCAAAGCTGCTGAGGGACTCATTGAGAAAGGGAAATCAGCCATTTATGAGAACTCTCCATAACAAGTACACACCAGAACACACCCTGCCAGCCTTTCTTGGTGTACTCCCAGTTCAAACTTGCCCAATGGTGCTAGGCAAAACAGTGCAGCCATCCTTTTGTAGTTGTAAAACGCAGTTTTGAAGCCAGGCAGCGGTGCTCAAAGGAGCCAGCGTAGCCATTTTGCTGCGAACTGCTGAAGTGCAGCTTGGTTATGGATGGGAATCCTGCTGAGTGGCCAATGTATCCCGCACAGCACAATGGGAAAATCTTTTTTTGGATTAGGATCACTGATGCAATGTACGAAAGAATGAAAAGCAAGGGGAAATGTGTTTTGCAAAGCACAATGGGTACACTAGGGCAATTTCGTTTTGCACCTTGCATATGCATAGACACTACTAAGCTTCCCATTTCTGGTTTAAAATGAAGGGGATCAATGGGAATTTCTTTTTTACACCCTGCGCACACATGTGGAAGAGGACTTTGGGGTTCATTTTTCTGGCAAATTTTTATGACTATACCGGCTCACAGCACACTGAGAAGAGTTTGTTAGTTTTGAATGCCAACAAACACCACCTGTGATTTCTATAGGGGAATTCATTGATTTACTTTGATTAAATATGCTAGGGATCTACACAGACGAACATGATATTTTCTATGGGGAGATAATTAAAACAATGCTTGAAAGAGGTGGGGCATACACAATCTATGGCTTTGGGGTAGCTTTACTTACAGGAGAGCCTGGAACTGGGATCAGGGAGCATCAAGACACACCGCTGGGACAGCAAGGGGGTCAGTCAAGAATCTCCTCTGAGTCCTCCAAGGGGTCACAATCAGCTTCTATGTCTCCTGGTTCCTGTCTCCAGTGAAAGATGGAGGCCTGTCTGCTGGGATGTTGTTTTTGAGGTTTTAGCAGCAGGTCGTCTCTCAGAATTATTGGAAGAAGTCCAGATCTGATGCAAACTGCCTTATTTACAGGGCAAATGACATCACGAACTTGTCATGATTCTTGTGAAAGGGATTGGCTATTCTCCACCACTCCCCTCCCACCTGTGTGCTGATGGGACAAGGAGATGGGGGAGTGCTTTGGGATTGCTGTGGGAGGAGAGAGCTTCATCACCTCACTTTGACAGGTGGGCTCGGCATGCTTTAGGACATAGAAATCTCACAACATGGCAAGTACCCTAAATTTCCAAATCTTTACATGCATGCATGTATTTATGAGAACTACATTTTCAGCGAATCAGACAGGGCTAGTCTGGAGTCTGCACATCCTTCCTGTTCAGAGATATAGTTTTTCTTAATTTACTCATGAACCATATCAGTGAAAAATATGGCACTTTACAGGCTTCATATTAATTATTACTGGCATGCTTTTACAAACGTTTGCATCTCTTGGAATCAAGGGAAGGCCCAAATCACATTTTAATTAATAACTTTAGTTGTGTTTATCCTACCAAAATCGTTTTAGCATGGTTAGAAGGGGATTACTGGCACCTTTAAAAAAAGCCTGGAATGACCATTGTGACATGTATGCGGCCACTTTTATGCAATACAATGTATTTCTCCTATCTAAGTAAACTGCAGTTTCATATCGTCTGTCTCTCTGGCCCCCACCCTTGCTCCCTGAGTTTCGTTTCTCTTCAGGCACATGACCTAAGCAGAGCTGCCTGAAGCCACACTATCGACTTTTTATGCGACTTGTGACCTGGAGGTCACTCCTGCAGCAGGACAGACATGACTTTATCTGATCTAAACCACGTTTCTGATCTAAAAAGTATTACTTTCTTGTATTTCTAACGAAGGGCAATGATGTATGAAGACAACCAGGCCTGAATCTCCAGGGCAACAGAGGGAGGTCCCAGAGGTTAGTTTCAAGTTTGAAGAAATGACTGTCTATGTACTCTGCAGCAAACAGCCTTTAACTTGTGCATAATTGTAACTTTGCACAGCATTTTATAAGGCTTTCACAGTTTCAACATACATGAGTGTTGCTTTGAAATTGTCCAAATGGATAAGCTTGTTATAGGCAGAAACCATGTTCACACTTTGAAAGTCTGGTGAACATTTCGCTGAGCCTATTGTCAATCTATATGAGGGAAAAATGAAAATGACATTCTTTTATTTATTACACATGAAATGCTCTGTTTCACTTTAGCTGCCTGGAGCACAATTCTGGTATCCCATTGCGGTTTCTTTATCTATCAGTGCAGCTCTCCATAGATTGTTAGCCACAAGTCTTCCTTTTCCTTCCTGGCTTTGCATTGGGCACATTTTAGCATTTTCGGATTTAGGCCCACTTTTTTTCCTTAGATTTTAGGCCTGTTTTTAGTTCCATTGGCCTTATGTCCGATCATCATTTATGTGCTGGCCTTATTTTGGTGAGCATTCACAAGTGACTCTGGCCTCTTTATTTGTGGCATCCAGGGGCTATATTTCACCCCACAAGTCCCCCCCCCTGACTCTTTGATGAATGAGACAGAGAGAAGAGCAAGGAAAGAGTGGGGTGTCTGTTTCCTTGTGGACGGGGTTTGTTCCAGGGATCTCCTTGGGAGCACGTCTGCTCTTTTCCCGGTCCTGAGGGAGTGGCATTCTGGTCTGCACTCCACTGTTTTCAAATTTGTGGTTTTGGTCCTGGACCCCTCCTTTTTCCGGTCATTCCACCTCCGGCCTATGGAGGCAAGGAGTTATTTAATCTGCCGAGAATAAAGGAGAGGTTAAGTATTTCATACCGTACTGCTTTCCGCCAGTATTGACATGTGAATTGACAACAACACAACACGTTACATTTCACATTTTATGGCAGTACACATTTTGGACATGACAATTACACTCAGTAACTTCCTAATAAGTATACATTGTTCTACTGTAAATGTGTAATTTTTTCCATTAGGGTTCCTATTCTTTACCTTTATTCTTCAGAGGGTTGCTGGGCTCTTCCATCACTGGGTTCTTTAATCAGTCACAAGTTCTGTCTGGAATGACAGTTTTCAACTGATTGATGTGAACCCATTTCTCTTCTGTCTTTTCTCCTTTGGGGATACATATCTTATAGGTGATCGGTGAGATTATATTGACAATTTCAAAAGCACTGTGCCAGGAGGGAAGGATCTTCCGCTCCTTGGTCTGGTTCCTTTGGAAATTGTACAGGTAGACCCTGTCTCCTACTTCATACTCTTTCTTTGTGGTCTTTAAGTCGTAGTGGGTTTTCATCCTCTCTGCCAACTTTTCTAAATTTTGCTGAGCATAAGCAAAAGCTCGGTGAAGGTGTTGTCGTAAATTCTGATGGGTCGGTGACGCATTTATCAGGGTCTGCTCTTGAGTTCTGTAGAGCAGATACTGAGGTAGCACAATTTTGTCGTCCAGTCATGAGCTCGAATGGTGACATTTTTGTCACAGAAGACTGTGTAGACCTCATGGCCATCAGGACAATCAGTAATTGGATATCCCAACTAGGTCCAGAGTCCGCCACAAACGTCTTCAAGATACCCACAATCGTTTTATTGTACCTCTCAAATCCCCCACTCGAGACTGGGTGGTAGGCAATGTGGAGCTTTCTCTTTAACGCAAATATCTCCCACATCTTTGTCATCACCTCACTAGTAAAATGACTTCCTAGGTCCGACTCAATCCTTTGTGGAAAGCCGAAATGCGAGAAGATGTAATTGATCATTAGGACGGCAGCTGTTTCTGCCTTGCAATTTGGGGCCAGAAGACATTCCACCCCCTTCATAAACAAACATGTCACGGTTAGCATTTACTTGTTTCCTCTGGAGGAGCGAATCACTGGTCTGATGAAATTGACTTGCAAATCCGACCAAGGCAGTGTTATTCCCCTTTTTTGTAGGGGAGCTCTGCGTGTGAGGGAACTTGGCTGAAACTGACCACTGGTATTCAGCTGGAAAGCGCAGGATCGCTTTATGTTGTACTGTGTGGAGCCCTGCTGCCTGTTCTAATCGGCACTGCGAGCCGCTGTTCTTGCCGATATTCTCGCCGCATACCCGCTTCCTGGAGGAGGCGGAGCTGCGTGTGGCACGTGATGGCACACGTGACTGCCTTCTGCTTCTGAAGCAGCTGCGAGCCGCCCGAGCGGCGTATTCAGCTGGAAAGCGAAGGATCGCTTTATGTTGTACTGTGTGGAGCCCTGCTGCCTGTTCTAATCGGCACTGTGAGCCGCTGCTCTTGCCGATATTCTCGCTGCATACCCGCTTCCTGGAGGAGGCGGAGCTGCGTGTGGCACGTGACGGCACACGTGACTGCCTTCTGCTTCTAAAGCAGCAAAGCAGCTGTGAGCCGCCCGAGCGGCGTATTCAGCTGGAAAGCGAAGGATCGCTTTATGTTGTACTGTGTGGAGCCCTGCTGCCTGTTCTAATCGGCACTGCGAGCCGCTGCTCTTGCCGATATTCTCGCCGCATACCCGCTTCCTAGAGGAGGCGGAGCTGCGTGTGGCACGTGATGGCACACATGACTGCCTTCTGCTTCTAAAGCAGCTGCGAGCCACCCTTGCGGCGATAAGCCCTGTGGCGTCAAGCCCATTGCCTGTTATGCGGCTGTTTTGCGGATGGTTTGCAAAGTGAATCACCCATTTAAGGTACTGTACATAACTAGTGTTATCATTCAGTCCACACCTTGGAGCCAAAACCTGTGATGAACTCAGGAACATTATTTTAGATATCAAAGCTAATAACAGCTAAGGTTGTTATTTTATAACTGTAAAGTTTACATAGTATTGTTCTTAAGAAAGAAAGAGTATTTTATACCTTATGTTTACCTTACGAACAGGCATGCCATCCGAGATAACTAGAGATTCTATGACTACTACATCATCTATCATGCCTAATACACTGGACGTAGCGTTGCTTCCTCAAACCCCCATTAATCAAAATTTAGCCACTTCACTTGAAAGGACTAAAAGTCGAATTCGAACATCAAAAAAAAATATCATTTTGACACCTATTAATAAAAATTCAAATGATATTCGCAATTTTTATGCTGCTAAACCACAAGTTTTAATGAGTTCTAATTTGACTGCGCTTGCTCCCCCAGTTTTGATTAGAGCAGAAACGGTTTTATCTAATGGTGATATGAATGATGTGATTCCTAAATCAATTCCCAATTCAGACAATGAGGTTTCTGCCCCCCCTTTGAGTTCCTCCGTATCTGACCTAACTCTACTAACTATACCCCATTCACCGACTAGAATAATTAAACCTATGCAAACTTGCACTACTGTTTTAGAAGAGACAACCTTAGACCCAAATGTGATGCCAAATGAATGTCAAATTTCATTATTGGAGAATGTTACATTAGCTTCAATAATCATTGAGGACGTGCGCCATACCTCTAATAATAAGCTTCTTTCTGCTCTTTCACAAAATTCTTCAGAGTGTAGAGAGCTTGAAAGTTCAAGAGTTTCGATCACGACTGATTATGCACAGGCATGTTCCATGAATTCAACAAGACAAGACGAGGAGATCTCTTTTTTGCAACCTACCCCTCGTCGTTGTCAAACTTCCGATATGAAACGACATTCAACTGACCCTTTACTGAACCCGGTTTTATTGGAAGTTACTTTGGGAGCTATTAATACCACTATGGCTACTCTATTTAAGCTTTTTAATTCTTTGGATCAGAAGCTAGCTATCCAAACTGATAAATTAAATCAAATAAGTGATTGGATGAAAGACACTTCTCTTAAATGTTCCAAGGAATTATCCTTGGTAAATTTGGAACAAAGGATTGGAAAGCTTGAATCCAATTGGTCATCTTATCAAAACTTAAATGTACACTCAGGCCCTTCTATTCTTCAGCGTATATCACATTTAGAGAGGATGATGCAAGACCCCCTAATAACTACGCCATCTTTACCAATGTTTCCTAATATAATTCGACCTATTGAATGTGATGATGTTGAAGATATAGCTAAACCTAATGAATCTTGGATTAGTATTGATTCCCCTGTGAGAACTGAGGGTCAACCAATACCGAGCCAGACATGTCGAGAATTTATCCTAAAACCACAGAAGCTGGGAGGTTCTTTGTTAAATAAGAAAAAAATTAAACAGTTGTCATCTAAGCTTATACAAAGAAATAAAAAGCTCTTTCAGAGTTAAAAAAAACATCGCAGATACCTCTTCTTCCAGATGTTACAACGTCTCTTCCTCATAAATCTGCTGCTCTGCCAGCATTAAGCAATGGGATATCTAATAATGACTATGTCAATATACCCGATAATACGCGGTTTGATGGAGCTGTACAAGATATTCCTCCTCCCTCTCATATTGCTCCCGCTCACCGGATCCTAGCAGAAGTTCCTAAATCATTCCCCAACTATGATCCATTGAATGAGCTGGTCTCTCTTTTAACATCTAAATCTGATAACATACCGACAACACAGGCCTGCTCGAATGTACACACGAAACTAGTAATCCAAAATGAGGTTGATTCGACAGGTGCTACAAAAGTATTTCTTCCCAGCGCCCCGATAGAAAAAGTAGAAGATCGTTTAACTGCTTTGAGAAATGCAGTCGATTCCTATCTACTTAATAGAAGATCTGAAGCGCTATCTGATACTTTACATACCCTCATACACATAATGTTAATAAAAACCCACAAAATGACGTTAATGTTCTCAAAAACCGATCTGATAATTGTATGAAAACCATGCCTTCTCCTTCTAATATGCAGCACCCCCGAAATCAATCTAAAGATAGAAATAGGTGTAACATGAATATACACAATGGTAGTAATAAACGTTATGTAAACGACGATAGTGCTGCCTTTTTAAAGAAACTTAACCAGTATCACACTTTGATCTTAAAGTGCCGGGATGGTTCTTTTCCAAAATATGATTTATGTCGTGCAAGTGTCTTCAATATATTTGGAGACATAGAGGGCCTAGAAGCCATTTCCTCATCAGATGTGGATCAAGTGGAGTTTCTTTGTGATAAAAACCTTTCTATTGTTAGGCTATGGATAAAATCTGGTATTGTTCGCAATACACTATGGAATGCCAGAATGGAATTGTTTAATCTGGGTTTTTTGTTAGCCAAAGACCCAGCACGCCAGCAATTTAAAGAGACTGATGGAAATAAGTCTATTAGTGGTATAAATTCTGATCCTTCGTGTAACTGCAATTATTGTACTAATTATTCGTCATCTGATCCCAATGTAGGACCCAATGTCTACTCATAACCACGAATAACCGTTTCCACCAATACTTTTTCACTTGCTAGTTGGAATACTAGAGGGTACTCTCATTTGCAGTGGAATTTAGATAATAATTTGAATAGTTATGATATTGTAGCCCTACAAGAAACATGGTTACTAAATCTTCCCGTATGGGACGATCATGAGATTAGTTTACTACCAGCAGCACATGGTGGTAAAGGTAGACCTACAGCCGGGTTGTTAGTAGCAGTGAAAGTGAGCAGGGGATTGAAAATCATCCCCTGGCAAACACCAAATAAATACATTCAATTGGTTAAGATTCTTTTCAACTCACAGACATATGCACTTATTAATCTATATAGAAACCCGGTAGGCATCACTGATGATAGCTTTTATGATGCCCTTTACTGTATGTTTGAGCTTATCTCAAATGAAACTAACATTGATGGATTATTGCTAATGGGCGATTTGAACTTCTCCTGTTTCTATTCTAATAAGAGGAATTGGTGTCGAGAAGGTGCAAGATGGAATTCCTTTATGGAAGATCATGGTTAAGGTTGATAAATGGTGCTATCACAGGTGATATTCCACCTATGAATACCTGGGAAAGAGGCTCCTCTAAATCTACCATCGATTACATCTTTGTTTCGAACTCCATATTTACAAACATTAGCAAATTTGAGATAATCAAACAAACATCTAGTGATCATCACCTTCTATCTTTACATTGGTTGGTAGATAGTGGTGACCACACGAAAATTGCAATGTACTATAAACATACTCTATCTGTTAATAATGGCAGAAATCGATTCAAATGGTCTACCAACAAACTACTGGCTTTGAATGATGCAATACTAGAAAATCAAATTTTACCCAGGTCCAATTCTTATATAGAAATTCTTAGCACCTTTGCGAATCCTCTTCCTGTTCATAGTAAACCAGGTAAAAGACATGTTCATAACTTTGATCTGCTGCTATATGAACGAAAGAAAGCCTATAGAAGAGAGATTAGAATTGCTCAGAAATTACCTTTAATTGATCAAAATAAGGCTGTTAAAAATGCTTCTTCGAAATATCACAACTGGGTACGAGCAAGGAGAGCTACCGTGTATCAAAAAGATAGTGAATGTTTTCTATCAGCTTGCCGGGGTAAAAATTCAGGCCTTATATGGGAACTCCTGAATAGATGTAACATCTCAGCCCTACCACATGTGCAGCTCAATGGCGTACCTGAATCGATGTGGGTTACACATTTTTCATCCTTGTATAGTGATCCTATGATGAACCATTATATTTACAACAGTACCGTTGTAAACAGTTGGTCTTTACATTTTACAAAAATGACCATTCAAACTTTCATTAAAGCTTCTTCGTCATCTAGAGCGGCAGGCTTAGATGGACTGACCAACGTAATGCTCAAACAAAATATATTAGAGTGGTCATTAATTTTGAATAATATGTTTCTGCAGATACTACAAACTAAAAATATTCCGCAATCATGGCGTTCTTCTGTAATCATTCCAGTCTATAAAAAAGGTGATCGGACTAACCCGAAAAATTATCGTCCAATAACGTTACTAGACGTACCGGGCAAAATCTTTTGTAGACTGGTGTTAAGAGATTTTATTGATTGGACAAAGAAAGTAAATCAGCGCGACCCAGCACAAACTGGATTTGTAGCAGGGCTGGGCACGAGCATTAATTTAATAACTTTAAATGCTATAAAACAACAAGCAATATATAAAAAGCAAGCCAGATATTTTGCGTTTGTAGATCTTCATTCCGCATTTGATTCGGTCTCAAGACCAAAACTTATAGATAAGTTAATCAAAGCGAATTGCCCATCCACTCTTACTGACATTATCTTTGCCCTCCATTCACAAACCAGGGTTTATGTAAGGCTAAACTCTGAGGGGCTTCTATCAACCCCTATTCTAACATTTAGAGGGCTGAAACAGGGATGCATTTTGGCAGCTGCCTTATTTAACTTTTTTATTAATGATGTGCAGGATATTTTTCACAAAGTAATCGCTGACGCTCCTAAATTGAACAATGTAAAAATCTGTGCATTGTGGTATGCAGATGATCTTGTGTTGGTATCAAAAACCCCAAGTGGTTTACACAATCTCTTGTTAGCTTTATCCTCCTATTTCAAAGAAAATGAACTTGTAGTAAACACGAGTAAAACACAAATAGTTACATATGTTCCTAAAGGCGTACGTAAACATCTGATGAACTGGCAGATTGATGGAATATCCTTAAAAACGGTACCAAATTATGTTTATTTGGGCCTGATTTTCGAGGGCACTCCAACGTTAGACTCACATCTGAATAAAATTAAGCAGAAGCTAACCACAGCAATTTGTCAGACACGAGTAATCATTTCTAAATATGGTAAATTTTCCATCAAAGCTGCCATTACTTATTGGGATCAGAATGTTGTAGCAACCATTCTTTATGGTATGGAAACACTAATTGTTCCTTTAGGGTTTTTGAATTTATTGGAAGCCAAGTTTTGGCGTACAATCTTAAATCTACCTCAATGTATTCCAGGAGTGTTAATAAGATACGAATTGGGATTAATTTCTCTAAGTGCACTATATAATTGGCGCTTATGTGCCCTATTTCGTAAATGTTTACTATCTACATATGGTGACTCTACATTATCCACTATTTCAAGTTACCTAATTAATTCTACAGAAATGTTCCCAAAATATTGGACTATGAAAATTTTAACAATCATGGTACATGCTGACATCTCACTAAAACTGCTTATCGCTCATCCAGAGCTGGCAAAGAAGAAGGTGTATATGATGGACTGGATCGACACCAGAACTTTGTGTCTAACTTATAAAGACATTGATCCTACAATCTTTGGTCCAAAACGCTATAAAAACATTGCGTCCTATTTGCTTTTAGCACCATCTGCTGCTTTAAGATCTGCGATTCTTCGCTTAAGGTTTAACATCTGGCCTACCGGCGAGGTCAAAGCAAGAAGGAAACAAATTGCTTCTGACCATAACTGGTGCCGGTTTTGTAAAAATGTTATGATTGTGGAATCCCTTCAACACTTAATACTGGATTGCCCTGCACTTAGTACACTAAGAAAATTGCACTTTGTTAACCATTTTGCATACTTTGCACAACTCGACCCAAAAAATAGATGGGTCGCCTTGGCTGCTACTGATTGTATGAGTATAAGAATTGCAACAATCAATTTTTTACAGGCCTTGAACCTAGAATGATGATGATTGTATAATATGAATTGATAAAGTTTTTGGCTGTTTTATTTGGATTTTTATGTTTAAGAATTTTCTAAATGTATAAATTGAAAAAGTTGATATAAATTCAACTGTATTCAATAATAAAAAAAAAAAAAAAAAAGAAACTGACCACACACAAGACACCCCTTTAAGTATAGACCAAGGTCCTGACCCATGTGTGGCCACTATGTGACCTCTCGCAATATTTCAAAAGTTGTATGAAACCCCTATGACCGGCATTGGCCGCGTCATGTATGTGACTTAACATCAGGCTTTGGAATGAGGCATGTACCACCCACTGGTCACATCCAGATATGGATCTCCTTACCAACAAACTGTCTTGGATTCGAACATTTTGGAAAACTTCATCAACACCCAGAGATCCTCTTTCCCGATATAATCGGATTCGGTCAGAGGAAAATTCACAGGCACTTCAATGTGTTGATAACATTTCCCAATAACCGGGTCCCCTTTTTGTGCTGTAATCAAATCAGCATCTGGGGTTTCTTTACTTCACTGGGCAATTGAGAGTTCATTTTGGGCATGTGTTTGGGACCTGCTGAGAACAGCAACCTGGATTTCCCCCCAAACAGACTCCACACACATTGGTGCAGATCAATGCTCCCGAGTCACACCTCCACCCAGTATCACAGACTCCACACACATTGCTGCAGATCAATGCGCCTGAGTCAAACCTCCACCCGCTATCACAGACTCCACCCACATTGCTGCAGATGAATGCACCTGAGTCAAACCTCCACCCGGTATCACAGACTCCACACACATTGCTGCAGATGAATGCACCTGAGTCATACCTCCACCTGGTATCACAGAGCCCACACACACACTGCTGCCGATCAATGCACCTGAATCAAACCTCCACCCTGTATCACAGACTCCACACACAGTGCTGCAGATCAATGCACCCAAGTCAGACCTCCACCCAGTATCACAGACTCCACACACATTGCTGCAGATCAATGCACCTGAGTCAAACCTCCACCTCGGTATCGCAGACTCCACACACATTGCTGCAGATCAATGCACCTGAGTCAGACCTCCACTCGGTATCACAGACTCCACACACATTGCTGCAGATCAATGATTTGTGGGTGTAAGTGTTTGCAGGTGACCAGGAACCCTCAGAAGCAATTAATTGTCTAGTAGTCTACATCCTCGTACTTCTGCTGTTAGATCACTTTCTTTATACCTGAACCGTTGACCATCGCTCATCATCCAGTCCTGCTTGAGTTGATCTGAGCTTTAGATCTTGATAGCACCCAATTCTCATGCACCCACATCACACCAGCACTTGGACACCTCCTGGCAACCTCTGTCATTACCAGTTGACATTAAAAGCAATTCACCATAGTTTTAGTTTAAGAAATTGCTATTTATTTCTCAATGTATGTTATGTAAAGAGCTCTAATATAGCACACTTGTACCATTTTGGTGTCCTCGTGGCACATTAATGAAGAAGTCTGTAAAATCTGTTTAGTTGTGTAAAACTGTAGAAAGTTCCACCCACGATTTTTCCATAAATGCCTTAGGGCAGTGATCTGCACCAAGTGGCCCACCAGAATGTTTGGACTAGTACTCCTCTCATCCCCCACCATTGATATTGCTGGGTAGGGCTGATAGAAGTTGTAGTCCAAATATCTAGAGAGTCAAAGGTTGCAGACCCCTGTTTTAGGGGATGATCTTGGGAAATGGTAAAAAGTGAAAGGTTGAACGGGGCAAGAGGATAAAATACGGGTGGGGAGAAAGAAGTAAAAATAGGGGAAGAAGTGGGGGAACGGAATTAGAATAACAGAAGTAAAGGAGTGAGAAGAAAAAGAAAATCTAGGAATAAAGGAAAGGGAAAGCGTATAAAAAAGTGAAGACGGAAAGGGAAATGAGAGGAAAATGAAGACAAGTACAGATGGAGGCAAAAAAAAAGGATTTAAAATATGAAAAATGAAGAGTAAAAGCGAAGATATGACAATTTATTAGGAATTAAAAAGCAAACAACAAGAAGAGTAAATGAATAGTAGTACAGTAAGAAAACTGTAAAAAGCAAAAGAAACATCATGGCCTACCACAGGGAGTACATGCAATTAGTCAAGAACAGCAGAGCAATGCTTATAGCAGCTCCATGGACCATAATATCTTAAATTCATGATTTGACCAGGGGGGAAGGGCCAGCAGAAACTCGAACCACAGCTCTTCTCAGCATGGATCCGGAAGTGCAAACCAGAAATACAACACATGTCTGCCTCGCTCACAGGCACTGCACCCCAATGCACCCCAATGTCACACGCATAGCTCATGTATTTTTATAAGGCTTTCACAACCTTTTGTTGAATTTTTCCATCCACTTTGCTAATTACCTACATTATTTTTGTGGGGGTGATGGACCGGATAATTTGCAATATATTGGAGGACATGTTATCAAGATTTGCGTTTCGGGCCCGGATTGACTATTTTATTCAAAGCTGCAACATCAACTGGGTCAAACTTTTCATTCAAACCTCCAAAATATTTTCAGTGTCCACACACCCTGCATTTCAAGAGTTTGGATATTTGGAATTATTGGTCCACCCAGAAATCACCCGCCGTGATCATTGGCAATCTATAGATGACATCACAATTGAACTGCGCCCTGGGGCCTGCGGGCGAGTGGCGCGATATATAAAAATTCAAATAAATAAATAAAGAAACTGCATCCAATTGACGCCGCAAGAATCTCAAAGGTTCGGCCCAGTGTGACTTTTGTAAAAAGACAGTTTTGAATGAGTCGTATGAAATATCCCAAAAACTGAGTGAGCCCCATGCACTGTCAGTTGTTCTTTCCGAAAAAAAAAAAAAAAAAAAAAAAAACACAGTGATTCTCTTCAATGAACACACCAGGGGAAGGAAGCAGAAAGCCGCGCAAGATGGAAAATACCCAGCAACATTGAGAAACCTTCTACAGATTAGGCGTTTTTTGCTTGAATGTGTGTAGTTGCTTTTCCAAGGACAGTGACTGTGAGCAGAGTGAGCAATATTAATAGTTGCAAAAAGGAGAAATAGATCAGATATGTGTCATAGTGAAACTTACATAACTGGATTAGGGTGAAAGATTTTGGAAGAAGAAGAAAAGAGCAAATCAGCATTTTCATGTTGTTGCTATGGAGATTTATCAAAATATCATCAAGATGGCTTTAGGGTTCAGTGACCTTGCTGTGCCATTATGTGATCTAGTGCACGATGCACAGGGTGGGTCTATCGCCAATGCACAAATAGCAACCACAGGCACAACTTTTGAGTGTTTAAGGAACTTAGGCTTAGTCACCCTAAGTTTCCAGGGTCATCCAGATGTGGACACCCTGCTCACTGTGCTCAGAGAGGCACAGCTCCACCTCACTGATGAGGCCCAACAAGACTGAAACACGTGTCTGGGGTCGCTGTTGGTACTCTTGTTCAGAAGAGAATTGCCGTAGCATTTTGGAGCTAGACTGCCCATGTGGGCGGGACAAAGACTGATATGCAAATGGGTATTTCTCTTCTGTGAAAGGTACAGTGAGCTAAAGTGTGGCTGCAGACTCTCGAGTGGGTACCTTCCCAAAGTACAGGTCATTTAGCCGTGTTCGTTCTTGCAGAGGGGCGCCTAAGGACTTTTTTTTGACGGGCACTCATTATAATGCATCTTTCTTCTAAAATGGCACGATAATACAGGGGTATGTTTATGGCAGTGCAAAATAAAGTCTTTCCCTCCATAGTTTAATCCTGGTCTCGCAGTATGAGTGACACTCCTGGGGTTGAGGGGGAGGCAGACATTGTGGGATTCAGATGCTCATCAAAATGATCCGCTGGCCTCTATCTTAAACGATCTGTCAGCAGCACAACGAGAATCAGAAATACGGACAGTGAGACATGTCATCTGAAGATGTTGAACGTTCCTCCCAAGAGTCATTAAAAAATCAGAAGGTTTTCTATGCCAGTGTCCAGGCAAGCGACTCTGGTGAAATGCCTAAGAGGTGTCCAGTCAACAAAGTGGGACACCAGCTGCTAACATAGCTTACATAGCTCTGATGCCATACCATACATCCTAGGTAACGGGTGGGCACAGACCGGCCTCTTCTGCCGATCTCCAGCAAAGCAGGTCATTCACATGTGTGATGGCGCAGATGAATATGTCCTTGCCACCTTCTGCCCCTCCTGGGTTACTGCACGGGTGAGAGACGATACAAACTGCAGCAGTTCTCCCACCCCATGAACCTAGGGGTGTGATAGACAATGCAGACTGAAATGGACTCCATGAACCAATATGCTTAAACAGTCAATGCACAGACATTTGGAATAAAGAATTTGTTCGGTTGCTCGACCCTAATAGGGATTACATTAAAATAGCATAAAGCACAAGTAGTGTGCTGTTTATAGATTAGAAGGGAGAAGGATTCCGGAATACCGAGAGAGGGACTCACTACACTGATATGACAGGAGGAATTATAGGCAGGTAAGATGCAGCATACACGGGCAGGGACACCAAAGTATGGCAGACGTAGAAGGTAAATGTAACATGGACAGACACAAATATAGGCCGCCAATTTGTGGCTGAGAAGCGTAGAAGTACAGCCATTTTCCTAACACAGAGGCTGGAGCAGGTCACAGAATTAGCAAAGGCCCCAAACTTCCAAGAGGCTAAATTTACAAAAAAACATGTATTTTCGAAATGTGCAGGCCCCAGACAGCAGCTCACAGCAAGCGTCATTGTCATGAAGAAAGGAAGAGAGCGCTAGATGAGCGGAACGCAGAGACGAGATAACAGTTCCCAGGTTGGCAAGCGATAACTGCCAATTTAATTAAGTTAATAAAAGCACAAATAGCCAATGATGCCTAAGTGCACAAATTCAGTAAGCCAAAAAACTCCATAGAGAATAACTGACGGGTGCCTCACGTGGCCAAACAGAATACACTTAGACGATAGAATTAGCTAAAAGTCCAACAAATAGGAAGAAATTAATTCCCCAACACGGTACCTTAACACGAGATCCGTACATGAAGAACACTGACTATTCATTATGAGCCAAGTGCAGATCAGACACCTGCCGAACCTCCCTAGTACACACACAGACACAAGATGATACACAAGGCCAAATACAAAGGAACAGATAGGCAACATGGCCTGGGAATGATCGGGAATACCTTTAATTGAAATTAGTACAGACCATAGACTTCTCTCCACCCACCCCATGTCTCGCTCATATCTTGACATCTCGTCAAAGTGTCAAAGATTAGTGAGCTAAGTGCCAACCATTGGACATTCCCCTTGCCACACCGCCTATGATGAACAGTGCCAACCAATCATCGGTCACTGTAATGATGTATTGATAATAGTATCCATAATGGGATGGGACCAGGAGGAGTTATCAGATAGGTATCGACCAATGAAGTAATTAACCCCTATGCAAACCATATGTAGCTTTAAATATTAACCAACTCCAATTCCCCGTAGGTTTTGTAAATTGATATTGCATTATGATGTCATTGCTTATGTAATCTTGGTACAAAATCAACTTGCAATCATTGTAAAAATTGGAAACTACGAGAGCGAGATGCTATTACGCTGCCCCAGCTGGAATTCATTGTTGTGAATAAAGCTGAGTTTTGCTGCGCACCTTGAGTACTCCATCATTGAGTATTGTTTTGATTAAGTTGGGCCTACCTTTGCACATGTCTAGAGTAGTATGTGTCGACCGATACAAATGAACCTCAAATTCTGATCTGCAACCAAACACATCTGATGACATGCCTTGAGTCAGTGATATGAAGTGGAAACAGACTGGTATATTCTGCCAATCGCAACCTCATATGGCGTGAAGGCATCCCTTGTATTAGAGGTATTAAGTGGACACAGATGGGCATCATTTGGTCATCTCCAGCCTTCACAGGTCTGATGCCGTGCCATAGTCCATAGGTTTCAGGTGGACCTAGATTGACATCATTTGCTGATCGCCAGCGTGCCCATGTATGATCCCATACCTTAGGTTAGGAGTTTCAGGTGGACGTAGATGGGCATTGGTTGCTGATGTCCAGCCTGCCCATGTATGATCTCATACCTTAGGTTAGGAGTTTCAGGTGGACCTAGATGGGCATTGGTTGCTGATGTCCAGCCTGCCCATGTATGATCTCATACCTTAGGTTAGGAGTTTCAGGTGGACCTAGATGGGCATTGGTTGCTGATCTCCAGCCTGCCCATGTATGATGTCATGCCTTAGCGTAGGAGTTTCAGGTGGACCTAGATGGGCATTGGTTGCTGATCTCCAGCCTGCCCATGTATGATGTCATACCGTAGCGTAGGAGTTTCAGGTGGACCTAGATGGGCATTGGTTGCTGATCTCCAGCCTGCCCATGTATGATGTCATGCCTTAGCGTAGGAGTTTCAGGTGGACCTAGATGGGCATTGGTTGCTGATCTCCAGCCTGCCCATGTATGATGTCATGCCTTAGGGTATATGTTTCAGGTGGACGCAGATGGACATCATTTGCTTATCTAATGCCTGCCCAGGTGTGATGCCATGCTTTAGGGTATATGTTTCAGGTAGGCATAGATGGGCATTGGTTGCTGATCTCCAGCCTGTCCATGTGTAATGTCATGCCTTAGGTTAGGAGTTTCAGGTGGCCCTAGATGAGCATCATCTGGCCATCCCCAGCTTGCCCATGTCTGATGTCATACCTTAGGGTATATGTTTCAGGTGGACGCAGATGGACATCATTTGCTTATCTAATGCCTGCCCATGTGTGATGCCATGCTTTAGCTTAGGAGTTTCAGGTGGACCTAGATGGGCATTGGTTGCTGATCTCCAGCCTGCCCATGTATGATGCCATGCCTTAGCGTAGGAGTTTCAGGTGGACCAAGATGGGCATTGGTTGCTGATCTCCAGCCTGCCCGTGTCTGATGTCATACCTTAGGGTATATGTTTCAGGTGGATGCAGATGGACATCATTTGCTTATCTAATGCCTGCCCATGTGTGATGCCATGCTTTAGGGTATATGTTTCAGGTAGGCATAGATGGGTATCATTTGCTGATCTCCTGCCTGCCCATGTGTGATGCCATGCTTCATGTTATATGTTTCAGGTGGACATACATGGAAATCATTTGCTGATCCCCACCCTGGCCACGTCTGATGCCATACCTTACACTATATGTTTCAGGCAGACCTAGATGGGTATCATTCGCTTACCACAAGCCTGTCCATGTGTAATGCCATGCCTTAGGTTAGGTGTTTCTGGTGGACATAGATGGGCATCATCTGGTCATCTCCTGCCTGCCCATGTCTGATGCCATGCTTTAGGTTAGGTGTTTCAGGTGGATATAGAAGGGCATCATTTGCTGATCTCCAGCCTGCCCATGCCTGATGCCATGCCTTAGGTTAGGAGTTTCAGGTGGACCTAGATGGGCATTGGTTGCTGATCTCCAGCCTGCCCATGTATGATGTCATGCCTTAGGGTATATGTTTCAGGCGGACGCAGATGGACATCATTTGCTTATCTAATGCCTGCCCATGTGTGATGCCATGCCTTAGGTTAGGAGTTTCAGGTGGGCCTAGGTGGGCATTGGTTGCTGATCTCCAGCCTGCCCATGTCTGATGTCATACCTTAGGGTATATGTTTAAGGCAGACCTAGATGGGTATCATTCGCTTACCACAAGCCTGTCCATGTGTAATGCCATGCCTTAGGTTAGGTGTTTCTGGTGGACATAGATGGGCATCATCTGGTCATCTCCTGCCTGCCCATTTCTGATGCGATGTCTTAGGTCTAATGTGTCAGGTGCGATTAGATGGGCATCCTTTGATGATCTCCAGCCTGCCCATATCTGATGCCATGCCTTAGGTTATATGTTTCAGGTAGGCATAGATGGTCATCATTGCTGATCTCCAGCCTGCCCATGCCTGATGCCATGCCTCAGGTTATATGTTTCAGGAGGCCCTAGATGGGCATCATCTGCTGATCTCCAGCTTGCACAGGTCTTGTGCCATGTTTGGAGTGTTTGAGTTCACGCTGGCACAGGCGTCCATCATCTGCTTTCATTGATATACATTGCGTTGGTACCATGTCCCATGCAGAAGAATCATGGACTGTTGTCCTCTGCCATTTGACAACGCAAACAAATCAGATTCAATGCATTGAGTGAGAAGAAAAACTGCTGTCCTCTGCTTGCACACACGATGATTCTAATGTTTTCTGTCTTTTCATAACTTCAGTCGCTCTCTCCCAATATCACCTTGGTCTTCTGTACGCTCGCTCAGTTTGCAATAAATCTCATTCTATTCTCGATTTAGGGGTTGATTCATGGAATTAATGTGCGCCGAAAACTCCCGCGCAGAGGTGCCAAAACGTGCGAATCGCAGTGCAAGTGCGAAAATCGCAGGAAAACCAGCGCACAGCGATTCATGGAAGTCCGTGCGCGAGAAAAACATTGGATGTGCGCTAAAATGGTGCGCCGCGCACGCCGGCGCACAGGTCATCCAATAGCGTGCGCCACGGCCACTGCGAAATCGCACATAGTGCGGCGCACATCACAAAAGTAGGCGGAACACGGGGCGTAACACTCGGAATGGGGAACAACGCGTGAAAATATGGGCGTCACGGGGGAAGTACAGGCGGCAAGTGCGCGGAACGCCCACACGCTCGCCTACAACCCTTATTCATGGAATCGAATAGGGCAAACCAGCGCACGGTCAAAGACGCGCACAGGGCCAAACAAGTACGCCACAAGAAAGCAGGCGGTAGCGCCCCTGCGACTGAAAAAAATGTGCGCCAAAATGTGCGCTAACAAAAAGCACCCATAAACAGCCATGATGAATGGCCCATACAGTGGCCCTCTAGGACAAATGAGGTGCAAAGGGGCACCGACAAACACAGACACCTGCTGTGTGAAAAATAGCGTGTGCGCGTGTTCCTGGGTGCGCAGGAAGTTCCACACGCGATTAGCCTGGGTATGTGTACTTCAGGGTGCGCGGGAAGTTCCACACGCGATTAGCCTGGGTACGTGTACTACAGGGTGCGTGGGAAGTTCCACACGCGATTGGCCTAGGTAGGTGGGGGTGCGTGGGAAGTTCCACACGCGATTGGCCTGGGTACATGTACTACGGGGTGCGCGGGAAGTTCCACACGCAATTGGCCTGGCTAGGTGGGGGTGCGCGGGAAGTTCCACATGCGATTGGCCTGGGTAGGTGGGGGTGCGTGGGAAGTTCCACACGCGATTGGCCTGGGTACGTGTACTACGGGGTGCGCGGGAAGTTCCACACACGATTGGCTTGGCTAGGTGGGGGTGCGCGGGAAGTTCCACACGCGATTGGCCTGGGTACGTGTACTTCGGGGTGCGCGGGAAGTTCCACACGCGATTGGCCTGGGTACGTGTATTCCGATGTGCGCGCAAAGATTCACACGCGATTTCTGCAGGGTATGTGTATTTCGGTGGTGCCGGGGAATGCTACACGTGATTTGGCCATGTGGGTCCCCCCAGGTGTTCCCTCTACACCCTCCACGGCCCCTGCAGGCAGCCCACACCACAGGGTACTACCCTCACCCCTGCTCATGTCCCACAGGCAACCCATCCACCATGGCCATGCCCACCAGCCAACCCACATGTCACCTTGCACTACTGATCATCAACACATGTCTCCCACCATCCCCACCCCCCAGCCACCAGAGGCACCCTCCACCAGGCCCCCACTCATGTCCCCTATTGCCCCCACCCCCCAGCAGTGCAGGGGCAGCCTCCACCAGGCCCCCACTCATGTCTGCCACCGCCCCCACCCCCAAGCCACCAGGGGCAGCCTCCACCAGGCCCCCACTCATGTCTCCCACCACCCCCACCACCCAGCAGTGCAGGGGCAGCCTCCACCAGGCCCCCACTCATGTCTACCACCACCCCCACCCCCCAGCAGTGCAGGGGCACCCTCCACCAGGCCCCCACTCATGTCCAACTCATGTCTCCCACCACCCTCACCCCCCAGCCACCAGGGGCAGCCTCCACCAGGCCCCCACTCATGTCTCCCACCACCCCCACCCCCCAGCCACCAGGGGCAGCCTCCACCAGGCCCCCACTCATGTCTACCACCATCCCCACCCCCCAGCAGTGCAGGGGCACCCTCCACCAGGCCCCCACTCATGTCTCCCACCACCCCCACCCCCCAGCCACCAGGGGCACCCTCCACCAGGCCCCCACTCATGTCCAACTCATGTCTCCCACCACCCTCACCCCCCAGCCACCAGGGGCAGCCTCCACCAGGCCCCCACTCATGTCTCCCACCACCCCCACCCCCCAGCCACCAGGGGCAGCCTCCACCAGGCCCCCACTCATGTCCCCTATTACCCCCACCCCCCCAACAGTGCAGGGGCAGCCTCCACCAGGCCCCCACTCATGTCTACCACCACCCCCACCCCCAGCAGTGCAGGGGCACCCTCCACCAGTCCCCCACTCATGTCTCCCACCACCCTCACCCCCCAGCCACCAGGGGCAGCCTCCACCAGGCCCCCACTCATGTCTCCCACCACCCCCACCCCCAAGCAGTGCAGGGGCAGCCTCCACCAGGCCCCCACTCATGTCCCCTATTACCCCCACCCCCCAGCCACCAGGGGCACCCTCCACCAGGCCCCCACTCATGTCCAACTCATGTCTCCCACCACCCTCACCCCCCAGCCACCAGGGGCAGCCTCCACCAGGCCCCCACTCATGTCTACCGCCACCCCCACCCCCCAGCCACCAGGGGCAGCCTCCACCAGGCCCCCACTCATGTCCCCTATTACCCCCACCCCCCAGCAGTGCAGGGGCAGCCTCCACCAGGCCCCCACTCATGTCCCCTATTACCCCCACCCCCAGCAGTGCAGGGGCAGCCTCCACCAGGCCCCCACTCATGTCTACCCCCACCCCCACCCCCCAGCAGTGCAGGGGCACCCTCCACCAGGCCCCCACTCATGTCTCCCACCACCCCCACCCCCCAGCCACCAGGGGCACCCTCCACCAGGCCCCCACTCATGTCCCCTATTACCCCCACCCCCCAGCAGTGCAGGGGCAGCCTCCACCAGGCCCCCACTCATGTCTAGCATCACCCCCACCACCCAGCAGTGCAGGGGCACCCTCCACCAGGCCCCCACTCATGTCTCCCACCACCCCACCCCCCAGCAGTGCAGGGGCAGCCTCCACCAGGCCCCCACTCATGTCCCCTATTACCCCCACCCCCCGGCCACCAGGGGAACCTCCACCAGACCCCCACTCATGTCTCCCACCACCCCCACCCCCCAGCAGTGCAGGGGCAGCCTCCACCAGGCCCTCACTCATGTCTACCACCACCCCCACCCCCCAGCCACCAGGGGCAGCCTCCACCAGGCCCCCACTCATGTCTCCCACCACCCCCAACCCCCAGCCACCAGGAGCACCCTCCACCAGGCCCCCACTCATGTACAACTCATGTCTCCCACCACCCTCACCCCCCAGCCACCAGGGGCAGCCTCCACCAGGCCCCCACTCATGTACCCCATTACCCCCACCCCTAGCAGTGCAGGGGCAGCCTCCACCAGGCCCCCACTCATGTCCCCTATTACCCCCACCCCCCAGCAGTGCAGGGGCAGCCTCCACCAGGCCCCCACTCATGTCTCCCACCACCCTCACCCCCCAGCCACCAGGGGCAGCCTCCACCAGGCCCCCACTCATGTCTCCCACCACCTCCACCCCCCAGCAATGCAGGGACAGCCTCCACCAGGCCCCCACTCATGTCTCCCACCACCCCCACCCCCCAGCAGTGCAGGGGCAGCCTCCACCAGGCCCCCACTCATGTCCCCTATTACCCCCAACCCCCAGCAGTGCAGGGGCAGCCTCCGCCAGGCCCCCACTCATGTCTACCACCACCCCCACCCCCCAGCAGTGCAGGGGCTCCCTCCACCAGGCCCCCACTCATGTCTCCCACCACCCCCACCCCCCAGCAGTGCAGGGGCAGCCTCCACCAGGCCCCCACTCATGTCCCCTATTACCCCCACCACCAAGCCACCAGGGGCAGCCTCCACCAGGCCCCCACTCATGTCTCCCACCACCCCCAACCCCCAGCAGTGCAGGGGCAGCCTCCACCAGGCCCCCACTCATGTCTACCACCACCCCCACCCCCAGACACCAGGGGCAGCCTCCACCAGGCCCCCACTCATGTCCCCTAATACCCCCACACCCCAGCAGTGCAGGGGCAGCCTCCACCAGGCCCCCACTCATGTCTACCACCACCCACACCCCCCAGCAGTGCAGGGGCACCCTCTACCAGGCCCCCACTCATGTCTCCCAACACCCCCACCCCCCAGCCACCAGGGGCAGCCTCCACCAGGCCCCCACTCATGTCCAACTCATGTCTCCCACCACCCTCACCCCCCAGCCACCAGGGGCAGCCTCCACTAGGCCCCCACTCATGTCTCCCACCACCCCCACCCCCCAGCCGTGTGATTTTCCTGGGTACGTGTACTTCGGGGTGCGCGGGAAGTTCCACACGCGATTGGCCTGGGTACGTGTACCTCAGGGTGCGCAGGAAGTTCCACACGCGATTAGCCTGGGTACGTGTACTTCGGGGTGCGCGTGAACTTCCACACGCGATTTGCCTGGGTACGTGTACTACGGGGTGCGCGGGAAGTTCCACACGCGATTGGCCTGGGTACGTGTACTTCGGGGTGTGCGGGAAGTTCCACACGCGATTGGCCTGGGTACGTGTACTTCGGGGTGCGCGTGAACTTCCACACGCGATTGGGCCTGTGAGAGTGGGGTACATGTATTCCAGGGGTGGGCGGGAATATTTACCCGCGACTGTGCCTGTGAGAGCGTGCTACGTGTATTCCTGGGGTGGGCGGGAAGATTCACACGTTCGCCTACAACGTGCCGAAAAATGGTCCAATCCTGAGACACGTACGCCAGCATGAAGCAGGCGTACGTCAACCCGCGCAGCATAAAAGTGCGTGCAAACAACAAACAAGCTCATACGCCAGGATGAATATACCATTCCTAGCAGCAGTGGCCGTGGGTTACCAAAGGAGGAGGAGGAGGATAGTGAGGGCCTGAATTTTCACTCCCAGAACCAGCATTTTTGGGATGCCTGATGACCAGGTGTATGGGAGGTACAGGTTTCCCCCACACATAATACTGGACCTGGTCAGTGAGTGGGAGGATGACCTCACATCACCCACCCTGTGCTCCCAAGCACTCAGCCCCCTGGAGAAGGTCCTCAATGTACTGCACTTCATGGCCACAGGATCATTTCAGCAGACAAGTGCCATAGTGGGTGGGGTGTCACAGGCCACGCAGTCACGCTGCCTACACCAGGTCTTGAACATCATCACTGCACGCCCGTCAGTCCGTAAGCACATATACCTGCCCAGGACACCTGCAGAAAGGCAGGCTGCCACCCTCGATTTCTACGGTGTGGCACAATTCCCAAAAGTGCTAGGTGCCATTGACTGCACCCATGTGGCACTACGTCCCCCCAGGGCATCTGAGCACATCTATAGGAACCGCAAGCACTGGCATTCCATCAACGTGCAGGTAGTATGTAATGCTAAGGGAATCATCACCTCAGTATATGCCAACTATCCAGGGTCCACCCACGACAGCTTAATTTACCGAATGTCTACCCAAAGCCGGGACCTAGAAGCTTGGCGGCATGGCGATACATGGCTGCTTGGTGAGTATGAATGCCACTGCACATGCATGCATGTCAGATGCAGAGTTATGTCACTACCCCACTAATGATACCCATCACCTCCTCACCAGGGGACAGTGCCTACCCTCTGAGCACCCACATGATGACGTCAATTCGGAACCCCATCACGCCTCCAGAGGTAAGATACAACACAGCCCATATTGCAACCTGGGGCATAGTGGAGCGCACATTCGGAGTGCTCAAGTCACGCTTTCGCTCCCTTGACCGTTCTGGCGGGCAGCTGTTATATGCGCCCCCAGTAGTGTGCAGGATCATAGTGGCAGCATGTGTCCTGCACAATGTTGCAACACGCCGGGGCCTGGCCGTGGACATGGTGGTGCCCCCACATCCCCAACCACATGCACAACTGCTGCACATGGGAGGGGAGAGGGCACGGGGTGAGGCAGCCCGTACGCAGCTGGTGGCTAATTACTTCACATAGAAATCACACCCCAGTGGAGTGCACACAGGCCTGGCACATACCATCTGATAAGCAATGATGACTCGACCTGACAATTAAGACGAACAAAGGGACTGTCAACTGTCAGAACCATAGCAGCCTGAGATTGTTCATGTGGAAGTGTCAGCATGTGTGCATCCCTATCTACACAAACACCACCAATGCAGTGTCATGAAAAGACACTTCCATGCTGCAGAAATGAATACCCACTTGCAGAATACTACATGAAAACAGTGCCATGTCACCCACCCCCTCCCCGGCACGGCCACACAACACACCATGGCATGTCATGCAATGTGAGAGGAAAGAAATTAATCCCCACAACATGCCCCAAGTGTCAGCAGCTACAGTGTCCCTAATGGAAACATGTCCACACATGAAATGCTCACAGTAATGCAGGACCTACAACCCACATTACCAAATACTTACCAAGAATACCAATCACCTACACAACCTCCAACCTACCTTAAACATGACATTACAGACTTTAAAATTAGCTAGCCTCACCACCTGATGATGACAGCCCTCCGAACACTTCCAAGTATACAGTGTTAACGCCACGCAAGAGTGTAGGTGCACTGCTAACAACATGGACTCCAGTTCCAAGGTGGACCGCATTGTGAAGACATGAGGAATGGACCTGCAAATACGGAGGATGAGATGGATGCAGAGGCACATATCAATACACCACGCACTGTACAATACAACAACAATATGCACTATGAATGTATACACAGTATTGACTACAGACTGCCCACACAGCTCATGGGAGTCCAATGTCACCATGTACGTCAATGTCACTTGGGCACACCCTTTGCAAGCCCATGGAAACGGGAAGCAGGAGGGGTGTGTGTGACAAAAACCCAAGCATCTGAACCAAATCCATGACAAGCCTGCATGTGCCCAGCCACAATGCAGCGTATGCCCACGGGAGCCACACAAGGCAACACACTGTCCCAAAAAAAAAAAAACATCAAAAATAGCCATTAATGGGCCCGGGTGGGGTTTGTGGAGGCCACCCAGGAGGTCCGAGGACAGGGTGCACACCAAAACCCACCTGTGTGGATCTTGCGAAAAAAAAACACCTCCATGGGCTCATGGCCTACACGGCTACCCTATTGTGGGAGTATCACTGCTGTCGCTGTCCTCACCCTCTGCAGCTGCATCCGGAGGTGGTGGCATTATGGAAGGCAGCCCACGCAAAGCCCTAGTCTGTTCCTCCATGGCTGCAAGCATGCGGGTGTGGTAGGTCTCGTTCTGGAGGATAAGTGTGCGGAGGTCTCCATGCAACAACTCACGGGCTGCCCGGACCTCCGCCCTAGTTGCCTGCATCTCAGCTGAGAGCGTACGGGTGAGACCCTCCAGCTGCTGTTCTGTCCTTCGGTTTGTTGAAGCCTCAAGCTCAACAAGATTTCTTCCTGAGGTGAAGGAGTTCCAGCCTCAGGGCTTCCCTGTGGCCCTGGGACTCTATGGAGATGGCTTCCTGCAGAGTCGCCAGTGCCGCCCGCCTGTCCCTGTCGGACCCCAACATGTCTTCCCTGTGTGACTGGCAGATGGAGTCGGTTGCCTGCTGTAGTTTCTCCATCAGCCTTTCGGGGAGGACAATGGAAGTGGCCACCCTATCCATGGCCTGAGCCATCATCTCTGATGATGCTGCCTGTTGGGTTGCCACACCGTAAATGGATTGCTCCCATGCGGTATTGCCAGGTGACGTACGGCCACCACGTCGGCGGGCACCACACCTGTCTGGGGCAAGACGAACTGCGCCTTGCTGTGCCGGCACTGCCTGAGGCTGCAGGACTGCATTCCCCCTCTGATCTGCTGGCCCAGGAACAGGATCAGATGTTGCGGAGTGTGACCTTGCATCCGTAACCACCAAAGGCGTACCTGCCAACACTGACATCCCCATTGAGGGTTCTAACCCTGGTGCAGGTGGGTCGGACAGAACAGAATCCCTCCCAGGAACACTCACCTGCGACGGCACATAGGTCTCATCAGCCGAATCAACACCTGAGTACAGCTCGGGGGAGGTGCAGCCAGAGACACCCCTTGAGAGCACGACCTGCAGCAGTTGTGGGTTCTCACCCACCACCACACCACGTCCTTCACTGGTGGTCGGTCGGCCCTCAGACCCCTCCTGGGTCTGCACCATCTCCACAACCCCAGCAGTATCAAGTGCGTCTTCCCCTGCAAAGACATAAAAGAAAACAAATGGAAACAGGCATTAGCACTATGGCACACAATGAGGGCTGAGAGGCTACAGAAACAGTACTTGATTGACACATGTCCCACATGACTAAAACATTCCCATGCATGCACCGTCACTGTGTGTGATGGGGAGGCAGATGGCACACATTGATGACACCAAGATGGAAGATGAACACATTTGCTGCATGCTGCCTAGCAGTGGCATCACACATTGGCCAGTGATTGGCAGGTCAAATACACATGCCATCACACAGATGGCATGTACCCTAGCCATGAAGTGAAGAGGGAGAGGAGGTCACCAATTGTTCATTCAGTCCAGTTTGTTCATATAATTGATTATTTTCATTGTAATGGTTCAAATGTTTAACCTGCAGCTGCCAGTCAAAAATGGTCCTATAGCACAGGGACATGTCCAAACTAATCATGTCCACGAAACTGAGCCAGTCCACTGTACCATAGCCATGTCAGACATGTGACAATAGGACTGATAAATCCCGAGTAAAAGTGGTGGTATGCAAACAATCTGCCTGAATAAACAGAGGTAAATAAGCAACAGTGTTGTGGCAAGATGACACTCCAAGGGCAACTGGCGTGGTGTTGGGCTGGATGTCTAATGTTGGCCGAAGGGATGCTGCTATACCCAAATGCTGTTGCCAAGAATGTATAGGAAGAGGCCGAACCATTCAGGCACACACACCCTCCCCTGGTACCCAAACAGAAGCCCTCCCACACACACCATGCACATGGATGACACACACATGCATGTGCACTCACCGGACAATGCCTCGTAATCTGCCACTTCTCCCACGCCTTGGATCTGTTCCTCCGTGATGTAGGTCCCAGCAACCTGCTCATGTGGAGTGAGTTCTATGTCGTCTGCTGGAGACCCACCTCCAGTCACTAGAGTTGCGGCATGACTTGAGGCCAGCTTATTCTTTGCCCTGTGCTTCAGGTCATTCCAGCGGTTGTAGCATTCATTAGCTGTGCGCCTCACGATTCCAAGGGCACTTATGATGTCCGCAATGGTCTGCCAGTGTGCCTGACGTTGTGCAGGTGTGGTCTTGGATCCTGCAACAATCACCATTTCGCGGTCATGTGCGGACACATACTCTACAAGTGCATTCAGTTCTGCCTCATTGAAGCTGGGCTTCCTTGACGGGCCGGACTGTGTAGCCGTGTCTGGGGCATCAGCCTCTACTGGTCGAGCACTCTTCCTCTTCCGCTTGGAAGGTGGTGGGGATCCGGAGTTTCCTGCGCCGCTCTGGACACTAGGGGCAGGAGCGTGGGATTGCACACTCAGCATGGGAGTTGGTGCAGGCATTATCTCAAGTGTGATGGTGTCAGGGGGAATGTCAGCATGATGGACTTGGACCGACACTGTCCTGGATGGGTGTGTGAGAGGTGGGGTGGATGGAGCCGCAGCTGCCCCTGCAGCCTCCCCAGCCTGCCTATGCGGGGCAGCAGAAGACCTAGCTGCCCCTGATCCACGTGGCCTGATGACACCAACGTTCACCGGCGCACGTGGCCTAGACCTGCTGACCTGGAAGTCAGCCATGGAGTCACCCTGTGCCAGGTCTGGTTCCACAGTGGGCTGGTCCAACAAGGGCTGAGCATGGATGGTGTCAGCCACGGTAACCTCAACCAGGGTGGGGGGGGCATGGGTGTCCCTGACTGCTCCTCCACACATGGGGGGCTAGGGGCAACCTGCAAGTCACGGCCATGTCCCCTACTGGATCCACCACGGCCTCCACTTGGGGCTCGGCCACCTTTGCCACCCTTACGGCTTGTTCGCCTCCCAGCCATGGCACTGATGTTATTGTGCATATGGGAGTCGATGTGAACTATTGTCCTGGGCAATTGGGGGTCAAAGGGGTTGGGTACCAGATGGTAATCGTACCCTAGTGCTCTAGCAAAGCTGTATGTCACCCCTGGGGAAAGATGACGGGTCATGCAACGCACAGGCACCCCAAAAAAGCGAAGTAAGGTGCACGCAACCCCTCCTAGACCACGTGCGTGGAAAAATAAACCTGCACTACGCTGTGGCACCCAGGAACACAAGAATGAACGTATGCGTGTCACACGCAGCCTAGAATGACCTCTGAAGGGGTACGCGACACACGGGGCAAGCACAGATGTTAAATACGTGCGCGACTCACCGTCCGCCAGGAACAAAAGCGTGAAAAATATGCACGTGTGCGCGTTGGCAACACCCCCGCCAAAAGAAGAATTGTACGCTGTCTGAGGAGACAGGACAACAGTAGTAGGGAACGCTGTTTGAGGAAACAGGCCCAGGAAAAAGAGGAAAAGAGAAAAAGCTGTCAGAGGTAACAGGGAGTACGAACTGGAAACGCCGTGAAGTAAATCGCATGTGAACCGACAAGAAGTACAGATTTCACCCACTCGCTCTCCACGAAAAGCACGTACAAGGAAATGGCATTCTACACGTACCTTTTATACACACGTCACAGACGCGCATACGCAATGAGGCCATTTCCACCAATTACGCGCTTTGACACTCGGACATGTATCTCTTCATTTTTACACGCGCCATTCTCTACGGCCATGCGCGTGATGTCACAGCTGCGCATGGTGGCCTTTGGGCCAATGAAATCGCATATGCGAGCACACGTGGTAAAACTGCACGTCCGAGTGTCATCGTGTGTAATCGGAGGGAAGTGAGCGTACACGCGATTGGCCTGGGTACGTGTATTTCTGGGGTGCGCAGGAAGTTCCACACGCGATTGGTGGAAATCCACGTGTGCTCTGTTATCACGTGTAATGAGGGAAACACCCGGGAGCCTAACGTCACAGACGCGCTCACGCGCTAAGGGCCTTTGGTCCAATGAAATCGCATATGCGTGCTGACGTGCATACGCACTAAGGGCCTTTCCTCGATTTACACGCAGACGTGCAGGATTTTCACGTGCCAAATCACTCCGTATCAAGCTGGCCACGCGTAAGCACAGGGAAGACCACGCTCCTGCCCAAAAGGCCAAATTACTGCCCCCCAGAGCCCCGAGCAGCCTCCCACAAGCCATTTGCTGCTGCCTGCCTGCCTGCCTGCCTGCTGCCACCGTGCCCTGCCATTTGGTGCCTGCACATCAGCCATCTGCAGGGGTCCATTTGCTGTGCCCACCCCTGCTGGAACAGAAGACTCCCGACTGGGATACCATCGCTCCATAGCCCAGCCCCAGGACCCAGTTGCCCACCCACTCCTGCCTCTGGGGTTGCCATGTCGGGCACCGCAACATCTGGCACCACTGGCAACCCCCGGCCAGAGAGGCAGAGGGGCACCAGCTTCACTGCCACCGAAGTTGGTGTCCTGGTGGAGCAAGTCCTGGGGCAGTATGATGCCCTCTTCGGAAGTAAGCGCGCCAACAAGGAAGGACGGACTCGGATCTGGACGGACATCGTGACTGACATCAACGCGGAGGGGGTGGCAGTCCGCGACTGCCAACATGTCAAGAAGCGCTGGGATGACTGCAGGTCCAGGAACCTCTTGAAGGCCCGGCGCCTCGTGGAGGGGGGCCGGGGCCGCATGATACCATCTAGATGAGGGTCCTGGATAGGGTAGGCCCAGCGCTCCACGCCCAGATCCTTGAGAGGCAGACCCGTCTGGAGTTGAGCGGTAAGTGGCCAAGCATTGCTGTGTTAGACAGGGCATGTCGCAGTGTGCTGGTTGTCTGATACTTGCCTGTATGTGTGACATAGGCCATGTATACATGTGTGTGTGCAGGGACGTCATGCATGTGAGACCAGTAATGTGTGAACCACACGGTTGGTGCATGTGTTCAAATGCAACATGGGTTGCCCTATGCGGAATGGCCACATGAAAGCATGCCAGTCTCTGTTCCTGGACATGGGTGAGGGATGGGTGCTGATGCCATGTACATGTATGCTGTCCATGTCTGTGTGTCTGACCTGCGTGTCTATGACTTGTGAATGCCAGGGATGCATGACACATGTCTGTCGCAATGTTCAGGTTCACTGATGCAGCCTAGTCATCCTTGTATCCACTGTGTCTGTGGTGTACAAGGCCAGATGGATGAAACTAGGGTGAAGTGTGTGCATGTGATAGGCATGGCACATGATGCATGTGAGTTCCAAAACAACAGTGTATGTTTCACGAATCACTTGGACATGTATGCTAATGTCCATAGCATGCGTCATGCCTGTTACCGCATGTGTTTTACCTGCACTGAGCCATGTGTTGTGGAGGGACATGATGGAAGTGATCTTTGACAGTGCCACTCATCTGCTATTGCTTCCTGTCTAGGGGACCATTGTACAGTACCCTGATGCTTGTGTTCTATGTCTCCCTCTACACAGCGCCACGTGAAGAAGAGGGCGGAGACGGCTCTGTGGAGCAAAGCGGCGGGGATGCCCCCACGGCTGCAGCGGAAGGGGTGGGTGAGCCCCCACAGGGGCTTGCAACGGCGGAAGACGGGGTGGAGCCATTCAGGTTTGTGGTTTCCACAGAGGAGGAGAAGGCCGCTACTGAGGCGCACATGGGGCCTGGTGGGGGCATCCCTGCAGGTGCAAGTGTTGCAGTCCAGGAGCAGGAGGCAGCACAGGTCGCCGTGGAGGGGCCTGTGCATGTCACTGGCCCTGACACTGTGACTGCACCACCATGCACCAGCAGGGATGCCCCATCCCAGGCCCGTCCGCAAGTAGGGGGGATGTCCATGTCATCTGACTCCCCTCCACCTGCGTACGAGGGGACCCCAGGCCGTATGGAGAAGGTCCTGATTGGTGTCGCGTTGCGCACAGGTGCAATTCGTGATGAGGTGCATGCTTCCCGGGAGGAGCATGCACGTCATCACGGAGAGCACCGTGCCGACGTGGCCCAGTTGGGAACGGCCATGGTCGGGGGTTTCCTACATGTGTCGGCCAATCTGGCGACCCTCTCCTCCTCTGTGGAGACTATGCACCAGTCGTTCTCCATGCCGTCTTCCAGCCCAGATGCCACCAGGGCCCCCTGTGGACCTGCCCCGACCAATGCAGCCGGCTCGGTGGGGATCCCATCCCTGCCACAGTCGGGAGTCGGAGGTCCAGCAGGGGTGGACACACCAGCAACTGGACCCCAGCAGATGGAGGATGTGACGGCATCATCGGGCAGGGCACGTGCAAGACGGCGTCGGTGGATACCATCAGCCTGGATGCCGTCGTGCTGGCCGAGGCAGTTGCGTCGGAGGCAGCGGCAGGCTCGACGTGGGAGGCATCATGGCTCGGGGCCATCAACATCAGGGGTGCAGGCATCGGCCGGAGGGCAGGAGAACCCTGGAATGGGAGAGGCTTCCGTGTGGGAGCGGTTGGGCCAGCAGATAGGTGCGGAGTGGCAGCGGGCAGAGGAGGAACATCTCACAATGGTCAGGGCGTGTCATGATCTCTGCTTCCAAAAGGTCAGGGTTTTCCCAACTCCCTTGGAAGCAGATCCATAACCCAGGTTCCGAGTGCCAACCAGTCCCAATTGGGACCTTTTGGACCCAGTCCTGGCGCCAGTGGCACCAGGCACATAAATATGCCCAGTCCCAGCGCTGGAAGCGCTGGGCTCATAATGCTTGGGTGGACTTACCTGCAGCAGACCATGCTGCTTACTTGCCTGCCAGTTGAGCCTCTGATCCTCTTCTGTTTGGAACTACTTTTCCTGTTGGGTGGGGCAGGAGCCACTCCCTAGATTCAGAACACTGGAACTCTTCTGGAAAGCAGGAACTCTTTTCTTACTAGGCTGGCTGTGGAAGAAGACACCTAAGCACTACAGGAGGCTATTTAAACCACACCCGATGGATGAATCTTGCTTTGCGTTATTCTGCAACCTCTGCAGCAGAACGCTCATCGTGTCTTCTGCATCCGGTCCTGGGCCTAAGGAAAAAGGCTTACCATCCTGAATCCAGTCTTCAGCAACACCTATAAAGACAAGAAAGAACAGGTTAGCATTCCGGCATCTGAAAGGCAAAGGCTTACCATCCTGAATCCAGTCTTCAGCAACACCTATGAAGACAAGAAAGAACAGGTTAGCATTCCGGCATCTGAAAGGCAAAGGCTTACCATCCTGAATCCAGTCTTCAGCAACACCTATAAAGACAAGAAAGAACAGGTTAGCATTCCGGCATCTGAAAGGCAAAGGCTTACCTACTCTTCGTGCGCTCCGGAGGTCTTCACACTGCATTCCGGCATCTGAAAGACAAAAGCTTACCAACTCTTCGCACGCTCCGGAGGCCTTTGGCGCTGCATTCCGCATATGAAAGACAAAACAAGGTGCGTTTAAAGACATTGGGGAACTTTAATACTCACGTGCCATTACTCCTTTCCACATCTAATCCAGTGGGTATTCCGGCACCCTGCAGCCGCTCCGAACTCGTACCTGCAAAATAAAAAGACAGTTAGAGCGCATCGTGAAGCAGGCAACAAGCGCTTACTTACGTGCTTCCAGGCGCTTCTATTCATCACACGGGCTCCATCTTCAACTCACTTCAGCCCGTCATCCGCCATCGTCGGAACCCTGCAAAACAAGAGACATCATTACTAAAGACTTTAAAGACATTTGAATGACTCAAAACTTACCGTTCGTGCAGTAAACGACGGACAGCAGTCCTCTGAAGTCAAGAGGCCTGCGCTACCTATCCAGTGAAGAAACTGGTTACAGCACCCTGCCCCGAGGCAGATGGAGAGCTCGGCATTCACTTACCTAAGGTGAGAGCGTTAACCTTTGGGGGTCTACAGGAGAGGAGAAGAGGAAAGAGATAGGGACACCCCAATAACCCCAGTTCATTAACCCCATATTTTCTATCTGCAGACATCTTACTCTACACGTCAGGCATACAGTGCACAGAGGTCCAGCCCAAGAGCCAACCGGGTGCTACACATCACCTTTGGAGATACGGTAGTCGCCCAGTCAAGACCGGTGCCTCTGCGAGAATCAGGCGAGCGTTACAGGGCGGAGAACTCCATGCGGAGGGTGCTGAGGCAGGCTGAGTGCCTCGAGGGTCTTCGCAGGGAGTTGGAGCTGGACACTGCTTTATCCCTGCGAGACCTCGGGGCCAGGGAACATGCCCGCCTCCAAGCCATTGAACAGGAGTTCTATGATGCCCTGATCCATGACAACATCCAGTGAGCCGTTGGACTAGCCGCTGCCCATGTAAATAGTTATGTAGTTAGTGTTAGGTTTCCTTTGTTTTTGCATTTTCTTTGGACCTTTTGGACAATGGGCCACATTTTTGTATATAGTTATTTTTTATTAGGTAGTGTTGTTAGATAGGTTTAATTTCTTTGGTTGGGATCATGGACCCTGGCTTGTTCACCTGTACATAGTTCACTGTTGGATTTTCTTTTCCTTTTACAATTTACCCATGGAGCAATGGCTTTCAATTATAATTTCCCATTGGAATTTCTTTTCTGGACTGTGACTTTGGACACCATTCCTTTGGATTCTGATTTTTGGTTTTGCATTTTTTCATGGACATGCTTCTTTTTACTTTTTTTACATTCCCATTTCTGTTAGTTTATTTTTGATTCAATTCATGTTTTCTTTAATACATATTTTTTGATCAAACTTCAATGTGTAGTATCATCTCATTGGTTTCATGCATATCATGATATGGGTTTTGAGATTCACTGACTCCCATTGGGTGTATGTGAGGGACATGTGTTCGTTTCCAAACTTGCAATTGCCGTCTATCATGTTATTGCCATTTCTGAGTGGGTGGATGCAATACTTCGGTGGGTGTTTTGCATTTGGAGGCTGACCATAGGGACCGGGGATCTAGATTGTGATGACATGTTGGCTGGGGAACATGAGTTGGACATGAGTGGGGGCCTGCTGGCAGGTGCCCCACAGTGATGGGGGGTGGGGGTGCAGGGGAACATGAGTTGGACATGAGTGGGGGCCTGCTGGCAGGTGCCCCACAGTGCTGGGGGGTGGGGGTGCAGGGGAACATGAGTTGGACATGAGTGGGGGCCTGCTGGCAGGTGCCCCACAGTGCTGGGGGTGGGGGTGCAGGGGAACATGAGTTGGACATGAGTGGGGGCCTGCTGGCAGGTGCCCCACAGTGCTGGGGGATGGGGGTGCAGGGGAACATGAGTTGGACATGAGTGGGGGCCTGCTGGCAGGTGCGCCACAGTGCTGGGGGGTGGGAGTGCAGGGGAACATGAGTGGGGGCCTGGTGGAGGCTGCCCATGGTGGCTAGGGGGTGGGGGTGCAGGGGGACATGATTGGGGGCCTAGTGGAGGCTTCCCCTGCACTGCTGGGGAGTGGGGGTGGTGGTAGACATGAGTGGGGGCCTGGTGGAGGATGCCCCTGGTGGCTGGGGGGTGGGGGTGGTGGTAGACATGAGTGGGGGCCTGGTGGAGGCTGCCCCTGCACTGCTGGGGGGTGGGGGTGGTGGGAGACATGAGTGGGGGCCTGGTGGAGGGTGCCCCTGACTGCTGCGGGGTAGGGGGTGGTGGGAGACATGAGTGGGGGCCTGGTGGAGGCTGCCCCTGCACTGCTGGGGGGTGGGGGTGGTGGGGGGACATGAGTGGGGGCCTGGTGGAGGCTGCCCCTGGTGGCTGGGGGGTGGGGGTGGTGGTAGACATGGGTGGGGGCCTGGTGGAGGCTGCCCCTGCACTGCTGGGGGGTGGGGGTGCAGGGGGACATGAGTGGGGGACTGGTGGAGGCTGCCCCTGCACTGCTGGGGGGTGGGGGTGGTGGGAGACATGAGTGGGGGCCTGGTGGAGGCTGCCCCTGGTGGCTGGGGGTGGGGGTGGCGGTAGACATGAGTGGGGGCCTGGTGGAGGCTGCCCCTGCACTGCTGGGGGGTGGGGGTGGTGGGAGACATGAGTGGGGGCCTGGTGGAGGCTGCCCCTGGTGGCTGGGGGGTGGGGGTGGTGGTAGACATGAGTGGGGGCCTGGTGGAGGCTGCCCCTGCACTGCTGGGGGGTGGGGGTGGTGGGAGACATGAGTGGGGGCCTGGTGGAGGCTGCCCTTGGTGGCTGGGGGGTGGGGGTGGTGGTAGACATGAGTGGTAGACAGCCCCCACTCATGTCCCCCTGCACCCCCACCCCCCAGCAGTGCAGGGGCAGCCTCCACCAGGCCCCCACTCATGTCTCCCACCACCCCCTACCCCCCAGCAATCAGGGGCACCCTCCACCAGGCTCCCACTCATGTCTCCCACCACCCCCACCCCCCAGCAGTGCAGGGGCAGCCACCACCAGGCCCCCACCCATGTCTACCACTGCCCCCTACCCCCCAGCCACCAGGGGCAGCCTCCAGCAGGCCCCCACTCATGTCTCCCACCACCCCCACCCCCCAGCAATGCAGGGGCAGCCTCCACCAGGCCCCCACTCATGTCTACCACCACCCCCACCGCCCAGCCACCAGGGGCAGCCTCCACCAGGCCCCCACTCATGTCTCCCACTCCCTCCACCCCCCAGCAGTGCAGGGGCAGCCTCCACCAGGCCCCCACTCATGTCTACCACCACCCCCACCCCCCAGCCACCAGGGTCAGCCTCCACCAGGCCCCCACTCATGTCTCCCACCACCCCACCCCCCAGCAGTGCAGGGGCAGCCTCCACCAGGCCCCCACTCATGTCTACCACCACCCCCCAGCCACCAGGGGCAGCCTCCACCAGGCCCCCACTCATGTCTCCCACCACCCCCACCCCCCAGCAGTGCAGGGGCAGCCTCCACCAGGCCCCCACCCATGTCTACCACCACCCCCACCCCCACCCACCAGGGGCAGCCTCCACCAGGCCCCCACTCATGTCTCCCACCACCCCCACCCCCCAGCAGTGCAGGGGCAGCCTCCACCAGGCCCCCACTCATATCCCCCTGCGCCCCCACCCCCAGCAGTGCAGGGGCAGCCTCCACCAGGCCCCCACTCATGTCTACCACCACCCCCACCCCCCAGCCACCAGGGACAGCCTCCACCAGGCCCCCACTCATGTCTCCCACCACCCCCACCCCCCAGCAGTGCAGGGGCAGCCTCCACCAGGCCCCCACTCATGTCCCCCTGCACCCCACCCCCAGCAGTGCAGGGGCAGACTCCACCAGGCCCCCAATCATGTCTACCATGGAGGCTGCCCCTGCACTGCTGGGGGGTGGGGGTGGTGGGAGACATGAGTGGGGGCCTGGTGGAGGCTGCCCTTGGTGGCTGGGGGGTGGGGGTGGTGGTAGACATGAGTGGGGGCCTGGTGGAGGCTGCCCCTGCACTGCTGGGGGGTGGGGGTGGTGGTAGACATGAGTTGGGGCCTGGTGGAGGCTTCCCCTGGTGGCTGGGGGGTGGGGGTGGTGGTAGACATGGGTGGGGGCCTGGTGGAGGCTGCCCCTGCACTGCTGGGGGTGGGGGTGCAGGGGGACATGAGTGGGGGCCTGGTGGAGGATGCCCCTGCACTGCTGGGGGTGGGGGTGGTGGGAGACATGAGTGGGGGCCTGGTGGAGGCTGCCCCTGGTGGCTGGGGGGTGGGGGTGGTGGTAGACATGAGTGGGGCCTGGTGGAGGCTGCCCCTGCACTGCTGGGGGATGGGGGTGGTGGGAGACATGAGTGGGGGCCTGGTGGAGGCTGCCCCTGGTGGCTGGGGGGTAGGGGTGGTGGTAGACATGAGTGGGGGCCTGGTGGAGGCTGCCCCTGCACTGCTGGGGGGTGGGGGTGGTGGGAGACATGAGTGGGGGCCTGGTGGAGGCTGCCCCTGGTGGCTGGGGGCTGGGGGTGGTGGTAGACATGAGTGGGGGCCTGGTGGAGGCTGCCCCTGCACTGCTGGGGGGTGGGGGTGGTGGAAGACATGAGTGGGGGTCTGGTGGAGGCTGCCTTTGGTGGCTGGGGGGTGGGGGTGGTGGTAGACATGAGTGGGGGCCTGGTGGAGGCTGCCCCTGCACTGCTGGGGGGGTGGGGGTGGTGGGAGACATGAGTGGGGGCCTGGTGGAGGCTGCCCCTGCACTGCTGGGGGGTGGGGGTAATAGGGGACATGAGTGGGGGCCTGGTGGAGGCTGCCCCTGGTGGCTGGGGGGTGGGGGTGGTGGTAGACATGGGTGGGGGCCTGGTGGAGGCTGCCCCTGCACTGCTGGGGGGTGGGGGTGGTGGGAGACATGTGTGGGGGCCTGGTGGAGGCTGCCCCTGCACTGCTGGGGGGTGGGGGTAATAGGGGACAGGAGTGGGGGCCTGGTGGAGGCTGTCCCTGCACTGCTGGGGGGTGGGGGTGGTGGGAGATATGAGTGGGGGCCTGGTGGAGGCTGCCCCTGCACTGCTGGGGGTGGGGGTAATAGAGGACATGAGTGGGGGCCTGGTGGAGGGTGCCCCTGACTGCTGGGGGGTGGAGGTGCTGGGAGACATGCATTGTTGATCAGTAGTGCAAGGTGACATGTGGGTTGGCGTGGGGGCATGCCCATGGTGGATGGGCTGCCTGCGGGACATGAGCAGGGGTGCAGGGTATTCCCCCGTGGTGTGGGCTGCCTGCAGGGGCCGTGGAGGTTGTAGAGCGAACACCTGGGAGGACCCACACGGCCAATTCACGTGTAGTACTCCCCAGAACCCCTGAAATACACGTACCCTGCTGAAATCGCGTGTGGAACTTCCCGCGCACCCCTGAAATACACGTACCCTGCTGATTTCGCGTGTGGAACTTCCCGCGCACCCCTGAAATACACGTACCCTGCTGAAATCGCGGGTGGAACTTCCCGCGCCCCCCTGAAATACTCATACCCTGCTGAAATCGCGTGTGGAACTTCCCCCACACCCCTGAAATACATGTACCCTGCTGAAATCGCGTGTGGAACTATCCGCGCACCCCTGAAATACACATACCCTGCTCGCACAGGGCCAATCGCGTGTGGAACTACCCGCGCACCCCTGAAATACACGTACCCTGCTGAAATCGCGTGTGGAACTTCCCGCGCACCCCTGTAATACACGTACCCTGCTGGAATCACGTGTGATACTTCCCGCGCACCCCTGAAATACACGTACCCTGCTGAAATCGCGTGTGGAACTTCACGCGCACCCCTGTAATACACGTACCCTACTGGAATCGCGTGTGATACTTCCCGCGCACCCCTGAAATACACGTACCCTGCTGGAATCGCATGTGATACTTCCCGTGCACCCCTGAAATACACGTACCCTGCTGATTTTGCGTGTGATACTTCCCGCGCACCCTTGATGCACACGTACACAGGACAATCGCGTGTGGAACTTCCCGCGAACCACTGAATTACATGTTCCCCGCTTGGCATTTGCCGTTTGCCAGCCCTGTGAACTGGTCCAGGGTTAGCGCAGCCCTTTGCGATTATTTGGGGATTTTTAAGGCTTTTCCTTGCGCGAGGGCGTTCTTGGGGGCGTAACTGGCGCTGCTGCAGGGTCACTGCGCCACGCTGCACCACGGCTGGTTTTGGATGCGAAAATCCATGAACACGCTGTGCGCGGAAATCGATTTTAGCGCACGCGGCTGGCGCAGACATTCGCATGGGCACGCTGTGCGCCAGTCGCGTGCGCCACTTTTGTGCACATTTCTATGAATTACCCTGTTAGTTCTTCGCTCTAATTTTCATTTTCTCTGTCTAACTCAAACCTGGATTAAACCCAACAACTCCTTTGCTCCAGCTTCCCTTCACATTGCCTCCACTTTGTTTTCTCATACTCCTCGCCCACACAGGCGTGGGAGAGGCACAGGAATTCTCTCTAATTCCTCCTGCACTCTTATACCTCCTCCTTCTGGTCTCCCAAGCGTCCCTTCTTTTGAATATCATTTTTCTTCTTTTTTCTGATCCCTTTCCCTGTCTCTTCTTCTTCTTGTCTACCGTCCTCTTGGTCTACTTGCTGATTTTATTGAACATCTTGATCTTCTCTTTCCCGCCTTCTCCCTTCTCCACCTCTCTTTCTTCTTGGGGATTTGAACCTCCCCTCCCCTAACTCATTGTTACTGTTGCTGCTTACACTCGCCGATTCTCAACACTTGCGTTTCCTTTCTTCCCTCCCTTCTCATCAGTCTGGTTCCTGCCTAGATTACATTTTTTCCCACCTCCCTCTCCTGTTTCTTCTTGCCCCTTTTATGCCTCTGATCAGTTACTACTTTCTTTCTCTGTTTCTCCTCCTGATCTACCTACTTCTTCCTTGGCCATCTCCACTCACCGTAATCTTGACTCTCCATCTTTTCTTTCCTCTTTGCGCTCTTCTCTTCCACCAATCCTGCTTTTCTCGGCCTTCCGCCCTGATACAGCTGCTAGTACTCTACATTATTCTGTGCTTTCTGTGCTTGATTCCACTTTTCTCTGGTGTCCCTTTTCTCCTACTCGTAAAACTCCACAGCCCTTGTTCCCTCTCAAGCTTGTCTCTCTTTGCCACAACTTGCGCAAAGCCGAACGGCAATGGAACAATTCTCATCCCCCCCTTAACCTTGTTATGCTCTCAACTTTGCACTCCTCCGTTGTCTCTGTTTTACTTGCTGCAAAAAAACATTATTTTCCAGAACTCACACTTTCTCTATCTAACCATCCTCATCTCCTCTATCAGCTTCTTTAAAATATTCTGGGCTTCATTACACGGAATGCGGTAAGGGTTTATGTTACCGGTAAGGGTACCGGTACCGGTAAACCCTTACCGCCTTACTATGAGGTCCCTTTGCGGGACCCGACCTCAAAGGCTGGTTTTACCAGCCATTAAAGAACGGGCCCGAAAAAGGGACCTTGGAGGCAATTACAGTACCGCAGTTTGCGGTACCGTAATTGCCGCCTTCCCCATTCCCATTGAGCCCTATGGGGGCTCAAATGGGAATGGGGAAGTGCCATGGTGAATGGGGAATTACCGCCCCCACACACCTTGGAATGTGGCGGTAATTCCGGCATTCACCATGGCGGACTCGGTACGGTACCGGAGGCAACCATGGCGCTAATAGCGCCATGGTTACCGTCTACCGTGTAATGAGGCCCTCTGTCTCCTAAAGCGCCTGATCCATCTCCTTATTCCTCTCTCTCTTCCTCTGACTTTGCAAACTACTTCACATCTAAAGTAACACATCTCTGTTCAGCTTTCGATCCTTTCCTGCCTCTACTATTCCTCCCAGTCTTCCTTCCCTCTCATTTTCTCTTCACATTCACTCTATTGCTCGCTCTTCTCATTACGCACTTTTCAACATCTGTTTTCCTTGCCATCTGCGCGTAACCTGGGCAGTATCCTTCTTCCTACCCTCTCATTTTCTCTTCACATTCACTCTATTGCTCGCTCTTCTCGTTACGCACTTTTCAACATCCGTTTACCTCGCCCCTATCTCTCTTTTCATGCAACTAAAGGTCTTCTTTTTTCTCTTGTCTTTTCCCGTATTGAGTACTGCTCATCTCCATTGCTTGCTCTTCATGCTTGCCTTCCCTTACCTTTGTGTGTATGCATTAAGTGGTAATTCCATTATGGAATGTTATGACTTAAGGTCCCTGGAAGTTCCACAGTTTGTCGGTTGGGACTTGGAGCTTGAGAGAGTGGGGGACCGGTGGATGTCTCACTACCTATGAACTTAACTTATATGTAAGTGCACCTGTGTCCCTGATGTACTTACCTGCTGTCTGATAAGAACTGTGAACCCAGTAAAGTTGTGTCTTACAACATAAGACTCAGAGTAATTAATCCCATAGACAACTCGTCACTCTTCTCTCAGTTTATCATTCCTCGATTCGTCTCCTCTTTTCTGTACCCCCTCGGTTTTCAATTCTACCCTGCCTACTTACTATCCAATTGCTCCCTTTTGAATCTCGTCTTCTTTAACACTTTCTCTCAATTGTTCTCAAATGTACCCATAGTCTGTCCCCGCCACCTTATCTCTCTGCCTTACTCTCGTTTTACTTTCCATCTCTCCCCCTATGATCACAAAATGTATTTCTTCTAACTGTTCCCAGGCCTCCCTGTGCTTCTTCTCGTTTCTGCTCTTTTCCTCTCTTGGCTCCCAAACACTGGAGCTCCCTTCCCCTCTCACTTTGCTCTGCTACATCTCTCAGTATCTTCCAACTAAACCTCAAAACTCATCTTTTATCTTCTCGCATCTCTTAATCCTCTGGTTTCCCCCTCTTCTGTTTTTACCTATGTTTACATTCTATCATGATTGGACTGCTTTTTCATATATTTTGATCAGCGCCTTTGGTGAAAGGCGCTCTACAGATTCAATAAAATGAAAATCAAATGGAAAGAGGCATGTATCACTGGTTAAGCTAAACCTAACAGATTGGGGGTCATGCCTTGGACTGTTGGCATTAGCGATCCATGCTCCTTTTTAGAGCAATCAAGTCGCACCTCGTTTGCTGATCCCGAAACAAAAGAATTTGGTTGATGAAAAAAGACTTTTAAGAAATAGTTGCATTTAATCAGTAATAATTGATAACAAATGATCTATCCCTGACAACATAAAGCAACCCACTCCCAACAGCATCTAAGTGTAACATGTTTCCTGTACTAGCCTGGAAGGCTAGCAGGCCCAATCTACAGATATTCTGCTCACAGTAATTCTGCCCAAATCCCCATGGAGTCCTATGGGTCCAGAATGGGGATTTACACCAGTCTTCCACCACCCATTAACCCCATGGTAAGAACACGGGGCCAAGTGTCAGCAACGTTAACCGAGTTTGCCAGGAATTCAGTGGATTTACCAAATTACCCCCAAAACTCAAAATTAGACCCTTTATACTTGTTTTTCAAGACTGGCATCTCATATGCTGCGGCCGATAATTCAGAAGGGCCAGATCCAGCTACACAAGTCTTTGCAGCACTCAAATAGGGCAATGCCCATATCAATGCCAGCACAGGGCCTGAGCTCAAGACCTACAAGAAGTGGCACAGATGACTCTGTGTGAAGGCACGGGTGACATGACAGAGGATGTATGTTGGCACAGGGGCTGGCATATCAGGCTTTGAGATATGTCGCAGTGAGGGAGGGTGCAGGTGCTGCCATGCTGCATCTTCTATTGTGTTAAATATTGTGATGTTCTTTGACCAGCACTCTGGCTTTCATTATTTTATAGGGTATATTGAACTGAATAGTGCATAACAAAAAGCTGTACACATGTGTAAACCTGTGATGAAATGGCTATTGAAATGCCTCCTGCTCTGCTCCGGAGACGCTTGAGGCAGGTATGCGATGCCCAGGTCGGTGTAGCTCTCCAACCAGTTCAGCGAGGGACGCTCAGCCCAGAGCTGTTTCTCAACTTCTGGGTTGCTGAAAGTCCCAATCCAGGGTCTCCAGGGGGCACAGTGAGTTCTTGTCTCCAGTGCTCCCACTTCAGGGAGTTTGACTGGCTCTACAGGGGACCTTCCGGTGAAGGGGTGTCTAGTTCCACTGCACCCATTAGAGAGGCCATGGTCCAGCCGCAGTAGCCCCCATTACTCCCTGGGCCTGGTCAGGGTGTAAGTGAGAGGCCCCCAAAAATACAGTTAATTCTCCCAATGAAGTCAATAAAAATGCATCCCAGGAGGGAATGAGACCAAGACCAAGTGCTGGCGGTATCAAAGGCTTTTGTCTAAAATAGGGCAACGTCATCCATTGATACTGCGCTTGAGCTGTTTAGATAAGTCAGGATATACTGACTGAGGGGTAGAGCTCATGGGGTCGTTCTATGGTCTAGGGTGTCCATCTGATAACAACAAAGAGAATTCTAAATATATGAGTAAAACGACTAGGTCACAAGAGGCACATATCATCATGGGCATACATTTCGTTTGGGGGGAGGTTTAGTGGTCGGATGTCGAAACATCATTAAATCTCTGCTAAGCTACTTTGACACCATAAAGGGTAGAAAAGACTCGAAACCTCTTTGCAGTATGGTTCCTTGTTACATACAGAAACAGGGCCTTTAAAACACCATCTTACAAGCAGGCTTTTACACGTGGCTTACTACATTGCATTCAGGTCATACTGGTTGTCTGGCTAAACACTCTCATCATAACAAAGGAAACAAAGAACTCATCAAGTAATAAAATCGTGCTTGAATCAATGTTCATCTTCCATTAAAAAGCAATTCATAGCTTGTGGTCTGTGCATGCAGCCTTGGCAGGGATTGTGGCTTGTTGAGAGTGATTAGCTATTGTGTTATGTTTACACAATATTATACATATGTTTACATTTAAACTTATGAGAATGAGATAGCTTGGTGCTGGCGTGTACAATATTGGGCTGGTTGTACATTACATTGTTGCAATCTATTTCTCTAAGCATTTGTGTACCATATGTTAATACATATCACACTTTCATTGTTTAAACTTTAACGTGAGAGCTTCTACTCACACATACACGTTATATTGTTCACTCGTATACACATTACCCCATCATTCGGTTTATATGATCTCGCATGCAAAAATACACGTTGGCTCTGTCCACATTTGAACGTGAACGATCAAACGGACTGAAGGGTCCCTTTTAACTGTTGATTCTATCTTAAGGGGTATGGGGATTATGTTCTTTACGGCCGGGGTCTGTTGGGTGTGGGGCAGGTTTATGGAGACAGATAGCTTTTGCTCTGGCCCCTGCTCAGGGCTGTATCTGGGTCAATGAAGTAAGACGGAAGACAGAAGACAGAGTGTGGATTTTGTTGCATTCTCGCAGCCAGTCTTCTCATGGGAACCGAACAACTGCAGGGATGGCAAGGGGGGAGGAGGTGGCGGGAGGAACTTGCTCGCTGTGCACGCCTGGCTGAGAGAGCTGCAGGCCTGCGTTCGTTGAAACTTCATGGCTGTTTTATCATTACAAAATGGAGTCGGTAACTTACAAAATGGAGTCTTATTCACCTCTGTCCTTACACCGTTATAAGGGGTGCTACAAGTAGGGTCACAGTTCCTAGGGGTGTTCCCGCAACGAGTGCTCCAGGGCCCTGAATCCAAAGCAGCCGCGACTGGGCCTACCCAGGAAGTGTAGGAATAGGGGAGGGGGGGTTCAAAATGCCCCCTCCTTCCGCTCAAGGGGACAGACCTCTCCTCTGCTTCTGTCTTCACCTGTACGGCAGATGACTTTGGAATTGGTGGCACTCTCAAAAGAGGTTTAAAAGTATATCCTTCAGGTCTTGATGGTCCAAAGATTAAAAATGAGGGGCTGGCCATCTCCTTTAAAAAGCAACATGCCACAGGGGCCTGGTTCAAAGCAAGCCTGCTGTAAGTGGCCCAGTGCCCATTGTTGTCACTAGTGCCCTTTGCCCTGTGACATCACACCCAGAGTACATTGCTTGCAGGAAATGGGGACAAGAAAAGAAAGTGAATGTTTGGAATAAGAGTCATAAGGAATAACACCTGGCCTCATTACATGTGACTATTTGCCCAGTCTTGCTCATATACATTGACTTTCTCCTGTTTTATCTACATGACACAGGGGGTTAGAAACAAGCACTACTGGACTTCACCTTGAAAATGGGCATGGAACCGCCATGTGTTCTACCTCCTGTTGCGTCTGGCACCTCCTCTTCAGTGAATGACACAGTAGCAACCAAATTAAATGAGGCTTTGACTGGGTCAACCTGAAATTAGACAGTCTAGCATTCAAGGTGGACGCTCTCTAGGCTAGCCTCTACAAAGAGAGTGTTAGAATGCAGAAACTGAGAACAGGGTGGGAACACTTCAGGATGAAGAAAGGACAACTCACTCTTTATTTAAAAAGTGAGTGCACGAAATAACACCTGTCCAAACCAAGAAGGATGATCTGGAACCCCACCCATCAAGGAATAATGTGTGTATTCGTGGACTCCCTGAATCGGCTTCTATAGCCATTGTGTGTACAATCCTTAATGAATGATGTTCTCCGAGCTGGTTCCCTTTCATTGCATTTTCTTGGGATTGAGAAGGTGCACCCAACATTGGAGTCACAAACTGGCTTGCCCCATCATGAAGCGACTCCTGAACTATTGTGACGCTGTGCTAGGGAGTTGGGTGACTGTTGTGAAGTGCTTTGCTGGATGCGGGTAAGCTACTCTGGAAGACATGAGGTCAGAGAGAATGTCGGTAGGTCAGAATGTTGATGTATGAGTGAGAGAATGCCAATGTGATGACATTCCAGCCTAGGCAGAGGGAGACATGTAGCCTGAGTGGTGGGAGCCAGTGGGTTCCGCTCATGTAACCTTCTTTATTTTTCGGGAGCGGACGCACTGGAAACGCTTCTGTTTCCAGCGTGTTCGCTCCCGATGGCCCCATGGAAATGGAAAACAGACTCCGTTTTCCCTTTTCATTGCAGCCATTTTCTTTGACGTCTTTTTTTTTTCTTCTCCCGAAACGCTGCAGCGTTTCGGAACAAAAAAAAAGCTTTTAGTGCCCCGGTCACGCAGTTTTTGCGGGCCGGGGTACTAATAGCAATATGCACCTCGCGGCGGGGGCCTTACCTGAGTCGGTAAAGCCCCCGCCGCTCGGTGCATATTGCTTAATTAGGGACTTAATAGTAACTGGAATAAGGATCTTCTTGTATCTTAAAGGGTGGAATGTAGAACGTGGAATGCTGTGAGGGGTTGCCAGGGAGACACAGAGGAAGAGTGGGTTGGAGAAGGGGAGCTGGAGGCAGAGTTGGTTGCTAGATGTGCTGCTGAGCTGCTGAACATGAATCTTAATAAACAGTTACCACCTACCCTTTGCCTCTGTGGTTAATTCCTTCAGATCTCAAGTATGACTGAAGTGTCTGTGAATCTTCCTTACAACAGTGACCTCCATTATAAATGGTCAAACATCTCCATTTATCCAGATTTTTCTTGTGTGATGCAGCTCGCTGTAACTTTGTATCCTTGGCAACCCATGTAGGCTATACTGTTGAATTAGAGATTTTGTGTCTTTTGTAGCTTCCATGTGATAATATCCCTGCATAAATGTCGCCATACAAGAATTGCGCTGTTTATTTTGCTGTGATATTACCCCATGGAATGCGCCGGGACACCCCCTGCATCGCCCACATTTTTTAAATGGTGCGGGGATCCCCTTCCCAACCCCGCTCCCATTTACCCCATATATTATCCCCCTAAATAATGTCGCCTATGCCATTTCCTGGCGACATTATTTAAGGGCATAATATGACCTGCTACCCTTTTGTATGGGTACGACTCACTTCATTTAAAGCCCTGATCAAGCCTCTAGATTTTATTCAAAGGCTACGAGCAAGATCTCCCAATCATGAGGCCGGATGTAGCGGTGCAGCGCCATCTAGCACTGGGCGATCCATTGCTAGAGCCTTGGCTGTACTCCTGTAGGGTACTTTTGTGTTTTCCTGTTGTTGATTTTGGCTTTCCTATGTGAAACTTACTATGCAGTTGCTTTTCATAACATATCATACCCTGAAGCTGAAAAGGTTCCCCTTTTCTTGTATGCATTCGGTGGGTGCCGGGCTCGGCTTCGGTTGGGTGATTACTGGTCTCATCCTCTGTCTAGATAGGTGGTAATGATGTTGTTGACTATATCCTGTCCACTGTTCGATTGTCATTCCAAATGTAAGGGCATGCTGGTGCGAGGGCTTTGGTTCCTTGGCTCTATAGTTCACCCATGCTTATATAACATCTGAATGGTTCATCTATTCTTCATTCTGTGTGTGGGGGAGGGCCCATCACTCTACATACCAGGAACCAATGATCTCCACGATATACGTGGGCCCATCACTCTACGTACCAGGAAACAATGATCTCCACGATATACATGGGCCCATCGCTCTACGTACCAGGAAACAATGATCTTCACAATATACATGGGCCCATCGCTCTACGTACCAGGAAACAATGATCTCTGCTCTGCTAAAAATGATCATATTCATTCAGAATGTAACGAGACAGACCAGAAGCGTCTGCTGATTATAGTCAAGTTCTCTGGCTAGGCTGGCTGGCTCAAGCCCTCTGGAGAGACTGGCCTCTATTGGCATCACCTGACAGTGTCTGAGTCGTCTTATTGCTTGGCTGTTACAGAGCAGAAGAATAAATGACATTATTACATTGACATAGGCAATCTATTGAATGCCTTATGCACAATTATTTACTCTTAGGTGTAGCGCAAGTCAACAGCACAATATCGCAAATACACTTTTTATGAATAGGGGGAAGCGGTATACCTCAGAGTGCTGCCGCTGTTGCTTACCACATATCAGTGGACGGCCCTAACGCACAGACCTACGGTTTATACCCCCAACATATCTTCAATGCCTTATTGTTTGGACCTGCATGGAGGATTTATTATTGGGTGGGGGGGGTCTACAGTGCATGCCCTCAGAGAGAAGTGCGGGCTGAGGTTGAAAGGACACTTTACGGTTACTTATAGCTTGAAAACATGTCACAGTTCACACAAGGTAGAGCGATGGGCCCATCATATCGTGGAGATCATTGTTTCCTGGTACGTAGAGTGATGGGCCCATGTATATCGCGAAGATCATTGTTTCCTGGTACGTAGAATGATGGGCCCACGTATATCATGGAGATCATTGTTTCCTGTTACGTAGAGCGATGGGCCCATCATATCGCGAAGATCATTGTTTCCTGGTACGTAGAGTGATGGGCCCACGTATATCATGGAGATCATTGTTTCCTGTTACGTAGAGCGATGGGCCCATCATATCGTGGAGATCATTGTTTCCTGGTACGTAGAGTGATGGGCCCACGTATATCGTGGAGATCATTGGTTCCTGGTACGTAGAGTGATGGGCCCATGTATATAGTGAAGATCATTGTTTCCTGTTACGTAGAGCGATGGGCCCATCATATCGCGAAGATCATTGTTTCCTGGTACGTAGAGCGATGGGCCCATCATATCGCGAAGATCATTGTTTCCTGGTACGTAGAGTGATGGGCCCACGTATGTCGTGGAGATCATTGTTTCCTGTTACATAGAGCGATGGGCCCATCATATCGTGGAGATCATTGTTTCCTGGTACGTAGAGTGATTGGCCCACGTATATCGTGGAGATCATTGGTTCCTGGGACGTAGAGTGATGGGCCCACGTATATCGTGGAGATCATTGGTTCCTGGTACGTAGAGTGATGGGCCCACGTATATCATGGAGATCATTGGTTCCTGGTACGTAGAGTGATGGGCCCACGTATATCGTGGAGATCATTGGTTCCTGGTACGTAGAGTGATGGGCCCATGTATATCGTGAAGATCATTGTTTCCTGTTACGTAGAGCGATGGGCCCATCATATTGCGAAGATCATTGTTTCCTGGTACGTAGAGCGATGGGCCCATCATATCGCGAAGATCATTGTTTCCTGGTACGTAGAGTGATGGGCCCACGTATATCGTGGAGATCATTGTTTCCTGTTACATAGAGCAATGGGCCCATCATATCGTATAAATCATTGTTTCCTGGTATGTAGAGTGATGGGCCCACGTATATCGTGGAGATCATTGGTTCCTGGTACGTAGAGCGATGGGCCCATCATATCGCGAAGATCATTGTTTCCTGTTACGTAGAATGATGGGCCCACGTATATCGTGGAGATCATTGTTTCTTGTTACGTAGAGCGATGGGCCCATCATATCGTGGAGGTCATTGTTTCCTGGTGCGTAGAGTGATGGGCCCACTTACATCGTGGAGATCATTGGTTCCTGGTATGTAGAGCAATGGGCCCATGTATATTGTGAAGATCATTGTTTCCTGGTACGTAGAGCGCTGGGCCCATGTATATCGTGGAGATCATTGTTTCCTTGTAAGTGGAGTGATGGGCTCAAGTATATCGTGGAGATCATTGGTTCCTGGTATGTAGAGTGATGGGCCCACATATATCGTAGAGATCATTGGTTCCTGGTACGTAGAGTGATGGGCCCATGTATATTGTGAAGATCATTGTTTCGTGGTACGTAGAGTGATGGGCCCACGTATATCGTGGAGATCATTGGTTCCTGGTACGTAGAGCGCTGGGCCCATGTATATCGTGGAGATCATTGTTTCCTGGTACGTAGAGTGATGGGCCCACGTATATCGTGGAGATCATTGGTTCCTGGTACGTAGAGCAATGGGCCCATGTATATTGTGAAGATCATTGTTTCCTGGTACGTAGAGCGCTGGGCCCATGTCTATCGTGGAGATCATTGTTTCCTGGTACGTAGAGTGATGGGCCCACGTATATCGTGGAGATCATTGGTTCCTGGTACGTAGAGCAATGGGCCCATGTATATCGTGAAGATCATTGTTTCCTGGTACGTAGAGCGATGGGCCCATGTATATTGTGAAGATCATTGTTTCCTGGTACGTAGAGCGATGGGCCCATGTATATCGTGGAGATCATTGTTTCCTGGTACGTAGAGTGATGGGCCCACGTGTACTTTGAAGATCATTGTTTCTTGGAACGCTATGTCGACTACAGGACTGTGATGTTGGACGACTGTATAAGACTACCTTTTTTTAATAAATCAGCTGGAACCGTTAAGGACAAAACAACCACATGAAAGCCATGCAAAACCGTTGACAGGTTTGGTGTACACACATTGGTGGAGGCCACTTTTGGTGACTGGGGGCACCCAGCTCCTGAGGGGCACCATGATTGGCATTCGACATGATTGCTGATCAGTCACTGCAGGAGAATATTTACAGTGGCAGGGAAAATATTTCTCCCCAAATGAGAGCAACTCACCAAGTGTATCAAAGGAGCCAAAAATAATGTAATGGAGCTTGGGTGGTTCGTAGAGAATAAGCATATTGGTATGTGTGAGCATATTTGCAAATTGGAGGGTGCCCCCTGTTGCTGATTACCTACCAGTGCCTGCCGCAGTGACCGTATCTCCCTATTTATTGAGGTTCGGAGCTTTAGTTCTCCGAGAGACATTCTCGGTCTAGTGTGGCGTTTGCTCTGTTTACCAAGTTTGAGCGTGTCTTTCCCTGCTTGACAGTGTCATCGGTATTGAATTGCCCGATTCCAAACGTTTACTGGGCTAAGCGATTGCAGGTGTGTGCTCATCTCTGTGTCTTGTTGAGACTGCCGATGCATATTGGATACCACCTTCTCAGTGCGAAGTTGCAGCCATTTCCTTTCTATCGGTCATACAAGTACATCCTAGATATGATGACTGGTACTCAGTAAAGCCTAAGGTCCATCATCAGACCAGGCTCTTCTGTTGGTGATGTTGTCTGACTGATATTATTACGTGCAGCAGAGACCTTATCTGTCAGTTTCTTCTCTGGCTCATTGGGTAAGATGAGTCATGAAGTGAGGGGGTGTCAGTGTTTCCTCTTTCTCTAACTGCTGACCAACAGTATTCTTGAACCCTCGCACCATGGAACGAGGGAGACACAAGCGCTAGGAGGGAAGGAGAGTAGGAAAGGGTGGAGAGGAACAGGTGTGGGAGAGGTTTTAGCAGAGGAAGTGGGATGTGAATAAGCAGGCAAAAGAGACCAGGAGAAGCAACAGTGTGCAGAAAGTCAGAGACTGACTCAACACAACAGATTGGCACAGTGGCAGCCACTCTTTTAAAATTGGCTTCCACACCACACTCGCAGTTATGATTCGCTACTTTTTCAATACATCCCCACTCTGAACAAACACAGCATTCTTTGAATCCTCTAAAACAACCTGTCTATGAGAGAATTTAGAGCGTCTCTGATGACATCACTTCCCAGCTTTACAACAGTATCCATGACACAATTCACCAGATCATAGTGAAGGCCCTGCATATGAATTTTCATGCTGGGTTTGCATCTCCTTAAAACCCTGAAAAGGGATATCCTCATGGTGCCATGAGTAGCAATCTTGTATGGTAATACCATCTCTATTGTTGCCCTGACCCAAACTACACCAGTACAAACTGCACATATGGATTACACCAAAGACGGTCCTGTTAAAACACTCATTACACCGACTATATTACGGGTGATATAATGAAGTTGTTGCATGCATAATGCCATTGTCTGCCAGAAAAACTTGCAACTCCCTAAACTTTAGCTGAGGCCCAATGTTGTAACCATATTTTGTGGGAACCCTTCTCTCCTAAACGCAGACTCCATTAACCTAATCATTCTTCTGAAAAGAATCTCACACAAATGCCCTCCTGAGGCCGTTTTGAGTAAGGACAAATCGGAACAGGTAAGAATGTCGTGTCCCCTGAGTTTGAGGGGACCCAACAGACTCAAGACAATGTCATTCCAGGGTGCCCCCAGGAGCCAGAGGAATGTTCATGTGGCCTGTACTGGTGATTAAAACGTCGTCACTCTCAATGCAGTCTGGACACTGCGTGTTTATGCTTAATGAGTTGAGAGTATTGCAAATCCAGTGCCATCAAATGTGCCACGGAACTGTAGACAAGTACACCTTTTATTTTGTATTAACCAGGATAAAGAGAGAATGACAGCTCAGAGCCTTCACGGCGGCTGGGCCTTTGAGTAAGGTTAGGGGTTGTTGGCATCTGATTGGCCTCCTTCATTTACTTTTTGAACATACCATCACAAACCCACACAACTTCTAGGAATTGCCATAGATATGCTTTAAACATGAATAATAGGGAGGCACCCATCTTGCCTTCCTATTATCTTCCTTATGAATATTACAGGAGGTTGTGCCCTCCTTTGGTTAGTCACTACAGGGTACCTGCTTACCTGATTATATCCTGTGTCTGTGTAACTAAATTCAAAACGTAATTCTTTCACTGTGATCTGTGACTTATCTGCAAGCTGTGCAAATTACATTCGATTATTGTGCAGAGAGAATAAGCACTCTCAGGAAACCAGCGTTTTGTCTACCCCACTCTACCAGAAACTACTTTTCCCAGCTTCCTCAGGCTTTATCTAGAAACGCCAAGTGCTGCAGCACTGATGCTTCTGAGACAAGCCGGTCTTCGCCGGTCCGCGCCATACGTGCTCTCAGGGGTGTTGCTAGGTCTGTAAAAAGACCCGGGGCTACGCTGATGTCGGAACTGTCGGGACTGCGGGCTAGCTAGCCTTTTCATTGTAACTCTTGAGATTCTATCCGGGGCTACAAACAAAAGACCAGGGTCTATAGCCCCCTTAGCCCACCCCTAGCAACGCCTCTGCGTGCTCTACCACGGGCCAGAATCTACCCAACACTGAGACTTCTCACCTTACTGCGTTTAACATGTAAGTACTTAGCCCGCGGCACGATTCGGGACTGGATTGTTTTCTGTGTCGGACATCTCTCAGACCCGACTTCACATGAACCTCTTGTAGTTGTAGATTGCCTGACCACGTCTGCATATCCTGGCTAATGCCACCCCTGGGTCACGATTCAGCTATTGCCCGTGACTGCTGGCATACTTGGGCATTTTGCCTGCCTGCTACATTTTTCTTTCTCTGTTCCCATTGCCACCTACCCCCAGATTATACATTTAATCTGTTATAAGCCATAGGGCATCACCCGGAACTCTTTTTATTTCTAGCAGCTCAGAACACCACCCGGGAAGCCATTGTACCAAAATACTTAAATGAATGCGCAGAATCCAATCCTATAGAAGCGAACGCAGTGACTTCCCCAGTTATAACTGATGAAAACATGTCACCATCTATCCTGACCCCCCTCTGTCGATATTAAGGGATATGCATACCTCAGGTCTCAAGGCCCCCTCACTCCCTACCTATACCGTAAGTAACGGGACCATTCATTACCTGCACTCCCTATATGCCCACTAGAGAACAGACAGACTCAATGACTACCTGGATTCCCTCTCCTGGCCATGGTCTCATGCCGGAACCAACCCCTCAGCAAACACCTAAATACCAGCGAATAGTACCCACAGAGCCTGCAAAAACCGTTAATAACACTTGCCCTCTTGCCAGAATCCAGGGCAGTCAGGTCTTTCAGGTGTTTCTCCGAAACACCAGATCACTGAATACTAACTCCATTGACGTCCATGACTATATCTTAGAATTGAGCATTGACCTGTGATCTCTCACCGAGACTTGCCTCCAAGACTCAAGCAACCTCAAAATTGACCTGTCAGTCCCAGATAACTACGCGTTATTCTCCCAAAACCGAGCTACCGGTAAAGTAGGGGGGGTGGGGATTATTGCCAGCGAGGAATCTCAGCTCTACAAAATCCCTACCACCAGCTCAGGGTGTCAGATTACACATTAAATGTAAACCAACCAGCACCACATGTCTACCGACCCCCCCCCCCCTCCAGACAATGTGCCTAACTTCAATGATGAGTTGTTCAGCCTTTAAAATCACCAAACAAACCAGGCAGCGCCAGACTAGTGCTCTGGGACTTTAACCGTTGGCGTGGAGACACCCTAGATCCAGAAGCAATCCATCTGGAACAACGTTTAAACAATTCTGAACTTACTGTACTAAATCAGAACCCCAAACACAATAAGGGTAAAATCTCAGACTGGGTGATTAACCGGAACCTTGATGTCACAATCACAGGAACTAAACCGTGCATCTGGTCCGACCACTCCTTCATCGAATTCCTAATTCATCTACCACAACAGCTGAAAAAGCAATCCAGGCTGGTTTATAGTGATAATGTAGAAAGACAAAATGTAGAAAGTCAAAATGTTGAAAAATAAATGTAGAAAAAAAAAATGTCGAATTTTATTTTATGACGTTTTTTATTCGAAATGGGGGCGTTCCACCTCAACCCCCCTTTTTTCTATTTTTTTTGTTTTACCTATTTTTTTTTATTCCCGGACCCCAAAATAAATATATAATTAAAAAAAAGGGAAATCGACATTTTTTTTTCTACATTTATTTTTCGACATTATTGTCATTCTACATTTTATTTTCGACATTTTGACTGACCACCATCCAGGCCACTGAAGAAAACCCTGAGTAGGAATTTAAAATAAATCACTACCTCCAACCTCACTGAATTGATTACCCTCCTACTGAGGGATATCACTGACAGTGACTTTCCGCAGACCCTAGTAGCTTCCTATAAATTGCACATGACTCGTATGCCTAATAGCCTTGACCCCATGAAAGCCGTCACGGTGAGAGAAGGGAGCTCACGTAACAGTTGGTTTACTCCTATACTGGAAGAACAAAAAAAGAAAAAAGGCTAGCCGAACGAGATTGGTTAAAAACCAACTCAGACCACCACAAAGCCACCTTGAAGGCCCAAGAGAAGGCCTACAAAGCAGCCATCTAGGACGGCAAGAAGAACTTCTTGGATGGACAAATAATCAAAGCCAAGAACTGCCCTAAACAACTCTTCGAAATCTCAGAAATGTTGGAGAAACCAAAATTCAAACCCCAGACCTTTTGCTTACCAAAGAAGACCTCTCCAAGGTACAGCGAGCTTTCTCTGATAGAATTGTTACCGCAGGGGACAAGATAAAATCCAATTCTCAGGCCAATCTCAGAGCTTTCCCAACTGGCATCGCCCAGAGCATCTCCAGGCCAGGTGGACAGGAGCATGTAGTGGAGTAGCAAGCATTCTCCTTTGGGGCTCTAACCAGCGCTGAACTAATGGAGGCTCTCAGCGGCATGCACCCCACCTTCTGCCCGGGGGATATTCTTCTCGGTAAACTCGTCTTTTTAGAATAAAGCACTCTTTGCCCCTTTTCTCACCTTCCAGCATAGCAGCGTTCCTTACTCTATTAAAGAAGTAACCATTACGCCCCTCGTAAAAATAAAAGGGCTTAGCCCAGAAGATACCGCAGCCTAAGGCCTATGACCAACTCTTTTTTTTCTCCTGAGAATAGTAGATAACGTCGCCAGGCAGTTCCAGTGGTTATTAGAAAAAAGCTCCATTTTACACCCTAGGCAATCTAGTTTCAGGGTGCACCACAGCACAGAGAGTGCCCTACAGGACCTTCAAGCCAACATGCTAGAAATGTTTGATCATAGCAAGTGCGGATTACTGGTGCTGTTAGACCTATCAGCAGAGTTTGACATCCTTCTCTCTACACTCGAAAAGGTCGCTAGATGCTCTCCCCAAGCTATAACATCAGGCCACTCGTTTTCTATCTGGTAGGGCGTCGTCAGTACACTGGGGTGGATCGTGTTCTAATCCTGCTACTATCTATTGCGCAGTTCCCCAGAGAGCCTGCTTGTCTCCAGCACTCTTCAACGTGTATAAAAAACCACTGTGTGACCTGCTAGTAGAGACTGGTTCCAGATTCTCTAACTATGCAGACGACGCGCAACTACTGCTCAATCTGGACGGCGATTGTGATCATGACTCCACCATCCTACAAGAGGTTAAGCAGCGGGTGCCTAAATAACTCAAAAACCAAGGTCCTGCTTTTCGGCCTACCCAGTTCCAGATCTAAATTAGATTCTCGTTACTCAAATGTTGTGATGGACAGCTGTATCATCTGGACTCTGAGTAAGGTTAAAACTATTGGTACTTACCTGGACTCCTCCTTGCCCTCCGACACCCAGGTCAAGACCACGCAATACCATCCGAAGCTGCTCCAACAAGTCAAACCTTTCATCTCCGAGAAGAATTGGGAAACCCTGGCCAGAGCAACGATCCTGTCTCACCTTGATTACTGCAATGCACTCTTAGGGGGCGCCACTAAGGGTAATATCGACAAATTACAGAAAATCCAGAATAATGCGATCCGCATTGTCACACGCGTGACGCGCAGGGAACACATTTCCGAACATAGGAAACAACTTCATTGGCTCCAGGTAAACTCCAGGCTACGCTTTAAGATCCTTACCTTAACACACACACGTGTCTACGGTACAGCCCCCACCTACCTAAAAAGAACATTATAAGCTACCATCCACAGAGACGACTACGATCAAGCAACAGTCAACTACTGGTTTGCCGCACGCGGCACCAAGTCCAGGGAAATGGAAGATTGTTCGCTAAAACTTGGAATGCACTTCCCCAAGCATTGCGACCAGAAGAAAATCTGAAAATCTGTGGCCTTTCCGCAAACAAAAAGCATTATTTAATATTTGAATAATCTCTCTGCCTTCCATGCCTTTAGGTTGTCCCCTAGTTGTGTTTGTGTCATATATGTCTTTGTTTGCGCCCTGATGCCTGTCGGGGTTTGGCGCGAAGGAATAAATAAATAAAATAAATAAATGTGTATTCTTTAATATAGACACCGAGACAAGTATTATCCCTCCCGACCACCCATTATATCGCCTTCCGGCGAATAGCAGAAAGTGCTGCATTGCCAGGAATAGTTCCACGATGATTCTTGGTGGAGAATGTACCTTATGGGCTCTTGGACAAGAACATGAAGCTTCATTGGCTGTAGATGTGCTGCGCTTTCTGCGCATTGAAACGGCGGCTATGGGACAGTGGCGCTTTATTCATTGTACGCCGATGGGGGTTATGAGCGCAGTCATGATCAGCAGTACGGACCGCTAGGATGACACCGAGGAGGAGATGAACCTGTTTGAGTCTGCATGTTGCCAGAACTTGCCAGAAGGACTTCAGTCTCCGAAATGCATTGCCATAGTGGCTGATTGCCGCAATGATTGCCGGATTGGAAAACACGTTTTCCTTCTTCAGCCAAAATTGAATTGTGTTTCACTCGGTGAACTTTGACTAACAAAGCTGAATGCAGACAACAAACATCAATGAATGGGGTCTGGTCTTTTAGGATAGACAACGGGTCTGCACCCCTCACTGCCGGCTCTTGAGCCTAGGTCCTGTTGCTGTATGAATGTTAGTGCCCAGGACGGGGGCACTTTTTGAGTAGGTGATAGATTTAGACGTAATCGTACACTTTCGGCTCAAAAGAACCATGTGTGGTAAAGAGACACACGCTCACCATCCAGCTTTTCCAAAGGTGTCGGAGCCGGGGGCTCTACCGTCCCAGCCATTGCCGCTCCCCTGTGGAACAACTTACCTTTGCACCTATGTTCTGACATTTTCTGCTGGCCCTTCAAGCAACATCTCAATACGGCCTTATTCAACGGACTGCCTCACTGCTGCCTCTGATCACGGACACTGTACGTTGTAACCTCACTCTTCCTTCTTTCCCCCCCTCCCTTCTATTCCCAATCCCTCATCTGCTAATTGCCCTGAGGCCTAAGGGTTTGGCGCGCTCTGCAAATCCAAAAATAAATAAATAAATAAATAAATAATAAGCCATGCACGAAAGCAATCCTGTGTACAAATGGCCGAGATAGTAAACAAGTACAACGTCAACCCTAAAAAGCACAAACAATTTCATAAATAAACAAGCATTGGCAATGCCAACAGTTTGGGCTTTGTGCAGGCATGAGAAAGGCACTAGGCAGGCCATGCAGTAGTGCTATCAACTGGCCATTGATGGTAGCAGCTCAAAATGGTGCAGGTACCTATGGGGTCTAATAGCAGTTCCTGGAGAATGCCTAATACGTATACAGAAGCCAAAACTGTTGGCTTTGCCAATGCTTGTTTTTAACAGGACTTCAGTGAAGGAGACGCATAGTGCTTATACATAGAGTGGGTGACGCCAGACCTTTTAAGACTTTTTTTATTACACCAGTAGAGGGTTTATAACTCCAGTTAAGTCATTAACTCTCAGAAGACTGCTTTGAAAACATACTGGCAGGCACTTAGGGCCTCATCACGAGCTGGGTGGTAGTCCTGAAATGCAGTGGTAACGGTATTACCACCACATTTAAGGGCTGTCCCTACAGTCGGTTGGCCGATAAATTGGAGTTTTACCGTCAGCAAAAAGCTGGAGGTAACAATGTCCACTTACCGCCCGTGTTAGGCCATTTTTCGGCGCTATTACTGCCGACACAATTACCGCAGGCGGTAATAGCACCCCCCGACCCCATTGGGTCCTATAGGACCCTATGGGGAATGGGCAATAACCACCCAACATCTACTCGTGATCCAGCGCTAATAGCGCCGGACCGAGTAGCGGTAACGCTATTTGCGCTGGCGGTATCCCCGGCGGTAAACACCAGGATACCGCTAGACTCGTCATGAGGCCCTTAGAGTGCAAAGTTTGAGGGTAACGCTTGATTAAAGCAAGCTCAAAGAGTTGCCAAGAGGAGGTGTTTTGGGCAGGGAGGGGCAGGAACAGGGTGGGAATGGCCATAGGAATTAGCATGGCCATTGGCAGTCAATGGGTGGGTACATAACCAAACACCTACAGGCTGTGTGCCCCTCTCCTCATATGCCATTCCTGTCATGATGCCTACCCCCGGGGATCCAGGTCAAGTCCAGCAACCCCAGAAGCAGGCATCAAGTTATTTTGAGCAAACCCAACAACCCCTGCTAGGGGCTATTTGGGTGCAGTCCTGGCGTCTATGGCACCAGGCTCATATGGAGATTCAGTCCTGGCGTCATAGGCTCCAGGCTCATAGATTAAAACTTACCTGATGCAGACCATGCTGCAAACTTACCTAATGCAGATCATGCTGCAGAGCTCCAAGCCAAAAGAGGCTTGGAAGGGACTACTTTACCTAGGGACTATTTTTTCTCATGTGGGGTGGAGGAGGAATACTTACCTGGGACTACTTTGGCGGCTATTTAAACCACGCCCAAAGAGCAGCACAAGCTTCGCGTTATTCTGCATCCAGCAGCGTAACGCTCACCGTGCCTGCAAGTCTGCATCCAGTCTTCTGCCACGCCCGTCTCGAGTCTGGAGCTCCTAGAAAGAGGGAGAAAAGGTTAGAACAAGAGCAATACCTTTAATCCTTACCTGAATTCCCGATCCACCGAGCTGGAAGAAAAAAGTTATTTTATGCACGTCGCCTCGCCTGCTGCAGCGCCGCGCTGAACTCACCGGCCTTCGCAACATCTTCACTATCCACTGAATCCTTCTGCATGTTCCCGCCGCACTCCCGCACCTAAGGGGAACACAAGAACAGCAAGGTGAGCCAAGGGAATAAACAGAGGCAATATTAGTTACCCCCCATAGACTGACCTCATTTTACCGCCGGAGGCATTATTCCCCGAGACTTCATAATTTCTCTCAGCACCTGAATAAGGGAGAAAGCAACAGGTTACATACTGACATTATTTTATCGAACTGTGTTGGATAATACAAATCCTTACCTGAATGTTACCGGTTGCCACGAAGGAACTCTTCGCTAGGGTCAAGCTGAAACCTGCAAGGAATCGGACAAGAGTGAAAGTCAGACATTTGAACTCTTACGAACTATATACTTACGGCGTCTCGCCGGAAATCTCAGAGTCAATATTGTTCTGGAACTCACCAATTCCTTCGAACCAGTGAAGCAACTGATTAACTACGCGCCCCTGCGCTCAATGCAGGATGGAGAGCTCATCTTTCCAAACCATCAGAAGAATACTCCTACGGACCAAGCAAACGAAGCTAGGTGGGCCAGTCCAGTCTGTCATCTCGGCACTACGCGTCACATTGGTGGAGACCGCAGCTGTCCAGTTCAGATCTACGCCCCTGTGGGAGCCAGGTGAGCCTAACAGAATGCGAAGCCTACCCACAAATTCCTATACGGGCGTTATGAATACCTCAGAAACTGACCAATTGGCACAATTACTAGGGGAACTGAGGGCTGAAGTGCATTTCGCCCGTCAAGAAAGCAATGCTCTTAGGAGCGAACTGATTTTGTCAAAGGAGTGAACTGATGAACTTGCTAGGCAACTACTGCAAAGCCAGGCTGGACAAACACCCCTACCAGGACTCGGGGGAAATCCAGCTCCTGTGTCATCGAGTAACCCTGTGCAAATAAACCTACCAGGAACTATTCCATTAGCTCTGCCCGAACGCTTTGCCGGGGACCCCAAAAGGTTTGCCGTATTTATGAACCAATGCTGCTTGCACTTTTTATGCAGACCTGGAGCCTTCCCAAACGATCAAGCCAAGGTAGCCTTTGTATTGTCATATCTCAGCGGAAGTGCAGCTGATTGGTCAATTCCACTAGTTAATCAGGATGACCCAATTCTTCGGGATTTTCAGGGCTTTCAAATGAGCATGGAAAGACTATTTGCCCGGCACTCCCACGTACAGGCCCTGCATAACAAACTTTTGTCCCTACGACAGGGTAACCAGGACCTTTTATCCTACATCGCAACCTTTAATAGGTTGATAGTGGAAACTATGTGGACTACGAATTGGCTTCCAGGATGAATCTACTCTGCCGAAAGACCACCTCAGATGTCGTCACCACAGTCGATGGAACTGAAATTGCCCCTGGGCCTGTAACTCATTCCACCGCAGAGATGACACTATTAGGTCAGGATGGGCATCGAGAGGCTATTGTGTTTGATCTAATCAAAGTCCCACAGTTCCAAATAATACTGGGGATACCTTGGTTGGAAACACATAATCCTTGTATTGATTGGCGAGAGAAGAGAATAACCTTCCTGGATTGTGCACAAACCTGTTACCCAAAAATAACTTGAACGCAGGCCTGGCCACAGTCACCACATCAGTTGTGCAATTACCTCCGAATATCAAGAATTCCAGGATGTCTTCCAAAAAGAACAGGCAAACACCTTACCACCTCACAGATCGTACGATTGTCAAATCGATCTCATACCCGGTGCACAATCCCTTGTAGCAGGATCTACGCCCTTACGGAACCTGAGAACCTTCACCTACGGCAATACCTAGACCAGTACCTTGCTAATGGCTTCATTCGCCCATCCAAGTCCCCTGCATCTTCAGCTTTGTTCTTTGTGCCCAAAAAGGAAGGTGACCTCAGAACGTGCATAGACTACCGTGCATTGAACCAGATCACTGTTAAGAACCGATACCCATTGCCTCTGATCCCTGAACTACTAGACCAAGTAAAGGACGCTTGCATATACACTAAGTTGGATCTCCGGGGGGCATACCATCTGGTACGTGTGAAAGAGGGCGACAAATGGAAGACTGCTTTTCGCACTAAGTATGGGTTATTCGAATACCAGGTGATGCCCTTCGGGTTGTGCAATGCACCAGCAGCCTTCCAATACTTTATGAACGATGTCCTTCATGAACTCATTGACGTTTGTGTTGTCGTATATATCAATGATATTCTAGTATACTCCTCTTCAGAACTGACCATGTGAAGCACGTCCGAGCAGTCCTTGAGAAATTGCGCCAGCACAAACTATATGCAAAACTGGAAAAATGCATTTTTCATGCCACGGAAGTTGAAGTCCTTGGGTTTATCCTGAGTCCAAAAGGAGTCCGAATGGACTCACGAAAGGTGGACGCAATTCTGAAGTGCCCATCACCAAGTTCAGTTAAAGGAGTACAAAGCATGCTCGGCTTTGCCAATTTCTACCGCAGATTCATCCCGGATTTCTCACATGTTGAACATCCCATCACAGCACTCTTGCGAAAAAACAAACGCTTTATGTGGACTGAAGAAGCTGAAAATGCCTTCCAAAAGCTGAAAGCGAAATTCACGTCTGCACCTGTACTAAAGCACCCACGCCATGAACTTCCATACATAGTGGAAACTGATGCATCCAGTTTAGCCATGGGAGCTGTCCTGTCCTAAAAGGAACCTGAAACTGGCCAGCTTCACCCAGTAGCATTTTGGTCCTGAAAGTTCTCGGCACCCGAGTTAAACTATGCGGTTACCGACAAGGAGTTATTAGCCATTAAATCCGCCTTCAAGGCTTGGCGGCACTATCTTCTCGGTGCCAGGCATACCATTACTGTGATCACCGATCACCGGAACTTGCAGTATTTAAAGACAGCCAAGGCCCAATCGTCACTTCAACTCCGATGGGCATTGTTCTTTGCCGAGTTTGATTTCGTGATAACCTATCGACCAGGTTGCAAGAATGGTAAAGCAGACGCCTTATCCCGAATAGGGATGGGAGAGGCAGAAGTGAACCCAGAACCAGTGCCTATAATTTCCGAACAAAGGATTCTTGGCATGACTACTCTACAGACACTAGAGGACATTCAGGTAAAGATCCAGCAACCCTTTGATCCTACAGCCCTGCAGGACTGGGTAAAGAAAGGCCCGGACTACTCTGTCACCAATGACCTGCCTTATTACCAATGGCGGCTATTTCTGCCACACAAGGAACTACAAGAGCTAGTCATTTCCCATTATCATGACACCCTAATGGAGGGGCACCCAGGTATCGCAAAGACTGAAGCTAAAATTAAGAGACAATTCTGGTGGCCCACCTGGCGAAAGGATATTAAATCATGTGTAATGTCTTGTGGCATTTGCGCCCAAAACAAAAGTCAGAAGAGAAAACTAGCTGGACTCTTACAACCTTTAGACATTCCGCCTACTCCATGGCACACCTTATCGTTAGACTTTATTACTGATCTACCTCCATGCAATGGATTTAACACCATTCTAGTTATTGTGGATCTTTTTTCCAAGATGGCCCACTTTATTCCTTTAAAGGGATTACCTTCAGCTTCAATCCTGGCCAAGGAGTTCCTCGAAAACCTTGTTCGCATACACAGATTTCCGTCCGTATTGGTCTCTGACCGGGGCAGTCAATTCATTTCACATTTTTGGAAGAAATGTTGTCCATTGGCGCAAATCGATGTGAGGTTATCGACCAGTCACCACCCCCAAACCGATGGTCAAACGGAGAGGACCAACCAGACTCTCGAACAATACCTGCATTGTATGTTACATCAGACTGAGAGTAATTGGAAAGACATTCTTTGGATCGCCGAATATGCATACAATAATTCAGTACATTCTGGAACTGGACAAAGCCCCTTTTATACCTTATAAGGGCACCATCCTCGAACCTCAGACCTTGACTCACCCAACACTTAGAAATGCCAACTGTGGACCATCTGCACGCTACGATTACACAAGCCTTTAAGGAAGCAACTGCACATTTAAAACAAGCGAAAGAAAAATACAAGAAAAATGCTGATCGGCATAGAAGTGATACTCCACAATACCAGATAGGGGACCAAGTATGGTTGGCCACAAAACACATACCTCTAAAGGGAACACGGACCTTTAACCCCAGATATTTGGGACCTTACTCTATTAAGGCCATTATCAACCCAGTGGCCGTCAAATTGGACTTACCTGCTAATATGCGAATTCACCCCGTCTATCATGTGTCACTTTTGAAGCCAGTGCAACCAGGGACAAGACTAACCAAGCCACCAGACCCCATCCTTATAGACGGGGAACCCGAATTTGAGGTTAAGAACATCCTGGACTCCAAGCTGGTGAAGTCGAAGCTTTTTTATTTAATCGAGTGGAAAGGTTACGGACCACAGGAAAGGTCATGGGAACCTAGTGACCACGTTCATGCACCCCGATTGGTGAAAATATTCCACTGAAATTTCACAGACAAACCAAAACCACGGGGAAGAACAACTTTAGGAGGGGCCTTGGGGGGGAGTGCTGTCATGATGCCTACCCCCGGGGATCCAGATCAAGTCCAGCAACCCCGGAAGCAGGCATCAAGTTTTTCCAAGCAAGCCCAACAACCCCTGCTAGGGCCTATTTGGGTGCAGCCCTGGCGTCTATGGCGCCAGGCTCATATGGAGAGTCAGTCCTGGCGCCATAGGCGCCAGCCTCATGGATTAAAACTTACCTGATGCAGACCATGCTGAAAACTTACCTGATGCAGACCATGCTGCAAGAGCTCCAAGTCAAAAGAGGCTTGGAAGGGACTACTTTACCTAGGGACTACTTTTTACTCGGGTGGGGTGGAGGAGGAATACTTACCTGGGACTACTTTGGCGGCTATTTAAAGCACGTCCAAAGAGCAGCACACGCTTCGCGTTATTCTGCATCCAGCAGCGTAACACTCACCGTGCCTGCAAGTCTGCATCCAATCTTCTGCCACGCCCGCCTCGAGTCTGGAGCTCCTAGAAAGAGGGAGAAAGAAGGAGAAAAGGTTAGAACAAGAGCAATACCTTTAATCCTTACCTGAATTCCCGATCCACCGCGCCTTCGAGCTGGAAGAAAAAAGTTATTTTATGTGCATCGCCTCGCCTGCTGCAGCGCCGCGCTGAACTCACCGGCCTTCGCAGCATCTTCACTATCCACCGCATCCTTCTGCATGTTCCTGCTGCACTCCGGTGCCTAAGGAGAAAACAAGAACAGCAAGGTGAGCCAAGGGAATAAACAGAGGCAATATTAGTTACCCCCCATAAACTTACCTGATTTTACCGCCGGGGGTACTATTCCCCTTCACGGGTCGGCGCAGCCTCCGCCGCATCTTCGCCGCACCCCGGCCCCTAAGGGGAACAAAAGGACAGCAAGGTGAAACTAAGGGACAAACAAGGGGAATCCTTCTCACCACAATAGACTTACCTAATTTTACCGCCGGAGGCATTATTCCCTGACACTTCATAATTTCTCTCAGCACCTGAATAAGGGAGAAAGCAACAGGTTACATACTGACATTATTTTATCGAACTGTGTTGGATAATACAAATCCTTACCTGAATGTTACCGGTTACCACGAGGAACTCTTCGCTAGGGTCAAGCTGCAACCTGCAAGGAATCGGACAAGAGTGAAAGTCAGACATTTGAACTCTTACGAACTATATACTTACGGCGTCTCGCCGGAAATCTCAGAGTCAATATTGTTCTGGAACTCACCAATTCCTTCGAACCAGTGAAGCAACTGGTTATCTACGCGCCCCTGCGCTCATTGCAGGATGGAGAGCTCATCTTTCCAAACCATCAGAAGAATACTCCTACGGGCTAAGCAAACGAAGCTAGGTGGGCCAGTCCAGTCTGTCATCTCGGCACTACGCGTCACATTGGTGGAGACCGCAGCTGTCCAGTTCAATTCGACGCCCCTGTGGGAGCCAGGTGAGCATAACAATTCCTCCCTATCTGTACTCTAATGCAATCATTTTGGCTTCTAGGTGTCGCAAGTGCCATCTAATAGCCCAAACTAAAAACACAAACACAGGACACAGTATATAATTGAAGATGATAGAGACTATGGGCCTCATCACAACTTCGGCGGTAACCCGGTAGCGCTATTACCGCCGGATTTAAGGGCATTCCCGAATGGGCTCAATGGGGAATGGGGACTTACATTACTGCCGAACTCGTGATCCGGCGCTATTAGTGCCGGGGAGTTCGGCGGTAGGGCTAATACCGCCCGCGCTAATAGCATTACCGTTACCGCCTAAGTCGTGATGAGGCCCTATGTGACAGCGGGACAGATTTCTTCATGGGAGTCAGCCACATGCTATGGGGTGCAGTGCTACATGCAGCGTACAGAAAAAGTTCATGAAATGTAGCCCATGGAATAGATGTTGATCCGATATCTTAACGTGACCTAGCAGTGCTGGTGTAGCCCACCTCGCCTGGCGGCCATTTTAGTAACATGACACAAGCAATATAAGCTGTAGAGCTTTGAAAGGTGGCACACACAGCAGTGGATTTAATGACACATGCCTTCAGACCGTTTCACTATATGCCAGAGTGTGATTTGAGAACTTTATTTAGGTTAACACTAAGTATTATCCGAAGCAGAGGACGAGTGCTGCTGGGAAGGCTTGAGCGCCACATCTTGCTGAGCTATCTTGCAGGGACGGGCTTGCTTTTGTTTATTTGCATAGCCTGCATGGGGCACAGCACCCATTTCCGATCAGCCACATAGCACACCGGAGTGATCAGCCTTTTTGTTCTGCATTTAAGCACAAATAGGTTAACGTGAAATTGCTGTAGGCATAGCTGTGTGTGCAGGTGATGGGTGGAGGCTGGCTATAGCCCATGGCCTTCCTTAAGAGATGCGAATGGTGCGTGATCAGAAAGGGGAGGGCGCATAAAGGTCGTTTAAGATGCATTTTATTTCATTGTGTTTCTCTCAGTCTCGATGGTCCAGTTGTAAACCACTTTGTTGGGGTCGAGTGGGGGTGGGGGGCAGTACCTAGGTATGGGCTTTGTAGGTAGAGTGACCGTGGGTATAGGGTTGGTGTCACTGGTGATTTGCAGGGGTGGAGTGGGGAGAGAGGGTTTTTGTACACTTTGACCCCTGTTATGTACTGTCTTATCCTCTTCCTTGTGGTGTGTGTTTGTGAACCTCACATAGTGAAAGATGTGACGACAGGGGGAAACGGGACCGAGTTAAAAAAAAGAAGAAGTCTTCCATGAGAACTGGTGTAATAAATGAAGTAGGCGTCCCTCATTTCTCCATCTCCGTGACTCCTCATTTCACTGGGTTTTTTACCCAGGACATGGCATTTTAAGCAATGAAGCATAAGCCACATTGCTCGCCTCTGTGTCTTTAATAGAATCTAAACCTCCTCCCACATCAGTGGCAGGAATTGAGCATAATAAACACAGACTCTTGCGCCCCACTGGCCAGAGTCACCTGCTAACGCCACCATTCCAGAGGCCGCCTACCGGAAGCAGTCCTGCTCGCAGAGAAACGTCGGCTAAACGTCGCACACGCTCCTGCAGTGTTGTGTTTTCCAGAGAGACACCAGTGGCTGGAGTGGAGAATTGTGTATTTTCCGACTCCGCACAATGTTGCTTTGTTTGTGGCCTCCAGTCCCGGATGTCCATGCAGTGCTTTGCCAGCATTTCCTCGTGCAAATATTTCTCCATAAGTTTTCAATTTTCGCAACAGCTGTTTTGGGTTTCTGAGACGACACTGAAATGTCGAGCTGGCTGGATGCCGACACGCACGCCCTACTCCACATTGCCTACTTGTGCTAGACTCCGAACATTCATTCCCAGCGGAGCTTTCTTGGGTTAGAACGCAAAGCTAGGCTGAGTGTGAACTCTGGAGGGGATGGGATACTACAGTCTGTTGGTTTCCCTCTCACTCCAATCACTCTCCCATGCTAAGGCCTAAGGATGACAGGAGCCATTCATGAATTCCACTTCTCTTTATTCTTCCCAACTTGTAACTGCCCAACTTCCCTTTCCGTCCCTCCCCTTCCGCCCTCCTCCTGCCCTGGCGTCCTCTCCTTTCTTAAAGGAGCCACCTCTCTTTATTCACCCACAACACAGTCATCCTCTAGTCCAGGCTATGACTGTAACAGCTGGAATCGGGAGGGTGATATGAGCAGGGGTGGGCACATACCACACTCAACATTCCACCCCCACCCCTGTGTGCAATTAAAATGTACAGAATTAACTTAGAGGAAAGTCTTTCCATTCGGTGTGGCCAGAATGTTCTTGACACCTAATTGGTTGGAAAGCAAGGCAGCTTGACCAATCCAGACGCGTGGAGCTGCCTGGTGCTTTGATTGGCCAGAATTGTTCTGTGCATCTTCAGGGACGGATTCTCAAAAATGAGCGCAAATGAAAGGAGCACAGAGAAGAGGGTGCTTTTGAACTGAGCATTTCAGGGGAGACTGGAGAGAGATGTGCTCTCCAGCCCCCTTTATGTATGACAGGCTCCCGGCAAAGACATGGATTGGGGATGGAAATGCTAGTGTGACAGCCGCAGTTTAAACCGGGGCCGTTACACTTCAAAAACCAAGCATGGCAGGGTCAGAAATTACCCAGCCATATTTCCGCCTCCCCCTGTGCCGGATTTAAAAGTAGCAGGCGGATGCCTCCCGTTTCAGGGCATTTAAAAGCCCAGGATACACTTTTAAACGTGCAAAGGAGAAAAAAAGGGCGTCTGAATTAGCGCATCTACTATGCTCTTTGGGAATTGGGTTGCCTGTGTTTTGCCGCTCTTGTGAGGAGATGCGATAGTGCACAGGTTTTGAGAATCTGGCTGTCATTGTCCAGAATGTAATAACTGCTCTGATTTTGGTAGAACTCAAGCCATTTGACCAATCAGAGAGCTTGGGGTGAGGGCAATCCCAGAATGAAGCCTGCCAGCCAAATAGTGGGTTAAACGTCAGCATTAGCCCTTAAACTTGGGATTCTATGGGTAAGGGGCAGTCATGGAGTCAGAACAGCTTCCTTAACCCCCCTCTGTTCACTCAGTCCATGCTCAGGAGAACAGATCAACACCTCCCACAAGAGGTGCACTAACTCCCTCCCCCCAATGCCCACATGCAGGAGTGTCTATCCTTGACTTACCAGGACAACATTGGAGTTTACAAGTTGTCATATGTGAGTAGCTGGTCAAGGTCCTCATCACGAGTTGGGCTCTATCCCTTAAATCTGGCGTTAACGGTATTACAGCCGCATTTAAGGGCTGGCCCTATCACGAGTTGGGCACTAAACGGGCTGTTTTACCTCTAGCTATTTTCTGGAGGTGAAAATCCCTGTTTTCGGTGGTATTAGAGCCGGCTGTATTAGCCCGCAGTATTAGCACCGATAATTCCCCATTGAATCCAATGGACCCAAACAGGAATGGGGATTTACCGTTAAGGCCCAACCCGTGATCCGGTGGTAATACCACCTCGCCAGTCTTTACTAGGGCTATTACAGTCGGTGGTATTACAGCCGGAAATACAGCCCAACTCGTGATGAGGCCACAAGTGTTGTCTTTTTTTCCTAGTAGCAACGTGAATCTTGCAGGCCTGTCTTTTTAACAGGAAAATGAAAAGCTACAAGTACCAGAATGCAAAGAAACAAACGGTCTCGGATCAACTTAAAAAACTGATGTGGGACAGCTCTACAACACCCATCTTGTTATGACTCGCATATGGAAGAGTATGTAACCTGTGATGGTCCCAGACCGCTGTAGAGATATAGCTGAGAAAAGAACCCGGGTAGAACCCAAAAGGAGGTGAGCCCTACGGCGTACCAACTTTATGCACTTATCTGGCCCAGCAATTCCTTCATGATACCCTGTACACAGCACACAGGCACATTAAGGGCCTCACCAAGAAACCCACCCAGACTATCCCCTAGAATAGCCAAGTAAAATGGAGCCAATGGCACCACACCTTTAGACGATATTGCACTGAGCACCTCGTTTTTGTATTTGTATTTATTTGAAGATCAGGGGTGTCAATTTCCATCAGAAATGACTTACAATAGTATACTCACAGATGGCGGAGGCATTCCCACGAAGGCTCTGTCAGTCAAGGTGAGAACAAGCGGGGAGCCAGTTTATGAGGGTCTAACAAGTGGGACACATAATAGGCACACAACAAAACAATCAGAACAGGATATATATTAGAGAACAGGTGACTTACAAAGGAAACCTTAACTTAATGAGGCACGTGCTTCAAACTAATGAGGAGTAAGATGTAAATATACAAAATTATCTTATTAAGCGCCACCTAGTGCTGCCTTGCCCAGCTAATCCCCTGATGGATTTAGACATTCTCCCTCAGATGTCTCACCACACCTGTGAAATCATGGGACAAGTCATGCCCCTCACATATATCTCAGTCGAAAAGTGGATTACGTGTCAACATGGCCCGCCTGGAATTATAGTCCTGGAGAAACAGGACTGGTCACGTGGGGTCACATTGGCATACTTGAGATGGGCCCCAGCATGTTCAGAGAACGTGCAGGGATAGCTCGGCATAGATGGGAAGGGGCCAGAGCTGAGAAAGAAAAGCTCAGGTCGACCACCATACAGATTGTCCTCTTTCAAAGCTTTTGTGAAAGGACTCCATCAATGCAACTGTCTGGAGAATCTGGGAGACCATTCTCTTCCAAGCTAGCCACATCATCTCGACTGCCATGATGGTCTGAGGGACCAAAAGAAATTGTCTGTCTGTGTCCAAAACCTATACTTGCCCTCACATCTAATTGTATAAAATGTGTAGGGATGTCACCTTCAAATGAAAGGTATTCAAATAAAAGTGCAGAGCGTCTTCCAGCTCTAAAGTGGAAAAGGATTTTTCCTTCCCCAAGTTTCAAATAGTTCACTTTACCAAAAATAGGGGTTCCCTACCCAGGCTTTCAATTCTCCAAATGACACAAAATAACACAATTCCATAAGATGTTCAATGTTCCAAAATAACACAATTCTTCCGCTTTTTCCCCAGCTCCTCTGGTTTGGGCGCTTTTCAACAATTTAGAAATTTCAGCTCATAAGTCTCAGTTCACATAAGGTTCCTTTATCCATTCGCAATGTGGGTTTTCCCTAGGTGGGTATATTCAGTCTCGGTGCAGTTGTCGGTCCACCCATTACAGGTCACGCAACCGACACACCTTACTTGAATCTGTTTTACATGGATCTTGCCACAATCTCAACTTCACAATGAGGCTTGACTCAATATCCTTTCAAGTGCCCTTGAAGCTTCATTACCACTGTCTTTTTCAACAACCACTCTTGTAGTGGCTTTCTTTTGAAACACCAACATATGCTTCACAGTTCAATCTCCTGCTAGGAGGCATAGTCTCATTGGATATTTCTTAAGTAAAGCTTCAGGCTCCTTTTTGCCAGGTTTCTCTTTCACACAGACTTGGTTACTATTATATTTTTCTTCTTGGTTCTTGGCAATGCTTGCTTATTTAACTCTTGGCAATGCTTGCTTATTTGACTCTTGGCAATGCTTGCTTATTTGACTCTTGGCAATGCTTGCTTATTTGACTCTTGGCAATGCTTGCTTATTTGACTCTTGGTAATGCTTGCTTATTTGACTCTTGGCAATGCTTGCTTATTTAACTCTTGGCAATGCTTGCTTATTTGACTCTTGGCAATGCTTGCTTATTTGACTCTTGGCAATGCTTGCTTATTTAACTCTTGGTAATGCTTGCTTATTTAACTCTTGGCAATACTTGCTTATTTGACTCTTGGTAATACTTGCTTATTTGACTCTTGGCAATGCTTGCTTATTTAACTCTTGGCAATGCTTGCTTATTTAACTCTTGGCAATACTTGCTTATTTAACTCTTGGCAATACTTGCTTATTTGACTCTTGGTAATACTTGCTTATTTGACTCTTGGCAATGCTTGCTTATTTAACTCTTGGCAATGCTTGCTTATTTAACTCTTGGCAATGCTTGCTTATTTGACTCTTGGTAATGCTTGCTTATTTGACTCTTGGCAATGCTTGCTTATTTAACTCTTGGTAATGCTTGCTTATTTGACTCTTGGCAATGCTTGCTTATTTAACTCTTGGCAATGCTTGCTTATTTAACTCTTGGTAATGCTTGCTTATTTGACTCTTGGCAATGCTTGCTTATTTAACTCTTGGCAATGCTTGCTTATTTAACTCTTGGTAATACTTGCTTATTTGACTCTTGGCAATGCTTGTTTATTCGACTCCTTTCAATGCGTGTCCATATAACTTCTCATCTTGTTTGAAAACATATCAATGCTTATTTATACAACTTTGCAAAATGTTAATTCTTGGTTTTCTTAGATTTAATGCAAATATTCAAAATAAAATGTCTGTGGCACTTAACTTCCCATCCACCATGTCTGAGGCCCCCTCTTCAACCCGGTGGACTCACCGGCCTTCTCACAGTGTGGTTTCCACTGTCTACGGCTTCCTGGAGACTCGACTCCACTCGCAGTCTGGTCGCGCTGGTTCCCATTGGTGTACAGTGTCCTCCATGGCCTCCTTGCTTCCCTGCTGCTTCTTTTCCAGAGCTCTGGTATTCTGCGGTCAGTGGTCCTGCACCTGTGAGCATTCAGGAGCCACTCCAACACTCTTGCTACCTTTGCTCTGTGCCACACTGCTTCCACAGCTCTGCCCTAGACTGCCAACGAGCCCATGTCCCTTGCTGCACCAGATCACTTCCCTGATCCCTTCCAGCGTCTCGAGAAGGTGCTCTCTCGCTGCCACAACTTCTGCCCTGGGACTCTCTTTCCCACTTGCCATGCCTTTTTATAAACCTCTCAGCTGACTCTGATTGGAAGTTCCTGGTTCCATGAAAATGAGTCCAACAAGTAGACCACTCATGTTGCTTCTTTCGGTCTGTCTTCTGTGTTAATGGTGGCCTCCTCGTCTCAGTACCTAAGTGATGTGTATTGGAAGAATATACAAAGAAAGGATTATAGTTCTGGTGTGTCTCTTCCTCGTCCCAGTACCTGACTGGGGTGCATTGGGAGAAGGTTGTCTGGAAAAATAGGGAATGGATTGGTAATACCTTACCAAAGCTTGGGGGACATTTGACTCCTTACAAAAAGGAAATGGGGGATACCGCTTCTCACCCAAGGATGCCTCTTGCTGATCCCCTAAGTCTCCTCCCTCGCATATCCACCCTCAGGTCAGGATCCGAAAGCAACAACATCTACTGCCTGGATGACCTGAGTGTGACTGCCGTATTCAAATCTTACTCCATCAATGCTTTTGCCTGGATGATCTGCAAGATTATCCTCTTACAACCTACATCCTTCAATGCTACTACCTGAGTGTCTAAGGGGCCATTATCTTCCAAGCGAGTCCTATCAAACCAACTACTAGGAGGATCTAGAAGTTCATTCTCATCCACGTTAACCACATCTGAGTGAGACTATCTTATTCCAAGTGTACTCTATCAGTGCTCTTGTGTAGATGATCTCAGAGACAATCCTCTTTCAAGCTCATGTCCAGGTTGCATACCAAGGGGATGGGGTGGGTTTCCCCAGCGAAAAGGATAGAGGAGAGAGCAGGATGGTTGAGGGGTTAGAAGCTTGGAAGTAGAGCACTTCAATTCTGGTGTCAAGGTGTTAAGCATCAGGCAACCTAGTGCCATCCAGTGGCATATGGCTGAGTAGAAGTTAGCAATGGGGGAATATAACTTTAGGGTGGAGGAGGGGATGGACAAGAGGTATATAATTGTCATTGGCAAATAAGCGATAAAAGAAGACAAAAGAAGGGATGAGTAAAAAAGGGACCAAGGGACGACGTGCAATGCAAACGCCACAGATACACAAAATATGCAGAATCTACTTTACAATGAGCACAAAACATACAGCGCAAACTCAGAACACAATGACACTAAAAGCACAGTGCACACATAGTTCTGGAGTGTGAGCAGATGTGTACACGTCATCAGGGGCAAACACCAGGTGTTAGGACACAAGCATTGGCTCTGGTCTTCTGCAGTCTTGCAGTCGTGTGCAGTCCCTAAGAATCAACAATGAGAGGGTTCTTGGTCTGTGGGTTGAGTTGCCAAACACAAAGTGAGTTGTACTCTGCTCACCAGTGGTACATTTGAGAACTTAGCCACATTCATAACTCTTTCATACTCTTATATGTTAGAGATGCCCACTGACATGGGTAATCAATGTATCGGCTCTGGTCCAAAATAGCCACATGAACAGAGATAGAGGCAGCCTTGCGATCTCCAGCAGAACCTATCGGTCATAACATCGCCGTCCTAGGACGAGTGAGCACGTGACCCTCTGAAGGGATATGAACAAGAACCAACTAGCCAAGGTTACCAGTCTGAGTAGCAGCTCTGGCTATGCAGCCTGGTCTGCATGCATGCACTCCACATGCCTCAACATGCATGATGACAGGGAGAGTCCTAGCTGGCCTGACCCCGGTGAGAAGGGTGCACTAATAGGCCCATATCCTGTCCTGTACACATTGAGTATGGTGGGGTATATCAGGGAGCAGCTTGTGTGTAGAATCCTTGAAGCATATACAAGCCCTAAACCCTTTCTGTGGATGTGTGACTGTTGTTGACATTTTGAGGGGACAGCATATTTCTGAACTAGGCCGGTCTGTCCTGATCTGGGAGCATTGTGTCTGTGCATGTGGAATAAATACCATGCAGTGAGTTAACCACATGGATGCCAAGCCAGGAGAGGGCGAGCAGAGGAAGGATGTTTGGGGTATATCTGCTGCAGCAGAGATGAAAATATATCCCTTGTTTTGGCTTCTGCTTAAGTTTCCATGACCTTGTATACCCAGCAACGTCAGCCCGGATTATAGACTTGTTGTTGATCTGGTAAGCTTGCAATTGTGTGATATACTTAAAAAAAAAATATTGTAACATTTAGTTTATACAAACTTGTATTACAAACAGACCAACCCAACACAAATCGAAAGAAAAAAAAAGAAGAAAAACAAGCAGAGAAACTCAATTAACCATCTTCTACTTCTTCCGATTCTTTGCATACCGACAGTCAACACCTGATCGCGGCGATGGACTCATTTCCTTAATTGTTCTCTAAATGTTATACATCTAAATCTAAAATACTACGTCAGGAATCACATATAAAGTATCTGAGAATGACGTTTGCATCTATTGCTTGATTTATCGGCTCAATCCGATACACGGTCTATTCGGGAGGATAGCTCAGGGGCAACGTGCTCGCCTCGGAAGACACGGATCAACGCAGGTTCGATCCCCGGGTCCGTGCTTAGAAACCTCTGTGTATTAAGCACGTTATAAATAACCTATCATATCCTAACCTATCCTATCAGATCTTGATGACGTCATGGCCCCAATCCATCTTCGATGCTGGTCATACAAAGTCTTCATAGATTCTGTTCATCATTTCACCACCAGGTGGCTCCTGGCCGTTCAGCGGGTGTGCAAGCATGTACGGTACCTGGCCACAGAGTCCCTGTAAGGCATGTCACTCCCCATAGCACCAGTGCCTGTGGGCATGAAGGCCTACTTGGTGGACCCATGATAGACTGGGGACCAGAGTTTGAACCTGATGTGAACCTTATCAAATGGGCAATTAACTCTTTAAATGGGTGACCCCTCAATCCACTAGGCCCTAGAATTGGAACTTGCCCCCAGTTGTTACTTTTAATGAGTTGAACAAACTGCACATCACTCACCGGTAGCATTTGTTTAGTATTTCATTTGCATGTTCACTTATCTCCTGCTTTTGTGTACTAGAAATAAGCGCCCCCACCGCCCCCTCCGGAAGTGTGTGCAGTGTTAATTTTTCACTGTTTATTACTTTTATGCCTCCCCCCCTCATTGAACACCACATATTGAAGGCACAGGGAATACATTTAAAGCTTCCGCTTTTATGGTATTTATTTTTCAGCCATTTACTTCTGTATTTATCCATGTTTATTCTTGGGCCTTTTCTGTATTTATCCACATATATACTTTTTCACATAAAAAGATCATTTGCAACCTGTATTTTTAGCATTTAGTCTAATAAAAATGCATTTATTAAAGCGCACATGCAACCATATAGAAAAGAAATCCTAGCTCAATTGTTTCCATAACAACACACGGTTGTGTGACTGCTGCTGCCTTATGATATATGCTGTCAGCAATTTGAAGAACTTTAATGCTATGTTTGTACAACTTTTACAGTCTCCATTCTGCCAATCTGCAATGCGATTGGCCAGCGATGTATGAGTGACATCATAGAGAACTAGACAGAAATACCTGTTTTTCAATTTGTTTCCATTTTTATAAATAAATACAGACAGAACGCATATTGATTTCCATCTGTATTTATGTGCAGAAATCAGTAAAAACAGAAACTTGGAAGCCTTAGGCAGAATGCATGTGACGTACTACCTACAACACAGACTGAAATTATTTACAGTATACTTGTTGATGAACAGCCCAGTCCACCACCTTATTCAAAAGCACTATTCATCCCAAGCTCAACCTGCATTCCCATTGCTCACTTCCCTTCCACAAGCCTCTGCCACCTGGCAGTAGCAGGATGTGAAGTATTGTAGTGTGCGGCATTGTGTCCTGTAGATCGCGTATAAATGGCCTGAGGCGGCATTGTGTCCTGTAGATCGCGTATAAATGGCCTGAGGCGGCATTGTGTCCTGTAGATCGCGTATAAATGGCCTGAGGCGGCATTGTGTCCTGTAGATCGCGTATAAATGGCCTGAGGCGGCATTGTGTCCTGTAGATCGCGTATAAATGGCCTGAGGCGGCATTGTGTCCTGTAGATCGCGTATAAATGGCCTGAGGCGGCATTGTGTCCTGTAGATCTGGTATAAATGGCCTGAGGCGGCATTGTGTCCTGTAGATCGCGTATAAATGGCCTGAGGCGGCATTGTGTCCTGTAGATCGCGTGGCCTGAGGCGGCATTGTGTCCTGTAGATCGCCATGCAACTCCACTGACGCCCATGCACCCTAGTTTATTATTGAGTTCTCTCTCCTCTCTGTCCCTGACGGCCCTTCCAGCGAAGTGGCAAATTCACACCTGGGCAACTTTAATCCACCAAACTTAAGCAATTGAAAGAGTTGCCAATGGTACCAGTCAACTTGCTAATGGACATGTGAAGGCTGTTCTCGGCTAGCATCTGTGGTTACGAATGGTGCAAAGGGAAGGAGTAGAGGGTGGCTAAAACTATAGCTATTAAAAGTTGGACAATTAAAGACTACAGCAAACATTCTGTCTGAGTGGCTGCAGGATGTATTTCCATGCACACACAATACAACATTAAAACTTGACAAACGCAAAATAAGGTGAGCACAATTGCTCTGATTGGGAGATTTTTGACAACTGTATAGTAGAGTCTGCGACTGTTCGATATTCCCAAGCAGGGAACATTTAGTGATAGTACAGGTGTATCACTGAAGGTATTTTTAAATGAGACAACATTGGCAACTTGCTGCACACATTTTGTAATGTATAGCCCACGTCCACTTGAATCTTCCTTTGGGCTGCACAGTTTCGTTGACTAGATATGATAAGGGCAGGCATTTAGACTATTCCAAACATACACACCGGGGAGTGAGCTGAAAAATGTTACGGAATAGAGATCGATTCGAGAGGTTAAAAGATAGGTGATTAGGAGGGTCCTTGCAACCCTCATCGCCACCACTCCATGAAAGGAGGAATTGAAAAAAGAGAAAGTAGAAAGTGGTTTGGATGCAGTGAAGGAGTTAGATGGGGTTTAATGCCAAATTTAGCTTGCGTTAATCTGGCACACTGTATTATAATCTCGTTCATTGTGTCTGGTAGGATTTTCATTACATGTATTAGCCTTTAAAATCGGGGAAATGACACGTGTGTTCCACCTAAAACACGGCCCTTGGACTCCTCCACCCTAATAAGTCTGTAAAACAAAGTATTCGCTCAGATGCCAGAGCCTTGGTGCTGCACCTGGTCACAGTATTCGCTCAGACGCCAGAGCCTTGGTGCTGCACCTCGCCCCAGTATTGGCTCAGATGCCAGAGCCTTGGTGCTGCACCTGGTCACAGTATTCGGTCAGATGCCAGAGCCTTGGTGCTGCACCTGGTCACAGTATTCGCTCAGATGCCAGAGCCTTGGTGCTGCACCTGGTCACAGTATTAACTCAGATGCCAGAGCTTTGATGCTGCACCTAGTCACAGTATTCGCTCAGATGCCAGAGCTTTGGTGCTGCACCTGGTCACAGTATTAACTCAGATGCCAGAGCCTTGGTGCTGCACCTGGTCACAGTATTCGCTCAGATGCCAGAGCCTTGGTGCTGCACCTGGTCACAGTATTCGCTCAGATGCCAGAGCTTCGGTGCTGCACCTAGCCCCAGTATTCGCTCAGATGCCAGAGCCTCGGTGCTGCACCTCGCCCCAGTATTCGCTCAGATGCCAGAGCCTCGGTGCTGCACCTGGTCACAGTATTCGGTCAGATGCCAGAGCCTCGGTGCTGCACCTGGTCACAGTATTCGCTCAGATGCCAGAGCCTTGGTGCTGCACCTGGTCACAGTATTAACTCAGATGCCAGAGCTTTGGTGCTGCACCTAGTCACAGTATTCGCTCAGATGCCAGAGCTTTGGTGCTGCACCTGGTCACAGTATTAACTCAGATGCCAGAGCCTTGGTGCTGCACCTGGTCACAGTATTCGCTCAGATGCTAGATCCTTGGTGTTGCACCTGGTCACTGTATTCGCTCAGGTGCCAGAGCCTTGGTGCTGCAGCTGGTCACAGTATTCGCTCAGATGCCAGAGCTTTGGTGCTTTACCTGGTCACAGTATTCGCTCAGATGCCAGAGCCTTGGTGCTGCACCTGGTCACAGTATTCTTTCAGATGTCGAGCCTTTGTGCTGCACCTAGTCACAGTATTCACTCAGATGCCAGAGCCTTGGTGCTGCACCTGGTCACAGTATTCTTTCAGATGTCGAGCCTTGGTGCTGCACCTGGTCACAGTATTCGCTCAAATTCCAGAGCCTTGGTGCTGCACCTGGTCACAGTATTCGCTCAGATGCCAGAGCCTTGGTGCTGCACCTGGTCACAGTATTCGCTCAGATGCCACAACCATGGTGCTGCACCTGGTCACTGTATTCGCTCAGATGCGAGAGCCTTGGTTCTGCACCTGGTCACAGTATTCTCTCAGATGCCAGAGCCTTGGTGCTGCACCTGGTCACAGTGTTCGCTCAGATGCTAGAGCCTTGGTGCTGCACTGGGTCACAGTATTCGCTCAGATGCCAGAGCCTTGGTGCTGCACCTGGTCGCAGTATTCGCTCAGATGCCAGAGCCTTGGTGCTGCACCTAGTCGCAGTATTCGCTCAGATGCCAGAGCCTTGGTGCTGCACCTGGTCACAGTATTCGGTCAGATGCCAGAGCCTTGGTGCTGCACCTGGTCACAGTGTTGGCTCAGATGCCACAACCATGGTGCTGCATCTAGTCACCTAGTCACTGTATTCGCTCAGATGCCAGAGCCTTGGTGCTGCTCCTGGTTACAGTATTCGCTCAGATGCCAGAGCCTTGGTGCTGCACCTGTTCACAGTTTTCGCTCAGATGCCACAACCTTGGTGCTGCACCTGGTCAATGTATCTGCTCAGATGCCAGAGAGTTGGTGCTGCACCTGGTCACAGTATTCGCTCAGATGCCAGAGGCTTGGTGCTGCACCTGGTCACAGTATTCGCTCAGATGCCAGAGCCTTGGTGCTGCACCTGGTCACAGTATTCGCTCAGATGCCACAACCATGGTGCTGCACCTGGTCACTGTATTCGCTCAGATGCGAGAGCCTTGGTGCTGCACCTGGTCACAGTATTTGCTCAAATTCCAGAGCCTTGGTGCTTTACCTGGTCACAGTATTCGCTAAGATGCCAGAGCCTTGGTGCTGTACCTGGACCCAGTATTCGTTCAGATGCCAGAGCCTTGGTGCTGCACCTGGTCACAGTATTCGCTCAGATTCCAGAGCCTTGGTGCTGCACCTGGTCACAGTATTCGCTCAGATGCCAGAGCCTTGGTGCTGCACCTGGTCACAGTATTCGCTCAGATGCCAGAGCCTTGGTGCTGCACCTGGTCACAGTATTCGCTCAGATGCCACAACCATGGTGCTGCACCTGGTCACTGTATTCGCTCAGATGCCAGAGCCTTGCTGCTGCACCTGGTCACAGTATTCACTCAGATGCCAGAGCCTTGGTGCTGCGCCTGGTCACAGTATTCGCTCAGATGCCAGAGCATTGGTGCTGCACCTGTTCACAGTATTCGTTCAGATGTCAAGCCTTGGTGCTGCACCTGGTCACAGTATTCGCTCTGATGCCAGAGCCTTGGTGCTGCTCCTGGTCACAGTATTCGCTCGGATGCCAGAGCTTCGGTGCTGCACCTGGTCACAGTATTCGCTCAGATGCCACAACCATGGTGCTGCACCTGGTCACTGTATTCGCTCAGATGCCAGAGCCTTCATGCTGCACCTGGTCACAGTATTCTTTCAGATGTCAAGTCTTGGTGCTGCACCTGGTCACAGTATTCTTTCAGATGTCGAGTCTTGGTGCTGCACCTGGCCACAGTATTAAATCAGATACCAGAGCCTTTGTGCTGCACCTAGTCACAGTATTCGCTCAGATGCCAGAGCCTTGGTGCTGCACCTGGTCACAGTATTCTTTCAGATGTCGAGCCTTGGTGCTGCACCTGGTCACAGTATTCGCTCAAATTCCAGAGCCTTGGTGCTGCACCTGGTCACAGTATTCGCTCAGATGCCAGAGCCTTGGTGCTGCACCTGGTCACAGTATTCGCTCAGATGCCACAACCATGGTGCTGCACCTGGTCACTGTATTCGCTCAGATGCGAGAGCCTTGGTTCTGCACCTGGTCACAGTATTCTCTCAGATGCCAGGGCCTTGGTGCTGCACCTGGTCACAGTATTCGCTCAGATGCTAGAGCCTTGGTGCTGCACTGGGTCACAGTATTCGCTCAGATGCCAGAGCCTTGGTGCTGCACCTGGTCGCAGTATTCGCTCAGATGCCAGAGCCTTGGTGCTGCACCTAGTCGCAGTATTCGCTCAGATGCCAGAGCCTTGGTGCTGCACCTGGTCACAGTATTCGGTCAGATGCCACAGCCTTGGTGCTGCACCTGGTCACAGTGTTGGCTCAGATGCCACAACCATGGTGCTGCATCTAGTCACCTAGTCACTGTATTCGCTCAGATGCCAGAGCCTTGGTGCTGCACCTGGTTACAGTATTCGCTCAGATGCCAGAGCCTTGGTGCTGCACCTGTTCACAGTTTTCGCTCAGATGCCACAACCTTGGTGCTGCACCTGGTCAATGTATTTGCTCAGATGCCAGAGAGTTGGTGCTGCACCTGGTCACAGTATTCGCTCAGATGCCAGAGGCTTGGTGCTGCACCTGGTCACAGTATTCGCCCAGATGCCAGAACCTTGGTGCTTTACCTGGTCGCAGTATTCACTCAGATGCCAAAGCCTTGGTGCTGCACCTGGTCACAGTATTCGCTCAGATGCCAGAGCCTTGGTGCTGCACCTGGTCACAGTATTCTTTCAGATGTCGAGCCTTGGTGCTGCACCTGGTCACAGTATTCGCTCAGATGCCAGAGCCTTTGTGCTGCACCTGGTCAAAGTATTCGCTCAGATGCCAGAGCCTTGGTGCTGCACCCGGTCACAGTATTCACTCAGATGCCAGAACCTTGGTGCTGCACGTGGTGACAGTATTCGCTCAGATGCAAGAGCCTTGGTGCTGCACCTGGTGAAATATTCGCTCAGATGCCAGAGCCTTGGTGCTGCACCTGGTCACAGTATTCGCTCAGATGCCAGAGCCTTGGTGCTGCACCTGGTCCCAGTATTCGCTCAGATGCCAGAGCCTTTGTGCTGCACCTGGTCGCAGTATTCGCTCAGATGCCAGAGCCCTGGTGCTGCACCTGGTCCCAGTATTCGCTCAGATGACAGAGCACTAGTGCTGCACCTGGTCACAGTATTCCCTCAGATACCAGAGCCTTGGTGCTGCACCTGGTCACAGTATTCGGTCAGATGCCAGAGCCTTGGTGCTGCACCTGGTCACAGTATTCGCTCAGATGCCAGAGCCTTGGTGCTGCACCTGGTCACAGTATTTGCTCAGATGCCAGAGTTTTGGTGCTGCACCTGGTCACAGTATTCGCTCAGATGCCACAACCATGGTGCTGCACATGATCACAGTATTCGCTCAGATGCCAGAGCCTCGGTGCTGCACCTGGTCACAGTATTTGCTCAGATGCCAGAGCCTTGGTGCTGCACCCGGTCACAGTATTCGCTCAGATGCCAGAGCCTTGGTGCTGCACCTGGTGACAGTATTCGCTCTGATGCCAGAGCTTTGGTGCTGCACCTGGTCACAGTATTCGCTCAGATGCCACAACCATGGTGCTGCACATAATCACAGTATTCGCTCAGATGCCAGAGCCTTGGTGCTTTACCTGGTCACAGCAATCGCTCAGATGCCAGAGCCTTGGTGCTGCACCTGGTCCCAGTATTTGGTCAGATGCCAGAGCCTTGGTGCTGCACCTGGTCACAGTATTTGCTCAGATGCCAGAGCCTTGGTGCTGCACCTGGTCCCAGTGTTCGCTCAGATGCCAGAGCCTTGGTGCTGCACCTGGTCCCAGTATTCGGTCAGATGCCAGAGCCTCAGTGCTGCACCTGGTCACAGTATTCGCTCAGATGCCAGAGCCTCGGTGCTGCACCTGGTCACAGTATTCGCTCAGATGCCAGAGCCTCGGTGCTGCACCTCGCCCCAGTATTCGCTCAGATGCTAGAGCCTCGGTGCTGCACCTGGTCACAGTATTCGCTCAGATGCCAGAGCCTTGGTGCTGCACCTGGTCACAGTATTCGGTCAGATGCCAGAGCCTTGGTGCTGCACCTGGTCACAGTATTCGCTCAGATGCCAGAGCCTCAGTGCTCCACCTGGTCCCAGTATTCGCTCAGATGCTAGAGCCTCGGTGCTGCACCTGGTCATAGTATTCGCTCAGATGCCAGAGCCTCGGTGCTGCACCTGTTCACAGTATTTGCTCAGATGCCAGAGCCTTGGTGCTGCACCTGGTCACAGTATTCGCTCAGATACCAGAGCCTTGGTGCTGCACCTGGTCACAGTATTCGCTCAGATGCCAGAGCCTTGGTGCTGCACCTGGTCACAGTATTCTTTCAGATGTCAAGCCTTGGTGCTGCACCTGGTCACAGTATTCGCTCAGATGCCAGAGCCTTGGTGCTGCACCTGGTCACAGTATTCGCTCAGATGCCAGAGCCTTGGTGCTGCACCTGAAAGTATTCGCTCAGATACCAGAGCCTTGGTGCTGCACCTCGTCACAGTATTCGCTCAGATGCCAGAGCCTTGGTGCTGCACCTGGTCACAGTATTCGCTCAGATGCCAGAGCCTTGGTGCTGCACCTGGTCACAGTATTCGCTCAGATGCCAGAGCCTTGGTGCTGCACCTGGTCACAGTATTCCCTCAGATGCCAGAGCCTTGGTGCTGCACCTGGTCACAGTATTCGCTCAGATGCTAGAGCCTCGGTGCTGCACCTGGTCACAGTATTCGCTCAGATGCCAGAGCCTTGGTGCTGCACCTGGTCACAGTATTCGGTCAGATGCCAGAGCCTTGGTGCTGCACCTGGTCACAGTATTCGCTCAGATGCCAGAGCCTCAGTGCTCCACCTGGTCCCAGTATTCGCTCAGATGCTAGAGCCTCGGTGCTGCACCTGGTCATAGTATTCGCTCAGATGCCAGAGCCTCGGTGCTGCACCTGTTCACAGTATTTGCTCAGATGCCAGAGCCTTGGTGCTGCACCTGGTCACAGTATTCGCTCAGATACCAGAGCCTTGGTGCTGCACCTGGTCACAGTATTCGCTCAGATGCCAGAGCCTTGGTGCTGCACCTGGTCACAGTATTCTTTCAGATGTCAAGCCTTGGTGCTGCACCTGGTCACAGTATTCGCTCAGATGCCAGAGCCTTGGTGCTGCACCTGGTCACAGTATTCGCTCAGATGCCAGAGCCTTGGTGCTGCACCTGAAAGTATTCGCTCAGATACCAGAGCCTTGGTGCTGCACCTCGTCACAGTATTCGCTCAGATGCCAGAGCCTTGGTGCTGCACCTGGTCACAGTATTCGCTCAGATGCCAGAGCCTTGGTGCTGCACCTGGTCACAGTATTCGCTCAGATGCCAGAGCCTTGGTGCTGCACCTGGTCACAGTATTCCCTCAGATGCCAGAGCCTTGGTGCTGCACCTGGTCACAGTATTCGCTCAGATGCTAGAGCCTCGGTGCTGCACCTGGTCACAGTATTCGCTCAGATGCCAGAGCCTTGGTGCTGCACCTGGTCACAGTATTCGGTCAGATGCCAGAGCCTTGGTGCTGCACCTGGTCACAGTATTCGCTCAGATGCCAGAGCCTCAGTGCTCCACCTGGTCCCAGTATTCGCTCAGATGCTAGAGCCTCGGTGCTGCACCTGGTCATAGTATTTGCTCAGATGCCAGAGCCTCGGTGCTGCACCTGTTCACAGTATTTGCTCAGATGCCAGAGCCTTGGTGCTGCACCTGGTCACAGTATTCGCTCAGATGCCAGAGCCTTGGTGCTGCACCTGGTCACAGTATTCGCTCAGATGCCAGAGCCTTGGTGCTGCACCTGGTCACAGTATTCTTTCAGATGTCAAGCCTTGGTGCTGCACCTGGTCACAGTATTCGCTCAGATGCCAGAGCCTTGGTGCTGCACCTGGTCACAGTATTCGCTCAGATGCCAGAGCCTTGGTGCTGCACCTGAAAGTATTCGCTCAGATACCAGAGCCTTGGTGCTGCACCTCGTCACAGTATTCGCTCAGATGCCAGAGCCTTGGTGCTGCACCTGGTCACAGTATTCGCTCAGATGCCAGAGCCTTGGTGCTGCACCTGGTCACAGTATTCGCTCAGATGCCAGAGCCTTGGTGCTGCACCTGGTCACAGTATTCCCTCAGATGCCAGAGCCTTGGTGCTGCACCTGGTCACAGTATTCGCTCAGATGCCAGAGCCTTCGTGCTGCACCTGGTGACAGTATTCGCTCAGATGCCAGAGCCTTGGTGCTGCACCTGGTGAAAATATTCGCTCAGATGCCAGAGCCTTGGTGCTGCACCTGGTCACAGTATTCGCTCAGATGCCAGAGTCTTGGTGCTGCACCTGGTCACAGTATTCGCTCAGAAGCCAGAGCCTTGGTGCTGCACCTGGTCACAGTATTCGCTCAGATGCCAGAGCCCTGGTGCTGCACCTGGTCCCAGTATTCGCTCAGATGCCAGAGCCCTGGTGCTGCACCTGGTCACAGTATTCGCTCAGATGCCAGAGCCATGCTGCTGCACCTGGTCACAGTATTCGGTCAGATGCCAGAGCCTTGGCGCTGCACCTGGTCACAGTATTCGGTCAGAGGCCAGAGCCTTGGTGCTGCACCTGGTCACAGTATTTGCTCAGATGCCAGAGCTTTGGTGCTGCACCTGGTCACAGTATTCGCTCAGATGCCACAACCATGGTGCTGCACATGGTCACAGTATTCGCTCAGATGCCAGAGCCTTGGTGCTGCACCTGGTCGCAGTATTCGCTCAGATGCCAGAGCCTTGGTGCTGCATCTGGTGAAAGTATTCGCTCAGATGCCAGAGCCTTGGTGCTGCACCTGGTCACAGTATTCGGTCAGATGCCAGAGCCTTGGTGCTGCACCTGGTCACAGTATTCGCTCAGATGCCAGAGCCTTGGTGCTGCACCTGGTGACAGTATTCGCTCAGATGCCAGAGCCCTGGTGCTGCACCTGGTCCCAGTATTCGCTCAGATGCCAGAGCCCTGGTGCTGCAACTGGTCACAGTATTCGCTCTGATGCCAGAGCCTTGGTGCTGCACCTGGTCACAGTATTCTCTCAGATGGCAGAGCCTTGGTGCTGCACCTGGTCACAGTATTCGCTCAGATGCCAGAGCCTTGGTGCTGCACCTGGTCACAGTATTCTTTCAGATGTCGAGCCTTGGTGCTGCACCTGGTCACAGTATTCGCTCAGATGCCAGAGCCTTGGTGCTGCACCTGGTCACAGTATTCGCTCAGATGCCAGAGCCTTGGTGCTGCACCTGGTCAAAGTATTCGCTCAGATGCCAGAGCCTTGGTGCTGCACCTGGTCACAGTATTCGCTCAGATGCCAGAGCCTTGGTGCTGTACCTGGTCACAGTATTCGCTCAGATGCCAGAGCCTTGGTGCTGCACCTGGTGAAAGTATTCGCTCAGATGCCAGAGCCTTGGTGCTGCACCTGGTCACAGTATTCACTCAGATGCCAGAGCCTTGGTGCTGCACCTGGTCACAGTATTCGCTCAGAAGCCAGAGCCTTGGTGCTGCACCTCGTCACAGTATTCGCTCAGATGCCAGAGCCCTGGTGCTGCACCTGGTCCCAGTATTCGCTCAGATGCCAGAGCCCTGGTGCTGCACCTGGTCACAGTATTCGCTCAGATGCCAGAGCCATGCTGCTGCACCTGGTCACAGTATTCGGTCAGATGCCAGAGCCTTGGTGCTGCACCTGGTCACAATATTCAGTCAGATGCCAGAGCCTTGGTGCTGCACCTGGTCACAGTATTCGCTCAGATGCCAGAGCTTTGGTGCTGCACCTGGTCACAGTATTCGCTCAGATGCCACAACCATGGTGCTGCACCTGGTCACAGTATTCGCTCAGATGGCAGAGCCTTGGTGCTGCACCTGGTCACATTATTCGCTCTGATGCCAGAGCTTTGGTGCTGCACCTGGTCACAGTATTCGCTCAGATGCCACAACCATGGTGCTGCACATAATCACAGTATTCGCTCAGATGCCAGAGCCTTGGTGCTTTACCTGGTCACAGCAATCGCTCAGATGCCAGAGCCTTGGTGCTGCACCTGGTCACAGTATTCGCTCAGATGGCAGAGCCTTGGTGCTGCACCTGGTCACAGTATTCGCTCAGATGCCAGAGTCTTGGTGCTGCACCTGGTCACAGTATTCTTTCAGATGTCGAGCCTTGGTGCTGCACCTGGTCACAGTATTCGCTCAGATGCCAGAGCCTTGGTGCTGCACCTGGTCACAGTATTCGCTCAGATGCCAGAGCCTTGGTGCTGCACCTGGTCAAAGTATTCGCTCAGATGCCAGAGCCTTGGTGCTGCACCTGGTCAGAGTATTCGCTCAGATGCCAGAGCCTTGGTGCTGCACCTGGTCACAGTATTCGCTCAGATGCCAGAGCCTTGGTGCTGCACCTGGTGAAAGTATTCGCTCAGATGCCAGAGCCTTGGTGCTGCACCTGGTCACAGTATTCGCTCAGATGCCAGAGCCTTGGTGCTGCACCTGGTCACAGTATTCGCTCAGAAGCCAGAGCCTTGGTGCTGCACCTGGTCACAGTATTCGCTCAGATGCCAGAGCCCTGGTGCTGCACCTGGTCCCAGTATTCGCTCAGATGCCAGAGCCCTGGTGCTGCACCTGGTCACAATATTCGCTCAGATGCCAGAGCCATGCTGCTGCACCTGGTCACAGTATTCGGTCAGATGCCAGAGCCTTGGTGCTGCACCTGGTCACAGTATTCGCTCAGATGCCAGAGCTTTGGTGCTGCACCTGGTCACAGTACTCGCTCAGATGCCACAACCATGGTGCTGCACATGGTCACAGTATTCGGTCAGATGCCAGAGCCTTGGTGCTGCACCTGGTCACAGTATTCGCTCAGATGCCAGAGCCTTGGTGCTGCACCTGGTGAAAGTATTCGCTCAGATGCCAGAGCCTTGGTGCTGCACCTGGTCACAGTATTCGGTCAGATGCCAGAGCCTTGGTGCTGCACCTGGTCACAGTATTCGCTCAGATGCCAGAGCCTTGGTGCTGCATCTGGTGACAGTATTCGCTCAGATGCCAGAGCCCTGGTGCTGCACCTGGTCACAGTATTCGCTCAGAAGCCAGAGCCATGCTGCTGCATCTGGTCACAGTATTCGGTCAGATGCCAGAGCCTTGGTGCTGCACCTGGTCACAGTATTCGCTCAGATGCCACAACCATGGTGCTGCACATGGTCACAGTATTCGCTCAGATGCTAGAGCCTCGGTGCTGCACCTGGTCACAGTATTCGCTCAGATGCCAGAGCCTTGGTGCTGCACCTGGTCACAGTATTCGGTCAGATGCCAGAGCCTTGGTGCTGCACCTGGTCACAGTATTCGCTCAGATGCCAGAGCCTCAGTGCTCCACCTGGTCCCAGTATTCGCTCAGATGCTAGAGCCTCGGTGCTGCACCTGGTCATAGTATTCGCTCAGATGCCAGAGCCTCGGTGCTGCACCTGGTCCCAGTATTCGCTCAGATGCCAGAGCCCTGGTGCTGCACCTGGTCACAGTATTCGCTCAGATGCCAGAGCCATGCTGCTGCACCTGGTCACAGTATTCGGTCAGATGCCAGAGCCTTGGTGCTGCACCTGGTCACAATATTCAGTCAGATGCCAGAGCCTTGGTGCTGCACCTGGTCACAGTATTCGCTCAGATGCCAGAGCTTTGGTGCTGCACCTGGTCACAGTATTTGCTCAGATGCCAGAACCATGGTGCTGCACCTGGTCACAGTATTCGCTCAGATGGCAGAGCCTTGGTGCTGCACCTGGTCACATTATTCGCTCTGATGCCAGAGCTTTGGTGCTGCACCTGGTCACAGTATTCGCTCAGATGCCACAACCATGGTGCTGCACATAATCACAGTATTCGCTCAGATGCCAGAGCCTTGGTGCTTTACCTGGTCACAGCAATCGCTCAGATGCCAGAGCCTTGGTGCTGCACCTGGTCACAGTATTCGCTCAGATGGCAGAGCCTTGGTGCTGCACCTGGTCACAGTATTCGCTCAGATGCCAGAGTCTTGGTGCTGCACCTGGTCACAGTATTCTTTCAGATGTCGAGCCTTGGTGCTGCACCTGGTCACAGTATTCGCTCAGATGCCAGAGCCTTGGTGCTGCACCTGGTCACAGTATTCGCTCAGATGCCAGAGCCTTGGTGCTGCACCTGGTCAAAGTATTCGCTCAGATGCCAGAGCCTTGGTGCTGCACCTGGTCAGAGTATTCGCTCAGATGCCAGAGCCTTGGTGCTGCACCTGGTCACAGTATTCGCTCAGATGCCAGAGCCTTGGTGCTGCACCTGGTGAAAGTATTCGCTCAGATGCCAGAGCCTTGGTGCTGCACCTGGTGACAGTATTCGCTCAGATGCCAGAGCCTTGGTGCTGCACCTGGTCACAGTATTCGCTCAGAAGCCAGAGCCTTGGTGCTGCACCTGGTCACAGTATTCGCTCAGATGCCAGAGCCCTGGTGCTGCACCTGGTCCCAGTATTCGCTCAGATGCCAGAGCCCTGGTGCTGCACCTGGTCACAATATTCGCTCAGATGCCAGAGCCATGCTGCTGCACCTGGTCACAGTATTCGGTCAGATGCCAGAGCCTTGGTGCTGCACCTGGTCACAGTATTCGGTCAGATGCCAGAGCCTTGGTGCTGCACCTGGTCACAGTATTCGCTCAGATGCCAGAGCTTTGGTGCTGCACCTGGTCACAGTATTCGCTCAGATGCCACAACCATGGTGCTGCACATGGTCACAGTATTCGGTCAGATGCCAGAGCCTTGGTGCTGCACCTGGTCACAGTATTCGCTCAGATGCCAGAGCCTTGGTGCTGCACCTGGTGAAAGTATTCGCTCAGATGCCAGAGCCTTGGTGCTGCACCTGGTCACAGTATTCGGTCAGATGCCAGAGCCTTGGTGCTGCACCTGGTCACAGTATTCGCTCAGATGCCAGAGCCTTGGTGCTGCATCTGGTGACAGTATTCGCTCAGATGCCAGAGCCCTGGTGCTGCACCTGGTCCCAGTATTTGCTCAGATGCCAGAGCCCTGGTGCTGCACCTGGTCACAGTATTCGCTCAGAAGCCAGAGCCATGCTGCTGCATCTTGTCACAGTATTCGGTCAGATGCCAGAGCCTTGGTGCTGCACCTGGTCACAGTATTCGCTCAGATGCCACAACCATGGTGCTGCACATGGTCACAGTATTCGCTCAGATGCTAGAGCCTCGGTGCTGCACCTGGTCACAGTATTCGCTCAGATGCCAGAGCCTTGGTGCTGCACCTGGTCACAGTATTCGGTCAGATGCCAGAGCCTTGGTGCTGCACCTGGTCACAGTATTCGCTCAGATGCCAGAGCCTCAGTGCTCCACCTGGTCCCAGTATTCGCTCAGATGCTAGAGCCTCGGTGCTGCACCTGGTCATAGTATTCGCTCAGATGCCAGAGCCTCGGTGCTGCACCTGTTCACAGTATTTGCTCAGATGCGAGAGCCTTGGTGCTGCACCTGGTCACAGTATTCGCTCAGATGCCAGAGCCTTGGTGCTGCACCTGGTCACAGTATTCACTCAGATGCCAGAGCCTTGGTGCTGCACCTGGTCACAGTATTCTTTCAGATGTCAAGCCTTGGTGCTGCACCTGGTCACAGTATTCGCTCAGATGCCAGAGCCTTGGTGCTGCACCTGGTCACAGTATTCGCTCAGATGCCAGAGCCTTGGTGCTGCACCTGAAAGTATTCGCTCAGATACCAGAGCCTTGGTGCTGCACCTCGTCACAGTATTCGCTCAGATGCCAGAGCCTTGGTGCTGCACCTGCTCACAGTATTCGCTCAGATGCCAGAGCCTTGGTGCTGCACCTGGTCACAGTATTCGCTCAGATGCCAGAGCCTTGGTGCTGCACCTGGTCACAGTATTCCCTCAGATGCCAGAGCCTTGGTGCTGCACCTGGTCACAGTATTCGCTCAGATGCCAGAGCCTTCGTGCTGCACCTGGTGACAGTATTCGCTCAGATGCCAGAGCCTTGGTGCTGCACCTGGTGAAAGTATTCGCTCAGATGCCAGAGCCTTGGTGCTGCACCTGGTCACAGTATTCGCTCAGATGCCAGAGTCTTGGTGCTGCACCTGGTCACAGTATTCGCTCAGAAGCCAGAGCCTTGGTGCTGCACCTGGTCACAGTATTCGCTCAGATGCCAGAGCCCTGGTGCTGCACCTGGTCCCAGTATTCGCTCAGATGCCAGAGCCCTGGTGCTGCACCTGGTCACAGTATTCGCTCAGATGCCAGAGCCATGCTGCTGCAACTGGTCACAGTATTCGGTCAGATGCCAGAGCCTTGGCGCTGCACCTGGTCACAGTATTCGGTCAGATGCCAGAGCCTTGGTGCTGCACCTGGTCACAGTATTTGCTCAGATGCCAGAGCTTTGGTGCTGCACCTGGTCACAGTATTCGCTCAGATGCCACAACCATGGTGCTGCACATGGTCACAGTATTCGCTCAGATGCCAGAGCCTTGGTGCTGCACCTGGTCACAGTATTCGCTCAGATGCCAGAGCCTTGGTGCTGCATCTGGTGAAAGTATTCGCTCAGATGCCAGAGCCTTGGTGCTGCACCTGGTCACAGTATTCGGTCAGATGCCAGAGCCTTGGTGCTGCACCTGGTCACAGTATTCGCTCAGATGCCAGAGCCTTGGTGCTGCACCTGGTCACAGTATTCGCTCAGATGCCAGAGCCTTGGTGCTGCATCTGGTGAAAGTATTCGCTCAGATGCCAGAGCCTTGGTGCTGCACCTGGTCACAGTATTCGGTCAGATGCCAGAGCCTTGGTGCTGCACCTGGTCACAGTATTCGCTCAGATGCCAGAGCCTCAGTGCTCCACCTGGTCCCAGTATTCGCTCAGATGCTAGAGCCTCGGTGCTGCACCTGGTCATAGTATTCGCTCAGATGCCAGAGCCTCGGTGCTGCACCTGTTCACAGTATTTGCTCAGATGCCAGAGCCTTGGTGCTGCACCTGGTCACAGTATTCGCTCAGATGCCAGAGCCTTGGTGCTGCACCTGGTCACAGTATTAGCTCAGATGCCAGAGCCTTGGTGCTGCACCTGGTCACAGTATTCTTTCAGATGTCAAGCCTTGGTGCTGCACCTGGTCACAGTATTCGCTCAGATGCCAGAGCCTTGGTGCTGCACCTGGTCACAGTATTCGCTCAGATGCCAGAGCCTTGGTGCTGCACCTGAAAGTATTCGCTCAGATACCAGAGCCTTGGTGCTGCACCTCGTCACAGTATTCGCTCAGATGCCAGAGCCTTGGTGCTGCACCTGGTCACAGTATTCGCTCAGATGCCAGAGCCTTGGTGCTGCACCTGGTCACAGTATTCGCTCAGATGCCAGAGCCTTGGTGCTGCACCTGGTCACAGTATTCCCTCAGATGCCAGAGCCTTGGTGCTGCACCTGGTCACAGTATTCGCTCAGATGCCAGAGCCTTCGTGCTGCACCTGGTGACAGTATTCGCTCAGATGCCAGAGCCTTGGTGCTGCACCTGGTGAAAGTATTCGCTCAGATGCCAGAGCCTTGGTGCTGCACCTGGTCACAGTATTCGCTCAGATGCCAGAGTCTTGGTGCTGCACCTGGTCACAGTATTCGCTCAGAAGCCAGAGCCTTGGTGCTGCACCTGGTCACAGTATTCGCTCAGATGCCAGAGCCCTGGTGATGCACCTGGTCCCAGTATTCGCTCAGATGCCAGAGCCCTGGTGCTGCACCTGGTCACAGTATTCACTCAGATGCCAGAGCCATGCTGCTGTACCTGGTCACAGTATTCGGTCAGATGCCAGAGCCTTGGAGCTGCACCTGGTCACAGTATTCGGTCAGATGCCAGAGCCTTGGTGCTGCACCTGGTCACAGTATTTGCTCAGATGCCAGAGCTTTGGTGCTGCACCTGGTCACAGTATTCGCTCAGATACCACAACCATGGTGCTGCACATGGTCACAGTATTCGCTCAGATGCCAGAGCCTTGGTGCTGCACCTGGTCACAGTATTCGCTCAGATGCCAGAGCCTTGGTGCTGCATCTGGTGAAAGTATTCGCTCAGATGCCAGAGCCTTGGTGCTGCACCTGGTCACAGTATTCGGTCAGATGCCAGAGCCTTGGTGCTGCACCTGGTCACAGTATTCGCTCAGATGCCAGAGCCTTGGTGCTGCACCTGGTGACAGTATTCGCTCAGATGCCAGAGCCCTGGTGCTGCACCTGGTCCCAGTATTCGCTCAGATGCCAGAGCCCTGGTGCTGCAACTGGTCACAGTATTCGCTCAGATGCCAGAGCCTTGGTGCTGCACCTGGTCACAGTATTCGCTCAGATGGCAGAGCCTTGGTGCTGCACCTGGTCACAGTATTCGCTCAGATGCCAGAGCCTTGGTGCTGCACCTGGTCACAGTATTCTTTCAGATGTCGAGCCTTGGTGCTGCACCTGGTCACAGTATTCGCTCAGATGCCAGAGCCTTGGTGCTGCACCTGGTCACAGTATTCGCTCAGATGCCAGAGCCTTGGTGCTGCACCTGGTCAAAGTATTCGCTCAGATGCCAGAGCCTTGGTGCTGCACCTGGTCACAGTATTCGCTCAGATGCCAGAGCCTTGGTGCTGCACCTGGTCACAGTATTCGCTCAGATGCCAGAGCCTTGGTGCTGCACCTGGTGAAAGTATTCGCTCAGATGCCAGAGCCTTGGTGCTGCACCTGGTCACAGTATTCGCTCAGATGCCAGAGCCTTGGTGCTGCACCTGGTCACAGTATTCGCTCAGAAGCCAGAGCCTTGGTGCTGCACCTCGTCACAGTATTCGCTCAGATGCCAGAGCCCTGGTGCTGCACCTGGTCCCAGTATTCGCTCAGATGCCAGAGCCCTGGTGCTGCACCTGGTCACAGTATTCGCTCAGATGCCAGAGCCATGCTGCTGCACCTGGTCACAGTATTCGCTCAGATGCCAGAGCCTTGGTGCTGCACCTGGTGACAGTATTCGCTCTGATGCCAGAGCTTTGGTGCTGCACCTGGTCACAGTATTCGCTCAGATGCCACAACCATGGTGCTGCACATAATCACAGTATTCGCTCAGATGCCAGAGCCTTGGTGCTTTACCTGGTCACAGCAATCGCTCAGATGCCAGAGCCTTGGTGCTGCACCTGGTCCCAGTATTTGGTCAGATGCCAGAGCCTTGGTGCTGCACCTGGTCACAGTATTTGCTCAGATGCCAGAGCCTTGGTGCTGCACCTGGTCCCAGTGTTCGCTCAGATGCCAGAGCCTTGGTGCTGCACCTGGTCCCAGTATTCGGTCAGATGCCAGAGCCTCAGTGCTGCACCTGGTCACAGTATTCGCTCAGATGCCAGAGCCTCGGTGCTGCACCTGGTCACAGTATTCGCTCAGATGCCAGAGCCTCGGTGCTGCACCTCGCCCCAGTATTCGCTCAGATGCTAGAGCCTCGGTGCTGCACCTGGTCACAGTATTCGCTCAGATGCCAGAGCCTTGGTGCTGCACCTGGTCACAGTATTCGGTCAGATGCCAGAGCCTTGGTGCTGCACCTGGTCACAGTATTCGCTCAGATGCCAGAGCCTCAGTGCTCCACCTGGTCCCAGTATTCGCTCAGATGCTAGAGCCTCGGTGCTGCACCTGGTCATAGTATTCGCTCAGATGCCAGAGCCTCGGTGCTGCACCTGTTCACAGTATTTGCTCAGATGCCAGAGCCTTGGTGCTGCACCTGGTCACAGTATTCGCTCAGATACCAGAGCCTTGGTGCTGCACCTGGTCACAGTATTCGCTCAGATGCCAGAGCCTTGGTGCTGCACCTGGTCACAGTATTCTTTCAGATGTCAAGCCTTGGTGCTGCACCTGGTCACAGTATTCGCTCAGATGCCAGAGCCTTCGTGCTGCACCTGGTGACAGTATTCGCTCAGATGCCAGAGCCTTGGTGCTGCACCTGGTGAAAGTATTCGCTCAGATGCCAGAGCCTTGGTGCTGCACCTGGTCACAGTATTCGCTCAGATGCCAGAGTCTTGGTGCTGCACCTGGTCACAGTATTCGCTCAGAAGCCAGAGCCTTGGTGCTGCACCTGGTCACAGTATTCGCTCAGATGCCAGAGCCCTGGTGATGCACCTGGTCCCAGTATTCGCTCAGATGCCAGAGCCCTGGTGCTGCACCTGGTCACAGTATTCACTCAGATGCCAGAGCCATGCTGCTGCACCTGGTCACAGTATTCGGTCAGATGCCAGAGCCTTGGCGCTGCACCTGGTCACAGTATTCGGTCAGATGCCAGAGCCTTGGTGCTGCACCTGGTCACAGTATTTGCTCAGATGCCAGAGCTTTGGTGCTGCACCTGGTCACAGTATTCGCTCAGATACCACAACCATGGTGCTGCACATGGTCACAGTATTCGCTCAGATGCCAGAGCCTTGGTGCTGCACCTGGTCACAGTATTCGCTCAGATGCCAGAGCCTTGGTGCTGCATCTGGTGAAAGTATTCGCTCAGATGCCAGAGCCTTGGTGCTGCACCTGGTCACAGTATTCGGTCAGATGCCAGAGCCTTGGTGCTGCACCTGGTCACAGTATTCGCTCAGATGCCAGAGCCTTGGTGCTGCACCTGGTGACAGTATTCGCTCAGATGCCAGAGCCCTGGTGCTGCACCTGGTCCCAGTATTCGCTCAGATGCCAGAGCCCTGGTGCTGCAACTGGTCACAGTATTCGCTCAGATGCCAGAGCCTTGGTGCTGCACCTGGTCACAGTATTCGCTCAGATGGCAGAGCCTTGGTGCTGCACCTGGTCACAGTATTCGCTCAGATGCCAGAGCCTTGGTGCTGCACCTGGTCACAGTATTCTTTCAGATGTCGAGCCTTGGTGCTGCACCTGGTCACAGTATTCGCTCAGATGCCAGAGCCTTGGTGCTGCACCTGGTCACAGTATTCGCTCAGATGCCAGAGCCTTGGTGCTGCACCTGGTCAAAGTATTCGCTCAGATGCCAGAGCCTTGGTGCTGCACCTGGTCACAGTATTCGCTCAGATGCCAGAGCCTTGGTGCTGCACCTGGTCACAGTATTCGATCAGATGCCAGAGCCTTGGTGCTGCACCTGGTGAAAGTATTCGCTCAGATGCCAGAGCCTTGGTGCTGCACCTGGTCACAGTATTCGCTCAGATGCCAGAGCCTTGGTGCTGCACCTGGTCACAGTATTCGCTCAGAAGCCAGAGCCTTGGTGCTGCACCTCGTCACAGTATTCGCTCAGATGCCAGAGCCCTGGTGCTGCACCTGGTCCAAGTATTCGCTCAGATGCCAGAGCCCTGGTGCTGCACCTGGTCACAGTATTCGCTCAGATGCCAGAGCCATGCTGCTGCACCTGGTCACAGTATTCGCTCAGATGCCAGAGCCTTGGTGCTGCACCTGGTGACAGTATTCGCTCTGATGCCAGAGCTTTGGTGCTGCACCTGGTCACAGTATTCGCTCAGATGCCACAACCATGGTGCTGCACATAATCACAGTATTCGCTCAGATGCCAGAGCCTTGGTGCTTTACCTGGTCACAGCAATCGCTCAGATGCCAGAGCCTTGGTGCTGCACCTGGTCCCAGTATTTGGTCAGATGCCAGAGCCTTGGTGCTGCACCTGGTCACAGTATTTGCTCAGATGCCAGAGCCTTGGTGCTGCACCTGGTCCCAGTGTTCGCTCAGATGCCAGAGCCTTGGTGCTGCACCTGGTCCCAGTATTCGGTCAGATGCCAGAGCCTCAGTGCTGCACCTGGTCACAGTATTCGCTCAGATGCCAGAGCCTCGGTGCTGCACCTGGTCACAGTATTCGCTCAGATGCCAGAGCCTCGGTGCTGCACCTCGCCCCAGTATTCGCTCAGATGCTAGAGCCTCGGTGCTGCACCTGGTCACAGTATTCGCTCAGATGCCAGAGCCTTGGTGCTGCACCTGGTCACAGTATTCGGTCAGATGCCAGAGCCTTGGTGCTGCACCTGGTCACAGTATTCGCTCAGATGCCAGAGCCTCAGTGCTCCACCTGGTCCCAGTATTCGCTCAGATGCTAGAGCCTCGGTGCTGCACCTGGTCATAGTATTCGCTCAGATGCCAGAGCCTCAGTGCTGCACCTGTTCACAGTATTTGCTCAGATGCCAGAGCCTTGGTGCTGCACCTGGTCACAGTATTCGCTCAGATACCAGAGCCTTGGTGCTGCACCTGGTCACAGTATTCGCTCAGATGCCAGAGCCTTGGTGCTGCACCTGGTCACAGTATTCTTTCAGATGTCAAGCCTTGGTGCTGCACCTGGTCACAGTATTCGCTCAGATGCCAGAGCCTTGGTGCTGCACCTGGTCACAGTATTCGCTCAGATGCCAGAGCCTTGGTGCTGCACCTGAAAGTATTCGCTCAGATACCAGAGCCTTGGTGCTGCACCTCGTCACAGTATTCGCTCAGATGCCAGAGCCTTGGTGCTGCACCTGGTCACAGTATTCGCTCAGATGCCAGAGCCTTGGTGCTGCACCTGGTCACAGTATTCGCTCAGATGCCAGAGCCTTGGTGCTGCACCTGGTCACAGTATTCCCTCAGATGCCAGAGCCTTGGTGCTGCACCTGGTCACAGTATTCGCTCAGATGCTAGAGCCTCGGTGCTGCACCTGCTCACAGTATTCGCTCAGATGCCAGAGCCTTGGTGCTGCACCTGGTCACAGTATTCGGTCAGATGCCAGAGCCTTGGTGCTGCACCTGGTCACAGTATTCGCTCAGATGCCAGAGCCTCAGTGCTCCACCTGGTCCCAGTATTCGCTCAGATGCTAGAGCCTCGGTGCTGCACCTGGTCATAGTATTTGCTCAGATGCCAGAGCCTCGGTGCTGCACCTGTTCACAGTATTTGCTCAGATGCCAGAGCCTTGGTGCTGCACCTGGTCACAGTATTCGCTCAGATGCCAGAGCCTTGGTGCTGCACCTGGTCACAGTATTCGCTCAGATGCCAGAGCCTTGGTGCTGCACCTGGTCACAGTATTCTTTCAGATGTCAAGCCTTGGTGCTGCACCTGGTCACAGTATTCGCTCAGATGCCAGAGCCTTGGTGCTGCACCTGGTCACAGTATTCGCTCAGATGCCAGAGCCTTGGTGCTGCACCTGAAAGTATTCGCTCAGATACCAGAGCCTTGGTGCTGCACCTCGTCACAGTATTCGCTCAGATGCCAGAGCCTTGGTGCTGCACCTGGTCACAGTATTCGCTCAGATGCCAGAGCCTTGGTGCTGCACCTGGTCACAGTATTCGCTCAGATGCCAGAGCCTTGGTGCTGCACCTGGTCACAGTATTCCCTCAGATGCCAGAGCCTTGGTGCTGCACCTGGTCACAGTATTCGCTCAGATGCCAGAGCCTTCGTGCTGCACCTGGTGACAGTATTCGCTCAGATGCCAGAGCCTTGGTGCTGCACCTGGTGAAAGTATTCGCTCAGATGCCAGAGCCTTGGTGCTGCACCTGGTCACAGTATTCGCTCAGATGCCAGAGTCTTGGTGCTGCACCTGGTCACAGTATTCGCTCAGAAGCCAGAGCCTTGGTGCTGCACCTGGTCACAGTATTCGCTCAGATGCCAGAGCCCTGGTGCTGCACCTGGTCCCAGTATTCGCTCAGATGCCAGAGCCCTGGTGCTGCACCTGGTCACAGTATTCGCTCAGATGCCAGAGCCATGCTGCTGCACCTGGTCACAGTATTCGGTCAGATGCCAGAGCCTTGGCGCTGCACCTGGTCACAGTATTCGGTCAGAGGCCAGAGCCTTGGTGCTGCACCTGGTCACAGTATTTGCTCAGATGCCAGAGCTTTGGTGCTGCACCTGGTCACAGTATTCGCTCAGATGCCACAACCATGGTGCTGCACATGGTCACAGTATTCGCTCAGATGCCAGAGCCTTGGTGCTGCACCTGGTCGCAGTATTCGCTCAGATGCCAGAGCCTTGGTGCTGCATCTGGTGAAAGTATTCGCTCAGATGCCAGAGCCTTGGTGCTGCACCTGGTCCCAGTATTCGGTCAGATGCCAGAGCCTCAGTGCTGCACCTGGTCACAGTATTCGCTCAGATGCCAGAGCCTCGGTGCTGCACCTGGTCACAGTATTCGCTCAGATGCCAGAGCCTCGGTGCTGCACCTCGCCCCAGTATTCGCTCAGATGCTAGAGCCTCGGTGCTGCACCTGGTCACAGTATTCGCTCAGATGCCAGAGCCTTGGTGCTGCACCTGGTCACAGTATTCGGTCAGATGCCAGAGCCTTGGTGCTGCACCTGGTCACAGTATTCGCTCAGATGCCAGAGCCTCAGTGCTCCACCTGGTCCCAGTATTCGCTCAGATGCTAGAGCCTCGGTGCTGCACCTGGTCATAGTATTCGCTCAGATGCCAGAGCCTCAGTGCTGCACCTGTTCACAGTATTTGCTCAGATACCAGAGCCTTGGTGCTGCACCTGGTCACAGTATTCGCTCAGATACCAGAGCCTTGGTGCTGCACCTGGTCACAGTATTCGCTCAGATGCCAGAGCCTTGGTGCTGCACCTGGTCACAGTATTCTTTCAGATGTCAAGCCTTGGTGCTGCACCTGGTCACAGTATTCGCTCAGATGCCAGAGCCTTGGTGCTGCACCTGGTCACAGTATTCGCTCAGATGCCAGAGCCTTGGTGCTGCACCTGAAAGTATTCGCTCAGATACCAGAGCCTTGGTGCTGCACCTCGTCACAGTATTCGCTCAGATGCCAGAGCCTTGGTGCTGCACCTGGTCACAGTATTCGCTCAGATGCCAGAGCCTTGGTGCTGCACCTGGTCACAGTATTCGCTCAGATGCCAGAGCCTTGGTGCTGCACCTGGTCACAGTATTCCCTCAGATGCCAGAGCCTTGGTGCTGCACCTGGTCACAGTATTCGCTCAGATGCTAGAGCCTCGGTGCTGCACCTGCTCACAGTATTCGCTCAGATGCCAGAGCCTTGGTGCTGCACCTGGTCACAGTATTCGGTCAGATGCCAGAGCCTTGGTGCTGCACCTGGTCACAGTATTCGCTCAGATGCCAGAGCCTCAGTGCTCCACCTGGTCCCAGTATTCGCTCAGATGCTAGAGCCTCGGTGCTGCACCTGGTCATAGTATTTGCTCAGATGCCAGAGCCTCGGTGCTGCACCTGTTCACAGTATTTGCTCAGATGCCAGAGCCTTGGTGCTGCACCTGGTCACAGTATTCGCTCAGATGCCAGAGCCTTGGTGCTGCACCTGGTCACAGTATTCGCTCAGATGCCAGAGCCTTGGTGCTGCACCTGGTCACAGTATTCTTTCAGATGTCAAGCCTTGGTGCTGCACCTGGTCACAGTATTCGCTCAGATGCCAGAGCCTTGGTGCTGCACCTGGTCACAGTATTCGCTCAGATGCCAGAGCCTTGGTGCTGCACCTGAAAGTATTCGCTCAGATACCAGAGCCTTGGTGCTGCACCTCGTCACAGTATTCGCTCAGATGCCAGAGCCTTGGTGCTGCACCTGGTCACAGTATTCGCTCAGATGCCAGAGCCTTGGTGCTGCACCTGGTCACAGTATTCGCTCAGATGCCAGAGCCTTGGTGCTGCACCTGGTCACAGTATTCCCTCAGATGCCAGAGCCTTGGTGCTGCACCTGGTCACAGTATTCGCTCAGATGCCAGAGCCTTCGTGCTGCACCTGGTGACAGTATTCGCTCAGATGCCAGAGCCTTGGTGCTGCACCTGGTGAAAGTATTCGCTCAGATGCCAGAGCCTTGGTGCTGCACCTGGTCACAGTATTCGCTCAGATGCCAGAGTCTTGGTGCTGCACCTGGTCACAGTATTCGCTCAGAAGCCAGAGCCTTGGTGCTGCACCTGGTCACAGTATTCGCTCAGATGCCAGAGCCCTGGTGCTGCACCTGGTCCCAGTATTCGCTCAGATGCCAGAGCCCTGGTGCTGCACCTGGTCACAGTATTCGCTCAGATGCCAGAGCCATGCTGCTGCACCTGGTCACAGTATTCGGTCAGATGCCAGAGCCTTGGCGCTGCACCTGGTCACAGTATTCGGTCAGAGGCCAGAGCCTTGGTGCTGCACCTGGTCACAGTATTTGCTCAGATGCCAGAGCTTTGGTGCTGCACCTGGTCACAGTATTCGCTCAGATGCCACAACCATGGTGCTGCACATGGTCACAGTATTCGCTCAGATGCCAGAGCCTCGGTGCTGCACCTGGTCACAGTATTCGCTCAGATGCCAGAGCCTCGGTGCTGCACCTCGCCCCAGTATTCGCTCAGATGCTAGAGCCTCGGTGCTGCACCTGGTCACAGTATTCGCTCAGATGCCAGAGCCTTGGTGCTGCACCTGGTCACAGTATTCGGTCAGATGCCAGAGCCTTGGTGCTGCACCTGGTCACAGTATTCGCTCAGATGCCAGAGCCTCAGTGCTCCACCTGGTCCCAGTATTCGCTCAGATGCTAGAGCCTCGGTGCTGCACCTGGTCATAGTATTCGCTCAGATGCCAGAGCCTCGGTGCTGCACCTGTTCACAGTATTTGCTCAGATGCCAGAGCCTTGGTGCTGCACCTGGTCACAGTATTCGCTCAGATACCAGAGCCTTGGTGCTGCACCTGGTCACAGTATTCGCTCAGATGCCAGAGCCTTGGTGCTGCACCTGGTCACAGTATTCTTTCAGATGTCAAGCCTTGGTGCTGCACCTGGTCACAGTATTCGCTCAGATGCCAGAGCCTTCGTGCTGCACCTGGTGACAGTATTCGCTCAGATGCCAGAGCCTTGGTGCTGCACCTGGTGAAAGTATTCGCTCAGATGCCAGAGCCTTGGTGCTGCACCTGGTCACAGTATTCGCTCAGATGCCAGAGTCTTGGTGCTGCACCTGGTCACAGTATTCGCTCAGAAGCCAGAGCCTTGGTGCTGCACCTGGTCACAGTATTCGCTCAGATGCCAGAGCCCTGGTGATGCACCTGGTCCCAGTATTCGCTCAGATGCCAGAGCCCTGGTGCTGCACCTGGTCACAGTATTCACTCAGATGCCAGAGCCATGCTGCTGCACCTGGTCACAGTATTCGGTCAGATGCCAGAGCCTTGGCGCTGCACCTGGTCACAGTATTCGGTCAGATGCCAGAGCCTTGGTGCTGCACCTGGTCACAGTATTTGCTCAGATGCCAGAGCTTTGGTGCTGCACCTGGTCACAGTATTCGCTCAGATACCACAACCATGGTGCTGCACATGGTCACAGTATTCGCTCAGATGCCAGAGCCTTGGTGCTGCACCTGGTCACAGTATTCGCTCAGATGCCAGAGCCTTGGTGCTGCATCTGGTGAAAGTATTCGCTCAGATGCCAGAGCCTTGGTGCTGCACCTGGTCACAGTATTCGGTCAGATGCCAGAGCCTTGGTGCTGCACCTGGTCACAGTATTCGCTCAGATGCCAGAGCCTTGGTGCTGCACCTGGTGACAGTATTCGCTCAGATGCCAGAGCCCTGGTGCTGCACCTGGTCCCAGTATTCGCTCAGATGCCAGAGCCCTGGTGCTGCAACTGGTCACAGTATTCGCTCAGATGCCAGAGCCTTGGTGCTGCACCTGGTCACAGTATTCGCTCAGATGGCAGAGCCTTGGTGCTGCACCTGGTCACAGTATTCGCTCAGATGCCAGAGCCTTGGTGCTGCACCTGGTCACAGTATTCTTTCAGATGTCGAGCCTTGGTGCTGCACCTGGTCACAGTATTCGCTCAGATGCCAGAGCCTTGGTGCTGCACCTGGTCACAGTATTCGCTCAGATGCCAGAGCCTTGGTGCTGCACCTGGTCAAAGTATTCGCTCAGATGCCAGAGCCTTGGTGCTGCACCTGGTCACAGTATTCGCTCAGATGCCAGAGCCTTGGTGCTGCACCTGGTCACAGTATTCGATCAGATGCCAGAGCCTTGGTGCTGCACCTGGTGAAAGTATTCGCTCAGATGCCAGAGCCTTGGTGCTGCACCTGGTCACAGTATTCGCTCAGATGCCAGAGCCTTGGTGCTGCACCTGGTCACAGTATTCGCTCAGAAGCCAGAGCCTTGGTGCTGCACCTCGTCACAGTATTCGCTCAGATGCCAGAGCCCTGGTGCTGCACCTGGTCCAAGTATTCGCTCAGATGCCAGAGCCCTGGTGCTGCACCTGGTCACAGTATTCGCTCAGATGCCAGAGCCATGCTGCTGCACCTGGTCACAGTATTCGCTCAGATGCCAGAGCCTTGGTGCTGCACCTGGTGACAGTATTCGCTCTGATGCCAGAGCTTTGGTGCTGCACCTGGTCACAGTATTCGCTCAGATGCCACAACCATGGTGCTGCACATAATCACAGTATTCGCTCAGATGCCAGAGCCTTGGTGCTTTACCTGGTCACAGCAATCGCTCAGATGCCAGAGCCTTGGTGCTGCACCTGGTCCCAGTATTTGGTCAGATGCCAGAGCCTTGGTGCTGCACCTGGTCACAGTATTTGCTCAGATGCCAGAGCCTTGGTGCTGCACCTGGTCCCAGTGTTCGCTCAGATGCCAGAGCCTTGGTGCTGCACCTGGTCCCAGTATTCGGTCAGATGCCAGAGCCTCAGTGCTGCACCTGGTCACAGTATTCGCTCAGATGCCAGAGCCTCGGTGCTGCACCTGGTCACAGTATTCGCTCAGATGCCAGAGCCTCGGTGCTGCACCTCGCCCCAGTATTCGCTCAGATGCTAGAGCCTCGGTGCTGCACCTGGTCACAGTATTCGCTCAGATGCCAGAGCCTTGGTGCTGCACCTGGTCACAGTATTCGGTCAGATGCCAGAGCCTTGGTGCTGCACCTGGTCACAGTATTCGCTCAGATGCCAGAGCCTCAGTGCTCCACCTGGTCCCAGTATTCGCTCAGATGCTAGAGCCTCGGTGCTGCACCTGGTCATAGTATTCGCTCAGATGCCAGAGCCTCAGTGCTGCACCTGTTCACAGTATTTGCTCAGATGCCAGAGCCTTGGTGCTGCACCTGGTCACAGTATTCGCTCAGATACCAGAGCCTTGGTGCTGCACCTGGTCACAGTATTCGCTCAGATGCCAGAGCCTTGGTGCTGCACCTGGTCACAGTATTCTTTCAGATGTCAAGCCTTGGTGCTGCACCTGGTCACAGTATTCGCTCAGATGCCAGAGCCTTGGTGCTGCACCTGGTCACAGTATTCGCTCAGATGCCAGAGCCTTGGTGCTGCACCTGAAAGTATTCGCTCAGATACCAGAGCCTTGGTGCTGCACCTCGTCACAGTATTCGCTCAGATGCCAGAGCCTTGGTGCTGCACCTGGTCACAGTATTCGCTCAGATGCCAGAGCCTTGGTGCTGCACCTGGTCACAGTATTCGCTCAGATGCCAGAGCCTTGGTGCTGCACCTGGTCACAGTATTCCCTCAGATGCCAGAGCCTTGGTGCTGCACCTGGTCACAGTATTCGCTCAGATGCTAGAGCCTCGGTGCTGCACCTGCTCACAGTATTCGCTCAGATGCCAGAGCCTTGGTGCTGCACCTGGTCACAGTATTCGGTCAGATGCCAGAGCCTTGGTGCTGCACCTGGTCACAGTATTCGCTCAGATGCCAGAGCCTCAGTGCTCCACCTGGTCCCAGTATTCGCTCAGATGCTAGAGCCTCGGTGCTGCACCTGGTCATAGTATTTGCTCAGATGCCAGAGCCTCGGTGCTGCACCTGTTCACAGTATTTGCTCAGATGCCAGAGCCTTGGTGCTGCACCTGGTCACAGTATTCGCTCAGATGCCAGAGCCTTGGTGCTGCACCTGGTCACAGTATTCGCTCAGATGCCAGAGCCTTGGTGCTGCACCTGGTCACAGTATTCTTTCAGATGTCAAGCCTTGGTGCTGCACCTGGTCACAGTATTCGCTCAGATGCCAGAGCCTTGGTGCTGCACCTGGTCACAGTATTCGCTCAGATGCCAGAGCCTTGGTGCTGCACCTGAAAGTATTCGCTCAGATACCAGAGCCTTGGTGCTGCACCTCGTCACAGTATTCGCTCAGATGCCAGAGCCTTGGTGCTGCACCTGGTCACAGTATTCGCTCAGATGCCAGAGCCTTGGTGCTGCACCTGGTCACAGTATTCGCTCAGATGCCAGAGCCTTGGTGCTGCACCTGGTCACAGTATTCCCTCAGATGCCAGAGCCTTGGTGCTGCACCTGGTCACAGTATTCGCTCAGATGCCAGAGCCTTCGTGCTGCACCTGGTGACAGTATTCGCTCAGATGCCAGAGCCTTGGTGCTGCACCTGGTGAAAGTATTCGCTCAGATGCCAGAGCCTTGGTGCTGCACCTGGTCACAGTATTCGCTCAGATGCCAGAGTCTTGGTGCTGCACCTGGTCACAGTATTCGCTCAGAAGCCAGAGCCTTGGTGCTGCACCTGGTCACAGTATTCGCTCAGATGCCAGAGCCCTGGTGCTGCACCTGGTCCCAGTATTCGCTCAGATGCCAGAGCCCTGGTGCTGCACCTGGTCACAGTATTCGCTCAGATGCCAGAGCCATGCTGCTGCACCTGGTCACAGTATTCGGTCAGATGCCAGAGCCTTGGCGCTGCACCTGGTCACAGTATTCGGTCAGAGGCCAGAGCCTTGGTGCTGCACCTGGTCACAGTATTTGCTCAGATGCCAGAGCTTTGGTGCTGCACCTGGTCACAGTATTCACTCAGATGCCACAACCATGGTGCTGCACATGGTCACAGTATTCGCTCAGATGCCAGAGCCTTGGTGCTGCACCTGGTCGCAGTATTCGCTCAGATGCCAGAGCCTTGGTGCTGCATCTGGTGAAAGTATTCGCTCAGATGCCAGAGCCTTGGTGCTGCACCTGGTCACAGTATTCGGTCAGATGCCAGAGCCTTGGTGCTGCACCTGGTCACAGTATTCGCTCAGATGCCAGAGCCTTGGTGCTGCACCTGGTGACAGTATTCGCTCAGATGCCAGAGCCCTGGTGCTGCACCTGGTCCCAGTATTCGCTCAGATGCCAGAGCCCTGGTGCTGCAACTGGTCACAGTATTCGCTCTGATGCCAGAGCCTTGGTGCTGCACCTGGTCACAGTATTCTCTCAGATGGCAGAGCCTTGGTGCTGCACCTGGTCACAGTATTCGCTCAGATGCCAGAGCCTTGGTGCTGCACCTGGTCACAGTATTCTTTCAGATGTCGAGCCTTGGTGCTGCACCTGGTCACAGTATTCGCTCAGATGCCAGAGCCTTGGTGCTGCACCTGGTCACAGTATTCGCTCAGATGCCAGAGCCTTGGTGCTGCACCTGGTCAAAGTATTCGCTCAGATGCCAGAGCCTTGGTGCTGCACCTGGTCACAGTATTCGCTCAGATGCCAGAGCCTTGGTGCTGTACCTGGTCACAGTATTCGCTCAGATGCCAGAGCCTTGGTGCTGCACCTGGTGAAAGTATTCGCTCAGATGCCAGAGCCTTGGTGCTGCACCTGGTCACAGTATTCACTCAGATGCCAGAGCCTTGGTGCTGCACCTGGTCACAGTATTCGCTCAGAAGCCAGAGCCTTGGTGCTGCACCTCGTCACAGTATTCGCTCAGATGCCAGAGCCCTGGTGCTGCACCTGGTCCCAGTATTCGCTCAGATGCCAGAGCCCTGGTGCTGCACCTGGTCACAGTATTCGCTCAGATGCCAGAGCCATGCTGCTGCACCTGGTCACAGTATTCGGTCAGATGCCAGAGCCTTGGTGCTGCACCTGGTCACAATATTCAGTCAGATGCCAGAGCCTTGGTGCTGCACCTGGTCACAGTATTCGCTCAGATGCCAGAGCTTTGGTGCTGCACCTGGTCACAGTATTCGCTCAGATGCCACAACCATGGTGCTGCACCTGGTCACAGTATTCGCTCAGATGGCAGAGCCTTGGTGCTGCACCTGGTCACATTATTCGCTCTGATGCCAGAGCTTTGGTGCTGCACCTGGTCACAGTATTCGCTCAGATGCCACAACCATGGTGCTGCACATAATCACAGTATTCGCTCAGATGCCAGAGCCTTGGTGCTTTACCTGGTCACAGCAATCGCTCAGATGCCAGAGCCTTGGTGCTGCACCTGGTCACAGTATTCGCTCAGATGGCAGAGCCTTGGTGCTGCACCTGGTCACAGTATTCGCTCAGATGCCAGAGTCTTGGTGCTGCAGCTGGTCACAGTATTCTTTCAGATGTCGAGCCTTGGTGCTGCACCTGGTCACAGTATTCGCTCAGATGCCAGAGCCTTGGTGCTGCACCTGGTCACAGTATTCGCTCAGATGCCAGAGCCTTGGTGCTGCACCTGGTCAAAGTATTCGCTCAGATGCCAGAGCCTTGGTGCTGCACCTGGTCAGAGTATTCGCTCAGATGCCAGAGCCTTGGTGCTGCACCTGGTCACAGTATTCGCTCAGATGCCAGAGCCTTGGTGCTGCACCTGGTGAAAGTATTCGCTCAGATGCCAGAGCCTTGGTGCTGCACCTGGTCACAGTATTCGCTCAGATGCCAGAGCCTTGGTGCTGCACCTGGTCACAGTATTCGCTCAGAAGCCAGAGCCTTGGTGCTGCACCTGGTCACAGTATTCGCTCAGATGCCAGAGCCCTGGTGCTGCACCTGGTCCCAGTATTCGCTCAGATGCCAGAGCCCTGGTGCTGCACCTGGTCACAATATTCGCTCAGATGCCAGAGCCATGCTGCTGCACCTGGTCACAGTATTCGGTCAGATGCCAGAGCCTTGGTGCTGCACCTGGTCACAGTATTCGGTCAGATGCCAGAGCCTTGGTGCTGCACCTGGTCACAGTATTCGCTCAGATGCCAGAGCTTTGGTGCTGCACCTGGTCACAGTATTCGCTCAGATGCCACAACCATGGTGCTGCACATGGTCACAGTATTCGGTCAGATGCCAGAGCCTTGGTGCTGCACCTGGTCACAGTATTCGCTCAGATGCCAGAGCCTTGGTGCTGCACCTGGTGAAAGTATTCGCTCAGATGCCAGAGCCTTGGTGCTGCACCTGGTCACAGTATTCGGTCAGATGCCAGAGCCTTGGTGCTGCACCTGGTCACAGTATTCGCTCAGATGCCAGAGCCTTGGTGCTGCATCTGGTGACAGTATTCGCTCAGATGCCAGAGCCCTGGTGCTGCACCTGGTCCCAGTATTCGCTCAGATGCCAGAGCCCTGGTGCTGCACCTGGTCACAGTATTCGCTCAGAAGCCAGAGCCATGCTGCTGCATCTGGTCACAGTATTCGGTCAGATGCCAGAGCCTTGGTGCTGCACCTGGTCACAGTATTCGCTCAGATGCCACAACCATGGTGCTGCACATGGTCACAGTATTCGCTCAGATGCTAGAGCCTCGGTGCTGCACCTGGTCACAGTATTCGCTCAGATGCCAGAGCCTTGGTGCTGCACCTGGTCACAGTATTCGGTCAGATGCCAGAGCCTTGGTGCTGCACCTGGTCACAGTATTCGCTCAGATGCCAGAGCCTCAGTGCTCCACCTGGTCCCAGTATTCGCTCAGATGCTAGAGCCTCGGTGCTGCACCTGGTCATAGTATTCGCTCAGATGCCAGAGCCTCGGTGCTGCACCTGTTCACAGTATTTGCTCAGATGCCAGAGCCTTGGTGCTGCACCTGGTCACAGTATTCGCTCAGATGCCAGAGCCTTGGTGCTGCACCTGGTCACAGTATTCACTCAGATGCCAGAGCCTTGGTGCTGCACCTGGTCACAGTATTCTTTCAGATGTCAAGCCTTGGTGCTGCACCTGGTCACAGTATTCGCTCAGATGCCAGAGCCTTGGTGCTGCACCTGGACACAGTATTCGCTCAGATGCCAGAGCCTTGGTGCTGCACCTGAAAGTATTCGCTCAGATACCAGAGCCTTGGTGCTGCACCTCGTCACAGTATTCGCTCAGATGCCAGAACCTTGGTGCTGCACCTGGTCACAGTATTCGCTCAGATGCCAGAGCCTTGGTGCTGCACCTGGTCACAGTATTCGCTCAGATGCCAGAGCCTTGGTGCTGCACCTGGTCACAGTATTCCCTCAGATGCCAGAGCCTTGGTGCTGCACCTGGTCACAGTATTCGCTCAGATGCCAGAGCCTTCGTGCTGCACCTGGTGACAGTATTCGCTCAGATGCCAGAGCCTTGGTGCTGCACCTGGTGAAAGTATTCGCTCAGATGCCAGAGCCCTGGTGCTGCACCTGGTCCCAGTATTCGCTCAGATGCCAGAGCCCTGGTGCTGCACCTGGTCACAGTATTCGCTCAGATGCCAGAGCCATGCTGCTGCAACTGGTCACAGTATTCGGTCAGATGCCAGAGCCTTGGCGCTGCACCTGGTCACAGTATTCGGTCAGATGCCAGAGCCTTGGTGCTGCACCTGGTCACAGTATTTGCTCAGATGCCAGAGCTTTGCTGCTGCACCTGGTCACAGTATTCGCTCAGATGCCACAACCATGGTGCTGCACATGGTCACAGTATTCGCTCAGATGCCAGAGCCTTGGTGCTGCACCTGGTCACAGTATTCGCTCAGATGCCAGAGCCTTGGTGCTGCATCTGGTGAAAGTATTCGCTCAGATGCCAGAGCCTTGGTGCTGCACCTGGTCACAGTATTCGGTCAGATGCCAGAGCCTTGGTGCTGCACCTGGTCACAGTATTCGCTCAGATGCCAGAGCCTTGGTGCTGCACCTGGTCACAGTATTCGCTCAGATGCCAGAGCCTTGGTGCTGCATCTGGTGAAAGTATTCGCTCAGATGCCAGAGCCTTGGTGCTGCACCTGGTCACAGTATTCGGTCAGATGCCAGAGCCTTGGTGCTGCACCTGGTCACAGTATTCGCTCAGATGCCAGAGCCTCAGTGCTCCACCTGGTCCCAGTATTCGCTCAGACGCTAGAGCCTCGGTGCTGCACCTGGTCATAGTATTCGCTCAGATGCCAGAGCCTCGGTGCTGCACCTGTTCACAGTATTTGCTCAGATGCCAGAGCCTTGGTGCTGCACCTGGTCACAGTATTCGCTCAGATGCCAGAGCCTTGGTGCTGCACCTGGTCACAGTATTAGCTCAGATGCCAGAGCCTTGGTGCTGCACCTGGTCACAGTATTCTTTCAGATGTCAAGCCTTGGTGCTGCACCTGGTCACAGTATTCGCTCAGATGCCAGAGCCTTGGTGCTGCACCTGGTCACAGTATTCGCTCAGATGCCAGAGCCTTGGTGCTGCACCTGAAAGTATTCGCTCAGATACCAGAGCCTTGGTGCTGCACCTCGTCACAGTATTCGCTCAGATGCCAGAGCCTTGGTGCTGCACCTGGTCACAGTATTCGCTCAGATGCCAGAGCCTTGGTGCTGCACCTGGTCACAGTATTCGCTCAGATGCCAGAGCCTTGGTGCTGCACCTGGTCACAGTATTCCCTCAGATGCCAGAGCCTTGGTGCTGCACCTGGTAACAGTATTCGCTCAGATGCCAGAGCCTTCGTGCTGCACCTGGTGACAGTATTCGCTCAGATGCCAGAGCCTTGGTGCTGCACCTGGTGAAAGTATTCGCTCAGATGCCAGAGCCTTGGTGCTGCACCTGGTGACAGTATTCGCTCAGATGCCAGAGTCTTGGTGCTGCACCTGGTCACAGTATTCGCTCAGAAGCCAGAGCCTTGGTGCTGCACCTGGTCACAGTATTCGCTCAGATGCCAGAGCCCTGGTGATGCACCTGGTCCCAGTATTCGCTCAGATGCCAGAGCCCTGGTGCTGCACCTGGTCACAGTATTCGCTCAGATGCCAGAGCCATGCTGCTGCACCTGGTCACAGTATTCGGTCAGATGCCAGAGCCTTGGCGCTGCACCTGGTCACAGTATTCGGTCAGATGCCAGAGCCTTGGTGCTGCACCTGGTCACAGTATTTGCTCAGATGCCAGAGCTTTGGTGCTGCACCTGGTCACAGTATTCGCTCAGATGCCACAACCATGGTGCTGCACATGGTCACAGTATTCGCTCAGATGCCAGAGCCTTGGTGCTGCACCTGGTCACAGTATTCGCTCAGATGCCAGAGCCTTGGTGCTGCATCTGGTGAAAGTATTCGCTCAGATGCCAGAGCCTTGGTGCTGCACCTGGTCACAGTATTCGGTCAGATGCCAGAGCCTTGGTGCTGCACCTGGTCACAGTATTCGCTCAGATGCCAGAGCCTTGGTGCTGCACCTGGTGACAGTATTCGCTCAGATGCCAGAGCCCTGGTGCTGCACCTGGTCCCAGGATTCGCTCAGATGCCAGAGCCCTGGTGCTGCAACTGGTCACAGTATTCGCTCAGATGCCAGAGCCTTGGTGCTGCACCTGGTCACAGTATTCGCTCAGATGGCAGAGCCTTGGTGCTGCACCTGGTCACAGTATTCGCTCAGATGCCAGAGCCTTGGTGCTGCACCTGGTCACAGTATTCTTTCAGATGTCGAGCCTTGGTGCTGCACCTGGTCACAGTATTCGCTCAGATGCCAGAGCCTTGGTGCTGCACCTGGTCACAGTATTCGCTCAGATGCCAGAGCCTTGGTGCTGCACCTGGTCAAAGTATTCGCTCAGATGCCAGAGCCTTGGTGCTGCACCTGGTCACAGTATTCGCTCAGATGCCAGAGCCTTGGTGCTGCACCTGGTCACAGTATTCGCTCAGATGCCAGAGCCTTGGTGCTGCACCTGGTGAAAGTATTCGCTCAGATGCCAGAGCCTTGGTGCTGCACCTGGTCACAGTATTCGCTCAGATGCCAGAGCCTTGGTGCTGCACCTGGTCACAGTATTCGCTCAGAAGCCAGAGCCTTGGTGCTGCACCTCGTCACAGTATTCGCTCAGATGCCAGAGCCCTGGTGCTGCACCTGGTCCCAGTATTCGCTCAGATGCCAGAGCCCTGGTGCTGCACCTGGTCACAGTATTCGCTCAGATGCCAGAGCCATGCTGCTGCACCGCGTCACAGTATTCGGTCAGATGCCAGAGCCTTGGTGCTGCACCTGGTCACAATATTCGGTCAGATGCCAGAGCCTTGGTGCTGCACCTGGTCACAGTATTCGCTCAGATGCCAGAGCTTTGGTGCTGCACCTGGTCACAGTATTCGCTCAGATGCCACAACCATGGTGCTGCACCTGGTCACAGTATTCGCTCAGATGGCAGAGCCTTGGTGCTGCACCTGGTCACATTATTCGCTCTGATGCCAGAGCTTTGGTGCTGCACCTGGTCACAGTATTCGCTCAGATGCCACAACCATGGTGCTGCACATAATCACAGTATTCGCTCAGATGCCAGAGCCTTGGTGCTTTACCTGGTCACAGCAATCGCTCAGATGCCAGAGCCTTGGTGCTGCACCTGGTGACAGTATTCGCTCAGATGGCAGAGCCTTGGTGCTGCACCTGGTCACAGTATTCGCTCAGATGCCAGAGTCTTGGTGCTGCACCTGGTCACAGTATTCTTTCAGATGTCGAGCCTTGGTGCTGCACCTGGTCACAGTATTCGCTCAGATGCCAGAGCCTTGGTGCTGCACCTGGTCACAGTATTTGCTCAGATGCCAGAGCCTTGGTGCTGCACCTGGTCAAAGTATTCGCTCAGATGCCAGAGCCTTGGTGCTGCACCTGGTCAGAGTATTCGCTCAGATGCCAGAGCCTTGGTGCTGCACCTGGTCACAGTATTCGCTCCGATGCCAGAGCCTTGGTGCTGCACCTGGTGAAAGTATTCGCTCAGATGCCAGAGCCTTGGTGCTGCACCTGGTCACAGTATTCGCTCAGATGCCAGAGCCTTGGTGCTGCACCTGGTCACAGTATTCGCTCAGAAGCCAGAGCCTTGGTGCTGCACCTGGTCACAGTATTCGCTCAGATGCCAGAGCCCTGGTGCTGCACCTGGTCCCAGTATTCGCTCAGATGCCAGAGCCCTGGTGCTGCACCTGGTCACAGTATTCGCTCAGATGCCAGAGCCATGCTGCTGCACCTGGTCACAGTATTCGGTCAGATGCCAGAGCCTTGGTGCTGCACCTGGTCACAGTATTCGGTCAGATGCCAGAGCCTTGGTGCTGCACCTGGTCACAGTATTCGCTCAGATGCCAGAGCTTTGGTGCTGCACCTGGTCACAGTATTCGCTCAGATGCCACAACCATGGTGCTGCACATGGTCACAGTATTCGGTCAGATGCCAGAGCCTTGGTGCTGCACCTGGTCACAGTATTCGCTCAGATGCCAGAGCCTTGGTGCTGCACCTGGTGAAAGTATTCGCTCAGATGCCAGAGCCTTGGTGCTGCACCTGGTCACAGTATTCGGTCAGATGCCAGAGCCTTGGTGCTGCACCTGGTCACAGTATTCGCTCAGATGCCAGAGCCTTGGTGCTGCATCTGGTGACAGTATTCGCTCAGATGCCAGAGCCCTGGTGCTGCACCTGGTCCCAGTATTCGCTCAGATGCCAGAGCCCTGGTGCTGCACCTGGTCACAGTATTCGCTCAGAAGCCAGAGCCATGCTGCTGCATCTGGTCACAGTATTCGGTCAGATGCCAGAGCCTTGGTGCTGCACCTGGTCACAGTATTCGCTCAGATGCCACAACCATGGTGCTGCACATGGTCACAGTATTCGCTCAGATGCCAGAGCCTTGGTGCTGCACCTGGTCACAGTATTCGCACAGATGCTAGAGCCTTGGTGCTGCACCTGGTCACAGTATTCGCTCAGATGCCAGAGCTTTGGTGCTGCACCTGGTCACAGTATTCGCTCAGATGCCACAACCATGGTGCTGCACATAGTCACAGTATTCGCTCAGATGCCAGAGCCTTGGTGCTTTATCTGGTCACAGCAATCGCTCAGATGCCAGAGCCTTGGTGCTGCACCTGGTCCCAGTATTCGGTCAGATGCCAGAGCCTTGGTGCTGCACCTGGTCACAGTATTTGCTCAGATGCCAGAGCCTTGGTGCTGCACCTGGTCCGAGTATTCGCTCAGATGCCAGAGCCTTGGTGCTGCACCTGGTCCCAGTATTCGCTCAGATGCCAGAGCCTTGGTACTGCACCTGGTCCCAGTATTCGCTCAGATGCCTGAGCCTTGGTGCTGCACCTGGTCCCAGTATTCGCTCAGATGCCAGAGCCTTGGTACTGCACCTGGTCCCAGTATTCGCTCAGATGCCAGAGCCTTGGTGCTGCACCTGGTCCCAGTATTCGCTCAGATGCCAGAGCCTTGGTGCTGCACCTGGTCACAGTATTCGCTCAGATGCCAGAGCCTTGGTGCTGCAACTGGTCACAGTATTCGCTCAGATGCCAGAGCCTTGGTGCTGCACCTGGTCACAGTATTCGCTCAGATGCCAGAGCCTTGGTGCTGCACCTGGTCACAGTATTCGCTCAGATGCCAGGGCCTTGGTGCTGCACTTGGTCACAGTATTCGCTCAGATGCCAGAGCCTTGGTGCTGTACCTGGTGACAGTATTCGCTCAGATGCCAGAGCTTTGGTGCTGCAACTGGTCACAGTATTCGCTCAGATGCCAGAGCCTTGGTGCTGCACCTGGTCACAGTATTCTTTCAGATGTCGAGCCTTGGTGCTGCACCTGGTCACAGTATTCGCTCAGATGCCAGAGCCTTGGTGCTGCACCTGGTCACAGTATTCGCTCAGATGCCAGAGCCTTGGTGCTGCACCTGGTCACAGTATTCCCTCAGATGCCAGAGCCTTGGTGCTGCACCTGGTCAAAGTATTCGCTCAGATGCCAGAGCCTTGGTGCTGTACCTGGTCACAGTATTCCCTCAGATGCCAGAGCCTTGGTGCTGCACCTGGTCACAGTATTCCCTCAGATGCCAGAGCCTTGGTGCTGCACCTGGTCACAGTATTCGCTCAGATGCCAGAGCCTTCGTGCTGCACCTGGTGACAGTATTCGCTCAGATGCCAGAGCCTTGGTGCTGCACCTGGTGAAAGTATTCGCTCAGATGCCAGAGCCTTGGTGCTGCACCTGGTCACAGTATTCGCTCAGATGCCAGAGCCTTGGTGCTGCACCTGGTCACAGTATTCGCTCAGATGCCAGAGCCCTGGTGCTGCACCTGGTCCCAGTATTCGCTCAGATGCCAGAGCCCTGGTGCTGCACCTAGTCACAGTATTCGCTCAGATGCCAGAGCCATGCTGCTGCACCTGGTCACAGTATTCGGTCAGATGCCAGAGCCTTGGTGCTGCACATGGTCACAGTATTCGGTCAGATGGCAGAGCCTTGGTGCTGCACCTGGTCACAGTATTCGCTCAGATGCCAGAGCCCTGGTGCTGCACCTGGTCACAGTATTCACTCAGATGCCAGAGCCTTGGTGCTGCACCTGGTGACAGTATTCGCTCAGATGCCAGAGCTTTGGTGCTGCACCTGGTCACAGTATTCTCTCAGATGCCACAACCATGGTGCTGCACATAGTCACAGTATTCGCTCAGATGCCAGAGCCTTGGTGCTTTACCTGGTCACAGCAATCGCTCAGATGCCAGAGCCTTGGTGCTGCACCTGGTCCCAGTATTCGGTCAGATGCCAGAGCCTTGGTGCTGCACCTGGTCACAGTATTTGCTCAGATGCCAGAGCCTTGGTGCTGCACCTGGTCCCAGTATTCGCTCAGATGCCAGAGCCTTGGTGCTGCACCTGGTCCCAGTATTCGGTCAGATGCCAGAGCCTCGGTGCTGCACCTGGTCTCAGTATTCGCTCAGATGCCAGAAACCTCGGTGCTGCACCTGGCCCCAGTATTCGCTCAGATGCTAGAGCCTTGGTGCTGCACCTGGTCCCAGTATTCGCTCAGATGCCAGAGCCTTGGTGCTGCACCTGGTCCCAGTATTCGCTCAGATGCCAGAGCCTCGGTGCTGCACCTGGTCTCAGTATTCGCTCAGATGCCAGAAACCTCGGTGCTGCACCTGGCCCCAGTATTCGCTCAGATGCTAGAGCCTTGGTGCTGCACCTGGTCACAGTATTCGCTCAGATACCAGAGTCTTGGTGCTGCACCTGGTCACAGGACTCGCTCAGATGCCAGAGCCTCGGTGCTGCACCTGGTCCCAGTATTCGCTCAGATGCCAGAGCCTTGGTGCTGCACCTGGTCACAGTATTCCCTCAGATGCCAGAGCCTTGGTGCTGCACCTGGTCACAGTATTCGCTCAGATGCCAGAGCCATGCTGCTGCACCTGGTCACAGTATTCGGTCAGATGCCAGAGCCTTGGTGCTGCACCTGGTCACAGTATTCGGTCAGATGCCAGAGCCTTGGTGCTGCACCTGGTCACAGTATTCGCTCAGATGCCAGAGCTTTGGTGCTGCACCTGGTCACAGTATTCGCTCAGATGCCACAACCATGGTGCTGCACATGGTCACAGTATTCGGTCAGATGCCAGAGCCTTGGTGCTGCACCTGGTCACAGTATTCGCTCAGATGCCAGAGCCTTGGTGCTGCACCTGGTGAAAGTATTCGCTCAGATGCCAGAGCCTTGGTGCTGCACCTGGTCACAGTATTCGGTCAGATGCCAGAGCCTTGGTGCTGCACCTGGTCACAGTATTCGCTCAGATGCCAGAGCCTTGGTGCTGCATCTGGTGACAGTATTCGCTCAGATGCCAGAGCCCTGGTGCTGCACCTGGTCCCAGTATTCGCTCAGATGCCAGAGCCCTGGTGCTGCACCTGGTCACAGTATTCGCTCAGAAGCCAGAGCCATGCTGCTGCATCTGGTCACAGTATTCGGTCAGATGCCAGAGCCTTGGTGCTGCACCTGGTCACAGTATTCGCTCAGATGCCACAACCATGGTGCTGCACATGGTCACAGTATTCGCTCAGATGCCAGAGCCTTGGTGCTGCACCTGGTCACAGTATTCGCACAGATGCTAGAGCCTTGGTGCTGCACCTGGTCACAGTATTCGCTCAGATGCCAGAGCTTTGGTGCTGCACCTGGTCACAGTATTCGCTCAGATGCCACAACCATGGTGCTGCACATAGTCACAGTATTCGCTCAGATGCCAGAGCCTTGGTGCTTTATCTGGTCACAGCAATCGCTCAGATGCCAGAGCCTTGGTGCTGCACCTGGTCCCAGTATTCGGTCAGATGCCAGAGCCTTGGTGCTGCACCTGGTCACAGTATTTGCTCAGATGCCAGAGCCTTGGTGCTGCACCTGGTCCGAGTATTCACTCAGATGCCAGAGCCTTGGTGCTGCACCTGGTCCCAGTATTCGCTCAGATGCCAGAGCCTTGGTGCTGCACCTGGTCCCAGTATTCGCTCAGATGCCTGAGCCTTGGTGCTGCACCTGGTCCCAGTATTCGCTCAGATGCCAGAGCCTTGGTACTGCACCTGGTCCCAGTATTCGCTCAGATGCCAGAGCCTTGGTGCTGCACCTGGTCCCAGTATTCGCTCAGATGCCAGAGCCTTGGTGCTGCACCTGGTCACAGTATTCGCTCAGATGCCAGAGCCTTGGTGCTGCAACTGGTCACAGTATTCGCTCAGATGCCAGAGCCTTGGTGCTGCACCTGGTCACAGTATTCGCTCAGATGCCAGAGCCTTGGTGCTGCACCTGGTCACAGTATTCGCTCAGATGCCAGGGCCTTGGTGCTGCACTTGGTCACAGTATTCGCTCAGATGCCAGAGCCTTGGTGCTGTACCTGGTGACAGTATTCGCTCAGATGCCAGAGCTTTGGTGCTGCAACTGGTCACAGTATTCGCTCAGATGCCAGAGCCTTGGTGCTGCACCTGGTCACAGTATTCTTTCAGATGTCGAGCCTTGGTGCTGCACCTGGTCACAGTATTCGCTCAGAAGCCAGAGCCTTGGTGCTGCACCTGGTCACAGTATTCGCTCAGATGCCAGAGCCTTGGTGCTGCACCTGGTCACAGTATTCCCTCAGATGCCAGAGCCTTGGTGCTGCACCTGGTCAAAGTATTCGCTCAGATGCCAGAGCCTTGGTGCTGTACCTGGTCACAGTATTCCCTCAGATGCCAGAGCCTTGGTGCTGCACCTGGTCACAGTATTCCCTCAGATGCCAGAGCCTTGATGCTGCACCTGGTCACAGTATTCGCTCAGATGCCAGAGCCTTCGTGCTGCACCTGGTGACAGTATTCGCTCAGATGCCAGAGCCTTGGTGCTGCACCTGGTGAAAGTTTTCGCTCAGATGCCAGAGCCTTGGTGCTGCACCTGGTCACAGTATTCGCTCAGATGCCAGAGCCTTGGTGCTGCACCTGGTCACAGTATTCGCTCAGATGCCAGAGCCCTGGTGCTGCACCTGGTCCCAGTATTCGCTCAGATGCCAGAGCCCTGGTGCTGCACCTAGTCACAGTATTCGCTCAGATGCCAGAGCCATGCTGCTGCACCTGGTCACAGTATTCGGTCAGATGCCAGAGCCTTGGTGCTGCACATGGTCACAGTATTCGGTCAGATGCCAGAGCCTTGGTGCTGCACCTGGTCACAGTATTCGCTCAGATGCCAGAGCCCTGGTGCTGCACCTGGTCACAGTATTCGCTCAGATGCCAGAGCCTTGGTGCTGCACCTGGTGACAGTATTCGCTCAGATGCCAGAGCTTTGGTGCTGCACCTGGTCACAGTATTCTCTCAGATGCCACAACCATGGTGCTGCACATAGTCACAGTATTCGCTCAGATGCCAGAGCCTTGGTGCTTTACCTGGTCACAGCAATCGCTCAGATGCCAGAGCCTTGGTGCTGCACCTGGTCCCAGTATTCGGTCAGATGCCAGAGCCTTGGTGCTGCACCTGGTCACAGTATTTGCTCAGATGCCAGAGCCTTGGTGCTGCACCTGGTCCCAGTATTCGCTCAGATGCCAGAGCCTTGGTGCTGCACCTGGTCCCAGTATTCGGTCAGATGCCAGAGCCTCGGTGCTGCACCTGGTCTCAGTATTCGCTCAGATGCCAGAAACCTCGGTGCTGCACCTGGCCCCAGTATTCGCTCAGATGCTAGAGCCTTGGTGCTGCACCTGGTCCCAGTATTCGCTCAGATGCCAGAGCCTTGGTGCTGCACCTGGTCCCAGTATTCGCTCAGATGCCAGAGCCTCGGTGCTGCACCTGGTCTCAGTATTCGCTCAGATGCCAGAAACCTCGGTGCTGCACCTGGCCCCAGTATTCGCTCAGATGCTAGAGCCTTGGTGCTGCACCTGGTCACAGTATTCGCTCAGATACCAGAGTCTTGGTGCTGCACCTGGTCACAGGACTCGCTCAGATGCCAGAGCCTCGGTGCTGCACCTGGTCCCAGTATTCGGTCAGATGCCAGAGCCTTGGTGCTGCACCTGGTCCCAGTATTCGCTCAGATGCTAGAGCCTCGGTGCTGCACCTGGTCATAGTATTCGCTCAGATGCCAGAGCCTCGGTGCTGCACCTGGTCACAGTATTCGCTCAGATGCCAGAGCCTTGGTGCTGCACCTGGTCACAGTATTCGCTCAGATGCCAGAGCCTTGGTGCTGCACCTGGTCACAGTATTCGCTCAGATGCCAGAGCCTTGGTGCTGCACCTGGTCACAGTATTCTTTCAGATGTCGAGCCTTGGTGCTGCACCTGGTCACAGTATTCGCTCAGATGCCAGAGCCTTGGTGCTGCACCTGGTCACAGTATTCGCTCAGATGCCAGAGCCTTGGTGCTGCACCTGGTGACAGTATTCGCTCAGATGCCAGAGCTTTGGTGCTGCACCTGGTCACAGTATTCGCTCAGATGCCACAACCATGGTGCTGCACATAGTCACAGTATTCGCTCAGATGCCAGAGCCTTGGTGCTTTACCTGGTCACAGCAATCACTCAGATGCCAGAGCCTTGGTGCTGCACCTGGTCCCAGTATTCGGTCAGATGCCAGAGCCTTGGTGCTGCACCTGGTCACAGTATTTGCTCAGATGCCAGAGCCTTGGTGCTGCACCTGGTCCCAGTATTCGCTCAGATGCCAGAGCCTTGGTGCTGCACCTGGTCCCAGTATTCGGTCAGATGGCAGAGCCTCGGTGCTGCACCTGGTCACAGTATTCGCTCAGATGCCAGAGCCTCTGTGCTGCACCTAGTCTCAGTATTCGCTCAGATGCCAGATCCTCGGTGCTGCACCTGGCCCCAGTATTCGCTCAGATGCTAGAGCCTCAGTGCTGCACCTGGTCACAGTATTCGCTCAGATACCAGAGTCTTGGTGCTGCACCTGGTCACAGTACTCGCTCAGATGCCAGAGCCTCGGTGCTGCACCTGGTACCAGTATTCGCTCAGATGCCAGAGTCTTGGTGCTGCACCTGGTCACAGTATTCGGTCAGATGCCAGAGCTTCGGTGCTGCACCTGGTCACAGTGTTCGCTCAGATGCCAGAGCCTTGGTGCTGCACCTGGTCACAGTGTTCGCTCAGATGCCAGAGCCTTGGTGCTGCACCTGGTCACAGTATTCGCTCAGATGCCAGAGCCTTGGTGCTGCACCTGGTCACAGTATTCGCTCAGATGCCAGAGCCTTGGTGCTGCACCTGGTCACAGTATTCACTCAGATGCCAGAGCCTTGGTGCTGCACCTGGTCATTGTATTCCCTCAGATGCCAGAGCCTTGGTGCTGCACCTGGTCACAGTATTCGCTCAGATGCCAGAGCCTTGGTGCTGCACCTGGTGACAGTATTCGCTCAGATGCCAGAGCCTTGGTGCTGCACCTGGTGAAAGTATTCGCTCAGATGCCAGAGCCTTGGTACTGCCCCTGGTCACAGTATTCGCTCAGATGCCAGAGCCATTGTTAACCTTTGTTACTCCAGATACTTTGGGGTACAACTCCCACCAGCTATAGCCAGAATTGTGAATGGCAAGGGATCACAGGGGTTGTAGTCCAATACACCAGGAGTCTCGCAGAACCCCCACCAAAAAGCCAAAACTAGCTTTCTCAAGGGTGGCTTTTGTTGGCTTTCTAACAGTGTGAATTTAAAGAGAAACACAATCTTGTAGCAGGAATGAGCCTTGTGTGCTGTGATATTGTGCACTTTGTCACTTTGTACAGAGGCAGAGTGCATTGTGGGACATGGGCATGAGCTGATGATGCTCTAAACTTCCCCAGGCCCCATCCTCATCAGGCCATGGTGAAGCAGGGGGTGCATTCACCCCCGGTACCAGGAGGATAATGGGACTGGGTTCAACTCTCAGTCTGCTAAGGCCTTGTAGAATTGGCCTTCATTTACATTTATTTTTGGTGCTTTTATTTTGATGTCTTCAAGCAATTACAATACAAAAACAATTAAAAAAAGAATACACATGCTAGTCACAGCCTACATGGCAGTGTGTCTTCTCATGGCCACCTGGGGCAGGGGTTACCATAGCAGCCGGGTTGGCTGAGGGATTCTGTGCACTGACTTGCTAACTGGAGATGGTCTCTTCATGTATGGAGACCCCAGGTATGGTTCTAAAGAATTCCTCCACATATCAAGTAGTTTGTCTCTGAACTGTTTGACAACCAGCGTTGGTTTTGGCTTTTGGGTAAAATGATAATAATCCCAACAGGACCTCTTTATTGAAAGGTGGGCTCCAATCTTTCTGGCACTTTCATACCTTTCCTTTCTTAACATACTTTTACATTTTGTTGGCCTTTTTGCTGGAGATTTTACCCCCCACAGAGTACTTAATGCCAGCCATGTTCACACCTTGCACCCTCTCACATGGACCCCAGCTAATGCCAGGTGTGAAGAGGGAAGATGAGCGAGGGTGTCCCATTGAGGACTTAAGAAAAGCAGTGCACATTGAAGCACATCACAATGCACTTGGCTTGTTCCCCATACAGGTAGCCAAATAGGGCACCTAGCACTCTGCAGGAAGTTAAGTTCTGCATTTATATATAATTGTTCTTTTATAACGCGCTTAATACCAGCGAGAGGTTTCTAAGCGTGGGATCGCTGCTTTGTCTTGCTTCCAAGACAAACGCGTTGCCCCTGAGCTATCCTCCCCCCTCCCTATCAGAGGGGTGCGCTCACCCCACTGTAGTAACCCAAAGCCAAAATTGAAATGGGGAGGAGTGAATTAAAGTGCTTTAGGACTCAAAGTATTAGAGAAATTGCAGTAAGTCACCAGTAACAGTAGAATGTTTTTTAGTGTCTGCTTGTGGAGAAGAGTGGTGTTGAAGAGTGGTGTTGGCCATGACAGAGAACTAAACTGTGGACATTTGACACTGGCTAGTTGTGTACGTTATTGCCCACGGCATCATTATAATACGGACATGTGTAGCACATGCCTTGTTCTGTTGCTATTGTTTGTAGGTCGAACTTTGACTTTACAAAAGCAACAAAAACCTTTCGAATAAAATAAACAAGCCATGAAACGAGGCCATCTGAGACACACCTAGTAGACTCAATTAAATCCTGTGAGAAATAAAAAAGTTAGAATCTCAGGGGTGAGTCGCGTGGCGAGTAACGTGGCGAGTAACGTGGACAGGAACTCTTAGCCACCACCTTAGCTTTTTCACCTCAGCTATCCAAGCTGTGGGACTAGTTACGCCGGCCTGCTTATGTTAATTCTGTAGTTCTGCAGTAAATAAAAAAAGACATTCCATAATAGCATCATCAGAGATTATATGCGTATCCAGCTCTGACTGATACACCATATCGGAGGTCCATGCCATATCCACTGGCCAATCCAATGCAAGTGAAGCCCGTGGAAGCCCACCTTAGCTTTAACCTATTGCTATATACATTGGTCCAGGCAAAACCTTGGGAATGGCCGTGGAGATTGCTATCTAGCGCCACACTGTGGAGAGAGTGGAGAGGTGCAGTTACTTTCTCTTTATGCATATCAACAACAGGAAAAAAGAAATACATGAGAAATACACGAAGAGACAACAGGGTCTCACGATGAGGCTAAAAGGCGGATATTACAGCTGACCCTGACAGGTCCAGTATGCCACTGCTGTTGCCTGTTGAAAATGCTGTTTGTGTATTTATTGTGGGTTGCAAGTATATTTTTGTAGGCACCTGCTTTTTTTTTCTTTGCTTGCATTCTGCGTCCCTTGTTTTAAGGCATTCCCAGGGATTACAGAGGAAAGTGGCGAGTGCTGTTAATTTCCAGGGAATGGTGGATCTGGTGATTTTGTCTGCCCTTTCCAATGTTTTCTCTCCCTTGTTCCTGGAACAATAGGAGACTTCACTACCTGAGCAGATGACACAGGAAAGGGCAGTTTACAGAGCATTTGGGGCACACCGGAAAACACTGTTTTTTTGAGTTTGTTGAATGCCCATTGGATAGACGTGTCCATACATTTGAATTAATCTTGGTATAGATTTATTTAGTGTATTTATTTATTTATTTAGGTACAGAAAACAGTGTTGTAGTTGAAGATGTGGGTTTTGAGCTTTCTTCTAAGGCTCTTGTATGATGGTGGATCTCACAGGTGGACGTGGAGCTCGTTCATGTGTGTGGAGGCACGGACTGGGAAGCTGGACCGCCCGGCTCTCTTGCGGTTGAATCTGGGGTGACGAGAACATGTTTGTAGGCCGATCGTAGGGGCCTTGTCGGGAAGTTCCTTGAGAGCTTTTTTACAAGGTAGGAGGGACGTTGTTCGACCGACAGCGATGCGTGATGGCCAAGATCTTGAAGTTGAGTCTCTCCTTTGCAGTTTACCGTTTTGTTGTTGAGAGCATCAGAGTTTTGCATCTGCACTGACAGATGCAGGCTTTGAGAAGAGGCTTTGCAGTCCCCTCCGATAGTGCTTGGGGTGCTCAACATTCTTTATCCTGCTAAATTGGTGGATGAAGACTAGTTGTTATGAATCGGCCTTGAATGGATATCTTTCAGCCTCTGTGTGCAGAATCTCCACCAGTGAACATATTGCCCATTCCCTTTTGCTGCTTGGACCTAAAGGCAACACAGTCACCCCTGGGTGTAATATCCAGAGTATCACTTGATTTCCTCAGTTCAATGTGATTTTGTCGAGTTTATTTAATCGCAGAAGAATTAATCGAATTTCTTTTTTACAGGATTATTTTGTCACAAATATGTGCGGGGGAGACCCCCTGCGCTCCCCCCACCCCTTATCCACCTTCTTTAATTATTCACCTAAACCAACCCCCACAAATATTTGCAACAAAATGTGTGTTGCAAAACTCGATGAATTCTTCTATTACGAAATATGCTGCGGCAAAAACTCCCATTCCCGATTTTCACCGTACCTTTCTGGACAAACTTGGTACAGTTCGGAAAATCTGTCGAAAATAGCAAAGTGGGTATATGACATGGACCTGGTGGCTGAAGGAAGCCCATGTCAGGTCCCGTCAGATGGTGGCTGAAGGAAGCCTATGTCAGGTCCCGTCAGATGGTGGCTGAAGGAAGCCCATGTCAGGTCCCGTCAGATGGTGGCTGAAGGAAGCCCATGTCAGGTCCCGTCAGATGGTGGCTGAAGGAAGCCCATGTCAGGTTCCTTCAGATGGTGGCTGAAGGAAGGCCATGTCAGGTCCCGTCAGATGGTGGCTGAAGGAAGCCTATGTCAGGTCCCGTCAGATGGTGGCTGAAGGAAGCCCATGTCAGGTCCCGTCAGATGGTGGCTGAAGGAAGCCCATGTCAGGTCGATGGTGGCTGAAGGAAGCCCATGTCAGGTCCCGTCAGATGGTGGCTGAAGGAAGCCCATGTCAGGTTCCGTCAGATGGTGGCTGAAGGAAGCCCATGTCAGGTTCCTTCAGATGGTGGCTGAAGGAAGGCCATGTCAGGTCCCGTCAGATGGTGGCTGAAGGAAGCCTATGTCAGGTCCCGTCAGATGGTGGCTGAGGGAAGCCCATGTCAGGTCCCGTCAGATGGTGGCTGAAGGAAGCCCATGTCATGTTCCTTCAGATGGTGGCTGAAGGAAGCCCATGTCAGGTCCCATCAGATGGTGGCTGAAGGAAGACTATGTCAGGTTCCTTCAGATGGTGGCTGAAGGAAGCCTATGTCAGGTCCCGTCGGATGGTGGCTGAAGGAAGCCTATGTCAGGTCCCTTCGGATGGTGGCTGAAGGAAGCCTATGTCAGGTCCCTTCGGATGGTGGCTAAAGGAAGCCCATGTCAGGTCCCGTCGCATGGTGACTGAAGGAAGCCTATGTCAGGTCCCGTCGGATGGTGGCTGAATGAAGCCTATGTCAGGTCCTGTCGGATGGTGGCTGAAGGAAGACTATGTCAGGTTCCGTCGGATGGTGGCTGGTGGAAGCCTATGTCAGGTCCTGTCAAATGGTGGCTGAAGGAAGCCCATGTCAGGTCCCGTCAGATGGTGGCTGAAGGAAGCCTATGTCAGGTCCCGTCAGATGGTGGCTGAAGGAAGCCCATGTCAGGTCCCGTCAGATGGTGGCTGAAGGAAGCCTATGTCAGGTCCCGTCAGATGGTGGCTGAAGGAAGCCTATGTCAGGTCCCTTCAGATGGTGGCTGAAGGAAGCCCATGTCAGGTCCCTTCAGATGGTGGCTGAAGGAAGCCCATGTCAGGTCCCGTCAGATGGTGGCTGAAGGAAGCCCATGTCAGGTCCCGTCATATGGTGGCTGAAGGAAGCCCATGTCAGGTCCCGTCAGATGGTGGCTGAAGGAAGCCTATGTCAGGTCCCTTCAGATGGTGGCTGAAGGAAGCCCATGTCAGGTCCCGTCAGATGGTGGCTGAAGGAACCCTATGTCAGGTCCCGTCAGATGGTGGCTGAAGGAACCCTATGTCAGGTCCCTTCAGATGGTGGCTGAAGGAAGCCCATGTCAGGTCCCGTCAGATTGTGGCTGAAGGAAGCCCATGTCAGGTCCCGTCAGATGGTGGCTGAAGGAAGCCCATGTCAGGTCCCGTCAGATGGTGGCTGAAGGAAGCTTATGTCAGGTCCCGTCAGATGGTGGCTGAAGGAAGCCCATGTCAGGTCCCGTCAGATGGTGGCTGAAGGAAGCTTATGTCAGGTCCCATCAGATGGTGGCTGAAGGAAGCCCATGTCAGGTCCCTTCAGATGGTGGCTGAAGGAAGCCCATGTCAGGTTCCTTCAGATGGTGGCTGAAGGAAGCCCATGTCAAGTCCCGTCAGATGGTGGCTGAAGGAAGCCCATGTCAGGTCCCATCAGATGGTGGCTGAAGGAAGCCCATGTCAGGTCCCGTCAGATGGTGGCTGAAGGAAGCTTATGTCAGGTCCTATCAGATGGTAGCTGAAGGAAGCCCATGTCAGGTCCCTTCAGATGGTGGCTGAAGGAAGCCTATGTCAGGTCCCTTCAGATGGTGGCTGCAGGAAGCCCATGTCAGGTCCCATCAGATGGTGGCTGAAGGAAGCCCATGTCAGGTCCCGTCAGATGGTGGCTGAAGGAAGCTTATGTCAGGTCCCATCAGATGGTGGCTGAAGGAAGCCCATGTCAGGTCCCGTCAGATGGTGGCTGAAGGAAGCTTATGTCAGGTCCTATCAGATGGTAGCTGAAGGAAGCCTATGTCAGGTCCCTTCAGATGGTGGCTGAAGGAAGCCTATGTCAGGTCCCTTCAGATGGTGGCTGAAGGAAGCCTATGTCAGGTCCCTTCAGATGGTGGCTGAAGGAAGCCCATGTCAGGTCCCGTCAGATGGTGGCTGAAGGAAGCTTATGTCAGGTCCCGTCAGATGGTGGCTGAAGGAAGCTTATGTCAGGTCCCATCAGATGGTGGCTGAAGGAAGCCTATGTCAGGTCCCGTCAGATGGTGGCTGAAGGAAGCCCATGTCAGGTCCCGTCAGATGGTAGCTGAAGGAAGCCTATGTCAGGTCCCTTCAGATGGTGGATGAAGGAAGCCTATGTCAGGTCCCGTCAGATGGTGGCTGAAGGAAGCCTATGTCAGGTCCCGTCAAATAAGGAAACCCCTCACATCTCCTTTGCATGTAGCTTGATCCACCCTCCTCTCCCACTCCTCAGCCCTTCTACTGATACTATCCTCATCAGTAGGATTGGTCGCTTCAAACCTGGCCGCTCTATGGGAGTTTCAGCAAGCCTAATCCACATGACTTGCCTATTCTGCCCATCAACCGCACATCGATCAGGGCAGATAAGAACGGGACCCATTGTCCGATGGTGTGTAGAATACGTAGTCCTTAAAATAGTCATTTATTCCAGTAATGTTAGGTATACCAGTCCGCACCATACTCTCCCATATATCAGAAGGCATGCCTCAGTGCTCAGTAAATACCACAAAAGAACAAATTATGCCACCCTAAAACACCTCTGGTCAAAACCGATCATGGGCCGGCACTAATGTGTGGGCTATTGTTTGATACTGACGGCTCGGGCCTTGGTGGCCCGCAGGTATGAAAGGCAGGCTACTGCTGTTGTATCAGGGACTTTAGGTAGGCCTTTGTAATTTTATTTGTTTTATTTATAATTTGCTTGTTATAGTACATAAGAACTTTCCGCAACAATATAGAAATACTTTAATACATATTATATCCAATTAATTATATTTTAAAAAAATGCATTCATTACATCTACACATCATATACTGTTAAAATCGTAAAACATACATTTTAAATTATATAATTAGTGTGTACTATCTCATTATGCCGCAGAATTCACAGTCATGCATAGGTATCGTAAACAATTCTCCTTACATCTAGTCAGTTTACTTACCAACATCCTGTGTTTCTGTATATATGGTGTCATTCGAGTTCATTTATTCATCAAGACAAGTCTAGCTCTTTCGTCTTGCCAAGAATTACTGCCAGAGTCTGTAGAGTGCAATATTCCATGAAATGTGACTGCCGCCCACTCACCGTTGCCAAAAGAGTCCAGACTTTATTCGTCCGGGGTCCGGTACACATTTCCAGAGGTGCATCAGGTACTCCTAGCCCAGTGTCCAACACAGAGTCAGCAGGTGTCTACTGTATTGCAAAAGGGGTTCTAATTTACATAACCGGCACAACCGGAGTGTTTTGGGTATGCCCGAAGGGGGGGCCGCAAACAGCCATTGTCGGCAGCTGGCCAAGCCTCAAAAATAGAACAAATCTCCTAGGTTGCGGTGACGGGCCAAGCATTAAGTACTTCTGAGGTTGCAAATAGTTTAATCTCATGCCTAGGTAATCATGCAGAGTTTTCCATTTAACAATAGCACCCTAACTGTTTTGCCAATCCCATAACTTAGGTTTTTTAATATAGGTGTGTTTCGGGAGGCAACCTCCATGCCCCAGAGAGGGGTCCACCCTATAGCCATGAGATATGTTCATTCACCTCCTTAAATACCCCTATGGCGAATCCTTCCGAGTTCTTCCTAGCCGACCACAGCAGTTTTGACAATGGGCAGCCGGGGTCCTTCGTAGCCTTTAGATAGGGGACACATCTTCTTATTATAGCCCAGCCTTCTAGAGATGTCAGCCCCAACTCCAGTTATATTACCTCAACCAGGGTACCTGGAGGTGCCCAAGAAGTCTCCTCCAAATGGCCCCTTGCAGGACATTTAACCACGTATAGTTCTTATCACACATCACCTCCAGGCCATAGAGAATAGCCGTAGCAACGCTCTGCTCACAGGCCGTGAGACAGAATCCCGCAGTCTTTTCTCCATAGCAACGCTCTGCTCATAGGCCGTGAGACAGAATCCCACAGTCTTTTCTCCGTAGTAACGCTCTGCTCATAGGCCAGGAGACAGAATCCCGCCGTCCTTTCTCATAGCGACGCTCGGCTTATAGGCCGTGAGACAGAATCCCGCAGTCTTTTCTCCGTAGTAACGCTCTGCTCATAGGCCAGGAGACAGAATCCCGCCGTCCTTTCTCGTAGCAACGCTCGGGTCATAGGCCGGGAGACAGAATCCTGCCGTCCTTTCTCCATAGCAACGCTCTGCTCATAGGCCGTGAGACAGAATCCCGCCGTCCTTTCTCCATAGCAACGCTCTGCTCATAGGCCGTGAGACAGAATCCCGCCGTCCTTTCTCCATAGCAACGCTCTGCTCATAGGCCGGGAGACAGAATCCCGCCATCCTTTCTCCATAGCAACGATCTGCTCATAGGCCGTGAGACAGAATCCCGCAGTCTTTTCTCCGTAGTAACGCTCTGCTCATAGCCCAGGAGACAGAATCCCGGGAGACAGAATCCCGCCGTCCTTTCTCGTAGCAACGCTCGGGTCATAGGCCGAGAGACAGAATCCCACCGTCCTTTCTCGTAGCAACACTCGGATCATAGGCCGGGAGACAGAATCCCGCCTTCCTTTCTCCGTAGCAACGCTCTGCTCATAGGCTGGGAGACAGAATCCAGCTGTCCTTTCCCCGTGGCAACGCTCTGCTCATAGGCCGTGAGACAGAATCCGGCAGTCTTTTCTCCGTAGCAATGCTCTGCTCATAGCCCAGGAGACAGAATTCTGCCGTTCTTTCTCCATAGCAACGCTCTACTCATAGGCCGGGAGACAGAATCCTGCTGTCCTTTCTCCATACCAACGCTCTGCTCGTAGGCCGTGAGACAGAATCCCACAGTCTTTTCTCCATAGTAACGCTCTCCTCATAGGCCAGGAGACAGAATCCCGCCCTCCTTTCTTCGTAGAAACACTTTGCTCATAGGCCGGGAGACAGAATCCCGCCGTCCTTTCTCGTAGCAACACTCGGTTCATAGGCCGGGAGACAGAATCCTGCCGTCCTTTCTCCATAGCAACGCTCTGCTCATAGGCCAGGAGACAGAACCCAGCTGTCCTTTCTCCGTAGCAACGCTCTGCTCATAGGCCGGGAGACAGAATCCCGCCCTCCTTTCTTCGTAGAAACACTTTGCTCATAGGCCGGGAGACAGAAACCTGCCGTCCTTTCTCCTTAGCAACGCTCTGCTGGTAGGCTGGGAGACAGAATCCCGCCGTCCTTTCTCGTAGCAACGCTCGGCTCATAGGCTGGGAGACAGAATTCGGCCGTCCTTTCTCTGTAGCAACGCTCTGCTCATAGGCCGGGAGACAGAATCCCGCCGTCCTTTCTCATAGCGATGCTCGGCTCATAGGCCGGGAGACAGAATCCCGCCGTCCTTTCTCGTAGCAACGCTCGGCTCATAGGCCGGGAGACAGAATCCCGCCGTCCTTTCTCTGTAGCAACGCTTTGCTCATAGGCCGGGAGACAGAATCCCGCCGTCCTTTCTCTGTAGCAACGCTCTGCTCATAGGCTGGGAGACAGAATCCTGCCATCCTTTCTTCGTAGCAACGCTCTGCTCATAGGCTGAGAGACAGAATCCTGCCGTCCTTTCTCCATAGCAACGCTTTGCTCATAGGCCGGGTGACAGAATCCTGCAGTCTTTTCTCTGTAGCAACACTCTGCTGGTAGGCCGGGAGACAGAATCCCGCCGTCTTTTCTCATAGCAACGCTCGGCTCATAGGCCGGGAGACAGAATTCCGCCGTCCTTTCTCTGTAGCAACGCTCGGCCCATAGGCCGGGACACAGAATCCTGCCGTCCTTTCTACTAGCTTCATAAACATTATTGTTAGTGTCAAGGACTTCCTCCACTTGCTTCCAATATGTTCCCCATGTCTGCTTTTGCCATTGCTATTGTAGGCTGTACACTACAGTGTCGTAGGGTTTGCTGCATGTGAACCAAACGCGGTCTTTCATAAATGCTTCAAGACTATACTGTGATACCTGGTCACAGGTGGAGAAAACCTCTGCCTAGCCCTTCTAATGAGCTCTCCTTCACCCAGTCCTCCATCATCAGAGTCCTCCATTGTCCTGCTCCTTCATAGTCCTAGACTTTGTCGCTCAACCTTGACCTTCTCATTGGTCCTAGTGCTTCTCCTTCGCCCTAGCCAGACAGTCTCTCGTGCACAGTCTCTCAGACAATCACAGAGTCTCCCTCTCTCTTACCCCGTTGCTTTACCATTATTTGATTCTTTCCACCCTCTTCATCAATGATTCACTCTCTCCCTCTCTCTTGATGGCTCACTCTCTCTCTCTTTTTCTTCGTCTCACCGGAGTGCGGTGCTGTTTGTGGGTGGAAGTGTGACAAAAGAAGGCACGGAAAGAATGAACCCCGTAAGTGCCAAGCACGAGTATGCTCGTCCTTTTTTCATAGACTTGCATAATAGCCTGGCAGTTAAGTCTGCATGGAGAGTTTCTAGGGGGGAGGTTTGATGCTAAAAGGATCACATGTGATAGAATATTTGGGAATGTATACAGAAGCAGCCGCACACTGGACATGGGTGGGCCTGTACCATTGCTAGAGTGCGGAACTGGAGGCCTTGGTTGGATGGTTGGGGGTATGCATGGAGCTTTAGGTGGGCTAGTGTTGGTGAAATCTTCGGGCGTGGCCGAGTGGAGCAGCTGCTTCAGCTGTCCTGGAGGTAAATGTTCAGCCATTAAAGCAGTTCAAAGGTTTCAGAGACAGAAATGAGCACAGAGCCTTCATGCTACTGGAGCTTCTTGACATCCTTTAGAACTAGCATTTTACACACATGTTGATGCCATCTTTGCATTGTCATGGCTGTCACGCTGGTATGCAGCCTAGGTATAGGAGAACGTTCTGATATTTGTACAGAGGTAGTTATCAAGCAGCTCATACAGATTCTAGTCCACTGTGTACAATCTTACTTGTTGGTCCTGTAGCCAATCGATTATGAGGGCTCAGGCCGTTCTGTTGCGCAACATCGGTAACCCTGAGGAATTGGCGGCTGTAACTTTATTGAGGACGCCATGCTGAATCAGAGATCAAAAGCATTTGATTGGTCCCTACAGCAGCCTATGTATGCTGCAGGCTTCGTGCCTCAGCTGCTGACGTCAAATATTATGAGTATTTCACCAGCCAGACAGCTGATAACTGCCACATGATGACCCTGCAGGTTGCATGTCCTTTGGGCTGGGTGCATTCTTTATGGGGCCAACACAATGTTGAGTATGTATTTATTTATTTATTTATTTATTGCATTTGTTGTATGCCCAGACCCTGAGGTATCCCAGCGTAGTTACAGACAGAAGCAAATACAATCTTGGTGATGATAAGAACATTAGGACAATCAATACACGTTTATCTTACTACATTGTATACAATTATGTACATTTATATACAGTGCGGTCTGGGATGCAACGTATCTGGGATCAACTTAGAACTGGTTGAATAACCACGTTTTGAGTAATTTTTTAAATAGTGGGAAGGACTATTCATTCTTGCTGTTGATGGGTAAGGCATTCAAGTGCCTAATATAGCATATATAATGCAATGAGCAACTTAAAATGCCAACACCTTTGGCTTTGCCAAGGCTTGTTTTTCATGTAGTAATGAACCCTTGGGGAACACTCCTTTCTAAGAAATACCCATGTCCATTACCTGTTCTTGTTGTTAACATTCCACTGTGAGGCAGTAGTGGGAGCCAGGTTCAGTTGTTGTGTAAAATAATTTATGACACTATAAGAATTCATCTCTAACATACCTCAATCTCTGCATTTGTGTAACAGAATTAAATCTGTTCGCAAATTCAACATGCCCTCTGTATTTATTGGATTATAGAATGTATGATCCAATCTAGTGGCTATTCATTATAGTCTCAAAAGAGCAGTTCAGAGGGAGTCAAATGAATTAATGAAAACATCAACAGGCTCCAAAGAATACATTTAAAGAAAAGGGAGGTGGGACACATTAGGAAGAAAGTTTGAGGAGCTTTAATCTGCGGCGAGTAAAGCACAGTCATTTGGGCCATTTATTTTGTGCTAGTTTTAGGGGGTTAGGAGATATCCTGTGAGGCTTCCTGTATTGCGTGAAATGAACTGCATTGTGGGGCATGTAGTCGCCTAGTGTTGTGCACTGAGTGAGGCAGAGTGCAACCGGTTTACTCCAGCCTGACCCCGTGATCTGATCTCGGTGACCCTCTTCCCGTGGCGGCTTCTCCATCTGCTACTTGCTCCCCTATTTAGTGATTGTCTTCTGCATTCTCCAGGTGTAAGATAGGGGTAATGGGGAGAGGCAACTCGATATAGACTCATGCAGACCCCCTCACTTCGTCCCCATTTCTCAGTCGCATTGGACTCCATTGGGGACATGCAGTGATACCACATGTGGTAACACATTTGTGTGGGCCACATTTTCCACACACCAAAACAGGTGGCTTGCAAGAGTTTCATTTGTGGAACTTGGGAATTGGCAGAGTGGTAAAACATTCAGTAATCCGAATGCGTAATCAGGCCTAAAGTGGTACCTTTGCAAAATGAAGCCCTCTGCATGAAACTATGGGGGCCTCATTATAGTTTTGCCGGTATCCCGCCGGTATTGCCGGCGAGATATTAACCAAATTGCCTTACTGTTTCAGCCGCCCGATATCCCGGTATTGGTGGGATACTACGGGTGGTGGAGTTCACGGTTTGCTCCCATTTCACATGGGCTGGGATTGCAAGAATCACTGGTACCGGTGTCAGTCAGTAATGGTAACTAAGGGCATCATTTTTTGTGACCAGTCCACATACCTGTTATTTGCTTAGAAAAGTCTTATAAATTCTCCTACATAAGAGAGTGCATTCATTCAAAAGCAGAGAGTGACCTATTTTTGTGGCCGGTCCACGTGTTTGTTGCATGCATAAAAAAGTCTTAGAATTCTTTGGAGGCAGGCAGACATTATATTGTACCCATCTTGAGTACCAACATGTCTGGAGCAGGCAACTGTGCATGGGTGAGGGATGGCATTCAGCTGGGGGTTCGGAATTGTGGTGGGCATGCGTGCCACATTCAGCAGCACCTGCTGCACAAGCAATAGTAGCACATGCTACTCTGAGTATTGCACTCAGAGGTGGGGGGTTCAGCCAACTGTCCATTTGTAGCACCCTTCACTTTTCCTATTCAGTTCTAGACATTGAAAAGAACCTACAACTACTCTTGTGTGTATAGCCATCCAGAAAAGTGGCACAGTAAATCTTAAAATGACACTCGCCTTAGTGCTGTCAGAATTAGAGTTCCAATAGACAGGTGATGTTATACCAACCTCTCTACATCCAATAAATGGAAAGGGCTCAAACAAGCTCTGTCAAACGTCCATGGCTTCTAAGGGCAGTTATTGTAAACAACCTAAAGCCGTGGATACCAAATATCAGGGAAAGCATTTTAAATCCACCTGTTTCGATTCCTCTCTTCCATCCTCAAGTTCTCTGATTGATCCACTCATCTGGTCTATGACATATGAAGAGAAAGATAGGTTTTCATGGACTATGTCAAACTCATACAATGATAAACTCGGTGTCCTGCCAGCTCAGCAATAGTTGAAAGGCCACCTGATGAAAAATATATCATGGTGTGTTAGGGAGAATTCTCATGTATGGCTAATTTCCCTCACCTAGTGAGTCTCCCGGCAGCTTTTCTGGATTTCTGGGGTTTATTGTTTTCCACCTGGTAAGATTGTGCACCTTTTTCCCACTCTTACAGTGTATTTTTTGTGTGTGTTGTACTTTTGTGCTCATGGGATATGGAGTGTCACCAACTCTCTAGGCATCATCTTTTTACTTGTGTCACACAGCACCTTTAGTGCAGTGACACAGGGATGTCTTTTCGACTTCCCTTGTGGACTCCATTTCTGGGGATAACTACTGTCCCCCAGAAACATATAAAGTTGCCATTCACTTCATATAGTCACTTTTTACCCAGACCCAGTACACACCATCTTACATGGAGTATTGGAAAGGGTTAACTCTTACCCCTTTTTGTCTGTGCCTCATGGAGCCTGGTTTCGCTCCCTTAACATTAAGACTTGGCTGGTGGCAGTGGTACCTACCCTAACTTTTCTACCGCGCTTATCGTATATAACGTGGTAATGTTTTAGGCTATTATAGTAGCCTCAAACATAAAACCCGCTTGACCATATATGTTTTATTTGGCTCCGGTTGGGTTTAGTCGCCATTTCTTTTTGTTAAAGTCTTTCTTGTTGTGTGCTTTTCGCGCCAAACCAGGTTTGGTTCTCTTGTTCGCCGTCTTTTGGCAGGCTTCTGCAAAGAAGCCCTCCTTTGGCATCTGGGTGTCTAGGTAGGCTGAATGTGAGGGAGGGGTTTAGTCACCCCCTGCACAGGGTCTCCTTGGAGACCCAAGTCGCACTTTGTGTTCATTGGCTGAGGTGATTGTCCGGGCTAGACAACCCCCCTGCTGTGTGATTGACAGCCAAGCTGTGTGAATGGGGGATTTTGGCATAAAAGGCAGGACTCTTGGGCTGGAAGTCAGAGTCGCCACTGGAACTACAAGAACCGAAGAGAAGCGGAGAAGAAGGCGGCTGCTGCAATTCCTGGATGCCCAGTGAAGCCTTGCTGCAGTCCTGAGCTATGTACCCTTCAATGACAGAGAAGATCCAGTCCGGAGTCTTCTTCCCTTGAGCCTGGTGGGATCAACCAGCTCACCTTCTACAGCCAGAGAATCCTCTCCTGGGTCGAAATCACTGCACAGAGCTGTAGTGGTCTGGATAGCCATCAGAAGAGCCCTCTCCTGTTTTTAAGGAGCGCACCTTTTATTCACCATTGCTTTGCTGCTGCTGGCCTCATCCCTGGGTAGTGCAGATCACTCCAGATGTCCTCCTTCTTGTCCCCACGACTGAAGCTTCAGGAACCGTGAGTCTGCAGGAACTACCAGGAACAACTGCCGTAGCACCAGCTTTCTCCATCCGAATAAGGTACTCTGTCCATTTAGTCGTTCTCTCCGTCCGACCTTGAGGAATTGGGGTGAACCCCTTTTTCTTACCAAAGGCTTGTCCTTTCTTTCTTCCGTCTTATAACTTTTGCCTCCTTTTGACAATATCCAGTACTCCTGGCAACGTGAATCTCGAACTGTTCTCACTGTGTGATCCTCGACAACAGAGCCCCTGCTCCATTTGACACTGGCGCAGGCCTATTGACTTTTATATGCCTCTTAGAACACGTCCTCTGAATCTATTGCCTTGATAAAGTATTGCCTATGATTTTTATCCACTATTCCCTTGTTTTTATTCTATGTGCTAAGTGTGTTTGACTCCGGTTACATTTCTTTCCACGGGTACGCTTTTCTTACGTAAAACCGAACTGTCATTACTGTCAAAAAGTGTTCACGTATTAACCCCCGGTAACGTCTTTGGTTCACAACACCGGTCTGTCAAATCCTAATGTACTTACCTTGAATTGACCTGAACAAGAGGAATTGGTTGTGTGTAGTATATTTACAGTGTGGTTTTATTTAATAGAAGTGAAGTTTTTTGTGAACAGATGGTTTAAAAATAAATGTACTTATATTTTTTAACCAGAAACCTTGAGTCAGTGCTTGCTTGAGTCACAGTAATTGTAGTCCTTTGTGTAATCCCTATTACTGCTCATTTGCTCTTGAGATAAGTCTGGCTGCTCAGCTATTGCTACCACTTTACTGCGTAGTACAGGCTTGTACCAAAGGTGAAATTGTACTAACACTTGTAGTCCTAATTTCATGCAGTGTTCCCTAAGTGTTCTGCATTGGATTCTGCCTAACACTGGTGTACAGCGGAGGGATTTTTAAGTATATTGATTACACTTGGAGTGCTGCTATTACCTTGGGTCAACTAACCACAAGGCTAAACACCACAATAATCTATTAACTGAAAAATCATGTCAAATATGGAAAACTACAGTGAGGAGAGCCTCCTAAACTACACTTCTGAGGTTTTAAGAACCATGTGTAGGAAACAGAGCCTCTCTGGTAAAGGAAAAACATCTGAACTGGTTGCTAAGTTATTGGGAAAACAAAGTCTGCAGAGTGGGTCAGAAGGGCCTACCACTCCAGCAAATGTGGATATTGTTGTTTCTGATTCTGAGAGTGTTGATTAGAAGAAGTAGGTGAGTCTATGTCAGGAGGCCCTACAACTCCTCTCCCAGCCCAGAAACCACAACCTCTGTTCACAAGGACCCCAACAGGTCCTACACTCACTCCTCAATGTATTGCACTTGAGAAAATGAGACTTGAATTGGAAGTGAAATGTATTGATGCACAAACTGCCATGAAACATCAAGAATTAAGGCTCAGGGAAATGGAGATAGCTCATGCTCTAGAGATGAAGAAATTGTCTGTAGAAAATGCTTCTCTCCCAGGATCTTCTAGGTCTTCTAGTATTAAGAGACCCTGTATGCCAAAGGAATTGATTGGTATGTATTAGACCAAACCTGATGTTTTGGATTGGTCAGCAATGTTTGAATACAATCATGGGATTCAGGGTATCTCAGGGAATCGGGTGATTCCTTGGCATTTCTCTAGGCTTCCCCCTGTTGTAAGTGATGCTGTAATGGAGTTGGAGGAGGTGGATAAGCAGGATTATGAGTGTATGAAGCGAGCTTTGATAACTAGATTTGGGAAGACCCCTTCCCAGTAACGTAAGAGGTTTAGGACCCTCAAAACACATGATGGTACCCCTTGGGCTACCTGGGTGTGTGACTGGTTGAAAAACCTAGATGGTTGGGTTAAGGGTTACAAAGTAAACACTTATGAAGGTTTGAGGAATCTTGTTATGTTGGAGTCAATTTATGATGCCTGCTCTCCTGAGCTTAGACAGCCCTTGGCTGATTCAAAGGAGATAGATCCTAAGAAGTTAGCAAAGGCTGCTGACTTGTGGGTTGCCAACAGGCCTACTCACAGGGATTCTGGGGTAACTCAGAAGAAGGATGAGGGAAAGCAGCCAAAGAAAGATAACAAAGAGAATTCCAATAACTCCCATCCAAAAGAGGGCCTCAAACAGAACCAGGGTAAGCCACAAGGGAAAACGAATCAGGCTAGTGTACCATCTGGTGCTAAACCAGGTGGAGGTCAGAGTAAGCCTCCATTCAATAGGCCATTTGGTAAATGATTTGTTTGTGACGCTACTGACCATCTGAAAGGGGATCCCAGATGTAAGGGTAAACCTTCAGGGGTCCACACTGTCTCCTTAGCCTTCTCGCAGGTGGAAGAAGTACCTATGGCAAGTGGAAACTTTCAGTTACTGGCTGATGAACCCATGAGAGTCTCAGCTAGTGTTTGTGGGATGTTTTTACCCATACATCCGAGCCCTACCTCAAAACTGTGCAGTACTGACATGGAAAACATCATGATGGCCAGAGCTTCCCAGAAAATGCACAGGGAAATGCATGAAGAATAGGCTGCCACTCATTTTTGCCGATGTTATGGGCACAGAAGGGCACTGCCTAAAACCACCATTGGACTACCCACACAGTAGCCTGAAACCATTGGGAATGGCAATGCTGATTGCCAAAAGCAACCTAGAATTGTGGGGAATTCATTTTCTTAAATCCCAAAAATGGGTGCATTACCAGTACTCACCACTATCAGAAAGCCGGCATTTTAAAACAGCACCAGACTTTTTTTTTTGTGTAAAACTGAATAAATGAACCCAAAGCAGGCTAAAGAAAGACTTACTGAGAGGTGGATCCAATGTAAAGTTATATTCTGAAGTGACTTGAAGGCTCATAACAAGACTGGCTGAGCTCTGCAGGTCTGCAGCAGCCTAACTGAAACTGGATTTAAAACTACCAAAAATCGAAAATGTTTAAATTAACTGAGTGACCTACTTTTGAGTGGCACATAGTTGTCACTGTTGAAATGCCATAGTTTTAAACTTAGAATCAGCATTCTAGCTGCATATGTAAAAATGGTTAATTTTATTTGAATGCAGAAAACTGGGTAACTAAAAGTGACATTAGCTGGGGCCTGGTTTAAGGAACTGAATTCTGCCCACCAGCTACCCCCAACAGGAGTTGAGACTTGCACAACTGCTGTGTTCCCAGGCCTAGCTGCCTTTTTGCTGCTCCCACCAAAAGGGATATGACACTTCTCTGATTGAATTACCTGGGCTCTGCAGGAAATTGAACAAAGCCCTGTCCTGACTCAGGCAAATGTTTTATGGAAGTGGCCATAAATGGCTTCCTCTTGAACAATGGGCCTTCCAGGGCCCAGGCAGATGGTTTATTGCAGGGGTAATAAAAATGGCTTCCTCTTGGCAGAAACTGGGAGGGGGAGAAACTGGAGCCAGAGGCTGAGCTTGAAGAAAGTGGAAAGACTGGTTTCTGTACCATTTGACCTGAAAAGACACGCCCCTGTAGCCAGAATATGGTTTTAGAAAAAGATGAATAACTCATAATTATTTAAATGATACCATAATTCTTGTGATTTTTCTGCCCACATTTTAAGAGGTTTTTAGAACCGGTGGCATGATCTGGGGGCAAACTAGCAGTTAAGAGGGTATTACTTAAAATGTATGCAAGTTAAAAGTCTGATACTTCATCAATTAATGCCTGCATGCCTTGCACACATTTGGGTAAATTTGAGTAAGAATCTGATATTGGTAACCTGACCAAAAAGTGAAATATGTTGCCATTTCTGAATGCAAGCTCCCAGGAAGAGCAGATTTGGACAGGGTATACCTCCTGTGATATGTGATGGGTGCATGTAATTTTAAACAAATGTGTACCGGTGCAAATATGTCTTTTGGGTCAAAATATAGATTGTGTGCAATTTGACAGGGGTGGGTTCTCTGTACCATAAACAGACCTCATCATGATGACACTTCATTTCATTCCCCCAATCAAGGGGAAGAGAATGAAGTGGCCAATGACAAGTGGAGAGGGGTAGGGCCTAGGAAGCTAGCCTCTCCACCCATTTTCAAAACACATAAAAGCAGACAGTCAGGACAGATTGGGACATTCAATTCCATTTGCTGCAACGCGCTCTGCCGGACCACACAACATCCAGAAGATACTAGATTCAACACTTAGACTTTAAAACTCCAAAGAACTTGATTCAGAAATCCAAGCAAGGGCCTAAACCCACAAACTGAGAACTCTTCTCAGTGGGCCTCAGCATCCAGCAAACCTAACAGCGTGCAGATCAGCGCTGGGTCCAGAGAAAGCAGAGCAGTATCCAAAACCAGAGGCAGAGCAGAGCTGACCCAGACCGCTGTATCCGGACCCACAGACCTGATCAGAACCAGAGACCCAGACCAGCAGAGTAGAGCTGACCCAGACGCTGTGCGCAGAGACCGTCCGTGGCGAGTGAAGAAAACCTGACCAGATCCGTGGCGAGGCCCATTTATTTCAAAAATATATTGTGAGTACCTAGCAGACTGTGCAGAACCAATCTCTTTGTTAAAATAATCTAATGCAAGCTATTTTAACTTGAGTAGAACTGTCACCTGTCATTTTCTAGTTGCTAGCTGTCACTTGTCTTTTTGAACTTTAAAATTTCAAATCTGAAAAACTTTCAGTAACTTTCCTCTGAAAGCTTAGAATCTTAGCTTTCCTACGAACCTAGAACCGCATTCCTACCCCCTGTACTTTTGCCGCAATCGCGAAAAACGCACTCGCGAATTTACCGCGATTTGCAGATTTCTCCACGTGTGAAAATAGCAGTTTCCTTGCTAAAAATTCGTTTGCCTCTTAAGAACCATCCCTGAATCATTGCTAGAGTGAGCCTGGACTAATATTAACTTGCTACCACTCACCCTGAACCTCTAGAGGGAATTAAAAGCATTTTAGCATATTTTTCACTTCATTGCCAGCACATATAAAAGCATTTTGGGCCTGTGTTTCCAACTTCTGTAGTCTAAGCTTGCTGGGGGGAACTGAATTACATTTGATTGCATTTCTGAGAACTGTGTGCTTTCCTTCCATTTCCTTGCATTGCATAAAGGAGGGAGGGGATTTCCAGAGAAAAGTGATTACATTGTTTGTTGAAATCATATTGAGTATTTTCTGTATTGCATTTTCATTTAACATTACATCCATCTGAACTTATATAAAGCATTCTCTACCACCTTATTCTTCTGTTCCTGTTCACAAGTGTGCTAGTGCCAGACTATCCATTATTGATTACTGCCCAGATTAAGTGTGATATTCAATTATTAATTTATTATAAAGTGTGATATATATATATATTGTTTAAATTATCAAATAAACCTTTAAACTTGCAAAACAGAACTACTTCTTGGCTCAGTGGGGTCAGGGGGATTCCAAGAGAGGGGTCTTATATAGGGGTAGTCATCCAGAACGCATGAACTGGACATAAAGATATATTAATAAGAGTTTCCATTCAGTATCCCAGACTAGGCATTGACTTAGCTGTAGTGTTGAATTGAATCCTCTTACAAATTGGGGGCTCGGGCCGGACGTTTGGGTTAGATCTATCACTTGTGCAGATTAATACAGCTGACCAGATACACATATCCGGTCGGATCACCATGCTGTGTTACGCTGTAAAGCACTCCTCAAAGGAACGCTCTAAGGAAAAGGTCTGTTTTGCAAAAATAAAATACAAACTTCTGTAAGTCAGGAAGGAACTCAAATTCCAGAATGACGACCTTGGTAGACATGAAAATAGCCAGAGAGCACTTCTTACATAAGTTATTTGTGAGAGGTGAGTGGACTCACCAGGACCGCATGGTCTGGTTGCAGGCCATCACGCAACAGGTCACGGAAACAGGGTCAGATATATGGAGAGATCAGGGTCCCTTACATGTGGCCCTGAGTGAACTATACATGGCTCCTAAAGCTAAGGATGAACAAGACAAGATGGTTAGGATAGCGGCATACCTGTACCTATATATGGGAGACATGCAGGATAAATGTACTGAAAGCCAAGATCTGGCGAATAAGCGACAGATGGCGTTAGAGAAGGTCCAATCTGACCTGGTCTCTTCTGAGCAGAGGCTGCAGGGGAGCCAGGAGTCAGAAAATGAGAGTAGACAGCACATCATTAAAATAAAGAGGGATATGGACATCCTGCAACAGGAAAAGGCTGACCAGGATACCAGATTTATGGCCTTGCAGAAGGAGTACCAAGAAGGTTTGGACTCCCTACTGCAGAGCCAGAAAAAGCTGGAGCAACAGTTAGACTTCAATAGGGCATGTGCTGAGCAGGTAGTCACCCTGCAAAGCCACCTAGATAGGGAGAAGGCAGAGAGCAATAAACTGACTTTGAAAGACCTGGATACCCAGGCAGAGTTTGACCAGGAACGCCAGAAAGCTGGTGCCTTCCAAAGGCAAAGGGACGACCTGGCGGCACAGATGCAGGCTCTTAGTCAGGAAAGGGATACCTTAGGCCAGGAAGTCTGCCACTTAAAAAGGAAAATGGAAGAAAATCACCTGGCCCTCCAGGGACTGGGTGACCTCCAAAAAGAACACCATAACTTGTTAGAGCACACCAGGAAGGTGGAGGATGCTCTGGCAAGAAAGGAGCAGGCCAATAGGGACACAGCTCAGGAGGTAACCCTCCTGCAGCAAAGACTGGCCCAGTGCTCCAGGACCAATCAGGAAACGCAGAGAGAGAATGAGGCTCTCTGCCAGCACAATGATAGGCTCCAACAACAGGTAGCGATGCAGGAGAGACTGATAGAGTCTAGTAAGGCTTTAACTGAGGAACTGAAGGCGCAGGCTCTTGCATTGCAACAGGGAGCAGGGGCGGATAGAGACCAGGTTCGCTGGGAAAGGGAAACTCCTGAGCATAACCTCAGGAGCCCTAGTACCAGAGGCCTTTATCTCTCTCAGTCCCTGGACTCTGCCACCCCCATGTCCCCTGGCGCACATGAGCACAGGGCCACAGGGATGGCAGATTACTATCCAGCCAGAAGCATGGGGCTCATAGGCCAGTACCACCCAGGAATGGAGGGGCGGGCATCCGGGTATGGGCACCCAAGCACAGTGCAATTTGATGGGGAACCACAGGAGAGTAGGCCCATTAAGGGCATGCTGAAAACCTCTGCCCAGTTAGGTCAGTGGGGGGGGGTACCCATCAAATCCTGGCAGCAAGGAGGGATCTGAAGACTCCTCTGAGCGGTACAGGACACAGGAGACCAGGTCCCCACATTCTGCCAGCCATTCCCAGGCTCGCAGAATCCGGGAAAACCTGGAAGAACAGACGGGAACCTCTGGGAGCAGTGCCTCTGAGTCAGAAGATGAATGGACCAGGGTTACCCGGACCAAAAGGGCCAATAAGACAAAAAGGGCCTTGCTTAAGGACCCATTGAAACATATTAAGGCAATCAGGAGTGTCATCACGCCTTATCATAAGAACGCCAAGTACTCTGTTTGGGAACACTTGGAGCTCTATGAGCAAATGATGGAGACTTTCCATTTGAAGGACAGCCAAAGCTGTATTCAATATGTAAAGTGGACCTTCTCCCCGGAATACTCCAGTTTCTTTGCGGGGCTGGAGGACCAAAATCATTTAAGATGGTCCGCCTATAAGGCGGCCATCTTGAAACATTTTTCTACTCATAGAAATCCCCAAGAGACTCGCAAGGCAGCCTACAATTTACAATGTGGGGAGGATCAGGCCCCACAAGAATTTGTGCAGGAGTTAAAGCGTGCTTTTGCACAGACCACAAGAAGGGTGCGCACGGATAGCAGAGAATTTATTAATACGTTTTTCCATGCCTTGCCCAAATACATAATGACCCAGCTTGTGAGGGATTTTCACGAGAAAAGATCTTTAGTCTGGGTCATTGAACAGGCGACCCGGATCTATGAGGTGCAGAAGCCAATAGAAAATAAAAATAATGCACCCAAAAACCCCAAAGCCAACAACACCCCTGCTGCTGCCAAGGTGGCAGAGGTAAAGGTTACCCCCGTTTTAGAGTTGGAGATGGGGGGGCCTAAAAACCTACCTGCACCTAATAATGCTAGGCCCAGAAGGTCCTCGGGCCAGTCACAAACAGGGAGTCAAGGAGGTAGTCCCACAAATGGGGTCCCTCGCTCTCCTGACTATGTAACTCCCCGTTACAAGGGAGAAGTCGACCCATCCTGGGTTATGTGTGGACTCCTCCAGCCCAAGGGGGGGGATCCAGCCAAGCACCTAACCCAGGGAACTTCCCTCCAAACTTCCCACAGGAGGGCAGAAATTCTCCAAATCCTGGGCAGAACTTTTTCCCCAGGTATCCACCCAATTTCCAGCCCCAAAATACTCCACCCTTCTTTCCCCAATTCCCTGAGCCCAGACAACCGAATCCGGGAGAGGGGAGGCCAAGGGTGGAGGGGTATCCAAATCTTCCCAACCAGGGGTACTACCAAAGAAGGGATAGCTACCCTCCCCGGGATCAGCCCAGGGGAGAAAACAGGGCCCCGTATCAGCCTGAGCGGGTTTCCCAGTTAGAGCGCCAGGTCCAAAATATGGCACGGGATCTGGGTCACATACTGAGGGCTCAGCAGAACCCTCAGATCGGCATGCCAGCGCAGAACGCACCCCACTCTGGACCTGGTGCTCCAGAACAATGACGGGGGCAGCACCCCGATAACTCACCGGTTCCCAGGGAGGAGGCACAAAGGGAAGGGGGGTGTAAAGCCTGGGAGGAAGCTTCCTTCCTCACTTGTAAACAGCCCCTGGAAACCCAGGAACCGGAAACAAAATCCCTTGCCCCTGAAAGTCTGCCTCCTAAGGAGCAGAGGGGGGGTAGGAGAAACAAAAGACCCAAACAGACTCAGTTTGAGGAGGAGGCACAGATCTTCCAATTGGAGGGAGAGGGATCCTCAGAAGATCCGGGGAAAAGGATCTTCTCCTTCAGAGATGGGGGAACTCCTCCCAAAGAAAAATGGGTCCCAAGGGATGTCAATTCAGACTGGGGAGATGTGGAGACTGAGCTACCGCCGCCCACCATCTCATCCCAGAACCAACAGCAAGAAAATCCCCTGGTTCAAACCCATCCTGGTGACTGCCTCCAAAAAGGGGGGGGGGGCGGCCCAGAACCGGAGCCAGGGGAACCCACAATGGCTCTGATCTCCAGTTGCCAATTTTTTCTTTCAGATTCCCAAGGCTCTCCACAGAATTCTGCCCAAATCTCTTCGCTAGCGATGTCCAAAACCAGAAAGTTATCCCACTAGTTGTCCAAAAATGTGCATTATCTGTGCCCCCTTGAGGAGAAGGAGGGAAGATACTTTGCCCCGGTACAAGTACAGGGACAGGGTACAATTTTGGCACTGGTGGACACGGGATCTCAAGCTACCCTTCTGTCCAGAAGGGCCTTTGATGAACTGAATGCAGGAAGGGGAGGGAATTACCAAATTCCTCTCACCTCACTTCCTGGACAACTCCAGAACTTTGACGGGAAGGAAATTCCCGTCGAGGGGACGGCGGACTTGGACATTAAAATTGGGCGACACAAGTTGAAACACCCGGTCATAGTTGTGACTCCAGAGGGCACCCCTTGTTTACTAGGGAATCACCTCCTGAGAAGGTTGTCACCCCTAATAGATTGCGTAAACAAGGTCCTCTGGACCCAGACTAGCCGACCAATAAAATAAAACAGAGTGTCAACCATGTTAGCTTAAACGGCACCTGCCACATGGTTGAACATGACACCATTCTAATAGAGGTGGATAACAGCGACTTAAAGAGTATTACTCTAGCCGCAGGCACCATTATTGGAATGGCAGTTGATGACCGACATTTTTCCATTGATTTAGGTAATGAACTGTTAGGGCCAATCCCCAAGGACTGCTTTGACAGTGACAGTGATGACAATACAACACCAGACAGGATTTTTACCCGGCATGGGGGGAACTTCCTGGTGTACACTTCTTGCCCTTATGGTAAGGAAGATGTGACTTGTGACTTCAGGAGGGATGAGGTGATTTTCCAGGTCCATGAGGGCTGCCTTTCCCACCTAAAGCCTCCAGTCCAAATCAGCACTCTGACCAGGGACTTCTCCACCCAGCTGGAGGAGGCCGCTGAAATAGCCAAACCAGAAGTCTTTCCAGGCTTCAGGCAGATGGTGGAAGAGAGAGTCAACCTAGCTGATGCCTGTGTGACTCGGGAACAAAAGCAAAAGTTGAAACAAGTTTTCTTGGATTTCCAAGATCTCTTTGCGGTAGACTCATATGACTGTGGCCGCACCGACATCCACACAACAACAATCCCCACGGACCCTGGCATGACTCCAGTGTTTGTGAAGCAATATCGTTTGCCTCTCGCATCCATGGAGTCCCTTACTGAAATAATTAAGAACCTTGAGTCCCGGGGAATAATCGTCCAGTCCACAGTACCTTCAATAATCCGGTGCTGGGAATATTAAAGCCAAACGGCCAGTGGAGACTCTGCGCTGACCTCAGGGAGCTCAACAAACGGGTCCATACTTCCCGATGGCCTCTGCCCTACATTGACCAAGGGCTGGCCCAGATCCAGGGGTCACAGGTATTCACTGCAATAGACCTGACCAATGGATACTGGACTGTGCCTGTCAGTAGGGAGGACCAATACAAGCTGGCTTTTACCTTTGGGGGCCAGCAGTACACATGGACCCGGACTCCCTTCGGATACCTTAACTCCGGTAATGAGTTCAATATTTTCCTACATAAGGCCATGCCCGACCTGGGTGCGAGGGGTAACCTGGCTTATGTAGATGATGTCCTCATCAAAAGTTCATCTGTGGAGGAACACATAGCGGAGATCCGTTATGTTCTGACGCAGTTGAGGGCCGCCGGAGCAAAACTTTCCTTTCAGAAAGCACAGTGGTGTAGAACCCGTGTTAATTTCTTGGGGCATGAGATTACTCCTCAGGGTCTCTGTCCCCAGGAAAAGAAGGTGGAAGCACTCCAAAAACTGAAAGACCCCACAACTCTGCGGGAACTAAGGAGCATCCTTGGACTGACTAATTACAGCAGAAAGTTCATTGAGGGCTACGCAGAGATCACCAGACCCCTGATTCATCTCTTGAAGGGGGGGGTCAAGTGGGAATGGGGTCCAGAACAAGCCGAGGCAGTAAAACAACTCAAAAGAAGCCTCTCACAAGCGCCTTGCCTAGCTTACCCTGTCAGAAACAAGGAGTTCTTCCTGGAGACGGGGTTCTCTAATACGTGCTTGACGGCAGTATTATACCAAAAGCATGACAAGGTCAATAAAGTAATCTCCTATGCGAGCAAAACTTTATCCTCTGTGGAGGAAAAATTCAACGATTGTGAGAAGGCACTCCTGGCAACGGTGTGGGCATTGAAGAATTACCACCCATTTATCCAGGGGGAACACATCATAGTGGAGACTCCACACCAGCCTCTGCAATATCTCCAAAGTGACAGAATCCGGGCCGGAAATGTGAGTAATTCCCGAATTACTTCCTGGATTCTGTCAATGCAAGGCTTTCCTGTGGAGGTCAGATATGGCCAAAACAAGAAGATTCCCCTCGCGCAAGGTCTGGCTGACTTGCATGATTGTGCCAGAGAAAACTGTCTCGAGGACGAAAGTCTAAAAATCAAGGACAACACGGAGGCATACCTGAATTCCCCACACAAAGTCTTTGAAGAAGACAAGTGTGAGGGAATGCCCACTGTCTATGTGGATGGATGCTCTTACCATGTTCACAACAACGGGGAGAAAGAACTGGTGGCCGGCGTAGGGAATGCATGGGTGAATGAGTCCCCAGGACCCTCCGCTGGATACAAAATTGCTCCCCGAAGTAGTCAGGTGGCAGAATTGATGGCTGTGCATCAGGCCATCCTCACTGCTGTCCAGCATCAACTCCACGAACTGGTCATAATCACAGATTCGGATTATGTACGGAACGGGTTCGTGGAGCACCTGGTTAATTGGAAAACCAGAGGCATGTTATGTGCTAACAACAAACCCTTGAAACATGGGAAGTTGACCCAAAACATTGATGATCTGGTCACCTCGAATGAGATGACCATCTATTGGAAAAAGATCAAGGGTCATTCCAAAGTAGAGGGACCAGACAAAACTGGAAATGACTTAGCTGATCAGCTGGCCAAAACCAGGGCCATCCAAGGGGATCTAATTGAGATTGAGTCCCTGCTGGGGGAAATCCAGGTCACTGCTATCACTAGGTCCCAGACAAATGCTCACAACGACCTTTCAATTGCACAATGGAGTAAGGAGACCCCTGATGCTGATTTGATTACCGCTCAGAAGGGGGATCCAATAATTGGTAAATTTTACCAGCACCTTGAGGACCCTGAGAACTTTCCCCTGACGGATACCGATTACACTGGGAAAGAGGACCTAAGAGTGTTGATGAAATGTCCAAAAATGTTCCGAATCCAAGACGGTTTGCTGGTAAGGAAATCCAAAGCTGGCCATGATCAGTGGGTGGTTCCTACCTCATTCCGAAGCCTGATGTTAAGTCACGCCCATGATGCGGCCACCGCCGGTCATAGGGGGTTTCATACAACATTGGAAATCTTAAGAGAGGTTGCATACTGGCCACACATGGGCCAGGACCTCAACCAATATTTGAAGGGTTGTCTTGTGTGTGCACAATTTCAGCCATCATCCCTCACGCACCGTGCGCCTCTCCAAAAGAGGGGGATGACCCTGCCATGGTCAGATTTACAAATCGACTTTGCAGGCCCCGTGATTCGCTCTGCTAGTGGGAATAAGTACATGTTGACTGTGACATGCTTGTTTACCAAGTGGGTTGAATGTCTCCCAGCCCCAAATTGCAAGGCAGAAACTGCAGCTGCCCTGATGATTAACCACATCTTTTCCCGTTTTGGTCTACCTCAAAGGATTGAGTCAGACAGAGGTAGCCACTTCACCAGTGAAGTGATGACAAAGATGTGGGAGATACTGGGGGTCAAAAGGAAGTTGCATATTGCTTACCGGCCAGCTTCTTCTGGGGCAGTAGAGAGATATAACTGAACCATTGTGAGCATATTAAAAAAGTTTGTGGCAGATTCTGGGCCAAGTTGGGATATCCGATTACCTCTGGTCCTAATGGCCACCAGATCTACCCCTTCATCTGCAACCAAAATGTCACCATTTGAGTTGATGACTGGGCGCAAGATGGTGCTTCCTCAGCATTTGCTCTACAGGACCCAAGAGCAGACCCTAATAAATGTCTCCACAACTCACGAGTATGTGGAGAATTTAAGGAAACACCTTCAACATGCTTTTGCTTATGCTCAGCGGAATCTAGAAAGATCAGCTGATAGCATGAAGACCCACTATGACCTGAAGACTTCCAGGAAGGAATATCAGGTGGGGGACCGGGTCTATCTATACAATTTCCAAAGGAACCAGGCCAAACAGCGAAAATTTTTGCCTACATGGAAGGGACCCTTTGAGATTATAGACAAAATCTCCCCTGTGGCCTACAAGATCCGCATCCCCAAAGGCGGTTTGGCAGAGGGGGAAGACAAGTGGGTCCACATTAACCAGTTGAAGTGTTGCCATCCCAGGCACACTCTGCAACAACTGGAGGAATCCTCTGGAATCCTAGAGGGTACTGTCTCAGATTAATTCAGTTCTAACTTAAAAGATCCTACATATAGCCTATCAAATTCTGTGTTTCTCAAGTTTATGTGTTCCTGTCTCTTGATTTAAAAAAAATGTGCATGTTCATATCTGCTGAGTTCTAAAATATATATGCCACCCCACTAAATCAATGGTGGGGGAAAAATGTCTATGAATAGGTATTGCCGCTCTTCCTTTGTCGTCCTAGGAGAAAGAAAACCTCGAGACTGGCCAAGGAGGACGATCCGGAGACCGGGAGCAGAGACGCAAGGGGCCCGGGGTACCGCCCAATCTTCCCATCAGGACCGGCGAGGAGAACCGATCGATCCGACCAGATGGAGAAAAAGATGCTGAACTGTGCCATCTATTGGAAGAAGATGAGGAAACATCCCAGGTCTTGCGAGTCCCATCAGTGAAACAGAATGGCCATCGCAAGAGGGGGGCTTGTGGGATGTTTTTACCCATACATCCGAGCCCTACCTCAAAACTGTGCAGCACTGACATGGAAAACATCATGATGGCCAGAGCTTCCCAGAAAATGCACAGGGAAATGCATGAAGAATAGGCTGCCACTTATTTTTGCTGATGTTATGGGCACAGAAGGGCACTGCCTAAAACCACCATTGGACTACCCACACAGTAGCCTGAAACCATTGGGAATGGCAATGCTGATTGCCAAAAGCAACCTAGAATTGTGGGGAATTCATTTTCTTAAATCCCAAAAATGGGTGCATTACCAGTACTCACCACTATCAGAAAGCCGGCATTTTAAAACAGCACCGGACTTTTTTTTTGTGTAAAACTGAATAAATGAACCTAAAGCAGGCTAAAGAAAGACTTACTGAGAGGTGGATCCAATGTAAAGTTATATTCTGAAGTGACTTGAAGGCTCATAACAAGACTGGCTGAGCTCTGCAGGTCTGCAACAGCCTAACTGAAACTGGATTTAAAACTACCAAAAATCGAAAATGTTTAAATTAACTGAGTGACCTACTTTTGAGTGGCACATAGTTGTCACTGTTGAAATGCCATAGTTTTAAACTTAGAATCAGCATTCTAGCTGCATATGTAAAAATGGTTAATTTTATTTGAATGCAGAAAACTGGGTAACTAAAAGTGACATTAGCTGGGGCCTGGCTTAAGGAACTGAATTCTGCCCACCAACTACCCCCGACAGGAGTTGAGACTTGCACAACTGCTGTGTTCCCAGGCCTAGCTGCCTTTTTGCTGCTCCCACCAAAAGGGATATGACACTTCTCTGATTGAATTACCTGGACTCTGCAGGAAATTGAACAAAGCCCTGTCCTGACTCAGGCAAATGTTTTATGGAAGTGGCCATACATGGCTTCCTCTTGAACAATGGGCCTTCCAGGGCCCAGGCAGATGGTTTATTGCAGGGGTAATAAAAATGGCTTCCTCTTGGCAGAAACTGGGAGGGGGAGAAACTGGAGACAGAGGCTGAGCTTGAAGAAAGTGGAAAGACTGGTTTCTGTACCATGTGACCTGAAAAGACACGCCCCTGTAGCCAGAATATGGTTTTAGAAAAAGATGAATAACTCATAGTACGGACTTGTCATAATTATTTAAATGATACCATAATTCTTGTGATTTTTCTGCCCACATTTTAAGAGGTTTTTAGAACCGGTGCCAAGATCTGGGGGCAAACTAGCAGTTAAGAGGGTATTACTTAAAATGTATGCAAGTTAAAAGTCTGATACTTCATCAATTAATGCCTGCATGCCTTGCACACATTTGGGTAAATTTGAGTAAGAATCTGATATTGGTAACCTGACCAAAAAGTGAAATATGTTGCCATTTCTGAATGCAAGCTCCCAGGAAGAGCAGATTTGGACAGGGTATACCTCCTGTGATATGTGATGGGTGCATGTAATTTTAAACAAATGTGTACCGGTGCAAATATGTCTTTTGGGTCAAAATATAGATTGTGTGCAATTTGACAGGGGTGGGTTCTCTGTACCATAAACAGACCTCATCATGATGACACTTCATTTCATTCCCCCAATCAAGGGGAAGAGAATGAAGTGGCCAATGACAAGTGGAGAGGGGTAGGGCCTAGGAAGCTAGCCTCTCCACCCATTTTCAAAACACATTAAAGCAGACAGTCAGGACAGATAGGGACATTCAATTCCATTTGCTGCAACGCGCTCTGCCGGACCACACAACATCCAGAAGATACTAGATTCAACACTTAGACTTTAAAACTCCAAAGAACTTGATTCAGAACTCAAAGCAAGGGCCTAAACCCACAAACTGAGAACTCTTCTCAGTGGGCCTCAGCATCCAGCAAACCTAACAGCGTGCAGATCAGCGCTGGGTCCAGAGAAAGCAGAGCAGTATCCAAAACCAGAGGCAGAGCAGAGCTGACCCAGACCGCTGTATCCGGACCCACAGACCTGATCAGAACCAGAGACCCAGACCAGACCAGCAGAGTAGAGCTGACCCAGACGCTGTGCGCAGAGACCGTCCGTGGCGAGTGAAGAAAACCTGACCAGATCCGTGGCGAGGCCCATTTATTTCAAAAATATATTGTGAGTACCTAGCAGACTGTGCAGAACCAATCTCTTAGTTAAAATAATCTAATGCAAGCTATTTTAACTTGAGTAGAACTGTCACCTGTCATTTTCTAGTTGCTAGCTGTCACTTGTCTTTTTGAACTTTAAAATTTCAAATCTGAAAAACGACCTTTACCATATCGCTCATATCTCCGTGACCGTTTGTCTTAGAGACTTGCAGTAACTTTCCTCTGAAAGCTTAGAATCTTAGCTTTCCTAGAGACCTAGAACCGCATTCCTACCCCCTGTACTTTTGCCGCAATCACGAAAAATGCACTCGTGAATTTACCGCGATTTGCAAATTTCTCCACGTGTGAAAACAGCAGTTTCCCTGCTAAAAATTCGTTTGCCTCTTAAGAACCATCCCTGAATCATTGCTAGAGTGAGCCTGGACTAATATTAGCTTGATACCACTCACCCTGAACCTCTAGAGGGAATTAAAAGCATTTTAGCATATTTTTCACTTCATTGCCAGCACATATAAAAGCATTTTGGGCCTGTGTTTCCAACTTCTGTAGTCTAAGCTTGCTGGGGGGAACTGAATTACATTTGATTGCATTTCTGAGAACTGTGTGCTTTCCTTCCATTTCCTTGCATTGCATAAAGGGGGGAGGGGATTGCCAGAGAAAAGTGATTACATTGTTTGTTGAAATCATATTGAGTATTTTCTGTATTGCATTTTCATTTAACATTACATCCATCTGAACTTATATAAAGCATTCTCTACCACCTTATTCTTCTGTTCCTGTTCACAAGTGTGCTAGTGCCAGACTATCCATTATTGATTACTGCTCAGATTAAGTGTGATATTCAATTATTAATTTATTATAAAGTGTGATATGTATATATATTGTTTAAATTATCAAATAAACCTTTAAACTTGCAAAACAGAACTACTTCTTGGCTCAGTGGGGTCAGGGGGATTCCAAGAGAGGGGTGTTATATAGGGGTAGTCATCCAGAACGCATGAACGGGACATAAAGATATATTAATACGAGTTTCCATTCAGTATCCCAGACTAGGCACTGACTTAGCTGTAGTGTTGAATTGAATCCTCTTACATGTTTCTTTGGTATCCTTGGGTCTTTGGTCTTTAGGAACAACATAATTTAGATGTCTATAAGTCAATCCCAGATAATACTAAAGAGTATTATAAAGATAGTGTTCTTGTGAATGGTCAGGAGACCCCTGTCATCAGAGACACTGGATCCAGCATAAATGTGGTTGATGAATGTTTTTTCAAGGTAGAGGATGTTCCTAAGTCACCCAAATACCTAACCAAGTTAGCTGGAGGCCCTGTGCAAGTGGTTCCCCAGTTGCCAGCTCTCGTCCAGTGCAATGACATGACTGTTAGAATATCGGTTCGTGTGCAGAGTGAAGTCCCTGGGAGAGTTCTGTTGGGTAATGACCTGACAACTCTTGGAGTTGTGTCTAGTACCCCCAGACCTCCCAGTGAAAGGAAGCAGGAGCTCACAAGGCATCTGCAAGGGAGATAACCTTGAGAGGCTCTCCTGGGGAGTTGATAGAAGAAACTATCTTCCCAAGTCCACAGGACTTACTTACTGCTATTGCAAGACAAAAAGAGACAAAGGGGAAATCCAAGTCTGCCAGCAAGAAAACAGCAAGCACCCCTGTGCCCACAAGGACATCACCGAGACTGTCCAAAGTCACATCTGTGACTCCTCCACCAACTGAGGCTGAGTGTGAGGTCCAACCCTGTGTGGTTCAACCAGATACTGAAGACTCAGATCTGGAAGAAGTTCTTACACTGGTTGGAGACCTTGACCCTGTTGCACATCCTGAGCTGCAGTCTTTACTGGCAGAAGGTGGACCCAACAGGGCAGACTTCAGCAGAGGACAAAGAGAGTGTCCTACTCTTGAAGGTCTTCGCCTACAGGCAGCTTCTCAGCTGATGGGAAATAGCCTGGGAAGTATAGGTTGCACTGGGAAGATGGCCTCTTCTACAGTGAACCGAAAGAGTCAACTCCTGGAGACTGCAAAAGACTTGTAGTACCTCTAGTGAACCGACTCCAGTTCCTACAGTTAGCCCACAAGATACCTTTGGCTGGTCACTTAAGTTTTAGGAAGACCAAGGAAAGGCTCTCCCTTTACTTCTACTAAGATGGGTTCAGAAGTAGACAAATTATGTAGGAGCTGTCACACTTGCCAAACTCCTGGTAAGAGTGGAGCCAAGAATGTGGCACCCTTGGTGCCTCTCCCAGTGGTGGAATTTCCTTTTGAGAGGGTCGGGATTGATATTGTTGGTCCTCTTGATCCTCCCACATCGTCAGGTAACAGGTTTATCCTGGTGGTAGTAGACCATGCTACTAGGTATCCTGAAGCAATACCTATGAGAACTGTTATGGCTCAGGCTGTGGCTAAGGCCCTACTTGGTATTTTTACAGAGTAGGTTTTCCTAAGGAAGTCATATCTGACAAGGGATCAAACTTTATGTACCATTACATGCAAGCCATATGGTAAAACTGTGGAGTCACTTACAAGTTCTCTACTGCCTACCATCCACAAACAAATGGACTGATGGAGAGGTTTAATAGAACTATGAAGAGCATGATAGGTGCTTCAGAATAACCCCTTAAAAGAAAGTGGGACCTTCTACTGCCATGACTTCTCTTTGCATATAGAGAAGTCCCTCAGGAGGGAGTAGGTTACAGTCCCTTTGAACTTCTCTATGGCCATCCAGTCAGAGATCCATTGGCCCTGATTAAGGAGGGGTTGGAGAGTGCTCCTTCCCCCAAGCCAGTCAGAGTGACTGACTATGTGATAGGTCTCCAGTAAAGCATTGGCATGATCAGAAGGCTAACATGGTTGAGTTTACTCAAGACCGGCTGGTTCTTGTTATGGTGCCCACAAGGCAGAGGGCCTTGCAGGACAAGTGGATAGGACCCTTCAAAGTTGTGGGTAAACGTGGAGAGGTGAACTATCTGGTGGACTTAGGCAATCCTAAGGAGGCTCCCAGAGTCTTTCACACCAACCGTTTAAAGGCATATATCTCTACACCTGAAATAGGAGCTTTGCTTCTAGCTTCAGCTCAGGAGTAGGAGGAGAGTGAACCTCTGGCTGACCTCCTCAGAGGCTTACCTTTGGATGAGAAAGTGGAAGGAGTTAATCTCTCTTCCAGTCTAACATCTGACCAGCAGGATGAGTGCAAGGATGAGTGCAAGTTACTGTTGAATCAGTTTGCCTCCCTGTTCTCACTTTCACCAGGCTTGACCCCTTGGGGCCAGCATGATATCCTCACTGGTGACTTTTTGCCTGTGAAAAGCAGGGGGTACAGAATGTCAGACAATGTAAGAACCCACATAAGAGGTCAACAAGATGCTCGATCTCGGGGTTATAGAGCCCTCTACTAGTCCATGGACTAGCCCAGTTGTGCTTGTACCAAAGGCAGGATTCAAAGAGTTGTGATTCTGTGTGGACTATAGAGCTCTAAATGCAGTCACAAAGACTGATGCCCATCCTTTACCTAGGACAGATGAGCTGGTGGGTAAACTTGGTGCAGCCAAGTACCTCAGCACATTTGACCTAACCTCAGGCTATTGGCAAATAGCTTTGACAGACCATGCCAAGGAGAAAACTGCATTCTCCACTCCAGCAAGCCTCTACCAGTTTAAGGTTATGCCTTTTGGACTAAAGAATGCACCTGCTACATTTCAGCAGATGGTCAATCAAGTTCTGAATGGGATGGAGGACTTCTGCATGGCATACTTGGATGACATTGCAGTGTTCAGCCCTACATGGAAAGAAAATATTGATCACCTAGGGTATGTTTTGCAGGTTCTTGAGCAGGCCCATCTGACCATAAAGGCAAGTAAATGTCAAATTGGTCAGAGTCAAGTGGTCTACCTTGGACATGAGGTAGGAGGAGGTGAAATAAGGCCATTGCCTAGCAAACTACAAGCTGTACAAGACTGGGCCACCCCTACTACTCAAACCCAAGTGAGAGCCTTCCTAGGTCTTACTGGGTACTACAGGAACTTCATAGAGAACTATGGGACCATAGCTTCTCCCTGAATGTTATCTCCTCTCCAAAATTTCCTTAAAAGGTCAGATGGAATGAGGAGTGCAATCAAGCCTTTGAAGGCCTGAAGAATGCCCTTTGTCAAGCTCCAGTCCTAAGAGCTCCTGACTACTACCAACCCTTCATTGTGCAAACTGATGCTTCGAATACAGGTATAAGTGCAGTCCTTAGTCAACTTGATGGTGTCTCCATGGAAAAGAAAAAAAGAAAAATATTTAGGAACCAATACGTACAAATGGCATATTTCAGCCGACAAATTATTAAAGCAGTCAAAAATTTGAATTTTGGAAAACTGGAAACATGCCAATTTTAAGCCACTCGAAAGATGTATTCTACCATGGTGAGGCATCTATGGATCCCAGCAGACCAGCTCTGCTTCCAAAATACTGAAGCAGGCAAAAAATGACAATTAAATAAGCTGATAAATTGCCAGTTTTGAAGCCTACTAGCAGATTTACTCTGGTATTGTACGGACAATAATTAGCTGCTTGTTTGTTCTTACCCATGCAGTCTAGCCTAGTGGTTCAGATATTCTCCCTAGTTCTGCTCCTCTTGGCATCTGCTCACCAGGAACCCTATGTATGTCTGAACTTCTGCTTTGTTTCAGCTTGTTATGTAGTCTGAAGTTGTGTTTATCTAACCCCCTCCTGCTCCTTGCCAGCTAATCCTGACTTTTCGACATCAGTGTCTAAATCTCTAGTTTTAGTCTTTGAAACATCCTGGGAGCTTTATTTCTAATAGACATTGCACTGATTTTGCAGTAAATTGCCCTGCACATGCCAGTCATGGCCTATGTACCCATACAACAACTAGAGCCAGTCTACAGCAAAATTGTATACAGCCCATCAGCAAGAAAAACAATCCTTCCTGTGTGCATCGTTTCTCGTAGTCTTTTCATTGTCTTTGCAATATCCCTTTCCTGAGGCAATCTGTACCTCTCCACTTCTAACACAGAGCCAGATTGCCAAGACCCATGTTCCCAGCTCCGGCTTAGATGCTGCAAAGATTAGAGTTGTATTCCCCTGCCCCCTACTCTCCTTTTTGCATGGGGATACCCCATAAATCCCATCCTTCCAGCCCAAAACACCGCCACTCACCCACACTTTCACGCTTCCCTTTTATGCGGGACTCCCAAGCACAGTCCCCTTTCTCCTACTACTTCTAATTTCCCACCATCAAACCCATCCCCCTATCCCGGTTCCATGTGCCTTCCTCCCTAATTATAACCCACATCTGTCTCACCTCTTACCTCTTACAAGTCCGGCATCACCTCTTCCTGCCTCACATTGGTGGTGTCTGATAAGCACATGTGATATTCCTGACAGGCCATGGTTCGAGCAAAGCAGCCTGGCAAGAAATAGCGCCTGGGAAACATTGTCATGTCATGAGGAGAGAGTGTGGAGAAAATGCAACAACCCTTTGGAGGGAATTGACTCAATTGACAGGGATCTCTATGACAGAGTGGAGCTCAACAGGATTGAAGCATATTCAGACTGTTCCAGAATGCTGGATTACTGAACTTGAAATAGGTCACCAAGGGCCTTGATACAGACTTGGGTGTTTTCTTTTTTATGATATGATAGGTTACTTATAGCGCTTAACACCCAGAGGTTGCTAAGTGCGGACCCAGGGATCGAACCTGTGCTGCTCCATGTCGCCTTGCTTCCACGGCGAGCACGTTGCCCTGAGCTATCCTCCAGAGACAGTTGTGTGCAGTTAAAGAGCAAAGTTATGAATATTGCACCTGGTTATTATATATTTGATCATGGCCTCTGTGGGTAGGTTCCAATGCGTGTTTGATTCTACAACAAAAGAATTGAAGGCATGTGTAGATGTGAGGGTAATGCATTCATTGAATCGATCAGCAAATGGAACATTGAATATAGGAGCCCTGTAAATAAAATTGAAAAATAAAGATATTTTCCTGGAACACTTGGCAAGCAAGGACCAATGTCCCTTTGAGGAGAATGTGGAATGTCTAAGGTAATCTCGGGTCCAATATTATGGATGCAAGCAAAATCACCAGAATGTTTTTCTGAGCAGTCTTTGTGATACACGGTGTGCATTTGTGGATTAATAAGTCAAACATGGGAGTAGTGGAGGGCAAGAACCAGGGTTCTGAGCTGAATTGCAGGTTGAGACCACATTATTGCATTCCATCAGCTATTTGGAGTCACATTTTGCTTATTGTACAAGGTATTTATGTTGAAAAGTAGATGAAAACTAAGAAGAGGAGGCATGGAGGTGGTCTCATAAGGTAGACATCTGCAAGCAAGGTCCAGAGACTTTGAGAATTTCATGAGAGAGGGCCACCGTGCAGCCCTCAGAAGCATCCTTGCAGAATGATCAGAGGAGTTGGGGAGGTGAGGTTCTAGAGAAGGGGCCTAGGCAACACCAACTGGGTGGGAGGCCTATAACCTGCAAGTGAATCTTCTAGGCTGTCTGGCAGGCTTATTGAGATCTGGCCCTATTCCAATTCCATATCCCTCACTATCGTCAGTCTCTCTACAATGGATTACCCATGAATTGATCACCTTCATTGATTGGATGAGAGTCTGAGCAGAGAAGAACCTGTGTCTGTTCACCAGCTGATACTCAAGAATGCTTTTACCAACCCCAGAGATCATAGCACTGTTACACATACACATGCGGGATTATTTATTCAATAACATACATTCACAATTAAATGAAATATACCCTAGAACACAACAGCTATTAACTATCTGACCAGGTTAGGTGCTCTTCAGCCTGTCCTAAAGTGAGATGCACGGGGCAGCATCCAGTGCTGCAGGGAGTGCCTGTGGAAGTCCTCTTTCAGTGGGGATAATACACCTCGGTTCCAATTGCACATGTAGTAGTAGCCCAGACATACGAGCAACAGCTTATCGGTACAACAACCTGGCGACGATCAAGAAGCTAACCAGTAAACATCAACAATGACAAGGAACACTGCCTTTTATTATCCCCATCTGCAGAGTTGTGCCCCTCCAGGGTAGACCCGTCGACACTCACACGCCTTTTGTGGAACTTCAAGAACAGAGCTTCTGATCACTATCCAAACTCTACTTTCTTGATATTGCAGTCCCTGCTCTACTTTCATCCTCTGATATCTCTCTTTTCTGTTCCCCTACATCATTCTCCTACTCGTAAATCTCCCACTCTGCTACTTCCTTCTCTGTTCCAACTTGTAAAATGGAACATCTAGGTTTTATATGGTACTTCATAATGGAGAAAGTGGGGTTGGGGTCTCCATACTTCATAATGGAAAAAGTGGGGACGCCATACTTCATAATGGAGAAAATGGGGTTGGGGTCTCCATACTTCATAATGGAGAAAGTGGGGACTCCATACTTCATAATGGAGACCGTGGGGTCTCTGTAATTCATAATGGAGAAAGTGGAGACTCCGTACTTCATAATGGAGAAAGTGGGGACTCCTTACTTCGTAATGGAGGAAGTGGGGACTCTGTAATTCATAATGGAGAAAGTGGGGACTCTGTAATTCATAATGGAGAATGTGGGGACTCCGTACTTCATAATGGAGAAAGTGGGGACTCCATACTTCATAATGGAGGAAGTGGGGACTCCGTACTTCATAATGGAGAAAGTGGGGACTCCGTACTTCATCATGGAGGAAGTGGGGACTCTGTAATTCATAATGGAGGAAGTGGGGACTCCGTACTTCATAATGAAGGAAGTGGGACTCCGTACTTCCTAATGAAGAAAGTGGGGACTCAGTACTTCATAATGGAGAATTTGGGGACTCCGTACTTCATAATGGAGAAATTGGGGACTCTGTACTTCCTAATGGAGAAAGTGGGGACTCCGTACTTCATAATGGAGAAAGTGGGGACTCCTTACTTCGTAATGGAGAAAGTTGGGACTCTGTACTTCCTAATGGAGAAAGTGGGGACTCTGTACTTCCTAATGGAGGAAGTGGGGACTCCGTACTTCATAATGGAGGAAGTGGGGACTCCGTACTTCATAATGAAGGAAGTGGGGACTCCGTACTTCCTAATGGAGAAAGTGGGGACTCAGTACTTCATAATGGAGAAAGTGGGGACTCTGTACTTCATAATGGAGAAAGTGGGGACTCAGTACTTCATAATGGAGAAAGTGGGGACTCCGTACTTCATAATGGAGAAAGTGGGGACTCTGTACTTCATAATGGAGAATGTGGGGACTCCGTACTTCTAATGGAGAAAGTGGGGACTCCATACTTCATAATGGAGGAAGTGGGGACTCTGTACTTCATAATGGAGAAAGTGGGGACTCTGTATAACTTGGCACATAAATCATGTTAACGCACAAACCTTTCCCAAGGGTGGCACCAATTTGGTCAAGTGGAGAAGCAAGGATTAAAAGGGGAAATCCCTGACTTATGCTGCCATCTAGAATTTCAGTGACTACCCAAGATTTGTTCGGGAGATCTCCCCTACAAGACTCTCTCCTCTGTTCCTCACTCCTCCATTGAGATCCCACCCATGGCTACCTTTCTTCATCCTCATATCAGCCTTCTTTCGTTCCCCTATTCCCTGGTACCTTCATTCATTCTAGGTCTTCTCATCCAATGCCTTCTTTTCTCCTCCTCAGATCTCTTCCACGGCTACCTTTCTTCATCCTCATATCGGCCTTCTTTCGCTCCTCTATTCCCTGGTACCTTTATTCATCCTAGGTCTTCTCATCCAATGCCTTCTTTTCTCCTCCTCAGATCTCTTCCACGGCTACCTTTCTTCATCCTCATATCGGCCTTCTTTTGCTCCCCTATTCCGTGGTACCTTCATTCATCCTAAGGCTTCTCATCTAATGCCTTCTTTTCTCCTCCTCAGATCCCTTCCACTGCTACCTTTTTCATCTTCGTACGCTTCTCTTCTTTACTCTTGGGATCTGTTGCCCCCTGCAGTGTTCTTTCTGCCTGAGATCTCTCATCCCCCGGAGCCTTCACCCATATTCAGATCGCTCAGCCCCAAGTGAACTTCTGCATTACCATCGCCCCCATGAGATTGCCACCCCCCTTGCCACCTTCTTTTCTCCTCAGATTGCCAACCCCTGCTGTTTTCTCTCATCCTTGCTTCTTCTCCAAACTCCACCGAACACACCTTCCCTGCTCTATTCTCTCTTGCTGTGTTCTCGCCCCGGTTGGATTCTTCTTTGCTCCCCTGATCTCTACTCCTCATTTCCTTCTCGCGTATTCCCATCCGCCTGCCACCCCTTCCTTCCTGCCCATAGTTCTAAGGGCTCATATATAGCCCTCCAATGTACATTTGAATTATTTAGGCTTGATTCAAGGTTCCGGGGGCACTTCCTCACTGCCAGGTCTCTTTGAGGTTCACCAAAATTAACTTTCGATGGGTGGGGTTCAGCACTCCCGCCTCCACCAGGTCCTGCTCAACCACGCCCCTAAAAGAAAAAGGTAAAGGGAACATGCATCAGAATGACAAGGAAAATATATATCCTACTACCTTAATTTATCTAACTTCTCATTTAAAAAAAAAGAAAATGTAAGGACCACTTTTAAATCATAAACCTACACCAGCTTTGCAGGCATCATAGCACCATAGGCAGGGCTGACAGTATAAGCAAAGAAAGTCCAAGAGAAATGTAGTCAGAAAACAAGAACGTTTATACTGTGCGCGGGAATGACAGATGTGCTGCGGAAACAGAAAAGGAGCTACGTCCCATGTGGGAGCACTTGAACCGGGGAATAGAAATGTGCAGCGCAGCGGCGGAACAGAGGGCGAGGGAGAATATGGCAAGTTAATTTAATCTGCAGGTATTCAGGGCCATTTTTCTTACAAAGCGCGATGTACATATGGGATACATTTACCCACTCAGCAGTACTTCCCCACATCACCAAGCTGCACTTCAGCAGTTAAGAGCAGAATGGCTGTGCTGGCTCCTTAAAACACCATTGCCCTGCATCACAACTGTGTTTTCAGCTACAAAATGGTGGCTGCACTGTCTTTCCAACCACCTATTGGGCAGGATGGAACAAGGGGGCACACTGAAAATGCCTGCCAGTGTGTTGCTTACATGTACCAAGAAGAGAATTGAGACGCAGCACTGCATTGCTGCTTGATCCACATTCCCCATTGAAAAAGGAAATATTTGGCCTTTATAATGATGGCGCCCTGATGCTCTTCCTCATCTGTTCAACCTTACACAGTTGGGATCCCGGGAGATCTAGCTGTGCCCATCCACATTCAGATTGTGCCAGCAAAAGAGGGCACTGTCACAGAATGGCAGGCTGTGTCAGGCATGGTCTGGGAAGTCACCAGAAACTTTACTTTCAGCCGTACGGAAAAGCGCTTGACTTTTGGCTACAAAGTGTCAAAAATAGACCCTGCAAAAAGGAAACCCTGGCTCTCTGTACATATGTCAATTTCAAGGGACCTTTGCCCTGTACAGACTGTGGTGTAAGAGAAACTGGCTAGGGCTACAAACAATGTTTGAAATCCAGATGGGAGAGAAAACCGAATTTGAAAGGGGCGTCCAGCTGCATTCAACATATGTTAAAATGTGCTTTTGCAAATAAGGAAATATGCCTGTTTTAAAAGTGTAATGTTGAAAGAAGGGCCTGACTTGGCCCAGCAATGTAAAGGGGGGGGGTTTGCTGGGAAACATATAGGGGATGTGTTATTTCAACAGGCTTGCTGCTGATCCAGAACAAAATAAAATAAAATAAAGAAATAAAGGCATTGGCTATACTGGAAAATTAGCCAAACAGGGTTCTACTATGGCTCAAGGGATAGTTGGGGGCTGGGGGCTTGCCCCAACAGGAGCCACAAGGGAGTTCTGGGACACATAAATGTTAATTGCTGCCTTGAAAACTTGGAATGGACCAAGAGAAAGAAATATCACACGCTCGTCAGACTTCTGTCTGGGCTTCAGCTTGAGACAATAAATCTGTGACACCTACGTGTGACTTTTGAAAGTGACACCCACTGCTCACTCAAAGTGGGGACGCTCCAGGGCAGCCCTGGGCTAAGCTGACATTTGGTGGTAGCCTGAAGTAGAAAATGGTCCCAGTTGGAGGACAAAGGTCTCTTATTTTGGCTCAAAAGACTAGTTTATTAATAAAACTTTGAGACTTTTATCTCCTCAGTTGGACCACGCAGAAATGCGAAAGTTTCACAATCTAGATGCAATTTTGGGGCTTTTAAACAAGACGTGGTAGCCTTCGCTGGCATATTGTGGACAGAAATGGCAGAGAATTGGATATTCTGAGGAAAGTGTAAAGATGCCACTTTGAAATTCAATACTTACATACCTCATACCTCATTTTTGCCTCATAAAACACAATCCCTAAACTGAGTCTCCTCCTTGAGGAGGCGATTAACTTAGGCTGACCTTTCTGATTCTTGGGGGTGGGTCTAGCTTATTTCTGCACAACAATATACCCGGTGATGTCACCCGCTTCATAAAAGGGGTGGGAGCTCACAGGGACAGGACACTCTCTCCTGAAATTCCAGTGTCTGCATATCCAGACATTCCAGATCCACCTTTGCAAGATTCCAGACCCTACAGCCAGGCCAAAGCATAGCTGACCCTATCCCAGCAAGGCCGTTCATCCAGAAACCCCACTAAAATCCCAATAACAAAGGGGAAAAGCTGTGGTATCCTTTGAGAAGTATCCTGTGACCAGACAGGTTTTTTGTCCACTACCTGCATGCCCGCTGTACCCTTGCCATCCAGTGACCACACTTGCCTAGCTGTTTGTTGTGAGGTGCGCCCGCCATGTTGTGGCCAGAGTTTTTGAGTCCAGAACCTGGTTGACTGTCCCAAATCCCTAACTCAAGAGCGGATTGTGTGTATTTCCCCATCCCATAGCAACACATAGCCTATCTCATCTTGACCCTTTGTCTTTGTCCTATTTTCTAAGTAATCCTATTCATACCTTGGTAACTTGTTTAAGACTGTTCGAATTTTCTTTGCATCCTGTCTTTGATTTTCTGAGCGATTAGCGCCACTTTTCTATCCATTTCTTTCTTGCATAGATCATAAGTCCTTAGTCATATTTTGAATAATCAAATTCATTCCCACGTAGAGGTGAACGCGGGGTGAAAAGGTTTACGGTGCAAATCAACCTTGGAGTGTACCGTGTCTTTCTTTAACAATATAGTCTTGGTAGTCTAGTTTGAGTAAAACTTGCCTTTCTTTCCAAACCGATTTTCTCTTTTTAACTGCTTTATTTCGCCAAAATCGAATTTCTTTCACCTTGAAAATCTCATGCAATTCTTTAGCTAGAGTCACTCTTTCACTTCTATATTGTCCCTGCGATGTGCATATATTCCCCAGCCTAAAAAACGCATTCTGATTCTGTGTATTTCACCCGTTTAAAAAAAACAACCTTTTGACATTTAAAACTGAAATAAACGGTGACCTCAAATGGTTCAGGCTTTGGCATGGGTAGATGTCTCACTAACCACTCTTCTCCGAAACCCGACACAGGTTAAAACTAGACTGTTTGCGTTTGATTGGGAAGGCAATAGTGCTGATTGTTCTAAATATTGTGATTTTGATGCACTGCTATTTCCAAGGAAAAAACACAGTATTCCGGAAACATACTTGATGAAAGCACCGTCAGTAACTCACATACATGACTTTATGCGTTTGAGGCTGAATCTTTGGCCTACCAGATAGATTCTGGCATGGCGTAACATTCTGAAAGATGCGGTGAAGTATTGTCGCTTTTGTCAGCAAATGGATGTTGTTGAAAATCTAAAACATCTTTTAACTGAATGTGTGCACTGGTCAAGCAACGTAGGAGCCACTTCGAGTCAATAGTGGAGTTGTATGGAGTCCGCACTCAGAACCCTTGAGGAAAATGATTTATTCAGGATATTCTACAACTGTACGACTCAGGGCCCTAGCTCTTCTATATGATCTAAAACTACATGAGGTAAATGCCAATGGGCCACATTACGACCCTGGCGGTACGGGGTAAACGGCGCCGTAAAAGGTGCCGGCGCCATTTACCCCGTACCGCCTCATTAATAGGTCCCCTCGCCGGACCCAGGAAGCAACGCCTGGTCAAACCAGGCATGCTTACCGGGTCCCGCGAGGGGAAGAGGAAGCAACAACGGGCCAACTTGTAATGGCCCATTGTTTGCTCCTTCTCCCATTCCCATTCAGCCCTATGGTGGCTGAAATGGGAATGGGGAAGGACCGGGTCCGGGACCTTGGAGGGAGGAATGACTGGGCCTTCCGAACTCAGAATGGCCCGGTAATTTCCTCATTCTGAGGACCCAGACGCGTTTTCGGCTGCAGCCATGCCGAGATTAGCGGCATGGCTACCGCCGAGGTCGTAATGAGGCCCAATATGTCTTAGGAGATTTGTAGTTAATCCTATATGTCTATTTCTGAATATTATTGTTTTCTTTTTTATCCCTTATTTATTTGTTAAGGTGGATTTTATTATCTTGAATTGTATCGTTGTCTACTTTCACTGTATTTTTGATCGCACATTAATTATTTCTTAAGTGTATTGTGTGACATGATATTATGAATTTCAAATATTTTGTTTTAATGAATGAATTATATTATAAAGTTGATTTTATCAGCTATATCAATAAAAAAAAAAGAAAGAAAAAAGGCGAAAAGGCAACTTTTACGAATGGGATTCTGACTGCAGTGGGGTTCTCACTTTCAAGTTGCTTTTGAACTGTTTGCCTTTTGTGATACATTGCTTTATAGTTGCTAGTGATAGTACATCCCTGATACTGTGATATAACATATATACCACATAATTTAACCACACATTTAATCATTTGTCAAAATCCCAGGGTAATTTTATGTAATTACAAAGGGTTTTGAAATCCGTTTTTGCCTCATATTCCTGACTCCTTGCTGCTTCTTTCTATCCACTCAGGATTCGATTCGTTGTGGGCTGAGGGAACATTGCAGGGGGAAACCTTAACTCGGGTGCTATCTTTCCTAATTGAAAAAGTGCTCCTATTCATTTGTGCTTTGGATATGTTCTTGTTATTATCACCCCATTGGTGATTACTTCCAAATATAAAAATTGTCTGATTGTCTCTGAATTTAAAATAAATAAATACTGTGTTAGCACCCATCGGCCTGGTTAATGGTCCATTGTGACCCGGGGTATTTGTGAAAGGGGGTGTGAGATGGGTTGGGTATCGGCTCAATTTGAATTCGTAGTAAATAAAGAAAAAGCATTCTCATTGCGCGCTACCTCTAAGGCTCAGGGCAAAGGTCTTAGAACAGTGTGTGACGCCCGATTGGAATCCTTCACAAACAATGCAGAGTGCCTTAAATTTGACACGTTTAGGTACCGAAAGCCAATGAAGGAGTTGAGAATAGTAGAGGCAGAGGCAACGCGAGAGTTCCCAGTTGCCAGTCTAGCTGCATAATTTGAATGATGGTGATGAAGAGAGTCAGGTTGGGCAAGATAAGAGAATTACAGTAATCTAAAGAGCCAGATATCAAAAAGGAAAGCAGTAGGGGACAGAGTAAGGGAAGCACGTTCTGCAAAATCTGCATGAACGGTTTGAACGGTTTGGCAGACTGTGCTCACCTGAGCCAGCATGGAAAGAGAAGCTGACAGCTACACCCCCAGATCTTTAACCACTGTACAGGTAGAGGGCCAAGCTTGGCAGGCCAAACAGTAGAAGACCATGACGAGGTGTCGGGAGGGGCACCAACAATAAGAGCCTCTGTCTTATCGCCATTAAGTCGGAGCCATTTGTGACCCTTCCAGGCTTGAATTGCGGAGAGGCAAGAGCGACAATGCTCAGCCGTAGAAAGCAGAGCCAAATCAAGCCGCATCAGGGTCTGGGTGTCATCAGCATAAGAATAATAGAGAAAACCAAAAGAGTGGATGAGTTTGTTGAGAGACTGGATATATACATTAAAGAGGAGGGGAGAGAGAGCAGAGCCCTGGGGTACACCACAAGTGAGGGAAGGGAGGGTGAGGTAAAGGGAGAGGGGAAAAGATATTGAGATTGATCCAGGAGAAAGGAAAGAAACCAGTCAAGGACCTGGCCGGAGACACACGCCGATGAAAGTCTCTGAATTAGGATGGCATGGTCAATGATCTAAGAGGATCAAGGCCCCAATACCATCCTGATCTGCGATCGTAGCCAAGTCATCAACCGGTTGTATACTAATTGACCTTTTCACAATTGACCTCAGGAGAATTGAGTCATCAAGCGTGAGAGCTGCACTTGCAGATTGATATTAACTGTGCACAAGAAGCCTATATACATGTACACATGTGAGCTAAGCGAGAACACATACATTATGGATATACAAGAAACATGCCTGCCTACAATACATGCAAGGTATGCTTGGACAAATTAAACATGTGAGCTGCGGTTCAGAAAGACCTTAAGGATGCATACGAAACGTATCATAAATTCCTATCTGTGAACTATGCTTCTTGCATGTGCAAACAGTCCTTAGCCAGAAGACGTGAACTTGCAGTCATTGGTTGTCTCTATGACCATCAGTCTGGTTTCAGAGCAGCCAGTAGCACGGAAACCGCTCTCCTGAACATCCGTGAAGACCTGCTCTCTAACCTTGACTCTAATCTCCCCTCTGTCCTCATCTTACTTGATATCTCTTCTGCCTTTGACATGGTCAACCATGCCATCCTGCTCAGTCGTCTCTGTGATAACCCAGGTATCAAAGGCCATGACCGTGCTGACCTCATTACTCTCCGATCGACCCTCCCAGGTCAAACCTGGGTCCTTCCTTTCCTCTCACTCTCTACTGTGGTGTTCCCCAGGGGTCTAACCTCTCTCCCTGGCTGTTCAACCACCTCTAACCCACTGCATTGCCGCTCTCTGCTCCACTTTTCAGTGCTATGCGGATGACACTCAGCTTGTTTTCAGGCTCCCCTCTGCCACCTCTTCTCTTTCTCTCATCTCTGACTGTCTGTCTGCTACCCAGGAGTGGTGTGCCACCAACGATCTCTGCCCTAATGCCAGTAAGACAGAGATTCTCCTCATCTGCACACCTGCACGCTCCTTTCCTGTCACTCTCTGGCCGGCCTCCCTTGCCCCTCTTCCTGCTCCCACCTATGAGGCTAAGAACCTCGGGGTCATCTTCAACTTCACACTCTGCTTTTTTTCCGACATTGATGACATCTCTAAGAAGTCAAACTACCAACTGCACCTCCTCAGAGGTATTCTTCCTTTCCTCTCCTTTCCCCAGAAGCTCACTGTCTCCCAAGCTCTGGTTCTCTCTAGGCTGGATTACTGCAACAGCCTCTTTCTAAATCTGCCTGCTTCTACTTTCCGCCCTCTGCAACTCATCCAGAACAGGACTGCAAGACTTGTCCTTGGCCTCAAGCCCAGGGATCATATCTCTACAGCACTGAAATCTCTGCACTGTCTCCCAGTGGCTGCAAGGATTAAGTTCAAGACCCTCTGTATTGTCCACAAGGCCTTCTGGTGCTAGGGTACTCAATACTTCCAACTCTCTCTTTAAATACCTTCCTACTCGAGCTCTTCGCTCCTCCAACTCCCTCCAGGTCAGTCGCTTCTCCAAGCAACAAGTTGGTGGTAGATCTCTTTCTTCAGCTGGCGCCTCCCTCTGGAACAGCTTCCCTGCCTCTCTGAATCTCGAGGAGAACCACCTGCTGTTCCGGAAGCACCTCAAGACCTTCCTCTTCCTCTCCCACTAATTTCCTGTCTGTTACTGCACTGGTCACCTGGCTTCCCTCTGATTTCGGGCCCATGTCCCTACACGCCCAGTTGCTCACCCGCACTGCCTCCCGGCAAACCCTTGCAATTGGGTCTGTATGTGTAACCCTGCAGTCTCCCTACCTGCACTTTTGCACACCTGCTGTCTGCACTTACCCTTGCACCTGCCACCTGCTGGCCGCACCTCTTGCTATTGTTTGCTCCCATGTACAGCACTGCCCCTTCCCTTTACCCTGGTACTTTTCCCCTCCATCTCCCCTGCACTTGCGCGATCTCAATCTCACTGGCCTAGTAAGATCGCTGTCTCTGTCCTCCCTCTGTCCCCCTTCCTTGCCTCGTCGCGCCTTGAAACACTTGTGTATAGGCCTGTTACTAATGTCATATCATATCATTAAGCATGAGCGCGCTTTTGTGGATAGACATGGGGCATGCACGAGAAGCTTACACATGTGAGCTTTGTCCCCCAGATAAACATTATGCATGTACAAGAAACGTCACACCTACATTATTATGCATGTGAACTGCACATCAAGAGTGCATATGAATCTATATGAATGTATACCTGTGAGCTATGCTTGCAGACAGACATTATGGATGTACAGGAAACGCCATACTTACATATGTGCAAGGAATGCTAGCAGACAGCTATTAAGCATGTGAGCTGCACTTGCAGGAAGACATGGAGCATGGTTTCAAAATCTACATACATCCACAAGTGTGAGATATGCTTTCAGACAGACATTAAACATTTGTTCTGAAAATGCTGTCAAGCACGTGAGACCCTTTACAGACAGTCCTTAAGCATGCGTGTGGTACTTGCAGATCTACATTAAGCATGCACAAGCAGCCTACATACATGTCTACCTGTGAGCTATGCAAGAACACAGACATTACGCATGTACAAGAAACGTCATATGTTTTCTTTCTTACCTAACAATCTCTAAACTGTTCTTTCCATAAGAATTTGTTTCACTGTCCAAATATGGGACTTCTTGAGGCTTCCTGAGGCTATTGGAGCCGCCATTGAGTATCACACACGTGACTATCGCTTTACTTGTACCAGGTGTGAGATAACTGCTTGCTCCTGATTTAGAATTGTTGTTTTTATGTCAGTGTAACAATTAATAAGTAACTGTGATTACTGTCTGTGAAACAATACACAAATATTGATTAATGTCGTTCTTGTCTTTGTTTATCTTATTCTTTGATTTACTTATAATTTGTGCTACGTGGTGGGCACCCATAGACCCCACTCTATGATCTCTAACTACAGAGACTCGATAGCATGATTTATCAGCAGCCAAAGCGGGGTCTATTGTGGGAACTTCTTTCTTCCGCTCTTGGAGAACCAAACAGAGCTACATCTCCTAGTTGACGAGAAACGTCATACTTACATACGTGTAAGTTATGCTAGCAGACAGATATTAAGCATGTGTTTTGCAAACACAGTCAAGCATTTGAAAAGCATTTTTACAGTCGTTAAACCTGAGAGCCAAACTTACAGTCATCAAGCACAGGAGCTGCGCGTGCCCATTGACATTCAGCTGCATACAGACCCTACAGCTCACACCATTAAGGTGTGCTTGCAGACACACATTAATCACATGTGTTGCACATGCACAGCGATGTTAAGCGGGAATAGGAAACTGACATACATTCATTTCTCTGAGATATGCTTGAAGGCAACCATTAGTCACGTGTGCTGCAATTGCAGACAGACATTAAGCATGTGCGCTGCGTATGGAGACAAGCAGGTTAAACATGTTTGTAGACAGTTCTTAAGCTTGAGAGCAGAGTTTGCAGCCATTAAGCTCGAGAGCTGAGCCTGCAGCCATTAAGCTCGAGAGCTGAGCTTGCAGCCATTAAGCTCGAGAGCTGAGCCCGCAGCCATTAAGCTCGAGAGCTGAGCTTGCAGCCATTAAGCTCGAGAGCTGAGCCTGCATCCTTTAAGCTCGAGAGCTGAGCCTGCAGCCATTAAGTTTGAGAGCTGCTCTGGCAAACACCCATTCCTTACATCAGCCATAGGGCCTCATCAGGGGTTGGGTGGTGTCCAGGCGTTAATTGCTCCTGGATACCGCACAACGCTAATAGCATTACCGCAACTCGGTCTGGCGCAATTTGACCAGATCCCGAGTTGTAGTGGGGAGGGAATTCCCAATTCACATTGGAACCGATGGGGGGTTTCTTGGTGCTATTAGCGCTGGCGCAATGAGCGCCACGTTAATAGTGCTGAAAATTGGCCGAAAATGGGGATTATTACCTCCAGCAAAAAGCTGGAGGTAAAATTCTGATTTTCCACCCAACTCCACCCAACTCAAGATTGGGTTGAGTGGTAAATGCAGTGGTAATAGCGTTACTGCCGCATTTTACTGCTCCACCCAACTAGTGATGAGTCCCATAATGTATTAGCACTACATCTCGACATACCTTCTGTCTGCTATAACTATCCTGTCCCCAGTCAAGTGGGCTTCAATTGGGAGGATTGCCAAATTGACTCGAATAGTAATGTGGAAAATGACAGGCTGGCATATTGAGATGAGCTCTGGTGTATTCGGGAGCACCCTGCCCTATCTCCGTGACCACCAGTCTGGCATCAGAGAAGCCAAAGGCACGGAAGCTGCTCTACTGAACACCTGTGAAGACTTGCTCTCAAATCTTGACTCCAACTCTACATCTGTTCTTATCCTCCCTTTGCCCCCTTCACTTATCCAGAAGCGGACTGTGAGACTTATCATTTATTCTTGGTCTCAAGCCCAGGGACCGCATCTCTCCAGCCCTAATCTCTCTTCATTGGCTCCTGGTTGCTGCTACGATCAAGATCAAGACCCTCTGCCTCATCCACCAGGCTTTCTGGGGCCTGGGACCCCGCTAAATCCAACTCTCTCTCCCTAAATACCTTCCTGATAGAGCCCTTCGGTCTTCTAGCTCCAACTCTCTGCAGATCAGTTGCTTCTCTAAGCAGAGAGTGGGGGTAGACCTCTCTCCTCCGCCCGAGCCTTCGTCTGGAATAGTCTTCCCGCTGGCTTTCTCAGGCTTGAGTCGGATCTCATTAAGTTCCGGAAGCTCTTCAAGACCCTACTTTTCTCCTCCTTCTCCCCTCTCCTCCTGCCCTGCTAACACCTTCTTTCTGTGGTAGTGACTGACTGCCTGGTTCCCTCCGAGTACTACAGGGCTCCAGGCCACACCCTCCCAGTCCTTCCCCCTTCTTCGCACTTAGCATGTGGACCCTCACCCCTGCTATCCCTGGCACTTGGCTCTACTGAACACCTGTGAAGACTTGCTCTCAAATCTTGACTCCAACTCTACATCTGTTCTTATCCTCCCTTTGCCCCCTTCACTTATCCAGAAGCGGACTGTGACACTTATCATTTATTCTTGGTCTCAAGCCCAGGGACCGCATCTCTCCAGCCCTAATCTCTCTTCATTGGCTCCCGGTTGCTGCTACGATCAAGATCAAGACCCTCTGCATCATCCACAAGGCTTTCTGGGGCCTGGGACCCCGCTATATCCAACTCTCGCTCCCTAAATACCTTCCTGCTAGAGCCCTTCGGTCTTCTAGCTCCAACTCTCTGCAGATCAGTTGCTCCTCTAAGCAGAGAGTGGGGGTAGACCTCTCTCCTCCGCCCGAGCCTTCGTCTGGAATAGTCTTCCCGCTGGCTTTCTCAGGCTTGAGTCGGATCTCATTAAGTTCCGGAAGCTCTTCAAGACCCTACTTTTCTCCTCCTTCTCCCCTCTCCTCCTGCCCTGCTAACACCTTCTTTCTGTGGTAGTGACTGACTGCCTGGTTCCCTCCGAGTACTACAGGGCTCCAGGCCACACCCTCCCAGTCCTTCCCCCTTCTTCGCACTTAGCATGTGGACCCTCACCCCTGCTATCCCTGGCACTTGGCCTCTGGCTCCCCTTAGCACCTCACACTTTTACCCTCCCACCTTAGCACTTCGCTGATCGTTCAGACCCCCCCCACTTCTTGTTCTGCACATGCACGATCCAAATGACACAAGGCCTAGTAGGACCGTTATTGTATCTATCTCCCTTGTTCCCCACCCCCATTTTTTTCTTGTGGCGCCTTGAAACACCCTTTGTTGTACAGACGATTTACAAATATCCAACAAAATAAAAATACAAAGGGCCTCATTACGACCCAGGCGGTAAGGGGTTTACGGCGCCGTAAACAGCGCCGACCCTTACCGCCTGAGTACGAGGTCCCTTAGCGCCATGGCGCTTTTAACACCTGCTTTTAGCAGGTGTTAAAATCCATGGCGCTAAGGGACCATGGAGTTAATTACGCCACCGTAATTTACGGTGGCGTAATTAACGCCTTCCCCACTCCCATTATGCCCTATGGGGCAAAAATGGGAATGGGGAAGGGTAAATGGGGATTGGGGACTTACCGCCCCGCCAAGGTCGGAATGGGGCGGTAAGTCCGCCAACCACCATGGCGTAAACGTAGTTTACGCCATGGTGGTAAAGTCACGGCCCAGGCGGTAACATACCGCCTGGGTCGTAATGAGGCCCAAAGTAAATCGTCCTAAGCACTTCTGGCCTACTGACACCACGAGCCCCCGAATGGCCCCACAGTATTATAACGTTGGAAAACAATACCCTCAACATGTATACCTTTAGCCCATCACTAGATAGTACCTTTAAAAGAGTGAGAAGTGGGCAAGGGCAGAAAATGAATTACCTGAAAAACTCTAGCTGGTCCCAGCCTTTAAGATGTAGCGCCTCCTCGTACTGTTCCAGCCCGTAGCGCCTCAGCCACTGGCCAACGGTGCCAGGCGTAGTGTTCACGTAGTCACCAGACAGCTGTGAAAGCACAAGAGAATCAGGTCATCAGTGTATGCTCATGTGTGTGTTTATGTATCTATGGGCACATGGCTGTAGGCCAGGTGCATGTGTTAATGAACATGTATGTTCATACCTACAGTAAGGGAAATTAGCAGTGCTTAGACAATACCCTATGGTACTCAAAGACCTCACACAACTTCCAGAGGTCACAAACAGTGCATGAGCCAGTTATGGTTGTGAAGTTAATCATAACTTTTGGTGGGTTTCAGGTTTTGTATCCGAATCATAAGGTCTCTTCAACTAACTGTTTTTGGGAGTGTAAAAGATTTTGATTAGCACAGGTTATGGGCGAGTAACCATTCCATTAACTGGAGTTCTTTCAGGAATATGTTATGTTTTGTAATGACAGAATGTTACATTACAGATGTGGGCACACCGAGGAATGTGACACAGAGAGGATGGACCCCACACCCGTTCCACCGACTACACCTAGCGTCCTGTGTTCAATGTCAGCCGGGGCATGGAGTGCATACGACCCAACCAAGCCCTGGGTACCGTGCATTTGCCCGCAGTGCCCGCAAAGCATGGCCAGCAAGCAACCACAGCAGCGACCAGGGTCAGGCAGTCAAGGTCGCCTCAGCCTTCCGAGGTCGATAAAGTGACCGCCAATTTCGATTGGGTAATAATACAAATAGTAATGAATGTAAATATTTATTTATTTAATGTGTATTTCTGAGGCACTTCTACATCAAGTAACTTGTGTTTCAAAGCGCCCAAAGTTCTATTTGGCCGCAGTGGGTTCGAACCCACGCCTCCGAAGAGCCTGGAGGGCGATGTCCTGGGTAATGCACGTTGGATAAAAGCGCTGTGTAAATAGCAAATTATTCTAATAAAAGATTATCTTTTTAAAAAATTAATATTGTGCTATAGTCAGTTATATGACTTTTCACAAAACAACAATGTAACACATACAAGAATTAAAAAGACGAAAATCACTTTACCGTTCTCTTAAAGGTACAAGAATAGCTTACAAAGTAGTACATTATGCAATTCCTTCAAAGTTTTTATAAAATTTTCAAAATTTCTATTTTCATCCCACCAATCCTGGCTGGTGATCACAGGGTGTGTCATGTGCAAAAGTCACCATCAACCAACGTGGGTGAGAAATGAAGATACAGTGGCAATCATGGCAGCAAAGAGCAAGTAAGATAAGCAGCCTCCTCCTGCATCAGCAGCCCCAGGATAGCATCCCAGCATCCCAGGAAGATGTGCCATGATGGGAGAAGGCCGCCACCAGTCCGGCATGCAAACTACTACTAATATAACAGATCTGCAAATTCAGTAGCCCGATGTGCCCTCAACCCTGCAAATTCAGTAGCCTGATGTTCCCACAACTCTGCAAATTCAGTGCCCTAATGAGACCACAACTCTGCAAATTCAGTAGCCCGATGTGCCTTGAAGTCTGCAAATGCAGTGCCCCAATGAGCCCACAACTCTGCAAATTCGGTGACCCAATGAGACCACAACTCTGCAAATTCAGTAGCCCGATTTGCCCTGAACTCTGCAAATTCAGTGCCCCGATGAGCCCACAACTCAGCAAATTCAGTAGCCTGATGTTCCCACAACTCTGCAAATTTAGTAACTGATGTGCCCAAAACTATGTAAATTCAGTGGCCCAATGAGCCCACAACTCTGCAAATTCGGTGACCCAATGAGACCACAACTCTGCAAATTCAGTAGACAATGTATCCACAACTCTGTAAATTCAGTGGCCCAAGGAGACCACAACTCTTTCATCGCTCCTACCTTTTCCCCTTCCTCCATGTGCCAGCGCCTGTTACACGATCCTAATATTATGGGATGGAGCCGATACCACCTTGCTTTTAGAACATTCTTTGCAAAATCCTTAATGAATCTTTACATGCTATTTGGTGATCACCATAAAACCTGAATTGCACCATTCAGGTTACAAAAATCACTGTGACTGATGAGCATGACAAAAGGAGCCTGATGGAACAACATGGAGGCAAGGAGGAAGATGACAGGGTAAGGATACTCCAGCCTTAGCCCTGAGATGTGCAAGGAGCCAGGCACCAGTGACTGATGAACAGGACAAAAGGAGCGTGATGGAACAACATGGAGGCAAGGAGGAAGATGACAGGGTACGGATACTCCAGCCTTAGCCCTGAGATGTGCAAGGAGCCAGGCACCAGTGACTGATGAGCATGACAAAAGGAGCCTGATGGAACAACATGGAGGCAAGGAGGAAGATGACAGGGTAAGGATACTCCAGCCTTAGCCCTGAGATGTGCAAGGAGCCAGGCACCAGTGACTGATGAACAGGACAAAAGGAGCCTGATGGAACAACATGGAGGCAAGGAGGAAGATGACAGGGTACGGATACTCCAGCCTTAGCCCTGAGATGTGCAAGGAGCCAGGCACCAGTGACTGATGAGCATGACAAAAGGAGCCTGATGGAACAACATGGAGGCAAGGAGGAAGATGACAGGGTAAGGATACTCCAGCCTTAGCCCTGAGATGTGCAAGGAGCCAGGCACCAGTGACTGATGAACAGGACAAAAGGAGCCTGATGGAACAACATGGAGGCAAGGAGGAAGATGACAGGGTAAGGATACTCCAGCCTTAGCCCTGAGATGTGCAAGGAGCCAGGCACCAGTGACTGATGAACAGGACAAAAGGAGCCTGATGGAACAACATGGAGGCAAGGAGGAAGATGACAGGGTACGGATACTCCAGCCTTAGCCCTGAGATGTGCAAGGAGCCAGGCACCAGTGACTGATGAGCATGACAAAAGGAGCCTGATGGAACAACATGGAGGCAAGGAGGAAGATGACAGGGTAAGGATACTCCAGCCTTAGCCCTGAGATGTGCAAGGAGCCAGGCACCAGTGACTGATGAACAGGACAAAAGGAGCCTGATGGAACAACATGGAGGCAAGGAGGAAGATGACAGGGTACGGATACTCCAGCCTTAGCCCTGAGATGTGCAAGGAGCCAGGCACCAGTGACTGATGAGCATGACAAAAGGAGCCTGATGGAACAACATGGAGGCAAGGAGGAAGATGACAGGGTAAGGATACTCCAGCCTTAGCCCTGAGATGTGCAAGGAGCCAGGCACCAGTGACTGATGAACAGGACAAAAGGAGCCTGATGGAACAACATGGAGGCAAGGAGGAAGAGCACTGGGTAAGGATACTCCAGCCTTAGCCCTGAGATGTGCAAGGAGCCAGGCACCAGTGACTGATGAACAGGACAAAAGGAGCCTGACGGAACAACAAGGAGGCAAGGAGGAAGATGACAGGGTAAGGATACTCCAGCCTTAGCCCTGAGATGTGCAAGGAGCCAGGCACCAGTGACTGATGAACAGGACAAAAGGAGCCTGATGGAACAACATGGAGGCAAGGAGGAAGATGACAGGGTAAGGATACTCCAGCCTTAGCCCTGAGATGTGCAAGGAGCCAGGCACCAGTGACTGATGAACAGGACAAAAGGAGCGTGACGGAACAACATGGAGGCAAGGAGGAAGAGCACTGGGTAAGGATACTCCAGCCTTAGCCCTGAGATGTGCAAGGAGCCAGGCACCAGTGACTGATGAACAGGACAAAAGGAGCGTGACGGAACAACAAGGAGGCAAGGAGGAAGAGCACTGGGTAAGGATACTCCAGCCTTAGCCCTGAGATGTGCAAGGAGCCAGGCACCAGTGACTGATGAACAGGACAAAAGGAGCGTGACGGAACAACAAGGAGGCAAGGAGGAAGAGCACTGGGTAAGGATACTCCAGCCTTAGCCCTGAGATGTGCAAGGCACCAGTGACTGATGAACAGGACAAAAGGAGCGTGACGGAACAACATGGAGGCAAGGAGGAAGATGACAGGGTAAGGATACTCCAGCCTTAGCCCTGAGATGTGCAAGGAGCCAGGCACCAGTGACTGATGAACAGGACAAAAGGAGCCTGATGGAACAACATGGAGGCAAGGAGGAAGATGACAGGGTAAGGATACTCCAGCCTTAGCCCTGAGATGTGCAAGGAGCCAGGCACCAGTGACTGATGAACAGGACAAAAGGAGCCTGATGGAACAACATGGAGGCAAGGAGGAAGATGACAGGGTAAGGATACTCCAGCCTTAGCCCTGAGATGTGCAAGGAGCCAGGCACCAGTGACTGATGAACAGGACAAAAGGAGCGTGACGGAACAACAAGGAGGCAAGGAGGAAGAGCACTGGGTAAGGATACTCCAGCCTTAGCCCTGAGATGTGCAAGGAGCCAGGCACCAGTGACTGATGAACAGGACAAAAGGAGCGTGACGGAACAACAAGGAGGCAAGGAGGAAGAGCACTGGGTAAGGATACTCCAAACTTAGAACTTTTGTTCTATGGTGCGCTGAGTTAGCGCTAACTAAGAATTATTTCAGCTTTAACGACAAATTGTATCATCAGATTCATGGAACCGCGATGGGGTCGTCTGTGGTACCCTCGGCCGCCAACCTTTATGTTGATTCTTTCGAACTCCAGACAATATATAGCGCCACCAACCCTTACTTTTTTAATATCGGGTTGTGGAGGCACTATATAGATGGCATATTGGTTATTTGGGATGGCTCCGTGGCCTCTTTTTCAGAGTTTATGAACTGGACCAATCAACAGAATCAGTTTTTGAAATTTACTTCGGTTCATAGCACCTCTGAGGTGAATTTTTTTGGATATCACGATGTGGGTCAACACAATTCGTAACATCTTGCAGGTTAAACCTTTCCACAAGCCAACTGATCAGAATTCCCTCCTCACATTTGATAGTTGCCATCCCCGGCACATCAGGGAGAACGTGCCCTTTGGGCAGTTTTTTTACAAGTGAAAAGAAATAGTTCTCTGAACACTACTTTTCAATCTGAAGGCAAAATTCTGAGTCACAAATTGAGAGTGAGAAAATATCCAAAAACTATTGTGAAGTGAGCTTTAAAGAGATCCACCAACACTAATCATGAAGCGCTTCGCGAATATCAAGAGAAGTCAGTAGAAAGAGGAGGAATTGCGTTTGTTAGTACCTTCACTCCACTTTCTAACCAAATCACTAAGATCATTAAAAAGAATTGGCACATTTTGATGGGCAGAGAGTGTCCTCTCAAACTTAATTTATGTGCGTTTAAAAGAGGGATCAACTTGAAAGATCTTTTGACTCAAAATGACATTTCTAAACCAGCCCATTTGCCGAAAAGCGTTACGGAAATGTGGGGTATCCCACGGATTGTAGGGCATGCTCCTTGTGGGTTCCGCACTAATTGCCGTTTCACGAGTAGGTCCACAGAGGTGGAATTGGGACTGGATAAACCTTGAACCCAACATCAATTCACCAATTGTAATTCAAGTAATGTGGTCTATGCAATATGGTGTCCGTGTCCTAAACTATACATTGGCATGACCGAACGTAAAATAAAAACGAGAATTTCTGAGCACAGAAGTTGTATCAAGAATAAAGTTCTGTCAGCCCCCCTTGTGAACCATTTTATGGTAATGAATCACAAGAGTGACACACTCAAATGGACAGTACCTTTACAAATTACACCAACACATAATGGGGAACCAATGTCTAAGAACTTGTACGCCAAAGAACAGTGGCTGATTTTTTTGTGTAATTCATCTGTCACCGGCCTTAATGAAATGGTAGATTGGCAAAATGTGTGAGAGCGTGGGCTATTAATGGAGACTATACCTCGTATGGTTGATCATCAGTAGAGTCATACACAGCAGCCGTTAACTGATGTGGTACGAAGGGTTATTGTTATATAACCTTACAACAATGATGTATTTGCGTACGGTTTTTGATGCACGGTTCCTCTTAGTCATTTTAAGTGAGGACACATATTTTTTTTGCATCGTGAGCACTTTTGAAGCGCTACGCCAATATCATTAGCAGCGGCCCCAGTGTACAGTTTGATTCTATCCACCTGTTGGTGTAATTTGTTACTGTCATGCCCCTCGCTACGTGTTCTACTAGTGTCCGTCAAATACGTTAGCTTTTACTTCTAAGTGTAACGTACATCTGGCGACAGCAGCCTGACGACAAGGTTGACGGCTTCTGGAAAGTGGGACGGTTCCGAACAGTGTAAGCAGACCGTTGCGGTTTAGAAGTCACTTTGCTGTATTCTGATTTGTTTGCGTGTAATCATTTTTCTGTAAGGCAGAAGCTACACGATAGAACGAGACTTTAATGCTACGTTCATGTGTTTGCATATTTTGCAGTTTCTTATCCTTGCTGACCTGGAGCCGTATTTAAACGGCTTTGAGAGTCGCTAGACCTTAGCTTTGCAACGCAATAGCCAGCTGAGACGAATGGAGAATCTTGCCTTAACGTGATTGCGACCAAAGATTAAGAGGTAAATGTGTCTTTGTTATATAGTGGACTGTGAAGTGCGTGTAACTGAATATAAATAATAGCTTTCAAGTCTGTTTAGTGAGACCATGGCGCAAAAATGTATACTACAACAATGACTTGATTCCTGACTCAAGATCTGTGTGAAACACTATTCTAATTTCGGATTCAAGATGTCATATAGCTTTGCAATCTTTTTAATGAGAAAAGATTGGCTTTAGCGATATTACCTATCGTACAGTACTGATTATAACATTTCATATAGTTGGGTAATCTCCAGATTTTGTAGATTTGGCAACATTTGATGTAGTTATAGACCGCTAGTTGATACACCAGGTTTCGTGAAGCCATGTGTACGCATTACTTTAGGTTCTAACAGATATTATAGCTATGAAAGTTGATGTTTACAATGCTAGGTCAGAGGTCTTTATGTTCTGTTAACAAATGACCATGTGAATCTAGATTAGCCTACTTACCCATTGTGTGTTGTTCCAACAGATATGTGTCTACTTTGAAAAAACTTCCACCCAAACGTTGATTGTAATATTAAAAAGTACTTTCAAGGTGAGCTGTCCATGGCTTACTTTCGTTCCTATGGGCTTTGGCTGTTTAGTTTCAACAGCACTAATGAAAGCTGTTTGTTTTGTGTTGTCTCTTCTAGTTTTTGGACGGAACACTTGAATAATTGTTTTAACTTTTGAAGATTTGAAGATAGTGCATAATATTATTCATAAACGTTGGATCCAATGATGAAGTTCTTGTGGATTGTGTGGTATTAACGAAAGAACGAAACATGTTGGGTTTCATAGGACACTGTACTAGAAAACAGTGCATTATACTATTATATTAATTTAGTTTAGAACCTGTTCTAGTTTTAAAGGCTTTGCCCACAGGTCTACGCATACAAGAGTAGAGTAACCGTCAATTAAATAGGTTACCTATCTATTGTCCAACGAAGTTTATGAGTAGTGCACAAAACTGGCTTTAGTGAGCCAGGAATAGTCAGATTTTCTCTGTTTTCAAATTTTATGTAATTTTGCACTTATTTGCACTGATTTATACTGCACTTGTCACTTTACTTAAGATGCGTGTATTATTTACTAGATTTTATGTTTTTTTATCCTAATTGTGTATGATTATTAATAAAATGTATTGTTTAATTATGATGATGTTGTACTTCCAACAGTTCTTTATTTGTTGCATGAACTGTGTTTTTGTGTTCATGATAAGAAGAGAGAGCACAAAGGCAGTGAGGTTCTGTAGTCATAAAGTTTGCCCTGAGTTTCCTTGGGGACAAATTCCATTGCCATTTAAATTCCCCCACGTCTCTGTTTGATTTGTCGTATGCATCCATCAAGTCAGAACATATTGAATGCCTCACGAGCTTAGTGGCGAGGCTGCAAGTCCTGGGATTAACACTCCATTGAGTGTAAGTACCTCTGCACATGACTGGAATTGTATATGTTAGGCTGCATGCCTCTCAGCGGACACGCGGAAGGTGGGTGACATCCTTTTAGCCCCAGGATCCAAGAATGCTTGCGGAATGATGAGTTTCCTCGTTATGAGCGCATTTGGCTCAATGCAGTACTAACTTAGAGGGACCAGAAAGGGGGGATACTCCCTATTGCACATGCCAGCCAGGCTCTGTGTGGGGGTGCAGAATAGTCACTCACAGAAGAAGTAAGAGGCCCTCATCTTTCTTTGGTGATGCCACAGTTATCAAATATTTGCATATACCAAACTAGTATCCATGGTAACTGATTACAAACCTTTGGTATACATTATGGCGTGACAGCACTGCGTCCACCACCAGGATAGAAGAGTGGCTCCTGCAGCTTTCGGAGTAGAATGTCACTCTCACCTATGGGCCGGGGAGGGACAATCCAGTAGGCACCTTGTCCCGACACCCAAGCACCAAAACAGGAGAACAAGATAATGGCAAACTGGTATCAGAAGAACACATATGCATGGTTATGAAAGCAGATGTTTCCATATTCATGATTCCATGTGAGCTGGCGTATGCCTCGGCAGCCGATGAACATTTCCAAATGGTCATTGAGGCAGTGATGACTGGGGCCGTGAAAGAACTTCTGGGTCTGCAGGATCATCGCACAGCAGCCACCAAAGACTTAGCAGATGCATCCCATTAGTTATTCCCTCATATCTTGTTCCTAATGTACTTGACTTGGCACAGAAAGGACATCAGGGGTCCGCAAAGACGAATGCAAGGTTAAGGGAGAATGTGGGGTTTCGTCATTTTGAACTCCGGCTGGACAAACCCATCCAGAAATGTGTAAAGGTGCCAAGCATCGGTGCCGTGCTGGCATCCTCCATAGGCTCATTTTCTAATCTCCAGCAAAAAATCCCATAACACATCTCAGAATGGACTCTGGCACCATCAACTTGGACCAACACTTTGTGGTGGTCATTAATCAATGGTCTTGGTAGCAGGAGATGGGATTTGTTCATTCTACTCAGGCGAGTGAAGTCATTCAAGCTCTCGATAAAATATTTGCCACTCATTGTTTGCCGGAGGAAATCAAAATGGACAATGGGCCTCCCTTTCAAGGGAGGGAGTTCCAAGAGTTCTGTTGGTCGTCAAACATCACCCATAGGTACATGACACCTCTCTGGCTGAGGGCCAATGGGGATCTTGAACGCTTTAAGTGTACCTTAAAAAAGGAGTCTGCATCACCAAGGTACAACATCACTGTATCTGCCGATCTGTCTAGCAGTTTCTTTCAGAATACTGTACGACCTCACACTTGCCATATGGGCGTTCCAAGCGGAAGCACTCGTGGAGAGAGGGAGTGTCAAACAATAGAGAGCGATATACCATGAGACAAACAAAAAGCTATGAAGGCCAAGGAAATGTTCTGACGACGCATATTAGCATTTCATAAAGGTGCTGATCGTGAACCAGAGGCTAGCCAATAAGAAGACCTTAACTTTTAAACTCCAACCGTGGCAAGTCCCTGAGGTCAATGACTCCGTGGTCGCTGCCAGAAAAGACTATCATTCTCTAGGAAGAAGAGTTTCCTTCAATGTCTGGCTGACAGAGGATGCTAGCGATCCACAGGATGGGAGACCAGCCCACAGTGAAGAAGATGGGCATTCAGTTCAGGGGTCTCCACATTAACTGCTAGGCCAGGGAGCAGAGGACTCCCCCATAGGCCCCCATAAGGCTCAGTGGGAATGGGGAGGATGTTAGCAACGGGCCCGTTAATGACGGGCCCTTTGTTAGCATCCTGTACTGCTGGCGGTTCCCGCTGCAAACCTCTTAATGTGGCGGCCCGGAATGAACGGTGCCGGTCCCTTAGGGCTAGACTCTCCAAGGTCTCAACATTGACTTATGTTGGAAAGGCAGTTTGGCCGCACTACCCAAGCCACTGATGGGACAGTATATCCTTCTGCAGCCATATGAGATGTTAGCTCATGCAGACAACTTTCCACAGGACGGAGACCAGTATGGAAGCCTGCATTGAGACGCTTCCACTAAAACACTTGCTGGCAGTAAAGAGGCTGATGCAGCATAGATTGTGCGTCCAAGTGGATGTGACGTTGTGTTAAGGTGTTCATGGCAACACTGAACTAATGGAATCATTAATCAAAGAAATTAACCTCCTGTCCTGATGAAGGTGGTCCGGCGATCCCATTGCACCGAAACTGGTTGACACACAACAGGGATGTATTAATCTGTTTACACCCTTTTGAATATAATATAACTGTTGTTTGACTGAATAGTTTTCACTCTCCTTTGCAATAACAAGAGTCCCTAGATCAACATAGAGGGTGGGGGTTGACATAGACTCATGTGGGTCTCTGTCACAACCAATACCCCCCAGGGACAAATCAACAATATACATTTTAATTTATGATTTATGAATGGTCATTATTAAAGTATGAAAATGCCTGCATTCAGAACCATTTTCAGACATTTAATCATCTGTGTTCCCCTGAAGCGCTGTTCAAATGATTGGAAATATAAAGGATGAAAGGGACAGCTTCTTCTGTCTGTCCTGTCGTAGTTGTAGTGACATCTATCACGCGTGATATAGAGGGATGAGCGTAGACGCCCACCCGATAAGAGTTATCCAATCCGCATGCCCTATTATCATATACAGATATAACACCTACACTTAAGTTACCTTTCCTAACCAATTATATTGCATGATGAGTTTTGTAGAATTAGACGTCAAATGATGACAAGTTGAATGCATAAAAGTTGCTGTTCAACTGAAGTTCGAGGAAGTCGGAGCGAGACAGGTGATCGAAACGCTGCTGATCCCCATTTGTTTCTCTGTTCAATGTACTTGTCATTAAACGGACTTCCCTTTGCCAACTTATTGAGTCCTCATTATTGATTCATGTTTGAGTAAGTGAATCCTGCACCCCCAGTCCTCACATGCAGCTATCTTGTCTTACAGGTTCTAGAGGGTGAGCGTTGGCCTATGGGCCCATCAGCGATTTCCTCTCCTCTGGAACACTGTTAACAGTGCTATTTAGCACATACCTTTTGTATCGGTTAGTGACATTCTGGATCACAAACTGCACTGTTAACAGTGCTATTTAGCACATACCTTTAGTATGTATTAGCATCATTCTGGATGACAAACTGCACTGTTAACAGTGCTATGTAGTACGTGCTTTATGAATGGATTAGCACTATTCTGGATCACATAAACTGCGCTGTTAACAGTGCTATTTAGCACATACCTTTTGTATGCGTTAGTACTATTCTGGATCACATAAACTGTGCTGTTAACAGTGCTATTTAGCACATACCTTTTGTATGGGTTAGTACCATTCTGGATCACACAAACTGTGCTGTTAACAGTGCTGTTTACCACATACCTTCTGTATGGGTTAGTGCCATTCTGGATCACACACACTGTGCTGTTAACAGTGTTATTTAGCACATACCTTTTCTATGGGTTAGTACCATTCTGGATCACACAAACTGTCTTGTTAACAATGCTGTTTAGCACATAACATTTGTATGGGTTAGTACCATTCTGTATCACATAAACTGTGCTGTTAACAGTGCCATTTAACACATATTTTCTCTATGTATCAGTATCGTTCTGGATCACATAAACTGCACTGTTGACAGTGCTGTTTAGCACATACCTTTTGTATGGGTTAGTACCATTCTGCGTCACATAAAATGCACTGTTAACAGTGCTATTTCACACATATTTTCTGTATATATCTGTACCATTCTGGAACACATAAACTGCACTGTTAACAGTGCTGTTTAGCAGATATCTTTTCTATGGGTTAGTACCATTCTGGATGACATAAACTGGGCTGTTAACAGTGCTATTTACTACATACCTTTTGTATGGGTTAGTACCATGCTGGATCACAAACTGCACTGTTAACAGTGCTTTTTAGCATGTACGTTTTGTAATGATTTGTTATTTGTCACATAAAGGGCCTGATTCACATAATTGTTTGTGTGCTGAAAAGTGACTTTGCACACTTTTTAGTGCGCAAAACCCCTTTCTCTGATTCATGGATCAGACTTTGCATGTCTTTCCAAGACTTTGCGTGGGCCCTCACTACTTTGCGTGCAGTTGAACGCTTTGCGCGACACTTCATGCAAAGTGTGGGAAGGGCCTATGCAAAGAAATCAATAGGGGGCGGAACATGCATATTCCCCATTCTCGCCCACAAAATGTGGAAGAACAAAGAATAACCTGGATGTGAGTGAGGGATGGGCCACGCAGAGTATATGCACCCGCCCATAATTCATGGATTCCATTGCGCAACTTCACATCGGGAAAAGTCACGCACAAACCTTGTGATTTTACCGCCACATGATAGGAGATGCAAAGTACAACGTGCATAGGAGCCAACGTACTAAGGTAACGTAAACATATCGATTTAAGGGTGACGGTATGTAGTTGAGGTACTGCTTGGAGTTAGAGGTGATTGTGTGCAGATTAGTAGGATGGTGCCTTGAATTACAGGGGTTTGTATGCAGATCAGCCTGGTGTTGCCTTGCATGATGGGGAATGCAACTCAGATTAGCAGGGTGCTGACTTGAGTTACGGTGAATGGATCGCAGATTAGCAGGGTGCTGACTTGCATTACAGGGGATCGTTCACAGTTTTGCCTGGGTGCTGCCTTAAGTCATGGGGGATGGCCCGCATTATTGCAGGGGTGCTGGATGGTAAGGATAAGGAAGATGAAAAGGTTGGTATTTGTTGCTGGTTTTGGTTTGCGTGGGGGCGTGTTGTTGCCATTCCGGGCAGCACTCGATTTCCTTTGCACCTCGGATTACTTTGCGGTTAGAATTCCATGAATACGTGGAAGGTATGAATCTATGAATCGGGCTCGAAGTGTTTACCCTTACAGAATTTCAGGCAGTGCTAATTTTGTTCTACGAGTGCTCTAATTTAATTTTTGTTTTCACAACTGGCAGTATATGTTAGTGAGAATGTTGCTTAATTGTCCAAACAGTATAATTTGTCTTATGTGTACACACGACCTGTACCACGGATTTCATTTGTTTTCTTTCCCTCTCCTCTCTTTCTTCTCTTCTGTTCTTCTTTGAGTTTTGAAGAAGGCACAAGAAGTATAGATTGAAATGAAGAGAAAGGCTGTCAGGGTTAGGGGCTAGATTTGCAGTGCGACCTCCATCACTCCACTGGCACCATTGGGCGGTGAATGAAGGCTTGCGTGCACCAATACAGCAATCACCCATGCGGGGCATACAAGGGGTTTGCAACTGTTCGCACCTGGGGCTTCATCGGGTTGCAAATAGTTTACATGTGTGTTTATCTTTTAATGGGTGATGGTTGTGCATGTCTTGCTTGTGCCCATATGCCCGTAAAAAAAAAAAAAAACAAGATGGCCACTGCCATAGTAAATAGAAATGGGACCAAGTCCCATTTTTATTTCTATTGCCCTGGCCCAAGCAAATAGCCAGCTTCACAGCAACCAGAACCGGGCAGCACCCAGGGAAAGGATGTCGGTGGCTGATGGAATGCAGGCGGACACTGGCAGTTTCTGCCTGCAATTCCAGCCATTTGATTGGCTGAGTGCCCATCCCTGGGTGTGAGTATGGGATAACCTCCGCAAAAACAAATCTGTGTAAAACAGAAGAAATTAAATGTAATAATTATTTGATACAATGCAAAACTTGCAGCATTTGTAATGTAGCACCAAGCAAAAAAGATAGCACCAACAGATTATGCAATCTGATCCTAATGCACAAATATGAGCCATGTTTTAGAGTTATAGGATGTTGGCAAATAGCTCTTATGACTTGGCCAGTAGCTCCCAGTAAGGGCTAAATTGATGCAACCTGGGAGCTAATCTGAACTCCTGCTCTACTAATGCCTAATTCGACCCCGGCAGCATATCATAAAATGTTGCCCCGTGCGGAGAAATACTTAACCACATTTGTATTTGGGTTTTCGTAAGCGTTGGTCTGACTGATGGAGTGAAGCACTGGGCAAGGTACATTGTCTGCAATATTGGGGGCCCCAAAGCAGCAATGTTGGTGGGGCCGGGGTCGGGGGGGGGCGATTACCAGGTGAATGAATATTTGAACTTGTGCACAATTCCCCGAGGAAGTTGAGTGAGTTGTGGGGGTAGCTGGCTAAGCAGGGGAGAGGGTCTCCTGCTGGATCAGCTGTCCACTGAGAAGGAGGACCTTGGGTTTCTGACAGAATTCTCCAAGTGCTGGATCTTGTTTGTAGATGGATGTTGCTTTTAGCATCTTGGGGTGCAACTGGAGAAGGATGTACGGTCCAAGCCTGACGTCAAGAGGTCCAGTTACAGGAAGCCGCCTTCGTTGACAGAAGAGTCATCGGCCAACCCATCCTTGAACTTTGACGTAGCTCCTCGTTGGCAGCTCTCTCCACAGCTGGGGTAGGAACGCTTCATTCTGGATGGAATCTAATTGAAGCCCCTGAATCCTTGGGGACACGGAGGGGAGATACGGAGTGGGCTATCAGTGGAACAGCACTTGTTTACGCGCTTGTAGATTCCGGGAAGATTGTCAGAGACCCTCTCACCAGGCGTAGCAAGCTCGGTTGAGTCCATTTACTCAATGCCTTCAAAATAATCAATAGTATGGCATAACTACTCCATGTTAATGAACGACTGCAACCAGAAGAAAGTTAACCCTTTCTATAAACGTAGCATAAAACTGAAAAACCACAGAACATGTTTGCAATTTAATGAGTGCAACCAAAGGGTTAAGAGGAATGGGTTTTTATTATTATTTTTATTTAACATTTATATAGCGCCAAAGCCCGAAGGCATCCAGGCGCTCACTCACAGGCAGAAAAGAGGACAGTGAGGCTGGCCGATGATTAAGTAAACAGTATCGTTTTCAAGGACTTTGTAAAAGCCAAGTGATTGGTTTCTTCTCTGAGCACTAACGGTAGATTGTTCCATGCCTTTGACAAGTCCTGGAAAGGAGCGTCCATTTCCACGTGTTTATCATCCATAGATAGGGAGAGAACATATTCACACTGAAGTATACATTATAATGGCTGCAGCTGAGAGATAGGGGAGATAACTGCCCTATAGTAGGCACTTCCTCTGAACTAGGCCACGCGTTCCATTGATTGCGGAGGGTAAGCATACCGGAGAATAATCCCTTTACTGCCTTGAGTTTAGCGCCGCGCTGCCATGGAAAGCATAAGGAAAATTGATTTCTGCTAAGAGATAGGGGCAGCAGCCTCTCACTGCACTACTTTTGGCTCCAGCTGTCAGTTGATATAGGTTTAATGACTTGCTGCTCAAAGGCATGTCATAAGACCCGAGGTTTCTGTCCGCTACTCCAGTTTAGCCCCAAACTCCTAGTGATAAATACTCGATAAATTGATCTGTTTATAAAATATTAAAGAGTGCAATTGACATTTGATCAAACCTAGGGCTTGTCTCATTCGAGAATGGATTAATAAAATCCAGGGGGGCTTTTAGAAACCCTACACACAATCCAAACAACCTCCCCTGAAAACCTCTGCAAGTACATTTGTTTCATACATAGTGGGTGTGGAAATGATGATATGATAGGTTATTTATAATGCGCTTAATAGCCAGAGGTTTCTACCCGGGGATCGAACCTGTGTTGCTCCATGTCATCTTGCTTCCAAGGAGAGCAAGTTGCCCCTGAGCTATCCTCCCGAGACCAACCTGATTGGATTAGACTCTTCACTAGTACTTGCATTGCATGAATTAGCTTCCAAAGGGTTAACAGAATGTGTTTTCCCCAAAGAAAGAGGACCGTTTGCCCCCAGGAAACGTTGCTGAAGTCCCAAAGGCTAGGATTCCCAGACAGTAAAAGCATCACTGTCCTTGGAAATGACCTTTGCTTTAATCAGGCCCTTACCATGACCTTTCCTTAATCAGGCCCTTACCATGACCTCTGCTTTAATCAGGCCCTTACCATGAGCTTTCCTTATTCAGGCCCTTACCTCCGGTTGGGATGTGTAATTGTTCCCTAACTGTATTGACAAGCACCACCATAATTGCAACAATGCAAACACTGGGGGACCTAAAATCCCCTAATTCCAGGAAGAAGAACTGTTGAAACCCCCTAATATAAGTCACAGCTGACCTGACCTGCCTGACCACAAGGCCACACAGAGTGCAGTCCTACTGCGATCCCTTAAAGTCAACCCAACACCAAATGCACCATAACATCACGCAAGAGCAGAGTCCTCGGCACAAACCCGAGATGCAACAGAAAAGATCCCAACATCTCCAGCCGCCATTATTAATCGCTGCTCACTAGTAAGGGAAGGCCATGTGATCTGCACTCCCATCTTCAGGGCCTATGTACACAGGCTCTTTAGCCTGGTGATTGGCGGCCTAGCTCAAAGGCAATCCTATTGGCTAGCCTTTGGGTTGCCATGGCAGTAAGCTACGCTGCCACATTCTGAAAAGGGATAAAAACCCAGGTCGTGGGCAAGGCTTTAACACGAATCAAAAGCCCAACACAAAAAAACAGGACTGTTCTGAGTCCACCTCCTGTGAAATCCTGCTCCCTGTCACCCTCTCTCCCCTGGTACCAAGATCAGGATTCTGCTGAGTTCCCCGCAGCAGCGGCACTTCCATGTAATAAGCGTGATCTCCCGTATAGTGACCATGTCTCCAGCGGCACTCTCATGTAATAAGCGTGATCTCCCGTATAGTGACCATGTCTCCAGCGGCACTCTCATGTAATAAGCGTGATCTCCCGTATAGTGGCCATGTCTCCAGCGGCACTCTCATGTAATAAGCGTGATCTCCCGTATAGTGACCATGTCTCCAGCGGCACTCTCATGTAATAAGCGTGATCTCCCGTATAGTGGCCATGTCTCCAGCGGCACTCTCATGTAATAAGCGTGATCTCTCGTATAGTGACCATGTCTCCAGCGGCACTCTCATGTAATAAGCGTGATCTCCCGTATAGTGACCATGTCTCCAGCGGCACTCTCATGTAATAAGCGTGATCTCCCGTATAGTGACCATGTCTCCAGCGGCACTCTCATGTGATAAGCGTGATCTCCCGTATAGTGACCATGTCTCCAGCGGCACTCTCATGCGATAAGCGTGCTCTCTCGTATAATGACCATGTCTCCAGCGGCACTCTCATGCGATAAGCGTGCTCTCTCGTATAATGACCATGTCTCCAGCGGCACTCTCATGCAATAAGCGTGATCTCCCGTATAGTGACCATGTCTCCAGCGGCACTCTCATGCAATAAGCGTGATCTCCCGTATAGTGACCATGTCTCCAGCGGCACGCTCATGTAATAAGCGTGATCTCCCGTATAGTGACCATGTCTCCAGCGGCACGCTCATGTAATAAGCGTGATCTCCCGTATAGTGACCATGTCTCCAGCGGCACGCTCATGTAATAAGCGTGATCTCCCGTATAATGACCATGTCTCCAGCGGCACGCTCATGTAATAAGCGTGATCTCCCGTATAGTGACCATGTCTCCAGCGGCACTCTCATGTAATAAGCGTGATCTCCCGTACAGTGACCATGTCTCCAGCGGCACTCTCATGTAATAAGCGTGATCTCCCGTACAGTGACCATGTCTCCAGCGGCACGCTCATGTAATAAGCGTGATCTCCCGTATAGTGACCATGTCTCCAGCGGCACGCTCATGTAATAAGCGTGATCTCCCGTATAGTGACCAGGTCTCCAGCGGCACGCTCATGTAATAAGCGTGATCTCCCGTATAGTGACCATGTCTCCAGCGGCACGCTCATGTAATAAGCGTGATCTCCCATACAGTGACCACGTCTCTGGGTCTGATTTCGATCTGGTCCTTGCTTTGTGTGTGTGGGTAGGGAGGAGGTCGCACCTGTGTAGTGGGCCATCTGTAATAGCAGAATTTGATCGTTGATATGTTATGTGTTTTTCTTCTTTTGGTTGCATTATGGTACATGGGTAAATGCTGTAAGGCCGTCCATTACACTTTGCTTTACTTCCGAAAACGCTGTTAAAATAAGTTATAATTAAATGGTACGTTTTAAAGCCCAGCAATCACATTATTCAGCAAATTAGCAACGTTGCTAACTTAGGCGTACTCCTGGAAACAGCTGAGTAAGTCCTGCATAAGTCAGGGTAACTACCAGTAACTTTGGGAATCGAATAGTCTCCCCCCAAGGATAATTTGGAGTTACTCTGGTAAACATCTTTGAATTCACTCTACTTTGATCATTAATATTAAAGGTCCACAGGTTGCTAAACCTTTCATGACGTAAAGATATCGGAAAAAATCCATTCCACTGCACAGAAGGTTGAATGAAAATATATTTTTAAAAAATCAATTTCATAAACAGGAAATTATTCCATGTGAACATGAACAGGGAGATGTTAATTCCAATCAATTAAACATTTTTAAAAAAATCTAACAGCCATTGAGGACATATTTGCATAGTGGGCTGCATTCACACATAGCAAATGAGGTGACATTATTTCAGCAATCTGATATGATTGATTGATCTGTGCCCCATGCAATGCAGAATAGACACTAAGAGCAAATCTCGCTCTATTCTACTTTCACATTCACCTGCTGATTAGAATCAGGGTCCTTAATTCACCTTCCTTAATCCACCATGAAGCCGGTCAAGCTACCTTTCCAAGCAGAATGAACGTGCCGGTATTAACGTATACTGGGCCTTACGAGGAGGGCGGTAAGGGGTTAACGGCACCGGCAAAGGTGACGGAGCCATTAACCCCGTACCGCCCTATTATGAGGTCCACTCGCAGGCCCCGCGAGAGGACGAGGGAGCTAACAACGGGCCTGTCATTTCCGGGCCCGTTGTTAGCACCCTCCCCATTCCCATTGAGCCCTATGGGGGCTCGAATGGGAAAGGGGATGCACCGCGTCCGGGTTCCCTGAATGGGGAAATACCGGGCCGCCCAAAGTCGGAATGGGCCGGTATTTCCCCATTCAGGGACCACGGATCCGGACCCGAGTTTGGAGGCAGCCATGTCCTTATTAAGGGCATGGCTGCCTCCAAACTCGTAATGAGGCCAATTTTCTGCGCTGACCAACTACAGGTTTGCTGGTGAGGTGCCTGAATTACCTCCAGCTGAGAGCTGAAGGTAATTACGACACATTACTGGCAAAAATCGCCTGTAATACCAGCAAATCCCCCATGGAATCCTATGGGACTCCATGAATGAAGATTTACACCTGCATTCGGAATTTGGCGGTAATACCGCCAGGCAGAGTGGCAGTAACGGTAATCCCTTTGCCGGTATCCTGGTGAAATTAACCGCCAGGATACCAGCAAACCCATAATGCGCCCCATATAGGTTTAGAGTTTTTCAACCAGGTTATTTAACAACAAAAATGTGTCTATATTCTCTATGGTAAATATTTGCAAATTTCCCAAAACATTTGTCTATTTTTATGCAAAACCTTCTTGATTGTAGAAGTATCAATTATACCAGCCTGGCAGCTTTTTAGGTGCTTGTCCCAAACTGCTATCAATCCAGTTAAGCCAACACTTAAATACAAACAATTCCTCTATGCCTGATTCATTAATAAGTTAAACTTTAAGTCTGCTAATGATTTCACATCCAATCGCTTGGACCCGTTGAAGTTTGTCCCATTAGGCACAAAGTAAAAACAGCAGTAAAATAATATGAAAGTAAACTAGAGTAGAAGAGCACCTTGCCTTAAAAGCGATGCACGGCCTCATTACTGTTTCTGCAATGTGGTAAAATGTGGATAAAATTGCCGATCATTTCCGCACCAGCAATTTTACCGTACCATGGAAAAACAAGTTTTCCGGTGAAGTCCACGCATCCATCTCGAGGCCTGACCTGCCGGTAAATCAGGCCCTAACCGGCAAAAAAATGCTGCAATTACTGGCACCGGTATTCTCCTATGGGACTCCATGCAATGGTGATTTACTGGTGTTTCTGCCACCTGGATTATCCCGGTAATATAGCAATACCAGGCGGCAGAAACGGTAGGGGCAGTTTGCCAGTATCCCGCCGGGATACCGGCAAAGTTGTAATGAGCCCTATAGACTCCACAATCCTGAGTGGTGGTGGTTAACCATGGAGACGTGGGCCTCAGGGCGCCCATATATTTGGGCATGGCTAAGGAGTGTCAGGAACATTTCCAGACAAGTGGGCAAGGGAGTTGTTGAGGGAAAGGTAAGTGGAAACACATTCTTGATAGGAAACCACAGCTGAATGGTAAAGGAGGCAAATAAGGAGTGCAGTGACCCGAGCAAGACATGACATTAAAGATCAGAGGAGAGGGAGATGTTAATCTGCCTGACCATTAATAGACTCAGTCCTCAGGAAGCTGCAGGCAGAGAGTATTAGGCCCTAGCAGATCCATTTTTATAGAATGCCCTTTTAAGAGATTCCATTAGTATTGTTCGGAGCAAGAGGCATTCCAATTGGTACTTACTCCTACCAACAAAGGTGGAAATAAAGAAAAGAATACAAGTATTAAACTTGCAGAAAGATGTGGAGATAGCGGAAAGAAAAGCTTTATGTGTGGCCTTATCTCGGATGATAATTTCTCTTTAAATGATCTCTTGCTGGCATTGTCCCCTGTAAACCCTCTCTAAAAGTAGTGTTAAAAGAAACTTGAGAAGAGAGAGACGAGGCTCCGCTACCCATACCTCAAGCGCCTGCATGTTAAAATCCCATTCGAAGGTGGTGAGAGAAAACAGCTACCTCTACAAGACTATAGCGCGACAAAAAAGAAAACTGCAGTGGCTAGCTCTTTCTCAGTAGGCAACCAGGTTTTGGTGTTGTTACACACCTCCGAGGTATAATATGATCGCGAGACAGTGTGGGCCTTACAAAAACCTGAAGCGTAAAGGTCCCCTTAATTACCTAGTATTCAAGCTCCAAAAGACCCAAAGGGAACATATAATCTGGCTAAAGACATGGACAACCGATCCCAAAGACGAAAATAGTCACCATGGTGACCCTCTTGGTTGGAAATCAGGATAGATCCAGCTTAATTCCTGAGAACCTTAGCCAGAGACAGCAGAGGGGCCTCCAGGATTTGCTTGTGAAATTCCCTGTTGTCTTACAGAAGAACCAGAGAGAGTTTCACATTTCTTCCATTCAATCAGAACTCCTCCTGGGCCAGTGACCGTAAAGCTTTATAGAATCCCTGAGGTTCGAAGAAAAATTATAGCGGAATAAATAGCAAAAATGTTAAAACCTGGTCCTCGCTGATCATCCTCGTCAACAAACCTGATGATTCTTGGACATTCTGTATCAACTTCCGAAGACTGAATTCTATCTCAGACTTCAATAATTAATCGATGCCCAGAATCGATGAGTTAATAAAGTGGCTTGAGAATGCCAAGTTCGAGCCCATCTTGGACTTTACAATGGGCTGTTGGCAGGTCCCATTAAATCCCTCTGATAAAGAGAAAACCACCTTCAGTTCACCACAGTGTCTGTATCAACGTACAATTCTTCTACTAGGCCTGCATAGAGTCCCTGCAACATTCCAACGACTTATTGATAAGATTTTATGGCATTACCTATCATTCACGGGGCCCTACTTAGATGATATATTGATCCATAGTACCAGTTGATTAGAACATCTCCGTCACCTCAATGAGTTCAGTAGGGCCTTATGAAGCGCAAGACCCCAGGCCAACCACAAAAAATGTCACCTAGCCCAAAATACGGTGAAGTACCGAGGCTATTAGGTAGGCAATAGTCTCATCCAGCCCCAGACTGGGAAATTGAAGGCAGTGGCCTTAATTTCCACACCAAATGGGAACTTAGAGCCTGCCTAGGGCTGACCGGCTATTATCGCTGGCTCATCCGGAACTGTTCCTCCATTAACGCAAATTTGACAAGCAAGCATAAGAAGACCTAGCCCAAAAAACATGTCTGGACACGCCGAGACCAAAATAGCTTTGAGGGCCTGAAAAAGATTGTTTGTAATGAGCCTGTCCTTAACATTCTAGACTTTATTTTTAATTTTTTTTAATTTTATTTTTTAATTGTATAACAATGGTTACAAACAGTGCATCTCAACAATGCCATCTGCACTGTGTCTAGCATGTATCTTTGTTCTTAACTACATTAAGTGTACATGGTCATACGCCTCGGTCTTTTGTACAAGGCCGATTTGCTTAAAAAATAAGTCAACTGCCACTGCCCAGGTTGTTTTCTCACCACTCATCAGGCGTATCCACCACTCTTCTTTATCTAGTGTGCTTTCTTTTTCCAAAATGTTCATTAGGTGGGTTTCTCGGGCTCCTTGTGTCCCACTGCATGTCAGCAAAAGATGTCGATTTGACTCAACCTTTTTGGACTCGCAGTAATGGCATTCGTTCGTGGGAGATTCTCCTCTGATAGCCATGATCTTGTTAGTCCTTAGCAGGTTCAATCTAATTCTCAGGAAAGTGCGTCCCATTGTCTTGTTTGGAAATGTCTTCAAGTAGCCTCTCACCCCGTCTAATTTCATGAGGTGGGGAGATGCACTGTTAGTTAGTTTGTAAAATGCTGCTTTTTCTTGCGTTTTTATCCAATCGAGTTCCCTCAGTTTTTTTGCCACCTTCACTGGGTTTCCTATAAGCGTTTCCCTTGTCAAGACTATTTCGTCAAGGAGGTTTGTACATCCTTCTGTCTAGGTTGCTAGCATTTTGTTCTTTCCCCTAGCCAGTTCATTTTTTAAGATCTCAAAGATTTTAGCTGTGGGCTCCATGATGATTTTTCTGAAGAGCACGATTGTGTTTCTTACCACGGTCCCCTTCAAAGATGTTAGTCATAGCTCTTGCCTAATTAGGGAGATCGGTGCTGATTGCGGGAGGCCCAGCATTTTTCTCCAAAATGCTCCTTCTAATCTGTCCGGAAGCTGACTGATTCTAGACTTTAACAAGGAGTTCATCTCGCTAACCGATGTGTCGAAAGTGGGACGTCCTGGCTAAGAAAGAGTCGTCCTGGCTAAGTTTCATGATGTCATGATGTCCAAGAACACCCAGTCTTGTACAAGAGCAGGAAATTGTTTTCTCAAAAGCAAAGTTATGTAGCTGTGGAAATGGAAGGTCTGGTTATCAAATGGGCCATTACCAGTTTGCGATGCCATCTGACGGGACAGAAATTCCGACTCATTACCGACCATTCACCAATGACTTGGATGCACTTGAGAAAAGGAACCAACGCCAGGGTAATCAGGTGGGTTTGAGATCTACAGCCTTCTGTCTCCCAATAGAATATAGAAATAGTCAAGAGCAAGAACCTATAGATTTTCTCAATTGCTATCCTTTAGGCCCACTGGCGGAGGGATTAAAAACAACAGTGTGTGTATGTGACGCCTCCAGGGAATGTTTTCCCTCCCCCCAAAGGGAAGGCACCACCTTTGGGACTAAGGAGGGGAGCCCGCTAAGCTTAACACCTCCATACCTGGTCAGATAGCACAGAGAGCTGAGCACTTGTTTGACATCTGAGCGCAGCCTGCTGATGCAGGTTCGAACGCACAGCCAACTTAGCCTTTCATCCTAATGAGGTCGATAATTTGAGTACCACACGGTGGGTAATGATATTAACTGTCATTACAGCACTTTCATGCTCTCGGTTGAGATAGCCCTTTATTTAAATTGGTATTATTAGGGGACAGGGTAAACAGGATCCCACTTAGGAGTGAACCCCCATTAGTGGACAGACAGTCCCTAAACAGGGATATAAGTTATCGCTCCTTGTCTAAGAGCCTAATAGTTGTGTTGGTTATATGAGAGTAGAACTGTAGAATAACTTGCAACTTCCTACACAAATGGCTGGTATGGTTTCTGACCCTTTTCAGGCACCGTCCACACCTCAGAATGTCGAACGGAAAATCATATCGTGCCTCCTATACTGTATGTATACATGTATATTGGCCTACGCAAAGCCACTTATGAAGAAATCTGCGTTACAAGGTCTTGACCTTAGATCTGAGTAAGCCGCCATTTTAGGTCCATCCGCCATTTTAGATTCTTTCTCTAAAGTCACCCTGTGTTCTAAGATGGTGGACAGAGTCATTCCGAATGTAACATGGCCGTCTTGACCTCTGTGTACAAACTAATATGTAACTTGCCTGCAGGCCACATGTTAGGGTCATGAACTGAGACCCTGTCCTTCACTGACCTGTGTATAGAGGATTACCTGCGCCAACGAAGCTAATCCGTGAGCATATGTTGAACACAATGTATTCAAATACTGAAATGTGAACACTTGTTTGACTGCATTATATAAAGAGGTTTGAGAAATCCGAAGACATACAGTTGCCATTGTAACTTGTTAGTGAACGTATTAATGGTAAACCCTAAATGCATAGATGTATGAACTCGGCACGAACCCTAGATTCATGATGTATTAACTTGTATTAACTCATAGGTGGGTTGAACATCATGTTTTGGACTGTATAAAAGGTGCGACTATTCTAATGTACAGCCCCATTCACTGAGCAGACCGAACACAGCTGGAGTTCGCTGTGTTGTACTGAAGGCCTGATAGCTATCTGTTGCTTTGTCCTTTGAAACTGTTCAGTATAGAATAAAGATCTTTGTATCTTTCTTTGCAACCCGCGTTTGGTGTATTTCCTTTTGGGGTACTCAGCCTCGATTTCTTCTTTTTGATTTCACAAGAAGGGGCAGCGGGGAATAAGCCTACCTCTGGCAGTGTGGAGGTTAAAGACCCAATCAGCATTGGAGAAAAGGAGGAGAGTAGTGTTCGGAGCTTCAGGGGAGGGGAGACCTTCTCCTGGGAGGTGTGGCAGGAAGAATGGAGCACACGCCCAGTGTGGTGGAGTCAGCTGCGGTCGACTCAGCGGAACGCTCATTGACCATGCCGACACACTAACTGGATTAACCAGGCCAATGACCCTGTCAAGCAATGGAAGCCACCCAAACGGTGGACAAGCAGTAGAACGAGGAACAAATGCAGAAGCCCCACAGGAAGACAGCAGAAAGAGAGTGCCAGCTCTATCAGTTGCGGAACACCAGGAAAAAGCTTGAAGGGAGAAGCCTTGTCGGCCTACCTAAACAGCTGCCCAGAGGAGCACTGCACGTAGACAGAACGTATGCAGTCCCTCCAGGGAACTGAGAGCAGGGAGGAAAGGCTAAACGAAACCCCAATATGGGGTGAGAGAAATCAGACCTCTGGGCATGGTGAGGCAAACCAGACCCCAAGGTGGGGTGAGAGAAACCAGACCCCAAGGTGGGGTGAGAGAAACCAGACCCAAAGCTGGGCTGAGAGAAACCAAACACCAAGGTGAGGTGAGAGACTCAAGACCCCAGGGGGGGGGGGTAAAAATCAGGGGCTAGCACTGGAGGAAGTACCACGATATTCCTTGGTGGGGAGCCCAAAGAGTATATCTGGTGTGGACTTACGAACCAGAGGGTTTCCAAAGGTGGAAGAAGATCAAACATTGAGACAAAAACCCTGGTAACCCAGGGAGAAAGAAACTAACCAAAACTGACACGTATCTCGAGACGGGGAAGGGTGAAGAGACATTTGGTGTCTTGACTTGCAATATGCAGTTGGGCAAGGCACCCCTTTTCTGATAGAGACATCAGGGTCAGAAGCCAGCGGTCATTCTTTTGTTTGTCCACATTCCTTAAAGTTAGGCTTTTTGTTTATAGTGGCAGAGACGGAAATCAGGATAAAACAGGTTTCTGTAGGACAGCCTGACAGTCACTCCTTTAGACTCATTTTTTTTCCTATTAGAGTAGGGCTGAGAAACTTAGGGACAGCTTAGGTTTTGCGTGTTCCAATAAAGAACTACTCAACCCAAAGTTCCACTATTATTTATGTATTTATTTATTTTTACATTTGTAGAGCGCACAGAGAGGTTTGCAAACATTACAGTAGATAAAAATAGTTTTTTTTTTAATTCTGAGAGTGGGATGGCTGTAGTGCCGGGCCCTGAGGCTCATGGTCAGTGGAACAAGCTGGTTTTCAATTGTTTTCAATTGTTTTCTGAAAGGCCAGTATCGAGGCTCACACATAGGTAGTGGGGTAGGTAGTTCCACAAATGGGCGGCCGTGACTCAGAAGCTAGATTCCCCAGTTCTGCTGCATCTGAAGCACTGGGTGGTTAGTCTCTGGCAGTAGAACGATCTTGTAGGTCAGTGTGCAGCTTTCCTGTGGGCTGAGACATGGTCACGTTTTGAATCCGGTCAGATAGCACTGCGAGTAGAGCGCTCGCTTTGACATTCGTGCAGAGCCTGCTGATGCAGGTTCGGATCCCGGCAGGGCAAAACTAAGCCTTTCATCCTTCCGAGATCGATAAATGAACAATACACACTGTGCAAAATAAGCAGCGCTCAGATACCTGAGGGTTCGTAGCGCTATATAAATGCAAAAATAAAATAAATAAGCTAAATGCAGCCGAGATCGGATTGTTCTGGATGATCTGGAGCTTGTTGAGATCGCATTCTGATGTGCCGGCAAAGAGGGAATTACAATAGTCTAGCCGGGAGCCAATCACTGCTCTGGCAATGGTCAGGCAGTCTTGCGAGGAGAGGAGGTGCTTGGTCACGTTCAGTAGTTTGGTGGTGAGGGCTGTTGAGGTAGCGATCGCGGTGACTTGACAGGTCATGCGGAGGCTGGAATCCAGGTAGACATCTAGTGTTTTGACAGAGGTGGAGACCGAATGGAGCTTGCTTCTATCGTGAACGAGCGGAAAGGCTGGATCGAATTTGGCAAGACGTGGGGAAGGGGGCACTATCAGGATTTCTGTCATCGATATTCGGTCAGAGCTAATGTGTGGTCAGCCAGGCTTGGATAGTGTCATAGATTCTATTGGTGTAGCTGGAGTCTTGATCATGAATCCCTGAGAAGGGAATGAGGATTTGAGTATCATCTGCATAGTTGCTGTATTATATGCACAGAGCGTCATTATGGTCGAAGAGTGGTTTTGTATAAATGCTGTATGATGTAGGGGAGACGCATGAGCCTTGAGGGACCCTGCAGCGGACTTGAGTTGGGTGGGCAGCTGCACTTCCAGCATAGACACGGGCTGTAGTGTCAGCCAAGAATGAGGCAATCCATTTGGTGGCCTTGGGTGAGAAGTTAGCAGCTGTAGTGAGGTGGTGGCAGAGTGTTTGGTGGTTGACCAGATCAAACTCTGCCGACAGGTCGAGAAGGAGGAGGGCTAGGTTGCCAGTGTCACGGATATCGTCCCGTTGGTTTTTAGGTCAAGGAGGGCAGATTCTGTGCCATGACCAGTGACCTTGTCCATCTCCTGATTCTGACTTACCACATTAGACAATAATTAACTGCTTGTAGCAGGGAAGTGTTCATCACTGCTTCAGAACTGATCACCTAATAGCTAATAAGGGAGGTATGAAAGCCTATATCAACCAGCCCTGCCGCACAGATGACTCTCAATCAATGTCCCTCCTCAAATGCATGCAGATGAAGAAGGGGGATGTTGTGACCTCACGCCATGCCTGGTTCTCTGGCCTGCCCTGTTGACAGGAGATTTTACTCTAGAAGCCAGCCCTGCCACTTAAACAGGCTGGCAGGGGTACATTAGTAATGCTGCACTAATGGGATGTGAGGGTTTGCTCTGACTGAATTATCCGACAGCACTTCAACTCCTGATGCAGCAAGCATTCGTGGATGACAAGTGTGAGAAACCTGAAGATGTTTCATCCGCTAGTCCCCAGGGATCTGTCGTCCAGGTGGCCAGGACATGGCCCTCGCTTTTTGATCCAGTTCCTGGGGGTGGACCAGTGCGTCAGGATCACCTGTATGAGGGGTCTTCGGGGAGTGGAAGTGGGACACCAGACAGCGAGATGCAGTATCCTTTTCCCTGTAAAACCTTTCCCCATCCTTTCAGGTAGCATACTTAGGAACTCAACCCCTCCTTTTCCGACACTAACACTTTCTCACGAACAGCTCACTGTGAAAGGAAATGGACTAACACCCAAGCCGTATACCTGACATGTCCCAATACAATGGTCAGGCAGGGTCAGGCAATTACTGATCATTACACAAACCTGACTTCCATCACACTTCCCCACACGGATAAAAGGCGGAAAATGAAATCACACTCTGAACAAGGCAAAGCACACGAGGAAGCAGCAGTTCCAAGATGGCAGTTTAATACAAGGAGAAAGATGGCAAGACCGAAGAGGGTTACAAGGAGTGAAGTGCCCTTGACCTTTTCAGAGAGAGACCGTTACTTTCAAGAGCCTTCAAGAATAAGAAACATAAGACCCACAATCAAAGCTGAATAAACTTGCATTGTGTGTCGGAGGTACCCGGGTCTCTCCCGTGTCGATAGCCAAGGCGGGGAGGATCGTTTGCCACTGTGATACTGTCCTTAGCTCCTACAACAAAGCAGCACCAGTAAAGTCAGCACAGCCGGTGAGTTGGGGAGACCGATACCAGACCAGTGTGTGTGAAAGCCAAGGTTGCAAGCAGCAACATTGTATAGAGAAAATTGTAGAGAACAGTGGTAAAGCGTATGTGACAAGCAACACAAATATAATGAAAAAGCAGATGAGTGACTGAAAGTTGAAGCCAAGACAGATACTGTAAACTGAGTGGTCTGGCGCCACATGGGTGCTCATTCGAAGGTCTCTGTAAGGTATCCAACTGAAAGGTGGCAAATGTAAAAAGGAATTTTGAAATTGATGTGGTCCTGCAACGGGTCAAGTCAAACCCTTTGCACATTCGAAAGTCTTCTAAAGCTGATGATAACTGAAATTGGTCCGAACCAGGCTGAGGGAGAATAATCGTATTAAGAAGGGGATCTGAGCCTGGCTGAGTGGGATCCGGGGTGGACCGTGAGTCACCCGAGAAAGAATATTCTATGAACATTGTGAAAGAGCATCTGAGCCCAGCTGAGTGGGATCTGGGGTGAATAGTGAATCACCTAAATCGAGTATTTGTAAGAGGAAAATAACTTTTTGTTTGTTTTGTCATATCAGACCCTGCATGAAGAGACTTTAAGAAGCAAAGAGACTTGGGTACAGAAGGCCCTGATGCTGATGACTGAACTGTATCCTTGTACAAAAGAAGCCAGAGAGTGGGTGACACTCGAGTGAACCGCCTTGTCCAGTGCTGAAAACATGGGGAAGGGAGGCCAACGGCATGAACATCCTGACATATCATGTTGAGAACACTTCTTTCTTTTTCATAAACACTACCCCCACACTCTTTGTATTTAAAGGAAAGGATTGGCAATAGATTTTTTAGTATAGGCCCTTTTATTTTGACAAGACACCACTAGGACTTCGTTATTAATATTTGATGGTCGTTGCTTGCTTCCATCTGTAGATTTAGGTTTAGATAGGCGTTTATAACATCCTTGTTGAAGTTCAATAAACACCCTTGAACTGTGGTCACTTGTGTCCGTCTTACTGTTGATTCCATGCCTTCCTTACACACGCCCCCCTATTATGTGGTACCCCCCGGGCAAATGCCCAGGTTGCTCCCCACCCTAAGGCCTAATCTGATGGAAGACTACATAGCAACTTCACTCCTGGTTTATACAAAGTTTCATTCCATAAGGCAGTGTTCCCACGAGATTCATTGCCATATCCATGAAACAAGCATAAAGAAACACAATGGTGGCATGGTATGAATGTGACAGAGATGGAGGAAACACCGGTGTGCAGGAAATGCCCCTGCAAGAGACACTTTGCGGATCCTGATGTGGTCACTGAGGCAGGACCTTACCTGTGAGATGCCGCTTCTTTAAAGGACATAGCACTGTGACGTAATACTAGTGGAGACAGCCTTCAGCAATTGATCGCATTGGCACTAGCAGATGTCATGCAAGATCAAGACACCATGGAAGATTAAGAGACAACTGCAGAACCCATGGAAAGGCTTCACTCTCCAGAATAAAGCAGGTTTGTGCAAGGAGAGGATCAGGCATCTGTCCTCAAACCAATTCATTAGAACATTAACAATGCCTCCTCCAGCAGATACCAAAGAAGGTGGTGGTCTCCTCAGCAATCAGTATGACGCAGTTACCAAGGAACCTTAGCAACGCATAGAGCAACAGGAAACGGAAGTAAGGAACATCCTTCTGATGGAATGGAAAGATGGGAGCAAGCCTGTCCTGTGAATGATATCCCTTGAAAGGATTTGATACTGATTTCCCGCCATTTGGCAAGACTGATTCAGTGGAATGTCCTCTCAGACCACAGTACTGTCCGAAGTTGCAAGACGTGGCTAACAATACATTCATAAACATCCTGGTGTAGTGGTAGAGGATTGCCACCAGGCACTTGTGATCCAGAATAAATCCTGGATTTCTTGAGGGATGGGATCCTACTGGATCTATAAGTATTACCGTTGTGGTGCCAATGGTCAGCGTAACTTGACTTGAGAAAATATGGGGAAAATGTATCCAGTGTCGGCAGCCTCACCTAGAGATTACTCAGTAGCTTAACCAAGAGAAAACCAGTGACGCATTCTCCCATACCCTCATAGGGTCTCCCTTTAATATTGGACGGTCTTCGACAGGCAGCATTGAACCCCTCTGAGTGTGTCCTGTCGTCTTCTTGTTGACCCAAGAAATATTTCGTGTTGACATTACCCCTGACTGACTTTTGGGTCAAATTGGGACATTGGCAGATCACGCTCCATACCTAAGCTTACTTCCTGATTGCGTGATTCTAAAGTCTGTCCCCAGCTTCTGACCAACCATAACATTTAGAGTCTCTGTAAACTAAGATATGGTCCAGGTCGGTTTCAGTGAAGGATCTGAGTCTGGGACAACCCGTGAATGGGCAGCAATGTTTCATGAAAGCTTCTCCATGTGTATTCTTTGGATACCTCCAAACATGTGATTAAACCATCAGTAGATTCACTGAGTATATTGTAATTGTAATTGGTTATTTATAACGCGCTTAATACCCAGAGGTTTCTAAGCGCAGACCTGGGGATCGAACCTGTATCGCTCTGCGTTGTTTTGCTTCGAAGACAAGTGCGTTGCCCCTGAGCTATCCTCCCATGTAGTTGAGGGCATCTTCCTAGCTCCACCTTACAGTCCACAGGGGGAACGGACTATCTTCACATGCTTAAGGATGCTGCACCCATGGCATGGTGGCATCCTGGGCAGAATTCAAAGAGGCACAACATTTGTAATGCCACACCATGGTCTTCCCCCTTGTCACTCATCAGACATTGCAAACTTCTTTTGGGTGCAGCCCGATATTCTGAATTTGGTATCATTGTGCATTGCTATATGTATATAAACACTTTTATTGGGTGTGCACTCAAGCGAGTGGCAGTTCCATTATTTGTTTTGAGGTATTTGGCCTCTTCCATTCTCAATTCATAAGGACTGGGACGAAGAAGAGTGCTGTGGATGTAATGACAAGAGAAATTACCAGTAGTCCTTATTACTCCAAGTCCTAGTCTTCCTCGTCTCAGTCCTAATGTACCTCCCATGTCTCCCACGCATCAGAGAATTGGATATAATAGAAAGTGGTAGAAGACTGTTTCCCTTTTATACAAAAAGTCAGCCACATGTATGTATTTATCCCTCCTGATCCCAACCCTGTTTCTGTGGATTTTCTAAAAGCTCACATTTGCTTTGGCAGTTTGAGCGCGCTGTAAGACTGCAGCATTGGGAAACTGTGAGAGGGGCATCTCCCAAGTATTCCCTCATTCACAGGATAAACTGCGTTTCTTAAGGCACCCGCTTTCTCCCTCTCCCTGTATTCCTACCTGAGGATTGCCTGTCACTTTGCCCGAGGTGGCTGGGCAGTCTCTCTTCTGCCAGCAGCAGTAGTTCATGTCTGTACTGCTGAGAAAGGACATCTTGGGCTGCTGTTGAGTGATTGATGGTCTGCTGTGTGCATCAATGAATGTGTAGGCACACGCTGCACTCGTAGGTGTAGTATGTCTGCCAGCAAAGCCTGCACACACTTTGTCCATTCGATGTTCTATAAGAATAGGAGACTTTAATGAAACTAAAAATACAACTGCACTAATCAAAACTATAGCCCACCCGTGCAAGGGAAGACACAGACTATGCAGACTTTGTAATGACTCTTAGCCCGAAGAAAGGAGCGCGCAGGCAATCATTTCAGCATCACAGTTTACTGAATAACTGTATAGAGTGGGATCTTATTAATCACAAGGGCCCTATAAGCAGGCCAGCGTGACCGAACCGCTCACCAGCATGTAGTCATGCTTCTAGGTGTATTGCCATGGGTCGAGTTAGCATCGAGTCACAGGGGTGTTGCTAGGTCTGGAAAAGATCTGGGGCTACGCTAATGTCGGGACTGTCAGGACTCGGGGCTAGGAAGCCTTTTTAGTTCTAGCCCCTGAGTTTCTATCTGGGGCTACGACCAGGGGCTTTAGCCCCCTAGGCCCACCCCTAGCAACGCCGACAGTTGTTCCCAATGATCTGCAGGTGTCAAAACAGTTGAGTAGGCTCAAGACAGTCCAGCCATGCAGTGAGGTGCAGTAGCAGTGATCGGCTAGAATCAGGTGTAGAACAGGAAGTCTTGAGTCAGTTGAGACATTTGGAAGAGGTCCAACAATGCAATGCAATTCTTAAGTGGTGATCCACTCGAAAATGGCTGTTTGCTAAAGGATCCCGTGTAGGGTCTCCATGGTCAAGGTGGATCCTTTGCTCTGAACCTCCTAGAAACAGGCTTCCAGACAGCACTTGCATGCTCTGTCACCTCCAGGGAGCGGGTTCCTGTGTACCAGTGGTCTCAGCTTGCAGTACACCTTGCCCAGCCAGCAGGCCACTCAGATATTCCTGTGGGATGGTTGAGGGACAAGGCTTGAACTTTTCCTTGAAGTCTTTGTCTTTAGGAGTTTTGAGCAGATTGTACCCCCCAACAGAGTTCCAGCTAAATCCTACTTTTTCTGTAGTCAAAAGATGGTTCAACCGAAGGGGGTCTCAACCCCTTTCATAGGCAATCTGCTAAACTGTATTGGTCCCCATCTAGCCTTCTGCGAGGGGTCAGATCCCGTCTGCTCTGCTGTTTTGGAATTTGTTGCCAGGTGATATCATACCTAGAATGGTTTGTCTGCAGGAAGTAGAAAGGGGGTGCAGGAAGTGTGTGAGCCCTGGGGGAATCCAAGATGGTGGAACCAGTCTACGGACTGTTGGTTCTCTCCTGGCTGCTGTAACTCCATGCTCTCTTCTGTCTGCACTGCATCAAAGATTCACAGAAGCCACTATGTCACAACTAGACCTTAGTTTAGTTTAGTTTAGTTTATTTATTTGTACCGCGCACCGAACCCTGGGGTAGCTGGGCGCCGGAGACTTAAAAACAGTTACAGCATGGCAAAAATATACAGTACAGATTGTGATAAAACAACAACGGTGTAGTAGACCGGGTTACAGGTGGTCAACAGAGGCAAGCAGAGAGGAAGTGCATTAAGCGGCGTTTTTGTTGGAAAGCCATGTTTTTGTTTTGGCTCTAAAAGTCCAAAATGAGGGTTCTGCTCTAAGGTGTGGTGGCAAAGCGTTCCATAGTTTGGCAGCTAGGACCGGGAAGCTGGCGCCGCCTGCTTTTTTTAGAGAGAATTTGGGAACGGAGAGGCAGTGTGCGTATGGTGTTCTAGTTGGTCTAGTTGAGGTGTGATTGTGGAACTTGTCTGCCAGGTATTTGGGTGCGTCGTTAGAGCGGCATTTATGGACGATGACGAGGGATCTGAGGGAGATTCTGTCTCGTACTGGGAGCCAGTGAGCATCTTGTCTGAAGCTGGAGATGTGGGCGTTTCGTGGGATACTGCGGGCAGCTCTGATGGCATTATTTTGCAGTACCTGTAGTTTGTTCAGGTTGTGTTCTGATGAGCCAAGAAAGAGGGTGTTGCAGTAGTCAATTTTTGAGAGCACTAACGCTCTGGCTAGTGTAATGCAGCTAGAGGGTGATAGGAAAGGTTTGCAGGCGTTGATGAGCTTATTGGTGTAAGCTGTTGAAGAGGCAGTTGCGTTCACCTGTCTTTTGAGTGAGAGAGTGGAGTCTAGATAAACCCCAAGGGTTTTAATTTCTTTGGCTACTGTGATTAGGTTACCGTCAATGTTGATGGACGCGTAACGGGGGTCTAGTTTGTTTAGCCGAGGTTGGGAGCCGACAATGAGGAGCTCAGTTTTCTCATCGTTGAGGCATAGGCCGTGCTCTGCCATCCAGGCTTGGATCTCTAAATAAAGGTTGTTGATTTTGGTGGAGTCCTCGTCGTAGCACCCTGATAGGGTGATGAGAACCTGGGTATCGTCAGCATAGTTTGTGTAAGTGACACCTAGATTATCTAGGCGGTCAAACAATAGCTTTGTGAAGATATTGTATAGAGTCGGCGAGACGCACGAGCCTTGAGGAACGCCGCAGGTGATGGGGACAGGGAGTGCTGATGCCCCTGGGGAGAAGACCCGGGTGGTTCGGTTGGTTAGGAAGGACTGGATCCAGGCAGTCGCCTGGTTAGAGAAGGCCGCTGAGGTCCTCAGATGTTCTGTGAGGATCTGATGGTCGACGAGGTCGAAGGCAGCTGATAGATCTAGCAGTAGGAGAATGGCTAGATTACCCTTGTCCTTTGCCTCGTCCATCTGGATTTTTAGGTCCAGTAGGGCTGACTCTGTTCCATGCCTTGGCCTGAAGCCGGATTGTCTGAGACCCAGGAGATTGTTGTCTTCCAGGTGCTTCTGTATTTGCAGGTAGGCCACTCTGTCTAGGATCTTCAGGATGTAGGGAACGGTGGTGATTGGCCTGTAATTAGTTGGGTTATTGGGGTCTAGATTAGGTTTTTTTAGAAGTGGCATGACCCAGGCCTCCTTGAGGCTACTGGGCACTGAGCTTGATTTGAAGGATGCATTGATGAGGGCTGTTATGAAGGGGGCCAGAGTGTTGGCGCCTTCTTGGATGATGGGGGCTGGGCATGAGTCCCCTTGGCATCTAGAGGGCTTGAGGCCCTTAATGATGCTTTCTACTTCTTTAGTGGAAACTGGTGAGAAGGAGAAGGGGGGGCAGGTAGGTGTTTTGGGGGTGGTGGGCGGAGGGCGGTTTGTTTTTTTGGATAGGCTGAGCTTTTTCTGTTCGATTTTGGATTGTAACATGTTGATTTTGTCTGCAAGGGCTTTTTGAATCCTCTCACACCAGTCTGCATCTTTCACGCAGGTTTCAGCCAGAGTGGGGGGGGATTCGAGTTCCCTAAGGATATTGAAGAGCTCTTTTGTTTTAGATTTGGCGTTCTCAATTCTGTTATCGTATGTCTCTTTTTTGGCCTTAAGGATAGCAGTTTTGTAGGTGGTGGCTGCTATCGAGAGTTGAGTTTTGTTGGAAAGGTTGGGCGTTTTTCTCCAGGTGGCTTCTGCGGCTCGTTTGGAGTTTCGGAGGATTTTTAGCTCTGGTGTGAACCATTTGTTCATATGGGCTGCCGGTTTGGCTTTGGTGAGTTTGAGTGGGGCGATGGTGTCTATAACTATGGGCGCCGAGAGCCTGGAGGCACCTTCATCTGCCTCCAGGCTCTCGGCGCCCATAGTTATAGAATTGAAGATCAGGAGTGCTGACTGTTAAAAGCAGATCCTGCCGGCTGTAACTTTGGGTTCCATCTGGTTGTTGGCAGAAATGCACATGTCACTTTGTAACTGTCATGTACAAGGCAGCAGCTGAGAAGTGTCAGTAGACAGCCTCAGCGGACATACATGTTTGCCCTATACATTTCAGCATGAGCATGATGAAAGGGGGTCTGATTAGCAGATCTCACTTGTAGAAACAGATTTACGCCCATCATTTTATATTACAAATCAAAAATGCTCAGGCTTTTCCACCCTCACAGATGTCTGATCGGTTTAATACTGCATAAGATCAATAGTGCTAATTCTTTCCAGTTCATTATTGCAACAACTCCCCTGCTAGTTAATCAGCATTGATAACCCTGCGGGAGGATCATTATAGCTAAACCCACACCTGCTGTCATTGCTGATCACTTGCCTGCTGGCCAGTATTATTAATGTTGCTTGGCAACCCTTATTCCTAATCATGCCTGATAGTTATTCTTGCTAATCATGTCAGGCGCTATTATTGCTCTGTGTTATTGCAAGTCTTATTGATCAATTTGCTTGAGAGAAATATGCTTGAAATGCTGAGTTTGAGTCCCAATGAGAGTCTTGGTGAGAATCTTCCATTAAAGTGCTGCAGAAATTGATCTTCTTGTTGGTTCATGACCCCATACCTAGTCTCATAGTGGAAGATATTTTACAGTGATCCATGTTTTGCGGGGAATGTATTGTTTGACAAAAGGTCTTTCGTGCTGCTGCGCTTACTGGGGGATAGTGGTATGTGGCTTGGCTCTGCTTGATGGTAATACGGCCTCTGGCCTCACTGCTCTTACTGGGCCTAACCAATCTAGGCCTCACTGCTCTTACTGGGCCTACCCAAACCAGGCCTCACTGCTCTTACTGGGCCTAACCAAAATAGGCTTCGCTGCTCTTACTGGGCCTAACCAAACTAGACCTCGCTGCTCTTACTGGGCCTAACCAAACTAGGCCTCGCTGCTCTTACTGGGCCTAACCAAACTAGGCTTCACTGCTCTTACTGGGCCTAACCAAACTAGGCTTCGCTGCTCTTACTGGGCTTAACCAAACTAGGCCTCACTGCTCTTACTGAGCCTAACCAAACTAGGCCTCACTGCTCTTACTGGGCCTAACCAAACTAGGCCTCACTGCTCTTACTGGGCTTAACCAAAGTAGGCCTCACTGCTCTTACTGGGCCTAACCAAACCAGGCCTCACTGCTCTTACTGGGCTTAACCAAACTAGGCCTCACTGCTCTTACTGAACCTAACCAAACCAGGCCTCACTGCTCTTACTGGGCCTAACCAAACTAGGCCTCACTGCTCTTACTGGGCCTAACCAAACTAGGCCTCACTGCTCTTACTGGGCTTAACCAAAGTAGGCCTCACTGCTCTTACTGGGCCTAACCAAACCAGGCCTCACTGCTCTTACTGGGCTTAACCAAACTAGGCCTCACTGCTCTTACTGAACCTAACCAAACCAGGCCTCACTGCTCTTACTGAGCCTAACCAAACTAGGCCTCACTGCTCTTACTGGGCCTAACCAAACTAGGCCTCACTGCTCTTACTGGGCTTAACCAAAGTAGGCCTCACTGCTCTTACTGGGCCTAACCAAACCAGGCCTCACTGCTCTTACTGGGCTTAACCAAACTAGCCTCACTGCTCTTACTGAACCTAACCAAACCAGGCCTCACTGCTCTTACTGAGCCTCACCAAACCAGGCCTCACTGCTCTTACTGAACCTATCCAAACCAGGCCTCACTGCTCTTACTGGGCCTCACCAAACCAGGCCTCACTGCTCTTACTGGACCTATCCAAACCATGCCTCACTGCTCTTACTGGGCCTAACCAAACTAGGACTCACTGCTCTTACTGAGCCTAACCGAACCATGCCTCACTGCTCTTACTGGGCTTAACCAAACTAGGCCTCACTGCTATTACTGGGCCTAACCAAACTAGGCCTCACTGCTCTTATTAGGCCTAACCAAACTAGGCCTCACTGCTCTTACTGGGCTTAACCAAACTAGGCCTCACTGCTCTTACTGGGCTTAACAAAACTAGGCCTCACTGCTCTTATTGGGCTTAACAAAACTAGGCCTCACTGCTCTTACTGGGCTTAACCAAACTAGGCCTCACTGCTCTTACTGGGCCTAACCAACCCAGGTCTCACTGCTCTTACTGAGCCTAACCAAACTAGGCCTCACTGCTCTTACTGAGCCTAACCAAACCAGGCCTCACTGCTCTTACTGGGCCTAACCAAACTAGGCCTCACTACTCTTACTGAGCCTAACCAAACCAGGCCTCACTGCTCTTACTGAGCCTCACTGCTCTTACTGGGCCTAACCAAACTGGGCCTCACTACTCTTACTGAGCCTAACCAAACCAGGCCTCACTGCTCTTACTGAGCCTAACCAAACCAGGCCTCACTGCTCTTACTGGGCCTAACCAAACCAGGCCTCACTGCTCTTACTGGGCCTAACCAAATTAGGACTTGCTGCTCTTACTGGGAATAAAGGAATTGGGACTCACTGCGCTTACTGGGGATAGTGGTATGTGGCTTCACTCAGCTTGATGGAAATACCGGCCCCTGGCCTCATTGCGTCTACTGGGTCTACTGGAATTACGACTCAGTGTTCTTACTGGGAATAATGAAATTAGGACTCACTGTGCTTACTGGTGATAGTGGTATGTGGCTTGGCTCTGCTTGATGGTAATACCAGCCTATGGCCTCACTGCGCTTACTGGGCCTAACCAAACTAGGCCTCACTGCTCTTACTGGGCCTAACCAAACTAGGCCTCACTGCTCTTACTGGGCCTAACCAAACCAGGCCTCACTGCTCTTACTGGGCCTAACCAAACCAGGCCTCACTGCTCTTACTGGGCCTAACCAAACGAGGCCTCACTGCTCTTACTGGGCCTAACCAAACCAGGCCTCACTGCTCATACTGGGCCTAACCAAACTAGGCCTCACTGCTCTTACTGGGCCTAACCAAACCAGGACTCAGTGCTCTTACTGGGCCTAACCAAACTAGGCCTCACTGCTCTTACTGGGCTTAACCAAACTAGGCGTCACTGCTCTTACTGGGCTTAACCAAACGAGGCCTCACTGCTCTTACTGAGCCTAACCAAACTAGGCCCCACTGCTCTTACTGGGCCTAATCAATCCAGGCCTCACTGCTCTTACTGGGCCTAACCAAACCAGGCCTCACTGCTCTTACTGGGCCTAACCAAGCCAGGCCTCACTTCTCTTACTGGGCCTAACCAAACTAGGCCTCACTGCTCTTACTGGGCCCAACCAAACTAGGCCTCACTGCTCTTACTGGGCTTAACCAAACTAGGCCTCACTGCTCTTAATGGGCCTAACCAAACTAGGCCTCACTGCTCTTACTGGGCCTAACCAAACTAGGCCTCACTGCTCTTACTGGGCTTAACCAAACTAGGCCTCACTGCTCTTACTGGGCTTAACCAAACTAGGCCTCACTGCTCTTACTGGGCTTAACAAAACTAGGCCTCACTGCTCTTACTGGGCTTAACCAAACTAGGCCTCACTGCTCTTACTGGGCCTAACCAACCCAGGTCTCACTGCTCTTACTGAGCCTAACCAAACTAGGCCTCACTGCTCTTACTGAGCCTAACCAAACCAGGCCTCACTGCTCTTACTTGGCCTAACCAAACTAGGCCTCACTACTCTTACTGAGCCTAACCAAACCAGGCCTCACTGCTCTTACTGAGCCTCACTGCTCTTACTGGGCCTAACCAAACTGGGCCTCACTACTCTTACTGAGCCTAACCAAACCAGGCCTCACTGCTCTTACTGAGCCTAACCAAACCAGGCCTCACTGCTCTTACTGGGCCTAACCAAACCAGGCCTCACTGCTCTTACTGGGCCTAACTAAACCAGGCCTCACAGTGCGAACTGGGAATAATGGTAGGGTGCTTGACTCCGCTTACTGGTAATACCTTTCGAAACTAGACTTCACTCTGCTAACTGGGAATAATGGTATATGAAGTAAGCGCGCATAAGGGACCTAATGAAACATGCCACATTTTGCAAACTGGGATCAAAGGTATCTGATCTTATGGGGGAAATGTAGCAGGGCAACGGTCCTGCATTGGGATGAATAGTATCCAGCATAACTATGCATACTGGGCCTAATGGAACCAGGCCTGAATTTTGACATAATTGTCAAAGCTGAGCTTAATGAAAGTAGTCCTCACTGGGCTATATGGGAATGATGACATTTGTGACTTGACATAAGGGTCTTTGTCCAGACTTCCTTTGGCTGCTGGCCATAATGGTATCTGGTACTGCTGTGCTAAACTAGCATAATGGAGGCAGCTCTTATTGTACCAACTGGCCATAGCGGGATTTGACACTGCCATCCTATCTGGCGGAATGGAATCTGGCAATCTTGCTCTCATTGGCATTGTGGAATCTGGCCCTCTTTCTCTTGCAGACATAGTGGAATCTAGCTCTCTTGCTATCGCTAGCATAGTGGAATATGGCACTCCTGCTCTAACTGGCATAGTGGAATCTGGCACTCTTGCTCTCGCTAGCATAGTGGAATATGGCACTCCTGCTCTAACTGGCATAGTGGAATCTGGCACTCTTGCTCTCGCTAGCATAGTGGAATATGGCACTCCTGCTCTAACTGGCATAGTGGAATCTGGCATTCTTGCTCTCGCTGGCATAGTGGAATCTGGCACTCTTGCTCTCACAGGCATAATTAAATGTGGCACTCTTGCTCTCACTTGCATAGTGGAATCTGGCACTCTTTCTTTCGCTGGCATAATGGAATCTGGCACTCTTGCTCTCGCTAGCATAGTGGAATATGGCACTCCTGCTCTAACTGGCATAGTGGAATCTGGCACTCTTGCTCTCGCTGGCATAGTGGAATCTGGCACTCTTGCTCTCACGGGCATAATTAAATGTGGCACTCTTGCTCTCACTGGCATAGTGAAATCTGGCACTCTTTCTCTCGCTGGCATAATGGAATCTGGCACTCTTGCCTCCGCTGGCATAGTGGAATCTGGCATTCTTTCTCTCGCTGGCATAGTGGAATCTGGCATTCTTTCTCTCGCTGGCATAGTGGAATCTGGCACTCTTGCTCTCGCTGGCATAATTAAATGTGGCACTCTTGCTCTCACTGGCATAGTGGAATCTGGCACTCTTGCTCTCACTGGCATAATGGAATCTGGCACTCTTGCTCTCGCTGGCATAGTGGAATCTGGCACTCTTTCTCTTGCTGGGAGGATAGCTCAGGGGCAATGCGTTTGTCTTGGAAGCACAACAACGCATTGCAACTCAGGTTCGAATTCCGGGCTCGCGCTTGGAAACAGGTCCCCGGTATTAAAACCATTATAATTATTATTTTATTGTATTAATTGTAATGTGTGGTCTTTTGGTACTGGAGTACATATTGGGAGGTGGGATGTGAAGAGGGACACGCAGCTTGTGGATGTTGTCTTGGCTTTCACAACTATTGAAAGCCCATGGCCATGTTAACTCCTAACCGCCCATCAGGGTCACAGCTGCAGGGTAATCCGAGCTGCTGTCTTCTGTTAACACGCATTGCCAAAACCAACAGTTTGGGCTTTTGTGTGTGAATGGGAGATGCATTTTCCAAGCTCTGCCATAATGGTACTTCCCGCAATAAAGTGAAAACATCTGGAAAATGGTATGAGACCTGGGCAAATGTTGTCAGTGTCCGCCAAATACCTATGCAGACATCAAAACTGCTAGCTTTGCCAGTGCTTGATTATAACAGGACTACAGTGCAAGCAACAGATGCAAGGACACACATATGCCTTATAAATTAGGTGACTGAGGCATACTCAGTTAAGAAATTTTTATTACACCAGTAGCACATTTACAACTGTAATCAAGCCATTAACTCTCAGAAGATTAATTTAAAATAACACTGGCATGCCATATACAGCACTTAGTTTGATGTTGGTGCTTGATAGAGCTAACTCCAGGAGGATGTGTTTTGGGCAGGGAAGGGCAGCTAGTGGTTGGGTAGGAATGGCAGTGAATGTGTGGTTACAAAAAAGCAACACGCACATGGGGTGTGCCCCTCTTCACATCTCTTCTCTCTTCTATCTGTTCACCAATGTAGTAGTGTTGGCTTAAGCACCGCCAAATAGCCAGGACTGAAAAGAGTTTATCTCAGCTGTTTCCAGTGCAGCATGAATGAAAGCAAGTGGAGTTGGTCGGAGACACCCACCACGAAAGGCTGCACCCGTGTCCCCTTATGGAGAACATTTTAAAGAGATAGGGCCAGGTTTGTTTTGTAAACCAATCACAATTAAAAAAATAAAAATAAAGAGATAGTGATAACATCAGGCAACAGCAGATGGGTCCCATCCCACCTCCCTCACACAATGGTGTAAAAATAGGGTGCAGTTCAATGTCATAACATAGAAAATGAAATCAGGCGAGTGCATGTCTCCACAGCAATAAGAAATGGAAGCCAGTATTTTGGGGCAGAGCAGGAGGAATCCTTCTGTTTTCAAGTCCTTCTCAACCTTCCCTCTTCTACCCCCCGTCCTCTTCAACTCATCCAGAACAGAACCACGAGACCTATCCTTGGCCTCGTGCCCAAGGACCACATCTCTCCGGCAATGAAATGCCTTCACTGGCTCCCCGTGGCTGCAATGATTGAGTTCAAGACCCTTTGCATTGTGCACAAGGGGTCAGGGCCCGCTCTATCGTCAACGCTCTCTTCCTAAATACTCTCCTTCCTGATCCCTCTGCTCGTCTTCCTCTAATTCTCTGAGGGTGAGCTGCTTCTCCATGCAGAGTTTTGGGGGGAGATCTTTATCCTTTGCAGGCACCTCCCTCCCACAATGGTGTAAAATAGGGTGCAGTTCAAGGTCATAACATAGAAAATAAAATTAGGCGAGTGCATGTCTCCACTGCAATTACAAATGGAAGCTGGTATTTTGGGCCGGGGCAGAAGGAATCCTTCTGTTTTTTTATCCCAACCTCACACATCTGGCAGGCGGCCATTTTAGGAGCACCTCTGAGGCTCCACAGCTGGATTTCGTATTTTGTAGAAAGAACCTTCTGCCTCATATCTCGGACTCCTGTGGTACCCTCTCTGGCCGGAAACCCCCCACACATTGTTTAATTGGAGAGCTGCAAGAACCATTTAAACAGACCAAGACATGAACTCCCACTGTAGGCTCTCTATGGCCTTCTTTCGTTGGTTCAATGAAGGAATGGCAACCGCAACACAAACACAATGCTGATAGATTTTACGTTGTTCCTGAAAGAGATGGGGCTTTGAGCTGGTGTGGTAGTGTTGTGCTGCCATCTACTGGCAGCCTGGAGCGGTGCTTATGAATCCCTAAATTAGGAACACAGAGTGCACAGTGATGTGAACATGTGATTGGAAATGCGGATATACTCCGATGGATAATTAAAAATCACTCTGACACCCAGATGTGGCGACCACATGTGGGCCAGAGGTGCCCGCCCACACCTAACAATTAGGCCGGGGGAGGGGCAGGTAGGGGCAGGGCCCTGCCTGGTGGGTGGACAAGGAAAGTTTAAGCACATCCAATCCAACCTGGCTCCAAATTACACTCGACAGCTGCATTACATCTGGAGCTCCACCTGCAACTACAATCCACTTGCAAAGCGATTAGCATTTGAACCATCCACCACTCCATGTGGCCCACATGCACCAAAGCTTAAAGAAAGCCACTTGCGAACCGCCTCGCCGTCTTATCTTATCCAGCGCCTGCTTATTCCACCTCCCTTTCAGCCCAACGCGCATCTTCACACCACAATGCCAAGTCTGGAAACCCAGGTGTGGGTGCAATACACAGAATCCACTCAGGCAAGCCACGGTGCGCAGAGACTCCTAAGTCAGGGCTTTAAGTGGGACAGGGCTAGCCAGGGCTAAGCCATAGTAGTCTCCAAATATTGAAAAGGGCTCTCCAAACTGACCTCCCTTGCCAAATGTCTTTACAATTATGAGTGGCAATACTGCTCTTTGCCAGTAGATGTCACCTTCAGTCATGCTTAGAATCACAACATCAGTGAAAGAATTGTGAGATTAGGTACTTCTCAAACAGCAAAGGGAAATATTAAGGGACCGTATTGTTTGATTTTTGCCATAAATTGCATTCAAATATTCTCATTAGAATGCCTTTAATTAGTCTGTAGGAATAATGGATTTCTTGCAGAAGTACTGTGGGATTGCATGGTGCACTGACCCCCTTTGATTTGATGTTCTGTTTCATATTTGAATATATATATCTTGGTAAAAATGTGTACACACATTAACCATTTCACCATATTTAAATGCATCTTTCAAACAAGAATGTTTACCCTCTCATTGCACATATATAAACTCGATTGGCCCTGTTAGCCCACTCCTTTAATTACGTAGGCCACGCCTCTTTTAAAGCTTTAATAGCTACTTGGGATTTGAGGCTGTGCGGGAGACGGTTTAGGCCCCGCCCCCAATTATTGCAACACAGCCCATCTCTCGATTTCTTATCCCACTTAAAGCACTGCCCGAAGGTGGTAACAGGTGCACTAGAAATGCCCATTGCACCCCTTAACATACCATGAATACATCTTTTCGGTGAGTTTTTGTCTGCTCTGAACATTGAGCAGTTGGTCAAGCAGATGGCTGACAGGTGCAGAAACATCAAGCTGTTATGTTCATCTTGCTATCAACGCCCTGAGGCCTCCGGGCGAGTTGGCGCGTTACTAAGAATTAAAATAAATAAATAAAACCTCCCTAAAAAAGAACACACGTTTTCTTAAACTGGAAGCCGCCAGCTGGGTTCCGCAACGGACTGTTGGGATTTCAACTTCCAATCATTTCATGCGTAACACTACGATGCATGTCTGTTTCAAACAAGGGCTACGAGCAGGAGACGCCAGCTCGCCTGTGTCCCAGAAGAGAGGATAAGGGCATCTCAGCTGGCCCACGTGAAGTGTTAGATGCTTAGTCAGTCCTGGATTTCAGGCTCACACAACATTCCATTCTGGTAGTCCGCGTAGACCTGCATTCATAGGGAGAAGGCCACTGGCTACAATATCAGAACATTTCAACCATCTCAATACTCACTCAGGACAACTTGAGAGCTTGTGTTTCTGCACTTTGTTTTTATAAAATGGATGAGAGAGGTGCAGAGTGTGCTGGAGCAGTCAGAGGCAGTGTGGAGGCAGTGGAACCTTTTTGCGGTACCTGGTGTTACCAGAGGACTCATTGGTGTGCAACACACTCTGCATATAAGGACACCCTCCTGCGTGGAGCGCTGCACGGAGAGAGGTGCAGAGTGTGCTGGAGCAGTCAGAGGCAGTGTGGAGGCAGTGGAACCTTTTTGCGGTACCTGGTGTTTCCAGAGGACTCATTGGTGTGCAACACACTCTGCATATAGGGACACCCTCCTACATGGAGCGCCACACGGAGGTAGGTGCAGAGTGTGCTGGAGCAGTCAACGGCAGTATGGAGGCAGTGGAATCTTTTTGCAGTATCTAGTGTTGCCAGAGGACTCATTGGTGTGCAACTTGGAGCACCGCATAGAGTGAGGTGCAGAGTGTGCTGGAGCAGTCAGCGACAGTGTGGAGGCAGTGGAACCTTTTTGTGGTACCTGGTGTTGTCAGAGGACCCATTGGTGCACAACACGCTCTGCGCAGAAGGACGACCTCCTACATGGAGCGCCACACGGAGTGAGGTGGAAAGTATGCTGGAGCAGTCAGGGGCAGTCGGCGGATGAACACAACAGCTAGGGTAGCTTGGAGCTTGAAGTCTTGTGCATACTACAACTGTGAGTACTGTTAGTGCTATGAATTGACTCATACGTCTTGCGTAGTACAGCAATGGCAACGATGAACAACTTGCCGGCCGCACCTTTGGCCTCCAAAGTGATCCAAACGTCGATGCTATTGCCCCTGCGAGCCCATGGAGCTGGGAGGGCCTCCTATCACTTGTCCCCAGGATCCATAGCAAGCTCTTCTAAGCTTGTGCCGGATCTTCCACAAGCACATGTGCAAGGAATCAGCGATAAGTCGCTTCGTGATATATTAGTTACTGGGGCAGATATTCTTGGCGAGGAATTACCAACGGGGCAACAAGATCTGGGGCCGCACCCATCTGGCATTGAACAGGACCCTCCGGCCTCTAGTCTTTCTCATTTCTCAGTCTTTCCCAGGAGGATAGCTCAGTGGCAACGTGCTCTCCTTGGAAGCAAGACGACACGGAGCGGCACAGGTTTGATCCCCGGGTCCGTGCTTAGAAACCTCTGGGTATTAAGCGCGTTATAAATAACCTATCATATCATATCATTCCACTTTTCTATTGGCTTTAGATTCTTCAAAGTTATGTGAGCTCTCAGCTTTGTCTTATTGTCCTACCCCACCCAATGGCCCCCGATAACCATTGCCCGATCTCGGGGGACGTTATAAGCGTGCCTGGGTGGACATGTCATACTTTAAACTTCACCCTAACCTCCTTGGTGAAAATGTATGAAATCATACAGGAACATTTTAAGGAGCAAAAATACCTCTTGTCCACAATGGTTTCTGAATTAGCATTTTTGGAGGGCTATGTTCTCGTGATTACGAGCACGAAATTGAACACGTTGGCCTCCTATAATGCGGGCCATGTGGACTGCTCGACTTTTAGGATTGAAACCTTGATCCCTAATCTAAGTAATCTGCATAATCGCTCAGAAATGATTCTGGAGCAGTGTGAGTAATTCTAATGACCCCTTGTCTAACCTAGAAGAACTGGATTAGTTTGGCTAGAAGAGCTGCTGAAACACTTTGGGGAACGGGCCTCAGTGTGGGAGGCCTTCGAGCCTCCAACATCTGCTATACCCAGTGGCGCCAACCCGCTATAGGCATTAGCTGCTTCACGTATGAAAAAGGCAAAAAAGTCTAAGAATATCAAAAAAGATACCGAAGCAGCAAAATAAAGGTTTGCATAAAATCCTGCGTAAATTAAAGACTTGTCTCTTTTATAACAATGCAGAGCAACCATCTGCGGTCCTTAATTTGAGCACAATCTCGGTGGCAATACCCCCTATGGTTCCTTTGGAGCCGTCTTCTGTGTTGGATGACACCTTGCCTAAGCGGAGAGCGAGAAAGCTGCGGCCAAAATCCCCCCCAAAAACTATAGTTGCTCGAAATGCTATTAACCACTTCCTAAAACCAACTCAAACAGATAAGCATTTATTAAACCTAAGCATCCTGACAATTCATTCTGATATAGAATGTGACCCTCCGACTGTAAGTACAGGCAATAACGACAACTTACAACCGCCCTGTCAAAGAGGAGAAGTTTAAGTTTCTCCTGATTGGGGGTTGGAGGGATTAGGAGTTCTTTTACCAACTGCGCCGGTCTTCCTCACTTTAGAGAAAAAGGGGATAAGAGCGCTGGGTTTACCATTGCAAAATCAAGATGTTGGTAGGGATCCTAATCTTGCAAATCAAAGGGTGCCTTGTCCTTCCCACAAGCAGGATGTACCTCCCCTTATTTGGTTTGACTAGCATGTTTTTCCGATATTTCGAAGAGAGAAGAGGCAAAAATTGATGAAGAAAGCTGAATCAAGAACCCCAGAGCCGCGATGCTAGTCAACAATAGATAACGGAACACAGAACTATTAAGCCGAAGAAGACCAAGATACAGTGGAAAACAAAACTCAGCAATACATAACAGTAGATTTTGTGAAGCACAGGAAACCACATGTGGAATACGCAAATAGTGACTTCTGTCCTGATGAAGGCTGTGGGAGTGAGAGCACTTTATTAACTTGTGAGGCCGAAACGCATCTGTGTCTACATATTTAGATAACAGCTGTGTAAATATATATACACTGCACAACAAGACAAGTGACAAGGGCCGAAAATCAAGCCATCCTTTGTCTAGTAGGAAGGGCAACAATTAGGGATGATTAGCCGCAAAAAACTAGAAAACAAAGAGCACATGTAATGTTTAACACTTTATGTTTGTGTCCATATCAATTTCAAATATTTACACTGCATGAAAAGTTTTAATAAAAGATGTTTTGATATATAAATTAAATGAAATAAAAGAAGTATTTTGTACTGGGATAATTCAAGTGGTTGTAGGTCTATCCAACATCGCCCTGATCCATTTGCTATTACACAGAAGAGAGGATTGTGTAATGACAAAGGCCATACCACCACCACGGCGATCGACCACAATCTCAAGACTATGACGGCAGAATGGATTTTGGGTGAATAACCAATTGTATTCCATGAGGCAAGAGTTACTAATGTGTCTCAATTCCCACATGGTAACACTTGCCCCACCCATGCAGTGCACTTACTATGGGTGCCTTATGCTAGCTGGCATTCCTATTGTCGAATTTAGCCGAGAAATTACACACGGAGCGAGAGTGTCAGTGTCTGCAACTTTCACATTGATTCTCAGGGGATCACCCTGAGAAGCAGATGTATGAACTGCTCGCACAGTAACAGTACCTGCACCCAGTGATTGAAACACATTGTAACCTAGGGACAACAGGGTGGGGGCGTCTTCCAAAGGGGCATTTTCGATCATTTTGGAACAGAAATGAAATCGCACCAAGTCAACACCGTCATCCACAATAAATTAAAACTGTGCAGTAACACTTGTACTAATCAATCTATGATCCGTAATTTCAAAGATAAAGCTGAGCGGGCTACACCCCTGATCCCCAAACAGATGTTACATGTAAAGAATGTGGGCATTGCCAGTGGGAACCGAACATAGACGATGCTCCTGCAGTAAAACCGGGCCTGGCTGCTGAATCCCTATGATAGGTACATGATTGAGAGTGATAGGTACATGAATGAGAGCATGATAGATGCATGATTGAGATCCTGACGGATACATGATTGAGAGCATGATGGGTAAATGATTGAGAGCATGATGGATACATGTTTGAGAGCATGATTGTTTCATGATTGGCAGCATGATGGATACATGATTGAGAGTGATAGGTACATGAATGAGAGCATGATAGATGCATGATTGAGATCCTGACGGATAGATGATGCTGATCATGATGGATACAATATTGAGATCATGATGGATACATGATTGAGATCATGATGGATATATGATTGAGATCATGATGGATACATTATTGAGATCATGATGGATACATGATTGAGAGCATGATGGGTACATGATTGAGAGCATGATGGATACATGATTGAGAGCATGATTGTTTCATGATTGAGAGCATGATGGATACCTGATTGAGAGCATAATTGTTTCATGATTAAGAGCATGATAGATACATGATTGAGAGCCTGATGGGTACATGATTGAGAGCATGATGGATACATGATTGAGAGCATGATTGTTTCATGATTGAGAGCATGATGGATACATGATTGAGAACATGATTGTTTCATGATTGCGAGCATGATGGATACATGATTGAGAGCATGATTGTTTCATGATTGGCAGCATGATGAATACATGATTGAGAGCCTGATGCGTACATGATTGAGAACATGATGGATACATGATTGAGAGCATGATTGTTTCATGATTGAGAGCATGATGGATACATTATTGAGAGCATGATGGATACATGATGGAGAGCTTGATGGGTACATGATTGAGAGCATGCTGGATACATGATTGAGAGTATGATTGATTCATAATTGAGAGCATGATGGATACACGATGGAGAGCATGATTGTTTCATGATTGAGAGCATGATGGATATATGATTGAGAACATGATTGTTTCATGATTGAGAGCATGATGGATACATGATTGAGAGCATGATTGTTTCATGATTGGCAGCATGATGGATACATGATTGAGAGCCTGATGCGTACATGATTGAGAGCATGATGGATATATGATTGAGAGCATGATTGTTTCATGATTGTCAGCATGATGGATACATGATTGAGAGCCTGATGGATACCTGATTGAGAGCATAATTGTTTCATGATTGAGAGCATGATAGATACATGATTGAGAGCCTGATGGGTACATGATTGAGAGCATGGTGGATACATGATGGAGAGCATGATTGTTTCATGAGTGAGAGCATGATGGATATATGATTGAGAGCATGATTGTTTCATGTTTGTCAGCATGATGGATATATGATTGAGAGCATGATTGTTTCATGATTGTCAGCATGATGGATACATGATTGAGAGCCTGATGGGTACATGATTGAGAGCATGATGGATACATGATTGAGAGCATGATTGTTTCATGATTGAGAGCATGATGGATACATGATTGAGAGCATGATTGTTTCATGATTGTCAGCATGATGGATACATGATTGAGAGCCTGATGGGTACATGATTGAGAGCATGATGGATACATGATTGAGAGCATGATTGTTTCATGATTGAGAGCATGATGGATACATGATTGAGAGCATGATTGTTTCATGATTGGCAGCATGATGGATACATGATTGAGAGTCTGATGGGTACATTATTGAGAGCATGATGGATACATGATTGCAAGCATGATGTATTCATGATTTAGAGAATTATATAAAGATAATTGTTTGTTTGTTTGTTTATTATTTATAGCGCGCACCAAACCCGAGGGTAACCGGCCGCGTTGTTCAAGGATACTTTAAACTTTACAGGTTACGCATGCTTACAGATGGTAGTTATACATAGTAGAAATTACATAATGCAGGACAATAGGGAGAATATACATTGTGCATAATATAGACATATAGCATAGTATATACAGGAAATATGCAGTAGGAAGATAGAGAGTATTTAATTATGTACATAGTACGACTGTAGGACAGTAGTTATATTGGTGTAGGGCGGGACTATCGGTCATTTTCTTTGATCCAGTTGATGCAGTTAGATCTGAAGAGGGCGTAGGATTGGGTAGATCTCAGGCCGGGCGGGAGGGAGTTCCAAAGCTGGGCAGCTTTGACCGGGAAGCTGTTTCCTCCGGCCGTACTTAGTTTAAATGGGGGGATCACTAACTGGTTGGAGTATGCTTCTCTGGTGGGTCTGGTGGAGATTTTTCTGTTGAATCTAGCGGCTAGGTATTTGGGTGCTAGATGGTTGATACTTTTGAAAGTTAGAGAAGCTGTCTTGAGTTTGATTTTGTCCACTGTGGAGAGCCAGTTGGATTGTCTTCTAGCTTCTGAAATATGCTCCCTTCTTGGAATTCCTAAGGCAGCTCTAAGAGCATTGTTCTGAAGTGTTTGAATTTTTTGCAACGTATGTTTATTGGCCCCTAAGTATAGTGCGTTGCAATAGTCCAATTTCGACAGCACTAATGCTCGAGCAAGGGTTAGGCAGTTGGCAGTGGATAGGTATGGTTTTGCGGCTCTAATCAGCTTGCAGGTATATGCGGTACTGGATGCCATTGCGCTCACCTGTTTGGTTAGGGAGAGGTGGGAATCAAGGTAAAACCCTAATGTTTTTACTTCTTTTGCAACCTTGATAATATTGCCGTCTATGACGAAGGAGGAGTATTCTTCTTTTAAACTATTGATGTTTTGTTTGTTCCCCAGTATGATAAGTTCAGTTTTGTCATCATTCAGGCATAGCCCGTGGGTGGCCATCCATGCCTGAATGATGAGATAAGTCTTGTTCACCAAGGCCAAATCTTGTTCATAATCCCCTGAAAGTGGTATGAGAATCTGAGTGTCATCCGCATAGTTAGTGTAGGTAACACCCAGATCATCTAGATCATCGAACAAGGGCTTCGTGAAGACGTTGTACATAGTGGGGGAGACACAAGAACCTTGTGGGACTCCACATGTGATGGATACAGGGTCAGCAGCAGCAGAAGTAGAGAAGACTCTCATAGTTCTACCGGTTAGGAATGATTTAATCCATGCGATGGCATGTGTGGAGAAATGGGCAGCTGTTTCAAGGTGGGTGCAGAGCACATCATGATCCACCAGGTCGAAGGCTGCAGAGAGGTCCAGTAAGAGGAGTAGGGCCATCTTTCCAGAGTCTCTCAGCTCATCAACCTGAGTTTTAAGATCGATGAGCGCGGTTTCAGTTCCGTGCTGGGGTCTGAAGCCTGATTGTCTTGTGCCTAAGAGGTGGTGCAACTCCAAATGTTTTTGGATCTGTAGGTAGGCTACCCTGTCTAGGATTTTTAATAGGAAGGGTACCGTTGTGATAGGCCTGTAGTTAGTCGGGATGGATGGGTCCAGTGTTTGTTTTTTTAGGAGGGGGAGGACCCAGGATTGCTTGAGGTTATCTGGTATGGTGCCTGAAGCAAAGGAGGCATTAATAAGCTTAGAAATGAATGGGGAGAGGTCTCTGGCCGCGTCCTTTATTAGTTGGGCTGGGCATAGGTCGCCTCGGCAATTGGATGGCTTAAGTGAAAGTATTATCTTTTCAGTTTCGAGTATAGTTACTTTCGAGAAGTTAAATTTATAGTCAAGTTTAGTGCTGATTGGTGGTTTGCCTCTTGGGTTAGTTGAGGGTGGAATATTCTGTTTTTTTATCTCAATTTTTGTTTGGAGTGTGGCAATTTTGTCATTTAGTGCTTTTTGGATGTTCGAGCACCATATTTTATTTTTGTCACAATTATCTTGGACAGGAATGGGGTTTTCTAGTTCCTTTAGTATAAGGAATAGTTCTTTCGTTCCAGATTTGGCCTGCAGTATTCTGTTGTTGAAGTTATCTCTTTTTGCTTTCTTTATTTCATTTTTGTAGATCTTGGAGGCATTGATGAGTGTAATTTTATTTGTCTCTGTTGGGGTTAGTCGCCAAGCAGATTCGCATTTACATTTTTCAAGTCTTAGAGATTTAAGGTGAGGAGTAAACCAGGTGTTTAGGTGGGCTCTGGGCTTGCTCTTTCTCAGTTTCAGTGGGGCAATAGTATCTAGAGCTGTAGCCATAGAAGAGTTGAATTCATTTACTAGTGATGAGGTGTCCAATGAGTCAGGTAGAGAGTTTAATCTAGGGAGGATGAGTGGTAGCAGTTTTTCTGTAGTTATAAGTTTTTTGTTTCTGGTTGGCAAGGGGGGAGCCAGCGCATTTTCAATAGGTAGGGCCAAGTTAACATTTAGGAGGAAAGTTATCAGTGCATGATCAGTCCAGATTTGTGAGGTGATATCGACAATCGTTGTATTGCAGTTATAGTCAGCAACCCAGTCAAGTATGCGGCCTTTTTCGTGTGTGGGTTGTAGGATTTTTTGGGAGAAGCCTAGTTCTGAGATGACATTAGTGATATTAGTTGCTTGCCGGTCTTTAGGGTCATTGTAGCCTAGGTTTAGGTCACCCAGAAGGATAGCTTGGGATGAAGTTTTTAGGTTGTTTGAGAGGATTGTGGAAATGTCCTCCTCGAACGTGCCAATAGGGCCAGGTGGTCTATAGATAAGGTGAATAGTAATAGTTTGAGAGGGAGATGCGAGGAGTTTAGCAGTTAATGATTCGCAGGAGTTGGTTGTTGAGCTTGAATCAATTTTTAGGGAGAGATTATTTTTAGCAATAATAGCTAGGCCACCTCCTCGAGAGTTGACTCTGTCTTCTCTAAGTATGGTGTAATTATGGGGCAAGGCAAGCACCAGGGCAGGTCCTGCAGCTTGGTGCAGCCAAGTTTCTGTTATGGCGAAGATGTCATAGTCTCCCATTTGAATGAGATCCGCAACTTCGGTAGCGTGTGCTATCAGTGACCTGGCATTAATAAGGGCGCACTTCAGTTGGATGTTCGGCTTTACTGTGGGCTGGGTGGCATTGCTTTTCTTTTTTGGTATGCTATTGTTAGTGTTGGGCTGCTTATTTAGGCGGTTGTTGCGATGGAGGTCAGTTTTTGTTTTTACAGGAGGAGTGTTTCGGATGTTAGCGTTACTTCTATTGCAGGAGGTATTGAGTCTAGCTAATGGTTCGTGAATTTTAGGTAGTCTTGAGCGTAGTTTTGCGTTTCTATTTGCGATGTCACAGGGAAGGTGTGTTAGTGATTGGTGGGCAATAAGTGAGTGTGAAAGTAGATGGCTGGGCTCTAGGGGGGGAGTTAAGAGTCCTTCATCTACAGGCGGTATGCCCTGTAGTGTGGGCCTCGGATAGTGGTTTACTTTAGGCATTGTGGTCCAAAGGGCTGACAGGTAAATAAAAGTTAGTATCATTGTGGCCTGGTTTTAGGCTGTTGGTTTGCAAGAGTCGGGTACCTCTAGGCTAGACGGAGCAATCATATGTAGGCTAAATGCAATCAGAGACAGGTTGAATGCAGTCAGGGACAGGCAATGTAGTCTGGGCGACCATAGGGCACAGCACAGTTCAAATAAAGACTGGGGGCGACCATAAGGCACAACACAGTTCGAATGTGGACAGGGGCGACCATAGGGCACAACACAGTTCTAATGTGGTCTGGGCGACCATAAGGCACAACACAGTTCAAATGTGGTCTGGGGCGACCATTAGGGCACAACACAGTTCAAATGAGGTCAGGGGCGACCATTAGGGCACAACACAGTTCAAATGTGGTCTGGGGCGACCATTAGGGCACAACACAGTTCAAATGAGGTCAGGGGCGATCATAGGGCACAACACAGTTCAAATGAGGTCAGGGGCGATCATAGGGCACAACACAACTCATATACAATAGGGTTGTATGTTGGCTGGAGTGCGTCAAAGTATTTGAGTACGTGGCTGGATGTGGAGGGTAAGAGGGTGGCAAGGTAGGTGCAGAGTAAGGCAATGAGCATGAGAGTGATACAGAGGCTGAGGGGCATGCATGTGCACGTTGCCTAGGCCTTTATGGGGCAACTCGGAGCACTTGTGTGCCTTTATACCAAATGAAGCAAAATCGAGGCTGGCAGACCAACACAGAAACAGAGTTAAAAGTAGCGCAATGTGGCCGCGCTTACCAGGTATTTGTTCCCGGAGGGTTTCCAAGCCAAGTCCGCTGCTTCTGCCGTGTCGTGAGCTCCTGCTCAGCCGCTGCGTTCCCCAATGTAAGCCCATGTATTGTCATTGGGCATCAGAGGTTCGTGAGTGAATAGTAGGGGGACTCGCCACGCGCCGTTAGCGGCGAACAGGGGCAAACAGGGCCTTAGAGTGGCCTTTGCGTGTGGCCGGCTCTTCCGCCTGCCGGCGGATGTTGAGTGCTAAGAAGCACGGTTGCTTAGCAACCAGGATGCCGAGCCTCGCTCTGGCGCCGCATCGCGCCCGACATTTTGTTTTGATTTTTTTCTTTTTTTTTTTTTTCAAATTCGGCGTGTTGCTGGAACGCAACCCGGGCCGCTTCTGGGTGAGGGGTGGCCAGTGGGGAGGTGAAAAGTTCCTCTGGGAGGGGGGGCAGCACAAAGGTGCTGGTAGGGGCTCGTGGGGGCCTGGGTGCACAGCAATCCTCTACGTGCCTCGTAGCACGGTGCTGCAGCTCTGATGAGCTGATCCTGGCCTGTGGAAGGTGGGGGCTCCTGCCCGCGCCACCTGGCTGAAGAAGACTGGATGCAGAGGGGCAAACAGGGCCTTAGAGTGGCCTTTGCGTGTGGCCGGCTCTTCCGCCTGCCGGCGGATGTTGAGTGCTAAGAAGCACGGTTGCTTAGCAACCAGGATGCCGAGCCTCGCTCTGGCGCCGCATCGCGCCCGACATTTTGTTTTGATTTTTTTCTTTTTTTTTTTTTTTTTCAAATTCGGCGTGTTGCTGGAACGCAACCCGGGCCGCTTCTGGGTGAGGGGTGGCCAGTGGGGAGGTGAAAAGTTCCTCTGGGAGGGGGGGGCAGCACAAAGGTGCTGGTAGGGGCTCGTGGGGGCCTGGGTGCACAGCAATCCTCTACGTGCCTCGTAGCACGGTGCTGCAGCTCTGATGAGCTGATCCTGGCCTGTGGAAGGTGGGGGCTCCTGCCCGCGCCACCTGGCTGAAGAAGACTGGATGCAGAGGGGCAAACAGGGCCTTGATTGATAGCATGTTGAGAACATGATTGGCAGCATGGCGGATACATGATTGAGAGCATGATGAGTACATGATTGAGAGCATCTGATCTGGCCACATTGAACGGTCTGGTATATGTAATGGCAATGGATACATTATTAATATTATTTAATTTATATAGCACCAGAAGACAGACTCGTAGGCATAAAGGCGCAAACAAAAGAATAACACACATGAAAACATATAACTCAGGCAAATACAAAAACAAACAAAAAAGATCACACAAAAAAAGCCTCTCAAACAGATGCGGAGCATAAAAGAAAAATTAGCAAAGAACAAGAAAAAAGAAAATACTTGTGACTAACAGCACATGTTGAAGTCAAAACAAGAAATGCAGGACGGGCTGTCAGTTCTACCATAATGAAGACGCTACAGCACAATGACCATCAATCCCAGACGAACGCTGATGACAATCTGCACAAATGCTTAGAAAGTGAGGGAGGCTGCTGCCGCCACACCGTGCCAACACACATTCTCTATGTTCCTGGGTGCACCAACTGTTCCGTTCTATCCGCCGAAGGACCTTAAAGCCAGAAGAACTAACAACCCCTGGCCTGTTTTCTGGCGCAGCCAGGCCATCACTAACGCTCCCTTAGGCTCTTTCCCTGTTGGCTTCTCCACATCAGCAGTAACAGAGTTTCTTTTATCCAAAGCAAATTCTCTTAGGGACGTATCCTCAGTCCTGGGCCTATGCATTTTGCCAATGCCCAGCTCCTTGGAACCATAGGATTTTCTTTTGCAACCGGCTGCGCGGTGGCACGTAAGCTCTACAGCTGCCTAAGAGGGAGTAAGTGTAGGGTGTTGGGAACAGGTCAGATTTCATGTATTTTGGTAGAACTTTTCTCCACTGAAACGCGATCATTCGAAGCAAGATCTATCTGACAGAACTTATCGAAATAGTCTGAGAATAATTATCCACCTTGACCAGAAAAACGGAAAGGCAGATTTTTCAATAATGTCAACCCAGGCACAAAAGTCTGCAAAGTTTCTACACTGCAGTATCTTCCGATAGTATTCACTTTGACATGATATTATAGGTTATTTATAACGCGCTTAATACCCAGAGGTTTCTTAACGCGGACCCGGGGATCGAACCTGTGGTGCTCCGTGTCGTCTTGCTTCCAAGGCGAGCACGTTGCCCCTGAGCTATCCTTTCGAGACATGTCACCATTGCTCAGGCTAAAGTTGCACAGTTTGTTCCCCCTCCATCCTTCGATGATTGGGGCAAACCCTCTGGAATAAGATTGTCCATCTTTTTGCTTGGGGAAAATCTGAAACTGCCAGGGAGGTCATTCAATTCACAATGTCTCCATCTTGGTTAACCTTAGCTGTGTCTCCCAAAACGTCAGTGTGCTCCCCCAGGGCGATAACCCGCTTTTCCAGGTTACTCAAGACCTTCACACATGGCATTGGGGAGGCCATAGATTGATCGAATTCTTTATCATCAGTTGGGAAGCTGTCTCTCCTGTCCCAAAGGCGCTGTCCCCTTCTCTCACTGGTAGCCAGTATCTCAGACAATCGAGCCTCCTTAGCGATTGGTGACATTGATAGGCCACCATACAATCCATGAGTCATATTTAGTATCACAGCGTTACATTTTTTCTTCCCACTAACCTTCTTCACCCCCTGAGAATTAATGCCCAGATGTTGCTTTCAATTCATTCGCTCTTGTAACGGGCATTCTCAAAACACAGATATCGCACTCCGCCGAAAAAGTGCCCCGAAAAAAGTGGGTACACAAGCTTACTTCATTAACGGGTCAGAAAGCAAAAGGAAGCACCATGGCCCATTAATGAGGGCACAGCAGATCTTTGCTAGTCCGATGTCAAGATTGTGAAACTCATCACAGGGTTCCTCGGAACTAGAACTGTCTTTATTTTGCACCCATTCCTCCTCACCTGAAACTTCTGTAGATGACTCGTGTCCTTGCCCCTTTCTCCTTGATGTTTTCTTTTTAGTGAAGAGAAAAGGCCTTCTGCAGTTAGAAGCCACCCTGTCTCCCTGATAGAACAGGAATGCAAGGGACCCCTCCCCTGAAGAAGCCACGAAGAGAGGAAAAAAGCGAGTACTTAAGGAAACCTCTCTAGAGTGTTGAGTCTTGTTGCAGATTAGCTGTAGTTCCAGACAAGGGCTGATTCCAGGTAAGTGTTGATTCCAGGTAAGAGCTGACTCCAGGTGTATCATAGCTCTAGGTAAGCGTTGGATCTTGTGACCGCAAAAAGGATCACGTGATGAGAGGAGCTCAATGCGGTGTATGTGGAACACGGGCAGATCGGGATTCCAAAGGGAAGGAAACCCAGATCGTAAGAAGGACGGCTAATAAGCTGGTGAAAAAAGAAGACAGAAGGAAATCAAGAAAGAAAAGGGAATAAAAAGGTAAGAGGTGGAAAACTCGAGAATGGGTCGGAGTGCAGGAAGCGAGCAGGAGAGGGAGGGGCCGAGGAGCCGAAAGAAAGGGGAGAGACTAGCAGGAGGAAATGGAATAAGCAGAAGAATACAGACGGAAGCAAAGGCAAAAAATAAGGGAAAGGAACTTCCAACCGCGGGCTGAAAAGACAAAAAATATAACGCGGGGAAGGGAGAAACGCCACCGGACTGGGACCGGTAAGGCAGTGAAAACTAGGCAAAGCTGTAAGCAAGGCACAGCATGGGATACGGAGCGTTAAGGCACAAAGTTGCAACGCGCTGAACCAAACAAGGAGGTGTGGTTAAATACGGAAGCAGGGGATAGGTAGGCAGAAAGACTAGAGCGACACAACAGGAAGTAAAAGATCAAGGTGGGACATTCTAATGGCGGAGAAGTTGCCATCGGCTTCCTGGACGCCAGGGAATCCTTCTTGCAAACGGCATGACATCCGAAGACTCAGCAGGGCACATTTCCCAAGCTTTAAAAGCCTCGGATAAATAAATAAACCATGCTCAAACACAATGACTGCCTTATCCCACATGTACACAGAGGGGTATTACATGTAGATCTCTGGAAACAGCCACAGGCTCCAGTTATTAGAACCTGGTGCTTTGAGAGAATTGGAAAGCGGTAGAGGACATTTCCACTCAGTCCTTGATCCCCCATTTCGCCAGCTTCTCATCCTCTTGCTCATCATCGATAGCACTCTCTCTCAATCATTTCCTCCTTGCTCTAGTCTCCTTCCTTCTCATTCCCTTGCTCACCCACGCCCCTTATCGCAACCTCCATTGAAACTGTGCACCCTCCTCCTTGCACCCTGGTGCCTATACATGCAAAATGCAAATAACATCTATAAACGCCAAAACTATTGGCAGTGCCAATGCTTGTTATGAATCCGACCACACACCTACATTTCCACGACCTTCAATGCCCTTTAGGCACTATATACCATATTCCTTTAAAAATACGAACAGCAAGGAGGATTTCGTCCTCTCATTTTTGTAATTGTTAAAGGGATAGTTAATGGGATTTGGCATATGAAAGAATAACATACTCTTCTATTGCTAATACATGATATATCAACTCAAGACACATGCCACGTGATCCTATGTATTATGACACACCAACATGTCATTGCAGCACATCACTGCATGGAGAGGTGCAGGATCGGGATGTAATCAAATCCCTCATTGATGCAGTCATTCATAGCAGCCAGCATTCTGGGACTTGTAGTTTGAGTTTCATAATGGGAAAAGCAGAACTTCAAGTCCCAGAATGCAAAGAAAAAACAGGACTGGATAAGCACCTACAGGTTGGAATGAATCGTGTTGGGAACTATGATCCCATGCGTCATCGAATGCCAGTAAGAATGATACTGCCAATCAGGGCAATGCATGGGTGCATTGCACTCACGCATGCGACCACCACTGCTTGTCAATCTGCATAGGAAGTCACACAGAGGAAGGGTAATATTTCTGATTCCAAACTCTAATGTTCTGCGGCTTCTGCTGAAATATACTGTACCTGTCCTGTGGTGTGGCTGGTTATGGAAGGGAGATGTTGTAATGTAAGTCAGTCTTGTTCCCTGGCCAGGAATGCATGCTGATGGAATGTGGATGCATGCATGATAGACAGCTCAGGAGAATGTTGAGTGACTGGTGTGTGAATGCTCTATGACTGTCAGTTGTGGGCCTGAGCTGGGAGTGAGAGGATGGCCAGTGGGTCTGTTCCTGTAATGTCTACCTGATCCTATGACGTACATACTGCAAGTAACTGGAACCTATACAAATGTATATATGTACAATAAAGCCTTTCTGGACTAACCTATGTGGCTCGACAGCTGGTCTGTGTATTTATGGATTGTGACCTACATTACAACATAACACAGACTCTGCAGAAATATACTGCACCTGTCCTGTGGTGTGGCTGGTTATGGAAGGGAGATGTTGTAATGTAAGTCAGTCTTGTTCCCTGGCCAGGAATGCATGCTGATGGAATGTGGATGCATGCATGATAGACAGCTCAGGAGAATGTTGAGTGACTGGTGTGTGAATGCTCTATGACTGTCAGTTGTGGGCCTGAGCTGGGAGTGAGAGGATGGCCAGTGGGTCTGTTCCTGTAATGTCTACCTGATCCTATGACGTACATACTGCAAGTAACTGGAACCTATACAAATTTATATATGTACAATAAAGCCTTTCTGGACTAACCTATGTGGCTCGACAGCTGGTCTGTCTACTTATGGATTGTGACCTACATTACAACATAACACAGACTCTGCAGAAATATACTGTACCTGTCTTCTTGGGACATGGCTTTGAGCTTCGTGCTGAAGTCTGCGCCCCTCAAGCCGGGCCACCCGCAAGCCCACCAGAGCACTGCGGGTGTGTCGTAGCTGGTTCTTCAAGGATCCCGGTTTCAGTTCCAAGGTAGTCAAGTCCCTGGAACTCATCTGGGAGTCTAGTTCACTGAGACATTTGGCCATGTGCAGAGCAGTGAGGGACCTGTCATCGCTGCAGTCATGGGATTGGGGCGATAATGGGTGCTCCTTACTGTAAGGCTCCGGCTTCTTCCAAGCTTGAGGGCCCTGGGAGAAGTCCCTTTCATATCTTCCAGGCTGGTTGCTTCCCAGGATGATAGCTGATTGGGGTCTTTTCTGTCTACAGGGTTTGCGCTGGCTGCTGAGCTGGACATGAGAAACAACGCCCCTTGGCAAACAGCAGTGCGGACTCCTGGGAAGGCCGTCTTCTGGCCGTGTCCGTGTTTGCATGCCACCGCCATGTGGCACCTCAGGACCATAGCTGGCGCTTCTCGAAGGTGGACTGTTCCATGGCGTACGCTGCATAATGAGTTCCTTTGATGATTTAGCGATGCCGGGGCTGAAGGGTGCCTCTGCTCGGCCAGAGGAGGGGGTCCTCTGGTTTGGGACTCCTTCAAAGATGAAATAAGCCGGGTTTGTGAAACTGCTGGAGACGTTGAGGAGACTCAATGGCCGACTCCTGAAACACAGAGAAGAATTTTGTTTTAATAGAGAATATAGCACTTTGCAAAGCCACCAGCTCCGGCTCAGAGTCTCCACCATACAACTTCACAGTACACAGACGGGTGCTAGCGAATTCCCAAGCTTTGATTTTAGACCGGAGAGCCAATGCTCCATTGGCCGGGCTGCGGACAGCTTGCCTGACAGCTCAGTGTAGAGTTATGTGGGTGTAATGATGTGCTTGGAAGTGTATGGAGAAGCATGTGATGCCGAGTGGAATGTCATGGTGTGAGTGAGGGAACGCGTGTGGTGAGGGTTCCAAGCCCAGGTATTTGGAGAGCCCCTGCCTGGGTGATGGGAGCCAGTGTCTGTTCCTAGTAACTGTTCCAGCTGAGCTAACCTGATGCAGCTTAAGAATATGCAATCAAGCTACTGGAACTTGCCTGCAACCTAAGGAAGGCACTTTGTTACAGTGGGCTATTAGCTTCGAGCATAAATGGAACGTCACTACCTTTAATACTTACAATCTGACTTCCTTTCTGATGTGTGCACTTAGACAGCCCTATATGTAATCCTATGGGAGCTTGAACATCGCAGTCCATAGTGCACTTCTGGGAAAAGGTTTACTGGTGGTTAGTATAGGGCTGTTCTGGGTACACTGTGAGACATGTTAAATATGGGGTTCCTTTGAGAGATGGCCACAATAGCAATTGTCTGGGCGCCATTTGTGTGAATATGGGGGTCTCCTGGGTACAGGTTGGGAGACACTTAGTCTTTCTGGGTATGTTTCGAGTGATGGTGTGCATGGGGTTCTGGGTACACTCTAGGGGGTTGCTAACAAGGGTTTCCTCCAAGTACATATTGTGAGGTGGAGGGAATACTTAGGGAAGTGTTCAAAGTGTATCTTCTGGCTACACAGAGAATGAATGAGTCTGAGATTCTAATGGGTACACAGAGAGATGGCAAGTCTTGGTTTCTTCTGGGTACACTGTGGGGCATGGCGTCCTTCTTGCTGCACTTCAGAAAACATCAAGTGTGGTGTCCTTCTGGGTGCACTGCAAGAGAGGGCGAGTATAGGGTTTTTCTGGGTACCTTGTTAGAGTTAGCATGCATTGAGTCCTTCTGGGTGCACTTCAGAAGAGGTTAGTAAGCACACCGCTGTGTACACTCCAAGAGATGGTGAGTATAGGGTTCTCTTGGTACACTGTGAGAGTTTGCATGCATGGGGACCTTCTGGGTGCCCTTCAGAAGACAGTAGTAAGGATAGTACACTTCTGGGTGCACTGCAAGGGATGGCGGGTATGGGGTTCTTCTGGGTACACTGTGAGAGTTAGCATGCATTGAGCCCTTCTGGGTGCACTTCAGAAGATGTTAGTAAGCATGCACACCTCTGTGTACACTCCAAGAGATGGTGAGTATAGGGTTCTTCTGGGTACACTGTGAGAGTTTGCATGCATGGGGACCTTCTGAGTGCTCTTCACTAGACAGTAGTAAGTATGGAACACCTCTGGGTGCACTGCAGGAGATGGCAGGTATGGGGTTCTTCTGGGTACCCTGTGAGAGTTAGCATGCATTGAGCCCTTCTGGGTGCCCTTCAGGAGACAGTAGTAAGTATGAAACACTTATGGGTTCACTGCAAGGGATGGCGGGTATGGGGTTCTTCTGGGTACATGGGGAGAGTTTGCATGCACAGGGTCCTTCTGGGTGCCCTTCAGGAGACAGTAGTAAGTATGAAACACTTATGGGTTCACTGTAAGAGATGGCGGGTGTGGGGTTCTTTTGGGTACACAAGAGTTTGCATGCATGGGGACCTTCTGAGTGCCCTTCATGAGACAGTAGTAAGTATGGAACACTTTTGAGTGCACTGCAAGAGATGGTGCGTATGGGGTTCTTGTGGGTACACTGTGAGAGTTAGCATGCATTGAGCCCTTCTGGGTGCACTTCAGAAGATGTTAGTAAGCATGCACACCGCTGTGTACACTCCAAGAGATGGTGAGTATAGGGTTCTCTTGGTACACTGTGAGAGTTTGCATGCATGGGGACCTTCTGGGTGCCCTTCAGAAGACAGTAGTAAGGATAGTACACTTCTGGGTGCACTGAAGCAGATGGCGAGTATAGGGTTCTTTTGGGTACACTGTGAGACAGTAGTAAATACTGGGGGACCTTCTGGGTGCCCTTCAGGAGCCAGTAGTAAATATGGAATACTTCTGGGTGCACTTCAAAAGATGGCAGGTATGGGGTTCTTCTGGGTACATGGGGAGAGTTTGCATGCACAGGGTCCTTCTGGGTGCCTTTCAGGAGACAGTAGTAAGTATGAAACACTTCTGGGTTCACTGTAAGAGATGGTGGGTATGGGGTTCTTTTGGGTACACGAGAGTTTGCATGCATGGGGACCTTCTGGGTGCCCTTCATGAGACAGTAGTAAGTATGGAAAACTTTTGAGTGAACTGCAAGAGAGGGTGAGTATGGGGTTCTTGTGGGTACACTGTGAGAGTTAGCATGCATTGAGCCCTTCTGGGTGCACTTCAGAAGATGTTAGTAAGCATGCACACCGCTGTGTACACTCCAAGAGATGGTGAGTATAGGGTTCTCTTGGTACACTGTGAGAGTTTGCATGCATGGGGTCCTTCTGGTTGCCCTTCAGAAGACAGTAGTAAGGATAGTACACTTCTGGGTGCACTGAAGCAGATGGCGAGTATAGGGTTCTTCTGGGTACACTGTGAGACAGTAGTAAATACTGGGGGACCTTCTGGGTGCCCTTCAGGAGCCAGTAGTAAATATGGAATACTTCTGGGTGCACTGCAAAAGATGGCGAGTATGGGGTTCTTTTGGGTACACAGTGAGAGTTTGCATGCATGGGGCCCTTCTGCGTGCCTTTCAGGAGTCAGTGGTAGTATCGAACACTTCTGGGTGCACTGCAAGAGATAGTGGGTATGAGGTTCTTCTGGGTACATTGTGAGGGTTTGCATCCAGAGGGTCCTTCTGGGTGCCCTTCAGGAGACAGTAGTAAGTATGGAACACTTCTGGGTACACTCCAATAGATGGCAGGTATGGGGTTCTTATGGGTACACTGTGAGAGTTTGTATGCATAGAGTCCTTCTGGGTGCCCTTCAGAAGACAGTAGTAAGTATGGAACACTTCTGGGTGCACTGCAAGGGATGGCGGGTATGGGGTTCTTTTGGGTACACTGTGAAAGTTTGTATGCACGGGATCCTTTTGGGTGCCCTTCAGGAGACACTAGAAAGTATGGAACACTTCCGGGTGCACTGCAGGAGATGGCAGGTATGGGGTTCTTCTGGGTACATGGGGAGAGTTTGCATGCACAGGGTCATTCTGGGTGCCCTTCAGGATACACGAGAAAGTATGGAACTCCTCTGGGTGCACTGCAGGAAATGGCAGGTATGGGGTTCTTCTGGGTACATGGGGAGAGTTTGGATGCACAGGGTCATTCTGGGTGCCCTTCAGGAGACAGTAGAAAGTATGGAACACTTCCGGGGGCACTGCAGGAGATGGCAGGTATGGGGTTCTTCTGGGTACATGGGGAGAGTTTGCATGCACGGGGTCCTTATGGGTGCCCTTCAGGAGACAGTAGAAAGTATGGAACACTTCTGGGTGCACTGCAGGAGATGGCAGGTATGGGGTTCTTCTGTGTACATGGGGAGAGTTTTCATGCATGGGGTCCTTGTGGGTGCCCTTCAGGAGACAGTAGTAAATATGGAACACTTCTGGGTGCACTGCAAGAGATGGGTGCACTGCAAGAGATGGCGGGTATGAGGTTCTTCTGGGTACAGTGGTGAGAGTTTGCATGCACAGGGTCCTTCTGGGTGCCCTTCAGGAGGCAGTAGAAAGTATGGAACATTTCCGGGTGCACTGCAGGAGATGGAAGGTATGGGGTTCTTCTGGGTACATGGGGAGAGTTTGCATGCACAGGGTCCTTCTGGGTGCCCTTCAGGAGACACTAGAAAGTATGGAACATTTCCGGGTGCACTGCAGAAGATGGCGAGTATGGGGTTCTTCTGGGTACATGGGGAGAGTTTGCATGCACAGGGTCCTTCTGGGTGCCCTTCAGGAGACACTAGAAAGTATGGAACACTTCCGGGTGCACTGCAGGAGATGGCAGGTATGGGGTTCTTCTGGGTACATGGGGAGAGTTTGCATGCACAGGGTCCTTCTGGGTGCCCTTCAGGAGACAGTAAAAAGTATGAAACACTTCCGGGTGCACTGCAGGAGATGGCAGGTATGGGGTTCTTCTGGGTACATGGGGAGAGTTTGCATGCACAGGGTCATTCTGGGTGCCCTTCTGGAGACACTAGAAAGTATGGAACACTTCCGGGTGCACTGCAGGAGATGGCAGGTATGGGGTTGTTCTGGGTACATAGGGAGAGTTTGCATGCACAGGGTCCTTCTGGGTGCCCTTCAGGAGACAGTAAAAAGTATGGAACACTTCCGGGTGCATTGCAAGAGATGGCAGGTATGGGGTTCTTCTGGGTACATGGGGAGAGTTTGCATGCATGGGGTCCTTCTGGGTGCCCTTCAGGAGACAGTAGTAAGTATGGAACACCTCTGGGTGCACTGCAGGAGATGGCAGGTATGGGGTTCTTCTGGGTACCCTGTGAGAGTTAGCATGCATTGAGCCCTTCTGGGTGCCCTTCAGGAGACAGTAGTAAGTATGAAACACTTATGGGTTCACTGCAAGGGATGGCGGGTATGGGGTTCTTCTGGGTACATGGGGAGAGTTTGCATGCACAGGGTCCTTCTGGGTGCCCTTCAGGAGACAGTAGTAAGTATGAAACACTTATGGGTTCACTGTAAGAGATGGCGGGTGTGGGGTTCTTTTGGGTACACAAGAGTTTGCATGCATGGGGACCTTCTGAGTGCCCTTCATGAGACAGTAGTAAGTATGGAACACTTTTGAGTGCACTGCAAGAGATGGTGCGTATGGGGTTCTTGTGGGTACACTGTGAGAGTTAGCATGCATTGAGCCCTTCTGGGTGCACTTCAGAAGATGTTAGTAAGCATGCACACCGCTGTGTACACTCCAAGAGATGGTGAGTATAGGGTTCTCTTGGTACACTGTGAGAGTTTGCATGCATGGGGACCTTCTGGGTGCCCTTCAGAAGACAGTAGTAAGGATAGTACACTTCTGGGTGCACTGAAGCAGATGGCGAGTATAGGGTTCTTTTGGGTACACTGTGAGACAGTAGTAAATACTGGGGGACCTTCTGGGTGCCCTTCAGGAGCCAGTAGTAAATATGGAATACTTCTGGGTGCACCTCAAAAGATGGCAGGTATGGGGTTCTTCTGGGTACATGGGGAGAGTTTGCATGCACAGGGTCCTTCTGGGTGCCTTTCAGGAGACAGTAGTAAGTATGAAACACTTCTGGGTTCACTGTAAGAGATGGTGGGTATGGGGTTCTTTTGGGTACACGAGAGTTTGCATGCATGGGGACCTTCTGGGTGCCCTTCATGAGACAGTAGTAAGTATAGAAAACTTTTGAGTGCACTGCAAGAGAGGGTGAGTATGGGGTTCTTGTGGGTACACTGTGAGAGTTAGCATGCATTGAGCCCTTCTGGGTGCACTTCAGAAGATGTTAGTAAGCATGCACACCGCTGTGTACACTCCAAGAGATGGTGAGTATAGGGTTCTCTTGGTACACTGTGAGAGTTTGCATGCATGGGGTCCTTCTGGTTGCCCTTCAGAAGACAGTAGTAAGGATAGTACACTTCTGGGTGCACTGAAGCAGATGGCGAGTATAGGGTTCTTCTGGGTACACTGTGAGACAGTAGTAAATACTGGGGGACCTTCTGGGTGCCCTTCAGGAGCCAGTAGTAAATATGGAATACTTCTGGGTGCACTGCAAAAGATGGCGAGTATGGGGTTCTTTTGGGTACACAGTGAGAGTTTGCATGCATGGGGCCCTTCTGCGTGCCTTTCAGGAGTCAGTGGTAGTATCGAACACTTCTGGGTGCACTGCAAGAGATAGTGGGTATGAGGTTCTTCTGGGTACATTGTGAGGGTTTGCATCCAGAGGGTCCTTCTGGGTGCCCTTCAGGAGACAGTAGTAAGTATGGAACACTTCTGGGTACACTCCAATAGATGGCAGGTATGGGGTTCTTATGGGTACACTGTGAGAGTTTGTATGCATAGAGTCCTTCTGGGTGCCCTTCAGAAGACAGTAGTAAGTATGGAACACTTCTGGGTGCACTGCAAGGGATGGCGGGTATGGGGTTCTTTTGGGTACACTGTGAAAGTTTGTATGCACGGGATCCTTTTGGGTGCCCTTCAGGAGACACTAGAAAGTATGGAACACTTCCGGGTGCACTGCAGGAGATGGCAGGTATGGGGTTCTTCTGGGTACATGGGGAGAGTTTGCATGCACAGGGTCATTCTGGGTGCCCTTCAGGATACACGAGAAAGTATGGAACTCCTCTGGATGCACTGCAGGAAATGGCAGGTATGGGGTTCTTCTGGGTACATGGGGAGAGTTTGGATGCACAGGGTCATTCTGGGTGCCCTTCAGGAGACAGTAGAAAGTATGGAACACTTCCGGGGGCACTGCAGGAGATGGCAGGTATGGGGTTCTTCTGGGTACATGGGGAGAGTTTGCATGCACGGGGTCCTTATGGGTGCCCTTCAGGAGACAGTAGAAAGTATGGAACACTTCTGGGTGCACTGCAGGAGATGGCAGGTATGGGGTTCTTCTGTGTACATGGGGAGAGTTTTCATGCATGGGGTCCTTGTGGGTGCCCTTCAGGAGACAGTAGTAAATATGGAACACTTCTGGGTGCACTGCAAGAGATGGGTGCACTGCAAGAGATGGCGGGTATGAGGTTCTTCTGGGTACAGTGGTGAGAGTTTGCATGCACAGGGTCCTTCTGGGTGCCCTTCAGGAGGCAGTAGAAAGTATGGAACATTTCCGGGTGCACTGCAGGAGATGGAAGGTATGGGGTTCTTCTGGGTACATGGGGAGAGTTTGCATGCACAGGGTCCTTCTGGGTGCCCTTCAGGAGACACTAGAAAGTATGGAACATTTCCGGGTGCACTGCAGAAGATGGCGAGTATGGGGTTCTTCTGGGTACATGGGGAGAGTTTGCATGCACAGGGTCCTTCTGGGTGCCCTTCAGGAGACACTAGAAAGTATGGAACACTTCCGGGTGCACTGCAGGAGATGGCAGGTATGGGGTTCTTCTGGGTACATGGGGAGAGTTTGCATGCACAGGGTCCTTCTGGGTGCCCTTCAGGAGACAGTAAAAAGTATGAAACACTTCCGGGTGCACTGCAGGAGATGGCAGGTATGGGGTTCTTCTGGGTACATGGGGAGAGTTTGCATGCACAGGGTCATTCTGGGTGCCCTTCTGGAGACACTAGAAAGTATGGAACACTTCCGGGTGCACTGCAGGAGATGGCAGGTATGGGGTTGTTCTGGGTACATAGGGAGAGTTTGCATGCACAGGGTCCTTCTGGGTGCCCTTCAGGAGACAGTAAAAAATATGGAACACTTCCGGGTGCATTGCAAGAGATGGCAGGTATGGGGTTCTTCTGGGTACATGGGGAGAGTTTGCATGCATGGGGTCCTTCTGGGTGCCCTTCAGGAGACAGTAGTAAGTATGGAACACTTCTGGGTGCACTGCAAGAGATGGCGGGTATGAGGTGCTTCTGGTACAGTGGTGAGAGTTTGCATGCACAGGCTCCTTCTGGGTGCCCTTCAGGAGACAGTAAAAAGTATGAAACACTTCCGGGTGCACTGCAGGAGATGGCAGGTATGGGGTTCTTCTGGGTACATGGGGAGAGTTTGCATGCACAGGGTCATTCTGGGTGCCCTTCAGGAGACACTAGAAAGTGTGGAATACTTCCGGGAGCACTGCAGGAGATGGCAGGTATGGGGTTCTTCTGTGTACTTGGGGAGAGTTTTCATGCATGGGGTCCTTGTGGGTGCCCTTCAGGAGACAGTAGTAAATATGGAACACTTCTGGGTGCACTGCAAGAGATGGGTGCACTGCAAGAGATGGCGGGTATGAGGTTCTTCTGGGTACATGGGGAGAGTTTGCATGCACCGGGTCCTTCTGGGTGCCCTTCAGGAGACAGTAGAAAGTATGGAACATTTCCGGGTGCACTGCAGGAGATGGAAGGTATGGGGTTCTTCTGGGTACATGGGGAGAGTTTTTATGCACAGGGTCCTTCTGGGTGCCCTTCAGGAGACAGTAAAAAGTATGGAACACTTCTGGGTGCACTGCAAGAGATGGCGGGTATGAGGTTCTTCTGGGTACAGTGGTGAGAGTTTGCATGCACAGGGTCCTTCTGGGTGCCCTTCAGGAGACAGTAGTAAGTATGGAACACTTCTGGGTGCACTGCAAGATATGGCGGGTATGAGGTTCTTCTGGGCACAGTGGTGAGAGTTTGCATGCACAGGGTCCTTCTGGGTGCCCTTCAGGAGACAGTAAAAAGTATGGAACACTTCTGGGTGCACTGCAGGAGATGGCAGGTATGGGGTTCTTCTGGGTACATGGGGAGAGTTTGCATGCACAGGGTCCTTCTGGGTGCCCTTCAGGAGACAGTAAAAAGTATGGAACACTTCCGGGTGCACTGCAGGAAATGGCAGGTATGGGGTTCTTCTGGGTACATGGGGAGAGTTTGCATGCATGGGGTCCTTCTTGGTGCCCTTCAGGAGACAGTAGTAAGTAGGGAACACTTCTGGATGCACTGCAAGAGATGGTGGGTATGAGGTTCTTCTGGGTACATGGGGAGAGTTTGCATGCATGGGGTCCTTCTTGGTGCCCTTCAGGAGACAGTAGTAAGTAGGGAACACTTCTGGATGCACTGCAAGAGATGGCGGGTATGAGGTTCTTCTGGGTACATGGGGAGAGTTTGCATGCACAGGGACATTCTGGGTGCCCTTCAGGAGGCAGTAAAAAGTATGGAACACTTCCGGGAGCACTGCAGAAGATGGCGAGTATGGGGTTCTTCTGGGTACATGGGGAGAGTTTGCATGCACAGGGACATTCTGGGTGCCCTTCAGGAGGCAGAAAAAAGTATGGAACACTTCCGGGAGCACTGCAGAAGATGGCAGGTATGGGGTTCTTCTGGGTACATGGGGAGAGTTTGCATGCATGGGGTCCTTCTTGGTGCCCTTCAGGAGACAGTAGTAAGTATGGAACACTTCTGGATGCACTGCAAGAGATGGCGGGTATGAGGTTCTTCTGGGTACAGTGGTGAGAGTTTGCATGCACAGGGACATTCTGGGTGCCCTTCAGGAGACACTAGAAAGTATGGAACACTTCCGAGAGCACTGCAGAAGATGGCGAGTATGGGGTTCTTCTGGGTACATGGGGAGAGTTTGTATGCACAGGGTCATTCTGGGTGCCCTTCAGGAGACACTAGAAAGTATGGAACACTTCCGGGAGCACTGCAGAAGATGGCGAGTATGGGGTTCTTCTGGGTACATGGGGAGAGTTTGTATGCACAGGGTCATTCTGGGTGCCCTTCAGGAGACACTAGAAAGTATGGAACACTTCCGGGAGCACTGCAAGAGATGGCGGGTATGAGGTTCTTCTGGTACAGTGGTGAGAGTTTGCATGCACAGGCTCCTTCTGGGTGCCCTTCAGGAGACAGTAAAAAGTATGAAACACTTCCGGGTGCACTGCAGGAGATGGCAGGTATGGGGTTCTTCTGGGTACATGGGGAGAGTTTGCATGCACAGGGTCATTCTGGGTGCCCTTCAGGAGACACTAGAAAGTGTGGAACACTTCCGGGTGCACTGCAGGAGATGGCAGGTATGGGGTTCTTCTGTGTACATGGGGAGAGTTTTCATGCATGGGGTCCTTGTGGGTGCCCTTCAGTAGACAGTAGTAAATATGGAACACTTCTGGGTGCACTGCAAGAGATGGGTGCACTGCAAGAGATGGCGGGTATGAGGTTCTTCTGGGTACATGGGGAGAGTTTGCATGCACCGGGTCCTTCTGGGTGCCCTTCAGGAGACAGTAGAAAGTATGGAACATTTCTGGGTGCACTGCAGGAGATGGAAGGTATGGGGTTCTTCTGGGTACATGGGGAGAGTTTTTATGCACAGGGTCCTTCTGGGTGCCCTTCAGGAGACAGTAAAAAGTATGGAACACTTCTGGGTGCACTGCAAGAGATGGCGGGTATGAGATTCTTCTGGGTACAGTGGTGAGAGTTTGCATGCACAGGGTCCTTCTGGGTGCCCTTCAGGAGACAGTAGTAAGTATGGAACACTTCTGGGTGCACTGCAAGAGATGGCGGGTATGAGGTTCTTCTGGGTACAGTGGTGAGAGTTTGCATGCACAGGGTCCTTCTGGGTGACCTTCAGGAGACAGTAAAAAGTATGGAACACTTCTGGGTGCACTGCAGGAGATGGCAGGTATGGGGTTCTTCTGGGTACATGGGGAGAGTTTGCATGCACAGGGTCCTTCTGGGTGCCCTTCAGGAGACAGTAAAAAGTATGGAACACTTCCGGGTGCACTGCAGGAAATGGCAGGTATGGGGTTCTTCTGGGTACATGGGGAGAGTTTGCATGCATGGGGTCCTTCTTGGTGCCCTTCAGGAGACAGTAGTAAGTAGAGAACACTTCTGGATGCACTGCAAGAGATGGTGGGTATGGGGTTCTTCTGGGTACATGGGGAGAGTTTGCATGCACAGGGTCCTTCTGGGTGCCCTTCAGGAGACAGTAAAAAGTATGGAACACTTCCGGGTGCACTGCAGGAAATGGCAGGTATGAGGTTCTTCTGGGTACATGGGGAGAGTTTGCATGCATGGGGTCCTTCTTGGTGCCCTTTAGGAGACAGTAGTAAGTAGGGAACACTTCTGGATGCACTGCAAGAGATGGATGCACTGCAAGAGATGGCGGGTATGAGGTTCTTCTGGGTACAGTGGTGAGAGTTTGCATGCACAGGGACATTCTGGGTGACCTTCAGGAGACACTAGAAAGTATGGAACACTTCCAGGAGCACTGCAGAAGATGGCGAGTATGGGGTTCTTCTGGGTACATGGGGAGAGTTTGTATGCACAGGGTCATTCTGGGTGCCCTTCAGGAGACACTAGAAAGTATGGAACACTTCCGGGAGCACTGCAGAAGATGGCGAGTATGGGGTTCTTCTGGGTACATGGGGAGAGTTTGTATGCACAGGGTCATTCTGGGTGCCCTTCAGGAGACACTAGAAAGTATGGAACACTTCTGGGTGCACTGCAAGAGATGGCGGGTATGAGGTTCTTCTGGTACAGTGGTGAGAGTTTGCATGCACAGGCTACTTCTGGGTGCCCTTCAGGAGACAGTAAAAAGTATGAAACACTTCCGCGTGCACTGCAGGAGATGGCAGGTATGGGGTTCTTCTGGGTACATGGGGAGAGTTTGCATGCACAGGGTCATTCTGGGTGCCCTTCAGGAGACACTAGAAAGTGTGGAAAACTTCCGGGTGCACTGCAGGAGATGGCAGGTATGGGGTTCTTCTGGGTACATGGGGAGAGTTTGCATGCATGAGGTCCTTCTTGGAGCCCTTCAGGAGACAGTAGTAAGTAGGGAACACTTCTGGATGCACTGCAAGAGATGGGTGCACTGCAAGAGATGGCGGGTATGAGGTTCTTCTGGGTACAGTGGTGAGAGTTTGCATGCATGGGGACCGCCTGGGTGCCCTTCAGGAGACACTAGAAAGTATGGAACACTTCCGGGAGCACTGCAGAAGATGGCGAGTATGGGGTTCTTCTGGGTACAGTGGTGAGAGTTTGCATGCACAGGGTCATTCTGGGTGCCCTTCAGGAGACACTAGAAAGTATGGAACACTTCTGGGTGCACTGCAAGAGATGGCGGGTATGAGGTTCTTCTGGGTACAGTGGTGAGAGTTTGTATGCACAGGATTCATCAGGGGGCCCTGCAGGAGACAGTAGTTAGTATGCTACACTTCCGGGTGCACTGCAGAAGATGGCGAGTATGGGGTTCTTCTGGGTACATGGGGAGAGTTTGCATGCACAGGGTCATTCTGGGTGCCCTTCAGGAGACACTAGAAAGTATGGAACACTTCCGGGAGCACTGCAGAAGATGGCGAGTATGGGGTTCTTCTGGGTACATGGGGAGAGTTTGCATGCACAGGATTCATCTGGGTGCCCTTCAGGAGACAGTAGTAAGTAGGGAACACTTCTGGATGCACTGCAAGAGATGGATGCACTGCAAGAGATGGCGGGTATGAGGTTCTTCTGGGTACATGGGGAGAGTTTGGATGCACAGGGACATTCTGGGTGCCCTTCAGGAGGCAGTAAAAAGTATGGAACACTTCCGGGAGCACTGCAGAAGATGGCGGGTATGAGGTTCTTCTGGGTACAGTGGTGAGAGTTTGCATGCACAGGGTCATTCTGGGTGCCCTTCAGGAGGCAGTAAAAAGTATGGAAAACTTCTGGGTGCACTGCAGGAGATGGCAGGTATGGGGTTCTTCTGGGTACATGGGCAGAGTTTGCATGCACAGGGTCCTTCTGGGTGCCCTTCAGGAGACAGTAAAAAGTATGGAACACTTCTGGGTGCACTGCAGGAGATGGCAGGTATGGGGTTCTTCTGGGTACATGGGGAGAGTTTTCATGCACAGGGTCATTCTGGGTGCCCTTCAGGAGACACTAGAAAGTATGGAACACTTCCGGGTGCACTGCCCGGGATGGCAGGTATGGGGTTCTTCTGGGTACATAGGGAGAGTTTGCATGCACTGGGTCCTTCTGGGTGCCCTTCAGGAGACAGTAAAAAGTATGGAACACTTCCGGGTGCACTGCAGGAAATGGCAGGTATGGGGTTCTTCTGGGTACATGGGGAGAGTTTGCATGCATGGGGTCCTTCTTGGTGCCCTTCAGGAGACAGTAGTAAGTATGGAACACTTCTGGGTGCACTGCAAGAGATGGCGGGTATGAGGTTCTTCTGGGTACAGTGGTGAGAGTTTGCATGCACAGGATTCATCTGGGTGCCCTGCAGGAGACAGAAGTTAGTATGCTACACTTCTGGGTGTACTCCAAGAGATGGCGAGTATGGGGTTCTTCTGGGTACATGGGGAGAGTTTGCATGCACTGGGTCCTTCTGGGTGCCCTTCAGGAGACAGTAAAAAGTATGGAACACTTCCGGGTGCACTGCAGGAGATGGCAGGTATGGGGTTCTTCTGGGTACATGGGGAGAGTTTGCATGCACGGGGTCATTCTGGGTGCCCTTCAGGAGACACTAGAAAGTATGGAACACTTCCGGGAGCACTGCAGAAGATGGCGAGTATGGGGTTCTTCTGGGTACATGGGGAGAGTTTGTATGCACAGGATTCATCTGGGTGCCCTGCAGGAGACAGTAGTTAGTATGCTACACTTCTGGGTGCACTCCAAGAGATGGCGAGTATGGGGTTCTTCTGGATACATTTGAATAGTGGAAAGCACAAGGTTAATATGGGAGATTATAGGAATTGTTAAAGAGGGGGTTCCTATGGTTAAATGGAGAAAGGAAGCAACCAAAGCCGCCTGTCATGTACAGAGGGTCAGAGGAAACAAATTGGGTTATTCTGCATAGGTAACAATGAGCCAGCCACTATCCGTGTCCCATACTTACACATAGAAGTGATGGCGACCCTGGGTTCTCTCTGGAGCATATAGGAAATAGGTGCCAATAGGATTATTCTGGATGCACAGATAATGGTTGTGTGTTAGTACATGTGATGCAGTGGCAAAGTTATCAGGGCACATCTTTCAGCAATTTCCTCATCTAGGAATAACAGGAGAGACTAGATCTTTCTGCGATCTTTGGAACTCTATGAATTCCAACAGAAAGTAATCCACTGCCGTGCCTGGGTGGTCTCCAAGACTTATCCAGTAGAGGCCTTTCATTTACACAACTTCTAATCCCCTTTGCCCTTCATGAGGGCCGGGTAGGATTCTGGCCGTTTAGTACCCCACTGCCAGGGAAAATGTTCAGTTTCTGTGCTAATTCCCTGTAACCTGAGAGACCCCCAGCACTTTTGCTGGACTCTGGACTTTTTTTATTTTAATCTCCTGAGCGAGTGGAACTTTTGACCACTCACTCATTCTTTTTCTCTGACTGGGATTTTAGTTTTACTGCATTTATGCAGTCTGCTAAACTCCATTGGTGTAATACAAGCACCTGCTTTTTACTTTGTGACACCGATCACCCTCTGTGCAGTGTCACTGAGGAGTCTCTAGGACTCTTTGATGTTTAATCGCATTCTCTTGTGTGTACTACAGTTCCCAAGAGTAGTGAGTTAACTTAACTTAACCTTTCTCTTATGTGGGTTCAGCACACACCACCGTATGTGGGGTGCTGGGGGTTACATTATAACTCCTTTTCCCACTTCTCATGTAACGTTTACTTACACTGGCTAAACTTACATGGCTGGTGGCAGTGGTTTCTGTTTACTACCTTTTGCGCAGGTTACTAGCAGGCTGATTTCTCAGCTGCAGTTCCGCACCCACGGGTGACCATTTTCTCAAAATGACCCCTAGTTTCTTTTTTCACCATTTTTAGTTTCTAATGTCCTGCTGGACTTTTCCTCTATCGTTTCATGTAGGACTGGATCCTCTCTGAGGTTTGCCTTTGACGGGATTCACCCCTGAAGCCCGCCCAGGCTCTAGTGTGTCTGGCAAGGCAGGAAGGGAGCGAGGGTCCCGAAACATCACTGGCCTTTGTTTGTAGGTGTGCTTGGCTGAAACCAGTTCTAACTGTGTGACTTGCTGAACTGCAGGGCAGCCAACCCCCAGGTGATTGACAGCTCCAGCCCCAGGTGATTGATAGCTCCATGCGAGTGAATGAATAGAGTTCGACAATTTAAGTCGAGGATTTTCGGACTACAGAGTCGACCACTGGAACAAGGAACCTGAAGCAGAAGACAAGCAGAGACACCAGCAGCACCTTCAACAACTGCAGAAGTATTTGTAAAGCCCTGCAACTGACGACTTCCTCCCTTGGGATAGTGGGACCAACTAGGCGCAAGAACGTCTTCAATTTGGCCCTTCCCTCTGACATCCTGTGGCTTTCCTGGACTGCAGAACACCAATACCCGGGGTTCCTACTGCATCATCTTGCGGACATTGACTCCCAATGAAACTTTGCAGGTGTCCGTGTGGACCTCCAGAGGCAGGAATTCTTTACCAAAGGTCCCCTCACCAGAGTTGAGGGCCGAGCAATCAGAGATAATCTAACTGGGAATATTAATTTCTTCTTGGCACTAAGAAAAAGGTGCCAAAACCACAAAGAGGCACTGGAGGGAGCTAAATCCTTTGCTGACGACCCCTTCTTTCTTGAGTGCTGCTGCAGAAGCCCACCGAAGATCCCCCCTTTTCATCACCATGACCAAGAAGAGTCAGGGTCTTCCTCGTTGTATCCAGAAGACAACCAGCAACATTTTCAACATCACTCTTCAGGTACTGTGGGACTTGGCTTACACTTATCTTAGGCCATTTTCGGTGCTCCTTTGCTTTGGGGTGCTGTTTTCTTCAATTGGGAGTTGACCTCAATCCCACTGTGCAGGCCTTTCAGCCTGTGTACTATCAGGGAGGCTCCTCTTGAGCTCCTGTGTTGACTCCATGAACCACTGACTGGTTACTTATCTTTTCTCTGAAGGTTTCCATCAGAACTGGAGCTGTCCATTTGACGGTGGTTTTGCTGGTTTCCCAAAGGTTCATCTTCTTGATCCTACTGGCATTGGCAATGCTGGTTCCTCCATAAACATGAATTGTGAACACCTTTTTTGTTAGAAAACAGACTGCCTGAATCCCTCTTGGAGACGGTACATTGTTACTTGCCAGTTGCAAGCTGTGTTCTGTCTAACCTTTATTTCCCCTTAGACTGCATTTTGCAAAGGTGATGCACATAGGTGCTCTTTTACTAACCTTAATTAATGTCACTGTGTGCTGGATATGAAATGTATATCAAAAGTTACTTACATGCATTATTGTTCCTTTTACAATCATATTCCTTTTCTTATTGAATTTTATTGTTAGTTGCTGCATTTTAGATTTGCTTATGTGCCATCTGCATATATAAATAAATAGATTGTAATATAAATTTAAGTGAGTGTTTTCTTGGATCTCTGTATGCACTGAATTCATTGTACTGCTCTATAGCTCACATAGCTCCCTCCTAAAATAAGCCTGGCTGCTCAGCCAAGCTACCAACTTGTGTATTGCAGGCCTATATTAAGAGTTTTCCCCTAATACCAAAACATAAGTCTTATGAAGTCCAACACCAGTTGGACATTAGAAAAAGGTACCTAACACCCACTCCCTAGGACTGATTCTGGGCCACCCTTCTCCCGCCTAGCTGGTTCTGTCTTCTCCCTCCCGCCTAGCCCAGGCTGGTTAAGGGAGGATAGCTCAGCGGCAGGTGCGCGTCTTGGAAGCAAGACGACACGAAGCAACAACAGGTTCGATCCCCGGGTCCGCGCTTAGAAACCTCTGGGTGTTTAAGCGCGTTATAAATACGTAACTAAGACAAAAAAAAAAAATACGCAACTAAGAAAAACAAACAATTCCTGTAACAGCGCCTCGATGCCTGCAGGCTGTGCGAGCGCTTTATAAATGTAAAAATAATAATAATAATAATAATAAAGGATCAACCTTCCTCTACCTCCAACCCTTTGATTCTGGATCCCTCGCCCTACCTTTCTCAGTGCTGGTTCTGGACTGCTTTCCACCTACTCTATCGCCTCACCTGGGGTGATTCTGGGTGCCCCCTGCTATCTCCTTCCTTATTCCCCTTTCTCCCCCCATTTTAGTCATCCTTGTTTAAATATTTGTCTTCCCTTCCACCCTTCGCACTTCTTCAAAGTGTCAAGCTCCCAGAGGTGGGATCGATACTGTCATCTTATAATGACAGTATCGATCAATAAGTGCATGTGTTCAAACACATCTGTTTTTGCTTTCTCCAACAAATAAAAAAGCAGGGACGGCAGCCCCTGATTGCAGTGGTAACCTCTTATCGCCGCATTTAAGGGTTGGCCCAATCATGAGTTGGGCAGAAAGTTTGGAGTTTTACCTCCAGCCTAATAGCACCTAATAGCTCAGATAAACCTCATTGGGTGCAATGGGTAACATTGGGACACTCCTAGAAGACATTTAAGGAATGATGGGTCGTATACTGTAGAAAAGAGTTATAGTTTGCATCTCGTTAAGATATCAGGTTTGCAGCTTGCTGTATTCTAGCTCCTCATTCCCCAGAGGTGGTTCCTGCTTACCTGGTGATGCCCGATACCCAGGAGATGCTTTTAGCTTCTTATTATTAACAAATCCTGCCATTCTAGTCCTCAGACCCATCCCCTCTTTCTTTAATAATTCAATATGTTGCAATGTAAACACTGGTAATTGTTTTCCCTCGTTTTGATCTACACGCCTGTGTACAATTATAAATGTGGACCATGTATTGGGCATCATGTTGTATTTTATGCAACCGGCGTATTATGAATTTCTCTCTATGTCTCTCGTTCTATGTGTTTTCTTTGTCTCTCACCGTGTTCCTCTGGGTCTCTATCTGTGGGCGGGAGTCGCATTGTCAGGTGCGCGTTTGCTAGAGCCATCCCAGCTGTTGCTGACAGCAGCGCACCCAGAGAAGCGGTCCCGATCACTGCTAGTTTGATGGGGACCTGCAGTTTTTCATTGTTTGAAAGTAGATTGAGAATAGCAGTGGCAGATGACTCCCTCCAGGTGGGGACCAGCCTGGTATCTGGAGACATACATTGTTACTGCATGTGTACTGCAGGGCTGTCCCATCACTCTGAGTGTGCATTGTCATTGTGGATAGGCTCTGCTGGGGGTCCTGGTGTTCTGATAGACTGTGTAAGGGACACGAGGACCAGGTTGAAGGACCTGCAGTTGTATTTAGTACTTTCTATTTGGTTTTTATTCGTTTTATTCTGCATCATGTAAACACGTGCTGGTTTGGCTGCACTGCTTACCAGTCAGTGGCCAGCACACACAATTCAGCATTGCCTTGATGCTTACCGAAGAAACAGATGATTGATCTTAACCTGAGCGGGACCTTTTCCACAAAGGGAGGACACTTTGAGGGACAAAGAAGTGTGTATTCTTAGCGAAAGTACTAGTAAAAGAGGACATTATTTAACTGTACTAACATTGGAAACTTGCTCTTTTGGAAAGTTTACAATGTTTATTTCTAAAAATCCCTTCTGTATATATTGCAGTCATAATAAGAGCATTGCACTCGTCTTACTGAGCAAAGAATACATCTCAACCTAGAAAAGCCATATAGAGTATAATTAGACGCAAGGTTGTCATGGCACGGTGGACAGTCTGCCACACTCCTGTGTTACTCTTTCCAAATACCCCTATGAGGCATTCTCAGTATTTGGATGTGAGGATACGATGGTGCCTCCATTGTGGTCTCAGGGATTTCATCCTACCCACTTCCTGAGATACTATTGGACCTCATTACGAGTTGGGCGGTGCAGGTTAAATGCAGCGGTATTACCATATTACTATGAGTTGGGTGGAAAGTTGGAGGATTCACCTCCAGCTGCGAGCTGTCAAATTGCCACCCAATTTCAGCGGAATTACCGCAGTAGTAATTTTGTCAAAATGTCCCATGGACTCCTATAGACTCCAAGTAAATGGGGACTAATACCGCCACCACCACTTGTAATCCGGCGGTAATACTGCTGGACCAAGTGGCGGTAACAGTGTTAAAGGTTGGTGGTATCTCAGTGGATTTCCTGGTGAGATACCGCCAAACTCATAATGAGCTATCTCCAAGATGTGGCTAGCCTCGCTGGGTTTGGGAGCCTTGCAGAATTTTAGAAGAGGTGGGACTGGCTCTCGGGCTAAGGATTACTGTGGCGTGTGGGGATGTTCACATGACCAGTCCCCGATGCCTATGTATATAGGGTATTTATGATGCGCAACCCTTTTTGGGAAGGAACAGAGTGATCTATGTGGTTGAAACACCCAGCGGGTTACAGGTAGGGTGCGGGTTAAGCAGACGTAGCTTGGATGTGGTAGGGGGAGAGGCAGAGGGAGAGAAGAGGAGTTAAGCGACCAACAATTAATGAAGTGTGGGGTCTTCAGGTCCTCCAGAAGTGTTGGATGGAGGGGGCCAGGCCTATCTATATGGCTGACTTGTTACAGGGGAGGGTACATATCAGGAACATGCTTTTCTCCTAGTTTCCTCTCTCTTACAGTTATTTCTTTAAGATGTGGCTATGTCGTGCCTGCTGGTGGAGCATTTGCTTCCAGAGATGGTGGGTTTGCCAGCCAGATAGGGTGGCATTTGGTTAGTGGCTGGCTACCTTGAACATGATGCCTGCTTGAGGGGGAGCAAGTGCAACTCCTTGCAGATGGGGAAATGTGTTCTAATATTAATAGATCATTGGTGAGGTATCCTCATTTTTAAAGGTTTCAAGCACCACCTTTAGAATAATCAGACGGGCAGAGAAGCTCTCAGCTTGCTTGAGGAGGCCTGTCTAGCAATAGGGCTAAACTGCAGGAAAGTTAGCAATAGGGAAGTTGGGACAAAGAAACAAGTATGAAAAGGGAAGAGTGGCCATCTGGAGGGAAATGTAAAGGACAAGTAGAGCCATTGCTTATCCCTTAGAGAGAACTGAAGGAATAGAGACAATCACAGAAGGAGAACATGAAGAACAAAGGCATGAGCTGATGCTGGCGTGCCTGGCAAGGCGAGAACGGCGGCTGAGCCTTCTCTGATTATGGGAATGTCAGCGCCGGGCAGAGCCTTTGCTAAGGGGTGGGGGGCTAGGGGGCTAGAGCCCCTCCCTGGACTTTTGGTTGTAGCCCCGGACAGAAGCTCAGGGACTACAACCAAAAGGCTATAGCTAGCCCGAATCCCACCAGTTCCGACATTAGCTTAGCCCCTGATCTTCACCAGACCTTGCAACACCCCTGGCCCCGGGCATTGATCTGATGGCATGGCGGCCTCAGTAGTGGAGTCAAGAACCGCAAAGGAATAGTCTGCATGTTCCTCCTCTGGGCGGGAAGCCAGTCGAGCCCTGAGAAACAACGGCCATTCCTGGCAAGAACCATGGACCAGAGCTAGAGCGGCGCCACAGGCACTGCTGCATGCATGGAACAGGGTGTGGTCAGGGCGGTCTCTCTGGTCATGGTGGCCACGCGGTGCAATGGGGCTGCTGGAGAAGATCCCGTATTCCATCCGGAGCCAATGAAGGTCTCTAGGGGTCCCGTAGATGTGCTTCTGCCAATCGCTGCCTCTCCTGCATCAGGCAAGTCACTCTCTTCTGGGTGAACTGCAATTGGCCAGTAAGTTTAACGGGAGATCCTGCATAGATTCTGCTGAAGTAGGGCCTGACCAGGATGAACTTGAATTGGTGCTTCCTTCTTCAGAACACTATAGGTATAAGTATTATAATAATGGGACAAGTCAATGTAACATCAGGCCTCTGTGTTTCGAAACGTCATGATTATCAGCACCGACCACCTATCCCGGCTTCCAGATAAGATTCTGTGATCATTTGAAAGTTGCATGGGACAGTGTACTGTGGACAAAAGGAAAGTGGCATGGGGCAATGCACTGTGGACAAAAGGAAAGTGGCATGGGGCAATGTACTGTGGACAAAAGGAAAGTGGCATGGGGCAATGAGCTGTAGATAAAGTGAAAGAGGCATGGGGCAATGCACTGTGGACAAAGTGAAAGTGGCATTGGGAAATGTACTGTGGACAAAAGAAAAGTGGCATGGGGCAATGTACTGTGGACAAAAGGAAAGTGGCATGGGTCAATGAGCTGTTGATAAAGTGAAAGTGGCATGGGCCAATGAGCTGTGGGTGAAGGGAAAGTGGCATGGGGCAGTGAGCTGTGGATGAAGTGAAAGTGGCATGGGACAATGCACTGTGGACAAAATGAAAGTGGCATGGGTCAATGCACTGTGGATAAAGTGAAAGTGGCATGGGGCAATGTACTGCAGACAAAAGGAAATTGGCCTGGGTCAATGAGCTGTTGATAAATGAGCTGTGGATACAAAGAAAGTGGCATGTGGCACTGAGCTGTGAATAAAGTGAAAGTGGCATGGGCAATGAGCTGGGGACAAAAGGAAAGTGGCATGGGGCAATGACCTGTGGTCAAAAGGAAAGTGGCATGGACCAATGAGCTGTGGATAAAGTGAAAGGGGCATGGGACAATGTACTGTGGACAAAAGGAAAGTGGCATGGGGCAATGCACTGTGGATAAAGTGAAAGTGGCATGGGGCAATGAGCTGTGGATAAAAAGAAAGTGGCATGTGGCACTGAGCTGTGAATAAAGTGAAAGTGGCATGGGGCAATGAGCTGTGGAGAAAAGGAAAGTGGCATGGGGCAATGAGCTGTGGAGAAAAGGAAAGTGGCATGTGGCACTGAGCTGTGAATAAAGTGAAAGTGGCATGGGGCAATGAGCTGTGGAGAAAAGGAAAGTGGCATGGGGCAATGAGCTGTGGATAAAAAGAAAGTGGCATGTGGCACTGAGCTGTGAATAAAGTGAAAGTGGCATGGGGCAATGAGCTGTGGAGAAAAGGAAAGTGGCATGGGGCAATGACCTGTGGTCAAAAGGAAAGTGGCATGGGGCAATGAGCTGTAGATAAGTGAAAGTTCCTTGGGGCAGTGAGCTGTGGATGAAGTGAAAGAGGCATGGGCCAATGAGCTGTGGATAAAGTGAAAGGGGCATGGGGCAATGAGCTGTGGATAAAGTGAAAGGGGCATGGGGCAATGTACTGTGGACATAAGGAAGGTGGCATGGGGCAATGAGCTGGGGACAAAAGGAAAGTGGCATGGGGCAATGTACTGTGGACATAAGGAAGGTGGCATGGGGCAATGTACTGTGGACAAAAGGAAGGTGGCATGGGGCAATGTACTGTGGACAAAAGGAAGGTGGCATGGGGCAATGTACTGTGGACAAAAGGAAGGTGGCATGGGGCAATGTACTGTGGACAAAAGGAAGGTGGCATGGGGCAATGTACTGTGGACAAAAGGAAGGTGGCATGGGGCAATGTACTGTGGACAAAAGGAAGGTGGCATGGGGCAATACACTGTGGATAAAGTGAAAGTGGCATGGGGCAATGTACTGTGGACAAAAGGAAGGTGGCATGGGGCAATGTACTGTGGACAAAAGGAAGGTGGCATGGGGCAATACACTGTGGATAAAGTGAAAGTGGCCTGGTGTCATGTTCTGGGAGCAATGTGAAAGTTGCCTGGTGTCATGTTCTGGGAGCAATGTGAAAGTGGCCTGGTGTCATGTTCTGGGAGCAATGTGAAAGTGGCCTGGTGTCATGTTCTGGGAGCAATGTGAAAGTGGCCTGGTGTCATGTTCTGGGAGCAATGTGAAAGTGGCCTGGTGTCATGTTCTGGGAGCAATGTGAAAGTGGCCTGGTGTCATGTTCTGGGAGCAATGTGAAAGTGGCATGGGGCAATGTACTGTGGACAAAAGGAAGGTGGCATGGGGCAATGTACTGTGGACAAAAGGAAGGTGGCATGGGGCAATGTACTGTGGGCAAAATGAAAGTGGCATGGGGCAATGTACTGTGGACAAAAGGAAGGTGGCATGGGGCAATGTACTGTGGACAAAAGGAAGGTGGCATGGGGCAATGTACTGTGGGCAAAAGGAAGGTGGCATGGGGCAATGTACTGTGGGCAAAAGGAAAGTGGCATGGGGCAATGTACTGCAGACAAAAGGAAATTGGCCTGGGTCAATGAGCTGTTGATAAATGAGCTGTGGATACAAAGAAAGTGGCATGTGGCACTGAGCTGTGAATAAAGTGAAAGTGGCATGGGCAATGAGCTGGGGACAAAAGGAAAGTGGCATGGGGCAATGACCTGTGGTCAAAAGGAAAGTGGCATGGACCAATGAGCTGTGGATAAAGTGAAAGGGGCATGGGGCAATGTACTGTGGACAAAAGGAAAGTGGCATGGGGCAATGCACTGTGGATAAAGTGAAAGTGGCATGGGGCAATGAGCTGTGGATAAAAAGAAAGTGGCATGTGGCACTGAGCTGTGAATAAAGTGAAAGTGGCATGGGGCAATGAGCTGTGGAGAAAAGGAAAGTGGCATGGGGCAATGAGCTGTGGATAAAAAGAAAGTGGCATGTGGCACTGAACTGTGAATAAAGTGAAAGTGGCATGGGGCAATGAGCTGTGGAGAAAAGGAAAGTGGCATGGGGCAATGACCTGTGGTCAAAAGGAAAGTGGCATGGGGCAATGAGCTGTAGATAAGTGAAAGTTCCTTGGGGCAGTGAGCTGTGGATGAAGTGAAAGAGGCATGGGCCAATGAGCTGTGGATAAAGTGAAAGGGGCATGGGGCAATGAGCTGGGGACAAAAGGAAAGTGGCATGGGGCAATGTACTGTGGACATAAGGAAGGTGGCATGGGGCAATGTACTGTGGACAAAAGGAAGGTGGCATGGGGCAATGTACTGTGGACAAAAGGAAGGTGGCATGGGGCAATGTACTGTGGACAAAAGGAAGGTGGCATGGGGCAATGTACTGTGGACAAAAGGAAGGTGGCATGGGGCAATGTACTGTGGACAAAAGGAAGGTGGCATGGGGCAATGTACTGTGGACAAAAGGAAGGTGGCATGGGGCAATACACTGTGGATAAAGTGAAAGTGGCATGGGGCAATGTACTGTGGACAAAAGGAAGGTGGCATGGGGCAATGTACTGTGGACAAAAGGAAGGTGGCATGGGGCAATACACTGTGGATAAAGTGAAAGTGGCCTGGTGTCATGTTCTGGGAGCAATGTGAAAGTTGCCTGGTGTCATGTTCTGGGAGCAATGTGAAAGTGGCCTGGTGTCATGTTCTGGGAGCAATGTGAAAGTGGCCTGGTGTCATGTTCTGGGAGCAATGTGAAAGTGGCCTGGTGTCATTTTCTGGGAGCAATGTGAAAGTGGCCTGGTGTCATGTTCTGGGAGCAATGTGAAAGTGGCCTGGTGTCATGTTCTGGGAGCAATGTGAAAGTGGCCTGGTGTCATGTTCTGGGAGCAATGTGAAAGTGGCATGGGGCAATGTACTGTGGACAAAAGGAAGGTGGCATGGGGCAATGTACTGTGGACAAAAGGAAGGTGGCATGGGGCAATGTACTGTGGGCAAAATGAAAGTGGCATGGGGCAATGTACTGTGGACAAAAGGAAGGTGGCATGGGGCAATGTACTGTGGACAAAAGGAAGGTGGCATGGGGCAATGTACTGTGGGCAAAAGGAAGGTGGCATGGGGCAATGTACTGTGGGCAAAAGGAAAGTGGCATGGGGCAATGAACTGTGGATAATGTGAAAGTTGCATGGGATAATATTCTTGGGGCAACTTGAAAGTAAAAAGCTCCAAAGGTCTGGCGACAATCAGGATTGGACAATAATAGGTTGTATATACAATACCTCTGTTCAGTTACAGGGATGTGGTAAGTAGTAGTATGAAGTGAATTGCTGCAGGCGGTCAGTGGCAGAGGTCTGCTGACTACTAGGTGTGTGAGTAGAGATTTCCTTATGGGCTAAGGGCTGTATGTCTATGTAGGAGCCATTGATTGCTTACAATTAAAACTGATTTTATTGTTCTCCTTTCTGGTGCTTGCCATTGTAAGAATTTCTACCGTACACTCTGTTTAGACATGACTCCAATTAAGTGTATAACGCTGGCTTATTTTTTTTCCTGAAGGTTATTATGCCCAAATATGATTCCGCGCGCACCATCCAACACACTCTCCAGGATGACTTTGCGGAAAGGTAGATTGACGTTGTTTAACACATTTTTGTTGTAGTTGATGTTTACACGGTGGAGATCTCCAGACTCAAGTCAAATGTATTTTTCCATCTTTTTTCCCTATGTGCCATGGCAATTGGCCTATTCATCCTGAAGAAGGCAAGGTGTTCAGAATTCCTCTTGGGTTTCATTGCCAAGTCTAGCACATTAGCGTCCAAATAGTAGTATATTTGACTGGTAGACTTACTTGGAAGACTAATGGATTTAGATCTCAGCTAGGAGACATGTTTTCTGTTCTTCTGTGTCTTACAGAACAGAAGCATTTCATAGATTGCTTTCTTAGGATCTATGTTTGGCCAGATATGCAATTTCGAATTTTGAAATTCTTTGCTTCTTTCAACGTCATGTTTGTATGGTTTGTTGCAATATGTGTGACGTCTTTACATGATAATGACATCACAATGACCTTTGCATCGATAGAGCGTTGACTGATGCAGTTTTGATGCACATATTAGCTACATCTGCACTTTAGTTTTTGAAGAGTAAGAGGATTTAAAAAAAAATATTTTGATCCTTGTAATATTCGCTATACATGTGGTACCCTATATCTACTAAGTCCTTGGGATCTCTCCACTGTTTTTATCTAAGAGAAATTCATTTATTGACTATTGTCCAAGCAAAATAGAATTATTAGGTTAATTCATCCTGCTTATTCAATTTTCTTATTGTCTTGAAAGGTTGGATTCATTAGCCGGTCAGATAGCACAGTGAGTATAGCGCTCGCTTTGACATCCGTGCAGAGCCTGCCAGGGCAGGTTCCAATCCTTTCATCCTTTCATCCTTCCGAGGTCGATAAATGGGCACCATGGGTAGTAATAAGCAGCACTCACATGCCTGAGGGTTCGTAGCGCTATATAAATGCTAAATTATGATTATTTTTAGCATGCCAGGTTTACCCCATAAATATATTCAGACTTTTGTGACGAGCTTTAGTCAGTCCCCAGATTTTTCAAAAGGGGAAGGATAGGCGTCCATGTGTATTGTAAAATGGCAAAATACCACGATAAATTGCAATATAGGCCACCTCTAACACCATGTAGGACATTTCAATGACAAAATAGCATAATGTTCTATTGTGAACGCAGTCTGATAAACCTGCTGTGTGCACATGCATGTCACCCATGCACCCAGAGCAGCACCAACCTAACAAGAGAGATGCAATGAGGGGGGCTGCTCCTCCCAGAATACCACCCCACCACAGGAGGTGACTTCCTAGCAGAGGACCTCAGGCACCGTTAAGTGTCAGTCTGGCCAAACAAATGCAGCAAAGTGCAGAGCCTGCTGCCTCAAACAAGATGGACCCATGAACTCAAGAAGGTGCCTCTAGACAGTGCTTGAACGGTGTCTTGACTGCCTGTTCTCTGTGAACCCAAATCTTGTGTGTTGGTGCTTCCCCTAATACGGCGCTTAACATACACACAGGATTCCCAGGAGGCTTCTCGGCATGGTTCCTATCTCTATGGGTTAGGGCCTAATACAGCGCTTAACAAGAGCTAGAAACATAAACACAGGATTCCCTGGAGGCTTCTCGGCATGGTTCCTATCTCTATGGGTTGGGATCTCATACGGCGCTTAACAAGAGCTAGAAACATAAACACAGGATTCCCAGGAGGCTTCTCGGCATGGTTCCTATCTCTATGGGTTAGGGCCTAATACAGCGCTTAACAAGAGCTAGAAACATAAACACAGGATTCCCTGGAGGCTTCTCGGCATGGTTCGTATCTCTATGGGTTAGGGCCTAATACAGCGCTTAACAAGTGCTAGAAACATAATCACAGGATTCCCTTGAGGCTACTTGGTATGGCTCCTATCTCTATGGGTTAGGGCCTAATACAGCGCTTAACAAGAGCTAGAAACATAAACACAGGATTCCCTGGAGGCTTCTCGGCATGGTTCCTATCTCTATGGGTTAGGACCTAATACGGCGCTTAACAAGAGCTAGAAACATAAACACAGGATTCCCTGGAGGCTTCTCGGCATGGTTCCTATCTCTATGGGTTGGGACCTCATACGGCGCTTAACAAGAGCTAGAAACATAAACACAGGATTCTCTGGAGGCTTCTCGGCATGGTTCCTATCTCTATGGGTTAGGGCCTAATACAGCGCTTAACAAGAGCTAGAAACATAAACACAGGATTCTCTGGAGGCTTCTCGGCATGGTTCCTATCTCTATGGGTTAGGGCCTAATACAGCGCTTAACAAGAGCTAGAAACATAAACACAGGATTCTCTGGAGGCTTCTCGGCATGGTTCCTATCTCTATGGGTTGGGACCTCATACGGCGCTTAACAAGAGCTAGAAACATAAACACAGGATTCTCTGGAGGCTACTTGGTATGGCTCCTATCTCTATGGGTTAGGGCCTAATACAGCGCTTAACAAGAGCTAGAAACATAAACACAGGATTCCCTGGAGGCTTCTCGGCATGGTTCCTATCTCTATGGGTTAGGGCCTAATACAGCGCTTAACAAGAGCTAGAAACATAATCACAGGATTCCCTGGAGGCTTCTCGGCATGGTTCCTATCTCTATGGGTTAGGACCTAATACGGCGCTTAACAAGAGCTAGAAACATAAACACAGGATTCCCTGGAGGCTTCTCGGCATGGTTCCTATCTCTATGGGTTGGGACCTCATACGGCGCTTAACAAGAGCTAGAAACATAAACACAGGATTCTCTGGAGGCTACTTGGTATGGCTCCTATCTCTATGGGTTAGGGCCTAATACAGCGCTTAACAAGAGCTAGAAACATAAACACAGGATTCCCTGGAGGCTTCTCGGCATGGTTCCTATCTCTATGGGTTGGGACCTCAAACGGCGCTTAACAAGAGCTAGAAACATAAACACAGGATTCTCTGGAGGCTTCTCGGCATGGTTCCTATCTCTATGGGTTGGGACCTCATACAGCGCTTAACAAGAGCTAGAAACATAAACACAGGATTCTCTGGAGGCTTCTCGGCATGGTTCCTATCTCTATGGGTTGGGACCTCAAACGGCGCTTAACAAGAGCTAGAAACATAATCACAGGATTCCCTTGAGGCTACCTGGTATGGCTCCTATCTCTATGGGTTGGGACATGTACCATTCTGCTAATGGGGTGGTGAGACATGGTTTCATTATCTGAGGTAGGGGATTGGTTGAAAGCATAGCTTGAGTCACAAGGTTAAGTCCATGGGGTAGAAAACATTCTGCCTCCTTACCTGGAAATTCGCGGGGTCTTGCTGGAGGCGATCTGGGGGGACCTGAGAGGCTGCGTCTCTGCATCGTCCTCTTCCAAACTGATCCACTCTGAGGAGAGCCAAATGGCAGAGATTAATCATAGCCCAAAGGATGGAGGAACCCTGGCAAAAAGAAAGTGCCTTCAGCACTTTACACATTTTAACAAGTACCAGACACCCCGAGCCAGAAAAGATTGGTTACCTGTAACAATAGCTCGCCAGCTTTACCCTAATTCTACATATTCCCATACTCCAGGAAGCCAGCTATTGGATCCCAGAACAATCCCAATGTATATGTCCGAAGTTTGTCAATTTCTTAACTAAATTAGGAGAAAGTTCCTAAAATAGGCCCCATAAAAGACAAACGAACAGACACATGGCCTGCCCTCCAGCTGAGCATATTTTCTACACCGTCATTAAAGAGATATGAGATTTTAAAATGACACCTCTAAGGACATCTATTTCATTGAAACTGTTAACACGCCAACCTCTGAGGTTCCATGGAAGATAGGCGAAAGGCTGCCCTACGTGCATGCGATGAAAACTGAAGAAAACCCTACAAAACATGCCACTGACAGTTACTTAAAGCACTCACCGAAGCCTAATTCAAATCCTTAATGACATCTCCTTCCAGTCACAAGGTATAGGGTTAACTCAGGTCATGAGAGCTTCTCAGTTCACTGTTGGCTCAGGGATTTGGGGAGAGGCCTTTTGGTGCTTCAGAGCTAGGCCAAGCAAGATCTACTTCTGGCAGTATGACAAGGATGTCTATTGACCGGTTCATCTGGTCCGCAATGATGGACATGGATGTCTATTGACCGGTTCATCTGGTCCGCAATGATGGACAAGGATGTCTATTGACCGGTTCATCTGGTTCGCAATGATGGACAAGGATGTCTATTGACCGGTTCATCTGGTCCACAATGATGGACAAGGATGTCTATTGACTGGTTCATCAGCTCCGCAATGACGGAAGCACTGGATGTGGATGTGCACAGTGATGTCACTGGAAGCCACATCAGTCCATCCAGGTGCACAGTAAGTTCAATGGTTGCATATGTTGAGGAACATCAACAGAAGAGAGTTATTTGCGTTTGGTTTTCAAGATTGATTCTTCTGGACCCACCTATGATCTCTTAAAGGAGAAGTCCCACAAACTGTTCAGAAAAGGCCAAAGTGATGCAAGACATGACCAGAAAGAGAAGATGCTGGGGCTGGGTATTTGTTAATTTATTCAGTCGGTTTTGTGATGCACAGATGTGTTGTCTTTCGGCTCCTTCGCTGTGTGAGAAAGTCAATTTATTCCGGTCCCCAGATGAGTGTTTTATGGTTTCCCAAATCAGATATTTCCTCAGGAGCACCCAAAACCAGTTCTCAATGATTCAGCTGTGGTACCGAGCGTCATTTTGGTGAATGAGTGTTTGTGTGATGCCACATGTTTGCTGGACCACTCCTAGTGGATGTCGGCATGAGTTGGTAAGGCTGCAAAACTGATGGTTCATGGCTGAAAAGTTTGGAATGGTCCCAAGCTTGATTTACATATAGTGTTTCTTCTTCAGTAATGACATGTCAGGCTGAAGAACAATGCCCTGGGGGACTTCCCAGAGCAAGATCAGAGGTTAAGATTAATCAAACCTTTACAGTTATCAGTCTTCAGTTCATTACACCTCACTGACAATTCCCAATGAGGCTGGAACCTTTCTGGGGTCACTTGTGAACTCGTGTAGGATGGAGGTGAATTAGCAATTCGGAGTGGACTGACGCTTTTGGGGTGAGACCAAGCATTATTTGCAGATAGCGTTTACCCTTCTGTAATGGCATGGCAGGCTGAAAAACCATGGCACGGTAGGTTGCCCATAGCAGTGGCAGTGATTATGAACACTTGAAAACCTTCCACTGAACTCGGGAGGCACAACCCACCAATGAGCTTTCTTTTCTTTGTGTACTTTAACAACTACTGGACCCAGTGATTTCCAATGAGACGTCTGGTTTGATATCTGGAGCTTCTCCCATGTGCTTCACCTTTGCTGGACTGCACCACACCCGTATGACATTAGTTTAACTGGGAAAGCTAGCACTGTTCGCATTATAACTACCACTGCAAGGTGAGTTTTTTAGGTGGCGACCAAAGTCTGTCACTGGCTTAAGTGTGGTTAGGTTTCCACCACTGCCAGCCTCTCTTTCCCAGCCTGGCCTACAATACCTTTCACTCAGCTTGCGCTTGGTGAGTGGCATGACCATATTATATAATGAAGGTGGCCACCAGGTAGGTCGCTCTGTACAAGGCGGAGAATCAGGTATGAATCAACTTGAGCCTTTTCTGCCATCATGATTTTCATCATACCCTGCTTGCCCAAGCTTATTCTCCATCCCTAAAGCAGTCAGAGGGCCTCATTACATGGACGGTGGTGGCCCTATTCCAAGGTTGGTGGGGCGGTAATTCCCCCTTCCCCGATTGCCCTTCCCCATTCCCATTTTTGCCCCATAGGGCATAATGGGAATGGGGAAGGTGCTAATTACGGCACCGCAAATTGCGGTACTGTAATTAGCTCCCTGGTCCCTTTGCGGGTTGGTTTTTAACGCCTGCAAAAAGCAGGCGTTAAATTCCCCAACCCACAAAGGGACCTCGTAGTAAGGCGGTAAGGTTTTACCGGTACCGGTAAAATACCGGTACCAGTAAACCCTTACCGCCATCCGTGCAATGAGGCCCAGAATGTGCATCTGAGGACGTGGCAGAGAATAGTTCTATTCCCGAGGCACGGCTGTATAGAGAGGTGGCTCTCCGTGATTAGTGCAAGAGAAGCTACTAGCCCTAAGTCGCTGACTGGTTTACTGGTTTACTACTGAAATGCAATATTGTTGTGGACCTGCTAAGAGCATCTTCTAGGAAGCAATTCTTATTACCTTTGTGTAAATGAATAACATTAGATGCCATCAATAACAAGCCTCCACAGTTTGATCACAAACACAATACATCTACAATTGCAATATACTCCCTCTTTATGCTCAACACTGGAAATACACAAAGCATGTTCTCACTCCCTTGTTTGGCATGCTTGTATATGTAGGCTCTTGTAGACATAATAAGTGAGAATTAAAAATAGTGCTGTGAAATGATACTCAGTCCCCAATACTAACAAGAATGTAGTTGAATATAATTCCTAGCAGCCCCACATTTTCCTATTGATTTATAGGAATCTGAAGCCGATGACCCAACATTGAGTATAGCTGCCGAAAGTAGGTCAGAATAAAACTTAAAATGACACTCTTGGTAGTGCTGTCAGGATGGGTGCATCAGTAGACAGATGACGATTTACCAACTACTGTAAACCCATTGAATGGAAATGGCTAAACAACTCTATTCAAATCCTATGGCTTTTAAGGACACTTATCTAAGAACCATATAAATCCATGCACTGTACATTTCATGGCAAACCATGTATCCACCTGCTGGCTGTCTCCTTTACATCCACTAGTGAATATATGAATTCATTTATCTTGGCCGGAACAATGCCGTAGAACTACAAGTAGGAGCAGAGACACCATATGCGCTCTCCCTGGCCTTAGGACACACCAAACATTCCCCGCACCACAGAGAATAGTTGGAAACTAACTTAATGAACAAAGATTGCGATAGCTAGGGTATATGGAAGACCATAGAACGAAAAATATGTGGAAACATTTGTTAAATGCATACTTGACCGCCACAAATGTTCAAGCAGACAACAATTAGTGTTTGGAAATGAGTGCAAAGTGCCAACTTTAGGACTAGAAGCCGATTTACGCGGCTCCAGTAAGCGCATCTGAATAGCAGTCAGGAATTCTCTCCAGCCCTGCGGCCTAAGTTCTGCCTGCTCGCTATGCTTGCCCCACATGGAATCTGCTCAACAGGACCCGGAAAGAAGTCGTTCTGCTCTGGAGCTTGCTGTATAGGCTGAAGTCAAATTGATCTAAGCAACACTATTTCCTTGCCAGCCAATCCTGACCTGTGGGTGCCAATGTCTTAATCCCTGATTTCGACGTTCCAACTGCACCTCAGGTCTCATTCCCATTGACTTGTCACTGATTTCAAGGATTACCAGTGCAGAAGGAAATCATGTTCTGGGTCTGCACCCCATGATTTAATCATATCTCCTCCCACATTTAAGCAAAGCTGAGCCTGCCCACAAACGAAACTGAAAACTGCCCGACTTGTCTGTTCCTCTTAGACTTTCCACTGTTGGCTGAATTAATAGTACAAACGCCAATCATGATGGAGTTATAGTCTATTCTAGGGCGATCTCCAAAATAAACTTCACAATGATTATAGCCAATCAGGTGCCTGCATCATAGGATAATTAAGATTAGTAAATTAGTCTATTCTGTATGGAGTTGAATTTCCAAAACGGCTTACATTCAAATAGAAGCTTTAGATGCATACTGCAGAATGAAGTGTTTCTTAAAATGTTTTTTGTCACTTGTCCAAAGGCATGTACTCCCAATATAAACTTTACATCATATTAAAATCTGAAGCTGCAGTATTCGGCCACATTGTTTTTTTGTTTAAACTGATTGGCTTTGCTTTGTAAACAGGAGGGTTTGTGTATGGTGAATACATTTGCTATTGTACCACTTCCAAACATGAATAACATTTGCAAATGAATAAACCAAATGAACAATATATATACATTTTTTTATATCATGTATGTGAAAACCCTGCACACGTCTACGGCTTAGTTCCTGATTCTGGGAATGCATAATTTTAAAATCAAATGCATGTATGGAGCTGCTGAGTGCACATTCCATTGACACATTAAAGCTGTTAGGTAAGAATTGGTGCATTCGCACTGTGTGAGATTACACAAGACTTATCTGCTTGATATTAGGTACCCATATTTTTTTGTGTAGGTCTGTACTACACATGTTGGTAGTGTGACTGAGCAGCCAGGCCTATCTCAAGAGGGGTAAATGTGAGCTGTAGAGCTGTACTAATGAAATCCGTAAATACAAGTAGCCAAGTAACACTTACACTCAAGGTTTCAGTTATAAATAGTTATTTGTTTATTCAACATCAGTTTCTAAATAAGCATTCTTTAAAAAGGCAATGGATTGTAACAATACAAATAAACTTGGAAATTACTTTTCAGAATCAATAAAGCCAGTGAATAATCTTTGGCTATGCTCAATACATTACTCCTCCACCCGGAGGCGACTTCAATCACAAGGATAGTGTTTGCATTTATATATCACACCAATATACTTTCTACATTCTGGGTTGTAGAAAGGGAGGGTTGAGGGAAGTAAAAAGGTTAGACCAGTCTCTCAGAACATGTGAGGCCAACTAAATCCTCCAGTGAAGTCTAGGTAAGCCTTTCCCAGCAGCACCAGTTACTGCAAGCTACGATCTATGGGGGGAGAAGCAATGCCAAAGTGAATGGATTTAGAAGAGTGCCTTTAGGAAGCCAGGACTGCCAAAGTCATTTGGACACAGTCTATAGTTCTGATGCACTTCTTGGATAAATGTCTTGCACAAAGTTAGAAAATTGTGAAAAATCACTTGAAGGGACACAAGCAGTTATGCCTCTGCAAAGGGAGTTGAAATCAACTCAGAAAGTAAGCAGGTGTAAGTCTCAAGTGAGACAGAATGTCTTAAGGCAAGAAGGTAAGTAAACCCCAAGCCTGAAAAAGTACCTCTGGTTAGAAGAAAGGCATTCTGCTGGATTCCGTCTTGCTACTGGCAAGCAGACTCTGGTTCCTGAGCCTCAGTCATGGGGACAAGAGGGAAGACCTCAGGAGTGCTCCTGCGGCACTACTCGGGAAGGTCGTCGGCAGCTATGGGTTTCTTCAATACAGCGGCACATCGCGGTTTTACCACTTTGCAAACAGCACTGATGCAGAACGATGGACACTGGTTGGACTTTCCTTGCTCCCTCGGTTCTGCACTCTGGTGAGGGGACTCTGGATCGGGATTTCCTGCTGCTTCTGGAATGTCCTTAGGAGTTTCCAGGAGCTTCTGGCCAGATTCATTCTGCGGCAAATGTTGTTCTCGACTATGGACACTCGACCCCTGGCATTGGGCTTCTACAGCAACGGAGAGGCACAGCAAGTTGGGGGTTGTGCCAAACGAGAGTTTGTTTCGGGGTTTGTTGGTCCCACTAACCCAAGGGGAGAAGTCATTCTGTCTGAGCTTCTCTGTTGAGGTGAAAAAGGAGGTCAACACAGCAGCAGGGCTTCACCGGGCAATTGAAGGTCCAGGAGGTTGCAGAAGGCTTCTCTTCATGGGTTCTTCTTCAGATGTTTCTTCCAGTGGTCGACTATACCCATTGTCCCAGGAGCCTCGCCTTTTAAGCAAGATTTCCTATTCATGCACAGCCTAGGCTGTCAATCACACAGCCTAGTCCTTTAGGACAGCCAGCCGGCCAATCGGGACTGGTTTCGTTCAGGCATTCAAGACAAAGGACAGGGGAGATTCGGGGCCCTCCCACACATCCTGTCCTTCCAGACACACTGGAGCCAGGGGCGGGCTTCAATAAAAACAAAGGGCTCAACCCTGTCTCAACACACAGAGTAAAAGCCAAGAAAGACCTCACAAACGGAAAATGGCAAAAATGGTCACCCATGGGTGCTGTACTGCAGCAGAGGGTTTAGCCTGCGGTAGAAAAGCACAATGTTAGGAACATTAAACCACTGTCACCAACCATTTAAAGTAGTGAGGGTAACATAAAAAATGTTACATGAGAATGTAGGATAAGGGGCTACTATGTAACCACCCAGCACTCCACATAAGATGGTGTGTGCTGGGCCTACAAAGAGAAAAGGTAAGTAAAGTCAATGTCACTTTACTGTTCTTGGGAAGGGTAGTTCACCCAAGAAAAGGTATCTAACCCTTAAGAGAAATCCAAAGGATTTATCAGTGACACTGCACTGAGGGTGCTGTGTGTCACTATACAAAAAGCAGATACCTATGGACTTTGTCAGACTCCAAAAACAGCGAAAACATAAAATCCTAATCAGGGAAAAATGCAGGAGTGAGTGAGAAAAAGGTCCCAGTAACTCAGGAGTTAAATTAAAAAGTCCTAAGTCCAGCGAAAGAGCTGGGGGTCTCTAAGGTGGGAGATTTTTTGCACAGAAATGAACTTTCTCCCTAACAGAAGCTTGCAGCTCACATTTATAAACTGCAATGGTAGAGCAGTATATAAATTCTACTTTACAATCACTATAGGTGCTGTGTGAAACCTGCATCAAATAAGCACATTTTGGACTTAACAGAACTCTTCAATCAGCTGCGTGCGCATTCTCGATGCAACATGTCAAATTCAAAACAGTCAATGCAACGCAAGTAGCCAGCATAGGTTCAAACTAATAGAATCCAGCAGTTTGTAAGGTGGTCAAAATAGGGTTCCATATAATATACAAAGTCCCCCAATGTCGTCCGTTGTTTATAGTTTTTCTTGAAGCTTTTGTGCTGAACTTCCTCTTGGTTCTCACTTGTATTTTCTTGTCTTGATGGATTCTTGGGGTGTTCCTGTGATTTTCCAAACCCAGTCTGCCATCTCCTTTGTTTTGGATTGCCCAGCCTGTTCTCTTCCTGGACCGATGGCCGGAGTAGCGGCCTACGGCTCGTTGACAAAGGGACTGGCCACCCTTGTCGCAGGCAGCTGCACGCGGGAGCAATGCAACCCTTGTGTTCTGAGGGTTCGGCACGCTGGGTGTTGTGGGATGTTTTTATCCACGCATCCAAGCCCTACCTCAAAAACTGTACAGTACTGGCATTGAAAACATCTTGATGGCCAGAGATTCCCAGAAAATGCCCAGGGAAGTGCATGAAGAATAGGCTGCCACCCATTTTGCCGATGTTATGGGCACAGAAGGGCACTGCCTAAAACCACCATTGGACTACCCACACAGTAGTCTGAAACCATTGGGAATGGCAATGCTGATTGCCAAAAGCAACCTAGAATTGTGGGGAATTCATTTTTTTAAATCCCAAAAATGGGTGCATTACCAGTACTCACCACTATCAGAAAGCCGGCGTTTTAAAACAGCACCAGACTTTTTTTCTTTTTCGTGTAAAACTGAATAAATGAACCCAAAGCAAGCCAAAGAAAGACTTACTGAGAAGTGGATCCAATGTAAAGTTATATTCTGAAGTGACTTGAAGGTTTATACAAGACTGGCTGAGCTGTGGATTTCAGCAGTTTAAGTAAATTTGGACTGAAAGACACTAAAAATCTAAATGTTTAAAAGAAATGAGTGACCTACTTTTGAGTGTCACATAGGTTGCAATTGTTTAAATGTCATAGTTTTAAACTTAGAATCAGAATTCTAGCTGCATATGTAAAAATGGTTAATTTTATTTGAATGCAGAAAACTGGGTAACTAAAAGTGACATTAGCTGGGGCCTGGCTTAAGGAACTGAATTCTGCCCACCAGCTACCCCCGACAGGAGATGAGACTTGCACAACAGCTGTGTTCCCAGGCCTAGCTGCCCTTTTGCTGTTCCCACCAAAAGGGATCTGACACTTCTCTGATTGAATTACCTGGGCTCTGCAGGAAATTGAACAAAGCCCTGTCCTGACTCAGGCAAATGTTTTATTATGGGGGCCGTAAAAAGTGGCTTTCTCCTGGAAGGAAAGGGGAGGAGCACTGCCTGTGAGAGCAAGCTGGCTTGGCAGAACTGGAAAAACCAGAAATTCAACCTTGTGCTGGGGGGAAACCACACCCCTGTAGCCAGAATATGGTTTTAGAAAAAGATGAATAACTCATAGTACGGACTTGTCATAATTATTTAAATGATATCATAATTCTTGTGATTTTTCTGCCCACATTTTAAGAGGTTTTTAGAACCGGTGGCATGATCTGGGGGCAAGCTAGCAGTTAAGAGGGTATTACTTAAAATGTATGCATGTTAAAAGTCTGATACTTCATCAATTAATGCCTGCATGCCTTGCACACATTTGGGTAAATTTGAGTAAGAATCTGATATTGGTAACCTGACCAAAAAGTGAAATATGTTGCCATTTCTCAATGCAAGCTCTCAGGAAGAGCAGATTTGGACAGGGTATACCTCCTGTGATATGTGATGGGTGCATGTAATTTTAAACAAATGTGTACCTGTGCAAATATGTCTTTTGGGTCAAAATATAGATTGTGTGTAATTTGACAGGGGTGGGTTCTCTGTACCATAAACAGACCTCATCATGATGACACTTCATTTCATTCCCCCAATCAAGGGGAAGAGGAGGAAGTGGCCAATGACAAGTGGAGAGGGGTAGGGCCTAGGAAGCTAGCCTTTCCACCCATTTTCAAAACACATAAAAGCAGACAGTCAGGACAGATAGGGACATTCAATTCCATTTGCTGCGAAGCATGCTGCCGGACCATACAACATCCAGAGATCCAGACTTCAAATCCATCAATCTCCAGAAACCAGAGAGGCTAGACCAGCAGAGCAGAGCTGACCCAGACCACTGTTAGCAGAACCAGAGAGCTGACCCAGATCACTGTGAAGTGCCGAGACCAGACCAGAGTCCAGTCTAAAACCTGACCAGATCCGTGGCGAGGCCCATTCTATTTCTAAATATATTGTGAGTACCTAGCAGAACTGTGCAGAACCAATCTCTTAGTTAAAATAATATAATTCAATCTATTTTAATCTAAGTAGAACTGCCTAAAAGCTGTCACCTGTCATTTTCTAGCTGCTAGCTGTCACTTGTCACTTTGAACTTTTAAAATTTCAAATCTGAAAAACGACCTTTACCATATCGCTCATATCTCCGTGACCGTTTGTCTTAGAGACTTGCAGTAACCTTCCTCTGAAAGCTTAGAATCTTGGCTTTTCAACGAACCTAGAACCGCATTCCTATTCCATACACTTTTGCCGCAATCGCGAAAAACGCACTCGCGAATTTACCGCAATTTGCAAATTTCTCCACGTGTGAAAACAGCAGTTTCCTTGCTAAAAATTCGTTTGCCTCTTAAGAACCATCCCTGAATCATTGCTAGAGTGAACCTGGACTAATATTCACTTGATACCACTCACCCTGAACCTCTAGAGGGAATTAAAAGCATTTTAGCATATTTTTCACTTCATTGCCAGCACATATAAAAGCATTTTGGGCCTGTGTTTCCAACTTCTGTAGTCTAAGCTTGCTGGGGTGAACTGAATTACATTTGATTGCATTTCTGAGAACTGTGTGCTTTCCTTCCATTTCCTTGCATTGCATAAAAGGGGGGGAGGGAATTGTCCAAAAAAGTGATTACTTTGTCTTTTGCTGAAATCCTATCAAGTTATTTTCTGTACTGCATTTCATTCCACATTGCATCCATTTGAAACCACCAAAGTATTGTTGCTATCTTATCCATCCTATAACCACTCATCATTGATTATAAAGAAGTGTGCTAGTGCCAGACTATCCATTATTGATTACTGCTCAGATTCAGTGTGATATTCAATTATTAATTTATTATAAAGTGTGATATATATATATATTGTTTAAATCATCAAATAAACCTTTAAACTTGCAAAACAGAACTACTTCTTGGCTCAGTGGGGTCAGGGGGATTCCAAGAGAGGGGTGTTATATAGGGGTAGTCATCCAGATCGCATGAACTGGACATAAAGATATATTAATAAGGGTTTCCATTCAGTACCCCAGACTAGGCATTGACTTAGCTGTAGTGTTGAATTGAATCCTCTTACAAATTGGGGGCTCGGGCCGGACGTTTGGGTTAGATCTATCACTTGTGCAGATTAATACAGTGTGCCAGCTGACCAGATACACATATCCGGTCGGATCACCACGCTGTGTTACGCTGTAAAGCACTCCTCAAAGGAACGCTCTAAGAAAAAGGTCTGTTTTGCAAAAATAAAATACTAATTTCTGTAAGTCAGGACAGAGACCAATCTCTAGAATGACGACCTTAGTAGACATGAAAATAGCCAGAGAGCACTTCTTACATAAGTTATTTGTGAGAGGTGAGTGGACTCACCAGGACCGCATGGTCTGGTTGCAGGCCATCACGCAACAGGTCACTGAAACAGGGTCAGATATATGGGGAGATCAGGGTCCCCTACATGTGGCCCTGAGTGAACTATACATGGCTCCTAAAGCTAAGGTGGACAAGACAAGATGGTTAGGATAGCGGCATACCTGTACCTATATATGGGAGACATGCAGGATAAATGTACGGAAAGCCAAGATCTGGCGAACAAGCGACAGATGGCGTTAGAGAAGGTCCAATCTGACCTGGTCTCTTCTGAGCAGAGGCTGCAGGGGAGCCAGGAGTCAGAAAATGATAGTAGGCAGTATATCATTAAAATAAAAGAGGACATGGATATACTGCAACAGGAAAAGACAGACCAGGATACCAGAATTCTGGCTTTGCAGAATGAACGCCAAGACAGTTTGGACTCCCTACTGCAGAGCCAGAAAAAGCTGGAGCAACAGATCAATTTCAACAGGGCATGCACAGAGCAGGTAGCCACCCTGCAAATCCAACTAGACAGAGAGAAAGAGGAGAGCAATAAACTGATCCTGAAAGACCTGGATACCCAGGCAGAGTTTGATCAGGAGCGCCAGAAAGCTGGTGCCTTCCAAAGGCAAAGGGACGACCTGGCGTCACAAATTCAAGCTCTTGGTCAGGAAAGGGACACCTTAGGCCAGGAAGTCTGCCACTTAAGGAGAAAAATGGAAGAAAATCACCTGGCCCACCAGGGACTGGGTGACCTCCAAAAAGAACACCAGGACTTGCTAGAGCACACCAGGAGGGTGGAGGAGGCTCTGGCAAGACAGGAGCAGGCCAATAGGGACACAGCTCAGGAGGTAACCCTCGTGCAGCAAAGACTGGCCCAGTGCTCCAGGACCAACCAGGAAACGCAGAGAGAGAATGAGGCTCTCTGCCAGCACAATGATAGACTCCAACAACAGGTAGCGATGCAGGAGAGACTGATAGAGTCTAGTAAGGCCTTAACTGAGGAACTGAAGGCGCAGGCTCTTGCATTGCAACGGGGAGCAGGGGCGGATAGAGATGAGGTTCGCTGGGAAAGAGAAACTCCTGAGCATAACCCCAGGAGCCCTAGTACCAGAGGCCTTTATTTCTCTCAGTCCCTGGACTCTGCCACCCCCATGTCCCCTGGCGCACATGAGCACAGGGCCACAGGGATGGCAGATTACTATCCAGCCAGAAGCATGGGGCTCATAGGCCAGTACCACCCAGCAATGGAGGGGCGGGCATCCAGGTATGGGCACCCAAGCACAGTGCAATTTGATGGGGAAACCCAGGAGAGTAGGCCCATTAAGGGCATCCTGAAAACCTCTGCCCAGTTAGGTCAGTGGGGGGGGTACCCATCAAATCCTGGCAGCAAGGAGGGATCTGAAGACTCCTCTGAGCGGTACAGGACACAGGAGACCAGGTCCCCACATTCTGCCAGCCATTCCCAGGCTCGCAGAATCCGGGAAAACCTGGAAGAACAGACGGGAACCTCTGGGAGCAGTGCCTCTGAGTCAGAAGATGAATGGACCAGGGTTACCCGAACCAAAAAGGCCAATAAGGCAAAAAGGGCCTTGCTTAAGGACCCATTGAAACAGATTAAGGCAATCAGGAGTGTCATCACGCCTTATCATAAGAACGCCAAGTATTCTGTTTGGGAGCACTTAGAGTTGTTTGAGCAAATGATGGAGACTTTCCATTTGAAGGACTGCCAAAGCTGTATTCAATATGTAAAGTGGACCATCTCCCCGGAATACTCCAGTTTCTTTGCGGGGCTATAGGACCAAAATCATTTAAGATGGTCCGCCTATAAGGCGGCCATCTTGAAACATTTTTCTACTCATAGAAATCCTCAAGAGGCTCGCCAGGCAGCCTACAATTTACAATGTGGGGAGGATCAGGCCCCACAAGAATTTGTGCAGGAGTTAAAGCGTGCTTTTGCGCAGACCACCAGGAGGGTGCGCACAGACAGCAGAGAATTCGTCAATACATTTTTACATGCCTTGCCCAAATATATAATGACCCAGCTCGTGAGAGATTTTCATGAGAAAAGATCTTTAGAATGGGTCATTGAACAAGCCACCCGCATCTACGAGGTGCAGAAACCGGTGGAAAACAAAAACCAGCCTAAAAACCCCAAAACCAACAGCACCCCTGCTGCTGCCAAGGTGGCAGAGGTAAAGGTTGCCCCCGTTTTGGATTTGGAGATGGGGGGGCCCAAAAACCTACCTGCACCTAATAATGCTAGGCCCAGAAGGTCCTTGGGCCAGTCACAGACAGGGAGCCAAGGAGGCAGCCCCACAAATGGGGTCCCTCGCTCTCCTGATTATGTAAGTCCCCGTTACAAGGGAAATCGACCCATCCTGGGTTATGTGTGGACTCCTCCAGCCCAAGGGGGGGGATCCAGCCAAGCACCTAACCCAGGGAACTTCCCTCCTAACTTCCCACCGGAGGGCAGAAATTCTCCAAATCCTGGGCAGAACTTTTTCCCCAGGTATCCACCCAACTTCCAGCCCCAAAATCCTCCACCCTTCTTTCCCCAATTCCCTGAGCCCAGACAACCGAATCCGGGAGAGGGGTGGCCAAGGGTGGAGGGGTATCCAAATCTTCCCAACCAGGGGTACTACCAAAGAAGGGATAGCTACCCTTCCCGGGATCAGCCCAGGGGAGAAAACAGGGCCCCGTATCAGCCTGAGCGGGTTTCCCAGTTAGAGCGCCAGGTCCAAAATATGGCACGGGATCTGGGTCAAATACTGAGGGCACAGCAGAACCCTCAGATGGGCATGCCGGCACAGAATGCCCCAAACTCTGGACCTGGTACTCCAGAACAATGACGGGAGCAGCACCCCGATAACACACCGGTTCCCAGGGAGGAGGCACAAAGAGAAGGGGGGTGTAAAGCCTTGGAGGAAGCTTCCTTCCTCACTTGTAAACAGCCCCTGGAAACCCAGGAACCGGAAACAAAATCTCTTGCCCCTGAAAGTCTGCCTCCTAAGGAGCAAAGGGGGGGTAGGAGAAATAAAAGACCCAAACAGACTCAGTTTGAGGAGGAGGTACAGATCTTCCAATTTGAGGGAGAGGGATTCTCAGAGGATCCTGGGAAAAGGATCTTCTCCTTCAGAGAGGGGGGAACTCCTCCCAAAGAAAAATGGGTCCATAGGGATGCAAATCCAGACTGGGGAGATGTGGAGACTGAGCTACCGCCGCCCACCATCTCATCCCAGAACCAACAGCAAGAAAATCCCCTGGTTCAAACCCATCCTGGTGACTGCCTCCAAAAAGGGGGGGGCGGCCCGGAACCGGAGCCAGGGGAACCCACAATGGCTCTGATCTCCAGTTGCCAACTGTTTCTTTCAGATTCCCAAGACTCTCCACAGAATTCTGCCCAAATCTCTTCGCTAGCGATGTCCAAAACCAGAAAGTTAGCCAACCAGTTGTCCAAAAATGTGCATTATCTGTGCCCCCTTGAGGAGAAGGAGGGAAGATACTATGCCCCGGTACAAGTACAGGGGTGGGGTACAATTTTGGCACTGGTGGACACTGGATCTCAAGCTACCCTTCTGTCCAGAAGGGCCTTTGACGAACTGAATGCAGGAAGGGGAGAGAATTACCAAATTCCTCTCACCTCTCTTCCTGGACAACTCCAGAACTTTGACGGGAAGGAAATTCCCATCGAGGGGACGGCAGATTTGGACATTAAAATTGGGCGACACAAGTTGAAACACCCGGTCATAGTTGTGACTCCGAGGGCACCCCTTGTTTACTGGGGAATGACCTCCTGAGGAGGTTGTCACCCTTAATAGATTGCGTAAACAAGGTCCTCTGGACCCAGACTAGCCGACCAATAAAATTAAAACAGAGTGTCAACCATGTTAGTTTAAACGGCACATGCCGCATGGTTGAACAAAAATCTGACCAAGTAGAATTCCACTTCCAGAATAACCAGATTCCAGACGTGACAGTAATAGCAGTAGGACAACAGACTGGTGATGGAGGGTCCTCTCTATTTCTGAAAATCAACCTTCCTTCCAGTCTAAAGTGGTACTCCACGCTGGAAGGAAACACTCTGAGATTCTATACTAATCCACAATCAGAAACTCCCAATCCTATAGTCCAGAAAGATGTGAAATCAGCTCAGAGCCTGGCTGATATTCAGCAAATTGGAGAGCAGTTGTTCATCCCTGTCCAATTAAATGATGGGAAGGACTCTGTTCTCGCTCGAGTGTGTGTGAACAACGGTAAGAGCTTCATCAGCGAAGCCATGTTCCGCCAACTCCCAAAAGATCCAGCCATTCCCACATTCAAACTGATAGACAAATGGGAAATGGACCTGGAAGCGCCTAATTCCAAACATCTCCTGCCAAGCAGGTGTATGCTCAAAATCTCCATTGGCAACAAGAGCATAGTCCATAATTGTTGGGTCGGGCGAGACGTCACTGCCGCCTTTTACTTAGGCAGTGACATTCTCAATCGCTTGGCCATTAGTTTGGACCTAATGAACTTCAAAGCTTGGTCCCGATTAGCGGATAATCCCATGGGCTTTGATGATCCAGAAAAAGCGTTTAGGTCAGGTCAATTGCTACCTTATGCAGTTGAAATTCAGATCAAAGAGGAAGTCACCATCCCAGAAAGGACCCGACAATTCTCCCTGGAAGTGAAAGTTAAAAGAGGACAATATTTGCAAAACCCTGATGCTTACATACATCTAAACGCTTCTCTCCAACAGCAAGGGTTGGGGGTAAACCCAACTCCATTAGTCAACATAGAACATGACACCATTCTAATAGAGGTGGATAACAGCGACTTAAAGAGTATTACTCTAGCCGCAGGCACCATTATTGGAATGGCGGTTGATGACCGACATTTTTCCAAAGATTTAGGTAATGAACTGTTAGGGCCAATCCCCAAGGACTGCTTTGACAGTGACAGTGATGACAATACGACACCAGAGAGGAATTTTACCCGGCATGGGGGGAACTTCCTGGTGTACACTTCTTGCCCTTATGGTAAGGAAGATGTGACTTGTGACTTCAGGAGGGATGAGGTGATTTTCCAGGTCCATGAGGGCTGCGTTTCCCACCTGAAGCCTCCAGTCCAAATCAGCACTCTGACCAGGGACTTCTCCACCCAGCTGGAGGAGGCCGCTGAGATAGCCAAACCAGAAGTCTTTCCAGGCTTTAGGCAGATGGTGGAAGAGAGAGTCAACCTAGCTGATGCCTGTGTGACTCTGGAACAAAAGCAAAAGTTGAAACAAGTTTTCTTGGATTTCCAAGATCTCTTTGCTGTAGACTCATATGACTGTGGTCGCACTGACATCCACACAACAACAATCCCCACGGACCCTGGCATGACTCCTGTGTTTGTGAAGCAACATCGCTTGCCTCTTCCATCAATGGAGTCCCTTACTGAAATATTTAAGAACCTTGAGTCCCGGGGAATAATCCGTCCAGTCCACAGCACCTTCAATAATCCGGTGCTGGGAATATTGAAGCCAAACGGCCAGTGGAGACTCTGCGCCGACCTCAGGGAGCTCAACAAACGGGTCCATACTTCCCGATGGCCTCTGCCCTACATTGACCAAGGGCTGGTCCAGATCCAGGGGTCACAGGTATTCACTGCAATAGACCTGACCAATGGATACTGGACTGTGCCTGTCAGTAGGGAGGACCAATACAAGCTGGCTTTTACCTTTGGGGGCCAGCAGTACACATGGACCCGGACTCCCTTCGGATACCTCAACTCTGGCAATGAATTTAACATTTTCCTGCATAAGGCCATGCCCGACCTGGGTGCGAGGGGTAACCTGGCTTATGTAGATGATGTCCTCATCAAAAGTTCATCTGTGGAGGAACACATAGCGGAGATCCGTTATGTTCTGACGCAGTTGAGGGCCGCCAGAGCAAAACTTTCCTTTCAGAAAGCACAGTGGTGTAGAACCCGTGTTAATTTCTTGGGGCATGAGATTACTCCTCAGGGTCTCTGTCCCCAGGAAAAGAAAGTGGAAGCACTTCAGAAACTGAAAGACCCCACAACTCTGCGGGAACTAAGGAGCCTCCTTGGACTGACTAATTACAGCAGAAAGTTCATTGAGGGCTACGCAGAAATCACCAGACCCCTGATTCATCTCCTGAAGGGGGGGGTCAAGTGGGAATGGGGTCCAGAACAAGCTGAGGCAGTAAGACAACTCAAAAGAAGCCTCTCACAAGCGCCTTGCCTAGCTTACCCTGTCAGAAACAAGGAGTTCTTCCTGGAGACGGGGTTCTCTAATACGTGCTTGACGGCGGTATTATACCAAAAGCATGACAAGGTCAATAAAGTAATCTCCTATGCGAGCAAAACTTTATCCTCTGTGGAGGAAAAATTCAACGATTGTGAGAAGGCACTCCTGGCAACGGTGTGGGCATTGAAGAATTACCGCCCGTTTATCCAGGGGGAACACATCATAGTGGAGACTCCACACCAGCCTCTGCAATATCTCCAAAGTGACAGAATCCGTGCCGGAAATGTGAGTAATTCCCGAATTACTTCCTGGATTCTGTCAATGCAGGGCTTTCCTGTGGAGGTCAGATATGGCCAAAACAAGAAGAGTCCCCTCGCGCAAGGTCTGGCTGACTTGCATGATTGTGCCAGAGAAAACTGTCTCGAGGACGAAAGTCTAAAAATAAAGGACAACATGGAGGCATACCTTAATTCCCCCCACAAAGTCTTTGAAGAGGACAAGTGTGAGGGAATGCCCACTGTCTATGTGGATGGATGCTCGTACCATGTTGACAACGACGGGGAGAAAGAACTGGTGGCCGGCGTAGGGAATGCATGGGTGAATGAGTCCCCAGAACCCTCCGCTGGATACAAAATTGGTCCCCGAAGTAGTCAGGTGGCAGAATTGATGGCTGTGCATCAAGCCATCCTCACTGCTGTCCAGCATCAACTCCACGAACTGGTCATAATCACAGATTCGGATTATGTACGGAACGGGTTCGTGGAGCACCTGGTTAATTGGAAAGCCAGAGGCATGTTATGTGCTAACAACAAACCCTTGAAACATGGGAAGTTGGTCCAAAACATTGATGATCTGGTCACCTCGAATGAGATGACCATCTATTGGAAAAAGATCAAGGGTCATTCCAAAGTAGAGGGACCAGACAAAACTGGAAATGACTTAGCTGATCAGCTGGCCAAAACCGGGGCCATCCAAGGGGATCTAATTGAGATTGAGTCCCTGTTGGGGGAAATCCAGGTCACTGCTATCACTAGTTCCCAGACAAATGCTCACAACGGCCTTTCAATTGCACAATGGAGCAAGGAGACCCCTGATGCTGATTTGATTACAGCTCAGAAGGGGGATCCAATTATTGGTAAGTTTTACCAACACCTTGAGGACCCTGAGAACTTTCCCCTGACGGATACCGATTACATTGGGAAAGAGGACCTAAGGGTGTTGATGAAATGTCCAAAAAGGTTCCGAATCCAAGACGGTTTGCTGGTAAGGAAATCCAAAGCTGGCCACGATCAGTGGGTGGTTCCTACCTCATTCCGAAGCCTGATGTTAAGTCACGCCCATGATGCGGCCACCGCCGGTCATAGGGGGTTTCACACGACATTGGAAATCTTAAGAGAGGTTGCATACTGGCCACACATGGGGCAGGACCTCGACCAATACTTGAAGGGGTGTCTTGTGTGTGCACAATTTCAGCCATCATCCCTCACGCACCGTGCGCCTCTCCAAAAGAGAGGGATGACACTGCCATGGTCAGATTTACAAATCGACTTTGTAGGCCCCGTGATTCGCTCTGCTAGGGGGAATAAGTACATGTTGACTGTGACATGCTTGTTTACCAAGTGGGTGGAATGTCTCCCAGCCCCAAATTGCAAGGCAGAAACTGCAGCTGCCCTGATGATTAACCACATCTTTTCCCGTTTCGGTCTACCTCAAAGGATTGAGTCAGACAGGGGTAGCCACTTCACCAGTGAAGTGATGACAAAGATGTGGGAGATACTGGGGGTCAAAAGGAAGTTGCATATTGCTTACCGGCCAGCTTCTTCTGGGGCAGTAGAGAGATATAACCGAACCATTGTGAGCATATTAAAGAAGTTTGTGGCAGATTCTGGGCCAAGTTGGGATATCCGATTACCTCTGGTCCTAATGGCCATCAGATCTACCCCTTCATCTGCAACTAAAATGTCACCATTTGAGTTGATGACTGGACGCAAGATGGTGCTTCCTCAGCATTTGCTCTACAGGACCCAAGAGCAGACACTGATAAATGCCTCCACAACTCATGAGTATGTGGAGAATTTAAGGAAACACCTTCAACATGCTTTTGCTTATGCTCAGCGGAATCTAGAAAGATCAGCTGATAGAATGAAGACCCACTATGACCTGAAAACTTCCAGGAAGGAATATCAGGTGGGGGACCGGGTCTATCTATACAATTTCCAAAGGAACCAGGCCAAACAGCGAAAATTTTTGCCTACATGGAAGGGACCCTTTGAGATTATAGACAAAATCTCCCCTGTGGCCTACAAGATCCGCATCCCCAAAGGCGGTTTGGCAGAGGGGGAAGACAAGTGGGTCCACATAAACCAGTTGAAGTGTTGCCATCCCAGGCACACTCTGCAACAACTGGAGGAATCCTCTGGAATCCTAGAGGGTACTGTCTCAGATTAATTCAGTTCTAACTTAAAATATCCTACATATCGCCTATCAAATTCTGAGTTTCTCAATGTGGGTGTTTTCGTTTTTGAATGCAAAAAGAAATGTGCATGTCCATATGTTTTGACTATAAAGTTATATGCCACCCCACTATATCAATGGTGGGGGAAAAATGTCTATGAATAGGTATTGCCGCTCTTCCTTTGTCATCCTAGGAGAAAGAAAACCTCGAGACTGGCCAAGGAGGACGATCCGGAGACCGGGAGCAGAGACGCAAGGGGCCCGGGGTACCGCCCAATCTTCCCATCAGGACCGGCGAGGAGAACCGATCGATCCGACCGGATGGAGGAAAAGATGCTGAACTGTGCCATCTATTGGAAGAAGATGAGGAAACATCCCAGGTCTTGCGAGTCCCATCAGTGAAACAGAATGGCCATCGCAAGAGGGGGGCTTGTGGGATGTTTTTATCCACGCATCCAAGCCCTACCTCAAAAACTGTACAGTACTGGCATTGAAAACATCTTGATGGCCAGAGATTCCCAGAAAATGCCCAGGGAAGTGCATGAAGAATAGGCTGCCACCCATTTTGCCGATGTTATGGGCACAGAAGGGCACTGCCTAAAACCACCATTGGACTACCCACACAGTAGTCTGAAACCATTGGGAATGGCAATGCTGATTGCCAAAAGCAACCTAGAATTGTGGGGAATTCATTTTCTTAAATCCCAAAAATGGGTGCATTACCAGTACTCACCACTATCAGAAAGCCGGCGTTTTAAAACAGCACCAGACTTTTTTTCTTTTTCGTGTAAAACTGAATAAATGAACCCAAAGCAAGCCAAAGAAAGACTTACTGAGAGGTGGATCCAATGTAAAGTTATATTCTGAAGTGACTTGAAGGTTTATACAAGACTGGCTGAGCTGTGGATTTCAGCAGTTTAAGTAAATTTGGACTGAAAGACACTAAAAATCTAAATGTTTAAAAGAAATGAGTGACCTACTTTTGAGTGTCACATAGGTTGCAATTGTTTAAATGTCATAGTTTTAAACTTAGAATCAGAATTCTAGCTGCATATGTAAAAATGGTTAATTTTATTTGAATGCAGAAAACTGGGTAACTAAAAGTGACATTAGCTGGGGCCTGGCTTAAGAAACTGAATTCTGCCCACCAGCTACCCCCGACAGGAGATGAGACTTGCACAACAGCTGTGTTCCCAGGCCTAGCTGCCCTTTTGCTGTTCCCACCAAAAGGGATCTGACACTTCTCTGATTGAATTACCTGGGCTCTGCAGGAAATTGAACAAAGCCCTGTCCTGACTCAGGCAAATGTTTTATTATGGGGGCCGTAAAAAGTGGCTTCCTCCTGGAAGGAAAGGGGAGGAGCACTGCCTGTGAGAGCAAGCTGGCTTGGCAGAACTGGAAAAACCAGAAATTCAACCTTGTGCTGGGGGGAAACCACACCCCTGTAGCCAGAATATGGTTTTAGAAAAAGATGAATAACTCATAGTACGGACTTGTCATAATTATTTAAATGATATCATAATTCTTGTGATTTTTCTGCCCACATTTTAAGAGGTTTTTAGAACCGGTGGCATGATCTGGGGGCAAGCTAGCAGTTAAGAGGGTATTACTTAAAATGTATGCATATTAAAAGTCTGATACTTCATCAATTAATGCCTGCATGCCTTGCACACATTTGGGTAAATTTGAGTAAGAATCTGATATTGGTAACCTGACCAAAAAGTGAAATATGTTGCCATTTCTCAATGCAAGCTCTCAGGAAGAGCAGATTTGGACAGGGTATACCTCCTGTGATACGTGATGGGTGCATGTAATTTTAAACAAATGTGTACCTGTGCAAATATGTCTTTTGGGTCAAAATATAGATTGTGGGTAATTTGACAGGGGTGGGCTCTTTGTACCATAAACAGACCTCATCATGATGACACTTCATTTCATTCCCCCAATCAAGGGGAAGAGGAGGAAGTGGCCAATGACAAGTGGAGAGGGGTAGGGCCTAGGAAGCTAGCCTTTCCACCCATTTTCAAAACACATAAAAGCAGACAGTCAGGACAGATAGGGACATTCAATTCCATTTGCTGCGAAGCATGCTGCCGGACCATACAACATCCAGAGATCCAGACTTCAAATCCATCAATCTCCAGAATCCAGAGAGGCTAGACCAGCAGAGCAGAGCTGACCCAGACCACTGTTAGCAGAACCATAGAGCTGACCCAGATCACTGTGAAGTGCCGAGACCAGACCAGAGTCCAGTCTAAAACCTGACCAGATCCGTGGCGAGGCCCATTCTATTTCTAAATATATTGTGAGTACCTAGCAGAACTGTGCAGAACCAATCTCTTAGTTAAAATAATATAATTCAATCTATTTTAATCTAAGTAGAACTGCCTAAAAGCTGTCCCCTGTCATTTTCTAGCTGCTAGCTGTCACTTGTCACTTTGAACTTTTAAAATTTCAAATCTGAAAAACGACCTTTACCATATCGCTCATATCTCCGTGACCGTTTGTCTTAGAGACTTGCAGTAACTTTCCCCTGAAAGCTTAGAATCTTGGCTTTTTAACGAACCTAGAACCGCATTCCTATTCCATACACTTTTGCCGCAATCGCGAAAAACGCACTCGCGAATTTACCGCGATTTGCAAATTTCTCCACGTGTGAAAAGAGCAGTTTCCTTGCTAAAAATTCGTTTGCCTCTTAAGAACCATCCCTGAATCATTGCTAGAGTGAGCCTGGACTAATATTCACTTGATACCACTCACCCTGAACCTCTAGAGGGAATTAAAAGCATTTTAGCATATTTTTCACTTCATTGCCAGCACATATAAAAGCATTTTGGGCCTGTGTTTCCAACTTCTGTAGTCTAAGCTTGCTGGGGTGAACTGAATTACATTTGATTGCATTTCTGAGAACTGTGTGCTTTCCTTCCATTTGCTTGCATTGCATAAAAGGGGGGGAGGGAATTGTCCAAAAAAGTGATTACTTTGTCTTTTGCTGAAATCCTATCAAGTTATTTTCTGTACTGCATTTCATTCCACATTGCATCCATTTGAAACCACCAAAGTATTGTTGCTATCTTATCCATCCTATAACCACTCATCATTGATTATAAAGAAGTGTGCTAGTGCCAGACTATCCATTATTGATTACTGCTCAGATTCAGTGTGATATTCAATTATTAATTTATTATAAAGTGTGATATACATATATATTGTTTAAATCATCAAATAAACCTTTAAACTTGCAAAACAGAACTACTTCTTGGCTCAGTGGGGTCAGGGGGATTCCAAGAGAGGGGTGTTATATAGGGGTAGTCATCCAGAACGCATGAACTGGACATAAAAATATATTAATAAGGGTTTCCATTCAGTACCCCAGACTAGGCATTGACTTAGCTGTAGTGTTGAATTGAATCCTCTTACAGTGTTGTGGTCCTGCTCTCCCTGGTGCTCAGCGTGTCTGGGCCAGGTGAGCTGCCTGCTGATTTGCTCTGACTAGAGATCTGGAAGGGCTGTGACATGCGGATCTATGGTTTTGGCAGCCAGTTAGAAACTGTGATAGTGCCCTTTGTGGAAAGCAGGCCATCAAGCCCCTGAAGGAATTGTGCGGTGACTAGTGAGAGGGGAACATGATGGGAGTTAATGCAAGGTTATGGTGCAAGAGGAATGGCTTGTTGGTTTGGGGTAGTGGGGCAGCAGGTAACTTTATTTCGTTGAGTTGTAATTTTATTGCATGTCCATGTGAGAGTCTTGACAGGCTTAGACTGAAATATTTGAAGGCCTATGAAAATTCTTGTGACCTTGAATATGTTAATGAAATGTGGGAAAAACCTTGAAATGGACATGATGTTAATTTCATTTTTTCATATGATGAAATGTTATGACTAATGTTTGTACATTTTTAGCCAACTGTCCGGTGGCATATTTTAATATCGGTCCTTTTCAGTTGTCTTGTTTAACTTGTAGTGTGGATGTTTGAAATGTGAAAAGTCCTTATTGGTGTCTTTTCTAGAGATATATGTAAAGCCTTTGTTGGCTGAACACATATGAATGAAGTAAATAAATAATGGTATTGCTCATTTGCTAGAGTTCAGTTCTCTTCTGATGAATTTGCATTTTGATATGAAGGAGGGCGTTGCGCACCACATATTCATGGCGGGTGTGTGTAGCATTTTTGTGATGATTTGTACAGCCGACTGACTGGCATCAGCAGACTCAGCGCTGTCTCCAGGTTTTGGAATGGGAACTAGTACAGGTGACCCTGTCTGGCTTTGTATATATAAGTGGATTAGGTGGATGGAAGGTTTGCCAAGGAAGGCATGGGTGTACTTTCTGGACTTGCTGAGAATGTCAGGAGAATGATTACTAGGGATTTATATAGTGCTTAATACCAGACTCATCCAGCTTCTAAGTGCTGGAATGTTGATCAAACCCATGTTGTATGGCATCATCCTGTTGCCAAGGCGAGCATGTGCCCCTGATTTTTTGTGAAGTGGAATGAGAATACACACGTCTTAAGCCACTCGTATTTGGTGACAGTCACCCACCGTATATTGAAGTCACACAGAAGGCGGGCCGAATGCCATCCATAGTCTTTCATGGCACGCATTCGGCCAAAATAGAAATACGTGATTTCACCTGCTGTACCGACTCACCGAATATGGTGTGCGAGATGTTGGAGCATTGGGCTCAGAGTTTGGAATTTCTGTGGTGGGGTTTCCAAGGGAAGTTTCAAATTAGTCGCAGGAACATGGTCCTGAAATGTGCTGTCTTGTGGGCTACTGCCCTGCTGGTATTAAAACGGGTGGGCAACATTTGACGGGACACTGTCTACTACCACAGAATAGAAGACCGCATTTCTGCATGCTTTTCCACAGTAACGCTGAATCGTGTGTCGGGTTACGCGCATGTTCTCCTAGAGGTAATGCAGGTGGTGGATTTCATGAAGAGACTTTGCACTAACTCAAAGCTCTAGTTGGATAAAGTTAAGGCTAAGCACTGAAGGTCCTTCCTTTTTTATCTCCATGACACCGTTTGATTGCGCTTTGCCTATCACCCATACTTGGCCGCAGTTCTACTGTAAAATCTAGGAATATGAATTCTTATGCCAGGTAACACTTGTCAGCTTCACTTAGAAGCTGGTTCTGTTTTCCAGTTATTTTCCAGCTATTTCCAGTTCCCCAAGGTACTCTGCAGGTGGGACATGGAGGGGGCTCTACTTATGTCCTGAACTGCTTGCCTCCTACCAGTGTCTTGGATTCTGCTTACCTGTGTGGACTGTGCAGAATCAGGAGCTTTTAATCTTATGGGCCATTAAATAGAACTGATTGCTATGTGGTATTAGCATAATTGATCTAAAAACATTTGACCTAAAACATTTGATTGAATTCTTTTGACCTTTTTTTCGGAGAAATGTAATTAAATATAAATATAAGGGTATAGGTTAGGTTTAGGGGAATTGAGGGGGGTTGCAGGGTTCTCACCCCGCCACCCCCCGCATTTTAGAACGAAAAAAGGTCAAATGAATAAATGCGATCAAATAGACCCAAATCGTCTTGTGTTATCTTTTTCCCTGGATGAAAACAAAAAAAATTACACAAAAAAACAAAAATCAATTCCTGTAACAGTGCCTCGATGCCCGCAGGCTGTGTGAGCGCTTTAAAAATGCAAAAAAAAGAACCCTGCACTTATTGACACAGGGAGAAAGGGGGCCCATCCGCTGCTCTGTTCTTTCTCTTTTGCATCCAGAGAGCAAAGGATGGTGGCCGTGAAGCAGCAGCAGGTACTCGGAAGGCCTGGGGAGATTCAGTTCGGGTCAGGTATGAGCTTTTTTGATTTCATTTACTTTTCCCTTGTTTTCCAGTGTCAATCTTGCAATGTAATTGTAATGGGTTATTTATAACACACTTAACGCTTACCCGGGGATCGAACCTGTGTGAACCTGTGTTGCTCAGCGTCGTCTTTCTTCCACGGCGAGGGTGTTGCCCCTGAGCTATCCTCCCGAGATGCCCTCTCCTTGTGGAAGTTTTGGTTTACACTTTTGGCGTGGAGAAAATGCAGAGCTGTACTTCTTGTGTAAAGGAAGCTTTGAGACAGCCTCTTGGTCTCTTCAGCTTCACATCGTCTCACTTACATCCCTCTCTTCCTTTTACCCTACTCTCCCCCTCTGTCATCAACCCCCTACTGTCTCCCTCATCCCCCTGGCTCGCATCACCGGTCTTCTCTTTCCATACACTGCCGCACCCCTGACTCCCTGACTCATGGGGGGCAGTGATAGATTCTGTAGCTAACACTGATGCTCACATAAGGTAATGTAGCAGGTAATGTCCTGCAAACGCACACGTGCCCAGTGTTCTGGCTGTGCATTTAGCTTGCACTGCTTCAAGAATGGGATGCGCTGTTTGTTATGCATGTGAGGACTGCTGGCTGCCTCACTCCCAGAACATTGAATGCATTGTTCAATGCTTTCTTGCATTTGCTGCAGGCTCTCCTGGTGCATTTAATGCACAGTTTTAAGCATCAAACCCATCACATCTTTACTGTTACATGTTTCAGAACTTTTAAAAGTGTGTCTTTAATAAACGTTTTCTCGTATTGACTTAAGTTGTCAGGGATGAGTCACTGCTCATTTGTACTTTCATTGCCTACACTAATCTTTCACAATGTTCATACTTTAAACATGATTTGTCACCTTCCCATGATGAAATGCCTGATTAGATCTACACCTTTTATATAAAATCTCATCGTAGCCTCCTGTACATTTGAATCCTCAGTTAGAAGTAAAAGCCATCCCACAGTTGCAACTGCGCATTCTGCGTGCCATGAGTAGGGGGCGGTAAGTGAACGACTCTCGGGTGCTTGAGCAGAAGCAAGTCCAACCTGATCATGAGGTCTTACTCTTTATCTTATTCTGTAACTTTGTTTAGTTGCATTCCAATCTATTATTTGCTGGAATGTAAGGCCTTCTATTACATGATAGGTCAGTAGGATCCGACACTGACATAGCAAGCAACTATTAATAACAGACAAAACAAAGTAACAAAGGAATTCACCAGTCATTTGCTCTAAAACACATAGGGCCTCATTACGAGTTTGGAGGTAGCCATGCCGCCTCGGGTCCGGGTCCCGCAAAAGGGGACTTACCGGGCCATTCCGACGTTGGAGGGCCTGGTAATTCCCTTTTGCGAGACCCGGACCCGGTATGTCTCCATTCCCATTTGAGCCCCCGCAGGGCTCAATGGGAATGGGGAGGATGCTAACAACGGGCCCGTTAATGGCGGGCCCGTTGTTAGCATCCTGTACTGCTAGCGGGTCCCGCTCTGGACATCTGGTGTGGCCAGGCGTCCAGAGCAGGACCCGCTGCAGACCTCGTAATGTGGCGGCCCGGAATGAACGGTGTCGGTCCCTTACCGGCACCGTTCATTATGCGGCCGCCTGCCTCGTGATGAGGCCCATATTCTCTTCAAAGGTATACCACATGATGGTTATGAAGGCCTGCTGCAAGATCATTATTTCAATATTAGAGTTAAGAACATGCATGCATATGCATGTGTACACATGCATGCATATGCATGTGTACACATGTATTCCGTACATGTATTAACTGATGTCTTTAAAAGATCATTATTTTTTCACATTTGAATAAAAACCCTATTGCTCAAAATGGGAACTGTGGTGAAAACTCGGTATAGTCTTTCCGTAATAAACCGCGTTAGAGGAAGGGGTTTGGGTTTCCTGCAGAGGTACGCAGCTACTCCTCTACATGCCCATAACTAGCTTGAAAAAGCTCAAATATTTTGGGTCCTTGAAGTCATGGTGGGAAAGGTCAATTATTTTCACCGATGGCTAGATTAGCTCGATGCATGCCAATCTAGTGTGAAATTTAGGCTATAAATAATCCTCTGAAACCAACCAGTGAACCAGGTATCCTTGCAAATATATCTAAATAAATTCATAAAAGTAAAAAGCATGGTCCCTCCAGTGATATGAATCTCAAATCTGTGTTCTCTAGGGTCCCACTATTCCAAGATGACAATTATTTACAATCTTACAGACTTCAGGAAGAAGGTAAAGTGCATATTATCTCTTCTTGAGAGACACAGACAACAAGATGCTATTTATTTATACTTCCTTCTGAGGTTCTGGAAAACCTACCCTATAATGTAAATATTTTGAAGGCTTGAAAGGGAGCCATGTAACTGGAGAATGCCTGAATCTCACCAAACAAGCAGACATATGGCTTGAGTTTGAAAGAATGCATTGGAGTTGGGACATGTGAAAAACCTGTCATGAAATTGCGAGATATGTTTTGGAACCACTTGTAATATGGTATTCTGAATATGTTTTCAACGATTCGGGCTAGTGAAAAAACAAACATAACCTGCAGGAAAAGGAGTTTCAAAATATGTGAAGTTTATAGCGATACCGCCATATTTTAGTATGAAAAAATACTTTGAAAAGTATGATGCTATTATTTTTAAGGACGTCTACGTATTATAAAATGTCATTTAAAGATGACATTTTTCTGAGAGGAGGAACAAAAGGAAACAAGTGAGACCGTCTCCAGAAAAGGGGATGCAGGCATTTGAGCAACCTTGCAAATCCCCCAAAGATCCTCACATTCTTAACCCATCAGATCTAAGGGGCACACAGTGATCAATTTTGATTGGACATCTGAAGTGCAAGTGTCTAATCAAAATGGAGAACTAATGAAAAATTCTGTAATCCCAAATACGACATAAGGGGAGGGTTTACTCTCTTTAAAATGCAGAAATCTAGGCAGCGATGGGACAGATTTGGGAAACATCAAGACCAGAAAGACAAAGGGCCCTGGAGAAAAAAAAATAGGGATCTAAAATGGAGACTGATTTTAAAAGAAGATAAAAATGAGATATTCTGAAAGAGAGGCTTCAAGGCCATATAGGAGAGGCCAATTCCAGACTGGGACTGACGCCCATCTAGGCGAGGCCCATTCCAGACTGGGAGTGAAGACCATCTAGGAGAGGCCCATTCTAGACTGGGACTGAAGCCCATCTAGGAGAGGCCCATTATAGACTGGGACTGAAGCGCCTCTAGGAGAGGCCCATTCGAGGCTGGGACTGAAGCCCATCTAGGAGAGGCTGATTCCAGACAGGGACTGAAGCCCATCTATGAGAGGCCCATTCCAGACTTGGACTAAAGCTCATCTAGGCTATGCCCATTCCAGACTGGGACTGAAGACCATCTAGGAGAGGCCCATTCTAGACTGGGACTGAAGCCCATCTAGGAGAGGCCCATTCCAAGCTGGGACTGAAGACCATCTATGAGAGGCCAATTCCAGACAGGGACTGAAGCCCATCTAGGGGAGGCCCATTCCAGACTGGGACTGAAGACCATCTAGGAGAGGCCCATTCTAGACTGGGACTGAAGCCAATCTAGTAGAGACCCATTCCAGACAGGGACTGAAGCCCATCTAGGAAAGGCCCATTCCAAGCTGGGACTGAAGACCATATAGGAGAGGCCGATTCCAGACTGGGACTGAAGCCCATCTAGGAGAGGCCCATTCCAGACTGGGAACGAAGCCCATCTAGGAGAGGTTCATTCCAGACTGGGACTGAAGCCCATCTAGGAGAGGCCCATTCCAGACTGGGACTGAAGCAAATCTAGTAGAGGCCCATTCCAGACTGGGACTGAAGCCCATCTAGTAGAGGCCCATTCTAGAGTGGGACTGAAGCCCATCCAGGAGAGGCCCACTCCAGACCGGGACTTAAGCCCATCTAGTAGAGACCCAATCCAGACTGGGAATGAAGCCCATCTAGGAGAGCCCCATTCCAGACAGGGACTGAAGCCCATTTAGGGGAGGCCCATTCCTGACTGGGACTGAAGCCCAGCTAGGCGATACCCATTCCTGACTGGGACTGAAGCCCATCTAGGAGAGTTGAGTCAGACTGGGACTGAAGTCCATCTAGGAGAGGCCCACTCCAGACTGGGACTGAAGCCCATCTAGTAGAGGCCCATTCCAGACTCGGACTGAAGCCCATCTAGGAGAGGCCATTCCAGACTGGGACTGAAGCCCATCTAGGGGAGGCCCATTCCAGACTGGGACTGAAGCCCGTCTAGGAGAGGTTCATTCCAGACTGGGACTGAAGACCATCCTGGAGAGGCCAATTCCAGGCTGGGACTGAGGCCCATCTAGGAGAGGCAGACTGGGATTGAAGCCCATCTAGGAGAGGCCCATTCCGGACTGGTACTGGAGCAGAAGGGTGTCTAGTGTTAAGCAGCCGGTCCAGGTGGCATACATATGGGGGTGACTCCTTGGAGTATCTGAAGGCCCTGTGCTGATGTCCAGGCAGTGAGGAGAGCTTTGTCATAGAGTGAGCAGCTGTGCATATCAACACCCTGAAAGCCTACTCAACAGTCCAACTCCATTAGGATTTGCAAAGTCACAACTGCATGACACACACCTATTCACACTGCATGACACACACCTAATCACACTGCATGGCACACACCTAATCACACTGCATGACACACACCTAATCACACTGCATGACACACACATAATCACCTAATCATGTCCCACACCTAATCACCTAACCAGGACACACCCCTAATCACCTGCATGACACACACCTAATCACCTGCATGACACACACCTAATCACCTAATCATGCACCACCCCTAATCACCTAATCATGTCCCACACCTAATCACCTAACCATGACACACCCCTAATCACCTGCATGACACACACCTAATCACCTAATCATGACACACACCTAATCAACTGCATGACACACACCTAATTACCTAACCATGACACACACCTAATCACCTGCCTGACACACACCCAATCACCTAATCATGACACACACCTAATCACCTGCATGACACACACCTAATCACACTGCATGACACACACCTAATCACCTAATCATGACACACACCTAATCACCTGCATGACACACACCTAATCACCTAATCATGACACACACCTAATCACCTGCATGCCACACACCTAATCACCTAACCATGACACACACCTAATCACCTGCATGACACACACCCAATCACCTAATCATGACACACACCTAATCACCTGCATGACACACACCTAATCACACTGCATGACACACACCTAATCACCTAATCATGACACACACCTAATCACCTAACCATAACACACACCTAATCACCTAAGCATGACACACACCTAATCACCTAATCATGACACACACCTAATCACCTGCATGACACACACCTAATCACATGCATGACACACACCTAATCACCTAATCATGACACACACCTAATCACCTGCATGACTCACCCCTAATCACCTCCATAACACACACCTGATCACCTAAACATGAGACACATCTAATCACCTGCATGACACACACCTAATCACCTATTCATGACCCACACCTAATCACCTGCATGACACATACCTAATCACCAAAGCATGACACACACCTAATCACCTAATCATGACACACACCTAATCACACTGCATGACACACACCTAAGCACACTGCATGACACACACCTAATCACACTGCATGACACACACCTAATCACCTAATCATGTCCCACACCTAATCACCTAACCATGACACACCCCTAATCACCTGCATGACACACACCTAATCACCTGCATGACACACACCTAATCACCTAATCATGTCCCACACCTAATCACCCAACCATGACACTCCCCTAATCACCTGCATGACACACACCTAATCACCTAATCATGACACACACCTAATCACCTGCATGACACACACCTAATCACACTGCATGACACACACCTAATCACCTGCATGACACAAACCTAATCACCTAACCATGACACACACCTAATCACCTAACCATAACACACACCTAATAACCTAAGCATGACACACACCTAATCACCTAGTCATGACACACGCCTAATCACCTGCATGACACACACCTAATCACACTGCATGACACACACCTAATCACACTGCATGACACACACCTAATCCCCTGCATGACACACACCTAATCACTTAATCATGCCACACACCTAATCACCTGCATGCCACACACCTAATCACCTAACCATGACACACACCTAATCACCTGCATGACACACACCCAATCACCTACTCATGACACACACCTAATCACCAAATCATGACACACACCTAATCACCTGCATGGCACATACCTAATCACCAAAGCATGACACACACCTAATCACCTAATCATGACACACACCTAATCATGACACACACCTAATCACACTGCATGACACACACCTAAGCACACTGCATGACACACACCTAATCACCTAACCATGACACACACCTAATCACCTGCATGAAACACCTAATCACCTAACCATGACACACACCTAATCACCTGCATGACACACACCCAATCACCTAATCATGACACACACCTAATCACCTGCATGACACACACCTAATCACACTGCATGACACACACCTAATCACCTAATCATGCCCCACCCCTAATCACCTAATCATGTCCCACACCTAATCACCTAACCATGACACACCCCTAATCACCTGCATGACACACACCTAATCACCTAATCATGACACACAACTAATCACCTGCATGACACACACCTAATCACCTAACCATGACACACACCTAATCACCTGCCTGACACACACCCAATCACCTAATCATGACACACACCTAATCGCCTGCATGACACACACCTAATCACCTAATCATGAGACACACCCAATCACCTGCATGACACACACCTAATCACCTAATCATGACACACACCTAATCACCTGCATGCCACACACCTAATCACCTAACCATGACACACACCTAATCACCTGCATGACACACACCCAATCACATAATCATGACACACACCTAATCACCTGCATGACACACACCTAATCACACTGCATGACACACACCTAATCACCTAATCATGACACACATCTAATCACCTAACCATAACACACACCTAATCACCTAAGCATGACACACACCTAATCACCTAATCATGACACACACCTAATCACCTGCATGACACACACCTAATCACATGCATGACACACACCTAATCACCTAATCATGAAACACACCTAATCACCTGCATGACACATACCTAATCACCAAAGCATGACACACACCTAATCGCCTAATCATGACACACACCTAATCATGACACAAACCTAATCACACTGCATGACACACACCTAAGCACACTGCATGACACACACCTAATCACCTAACCATGACACACACCTAATCACCTGCATGACACACACCTAATCACCTAACCATGACACACACCTAATCACCTGCATGACACACACCCAATCCCCTAATCATGACACACACCTAATCACCTGCATGACACACACCTAATCACACTGCATGACACACACCTAATCACCTAATCATGACACACACCTAATCACCTGCATGACACACCCCTAATCACCTAATCATGACACACACCTAATCACCTGCATGACACACACCTAATCACACTGCATGACACACACCTAATCACCTGCATGACACACACCTAATCACCTAATCATGACACACACCTAATCACCTGCATGCCACACACCTAATCACCTAACCATGACACACACCTAATCACCTGCATGACACACACCCAATCACCTAATCATGACACACACCTAATCACCTGCATGACACACACCTAATCACACTGCATGACACACACCTAATCACCTAATCATGACACACACCTAATCACCTAACCATGACACACACCTAATCACCTAAGCATGACACACACCTAATCACCTGCATGACACACACCTAATCACATGTATGACACACACCTAATCACCTAATCATGACACACACCTAATCACCTGCATGACTCACCCCTAATCACCTCCATAACACACACCTGATAACCTAAACATGAGACACATCTAATCACCTGCATGACACACACCTAATCACCTATTCATGACCCACACCTAATAACTTACATGACACACACCTAATCACCAAATCATGACACACACCTAATCACCTGCATGACACATACCTAATCACCAAAGCATGACACACACCTAATCACCTAATCATGACACACACCTAATCATGACACACACCTAATCACACTCCATGACACACACCTAAGCACACTGCATGACACACACCTAATCACCTGCATGACACACACCTAACCACCTAATTATGTCCCACACCTAATCACTTAACCATGACACACACTTAATCACCTAACCATGACACACACCTAATCACCTGCATGACACACACCTAATCACCTAACCATGGCACACACTTAATTACCTGCATGACACACACCTAATCACCTGCATGACACTCACCTAATCACCTAATCATGACACACGCCCAATCACCTGCATGACACACACCTAATCACCTGCATGACATACACCTAATCACCTAATCATGACACACACCTAGTCACCTGCATGACACACACCTAATTACCTAATCATGACACACACCTAATCACCTAACCATGACACACACCTAATCACCTGCATGACACACACCTAATCACCTGCATGACACATACCTAATCACCAAAGCATGACACACACCTAATCACCTAATCATGACACACACCTAATCACACTGCATGACACACACCGAATCACCTGCATGACACACACCTAATCACCTAATCATGTCCCACACCTAATCATCTAACCATGACACACACCTAATCACCTGCATGACACACACCTAATCACACTGCATGACACACACCTAATCACACTGCATGACACACACATAATCACCTAATCATGTCCCACACCTAATCATCTAACCATGACACACACCTAATCACCTGCATGACACACACCTAATCACCTGCATGACACACACCTAACCACCTAATTATGTCCCACACCTAATCACCTAACCATGACACACACTTAATCACCTAACCATGACACACACCTAATCACCTGCATGACACACACCTAATCACCTAACCATGGCACACACCTAATTACCTGCATGACACACACCTAATCACCTGCATGACACTCACCTAATCACCTAATCATGACACACGCCCAATCACCTGCATGACACACACCTAATCACCCTCATGACACACACCTAATCACCTAATCATGACACACACCTAGTCACCTGCATGTCACACACCTAATTACCTAATCATGACACACACCTAATCACCTAACCATGACACACACCCAATCACCAAACCATGACACACACCTAATCACCTGCATGACACATACCTAATCACCAAAGCATGACACACACCTAATCACCTAATCATGACACACACCTAATCACACTGCATGACACACACCGAATCACCTGCATGACACACACCTAATCACACTGCATGACACACACCTAATCACACTGCATGACACTCACCGAATCACCTGCATGACACACACCTAATCACCTAATCATGTCCACACCTAATCACCTAACCATGACACACACCTAATCACCTGCATGACACACACCTAATCACCTAATCATGTCCCACAACTAATCACCTGCATGACACACACCTAATCACCTAATCATGACACACACCTAATCACCTGCATGCCACACACCTAATCACCTAACCATGACACACACCTAATCACCTGCATGCCACACACCTAATCACCTAATCATGTCCCACGCCTAATCACCTGCATGACACACACCTAATCACCTAATCATGGCACACACCTAATCACCTGCATGACACACACCTAATCACCTAACCATGACACACACCTAATCACCTGCATGACACACACCTAATCACCTAACCATGACACACACCTAATCACCTGCATGACACACACCTAATCACCTAATCATGTCCCACGCCTAATCACCTGCATGACACACACCTAATCACCTGCATGACACACACCTAATCACCTAACCATGACACACACCTAATCACCTGCATGACACACACCTAATCACCTAACCATGACACACACCTAATCACCTGCATGCCACACACCTAATCACCTAATCATGTCCCACACCTAATCACCTAATCATGACACACACCTAATCACCTGCATGACACACACCTAATCACCTAATCATGTCCCACGCCTAATCACCTGAATGACACACACCTAATCACCTAATCACCTGCATGACACACACCTAATCACCTAACCATGACACACACCTAATCACCTGCATGACACACACCTAATCACCTAATCATGTCCCACTCCTAATCACCTGCATGACACACACCTAATCACCTAACCATGACACACACCTAATCACCTGCATGACACACACCTAATCACCTAACCATGGCACACACTTAATTACCTGCATGACACACACCTAATCACCTGCATGACACTCACCTAATCACCTAATCATGACACACGCCCAATCACCTGCATGACACACACCTAATCACCTGCATGACATACACCTAATCACCTAATCATGACACACACCTAGTCACCTGCATGACACACACCTAATTACCTAATCATGACACACACCTAATCACCTAACCATGACACACACCTAATCACATGCATGACACACACCTAATCACCTGCATGACAAATACCTAATCACCAAAGCATGGCACACACCTAATCACCTAATCATGACACACACCTAATCACACTGCATGACACACACCGAATCACCTGCATGACACACACCTAATCACCTAATCATGTCCCACACCTAATCATCTAACCATGACACACACCTAATCATCTGCATGACACACACCTAATCACACTGCATGACACACACATAATCACCTAATCATGTCCCACACCTAATCATCTAACCATGACACACACCTAATCACCTGCATGACACACACCTAATCACCTGCATGACACACACCTAACCACCTAATTATGTCCCACACCTAATGACCTAACCATGACACACACTTAATCACCTAACCATGACACACACCTAATCACCTGCATGACACACACCTAATCACCTAACCATGGCACACACCTAATTACCTGCATGACACACACCTAATCACCTGCATGACACTCACCTAATCACCTAATCATGACACACGCCCAATCACCTGCATGACACACACCTAATCACCCTCATGACACACACCTAATCACCTAATCATGACACACACCTAGTCACCTGCATGTCACACACCTAATTACCTAATCATGACACACACCTAATCACCTAACCATGACACACACCCAATCACCAAATCATGACACACACCTAATCACCTGCATGACACATACCTAATCACCAAAGCATGACACACACCTAATCACCTAATCATGACACACACCTAATCACACTGCATGACACACACCGAATCACCTGCATGACACACACCTAATCACACTGCATGACACACACCTAATCACACTGCATGACACTCACCGAATCACCTGCATGACACACACCTAATCACCTAATCATGTCCACACCTAATCACCTAACCATGACACACACCTAATCACCTGCATGACACACACCTAATCATGTCCCACAACTAATCACCTGCATGACACACACCTAATCACCTAATCATGACACACACCTAATCACCTGCATGCCACACACCTAATCACCTAACCATGACACACACCTAATCACCTGCATGCCACACACCTAATCACCTAATGATGTCCCACGCCTAATCACCTGCATGACACACACCTAATCACCTAATCATGGCACACACCTAATCACCTGCATGACACACACCTAATCACCTAACCATGACACACACCTAATCACCTGCATGACACACACCTAATCACCTAACCATGACACACACACCTAATCACCTGCATGACACACACCTAATCACCTAATCATGTCCCACGCCTAATCACCTGCATGACACACACCTAATCACCTGCATGACACACACCTAATCACCTAACCATGACACACACCTAATCACCTGCATGACACACACCTAATCACCTAACCATGACACACACCTAATCACCTGCATGCCACACACCTAATCACCTAATCATGTCCCACACCTAATCACCTAATCATGACACACACCTAATCACCTGCATGACACACACCTAATCACCTAATCATGTCCCACGCCTAATCACCTGCATGACACACACCTAATCACCTAATCACCTGCATGACACACACCTAATCACCTAACCTTGACACACACCTAATCACCTGCATGACACACACCTAATCACCTAATCATGTCCCACGCCTAATCACCTGCATGACACACACCTAATCACCTAACCATGACACACACCTAATCACCTGCACGCCACACACCTAATCACCTAATCATGCCCCACGCCTAATCACCTGCATGACACACACCTAATCACCTAATCATGACACACACCTAATCACCTGCATGACACACACCTAATCACCTAACCATGACACACACCTAATCATCTGCATGACACACACCTAATCACCTAATCATGTCCCACGCCTAATCACCTGCATGACACACGCCTAATCACCTAACCATGGCACACACCTAATCACACTGCATGACACGCAAGGAAGTCGACCACGCTCTCAACATCTCATCGACCAGTGTGTTCGAAAGAACTATATCAAAGGCCAGAGAATAGCTTCTATTTAAATGACTAGAAATGGAAATACGTACAGTTAATGGGAGGTTAATATCAGACACTGCGGGTCAATTCACTTTCAGGAGTTATAGATACAGATATACAATGATTACTGTTTAGTGCACGGCCAAGGCTGGCACCATGTGTACGATCCATTGTACAACGTCCTGAGAGTGGTCACGATCCACAATAACCGTATCATCGAATCCTTAAGAGAATCTGTTACATCAAATTACACCCTGAGGAAACCACTCCAATGGGAAACTGCGGATAAGGAAAGGATTTCTAGCAAACTAATTAGCACATGTCTGCGTTGCATAGAAACCTTCCTTACCAGCTGAGAAGCAGATTTGGAGCAATTACAGGCCTTTAACAGCACAATGGAAAAAGCAAGGCTGCATCTAAACCTCTGTCATCAGGCCCCAGCGATATATAGAAATAGTTATCCGATACACGCAGGATTGTAAAAAAATGAAATCTTGTTTACTACAAATTGTAATAGAGCCCAACAGAGACAAAGAAAGTCAGGCCAAGCTGAGAAAACTTTACAAAACAACACTAACACACTTTAAAGACATCTAGAAGCAGCTGCAAAAATTAAAAACAAAATAGAATTTTGGCAAATTGCGTCCAATTGTGTCCCTTAATGTTGCCAATATATTACCATCGGCTTCCCAGCTTTACAAACCCCCTAAATCAAGTCGAAAATCCAGTTCAAGCAAACATCTTGCACTGGGAAATACTTCTATCTAATTACTTCCCGGTGCATTTTAGGGACTCAGAACTAAGGAGTGCTCTGTTTTCCACTCATGCAGGAAAAGCTCCTGGTCCGGGTCAGATTTCATTGGATGTTTTTAAGAATAATCATCTGATATGGGTGCCTGTATTTACTAAAATCTACAATTCAATAACGGCCAATAGCCAAATTCCCCGGAGCTGGAAAGAATCAATAGCAATACCTTTCTCTACGAAAGGCGATCGATTGGACCCAAGATGCTCCCGTCCGATTTCTTTGATTGACTCCACAGCTAAATGGCTAGGCGGGGTGGTTTCAATCGCATAATTGACTGTGCACGGGCTAATAACATTCTATCCGAAGAGCAATATGGATTTAGAGTAGGGGTTGGGGCAGTGGAGCGGGTGCTATACCTCAGGTGGACACTGTACAAGTGTGTCCGGGGACATGGATGGCCAGTCCACCTGGGGTTCATGCACCTGAGCTTGGCACTGGATAGTGCGAACTGGCAAAACTGGTGTCACACTTTGTACCCCCTTGTCATGCGCTGGCTACTGTTACATTTTGCAAATTTATCTGCATAAGAACCTCACCTTTTTAGTAAGACTAGATAGTAACTGTATGTGTTTGGACAAGCCTTGTGGTAATTTATTTACTTTCACATAACTCGGGATAGTGTCCAATAGTACGCTGAACTAGTCTGATCACATCATTCATTCGGCCATTAAATTTGCTCAGGCTAACAGTGCAATTATTAACGTTGGTAGCGATATGGGCGGCTTAACCTTTGATTCTGTACTTCCCATTTATCAGGCCAGGTCTATTGCAATCAGTGTGCACGGGGCTGAAGTGTGGGGGTTTTCCCCTCTGCCATTAATCTAAATCAAAGAAAATAACTTCTGACGATATCTCTTTGGAATTGTAAAAAGCGCCTCGACATATCTGTTACATCAGGAAGCTGGTTTGGATTATATAAGTGACCAAATTAGTCTCAAACCAAAATTATTCTGGATTGGACTATGGTCAAATCCAAAACCACCTTTAATACATGATATTATCAAATAATTACTGGCCTCTGGTAGATGTGCAAAAATCCCCTGTCTTGATCAACTGGCAAAGGAACTCAATTCCCTTGGCCTCCCTAAAATATTTTGTTCCTCGTCTAATATAGTGTAAAAGGACATAGGTTTGGTTCATTCGTGATACATGGACCCGAGACAGAATCAGCACTATAGTATAGAGATACAGAGGAACTCTGTTTTCCATTGGCTGTCATGAGGTAAAAGCTTATTATGTACGCTGGTTCCCGAGCCCGCGTAAGAGGAGTGTGTTATTCGGCTTAAGGGCTAATTACGTACCCATACCCACACTGCTGAGCCGTCGTACAGACATTGGTCGTCGTCTGAGTGCTCTTTGTCCTTGTAACAACAAATCCCAGGGCGACCTCACGCATTTTCTATTGTTCTGCTCGTTATCACAAAACCTTAGGTCAAGGCTAAATTTGCATATAAAAGAGAGCAATTGTAGAACAATTAATCACTCTAACAAATACCTATGCCCTGTGCCGAACAAGCAAGATACTCATGATGTCTATTTCTTTAGTGAAGGAGCATTAATACTGAACGAAGAATGCTGTCAGAAGAACTCATTTGTTTTTAGAACTTCTCTTTAGGGTTTTGATTGCTGTGATTTCTGTGTATAACTGTTTTTAATGTGTACTGTATACTCTTTTTTTTTTATTAATTTGATTTAGTTGCAATAACAACTTTACAAATTTTTTATAACTGACAATACACAAGTTAAGATCTGAGACAACAACTATTACAAAACACTTATGCATAAATAACATATAACAATTTTTACATAATTTCACATATGGAGATGATTTATCACCTCTTGAATTTATATGTTTTTAAACACATCAACTTAGACTCTTAAACTCCATGTGGAGTAAGAATAAAAAGAAAAATAACTTCTCAGCTACTAGATAAGAACCTTATTTGATTTTTTGTTATTATTTATAGGATTTAACACATACGGAAGGGCCAAATCAAGCAATCGCATTGTTGCGATCCTGACTGAAATCCTTCTGGAGCTAAAAATCTCGTGCCATATTTCATCAGGCGTAGGATCAGCAAGATTCCAGGCTAAGCATTCAGCTATTTTAAAACGTTGAAGTTCAAAGGCTTCGCACTGCATAATAATGTGTGCCAAAGTTTCAGAGATGGTTCTATTAGAACAAAATCGACAATAACTCAACTCTTTAGTTATGAGTCCTCGTCTTAGCAAAATTTCATTGACAGGCCATAAAATTTAGTCTAAATCGTAATATTTTATGTCTCAAACTCAATGATGGACATCTAACTAAATAGTCTGCCATTCTTCAGTATTCTTTATGACCAAATAACCTCCGCTTGAAGTCTTTTAATTTGGAGCATTTGTCTTGGGTCATGATCCAGTCAGCTTGGAAAATTTTGGTTTTTGCCCGGTTCGGATTGGTGAGTAGTAGATCAATAGAGATATTTGCCTCCACAAGGGCATCCAATACGTGAGTTCTCCATTTTAATGGAAATGAGTGGGATGATGTTAAAAGATACTTTGCTAATATAGCTAAACAATCTTGTTTAAATAGACCCATAATACATTTTCTTAGAAGAACACACATTTTCCAAGTGACCTGTGATTGGATTGATAAGAGACCAAGTTCAAACCTAAGCAACAAGCTAGGGGTGCTATTTGGTAGGTTAAGGAGGGTTTTCCAGAATTTAGCTTCCAATTTGATCAAACAATTAGGGGACCTGGGTAGCAAGGATTCAGAACCATATGTAATTATAGGAAGTACTTTATGCTGATAAAACCTCATTACCGGTATGCAGGTAAAATTTCCAAATCTGGCATGAATTAATCTTGCTTGGGAAATGAGACCTGTCAATTTGGATTGAAGCTTTGTCTCAATTATCTTCTCAGATAATAGGTTGTTGAAATCTACACCCAAGTATTTATATTCAGGAACTACCTGAAGTTTCTTATCACATATTGTCCATTGGAACTTGCTATGTGAGTGAGTTGAAAGCTTTCCAAGTGTAACAATTTGAGTCTTGGTTTCATTAATTGTGAGGTTATTTTCCACAACATAAGACTAAAGTGCAGTTAGTAGTTTTTGAAGGCCAGAGGGAGTTTGAGACAGCAGGACTAAATCGTCCGCATATAAGAGCCAGGGAACAACGTGATTACCCAGCTTCGGAGGATCTGATTGAGTTTTCATGAAATCATCAGCCATGTCAAGTAAAAATAAATTGAATAAGGTGGATGCAAGGATGCACCCTTGCTTTAAGCCTCTTGCAGTCGAGATAGATTTGGAAAGTAAACCCTCCATATTTAGTTTGACTTGTACAGAAGTGTTGGAGTGTAATAGTGTCACAATTCTTATCAAGTTTTCTGGACAGCCATATCGCACCAATTTCCGAATTAGCAGCACTCTGTCCACCGAATCGAAAGCCATGCGAAAGTCCACAAATGCTATGTAAAGTGGTTGCTTCCGCACGGCATACGAACATTTGATGGCATTGACAATAGTTAAATTAACAGCAGTGCCCATGCCCGAAACAAACCCAGTTTGAAAGGGGTCTCTTTGTTTAAACTGTAGAGACCAATTGTTTAATTCTAGTAAAATTAGCCTACAAATTATTTTTCCTGAAACATCAAGAAGGGCAATAGGACGATAACTCAACGGATTTTGCCTGTTGCCTTTTTTGAAAATGTGAATAATGATCGATTGAGTCCATGATGGCGGGATTTTTTGATGACTGACAATAAGTTGGAAAAGTGAGAATAGAATCGGTGCCCATAAGTCAATGTTCTTTTTTAGGATGGCATTAGATAGACCGTCTGGGCCTGGGGCTCGGGACATACTGGCTTTGTTGATAAAATAATAGATATCATCCTCGTCGAATTCAAGAGAAAACGGAGTAGATATCATATGCACAGTATCATCTGCGGTTGGAGCGGCATACAAATTTTCAAAATGTAGGCACCAATCAGATTCTAAAACACCATTGATGTGTGAAGATAGTTGGACGAGGTGGTGACTGAATTTAGCAGTTGCCATAGTTGTGCCGTGTTTTTATTTTTAATTTGAGTTAACATGAGTTCTCCATTGCTCTGATGTTTGGTGATTTTGTATTCTTTCAACCAATTTTTATAACTGGTCTTAATAGATTTCAAAGCCTGTGTTTTTAGAAGTAAAGGTAGTTTCAGGGCTTCTCTTTTTTGTGATCTGAATAGTGCTTTCCGAGTGCGAACTATGCTATCAGAGATTTTACTTATTTTGGTATTGGTGCTTTGTTGTGAAGCATTTAATTGCATCAGATTAAACAGAGATATTTTGCTTGGTTCAAAAGATGACTCAGATGCTTTATAAGATTGTAGATGGTCATAATATGAAATCAAAGATTCATCTGACCATTTGAGTCGATTTAAAGAATTATTAATTTTATATTGACCTTTGGATACATGTCTTGGTACAGTTGAAGCAAGGCATAGGTTGATCTTAAAGGTCAGAGGTCGATGATCGCTGTTTTGTGATAATTTGACAGCAAAATCATTGGAATGTGCAAACAAACTTCTCGAAACAAAAATATAATCAATAATGGCTGATTGTTTTTGCCTAAACCAAGTGTCATGAGGAGGCGAATCAGCCGTACTCGTACCATTTAGCATGATTAAGTCCCAGGATTTCATACATTTGTTCCACATAACTGCGCGTTCATTATCTTTCACTTTCTTCTTGTTTACAAGATGTAAATTTAGATCGCCAGCAATGATCAAATGAATAGTTTCATGTTTCAACATTGCATTCTCCAGAACAGATGTTAAATTTTTGAAAAACTGAGCAGATGTTATGCCTATAGGGTTCCAATATATATTAAGGCATGCAATCTTAATCAAGCTGATAGTGACCTAAGAGCATTGTATGTATGCGTTAGACGAGGGTGTGGAACAGAGCTGAATGCCTGCTAGAGAGTTCGAAGCCGTGAGCAATCCTGATATGGGTCTGCCTCTGGTTGCTTTTATAGCTGGATTGAGCAACACGTCATAATTATTCCACGTTGGTGTGGTGGAGAGCCATGTTTCTTGCAAAAAAATTAGATCGTAATCCCCCAATATGCTCTCCTTGTTGTTAATTAAATGAGTAAACCCTTGTGTGTTCCAGCTCACTACAGCTAGCTCTACAGACTCTTCATTACTAGCTAGTTATACTCTGGTCATGTGATTTTGTGCTTTATACATAATTTTTGTAAGGTCAGCAGGATTTCTTGAGGTGCAAGATTGAGAACTGAGTGCTGGTTTCAGGCAAGATTTAATTTGTCCTTGATTGTTTTCATTATGGGTGAGTAAAAATCCCAAGTTATACAAGTCCTGTCGCGCAGCCCAAATAATGTTATGGATGACTAATGACCGGGACCATATCAGAACTGTGTTGTTGTCGTCTGCTATTGGAAATTCAATTTGGTCAAGATCTTGTGAATGAATTTCTTGTAATGATTTCACGTCGGCAAAAAGTCTTAGGATGCTTTGTCGATTCATGTTATATGACAAACCTAAATCCTGTTGACATGAAAGTGTCACAGAATGTCTGTTTTCCACCTTTACTATCCGGGTGTTAGATAGCATTGATGTTTTGCCTGAAGAAGACTTTACATTTGGAACAGACTGCAAGCTTGTCCAATGTCTTTCATTAGCTTGTTTTGGGGAAGATACCTTCTGTGATCTGGCATTGAGTTGCCACAAACGCGCAATAGAATCTCTGATTTCATTCAGATCTGTTTGTAATAAATTATTGTTACTAGAGTGGTTTTGGCTCTTGTTTTCAACACCAGAAGGAGCGAAATCAGCAAACGAGACTCGCTTTACTGGGATATTTGTTGTTGCACTCATTTTTAGCGTGGTGTCAGAGTGAGTAACAGTGGAGCATTTAGCTGGGCCGTTAGTTATAATTGGAAAGATTGGTGGTTCAAACTTCCGAGATTCAAGATATAAGTCAATTTCGTGTCTTAAAGCATTTCTTGACGCTGCTATGTCTTTGCCAACCTCATTATTATCCATTTTCTGATCACCAGAGATGACTGGTATAGGATTCAAGAGCGCATCAGAGTTTTTGTCATGTGCAGATTGCTGTTTTTCAGCCAATTTAATGAGTTCATCTAGTGGGGGATGGTCTGCAATTTCTTTTGACGATTGAATAAAATCTGCTTGTTTATTTTTTTCCTCAGATGAGCTAAGGCAACATATTTTTTCATTATGAGACTCGCAGCCGCTGTCGATCTCATATTTGCTTTAGCAAGAGTATTAATGAATTGTTTAGTAGAAGAGTTTCCTGGTTGCTTTGCAGTTTTTTCATTTTTTGGCTTTTTTTTTGTTCTAAAAGTTTATTACAGTTCTTCTTTTTTGACTTTATTATGGCTTCAATAGCCACTTTCATGTCAAAAACAGAATACATAGGTTCGGATTTATGTCCACAATCTGACTTTTGTTCCCCTCGCAAGAGCGGGCAGTTCGCGTGTTGATAAGTGGAAGTGACTGTTGCAATTTTTTCTTTTATAATACCTTCAACAAACGGAATGTCCGATTTGACATTTTGTTGGCAATTAGACATATGAGAAGGGAGATGTATTTGTGAGTCCCAAATCACTTCTATGATTTCACAGTCAGGATCTTCAATTGTTTGGGTGGAAGCACAAACTCCTATCATGTTGGTTTTTAGATTTCCATCTTGTTTCTGAGCCAACAACTGTGTTATTTCATTTTGATGATCAATAATGTGGATCAATTTCTTATTTATGTCATTGTGCCTAGAGTTCGCAACTAAGTTGCGTTTCTTTTGATCTATTTCCATGGCTTTGATATTCTCAACCACATACTTCAATGAACCATCAACAGTTTCAAAAAGTTTCGCAAGCGCCATAAGGGCGATGTTCATAACTTCTAGAGTTAGCGTTGTAGATTTCGAAGAATTGAATACTTTTTCAGAGCTCAGAGCGGCGTTATTTAGCCTCCGTGGGGTTGGTGGAATGTAGGAAACATCTAGCGTAGATATGCTGCTTTCCGCTTGTTTGAACATCTCAGGAGATTTAGATAAATTAGAATCAACTGCTCTAAACGAGGTACTCACATTGTTGATATCTGAGATGTTTGTAATTTCTTTTAAAGTGTCAATCATTTTGGGGGCTCCTAAAAGTGGGTCACCTGATGAAACATTTTCTAGCAGCATACTATCAGTTAGTGGAATAGGCATTTCTGGTGAATTGATGTTTCCTTCTGCATGTATAGGAGTATCTGAAATAGGCACAGCATCTTTAGCTAAACACATTGTGGAATCGGCTGGCACACATACAGCAGTATCAGCAATAGTGCTTTGTAAACCAACCTTAGCCATACACATTACAGAGTCAATCGGCAAACCTTCATTTGATGCTAAAACCAGAGGCACAGATTCAGCAGGAAGAAGACTTACATCAGATTTACTCTTCACTCCAAACCCATAGTTCCGAATGTCAGCATTGTGTTTAATGGGCGTTTTCAGCTTTTCCTTTGTTTTCATTTTATTTTTAGGTAATAGTTGTTTAGGAGTTGAACACAACTTTTTTGCCGCCTTTGCAGAGGATCGTTCCTCTGGGAGCGCCTGGGATTCTGACATGATCCGTTGGCGTATATCAAACGGCATCTCCGTTGTAAGACGATATGGTTCGCTGGGTTTGCGAATCATTTGAATCCGCACACTACAAACGCCACACTTGGTGGAAAAAGAATGAAAAAAAAAGTGGCACTTTTAAAAGTGGTTCAGCTGAGCTACCAACTGAGTGGGTAGAACAGGCAACCCCGTATCGCCCCGGACGCCGCGGCGAAGCGGCAAAGTGGGACTTCACGGGCCTTCCACGGGTGCGCGCGCGCGGTGCGCGCGCGTTCCTGTTCTTATAGCCCGCCTTCCAATCAAGAGTGAAGGCTGTACAAACAGAGAGATTAGGCAAGTGTGAGTATAAATACGCTTTTAAAATAACTTAAAAAAGTCAATGTGGTGAAACAATTCACCTCCTGGATGTTGCAGTCCGTTTCAATAGCTGTAAAACAAGTGACAGTGATCCAGCTTGCAAGCGGCAGAAAAGCGACTCCGGGCAAAGCGGGACTTCACGGGGCTTCTACGGGTGCGCGTGCGCGGTGCGCGCGTTCCTTTTCTTATAGCCCGCCTTCCAATCAAGAGTGGAGGCTCCTGGATGTTGCAGTCCGTTTCAATAGCTGTAAAACAAGTGACAGTGATCCAGCTTGCAAGCGGCAGAAAAGCGACTCAGGGCAAAGCGGGACTTCACGGGGCTTCCACGGGTGCGTGTATACTCTTTTATGATGGTTTCTAACCTTCGAAATAAAGATTTGAAAGGTGGAAGAAATGTGATGACCTTGAGTATTATGCAAGGTCATTGAGGGGCCAGTGCGCCCTCACCCTGCCACTGAGCTCTGGAGCATTGTACAATACAATGATTAGGCCATTGTTAAATACATGATCCTTTTGCATGATGTCTTTGGTGCAGGAAACAACCGTTTGACAAACATAAGCACATTTAATCAAATAATATTTGAAAAATGGTCACTGTTTGCAAGCCAGCTTACTTAAAACTCAACATGAAAGCACCAAAAGATAACAGAAGCCATCAGAAAGGCAGAATGAATCACATAGACACAAGATGAACAAAATGTATTGTATGATGAATAAAACACAAAGAATTAGATATACAATGCCAATGACAAGGAAAGGCATTCCATGCAATGGCCTCTGGCCCAGGTAACAGATACGTACAAGTCCTTTTTGACCACAGATCCAGAGTTTTGCCCATCATCGACTGTTGAACCAGAAGTAACTTTGAATAGGCCTGTTCAGGATTCAGGATCCTCAGACCCTTCTCAACTTTATACAATTCACTTATCGATTTACTTAAATTTGTTCCCACACTTGCATTACAGACATCTTAATTACACCTGTTGTTTTAATTTTCGGTCTATCCCCGTCTTTCCGTAGTTGCTTTATTGACAGCTGGCCTGCAAATTTGAACAGTACATTTTACAAAGATCATTGGAGGTCAGTACCAGTACAGACCTCTGACATAATCATCTTGTTGCCTTCAACTGGTTTGTAGATACCACTTTTAACATTTCTGTCTATCTGTAATCAAGTAAAAATCCTCAAACCATGTGTTGGATTTTTGCCATCAATTTTCTGAATAGTTTGTTGTGTGATCCAGTTTCAGAGCCTTCACTGAAGCTGAGGTTGAGCAGATCATCTACAAGCAATAGGTCTAAAATATGTGTAGATTTCTCAAAGGGGAACATGAGACTTTAGTTTAATTCATTATTTTTGCCCCTTAAAATACTTTCTAGCAAAGGGCAGTGGATGAGAATTTCCAACGTCAGCTATTTTACCTGTTATGAATCATAGCCGCCACATCTGCACTTACCTAGACCTCTAGCACGACACATCTTCAAACATGTGTGATCATTCTGAACCTTTGAAATATCCAGCCCTAACAAAATTCATCAATACTGGAAGTGCTCATGTTACGTGAACTGTGATCGCTATCTTCAAATATCAGATGACTATTCATTAATTCATCTTTTATTACACGCTTAACACCGGAGACCAGTCTCTAAGCACAGGACAGGGGGTTGACCCTGTGTTGCTCTGTCTTGCTTCCAAGCCAAGCGTGTTGTATCTGACGTGTGATTATTTCCGCCAGGAGCAGGAATCCTTTCTCACTTTTGCAGCAGCCAGGAGAACCCCGGCAAAGCCTGGGCAAACTATTTTGCATTGCATATATTAATGCAGCACTACTGGGACAAACCACCACTTACCATACATTCGCTCCCGTGTACCACGCCGGTCCCTTGGGATGTGCACTTTCATGCAGCCGCGGATGGAGCCCGTCTCCTCCCCACGGTGCGAGAGGAAGGTCTCAAACTGCTGCGGCACACTGCTGAGCATAGAACGCATGGCGATGCAGCACTCCCCTGTGAAGAGCAGCAGGGAGTTAGAACCACATCAGAAGCTGGGAGCATTTGCGGTACAGTAGCCCCACAAGTTGGGGCAACAGCCTCACAAGTAGGGAAAATGGTATATGGGGACTGTATATATGGAGCAAAGAGACACTCCTAGGGAAAATGTACTGTCCACACATAGGACATAATCAATAACATGAGATGAACATGACGGCGTATATTGAAACATAGGCACAGCACAGATGAAACTCACACTATCTACTTTTAAACTAGGATGGAGGTTCTCCTTAAAGACCTGCATTACTTCAGTTTCATACTTCACTTAAATAGGGGTCTACTGAAGATTGGACAACATCCATTGGCCAAATCAAACATGGTGGCCGAGTTCCAAAAGAATCCTTTTTCTTGTCTAACAATCAAGGCAGCCATGGTACTTGACAATACAGTGGGGCTGGGGTACTGCTCCTACAAGGAATTCACATCACGCATAGGGTAATCTAGAGCGGCATCTACTGTGATGCAAAATGATCTTATATAGTGTCTTCCTGTTATTGCTTCGCTGTGCGTGGCTCTGTAAGAAAAGCTGAGATGGTCATTGGTGAACTAGTAGGAGAGGTGGATGTGGAACCTGCAGTGTGGATAGATTCAGGGTGGACTTGCCGAGTCCTTTCTATGCGTTTGGTGGAGGCACTTGGCAGTATACAGCGGTTGGGTCTGGTTAGCCACTGGTGTGTGTGGAGTGGTGATAGGTCTGAAGAGGATAGCGTAGTCATAGCTCGACTGGTGCTGATGTGCTAATGGCTAGGCCTGCGTCGACCCGCAGCTGTTTGCGTGGGATGTGTGTGTGTGTGTTTGTGTGTGGAGGGGTGATATGGCTAAAAAGGATAGCGTAGTCATAGCTCGACTGGTGCTGATGTGCTAACGGCTAGGCCTGCTTCGACCCGCAGCTGTTTGCGTGGGATGTGTGTGTGTGTGTTTGTGGAGGGGTGATAGGCCTAAAGAGGATAGCGTAGTCATAGCTCGACTGGTGCTGATGTGCTAACAGCTAGGCCTGCGTCGACCCGCAGCTGTTAGCATGGGATGTGTGTGTGTGTGTGTGTGTGTGTGTGTGTGTGTGGAGGGTTGATAGGACTAAAGAGGATAGGGCTAAAGAGGATAGCATAGTCATAGCTCGACTGGTGCTGATGTGCTTACGGCTAGGCCTGCTAGCTGTTAGCACATCAGCACGCAGCTGTTTGTGTGGGATTTGTGCGTGTGTGGTGTAAGGTGGTGGGAGATATTAGAGGGGAATGGGTTTGTTAGGGGAAGAAGGGAGCAGCCGTAGAAATCCTAACTCTGGCCTCCTGCAGACTTGTCCATTTTCAATTTCTCACATTCTCACTTTCAGTACTCCCTCTCTGTATCTCTACCTCTGTCTCTCTCTGGTCTACCAGTAGTCGCTATACCATTCTAGACACATAGCAAATATATAGCAAAAGTTGTGTGTAAGATAGATTTTCTAAATGCGTTAACACGCTAAAATCATCTAAACATTCACCCGCAGACGCGCTACTGTCCACCTTCCATTGTCATAGGATTTCCCTCAGAGCAAAGAGGATGGCCTTCGTAAGCCATATTTTCTCAAGTTTCTTCATGGAATTGCACGGGTTAGTTGCAGCCAGTGTTGACTGCAAGAGTATTGAACCCATGGGAAAGAATGTATCCTGCAAGGCCACGAGAAAGTGCTAGGCGCCTTGTGGCACGTGTTATCACAAACAGACGAGAGCAAGCCTCTGACCCCCACCCAGCATCTGCGAGTTAAAGCCCCTACAACTGCCCGAATCTCAAAACCCCTGAATTCTGAGATACCATCTGACCCCAGGCCACTGACTATAAACCAGCCAACCATAAAAGATCTAAGAGAATGTCCCTTATCTGCACTTTACAATGGCATGATTTGTAATGCGAGGTGCAGGAGGGATGAATTATAGCTCAAATGTGAGGGTGGAGGCCTTAGACACCAGATGACGCAGCTGGGATGAGTGAAATGTGTGCGGGTCAGAGTGACCTCGAGACTCCCCCTTTACCAGCCTATGATCACGCCAGGAGCCCTGTGTAATGATAGAGAAGCACTGTTAGAATAAAGCAACTAATTGTCTTTTTGACCTTGGTTCCCCGGAGACGATGAGCCCAGCTGACCCCATGTGATGGAAGACGGACGGACGGAGCTGGGGCCAATGGCCTGGCATCTCCTACAGAGCAGGCTGACCATGCATAGGGTTGCACCAACCAGCCACGCAGGTTTTTACTGTATATGAATGATGACGGGCCCCCTTTTAAGCTTCTGCTTGCACCCTTTTGGGCAGAACGCTCTTGGGCAGCAGAGTTCTTTGTTGGCATACCTATTTTTTGTATAATTAAAACTTGCAAGAATCTCTTGGCGTTTTATTGCCTAACAGTTTGTATTTTTTCTGCAGTGAGTGTTTAGGGGCATACCTTCAGACGCAATAGAAAAACAAAATGTGCTTACGCCTACAGCCCAAACCGCTAGACAGATTTTCACCATATTTGCGCTAGGAGTGGCGGCTTGTTCCCAAAAGTTTGCTTTTGTAGGTTTAGTGTAAATCCGTCCAGTAGTTTTTTTTAACGGTTAAAAAGTGGATAGAAGTAGATATAAATAAAATTGTGATGTCTGGGTCCACTAGGCAGACTCACTTCCCTATTCGGTCAGGGACAGCCCCTTGGACCAATCAGGGTCTGGCGTGATGTCCGCGGACATCGGACGTTCCACTGATTGGATGGTGAAAAGCAGGAGGTGCGTAATATGTTTGGAAACGGTTGCCATGTTGTATCCGCGGACATCGGTCGGTGTCTGCGGACAGCGCAGTGGGAAAAAAGTCTGGAAAACATTTGTGATGTCATCTTTCATGTGCTGGGTGTTAATCTTAGTAGTGCACGGTGGTGGTGGGAGTTGTTGTTTAGCTTGCCATAACTGACACATTTCTAAGGTTTGTCAGTTTTACTTGTAACCATAACGTCTCTTTTAACAATGTTTTTTCACTGAATTTCATAAGTTTTTTAATTGGATAATATGTCAATATATAATTAATATTCTATTATTGAATCATATTTAATAAACACACGTCTACATACATTTAATGCTCCATGCATTTCTACAGTGTCAGTAGAATGCCTTTTTCTAGCCTGATGCTTCTCCTGTAAGACCACATTCATTTTCGTTCAATGAAAAGGTAGAGTTCTATTAACTCAATATTTCTTTGTTTACATCTCAGATGAGTAAAAGGTTTGATCACTGGATCCTGGAGATCACTTGTCCTGGCAGTCCGCCAGAGGTTGCAAATGTGGTAACAGAACACCATTAACACCCAGCCTGGGGAAGCTTGCCAATCCTTTCCCTCCAACGCCAGGCGTAAGTGTGAAGTAAAAACCCACTTTTGGTGAGCTGCTGGCTTCCCCACACCATGGCTCTATTGTCTGCCTTGGCTCGTCTTATTTCCGACCACTACCCAAATTCCTGCTCTCATCCTCCCCATATCTACACCTGTGTCAGCACACTTACCGAAGCTATCCTTCCCCCAACCGCGACACCAGCTGCCGCAATCCTCCACCAACTCAACCGCCATAGACAGCGACAAGATAATCGCTTTCGAGTCGCTGTCACATCCATGGCGGCCATCTCAAATAGGGTGAACCTTTGGTTTGATGTAGTGCTGTGCCGGGGTGCTCGTTTTTTAGGGGGCGGGGAGATGATAGGCCATTAAGGGCTTGCAGCGCTTGCACCCTTGCTTCACTCAGGGACACTTTGGAACGGGTTGGCGAGCCGTTAATGGCCAAGCCCGCCCACATACGCTTATGGTAATGCCACATTCACCGAGGGACAAAGCAATATCCCTCCAAGTAAGCTGACATTACTCTCGAATGTAAGACTCAACTTCTGCTTAACCTTTGGAGTCAGCAGTTAGAATGGCCCTCACAACACTGACACACTCAGCCAGACATATCAGTTAATAAAGTCTTATTTACATGTCTTTTGAGGACTGGTAGAATTTAAACAAACACGTTTCAGGTCCTACACTTTTGTTCCTTTGTAGAAATTGACACTAGAATCCACTCAAGGTTTGTTCTTAAAACTTCATACATCACTTAATCCTGAGTATCACAGCTCAGTTTGGAAGCAGCGCCAACTCTTTAGTGATCAGAGCCCTGGAAACGTGTAATAGAGTGCAAGATATGGCCACCTGCAAGGTTTAGACCAAAGGAAACATAACAGCTTCAAGGAACAGCCTCAAAACAATCCCAACTTCTAGAAAGAAACCCAAATGAAAGGGCCATCTGGAAGGAGAGGCTCAAATCAAACAAAGCAGCTCCCCAGAGCAGGCTCCAAAACACAACTGGCTGCAGAAAAAGAACCAAACAACCGCGCCTGCTTACCAGCACTCGCTGAAACAAACTGACAGCAGGGAAATACCGAAAATAAAACCCAACTACCTCAAGAGACAGGACAAAAACAACCCCACATAGTTCACGATCAGGTTCAAAGCATTCCCAAGTAGCTACAGGAAAAGGACAACACAATCAATTACTCACAAGAACAGAAACAAAACAAACCCACCTGACTGCAGAAAAAGAACCAAACAACCCCACCTGCCTACAGGCACTCACTGAAACAAATTGACAGCAGGGAAATAATTAAAATAAAACCCAACTACCTCAAAAGACACAACCAAAACAACCCCACATAGTTCAAGATCAGGTTCAAAGCATACCCAAGTAGCTATAGGAAAAGGACAACACAGTCAATTACTCACAGGAACAGGAAAGAAAACAACTGCACCTGGCTGCAGAAACAAAAATAAAGGAAACCCAACTGCTTCAAAGCACATGACTAAAATAAACCCAAGAGCTTTCATGAAGAGAACCAAATCGGCCCATATGCTTCCAGAAACAGGATCAAAACAGGCCTACTTGCTCCAGTAACAGGGATGATTAAACAAAATGCCCAAATGTTTCCAGCAAAATGCTCAAAGGAAACAAGCCTGCTTCGAAAGCAGGGTCATAACAAACCCAAGGGATGCAGGAACAGGTCCAAAGTAGGCCTAATTACTTTCTAGCAACAGGCAGTATTAAAATGAAAGTACTTCAAATGATATACCCAAAACAAGATAACTGTTTACAAAAACCGAATAAAACAAACCCTGCCATATTCAGGACCAGGAAGAATATACCCAACGAATCTGGCTGCAGAAACAGGACGAAAAGTTTATAAACCAACCCAACTGTTTCCCGCAATAGACTCAATATCCTAAGAGGCTGCAAGAACAGAACCAAAGCAAAAATGTGGCTGCGGAAATAGGAACAAGACAAACACAACTAGCTCAAGAAAAGGACCAAAACAAACACACATATCTCAAGAAAAAGACCAAAACTAAACGTAACTAGCTGCAGGAAAAGGTTAAAACTGCTCCCGGTTACACGCTCAAAACAAACCAAACTGCTTCCAGTAATGGGCTCAAAACTAACCGAAGTTACTCCAGGAAGAGGCCAAAGACATGCAGGTCAAGCAAGCCAAAGGTATATACTCAGTGCCATCCTTTTGCAAGATGTCTGCGGCGTCGCACATACCGTATGACTCGTAGCTGTCGCTTGATTTGATCGTCAGGAGCAGGTGCTGGTCCAGAAGGTATTCCATGTCTGCTAGGATTGGGAACAGCTGAGAGATGACAGAAGGACATAGGGGGAGAAATTGAAGCAGTTCCTGCAGAAAGGCGGTGCCTTTTACAGAACTCCAGGGACTCCACAACAACACACACTGGATGCAGTAACAACCACACACAAAAAGAAATGCCAAAACATGCACTTAACACCCCAAACAATGAAGCTCTCACTTATCCAGGCGTAACCTAGCGTACCATGGGAAACGATTATCAGGGGTGTACATCAGCCAGTGGAGAAACAATAAGACAATGCTGATTTCAGAATCAGCATGCGAGCACGCATAAACCTGAAGACTTGGGAGACACCCTCTCCTCTGACTTATCCAGGCGTACCCTAGCATACGGGTCCAGTGATATTTAAGTCATGGGAAGCGATTATCAGGGTGCACATCACCCAGTGGAGAAACAATAAGACAATGCTGATTTCAGAATCAGCAGGCAAGCATGCATACACCTGAAGACTGGGGAGACACCCTCTCCTCTGACTTATCCAGGCGTAACCTGGCATACGGGTCCAGTGATATTTAAGTCATGGGAAGCGATTATCAGGGTGCTCATCAGCCTGTGGAGAAACAATAAGACAATGCTGATTTCAGAATCAGCATGCAAGCACGCATACACCTGAAGAGTGGGGAGACACCCTCTCCTCTGACTTATCCAGGTGTAACCTAGCATACGGGTCCAGTGATATTTAAGTCATGGGAAGCGATTATCAGGGTGCACATCACCCAGTGGAGAAACAAAAAGACAATGCTGATTTCAGAATCAGCATGCGAGCACGCATACACCTGAAGACTGGGGAGGGTGTGTGTGACTTAGATATTCCAACGCCCTGTGCAAAAGTACTACATGCTTAATGGTAAAGACGTCCTAAGTCAAGGGGACTCAATATCACTGTGAAAGGGGTGGGCAGCGGAAGGTAGGCAGGAGGAATACTGTGTTAGCCAGACCAAAGTTCTTGAAACCAAACAAATAAATGAACTGTCTTGCATGGATTAAACCTGTATTAAGCTAATGCATATGGTTGGCTGTTAGCTTTTTGTAACAGATACATTTCTTCCACCAGGTAATTGACAAGTGAAGCGCACATTGCCTTTATAGAGAAGAGATGTCTACACAGATTTTGCCATCAGTCCCTCTGCAGGATTTTAGAGTGAATTAAAATGGTGACATCAAAAAGGGCTCCATGCTTGGCTAACACCATGAGCCTCAAAGCTGGGTAAAAAAAAAGACTAGTCTCAAACCTTATGAATCAAGCATTCCCTGAACATGACAGGAGATCAGATAAACTTTAGATGCATCATCACTCTAGTATCTCAGGACAAAACCGAAAAAGATAAAAGTCTCCATAAGAGATCACTGATCCAAAACATGAAAAACATTTCTACTGAACATGAAAAGAGGACAGGAACACACTAGATCCTCCATAATAACTCATCACACAGACTTGAAACAAACCTCTCCTGAGCATGACACACAACGAGAAACACCTTTGATGCTACACCATTTGGGTCCATCAGCCTGTAAACATGAAACGAGGTTCACTGTAGCAGGAGACGAGAAAAGGAATGTGCTTGGATCTCTATAATTCGTATACATATTCCCGCAGACAAAGCGCAAGCTTTGCTTGAACCTGAGATGACAAGAAACACCTTACAAAGCTGCAGAGATATAGAATAAACATTCCCTGACGTAAAACCCAAACCCTAAAAAGGAGGTTGAGGGGGTCAACCATTCTTATACCTTGGCCAACACATGTGAAGGAAGCTTCACTGAAAAATTGAAAGAGGACGGAATCACCTTCGGAGATCTATGCAATCCCATCCCAATTGACTGTCCTGACGAAGGCCTATTCATTTTACAACTGCTCTCTATGGCCGAAACACATCCTGTCGACTACTTTAGAACTATATAGTGTTTATTCGTACACTCTGAATCATCCTCATGTATAGAAAAGGCCTCTTGAGAGCAGAAAAAGACAGAAACGCCTTGGATGGCCTCCCATTTTCTAACTTCGAAAATTAAATAAGCTTTGTCTGAACAGGATAAGGGGGCAACTCCCTTAAGAGATCTGTCATTTTAATAGCCCTGTAGACATTGACCAAGCATCCCCTGAACATTATAATAGAAGCGCCGTAAGGGGGAGAAGGCAACTCCATGATATCGTTTGATAACACACACAGAACAACTTTACGCTGACCAGGAGAACGGAATAACAGCGCAATCAGGGAGAGCCAGGAAATGACTCTTCTTGTAGGAAACTCTGCATTATTTAGAGGTGGAGGACCTCAAACATCATCAGGAGGACCAAAGTCCTTGATACTTTTACAAATAGACCAGACTAATATTGCAGGATGTAGAGGAAGCTGTCACCAAGCCACTTGCTTCAGAAATCAAGTTGTGAATGAGGAATGAGGATAAAAATAAAGAGTACAAATTGGCCAACTTTATTATTCAAGAAAAAACATAAAAGGGATCCAAAAAATAAATAAATAACGAGAGCAGTATGGTTAAGAGCAGGTGAGGAGGGTGGAAGTGAATTACAAGGGACTTGAAGGAATGGGGTTTTGCCCCATTTTCTAAACCCCACATTCCTCTCGGTCTCTTTTCATGACCACAGCGCCGCAGTGGCCGAGCATCGAACGCGGACAGAAGTTGAGTTGCCCGAGCAATTCAGTCACATGTCTTAAAGTTCTTCCTCTCCCGCCAAACAACTACGAGGATCGAGGTGACTCAATTTGCTATCAAGTCTACCCTGGCCCTCATACGTCTTCTTTCAAGTCAACACAGTAAGGTTATGGAATCCTCATCTCGGGATTGGAAGATTTCCTCAAACTACGCGAGGCGTTAGAAGATGACATCGTCTCATCCGTCAATAACATGTCTGCATGAGCACTCACTAAGAGAAGAAGGACTACCTGCTGATGCCTTGAAAATGATATCTGAAGAATTCCATGTCCCTTAAATGTCACCTTTTGCCCCATCCCGCTACACATTGGAAGTCTCTGTTCAATCTTTCTCTCTATTTTGATGTCACATTTTCCTTACTCCAGTGCATCTATGATGTCACACTTTCCCTACTCTAGTGCATCTGTGATGTCACACTTATCTTACTCCAGTGCATCTATGATGTCACACTTTCCATGATGTCACTCTTTCCTTACTCCAGTGCATCTATGATGTCACTCTTTCCCTACTCCAGTGCATCTTTGATGTCACACTTTCCTTACTCCAGTGCATCTATGATGCCACACTTTCCTTACTCCAGTGCATCTGTGATGTCACACTTTCCCTACTCTAGTGCATCTGCGATGTCACACTTATCTTACTCCAGTGCATCTATGATGTCACACTTTCCATGATGTCACTCTTTCCTTACTCCAGTGCATCTATGATGTCACTCTTTCCCTACTCCAGTGCATCTTTGATGTCACACTTTCCTTACTCCAGTGCATCTATGATGTCACACTTTCCATGATGTAACTCTTTCCTTACTCCAGTGCATCTGTGATGTCACATTTTCTTTACTCCAGTGCATCTGTGATGTCACTCTTTCCTTACTCCAGTGCATCTATGATGACACACTTTCTTTACTCCAGTGCATCTTTGATGTCACACTTTCCTTACTCCAGTGCATCTATGATGCCACACTTTCCTTACTCCAGTGCATCTGTGATGTCACATTTTCTTTACTCCAGTGCATCTGTGATGTCACACTTTCCTTACTCCAGTACATCTGAGATGTCACACTTTCCTTACTCCAGTGCATCTGTGATGTCACACTTTCCTTACTCCAGTGCATCTGTGATGTCACATTTTCTTTACTCCAGTGCATCTGTGATGTCACACTTTCCTTACTCCAGTGCATCTGAGATGTCACACTTTCCTTACTCCAGTGCATCTGAGATGTCACACTTTCCTTACTCCAGTGCATCTGTGATGTCACACTTTCCTTACTCCAGTGCATCTGAGATGTCACACTTTCCTTACTCCAGTGCATCTGTGATGGCACACTTTCTTTACTCCAGTGCATCTGTGATGTCACACTTTCCTTACTCCAGTGCATCTGCGATGTCACACTTTCCTTACTCCAGTGCATCTGCAATGTCACTCTTTCCTTACTCCAGTGCATCTGTGATGTCACACTTTCCTTACTCCAGTACATCTGAGATGTCACACTTTCCTTACTCCAGTGCATCTGTGATGTCACACTTTCCTTACTCCAGTGCATCTGTGATGTCACATTTTCTTTACTCCAGTGCATCTGTGATGTCACACTTTCCTTACTCCAGTGCATCTGTGATGACACACTTTCTTTACTCCAGTGCATCTGTTTTGTCACACATTCCTTACTCCAGTGCATCTGTGATGTCACACTTTCCTTACTCCAGTGCATCTGCGATGTCACACTTTCCTTACTCCAGTGCATCTGTGATGACACACTTTCTTTACTCCAGTGCATCTGTTTTGTCACACATTCCTTACTCCAGTGCATCTGTGATGTCACACTTTCCTTACTCCAGTGCATCTGCGATGTCACACTTTCCTTACTCCAGTGTATCTATGATGTCAGTACATTTATCCCTGTCCCTTTTTTAATTCTTCTATTTGTTTTGTCCCTTCCACGCCTGCTAAAAGGAAACTATGCGCCCTTCATGTAGAGAAGTTCAATCTGCTACTTCTTAGCCTCATATGTTCTGGAGATGTTCCTCTGCAAGTCCTTCTCTCGTATTCATCCCATTTATACCTTCACGTCCCCTTCTCTCTTATAGGCACATGTAAGAGCTCCCATCTCTCTTTATAGATTTGTGAGGCTGACCCACCCCTCTTCACACTCTGGAAGCTGTCTTTATCCTTTTCAAGATTCTCCTCCATACTGGATCGCAGTGCTCAAGATGAAGCCGCCTCTGAGGTTCATACTGCGGGAACAGAACTTTCTAGAAAACCTCCACTGCCACAGAGGGTCCAAACCTTAGAGTAGATCCTATCCAAAGCGGCAAATCCTGAAATTAGAGACAACGCATAGACATACAACTACGATGAGTACACATAATTTCCACAATGTTTGAGGTCTACCCTGCTCCTTACAGGAGCCATTCCTCACTTGGCAAGAGACCGCCCTCCTCTACCCATGATTGGTCCAATGGCCAGCTGCTCCAGAAGAAGATCCTGTGCTAAGGCAATCCAGGGTCCTCTGTGGCTGTGGCTCTAGTGGCCATAAGAGGTCAAAGACATACATGCATACACACACACACACAAAACACACACACACACATACACACACAAAACACACACATACACACAAAACAGACACACATATACACACACACAAAACACACACACAAAACACACACACACATACACACACACAAAACACACACACAAAATACACACATACATACACACACACACACACACAAAACACACACACAAAACACACACACCCATACACACACACACACAAAACACACACACATACACAAATACAAAAAACACACACACATATATACACACACACAAAACCCACACAAATACACACACAAAAAACACACACAAACACACAAACACACACAAAACACACACACACATACACACACACAAAACACACACACAAATACACACACACACAAAATACACACATACATACACACACACACAAAACACACACAAAACACACACCCATACACACACACACAAAACACACACACATACACAAATACAAAAAACACACACACATATATACACACACACAAAACACACACACATACACACACAAAACACACACAAACACACAAACACACACAAAACACACACACACACATACACACACACAAAACACACACACAAATACACACACACACAAAATACACACACATATGCACACACCCAAGCACACACACACATACACACACATACACACACACAAAACACACACACATACACACCCACTTCCATGTATCATGGCTCCTTGTCTCTTTCTATGGTTCCAGCCCTTACCTGTGGAAGTTGCTTGCCTGACCAGCCCAGCTTCAGAAACCCGGTCACCTCACTGCTCTGTGACGTGTTCTCGCCGCTCTTCTGGTATTCTGCATGAAAGCAGCCATGAGGGAACAAGTTGAAGGAGGAGATAGACAAAGAGAGCATGTAAATATTAAAGAAATCATAATAGTATATTTATTGAAATGAGAAAGAGGAAGGCGTAGGAGAAAAGGGAGGCAAAGTAAGAGACAGGGTCAGACTGGTTAATTATAATTATTATAATTGGTTATTTGTAACATGCTTAATACCCAGAGGGTAAAAGCAAATAGGGGTATTTCCAAGCATGTCAGTGCATCTGAAAGATGATCAGGGCGGACCCAAATATACTGAACCACAGGAACACTTTAATGTAAATGCCTAGGTAAGGACAATAGACATAAAAATGCAGTTAGTGTTACATATTTCAACAATGTATCCCAGGAAAGTGAAAAAACGAAATGAAAAAACAGATATTAACAAAACATAAATACATAAAATCTTTGTACAGTCTATACACAATCATAAAAGTAGATCACAGCCCCTTTACATTTTGTGGGGGTCGTGTAACAATATTCAGGCTGAGTTAGTCAAGGAAGTGAAGAGTGTAGGAATAAGCACTATATAGTTCTAAAGTAATCAACATGATTTGCTAGGGCCATAGAGAGTGCCCCTTGCACGATCATCACAGGATATCCCATTCTATGGGATCCCATCCCAAATGACTGTCCTGATGAAGGCCTATTCAACTTTTGCATTTTACAACTGCTCTCTATGGCCGAAACACATTGCGCCGACTACTTTAGAAGTATATAGTGTTTATTCCTACACTGTTCACTTTACTAACTAACTCAGCATGTGTATTGTTACACAACCCCCATAAAATATAAAAGGGGCCATGATCTACTTTTATGATTGTGTATAGACTACGAAGAATTTATGTTTTGTTAATATCTGTTTTTCATTTTGTTTTTTCACTTTCCTGCGATACATCATTGAAATATGTTACACTAACTTAATTTTTATGTTTATTTTCCTCACCTGGGCATTTACATTAAAATATTGCTGTGGTTCAGTATATTTGGGTCTGCCCTGATCATTTGTTTATTATACATATGTGTTCACCGGGATAGATCACGGAATAGCCAGGCACCCTTTCGTTTATATAGTGTCGCTGACAGAGCATCCAGGTTAGGGCCCTACTCTTTCACAATCACTACTGGCATGCCATGGGGTCCCATGATTTCCTTCTAGACCAGTTACCTTCATACAAGAGAAGGAATTTAGGACAGGAGTGGGAAAACAGACACTTTTAAAAGTTAAAGAAACACAATATTGCACAGTAGGATCACATTCAGGGAGCTGGGATGGACCAGAGGAAGGGAAGTCAAGATGTCAGAAGAGAGAACAAAAGAGACTAACAATAGAGGCAATGGAAAGGTTCAGATATGGAGAAAGCTACACAATAAACATCAAGAGGGTAAAACCACATGCCATGGACAAGGGTGGGCAATCGCATTGTAAAGACCAGGGCTGGGCAAATAAGGTCACCCCAAATTAATAAAGCCATGGTTTGGCCCAGAATGTACCTTGCTGACTAACTGCAAATCACCCCCACTTTGCATCAAATGTCTGATTAAAAAGAGCATTGATTTGTATATATGCAGTTAATAAGCAATGATCGAGTTGCAGGTAGCAAGACAAGAGTCTTCTTACACCCACTGTATTTCCTCAGCACTTGCCTTGGTTGACTCTCCTCCCTGGAGGCTCGGACTTACCATGCATTGCACTTCTCCCGTTGCTCACCCATGAGCGCCGCAGCACCTATCCCATTCCATCTCCTTTCTGCACTTGCACGTTCTGAACACTCACAAGGCATACTAGGTTCGCCCCCTGCCCCCAGCCACTGTATTTAATATGTCTTTATGTATTTAATTGTATTAATTGTTCAATTGTTTCACATCCCTTTGTCCCCGCCCTGATTCCCTGTGGGCGCTTTGAAACAGTATTTACTTTCTGTATAAGCACCCTAACAAGCAAGCAATAAATAAATAAATAAAGAGGGGTCTGCGCCTGTCAGATACAGAGATGGTCACAGGGAAAGCTGCAAGTACTAGATAGAGATTGAGAGTGCTGCAGGTGACACTCATAGAGGACGTGATTCAGAGTAATAAAGCTCTATACAGCTGTCACTTAGAGGGAACCCAGAGATCACAAGCACAGAGAGAACTTCAAATTAAACAGACTGCTCCAGATGCCCAATGCAAAGAGAGCTGCAGGTAACTGGCGCGAAAGGGCTACATGTAAAGCTGCATGTAAATAGAGCGAGGAGTAGGTGTGGCGGACACAGGACGGGCTGCAGCGGACAGAGAAAGCTGCTGGTGAATAGCACAGGTACCTGTAGCTAAAAGTCAAAGAAAGAGATGCATTTGAGAGACACAGATGTGACAGGCAGGGAGAGCAGCAGGTGAGACACACAAATACAGCAGGAGATGCCCAGAAGTGAGTGCAGCATGTGACTTGCACATAGAAGTGATGTCACAAGGGGCTCAAATAGAGGCTTCAAGGGAAAGGCATAGAAAAGTGGCACGTAGAAACTGTGCACTACAACTGACAAGCGCAGAATTCTGCAGATGAGAGATACTGGGTAAACTGCAGGTGACAGGCACAGTGAGAACTGCAGGTGAACTGCAGGTGACAGGCACAGAATTATGCAGGTGATAGAAACTGGGTAACCTGCAGGTGACAGGCACAGTGAGAACTGCAGGTGACAGGCACAGAATTATGCAGGTGATAGATACTGGGTAAACTGCAGGTGACAGGCACAGTGAGAACTGCAGGTGACAGGCACAGAATTATGCAGGTGATAGATACTGGGTAAACTGCAGGTGACAGGCACAGTGAGAACTGCAGGTGACAGGCACAGAATTATGCAGGTGATATATATTGGTTAAACTGCAGGTGACAAAGTGAGAACAGCAGGTGACAGGTACAGTGAGAACTACAACTCCCAGGCACAACATTCTGCAGGTGATAGCTACTGGGTAAACTGCAGGTGACAGGCACAGTGAGAACTGCAGGTGAACTGCAGGTGACAGGCACAGAATTATGCAGGTGATAGATACTGGATAAACTGCAGGTGACAGGCACAGTGAGAACTGCAGGTGAACTGCAGGTGACAGGCACAGAATTATGCAGGTGATAGAAACTGGGTAAACTGCAGGTGACAGGCACTGTGAGAACTGCAGGTGGCAGGCACAGAATTATGCAGGTGATAGATACTGGGTAAACTGCAGGTGACAGGCACAGTGAGAACTGCAGGTGACAGGCACAGAATTATGCAGGTGATATTTATTGGTTAAACTGCAGGTGACAAAGTGAGAACAGCAGGTGACAGGTACAGTGAGAACTACAACTCCCAGGCACAGAATTCTGCAGGTGATAGGCACTGGGTAAACTGCAGGTGACAGGCACAGTGAGAACTGCAGGTGACAGCTATAGAATTATGCAGGTGTTAGATACTGGGTAAACGGCAGGTGACAGGCACAGTGAGAACTGCAGGTGACAGGCACAGAATTATGCAGGTGATAGATACTGGGTAAACTGCAGGTGACAGACAAATTGAGAACAGCAGGTGACAGGTACAGTGAGAACTACAACTGACAGGTACAGAATTGTGCAGGTGATAGCTACTGAGTAAACTGCAAGTGATAGGTACAATGAGAACTGCAGTTGATAGATACTGGGAGAACTGCAGGTGACAGACACAGAATTCTGCTGGTGATAGATACTGGGTAAACTGCAGGTAACAGGCACAGTGAGAACTGCAGGTGATAGATACTGGGAGAACTGCAGGTGACAGGCACATAATTCTGTAGATGATTGACACTGGGAGAACTGCAGGTGACAGGCACAGAATTCTGCAGGTGAGAGATACTGGGAAATGTGCAGGTGACAGGCACAGTGAGAACTGCAGGTGACAGGCACAGAATTATGCAGGTGATAGATACTGGGTAAACTGCAGGTGACAGGCACAGTGAGAACTGCAGGTGACAGGCACAGAATTATGCAGGTGATAGATACTGGGTAAACTGCAGGTGACAGGCACGGTGAGAACTGCAGGTGACAAGCACAGAATTCTGCAGGTGATAGCTACTGGGTAAACTGCAGGTTTCAAAGTGAGAACAGTGGGTGACAGGTACAGTGAGAACTACAACTGCCAGGCACAGAATTATGTAGGTGATAGCTACTGGGTAAACTGCAGGAGACAAGCACAGTGAGAACTGCAGGTGACAGGTACAGGGAGAACTGTAGGTGACAGGCACAACATTCTGCTGGTGATAGATACCGGGTCAACTGCAGGTGACAGACAAAGTGAGAACTGCAGGTGACAGGTACAGTGAGAACTGCAGTTGATAGATACTGGGAGAACTGCAGGTGACAGGCACAGAATTATGCCGGTGATAGATACTGGGTAAACTTCAGGTGACAGGCACAGTGAGAACTGCAAGTGACAGGCACATAATTCTGCAGGTGATAGATGCTGGGTAAACTGCAGGTGACAGGCACAGTGAGAGCTTCAGGTGACAGGCACATAATTCTGCAGGTGATAGATACTGGGTAAACTGCAGGTGACATACAAAGTGAGAACAGCAGGTGAGAGGTACAGTGAGAACTACAACTGACAGGCACAGCATTTTGCAGGTGATAGCTACTGGGTAAACTGCAAGTGACAGGTACAATGAGAACTGCAGTGATAGATACTGGGAGAACTGCAGGTAACAGGCACAGAATTCTGCAGGTGATAGATAATGGGTAAACTGCAGGTAACAGTCACAGTGAGAACTAGAACTGCAGGTGACAGGCACAGAATTCTGTAGATGATAGATAGTGGGTAAACTGCAGGTGACAGGCACAGAATTCTGCAGCTGATAGATACTGGGTAAACTGCAGATGACATACAAAGTGAGAACAGCAGGTGAGAGGTACAGTGAGAACTACAACTGACAGACACAGCGTTTTGCAGGTGATAGCTACTGGGTAAACTGCAAGTGACAGGTACAATGAGAACTGCAGTTGATGGATGCTGGAAGAACTGCAGGTGACAGGCACAGAATTCTGCAGGTGAGAGACACTGGGAAATGTGCAGGTGACAGGCACAGTGAGAACTGCAGGTGACAGGCACAGAATTCTGCAGTTTATAGATAATGGGTAAACTGCAGGTAACAGGCACAGTGAGAACTAGAACTGCAGGTGACAGGCACAGAATTCTGCAGATGATAGATAGTGGGTAAACTGCAGGTGACAGGCACAGAATTCTGCAGCTGATAGATACTGGGGGAACTGCAGGTGACAGGCACAGAATTCTGCAGCTGATAGATACTGGGGGAACTGCAGGTGAGAGAAAGTTACTCGGGCCCCCGGCCCTTCCAACCTTCCAAGCAGTAGGAATGGATTTCGATGAAGAACTTGTTGCGGCTGCTGGTTTTAACAATGGCCTCGATGCTTTCAAACTCTATGCAGGCGGGTGTCTCTGTGCCGGAGCTGGGATCTACAAAGAAGGAGATCAATTGGAATCAGTACAGATCTTCTTACACAGGCAAACATCTCCAACACGGACCGGTCCAACAAACCCAACTATTCGACTGTAAAGCAACCTCCCACGAATATGAAGGTCATGTGAGGCGGCTTCTGCTGCTCCCCCTAAAAGATGCTGAGGTCCTTCACAGAAATCTAACACAGCTACAATAGGATTTCAATCTGAGAAGTGTTTATACGAGGGGAACTAGATCTCTCAATTCTTCAGCTAATTATTGTTTTAGAGCTTCTGGTGGAAGAGAAACAAATGTCCGTCAGAACCTGACTTACTGAACATAAAGGACTGATACAATCTAGGCCCATCTAGGCCCATCTAGGCCCTTCTTTAAGGACCCTACTGACTGACTCTCCAGCAATCAATGTGTATATGATATGATAGGTTACTTATAACTCGCTTAATATCCAGAGGTTTCTAAGCAGGGACCCGGGATCGAACCTGTGTTGCTTCGTGGCGTCTTGCATCCAAGGCGAGCATGCTGCCCCTGAGCTGTAGCTGCAAGTTGCTTGCTGACCTAATTCCCTCTCCTGGAAATTCCCTTTTGACTGATTAAAAATGAGTCACCCGCCTTAACCAGTATGGAGAGAAAGGCCACCCTTGCTCTGAGTCAAATGAAGTCCTTTTTCAGCTTCTGACACATATCTATCAGTTAATTAGGTGTTTAATTCTATCGGTTATGGATCTGAGCCACAGTACAGTGTTATCTGTCGTTTTGACTGTCAGTGAGCTGCAAATTACCATATACTGACATTTTTCGGACATTAGGCCTCATTAGGATAGCTCAGGGGCAACGTGTTCGCTTTGGAAGCAAGACGACACAGAGCAACACAGGTTCAATCACCGGTTCCGCGCTTAGAAACCTCTGGGTATTAAGCACGTTATAAATAACCAATTAAAATTATAATTATTATGAGTTTGGCGGTGTTAGCAAAAAGTACAGGTAATTTGGGTACTTCCATTTTTTCTCCACTGCTTTTCACCGGTGGAATTACTGGGTGGTAACTCCGCTGATATGAAGAGGTATAGTGGAGGACCTGGAGGTAGATCCTCCACTTGACCTCCTAAAACCTGTGGAGTTACCACCCAGTAATTCCACAGCTGGTAATACCGCCAGCAATCCCCCATTAAAACGGGAATGTAGCGCACCTTCCACCACTTGTTATCCCATCGTAAACCCCCAGGACCAAGTGGCGCTAACAGAAATACCGTTTGGCAGTATTGCGACAGATCTACTGTCGGAATACCGCCAAACTCGTAATGAGGCCCATTGGCTTCGAAACCCTGATAAATGTCAGAGGATTGCAATGTTGAAAAGTATGAGAGATACCTTTTTCATATTGTGGAGATGAGGCCACACCTTATATAACCATAATCCCATGTTATGTATGCTTGTATATGTGTTAGATATTACTGGCATGCAATAGAGTGCTTTAGATATATTGAGAGATGGCACTTCTAGCTCATAGCTGGGCCACCTGACCATTACATTTTGGGGTCTCTTGCATTTACAGAAACTCTCCTAACCACATGGTCTTCACGTATTCCTAAGCACTAGGAACGATTGCGCAATACAAATAGGCGCTGGAAGGTGTTCCGCAGTGCCGGTGCTAACCAGGAGACGGTCTGCATCCTTGTTTTCACTTTCCAACATATCCTTGACAGCCTCACCGTGTTGCAGCTCTTATGGTGGGCTGCTGAGATGACCAGCTTTGTGGCTAATTAGAGCAGCATCTGAGATGCCAAAGAATTGGTTGTAAAGCGGGCTGTTTTAACATTAGACCAAGCTGGCATTGGTAACCGGACAAGCTCTCCAAGGGTGGAGGAGATGCAATCAGATATTTTCTTAATGTCACTGTGTTTGAATGAAAGGTCACAATCGATAGTGATTTGGCACTTGCGACTAGCTTTGGTGGGAACCTCTCCAGGTCCTGGCTATTCAGACATAATTTGATGAGCGTTTGACTAGTGGAGTTTCTCAGATGACCAAACTCCGTGTTTGTGGGATTGAATTTGCGTTTGCATTCGGGGAAGATAGTTTAGCCAATTAGGAGGCAGGAACAGTAGGCAAGAATGCACATTCCCTGCACGCTGTTCAAGCCACCCGGGGCTCTTCCCCAGGTGGCACCATATTACTTTTGTTTTTAATGTAGGGAGGCAACACAGAGCCTCTCCCTGCTGCCTCCCACCTCCCCACCAAAGTAACCCCAACTCCTTCCCCACCTCTCCCCACCCCACTTACATGTGGACTGGAGCTTTGTGCTTTGGTCCCAACGCTCCTCCTGCCTCCCAGCCGCCATAGACATGGAAAAGGAACTGAGTCCCTTTTCGCTAAGGCGGCAGCCATGTCTATTTTCCAACCTTGAGAGTTTGGCTGCAAAAGCAGCGGAATCTACCGAGGGAGAAAAGAAACATTTTGCAATCCGGTCAAACCCTGGGGTGCGAATGGCTTTCACCACTGCAGTGGAGGGCGGCCATGGCCGATAAGGGCCCACAGCCCTCGCCGAACCCTTGCTTCACTCGGGTCTTCCTTGGCTCGGGCTGACAGGCCGTTAACAGCCATGGCCGCCCCCCACTGCGGGAGTGAAAGCCATGATATGAGCTAATCATCCAGAATTGAATGAGTCTATGGCAGCTTTTCAGCCATGAGATGTATGCCACACAGCTAACCTTCTGGCATAATTGTGATTCATCTGCATAAGGACGCCTGGAGAGGCTGCGATCATCCAGAAGATCCTCTGGACGGTCGGTGTCAATGATAAACATGACTGGCGAGAGGGTGGCTCCTTCGAGAACCCAGCAGGGAACTGGATGGCGTATTCTTCTACGGTTTCCCCTCTGAACGATCGGGTTCCTGTCCAAGAGGCAGAAGCTGAACCAAGGCGGCACGGACTCTGTGATTACCATTGGCGTGTAGAGGAGTGAGAGCAGACCTGCACTGAGAACTGTGTTAAAGCTGCAGCGAGATCAAGCGGAAACACAAGCAGGATCCTCTTAGTCCCCGATGTCTAGGGCACCCTCCCCAACCTGAATGCTTATGGTCTCTGTGCTGCAGAGGGACAGGAACCCAGACTTCTAGTCCTGCATTGGGCCTTGGTGTCCCAAATGCCTACTGTCCCTGTGATGCAGAGGGACCTGAAACCAGAATGCTAGTCCTGCAATGGGCCTTGCTGTCCTGAATGCCAGAGGGACCTGAAAGCAGACTGCTAGTCCTGCAATGGGCCTTGCTGTCCTGAATGCCTACTGCCCCTGTGATGCAGAGGGACCTGAAACCAGACTGCTAGTCCTGCAATGGGCCTTGCTGTCCTGAATGCCTACTGTCCCTGTGATGCAGAGGGACCTGAAAGCAGACTGCGAGTCCTGCAATGGGCCTTGCGTCCTGAATGCCTACTGTCCCTGTGATGCAGAGGGACCTGAAACCAGACTGCTAGTCCTGCAATGGGGCTTGCGTCCCAAATGCCTACTGCCCCTGTGATGCAGAGGGACCTGAAAGCAGACTGCTAGTCCTGCATTAGGCCTTGCTGTTCTGAATGCCTACTGTCCCTGTGATGCAGAGGGACCTGAAACCAGATGTTCTGAATGCCTACTGCCCCTGTGATGCAGAGGGACCTGAAACCAGACTGCTAGTCCTGCAATGGGCCTTGCTGTCCTGAATGCCTACTGTCCCTGTGATGCAGAGGGACCTGAAAGCAGACTGCTAGTCCTGCAATGGGCCTTGCGTCCCGAATGCCTACTGCCCCTGTGATGCAGAGGGACCTGAAAGCAGACTGCTAGTCCTGCATTGGGCCCTGCTGTCCTGAATGCCTACTGCCCCTGTGATGCAGAGGGACCTGAAACCAGACTGCTAGTCCTGCAATGGGCCTTGCTGTCCTGAATGCCAAAGGGACCTGAAAGCAGACTGCTAGTCCTGCAATGGGCCTTGCTGTCCTGAATGCCTACTGCCCCTGTGATGCAGAGGGACCTGAAACCAGACTGCTAGTCCTGCAATGGGCCTTGCTGTCCTGAATGCCTACTGTCCCTGTGCAGCACAGGGACCTGAAAGCAGACTGCTAGTCCTGCAATGGGCCTTGCTGTCCTGAATGCCTACTGTCCCTGTGATGCAGAGGGACCTGAAAGCAGACTGCTAGTCCTGCAATGGGCCTTGCGTCCTGAATGCCTACTGTCCCTGTGATGCAGAGGGACCTGAAACCAGACTGCTAGTCCTGCAATGGGCCTTGCGTCCCGAATGCCTACTGCCCCTGTGATGCAGAGGGACCTGAAAGCAGACTGTTAGTCCTGCATTAGGCCTTGCTGTTCTGAATGCCTACTGTCCCTGTGATGCAGAGGGACCTGAAACCAGACTGCTAGTCCTGCAATGGGCCTTGCTGTCCTGAATGCCTACTGTCCCTGTGATGCAGAGGGACCTGAAACCAGACTGCTAGTCCTGCAATGGGCCTTGCGTCCCGAATGCCTACTGCCCCTGTGATGCAGAGGGACCTGAAAGCAGACTGCTAGTCCTGCATTAGGCCTTGCTGTTCCGAATGCCTACTGTCCCTGTGATGCAGAGGGACCTGAAACCAGACTGCTAGTCCTGCATTGGGCCCTGCTGTCCTGAATGCCTACTGCCCCTGTGATGCAGAGGGACCTGAAACCAGACTGCTAGTCCTGCAATGGGCCTTGCTGTCCAGAATGCCTACTGTCCCTGTGATGCAGAGGGACCTGAAACCAGACTGCTAGTCCTGCAATGGGCCTTGCGTCCTGAATGCTACGGTCTCTGTGATGCAGAGGGACCTGAAAGCAGACTGCTAGCTCTGCATTAGGCCTTGCTGTTCTGAATGCCTACTGTCTCTGTGCTCCAGAGGGACCTGAAACCAGACTGCTAGTCCTGCATTAGGCCTTGCTGTCCTGACTGCCTACTGTGTCTATGCTGCCGAGGGACCTGAAAGCAGACTGCTAGTCCTGCATTAAGCCTTGCTGTTCTATTTGTTTGTGCATACAACAATTGTATCACCTTTTCCAGACATGAGAAGTTGGTAATTGGCCTGTATTTTGACAGGTAGTGTGTACTCAGGTTTGCTTTCTTAAGAAGTGGGCATCGCAAGGCTACTTGTCGAGAGTAGAGGAAACTCCCTTGAAAGAGGGAGACCCCGGCTGCGTGAGGGAGCATGGCTGAAACTAGAGTTCACTCATATCGCAGTTTTAATATAAAGCCGGATGGTTTTACTCGTTCTAAATTAATCATTCACGTATGTTCTTAAATTACTCAAATGCATTTGCGGTTATGAGGGGATTTAATCCAGGATTGTCAGTGGAAATGTTTGGGGGGGGGGGGGTCTACAAATGTCTGAGTTCTCTTGCGTTTTCAGTCAGACAGAATGGGTCAACAACATTTGGGACAGCTTGATCATTGTGTCCACGCTCTTTTGTTTCTGGTTTTTGATAGATTGTAGACAAGTACCTTCCTGGAATGATAACTGTATGTGTGATCTTTAGTATGGTATAATGAATGGACTTCTGTAGAATTGGCCTCATTGTGGGACGTCTGCTGCGCGTGACTGTAGTTTGGTGATGTGCGGGCTTTGCGTGGAGGAGATACGTTTGGAGTCAGGCAAAGCGGAAAGCTGGAGTCCAGTGGGGCTCATTTCCCCGTCATCTTAAATTCCCTTTTACATTAACGTATTTCACCAAGTATAATAAACCCCCTTTGCGTAATTTACCTTCCGTGTCCTCACCTACTTTACTTCGTAACATTACAACTTTGAACCAGATCGAGCTCCCTTCGGTGAATGAGACAGTCTATTCGGGGGTATCTGTAAGTTCAAGTATTGAAGACAAGCCCAGACAGTTAGAACTAAGGAAAAGAGTACAATCCCCGGCAGCTCAGGCCATGGCTATCCATAAAAGGTATGGCAAGTTCTCAATCCGACCTGTCCTGGAATTCTACATAATGAAAGTAATCCAGATATTGACGTAGGCACGGAAGCACTTTTGTCATTTCCAGGGAGAAATTGGTCAATATTAGAGGGTCTATTTTGGAGACAGGTTTTACAGATTCCTAGAAGAGTTTTGCCCGCTGTTATAAGACATGAATTGGCTTTAATCTCTATTCACGCAACAGTAGTGTGGAACCTTTGGCCCTATATAGGAAAAGCATCATGCCAGAAACTCCCTGTCCATACCAGATATTAAACAACTTCAACACGAGCAGGGATTTCCTGCTGGACCTGTGGAAAAAAGATGCAAGGAAATTATGGACAAGCTGGGTATTACGCAGGAAAATGTGATGATTACTCCGATCCAAGTGAAGGGAAAACTATGGCAGCTGGACTGGATCCAGACAGAACAAGCAAGATCTAAACACAGGCTGTATTGGAATTTCATTGTTGAACCAAGAGCATACAACAATCCTTCAAAATATCTAATGAGATTCCCAGGCCTATTGCATCGAAATGAATTTCCAAGATTCAGACTGAATATCTTGCCCATGAAATAATCTTCGAAAATATATGCCAAGGACGGGTATAAATGGAAATGGTCTACTGTCAAGGTCCAATCTTGTCACTATAGCAGTAATTTGACCCTGCTTGGATGTTCTATCCAGTCCGGCGTGGACCAGCTTATCTTTTCTAGTATCGTACTACATAAGTCTTTTACTATTATGTATTATTATTATTATTATATTATTATTATTACTTGCATTGCGCTCCAGACCCGAGGGTATTCAGGCGCACGGCATAAATATACTCACAGCTTGGTTACAACATGTAAAGTACATTTGGGTGCAGGTGCCAGTTGGTTACATGCAGGCACATTGAGGTCAGGATATATACAGGGAGGCGCATTGAAAGCGCCTATGTATGTACATACATAATTTCGCATAGTAGGTTGGTACATGTAATGTGAAGGTGGCGGGCACAGTCAGCAAGATGTCTAGTGGGTGACTGTGGGTAGAAGCGTCAGTGGGTTTCACAATCGTTTGGCAGAAGGACAGACCTAGATGTCAGCATCTTTGAGCCAGCTGGTAATGCTCTCGTGGAACTTTTTATAGGTTTGATCGACTCTTAGAGGGGATGGTAGCGAGTTCCACAGGAGGGCTGCCTTGACCTGGAAGCTGCTGCCTCCGATTTTGGCAAGCTTGTTCCTGGGGACCCAGAGGTAGTTGGCATTGGCAAGTCTAGTGATTCTTGTGGCAGGCTTCAGAGTGAATCTGTCAGATAGGTAGCGGGGTGCTGCATTATTCAAGCATTTGTGGGTGAGGGAGGCAACTTTTAGTTTTATTTTGTCATGTGTGGAGAGCCAGTTGTTGGCTCTTCTAGTATTAGAGATATGTTCTCTCGTGGGGATTCCTAGGGCTGCTCTCCGCGCATTATTTTGTAGGAGTTGGATTTGTTTGATAGTTTGTTTGTTGGCTCCTATGTACAGAGCGTTGCAGTAGTCAAGCCTGGATAAGGTAAGAGCTCTGGCTAGGGTATTGCAACTGGCGTGCGACAGGAAGGCTTTGCCTGCTCTAATTAACTTGCATGTATATGCCGTGGCCGAAGCCAAGGCATTGACCTGCTTGTTGAAGGAGAGGTTGGAATCCAAGTAGAAACCCAGAGTTTTAACCTCCTTGGCGACAGTAATAATATTATTGTCTATGTTGAATGCTGAGTATTCGGGGCTGAGTTTTTTGAGGGTCGAGGGCGTGCCCAGGATGATGATCTCTGTTTTGTCATCATTCAGGCATAGACCGTGGGTGGCCATCCATGCCTGGATGATGAGATATATCCTGTTCACCAAGGTCAAATCCTTGTCGTAATCACCGGTAAGCGATAGGTGAATCTGTGTGTCACCTGCATAGTTAGTGTAGGTGACACCCAGAAGGTCCAGATCAGCGAAAAGGGGCTTGGTAAAGATATTATAGAGGGTGGGTGAGACGCTAGATCCCTGGGGTACTCCACATGGGATGGGGATGGGGTTGGCTGCTGCCATAGGTGAGAAACTCTCATGGTCCTGTTAGTTAAGAACGATTGTAACCACGCTATGGCTACTGTAGAGAAGTGAGCTGCCAAGTCCAGGTGGCTACATAAGACCCTGTGGTTGACCAGGTCAAAGGCAGCTGATAAATCCAGGAGTAAAAGGAGGGCTGATTTCCCTTTATCCCTGAGTTTATCTATCTGTGACTTGAGGTCTATTAAGGCTGTTTCTGTCCCATGTTGGGGTCTAAAGCCTGATTGCCTAGTTCCTAGTAGAGTTAGTTTCCAGATATTTTTTAATCTGGGAGTGTGCCATTTTGTCTAAGATCTTCAAGAGAAAAGGCACTATAGTAATTGGACGGTAGTTAGTGGGTATTAGTGGACTGCTTCTTCAATAGAGATTCTTTGAGGTTGGATGGGATGGTATTGGTGGAGAAGGATGAGTTGATAAGTTTCGTGATAAAGGGGGCCAGGTCTCTGGCTGCATCCTTTAGAAGTTGAGCGGGGCATAGGTCGCCTTGACAATTGGTAGGTTTAAGTGATAGTATAGTATTTTCTGTTTCTTTTATGATGACTTTGGAGAACTTAAATCTGGGGTGATTGGTAGAGTTACTTGGTTGCTCTAGGTTGATGCTAATGGGCTTGTTGCCGGAGAGTGTGGCTTTTTTCCTGGCAATTTTTGTTTGTAGGGTTGTGACTTTGTTGGCTAGAGCTTGCTGTATGTTGGAGCACCAGAGTTGGTCTTTGATGCAGTTGTCTGGCACCGGGATGGGGGCTTCTATTTCCTTTAAGATGATGAAGAGTTCTTTCGTGCTAGAGTTGGCTTGGGCAATTCTAGCGTTATAGGTTTCGCGTTTAGCTAGGAAGATTTCTTTTTTGTATAAGGCTGTGATGGCGCTGAGGTTGGCTTTATTTTCATCAGATGGTTGTGCTCACCAGGATGTCTCACAATGCCTTTTTTTGTTGCGTAATGATTTTAGGTAAGGGGTGTAGCAGGAATTGAGATGGGCTTTGGGTTTGCTTTGTCTAAGTTTGAGTGGTGCAATGGAGTCTAGAGCGGTGGTCATGATGTGGTTAAATTCCTTAACCATAGACCATAGCTTCGGGGTCCATGTTTTCCAGGATTCCATTGAGTGTAGGGAGGATAAGGGGGAGCAGTTTGTCGCAAGTGATGTTTTTCTTGTTCCGGGTAGGAATGGCAGGAGCTAGAGGTATAGGTGCCAAGGTAGGTTTGGCAGTAGTTAGGGTAAAGGTTATGAGGTGATGATCTGTCCAAATCTGGGGGGATATGGAGGATATCAAGGCGTTGCAGTTGTAGTCTGCTACCCAATCCAGGGTTCTGCCTTTGTTATGTGAAGGGGCAAGCACTCTTTGGGTAAATCCTTGTTCCGCAAGGATATTAGCCTCATTAGATGCATGTGTGTCTTTGGGGTCGTTATAGCCTAGGTTCAAGTCCCCAAGTAGTAGGACTTGAGAGGAATTTTTTAGATTATTCGAGATGATGTTAGATATGTCATCTTCAAAAGTCCCAATGGGGCCTGGAGGTCTATAGATCAGGTATATCGTGAGAGTTTGGGTGCTGTTTATGTTTAGTTTGGCTGTCATGATCTTGCATGAATTGATGACGGGGATGGCACTAGCCTGCATGGTAGATTGTTTCTCGCTATGAGTGCAATACCTCTACCCCGGGTATCAGTTCTGCCTGATCGCAATAGGGTGTATCTGTTAGGTATGGCCAGTGAGAGGGTGGGTCCTGCTGCGGCGTGTAGCCAAGATTCGTTGACTGCTAGGAGGACTAGGTGTTCAGAGTGGATGATGTCTGCTATCTCTGTAGCGTGTGCAACTAACGATCTAGAGTTTATTAGGCCGCCCTTGAGGCTGGGTTTGTCTGTCTTAGGTAGGATTGGGCTGGTTGTAGTTTGGGTCTTGGTGGGAGCGGTGTTGGCGGTGGTCGGAATGGGCCGGTGTTTTGTTGAAGAGGGGGTTAAGACAGGTCTGGGGTTGGATCTTTTGTTTGTGGATGCCAGGGTTCTAACTAGTGGTTCATAGAGTTTTGAAAGTCTTGAGCGGAGTCTACCGTTTCTCTCAAGGGTGTTGCAAGGTACAGTGTTTGTGTCGGGCATTGCAAATGGCAATCAGTTGGCCAAGGTTTGTTTACATGGTTGAGAGGTAGTGCCATGGTGAGATTGTGAGCGGTGTGGTGTTGATACGCTGCTAATACTAAGAGCAGGGCATGTATGATACTTGTTGTGCAGGAGGTGGGGAGCAGGAGCCTCAGAGGTGTGTGCATTGTTGGTATAGGTGATATAGGCAGAGGGGCCTGTATCTAATTCTATCTCGGTGGGAGTTGAGTACTGTGTACGTGGTGGGTGGCTGGGTTTGTTAAGGCTAGGGTCTGTAGGCGCTGTGTCGTGCCAAGGGGCACTTGTTAGTACAAAGTGAGGTGCGTCATTCCTATGACTTGGATACTGAGGGAGTTGAAGTGGTGCTTGTCCATTACGTTTGGCTCTTAATGCTCTTACTCTGGTACTACACTGTTTAGCGTGAAAGGAATTACAATCTACAAATAAAGAATCTTCCACTGGATATAAGATCTTACTCAAGAGCGATAGTATTCTCCAGTCTGCTCGTGATTTTAACGAGACTAAGCCCATATCATATTGCACAGCTACTCCTGGAGAGCTCATTGGTAGATGTAATATACAATTCCAAATTCTCCCCTCCACAGTAGATAGATGTTACAGAAGGGCAAATGGGTGGGTCTCGATACCACAGGGGAGCTTTGGAACCAAGTTTGCCTCGTGATATCTAATCACTGGTTTAAGTGAAAACCTGCCAAACTTTATGTCAATCATTTGCATGGTGAGTTTAGTAGTCAGGTCGTTTTTCTAAGAAGGGTTTTCACACACTGGGAAACCCAAATAGATTAGAGATCTACACACAAAACCAATGATTTGCCTATGTACCATTTAAGATTACATTTCTTTCTACTGTTTGTAAATCTGATTATTTTGATTTTATGGGGTTCACATTGAGTGTATGATCTTTTATAAATGTTACAAAGGAAGTCATCAGGCGCTGAAGACCAATTCTAGTGGCATGGAAGAGAAACAAATCATCAGCATACGAGGGCCATTGGAATCATAGATTTACAATTTAGGGGCAACCAGGGAAGCCGTATGGAGGGCCTCTTTGATGTCAGCCAAGTATAGATTAAATAGACATGGAGCGACCACACATCACTGTTTAACCCCTGAGTGGTTGGAATCTCCCTGTGCAAAGCCCTGTTGTTGTTCAATCAGACATGGATAACCGTTCTTGAATTAAAAGCGATAAGCAAGCTGAGAAGACCAGCCCGTTTACCCCAATTTAACAGTTTTCGCCATAACAACCTTCAATCTAACGCGTCGAAAGCAGCTGTTAAATCGAGGGAGGCCCTATAAATTGCTTCTTACCTTCGGCTCCATGCCAAATGCTGTACTGAGTTGATAACGAATCCATTCAGCAAGGTCCCCATCTGTCACCTGAATTGAAACCAGTTTGCCATTTGGAGACTCTTCCCGTCTCCGCAGCCCAGGATTCCAGGTACTGAAGCACAATCAACGCAAATATCTTGCTATCCGCGTCGAGCAGCGCTATCGGCCTGTAGCTAGAGGGGTTGGCTCTATCTCCTCTTTTAAAGATTGGCGCAATATGGGCACATGATCACGTAGGCGGAAAGATTCCTGTGGTGAGTATATCGGCAAACAGGATGGACAGGTTACTCGACCACATTTTCTTATCAGATTTAAACATATGGTTAGCCAAGCTATTGGGACCCGGGCCCTAGAGGAGCTGATGTTATGCATTACCCTAAAGATTGCTTCTTCACCGAAATCCACATATGAGATTGTTTGCGGATCCCAGGCGGGCATCACCTCGTCCTCACTCGACCCTGTGCATCCAGTGAAGACCTGCCCAAAATACGTTACCCAATCTGTCTCCGATACTCCAGTTATTTGAAGCAGGGACTGGGGGGCATGACTATTGTTGATAATCTGCCAAAAGGCTTTTGAGTTCTTGTCCCTTACGCGCAATAACATTGCTTCCCCTTCCAATTGTACTCCTAGTGCTTTTGATTGTTTCACCCAGTTTCAATGAGCTTGCCGAATTTTCCTTATTCCTTCACTTACTTCGACAGTGCCAATCAATCCACACCTTTTTACCTGTGCAATCCTGTGATGCATCTTACATTGACTTCCTCTTTATTTATCTTTATCATTGACATATTGATTGGATATCATTTTGATGTTGAGTGATTCACTGGATAGATACATGTTTACATGAATCATACATCTTAATTAAAAAGAAAATACATTTGTATTAGAATCTGGTTTTATATATCATTTTTAAGTGTTTTATTTGTATATTATTGGATTGTGAAATTTGTAATAAATTGGAGAATAATTTCTATATGTAAAATAATCTGAATTGAGTTAGAGATCTATTTTCCCAGGACCTACTCTGGTCCCTTCCTATGAAGGGCATTTATTGTCATATTTAACATAATCTTCCATTGGTTTATTCACTGTTTACACCCCACAAGGTAGAATGGCTGCGCACCCCCACACTGGGCTCATCCGCTTAGAGATTTGTGTGTTTGTTTGACTTACAAGATATTTGTAGTTCATTTAGTACTGTGACACCCACACATAAATAATCAGAAGCCAGGGATTGAATCCCATTCATGTGCATAGACTCCTATTTGACCATCTTCAGAGCTCTTCTGACTTGTATGTTGACGTCCCAGGGGAAGCTCACAGCTCATGTTACCTGAATGGTGGTGCATGTTGCCTGTCACGAAATACTGCTGATTTTAGCGGCACACAAAGTAGATCTCCGTTCAAGTGAAGATATGTGTTTATAGGTCAAACAGCACAGTACATAGCACAGTGCGCGGTGCCCGTGCAGGTTGGAGTCTGAGAATGTTACAATTTTGTTACAATTTTACATTCTATGAACGGTGCCTTTCGAAAGTCTCTGCCAGCATACAGCTCAGAAATACAAGACCACAATCTGGCAGAGCTGCTAGAGCAGGAGAGCGGAACTCACATACTGAAGGGTTCACAAATAGGGTACTGTTGTTTAGGTATTTACCAACACATGCTTCTAATTCTTTTACTATTTTGGGTCACTAATGAAATATGGGCCATCTCTCATAAAAGGCGTTGTTTTCATGACAGCCATGAAGAATTTGTAAGATGTATTTTATTTTCACCATTCGAGTTGACTGTCCTTGATCCAGAACTCTACTAGTACTTGCTATTCCAGCATTCCGGCTTTGCGCACAGGGCCATGGTCATTCGCGACTGATGACAACGTCCATAGAGCTAAGAGGATAGTAAGCGACGACGAACAAGGCAAAGTCAAACATGACAGAAGGATACATACATTGCAACAGCGTGATTACGCTGACAATGAACTTCTTCCCCTTAGAGATGATGTGCCCTCTACATACAGAGGATCTACTCTGACCACACATAGAGGGAAGGGCCCCGATCGTACCTTGGGCTCTACATAGTCCGTGCAGAGTAATAGGATAAGACGGGTTATGTCCAAACATTGGAGCGTTATCATGACTGACATCAGACTGAAACCACTATTTATGCACCCACCTGTGTTTACTTTGACATATTCTGTTACTGGACACCAAGGGGTCCAACAGGTCGAGGAAAACAGTGTCTAGGGTATGTGGAATGCGTCTTTGTTTCCATTGCTCTAATTGTAATAACATAATTGAGGGAGATATTGTGCATTATCCTAGAAAAAGGCAAAACCTAAAAAAAATTGCGAGCTACCTGCGATACATTATTTATGCTATTGCCCGTGTGGGATAAATTATGTTGGACAGTCTAAACGCACATCAATGACCTGTTGGAACAAACACTGGTCCAACATACAAGCTGACAATCTAAATTGACTCGTCCACATCGCCATCAACGTGCACAGAAGCACTTCCAAAATTCTTGAAGTGCATGCAAAAGACATTCACAAGAGGCTGAAGTGTAGAGAAGCATGTTGGATATACTGCTAAGACTCATTGACCCCTGTGGGCATTAATGAAGAACTGAACTTGACATGTTTCTTATGATATCATGGGGATATTATTGGTTCTATTTTTTGGTTTCTCTTTATGTATGGTTTTCCTGCTTTACCATTGAACATGTACTTAGGGTCCACATGTTTTGCTTCTACCATTACTTGATCACCACCAGGATTTATCCTTTCTTGCACGCCTCTTTGGGTTTCTCTTCCCTTCCCTCTTCTCTCCACATCCAGTCCCAGTCTTGCTACTCGCTCATCTAACTTTTGGGGGATTTTTAGCCTGTCTGCATTGGTTGGATTTTCTAACCCCTCCTTTGGTATGCCATTACAGTTGTTCTCTTTTACATTTATTCTTTGAGGTCTATTATCACCATAGCTGTTGATTATGTATTTTGGACCCGTATGTTATTTGATTTCTCCCTGTTTTGGGTCACTAGATAGTGAAGGCTGCCACCTGCTCCACATGCACAACTGCCACTCCTCACTTATATGTGCAGAGTGAATGGCCAAGTTATGATTTCTCTGAGCTCGGGAGGATAGCTCAGGGGCAACGTGCTCGCCTTGGAAGCAGGACTAGGTTGAGCACCACAGGTTCGATCCCGGGTCCGCGCTTAGAAACCTCTGGGTATTAAGCGCATTATAAATAGCCTATCATATCTTTCACTATTTGACACATTGATTGCATATGTGCAGTGCACTTATGTGTATTTTGAGTTTTCTTACCTCGCTCTCATGCCTCAAGACATCACAATTAGAAACAGACCCTCGCTAGGCAGGCCTGCTTGGCTCGTGTGCTTCAGGGCAACGATTACAGCGCCCTCTCATGGCTGCTATGCACAGCTGGGTGCTGTGAAGGGGTCTAGGCGTCACCGCTGTCTCTCGCAGTGGGCATCTTTGACTGGGTGACTATGAGCCTCACTGGCAGGTTGGCGGGGTTATTGTGGGGAGTGGAGGTCAGACTGTGCAGCAGCCAGTTAAGCTTTAATGATATGATAGTGTGGTCACTGTGCATCAGGTGCTTCGAAGCGGGTCACATAGTATGAGGCGCTAGTCTTGCTCAATGATCTTGGTCAGGCAAGTGCCACAGTGTAGACATTATGACACATGTGAATACTGCTGAATGTGTTTAATTTCATCCAAGCAAAGCAGGCCTACCTACACAGCTACTACCTACATCTAGGTACTACTCATCCAAATTAAACACAGGTGCGTTATAATTCCTCAAGGTGTGACGTAGCTCCAGAATAGAGTACTAGGCTGGCTCACTGTAGTACCCTTCCCGGAACACTATCACACCGCGCTCGCCAAGGGCCCTTATCTTCTCCCTAAAGGGCCCCCTGACGAACCAAGGATTCAGTCTAAGTGCAGGGATGACATTGAAACTGTGAACTTTCAAAGCTTCCAATGAGGGTTCAGTTAGGACCACTTCAGATTCTGGGAAACATTTAAGATTTGGGAAACATTTAAGTGCCAGCTTCCGTTGCTAAGGAACACAGGGCCTCATTCCAAGTTGGCCGGCACATGAATAAAAGTGCTGGTAAGAACATTTACCAGAACTTTTACTGGATCCGCCAGCTACAACTTTGCCGGTAGAGGTTAAGAATACGAGCTGGAGGTAAATCTGACCCGTCCCAGCAAAAAAATGCTTTTATTACGGGCACGGCCGGTAATAGCGGCAAAATCCACCCAGGGAGTCCTATTGGACTCCATGGAATTGGGATTTATCGCCCTTACCGGAACTTGGAATCTGTAGGTTATTCTGGAAGACCAAGTGCCGGTAACAGCAATTCTGTTTGCCGGTATACCATCAGATTTACCGTCAGAATACCAGCAAACTTGGAATGAGGACCATGGTATTTTAAGATCCATTAGGCGTAGCATGGGATTTAGGAAGAAAGCTAAAGAGTGTGGGCGTGAGCAAGGAACAGGTTCCGGCTGAGATCAGGGGTAACTCAGAACGAGGCACGGGGAGGCGGAAAGACCGTTGATAGAATCCCGGCCTCATGCTGCTGAAATCTCATGCACGCCCTGAAGTCCTACATCTCTGCACTTACCATGTCTATCAATCTTTTCAGAACTACATATATCTTTTCACCTTTTTTCAAATTAGCTTTTTTTAAGGCGTGCTGCAGAAATAATAGCTCAGTTGAAGTTTTTGTCTTACCCCTGTCCACTAACATCTTTTTGGTGTGTCCCTCATCTTCGTCTTTGATTGGTTGCTGCAGGAATTGAGTCCAGCTCGGAAGATATCCATACTAAATCCTTTTGGGCTAAACGTTATCACCTTTCTACCCTCTGCTCGTTGTTGCCCATTTACTATGCCCCCTAAACAAAATCTTGTGTTAGACTATCATACATCATACCTTTGGACCAAGTTTGACACTTACCTTTCTTTGAGAGGAATTGAGAGGTAACGCCCACCTCGAATGTGGCAAAGACTGGCGAGTGGTCACTGCTCACAATGTCATCGGTACAACCTGGAAAAAACAAGATGGAAGCCATGACAATGTCCTTAGGTACCCGCGTACCAGCTGGGCCTCTTGTACACAGTTGGAGTTTTCATTGTGGGCATAAGATGGACACCATTGGTCAAGGAGCAAGTGGGGTATAAAGGAACAGTAAACACACCTGAACGCTAGAAACCTAGGCTGATTCTCTGGTGGGCATAAAAGGGAGGTTAAGACTTGAATGTAAGACATTGCCTACCTAAGATGAAGCGACACAATGCCTCTTCCTGTTGCTTGCCCCTTCCCGCTGTGAGGGAGGCATGGTATCGCAAGTAGTCACTGACACAAGAACTACAAGTTTCAAAACCTTTACTGATGGTTTAAAAGGGGTTGGAAAACTCCTATCTTACCCTATAACTTAGATGGGAGTATTCCTGACCATGAAAAAAAAAAAAAAGAAAATACAGTCCTAGTCAGTCCTTAGTCAAAGTAAAGTGGCCTGTACTAATAAACCTAATGCCTGCCCTCTTTCTAATACAATGCATGTGTAAAGGGAATGTGTAATGCAAAAGGAAAATCAGTGTTCAAAGGAAATGTCAATATGGCTGAGTAAACTCCCTTTCCCACATTTTGTAGCACAGGGTGAGGTGGCACACTTCGCCCTTGAGACACACTCTGGCTTCGGACACAAGGATGCAGTTAGTTTCATGGACCAGGGCCCACTTGGCCTACCACGAAAAGTCACTTGTATATCCGCTGGATCTCTCGGCTCTCTCTCACTCCAGCCCAGGTCACCTTTTAGCTTGTAATACAGTTCAACAACAGTTCATTTCCTTCTGGTCACCACAATTCAGTACGTTGGCAACTACAGGTTCCGTCCAGTTCCGATTGACCAAGAACTGCATTACACATTGAGGGAATTTGATGACCAGATTAACCTAACTGCACCAGAATTGTCGGCATTAAATATGGTGCTTAGCTCCTTTTCCACAATGTATGGCAACATTTGTTTGGAGTTGAAAACCCACAGTGATCCACAAGTACATTTGGAATTGGATCAAGACTCAGTTAACAAATTGATTGTAATAAAGGGCCCAGCGGAAAAGGTGACTCTTGTAAGTATTCATCAACCAATTGAGGATCCATGGGAGTCGGGAGTTCCCAATCCTTCGTGGTTGAGAATGATTCCAACAAGACCTCTGATAAAAGCAGAGAAAAGGAAAAAAGGTGGAAAAATCTTGCTCGAGAAAGTTTTAGAGCAACATACCTTTAAAGCAAATCTGGGAAGGAATCAATGCCTTTTGACATGATGACGATGGAACGACATAACCTAACATTTGACGGGAGATGCTGCCTTGGAGGAGGCCTCAGGGCTGGATGATGCAAAGAACTTTCTAATTTTCAAAGCATGCACCCATCATAAGAAACATCCTCGTTTAAGGACAAACGAATCTCCAGTTACGACCTCAGTGGGGAATGACCACCAAGAAGAACTTAATGCCAAAATGTCTGAGCTAAACACAACTTTGGATAGTGCATTGTTGATGAAAGAGATAACAAGGGTCATACATGTGATGCCGCAGGTGGAAGAGTCCAGCATGGCTAATAAAGTAGCCGTAACGGGATCAAAGGTTGCTGCAGTGGGAAGGCCATTACGGATTTCAAGCACAAGGCATTTACCATGTAAGTTCCTGAAGCAGGGCTTGTTCGGGGGCCTAAGATGCAATGGTCCCCAGCCAAAATCTGGAAGAGATAGCCCGGTGAGGGCAGTGGGTAGGGAAAAGTGCTCTCCCGCTAATTTAGAGTTGACCTATGTAAGAAAGGGCAATTCCCCAAGGGGTAAGAAAAGTGGCCATAAGGGGGAAATCCCAAGGATAATTCGGCAAGAGAGATTTGTGCCAAAAAGTAACTCAATGCGCGAACGTAAGGAAACTCCATTAGGATCCCAGGTATTAGCAACGGTGGAACTCTAAGTAAAGAGTACTTGTAATGTGGGATTACAATGTAATGTGGACATTCCCCAAAAATATACATTTGCACAAATATGCTGGGTGCAAGATTCTGCTGGGAATGCGGATAAGGGTCTGAGTAAACCAGGGGTGCTGACGCATGTTATTAAACATGGGGCTACTGGAGGAGTAGGTGGTAGTCGTGAATCTCGAGGTGTACATTTTGTACAATGATGGGTTCACTGCAAATGAAAATGGTGGTGGTATTCCGGCACAAGTGCATGGTTCGGCTAGTAGGGTTGTGAAAGGTGGGGTGGAGTGTGTGCGAGGAGAGGATGTTGAATGGTAAGGCCCAGGTGGAGAAACAGTTGTCAAGTGTGAATGAAGACCGAGTGTCCGCTTCCTCTACTAGATTCTATTTAGAAAGGTTGGGAAGTAGTAATTTTAATGTAGTTTTAAAACAGTGAAACATAATTAAATTGTTGCATCAAGTCCGCAACTCAGACTTTTGGATATGAGGGATATAGAGAGAGTTTACTTCCCAGTCAGAATCGCGCAGATCTGGCACAGCTGGAGTTTAAGACACACATGGCAGCACAAATGATACTTAATGAGATTGACTCAACTAGAGTCATGGGTTATGGCATTAGGTGTGGTCAAAGTGTAAACCCGCAGAGATTGAGTGAAGAGGAGCTTCTTTGTAAGCGTCCCTTAAATCTGGAAACTCGTCCGAGGATCGAAATTGCCTGTCAGTCATCCAATAAGAGTGAGAGGAGGGTGGAACTTCAACATTTGGATTTCAAGAATGTGAAAAGTGATAAACAAGACTAGTGCTGTTTAGCGGACACTTTAGCCGGACCCTTTAAGAAACTGGGTGAAATGGGGATGGGGCACTAGTCAAAAGAAGACGCTTAAGATTGTTAAGCTGGAAATCTCCCGGTTTTAGCAGCTTCCTGGGGAATGAGGAAAGAAAAGAAATCTTTGGAAAAAATAGCATTATTCTTCGCTAGGAAGTCTTGCGTTGTGTTCCCTTGATAGTTGAGGGGTTCACCGTCTTTCAGGAATTGGCAAGGAAGGGTGAGGGTGGGAGATCCTCTAGGGGTCTGATTATATTGATCAAGAATTCTATTTTGGTGGATTTGGAGGTAATTTCGGATGAGATCTATGGGCTATTGGCGATCAAAGTAGCATTGAAGGTTCTTTTTTCTACAAAGCCCAATTCTGGGGATAAATATCTATAATAACCCATGTGGATCCAAAATTAATTCATTATTGATGGGACTGAGTGATACATGCAATACCTTTATGTGTGATAAGAATGGGGTACATATCTTGGTGGGAGGCGATCGGAATGCTGATTGTGTTGAGGGTGAAAGAATGGTAACAAAACAAGATAAAATGGGCCACCATGTGGTGATGGATGGTAAACTATGGAAATATTTATTTTTGAATTGGGATTTAAAAATTATAAAAGGGGCCCTAATGGGGGATGTCCCACCTAGGGACTCCTGGAAATCTGGGGAGAGATCAGCGCTACTTGATTATATTGCAGTGTCCACAACAGTGTTTGATGTTTGTTTGGATTTCAGGATGATTGCAACTGATTTGAGTGACCACTCTCAACTTGCATTAACCTTGGTGGATATAGATCAACATAAGCAAGCCCAGTGGACAGGAAATTTGGGGGTGAACCAGACCGGGAATTGGCTCTGCCGAAACATTGGTAATGTAGCTAGATTTACAAACTTCACCAAAGATTTGTAGGAGGTTAGGAGAAGTTTTCCTTTGTTACCCTGCCCTTGTTTCAAGCATAGGTGCAATACAAAGACTTCTGTTACTAGCAAGGCCAAGTGACAGACAAATCAACCGGCGATTTTGTAGTACAAAATAAGAAGAGAATATTAAGGGGTGATATTCGGGCACTGGGGAAATTGAGAATGGTTGATGAGTTATATCTTCATGAGAAGAAGTATCTACAACAAAAATTCAAGAATTGGTCTAAAGGCTATACATTTGTATTTAAGCATAAAGGGGGGAAAGGATGCTGGAAATTCTTACTCGGAAGGATAAAAGGAATTTCTGGGATCTGATCAAAAAATTTGGGAAAATTCAAAGTTACCAACAGAGTAACCCTATCTCGGAGGGTGATTGGGTAAAACACTTTCAGTGTATTTATAGGAAATCGGACTAACAGTTTGCCTTTACTATGGAATGTGATAAATGAGATTTGATAATATCTGTGGAAGAGGTGGGCCATCTGATTCAGGGATATAGAAACTCAAGATCAGTAGTTCCAGATGCTATCTTTATTAGGGTCAAGAAAGAGAATCCTGAATTGTGGTCAACATTTTGTATGTACTTTTCCTTTCAATCATAGTAAAAAAATAGTTCCCGGTCTCATAGAAAAGTTCTGTCCTTTTGGCAATCTATAAGAAGGGGGATAGGGAAAATCTGGGCCATTATCGCCCTATCGCTCTTTTTGACTGTTACTGTAAGATTTTCATGCGGTTGATTCTCCAGGACCTTACAGATTGGGCAGTTAAGGCTGGTCGTATTCAGAAACATCAGACCAGTTTTGTGAAAGGCTTGGGACCTGATTTGAATGGTAGGGTGGTGTATTCGCTCAGGGAGGAGTCGCTGAGGCTGGGTAATTTACCACTCTACCTGGCAACAATAGACTACAGCCAAGCCTTCGACTGAGTTAATCGCAATTAGTTGTGGAGACTGCTGAAAGAATGGGGAATACCAGAAACGTAATAATCAGACAACTCTGCAGGTGAGGATTGATTGGAGGGGGTCCCTGATGGTGTGCACCCCAGCTATGAGGTGACTCCACCAGTGATCTGTGTTAGCGCTGTGTTTATTTAATCTCTATCTATCCGACCTTAGTGTCTTTCTTGGGAAGCCCTAATTTGCTCCTCCGAGATTGTCAACGATAAGTATTCTGTACTTAACTTATGCGGATGACCTAATCCATTTAGATAGAACTCAAGTCGGTTTGCAGAATGCAGAATGAAATCAGGGAGTATTCTGCTAGGAAAGAACTAGGCATACATGGGAAAAAACAATATGATAAGACTCATAAGTAAGATGAGATCGAAAGTGGGTTACGGCTGGACCATGGGTGATGAAAAGTTGATCCCGACTGATTCCTTCACCTACCTTGGGTTTAACTTGGATGCGACAGAAAGCGTAAGGTTTTCTTTGGGCAGTTTGATGTGTAGAAAGACCCAAATGGCAACTCAGATGAAAAAATGTAAAAAGAATATTGTAGATTTTCGTTGAGCCCACTTGTTTCCTTTTACAGAATGAAGGTCGAGCCATGTCTTTTATATGGTACAGAGATAAGCCACGGCTTGCAATCTGTGCCTTATGAAAACGTTGAGTCCGGGTTTGGAAACATGCACTGGGCTTTCCAGACTGCGTGCCCATCACAGCACTAAGGTTTGAATTAGGTTTGAGTTCTGTAAGTAGCCTTATTGACTGGAGGATTCTCCTATTATATAGATGACAACTTGTGTCGGTGAGGGGCTCGCTCTATGAGGAACTGGCTGGGGTCGTTTAGAAAACTTTAGGACTAGAGTGGAACGAGTGTTGAGTGATATAGGAACTACACCTTGTGTGTTAATTGCAAATCCAAATGATGTAAACAAGTATCTCTGTAGATGGGGCTGAATAAATATAATCCAGAAGATGAGAGAGTACACATTGTATTCTAGTCTCTTTACTATTGATAAGCCACTGAGTGCTCTACCGAAATATCTCACAACGTTCCTGAATGGCTTTGGGGCTGGTCCGTTCCTCCGATTTAGATTAAATCCGCTCCCGACAGGAGAAATATGTAATATCAGAACTTGTGGAGATGGAGTGAGAAGAGGCTGTCCTCTTTGCGGTGTTGGGGATGTGGTCCAAAATCAAGAACATACAGTTCTGTTCTGTCCCGCTTTATGGATATTAAGAACACGGATATTGAAGCAGTTCACATATGATTTTAGCCTTCTGGTCTCTGGATTGTTCTTCTCAAGAATTTCGAGTGGGGAGGATACTGAACCCACAATTGCAGTTATAAAAATGTTAAAAGAGTCCAGTGTAATTAATTTAAGATGGTAAAACTGGGATTGAATAACAGTGAATGCTATTGGTGTAAGTTAACCAGTTCTAAATGTATAGCAAGTTCTTTTTAAAGCAAATGATAATTGAGAAAATTGATTAGTGATTTTTAGCAATGTTTACATTTTGGTATCTGAACTATTGATTTGTGTAAGGTTGAGTATATGCAACCAGTGTCACAATAAAGCAAAACAAAACATAGTTAATAGTTTGAGCTTCCTCCATACAATTTTCAATGGGACATTCACTCTCTATGTGAAATGTGATTGTTTGAGCTTCCTCTGCACAGTTTCCATGAGACCTTCACTCTCTCTGTGATATCTGCTTTTCGAGAATCGTCTGAATAGTTTTCGTGGGGCCTCCACTCTCTCTACGGTATGTGCTTGCTTGATCTTGCCTTCACTCTATCTATGACATTTACCAGTTTAAGTGTTATCTGGATAGGTTCCATGGGCCCTTCTCTCGCTCGATGATATTTGCATAATTGAGCTTCCCCCAACAGTTTCCAACGGACATTCACTCGCTCTATGATATTTGCTTGATTGGGCTTCCCCCAACAGTTTCCAAGGGACATTCACTCGCTCTATGATATTTCCATGATTGAGCTTCCCCCAACAGTTTCCAAGGGACATTCAATCGCTCTATGATATTTGCATGATTGAGCTTCCCCCAACAGTTTCCAAGGGACATTCACTCGCTCTATGATATTTGCATGATTGAGCTTCCCCCAACAGTTTCCAAGGGACATTCACTCGCTCTATGATATTTCCATGATTGAGCTTCCCCCAACAGTTTCCAAGGGACATTCACTCGCTCTATGATATTTGCATGATTGAGCTTCCCCCAACAGTTTCCAAGGGACATTCACTCGCTCTATGATATTTACATGATTGAGCTTCCCCCAACAGTTTCCAAGGGACATTCACTCGCTCTATGATATTTCCATGATTGAGCTTCCCCCAACAGTTTCCAAGGGACATTCACTCGCGCTATGATATTTGCATGATTGAGCTTCCCCCAACAGTTTCCAAGGGACATTCACTCGCTCTATGATATTTGCATAATTGAGCTTCCCCCAACAGTTTCCATAGGACCTTCGCTCTCTCTATGATATCTGCTTGTTTGAGTGTCCTCCACGGTTTTCATGGGACCTTCACTCTCCCTTTATTATATTTGCTTGTTTGAGCTTCCTACACACAGTTTACCATGGGACCTTCGCTCTCTCTATGATATCTGCTTGTCATCCACGCTTGTCATCCACGCAGTTTCCATGGGACCTTCGCTCTCTCTATGATATTTGCTTGTTTGAGCGTCCTCCACAGTTTCCAGGGGACCTTCACTCTCTCTCTATTAGATATGCTTGTTTGAGCGTCCTCCACAGTTTCCATGGGACCTTGACTCTCCCTCTATTATTTAAGCTTGTTTGAGCTTCCTCTGCATAGTTTCCATGGGACCTTCACCCTCTCTATATTTCTTTGTTCGAGCTTCGTCCGCACAGTTTCTACTTTCAACCACATGTGATATGTGGCATGCCTGTGCCAGAGCGCAACCACCTGAACCATCTCATCCATGTGCCCCTTGACTTCCTCCTGTCAGTGTAACCTACACCTCATAAGAATGGATCAAATCGCATGAAGACCTCTTCTAGCTCACTGGTGGGCACACTGATCATGGGAGTTGCAGCGCTTCCACTGCGCTACAACCGAGCATTGTGGATATAAAAGTGACCAATATATTCCACCTCACTTTGTTTTATTTGTTTGAAATTGCTGTAAGGGCCTCTTGCCTCTGGATGGGGCGTTTGTTAGTGCTGTGCCTCTTTATCTGTTGTTAGGCATCGGCATGCACGACCTTCCATCTGCTATGATACTCATCTATGCTCTCTTGTTGGTCCGGGGTCTCCAGGCATTGCACGCGTATCTTGCACGCGGGATTGCCAGCCTTCCTTTGCTTCATTTCCATTCTGGAGACTGCCCTTACTGTGCTGCCTGGGCACACTGGAACATTTCTTTACTGTGCTAAATTAGCATACTGGAGACTGCCCTTACTGTGCTACCTGGGTACACTGAAAAATGTGTTTATTGTGCCAAATTAGCATACTAGAGTCTGCCCTTACTGTGCTACCTGGGCACACTGGAACGTGTCTTTACTGTGCTAAATTAGCATACAGGGGACGGCCCTTACTGTGCTACCTGGGCACACTGAAACATGTCTTTACTGTGCTAAATTAGCATACTGGGGATGGCCCTTACTGTGCTACCTGGGCACACTGAAACATGTCTTTACTGTGCTAAATTAGCATACTAGAGTCTGCCCTTACTGTGCTACCTGGGCACACTGAAACATGTCTTTACTGTGCTAAATTAGAATACTGGAGACTACCCTTACTGTGCTGCCTGGGCACACTGGAACATTTCTTTACTGTGCTAAATTAGCATACTGGAGACTGCCCTTACTGTGCTACCTGGGTACACTGAAAAATGTGTTTATTGTGCCAAATTAGCATACTAGAGTCTGCCCTTACTGTGCTACCTGGGCACACTGAAACATGTCTTTGCTGTGCTAAATTAGAATACTGGAGACTGCCCTTACTGTGCTACCTGGGCCCACTGGAACATGTCTTTACTGTGCTAAATTAGCATACTGGAGACGGCCCTTACTGTGCTACCTGGGTACACTGAAAAATGTGTTTATTGTGCCAAATTAGCATACTAGAGTCTGCCCTTACTGTGCTACCTGGGCACACTGGAACATGTCTTTACTGTGCTAAATTAGCATACAGGGGACGGCCCTTACTGTGCTACCTGGGCACACTGAAACATGTCTTTACTGTGCTAAATTTGCATACTGGGGATGGCCCTTACTGTGCTACCTGGGCACACTGAAACATGTCTTTACTGTGCTAAATTAGCATACTAGAGTCTGCCCTTACTGTGCTACCTGGGCACACTGAAACATGTCTTTACTGTGCTAAATTAGAATACTGGAGACTACCCTTACTGTGCTGCCTGGGCACACTGAAACATTTCTTTACTGTGCTAAATTAGCATACTGGAGACTGCCCTTACTGTGCTACCTGGGTACACTGAAAAATGTGTTTATTGTGCCAAATTAGCATACTAGAGTCTGCCCTTACTGTGCTACCTGGGCACACTGAAACATGTCTTTACTGTGCTAAATTAGAATACTGGAGACTGCCCTTACTGTGCTACCTGGGCCCACTGGAACATGTCTTTACTGTGCTAAATTAGCATACTGGAGACGGCCCTTACTGTGCTACCTGGGCACACTGAAACATGTCTTTACTGTGCTAAATTAGCATACTAGAGTCTGCCCTTACTGTGCTACCTGGGCACACTGAAACATGTCTTTACTGTGCTAAGTTAGAATACTGGAGACTACCCTTACTGTGCTGCCTGGGCACACTGGAACATTTCTTTACTGTGCTAAATTAGCATACTGGAGACTGCCCTTACTGTGCTACCTGGGTACACTGAAAAATGTGTTTATTGTGCCAAATTAGCATACTAGAGTCAGCCCTTACTGTGCTACCTGGGCACACTGGAACATGTCTTTACTGTGCTAAATTAGCATACTGGAGACTGTCCTAATTTTGCTACCTGGGGCCACTGGAACATGTCTTTACTGTGCTAAATTAGCATACTGGAGACAGCCCTTACTGTGCTACCTAGGAACACTGAAAAATGACTTTACTGTGCTAAATTAGCATACTAGAGTCTGCCCTTACTGTGCTACCTGGGCAGACTGAAACATGTCTTTACTGCGCTAAATTAGAATACTGGAGATTCCCTTACTGTGCTACCTGGGCACACTGGAACATGTCTTTACTGTGCTAAATTAGCATACTGGAGACTGCCCTTACTGTGCTAGCTGGGCACACTGAAAAATGTCTTTACTGTGCTAAATTAGCATAGGGGAGCCTGCCCTTACTGTGCTACCTGGGCACACTGAAACATGTCTTTACTGTGCTAAATTAGAATACTGGAGACTACCCTTACGGTGCTACCTGGGCACACTGGAACATGTCTTTACTGTGCTAAATTAGCATACTGGAGACTGCCGTTACTGTGCTACCTGGGCCCACTGGAACATGTCTTTACTGTGCTACATTAGCATACTGAAAAATGTGTTTATTGTGCTAAATTTGCATTCTAGAGTCTGCCCTTACTGTGCTACCTGGGCACACTGGAACATTTCTTTACTGTGCTAAATTAGCATACTGGAGACTGTCCTAATTTTGCTACCTGGGGCCACTGGAACATGTCTTTACTGTGCTAAATTAGCATACTGGAGACAGCCCTTACTGTGCTACCTGGGCACGCTGGAACATGTCTTTACTGTGCTAAATTAGCATAGGGGAGCCTGCCCTTACTGTGCTACCTGGGCACACTGAAACATGTCTTTACTGTGCTAAATTAGAATACTGGAGACTACCCTTACGGTGCTACCTGGGCACACTGGAACATGTCTTTACTGTGCTAAATTAGCATACTGGAGACTGCCGTTACTGTGCTACCTGGCCCACTGGAACATGTCTTTACTGTGCTAAATTAGCATACTGGAGACTGCCCTTACTGTGCTACCTGGGCACACTGGAACATGTCTTTACAGTGCTAAATTAGCATACTGGAGACTGCCCTTACTGTGCTACCTGGGCACACTGGAACATGTCTTTACTGTGCTAAATTAGCATACTGGAGACTGCCGTTACTGTACTACCTGGGCCCACTGGAACATGTCTTTACTGTGCTAAATTAGCATACTGGAGACTGCCCTTACTGTGCTACCTGGGCACACTGGAACATGTCTTTACTGTGCTAAATTAGCATACTGGAGACTGTCCTAATTTTGCTACCTGAGCCCACTGGAACATGTTTTTACTGTGCTAAATTAGCATACTGGAGACTGCCCTTACTGTGCTACCTGGGCATACTGGAACATGTCTTTACTGTGCTAAATTAGCATACTGAAGACTGTCCTAAATTTGCTACCTGGGGCCACTGGAACATGTCTTTACTGTGCTAAATTAGCATACTGAAGACTGTGCATATTATGCTACCTGGGCACACTGGAAACTGTCCACCCTGTGCTACGTGGGCACACTAGAACATGTCTTTACTGTGGTAAATTAGCATACTGGAGACTGTCCTTATTGTGCTGCCATGGCACACTGGAACATGTCCACACTGTGCTAAATTTGCATACTGGAGACTGCCCTTACTGTGCTACCTGGGCACACTGGAATCTGTCCACACTGTGCTACCTGGAGCATGTCTTTACTGTGCTAAATTAGCATGGTGGAGACTGTCCTTACTGTGCTACCTGGGCACACTGGAACATGGCTTTACTGCGCTAAATTAGAACACTGGAGATTCCCTTACTGTGCTACCTGGGCACACTGAAACATGTCTTTACTGTGCTAAATTAGAATACTGGAGACTACCCTTACGGTGCTACCTGGGCACACTGGAACATGTCTTTACTGTGCTAAATTAGCATACTGGAGACTGCTGTTACTGTGCTACCTGGGCCCACTGGAACATGTCTTTACTGTGCTAAATTGGCATACTGGAGACTGCCCTTAGTGTGCTACCTGGGCACACTGGAACATGTCTTTACTGTGCTAAATTAGCATACTGGAGACTGCCGTTACTGTGCTACCTGGGCCCACTGGAACATGTCTTTACGGTGCTAAATTAGCATACTGGAGACTGCCCTTACTGTGCTACCTGGGCACACTGGAACATGTCTTTACTGTGCTAAATTAGCATACTGGAGACTGCCCTTACTGTGCTACCTGGGCACACTGGAACATGTCTTTACTGTGCTAAATTAGCATACTGGAGACTGTCCTAATTTTGCTACCTGGGGCCACTGGAACATGTCTTTACTGTGCTAAATTAGCATACTGAAGACTGTGCATATTATGCTACCTGGGCACACTGGAAACTGTCCACACTGTGCTACGTGGGCACACTAGAACATGTCTTTACTGTGGTAAATTATCATACTGGAGACTGTCCCTATTGTGCTGTCATGGCACACTAGAACATGTCCACACTGTGCTAAATTTGCATACTGGAGACTGCACTTACTGTGCTACCTGGGCACACTGGAATCTGTCCACACTGTGCTACATGGAGCATGTCTTTACTGTGCTAAATTAGCATGGTGGAGACTGTCCTTACTGTGCTACCTGGGCACACTGGAACATGGCTTTGCTGCGCTAAATTAGAATACTGGAGATTCCCTTACTGTGCTACCTGGGCACACTGGAATATGTCTTTACTGTGCTAAATTAGCATACTGGAGACTGCCCTTACTGTGCTACCTGGGCACACTGAAACATGTCTTTACTGTGCTAAATTAGAATACTGGAGACTACCCTTACGGTGCTACCTGGGCACACTGGAACATGTCTTTACTGTGCTAAATTAGCATACTGGAGACTGCCGTTACTGTGCTACCTGGGCCCACTGGAACATGTCTTTACTGTGCTAAATTAGCATACTGGAGACTGCCCTTAGTGTGCTACCTGGGCACACTGGAACATGTCTTTACTGTGCTAAATTAGCATACTGGAGACTGCCGTTACTGTACTACCTGGGCCCACTGGAACATGTCTTTACTGTGCTAAATTAGCATACTGGAGACGGCCGTTACTGTGCTACCTGGGCCCACTGGAACATGTCTTTACTGTGCTAAATTAGCATACTGGAGACTGCCCTTACTGTGCTACCTGGGCACACTGGAACATGTCTTTACTGTGCTAAATTAGCATACTGGAGACTGTCCTAATTTTGCTACCTGGGGCCACTGGAACATGTCTTTACTGTGCTAAATTAGCATACTGGAGACTGCCCTTACTGTGCTACCTGGGCACACTGGAACATGTCTTTACTGTGCTAAATAAGCATACTGGAGACGGTCCTAATTTTGCTACCTGGGGCCACTGGAACATGTCCACACTGTGCTACGTGGGCACACTAGAACATGTCTTTACTGTGGTAAATTAGCATACTGGAGACTGTCCTTATTGTGCTGCCATGGCACACTGGAACATATCCACACTGTGCTAAATTTTCATACTGGAGACTGCCCTTACTGTGCTACCTGGGCACACTGGAATCTGTCTGCACTGTGCTACCTGGAGCATGTCTTTACTGTGCTAAATTAGCATACTGGAGTCTGCCCTTACTGTGCTACCTGGACACACTGGAATCGTGTCATAATGTGCTAACTGCACATTGTTAATGCTTCTACCGCTTCTAAGCGCTGTCATAATACCCGATGTTGTTACACAGTTTAATATTACTGAATATATTGGACTCAGAAGAATGAAGGGCTGAGCCAGCCCGATCGCAATTCAAGTATGTGACGTGCAGGACGGCCCCTGTCCCACACGTGGGTTTGACAAGCGAGCTATACACATTGATGTTGATGGAAATGGGTGTCCATGATGTGACTGCCTGAATGTTTGATCACACAACCAGAACAAAGTGCCAGAAGTGGGTATTGTAATGGTGCTGCATGGTATAGGCTAGCAGCGCCTGTCATACCAGGGTATTTCCACAGCATATCATAGCAATACCTGGCAAATGGCGGCTGTGGTGTAGACAGGCTGTGACATGAGGAGCAAAGCCCACCTGCAGTACCTCAGTGTCCCACCTGCCGTCCAGAGTATGCCCGACAACTGATGCAGGGCCATATTTGCTTATCTGATGCGTAAAACCGTGTTTAGAATTTTGTTTTGATACAAAAAACGCAAAGTAGTTTAAGAATCATTACAACCTCCATTTTATTTCATCGCCTCCAGAGCACTCCCATCCTCTGCCCCCTCCCCTCCCCTCCCTTATATACAACACTCCATTGATGCACAGCTAGGTTTGTACTCTTGCAACCACATGTATGCACAAGCTGCGTGCCTGCGTCAAAAGAATTATGACTACAAGCATGCGACCTTATAACACAGACTCCCCTGGGGTGCTGCCTGGATCTTGAAGATTGGGCATGACCTTAAGCTCGTTCCAGGCCAGGTGTGAAATAATCAAGCAGTCTTGGTCTTTATGCCCAGTCCATACTTTAGGTTCGAAAGTATAAACTCCACTGTAATGCCAAATGATATGTTCAACAGCTCCAGGGCTTGTTTCTTTGCATGCAGATTACTGTTCTGTGGCAGAAAGTAAAACATGTATCCGTACAAGGGTCTGCCTGCAGAGACAGAATGTTTAATGTATTTAATTGTCTTTGAACAGCGCACCTAACACCGTACCTGAGTTCGGTTTCTAAGTGTGGATCCGGGATTTGAAGCTCTGTTGCTCTGCGTGGTCTTTGGTTCCAAGGCCAGCACATTGTCCAAGAACCCCAGGGAGAGCCAGGGGGCAGATGCCAATGCAGAGGGTTTGCCCGATGGGGTGCGGTACACATATTTGTAGTGCTCCAGAGATCTTTGTGGAACCTGCATGCATATTCACGAATTTTGGCAGGCTCCTATCAGCCTTTCATCCTTACGCAGTTGATAAAATGAGTACCATTTAGTTGGGTAGTGGTACCATCTGTTACTTACAAAGCAATGCAGCTAAAAGCTCAAACTTCGACCCGGTCGCACGAGCAGGCAAAAGGAAACACTTCATTAAAATAAAACATGTTTTTTCAATGCTTCCTTTGGCTTTGGGCGACCTGTGTCTTGGGCCCACGTGTATAGGGTACAGGGGCACTCTTTTCTTACATTCTTGGCATATGGTGGCAATAGCGGAAAACGCTGTGAAAACCTGAGAACAAAGGAGCCTGACCAGTGCTTATTTCTTGGCTGCACATCAGCACATTGTGTGCTGCTAGGCAGCCAAGCCACAGAATCAACAAGAGTGCAGTTCTCACCTCCCACCCCAAGAGGGCGATCTCCACCTAGCTTACCATAAGACGTGCACTTGATGTGTGTCTCTGGGTGGGACTTCCACAGCACACGGTCGCACCAGGAAGGGGCGTTCATTCTCATCTGCAAAGTAGAAAAAGGGACCTTGAAAGCCCATAGCGCGACACACATTGCCTTGCCGCCTTCCTGATGGCGCTACAAGGCCATTATGTTCTGCTCTCCAAGTTTACAGATCTAACGATTCAATATTTCCTCATTATATGCACCTCTAAATGTTTGATACTGCAGCTTCCATGATCCTTCACAATTCGTACAATCAACACCATTAACAGACATGTGAGCTCTGTAACATGCGTTCTTTGCATTTAAACATCAAATATTCATACTTGAAAACAGTACCATGATTAACAAGTATGTGCCCATTCATTTACATCACCTGGTGCAAGACAGCGTGATTGGTGCTAAACTCGAGGAAAACGTACATGTTGCTAATGAGTTCTTTGCCACATAAGTTACCAAAACTATACTTTGTCCTCACTCTCCTTTGGGGCACTGTCATCCGTCAAATCAGCTGCCGCTATAACTAACGTTATGCCACCGCAATCACACCACATCACACTGTCCATCATCCCCTTGGGCAGAGGACCACCCAATGAAAGGGCGGGCAAAGTTTCCGTGGGCGGGACGGGAATCTGGAATTGGCAGCATTGTAACCGGTCCCGCGACTTCCAGGGAAAAATCAGACCTCTGTGCATTTTCCACGACTGCGTAGTCCCATAACCCTTGTGTGCCGTCAGCACTGGCTCGTGCCAATGTCACATGTTGGGGTCACGTGTGAGGACATGTGGCCCGCTCTAATAAAAGAGCCGAGCGGTCTCCCGCTCGGCAGTTCCAGCGACACCTAACCCTGTGTATGTGTGTTCATTCCTGCGCTGCGTCCGGTACGGGGGCCATGGGCCCATCGGGCCACCCGAACAGCAGGGGCACCACTGTAATGGCGGGGACCAGAGAACTCAGGCCCCCATAACAATAGCCCAATTGTGGCCAATATACAATTGTTTGTTTGTTGTATTATTTATAATGTGTGCCAGACCCCAGGGTATCAGGGCGCAAAAAGCAACAAGAAAATGTTCAGCTTCGGTTACAGTGCTGTACAGTTATATACATATATAAAGCAGAATATATACACAGGGAGTAAGGTAGCTTAGGTAGCAAGGTTAGAAGACATACATTCATTGTCCCACTGGACCAAATAAACACAATCATTGCTTCACGTGGGAATTCGTGGTCATTCGCGGATAAGTTGGGGGTCATTTTGTGCTTAGCAAGGCCATGAAGACTCAGAGGGTCTTGCCAATCCCACCACCCAGGTCCTGCGACTTGGGCCTAGTCACCGCGAGTGCACGCAAGAGCCCGCCCTCGGTAGCGTAAAGGCGGGAGGTAGGGACGGCCTCACTGCAGCTACCACACAGGGTTTGGCAAATGCATTGCAGGAGTGGAGGGAGGCGGGGATGACAGCAATCATGGGGGAAAAGGGGGAAATCCCAGTGAAATTCTCTTTTCCATCGGAAGACAAAAATGTATCCTCCAGGGCCCTCATCCCCATGGAAGGCAGAACAGTGTACCACACCATGGAATTCCACTGCGTAAGTGAAACATGGCATTCGGACTGCCCGTAGCCCCAGGGCCAGACCCGGCTGTTGAATGAAGCATTATGTGAATGGATGAATGAATGAAAGGCAGCTGCTGTTTGGTTCAGGATTCATCTGCAGGGTCATGACCTCCGTTACAGGGCTTTGCCTTTTAAAACACTTTCTGCCACTACAGGGATGGGGCATTAAACCCCCATATATGAGTAGTGATACCCAGCCAAGTGTCTTCCATTACCCATCTTCATTACTAAGGGTTTTCATCCATCAGGTCAGATGACTGGACACGTGACGCTTTCTAACCAACAGGAACCAGAGACTTTTACATTTGCATTCTTGGCTTTAGCTCTGGAGAGTTTAGAGCATGGGATACAGGCCTTCATTTTGGAATCTGTCAGCCCCCCTCCATATACCCCTCCCTCTTTTGCACAGCTTTTTAGCCAGGTTTAATTAATTAACTAATCATTTGTAACACGCTAATTACCGGAGACCAGTCTCTAAGCGCGGGAGCAAGGTTTCGAACCTATGCTGCTCTGCCTTGTCTTGCTTCCAAAACAAATGCGTTGCCCCTGAGCTATCCTCCCGCCCCAACAAGAGCAGCAGCGACTCAGGACCCCCCTGAGGTTTGTGCTACATATGCATACATACATACAGAAAGGAGAAGGCCCTGGCTACTTACCCCCGCGCCTTTGTGCCTATGGCAGTTGTAGCTGTCCCGCGTGCCTCTCTCATAGCGATACGTCGGTGGGAATGAAATCTCCTCCTCATCTGAAAGGAAACAATACTGGGCATTATAAGTCATTTAAGGCCCCCTTGTATAGTGTGCGGGACAGCCCTGAGGAGCAGCAGATGACTGTAAAGAGGCTATGTATTATACTGCAGCAAGAGCTTCTCACTCATAGAGCAATGGAGGGTGTGGGATGCAGGTGAGACCAGGGGGCAGATGTGGGATGCAGGTGAGACCAGATGGCAGATGTGGGATGCAGGTGAGAACAGATGGCAGATGCGGGATGCAGGTGAGACCAGGTGGCAGATGTGGGATGCAGGTGAGGCCAGATGGCAGATGTGGGATGCAGGTGAGACCAGATCGCATGTGGGATGCAGGTGAGACCAGATGGCAGATGTGGGATGCAGGTGAGACCACATGGCAGATGTGGGATGCAGATGAGACCAGATAGCATGTGGGATGCAGGTGAGACCAGATGGCAGATGTGGGATACAGGTGAGACCAGATTGCAGATGTGGGATGCAGGTGAGACCAGGTGGCAGATGTGGGATGAAGGTGAGAGCAGATCGCATGTGGGACGCAGGTGAGACCAGATGGCAGATGTGGGATGCAGGTGAGGCCAGATGGCAGATGTGGGATGCAGCTGAGACCAGATCGCATGTGGGATGCAGGTGAGACCAGGTGGCAGATGTGGGATGCAGGTGAGACCAGATGGCAGATGTGGGATGCAGGTGAGGCCAGATGGCAGATGTGGGATGCAGCTGAGACCAGATGGCAGATGGGGGATGCAGCTGAGACCAGATGGCATATGTGGGATGCAGGTGAGGCCAGATGGCAGATGTGAGATGCAGATGAGACCAGATGGCAGATGTGGGATGCAGGTGAGGCCAAATGGCAGATGTGGGATGCAGGTGAGACAAGTGGCAGATGTGGGATGCAGGTGAGACCAGATGGCAGATGTGGGATGCAGGTGAGACCAGATGGCAGATGTGGGATGCAGGTGAGGCCAGATGGCAGATGTGGGATGCAGCTGAGACCAGATGGCAGATGGGGGATGCAGCTGAGACCAGATGGCATATGTGGGATGCAGGTGAGGCCAGATGGCAGATGTGAGATGCAGGTGAGACCAGATGGCAGATGTGGGATGCAGGTGAGGCCAGATGGCAGATGTGGGATGCAGGTGAGACCAGGTGGCAGATGTGGAATGCAGGTGAGACCAGACCGCATGTGGGATGCAGGTGAGACAAGTGGCAGATGTGGGATGCAGGTGAGACCAGATGGCAGATGTGGGATGCAGGTGAGAACAGATGGCAGATGTGGGATGCAGGTGAGACCAGGTGGCAGATGTGGTATGCAGGTGAGACCAGATGGCAGATGTGGGATGCAGGTGAGACCAGGGGGCAGATGTGGGATGCAGGTGAGACCAGATCGCATGTGGGATGCAGGTGAGACCAGATGGCAGATGTGGGATGCAGGTGAGACCACATGGAAGATGTGGGATGCAGGTGAGACCAGGTGGCAGATGTGGGATGCAGGTGAGACCAGATGGCAGATGTGGGATGCAGGTGAGGCCAGATGGCAGATGTGGGATGCAGGTGAGACCATATCGTAGATGGAGGATGCAGCTGAGACCAGTTGACAGATGTGGGATGCAGGTGAGGCCAGATGGTAGATGTGGGATGCAGGTGAGACCAGATGGCAGATGTTGGACGCAGGTGAGAGCAGATGGCAGATGTGGGATGCAGGTGAGACCATATCGTAGATGGAGGATGCAGCTGAGACCAGATGGCAGATGTGGGATGCAGATGAGACCAGATGGCACATGTGGGATGCAGGTGAGACCAGATCGCAGATGTTGAATGCAGGTGAGAGCAGATTGCAGATGTGGGATGCAGGTGAGACCAGTCGGCAGACGTGGGATGCAGGGGAGACCAAATCTCAACTGTGGGATGCAGGTGAGACCAGATGGCAGATGTGGGATGCAGGTGAGGCCAGATGGCAGATGTGGGATGCAGGTGAGACCAGATGGCAGATGTGGGATGCAGGTGAGGCCAGATGGCAGATGTGGGATTCAATTGAGAGCAGATGGCAGATGTGGGATTCAGGTGAGACCATATTGCAGATTGCAGATGTGGGATGCAGATGAGACCGGATTGCAGATGTTGGGATGGGTTTGTACAGTTTGTTCTCACATAGTAACGTTATGTTAAACATTTTTAGACTCCAAAGCATAGGGTAATATAGTGATTTTAGCAAGTCGTATGTTTGCGATCAAGTGCATATGCAGAGTTTAGAACCCAGGATTCCAGGTTCCCAGGTCAGTAAATTGCCGACTGGACATTTCCCCTCCTAAAATATTCACATGGGACAAAGATGAAAACAATGTTGTTTGTAGTGACTCTATTACCTGGTAGATAGCTATCAAATACCAGTTCTAATTTAAAGGAATCGATTAATAATGATCTTATATATATTTATATATATATATATAATAGTGTATCAGCTTCAGCACTTTAGTTAAGGTGAGTATCAAGTTTAATTGGAAACTCAAAAATTTAATTGCTAATAACTTTTAACTTCCATAATGGATTTGGCTGATATTTTGCAAACAGGAAGTTTGTCATGGGCCCTCCCAGACTGGACATTTTGGAAAAGATTTATTAAAAAGTCAACATTTCTGCACAGCACACAGCAAAAACCACTGTACGGAATTGGACCAAGTACGAAACAACTTGAGCACGAAGCGTTGACTCAATTTCTGGGATTTAGTTAATCAAATATTTGACAGAGAAGGGGGTGACCCCTCTCCCAAAATTATAACCATATCTCCCATGGTGCTTTGCAGCAGAGAGGCTGATTTCAGAAATGAAAAAGCAGCCATTCCCAACATTCTATTGCTAATAAACTTTGACTTGCTCAATGAATTTGGATGAAAATCTCAAAACAAAAGATTTGTTAAGGCCCCCACAATCCCCTCAACCCAAACTATACATTTTGTGAACAATATGTTATGAAATAAAAATGTTATCAAGAAAACAAAACACCACAGTTTCAGTTTTCACCCCATTCATTTTCTCATAGATACAAAGTGAAGTATTTGAACAGGCGTAGCGCAAAAACCACTGGGCAGATTTGGACCAAATAAGAAAGGATTTGGGCACAAAGCACTGACTTACTATCTGGGTTGGAGTGAATCCGTTGAGATAGTTCTTAAATATTTGACAGTGGACGGGGTTCCCCGGCACATTCAAACCTTTATATCAGTCTTGGTGCTTTGCAGCAGAAAGGCTGAAAGAGGCTAATAACTTTTGACTTGCTGATGGATTTGAATTAAATTTTCTAAACCAAGGGTATGTCAAGGGCCCTCCCAAACTGGACAAATCATGAAAAAGTTATTAAGAAAAGATAAAAATGCATTTTTCAGCCTATTCTCATTTATTGTCCCATAGAGAAAAAGAGCAGTTTTTGAACAGCCGTAGTACAAAAACTGCTGGGCAAATATGGACCAAATAAGACAAGATTTGGGAACAAAGTGTTGACTTAATTCCCATGACTGGTTTGGGGTAAATCCATTGAGTCGTTTTTAAAATATTCGACAGGATGCCCCTGCACCTTAAAACCTTTATATCGGTCTTGGTGCTTTGCAGCAGAGAAGCTGAGAGAGGCTATTAACTTTCAATTGCTGGACTGATTTGGATGAAATTTTAAGCAAAAGGCTTGTCAAGGGCCCCTCCAAACTGGAAATTGGCTAATTGTCCCCAAAGAAACCTATTGGTGCAACATTTACAGTGACCACATGGCTAGTGGGCCACATAGAAACCTATTGGTGCAACATGTACAGTGACCACATGGCTAGTGGGCCACATAGAATCCTATTGGTGCAACATGTACAGTGACCACATGGCTAGTGGGCCACATAGAAACCTATTGGTGCAACATGTACAGTGACCACATGGCTAGTGGGCCACATAGAAACCTATTGGTGCAACATTTACAGTGACCACATGGCTAGTGGGCCACATAGAAACCTATTGATGCAACATGTACAGTGACCACATGACTAGTGGACCACATAGAAACCTACTGTACAGTGTCCAGGGCCAAAGGCTGTGGCTAGTGGGATCCGCAGAAACCTGTTTGTGCAACATGAACAGTGGTCATGGTCAAAGGCCATGGCTAGTGGGCACCGAAGAAAATATAGTATGACAAAACTCTTGAAATTCAACTTGAGTTAGGAGAGAGATAAGGTGATCAGGTGTAGCGTGTAAATTAAAAGGAAGAAAATCGTTGAAATTCAGTGGAAAACACATTGGTTATGAGAGTTGAGGTGATCAGATTTAATGCAACAAAACTCCTGAAATTCAGTTATCAATTTCGAGCAAGTCAACCTTCGCTATGAGCCCACTCTGGCGCAGCTTATGACCGCAATGATGACATCACAGATTACCTCATTGATGCAATTAGTGATGCCGCCAGTGATGTCATCAGTGATTTCATCATACATGACTTCACTGATGAGATCAATAATGACATCAAATGTGACATTACTGATTAGATCAATTAGAATATTTTTGTTGACCTCTCTTGATACATATTGTATTGTATTACACTTAAAATTAATAACAACATGACTGTGATGTCCTCATTGTGCTCACACGCTGCACAACAGGGTGCACAACAGGGTGCACATAGCTAAGGTGGACTTGCTTGAAAAGTTACTGCTGAATTTCAGGGTTTTTTACGTTCAATCTTATCACCTTAACTCTCTCTTAACCAAGGTTTTTTTCACTGAATATATACATACATACACATATATATATAAATATTCAGCTAAAGCCACCTTAACTTTGCATCCCTTGTGGCGCAGCCTATGACTACAATGATGACATCACAGATGACATCACTGATAACATCCCTGGTGGCATCAGCTCTGCACTCACCAGCAGCCAGAGCAGAACTCCTGAGCACTGACACCGCTTTCCGCTGGTTTATTTATTTATTTAGACATTTGTAAAGCGCACCTAACCCAGCGGCAATTGGGCGCTGGGTTACATATGAGTGGTGGTTACAGTATTTACATATTGCAGTTGGTTACAGGCTATGGATGCAGTTATGCAGTAAAATATGTTATATGCATGACATAGTAGATACCGTTAGTTACAGTAACAGGTACAGGTAGATTGCTGGTACATAGTTAAGATTATGGATGGGCCTTGAATCGCAGACCCTGTCCTTGGACAGCGGGTGCAGGCTCTATGCTGGACTCCATGCTGCTCGCCATGATGCCGCTGCGCCCTGCTTCGGCCCCTGCTGTGGGACTCACTTTGTCCTCTATTGCCATTTAACTCTCCTTCTCCCTCAAATCTCGCCCTGGGTGGTGGGATACGACTCCTGGGGGCAGTGGGTCTCCTCTACCTCTCATTCCTAAGAATTCAGATATCATCTTTTCCCAAACTACTGCAAGTGAAAACTTCACAAGTAGTGCTATGATGTATGTGTTGCTGCTGACTATTTTTCCCAATGTACTCTTTGTTATGAACTGTTATAACATGCTAAAATCACATACGTAGAAAAGTCACGGTGGTCTAAATATGTGCAAGCACCTAGAGTGATCTCATGTCTGATGCCATCAGTTAAATAGTCACTGTTGTCATATGTGATATTGGTGATGGCACCAGTGATGCCATCAGTGAAGTCATACAGGATGGTAATAATGATGTAACCGCAATATGACCACAATGATGATATCACACTAGACATCCCTAATGACATCACTGATTACATCATCTATGACATCAGCCACTGCCGCCCTATCATATATATTTCTCTAAGGCTGTCTGCGCATTGGGGACTGAGCAGGCGCGCAGCCTGGCTCCCCCTCTAGCCCCCTTCTCTGCTAAAATATGGAAATATTGTGCCCTTTTATCATCTTCCTTATGTCTGCCAAATGCTCTTTGAATTTATGCAAAGCATCCATGTACCCTGATTGGTGGTATTTGTCCCCCTCCCCTTTCTCGTAGGTGTATTTCAAAGGAGGACAATAAGGGTGTGCCAGACTATCCATCTTGAGACGCTAACCTTCTATCACAAAAGTATTGATATTTTGTTCAGCTGACTACAACAGTACTGGAAATAACAATAATAAAATCAACATTGTATTTTTTTTTTAAAGAGCCAGTTTACAATGTTAGTGGAATTAAATAATTTCCCATGTTAACAGCTTGTTTCGCCAGGAATGCAGAGCATTGTGTCTCTCTAAATGTCCATCTTTCCTGGAACGGCTTAGCCTCGGATACCAATCAGTGATATGCTTTATTTTGTGTACTGTCCGTTGAGTGATTCAGCTGAACCCGCACATTTATCACTGTGTGCACCAACACTAATAATACAGCTGGCTTTCTAGAAAACTAGAAAGGCAGCTGTAAACCCTGCAGCCTGGCAAACTGCTTCCAAAGTCTGTCAGAACCCGAGCACCCCCCACAGAACACATCTGCCCCCCCCCCGCGCCCCTCTCACTTCCCCTGTATGGACATTGCAGCCCGAGTGTAGCGGTGACATTCCTGCAGGACACACGCGGTTACTTCATATGTCTCCAAATACTAGGCCAGCCCCCACCTGAAGCGAGTCCTGAGGGGCTGCTGCCTCTTTCTGCTTTTAAGCATAGACAGCGCCCCCTTCAGGATATCGCTGCCTTTGTTTTGGCGGCTCTGCTCTCAGCAATGTCTGGTGTGCTCTGTCTGACAGGGTGACTCTGAGGGACAGGGGGAGAGGGAGCGAGAAAGAGGGATAGGGAGAGAGGGACAGAGAGAGAGCGAGAGAGAGAGGGAGAGGGAGAGAAAGGGAGAGGGAGTTGGAGGGAGCGAGAAAGAGGGATAGGGAGAGAGGGACAGAGAGAGAGCGAGAGAGAGAGGGAGGGGGAGAGAAAGGGAGAGGGAGATGGAGGGAGCGAGAAAGAGGGATAGGGAGAGAGAGAGGGACAGAGAGAGGGAGAGGGAGAAAAAGGGAGAGGGAGAGGGAGATGGAGGGAGAGGGAGAGAGCGAGAGAGAGAGGGAGGGGGAGAGAAAGGGAGAGGGAGTTGGAGGGAGCGAGAAAGAGGGATAGGGAGAGAGAGAGGGACAGAGAGAGAGAGAGAGAGGGGGAGAGGGAGAAAAAGGGAGAGGGAGAGGGAGATGAGGGAGAGGGAGATGGAGGGAGCGAGAAAGAGGGATAGGGAGAGAGGGACAGAGAGAGAGCGAGAGGGAGAGGGAGAGAAAGGGAGAGGGAGATGGAGGGAGCGAGAAAGAGGGATAGGGAGAGAGAGAGGGACAGAGAGAGAGAGAGGGAGAGGGAGAAAAAGGGAGAGGGAGAGGGAGATGAGGGAGAGGGAGCGAGAGAGAGAGTGAGAGGAGAGAGAGAGAACATTGCATTCTGTGTGCAGCTAGGAGTCTGATGGATCTACTGGGCCAGTGCACTGGGAAGGGATCCTTTACCTCTGGAGCATCTGCTCAGCCTCATTGGCCAGGTATTTAATCACCTGGACATCTTATATGTAATGAATTGGCGACAGATCAATTATTGCCTGAGAATCGACTCCATTTCTGAATATAAATTGAAATGTCATTCACTGAAATGAACACTAATTATGGCTGCATTGCATCCAATGGCAATGGGGCATAAACCGGCGGTGATTAGGCACAGCATGAAAGCCTTATAATCTCACATACCCTAACATGACAGAACACATCTATCTCTGTATTAGCTGCTGTGAGCGGAATCACTGTGTTAAGGATATAACAGTGCACTGGGGCGGTCTCATTGCTCATCTAAGAACATGAATCTGAATTAAAAAGAAACTAGATGTATCCGGAGTATCAAATGCCGGTCTCTTTCTCTCTCATCCATCGCTTTTTCTTTCTCTCCTCGCTCTTTTTCTCTATCTCTCTCACCAGTCTGTTTCTCTCTCTCTTTGACCACTTGCTCTTTCTCTCTGTCTCTCTCTCTCTACCTCTCTCACCACTTCCTTTCTCTGTTTCTCTCTCACCCCTCGCACCTTCCATCTCTCTCGCTTTCTCTCTCTCTCGCTCTCTCTCACCCTTTGTTCTTTCTCTCTCTCTCACCCATCACTCTTCCTCTCTCCCTCACCCCTCACTCTTTCTCTCCCTGTCTCTCACTCTCCCCCTCCGTCTCTCCCACCCTTCACTCTTTCTCTCTCTCTCTTTCTCTGTGCTCTCTTTCTCTCTATGTAGCGCTCTTTTTCTCTGTCGATCCCTGTCTCACGCTATGTGCACGTTTGCTTTAGCTGCCCCAACTGTTACTAACAGCTGCGTGACCAGAAAAAAAACAGATTTCTTGAGGAGCAGAAATTATTTAGCTTTTCATACATTGTCTCCAGCTCTTTTTTTACATGTTTATTTCAAATGATCGCTTACAGTTTATATTGTAGTCGTAATAAGAGTGTTTCATTATTTTTAGATGGAAAGTTATTATGCCAAATAGAAAATATCGAAAGCTCCTTTTGTACTATTTCAAAATAGCCCCATGGTAAGCGAAACAAATAGCACCAATTAGGGTTGCTGGCTTCTTTGCATAGAAGTGCATTTTGGGAATGAAGGAATGGCCAGAGATTTTATATTTCACAAATGTATGCCTGTAATAAAAGTTGTATTCTTGAATCGCTAAGTACATACAGCACACTTTAGTGTGCATTTCATTGTTCATAACACTCACCCTAACATTAAAATGTGTGTACAATTGAATCCTATAGACTGTGTAGGACAGCCAACGTACTTAAAGTGGATAAAGTGGCTGTGGCATCAGTCACTTCAGTGGGGTCTAAGAGGAATGTGGACATATTGCCTGTGTGGGAGTCCCCCCTTCCAATGTGCTGACGTCCTAAGTGACATGTATATGCAGCATTATGTTCTCAAGCTACTTAATTTACTGCTCAAACAATCCTTAGTATTCAAGAACCCAATTGACACACAATCTCAGTGATCAAAGCTACTTAATTTACTGCTCAAACAATCCTTAGTATTCAAGAACCCAATTGACACACAATCTCAGTGATCAATTCTACTTTAATAATTTGTATTATTTGCCTGGTCTGGTCGGGTTCATACCCAGGGAAGCCACATGGCCCACTTGCCGCGAGATAACCTGTTCTTCACCTCCAATCAGTTAACTGGGTGAGGTCCAATCAGCAGCTGAAGGAATCAGTTTCACAAAACTCTTGCCAATCTTTGGAGGGAAATCATATGCCCTGTGAGCAGAAAGAACCCCGTTACCCAAACTTCAGGTTCTGTTTCGTCCGCTGGTAGGACCTGCTCCTGAAAACCTGTCTCTTCTACACAGAGAGGGACTCTGCACCCACCGGGACGCGCTCCATCCAATGGTCTGTGTCTTCACAATGCAATGTAGCTGCCATTGGAACAATGTATTCCCCAACAGACCATTGCATCGAGAGATAGATGCAGTGCTGTTGGACTTGTACACCCACCAATCAGACTACGCAATCTTAATACGTCATTTCCTGTATGCTGACCCATTAGCAGGGAGAGCCAATCATTCAAGAGAGTCAATCAAATTGAACTGGAGAGGAATCTCCTAGCCATCGGGCAATTTAGATCACTGCAGAGATTCCCTGTCAATAGTCAAGGGGCTTTTATTGTGGATCACTGCAAATATTTAGCTATGTTAATAACCTTCCATACTGTGCCTACCACCACGGCAGTGGTTTTATAGTGCCAACACATGTCCTGGCACAGGCATTGTGTGCCCCCGTGCAAGATAAACAGGGACAGAACCTGTCAACATATGTCAATAATGGACCTGTTATATGCAGTCCCTGCAAACAGTGAAGGATGGGGTATTGTTAGTCCCTGCAGACAGTGAATGATTTGTAGGCATTGTTCATATCAGTTACTGGAGAGAGAGAGAAAGAAAGAAAGAGGGGTGAGAGAGAAAGTGAAGAATAGATTATTGTTGGTCACTGCAGACAGTGAATGACTTGACGGCATAGCTAATATCAGTACTAGAGATAGTGAAGGGTAAGTTATTGTTAGTCCCTTCAGGCAGTGAATGACTTGATGGAATAGTTACTATCAGTTACTGGGTATAGTGAAGGGCACATTATTGTTAGTCCCTGCAGGCAGTGAATGACTTGACGGCATAGCTAATATCAGTACTGGTGATAGTGAAGGGTATGTTATTGTTAGTCCCTTTAGGCAGTGAATGACTTGATGACATAGTTAATATCCGTTACTGGGGCTAGTGAAGGGTACGTTATTTTTAGTCCCTGCAGGCAGTGAATGACTTGACGGCATAGCTAATATCAGTACTGGTGATAGTGAAGGGTAAGTTATTGTTAGTCCCTTCAGACAGTGAGTGGCTTGATGGAATAGTTACTATCAGTTACTGGGTATAGTGAAGGGTACATTATTGTTTGTCCCTGTAAACAGTAAATTACTTGACGGCGTAGTTACTATCAGTTACTGGAGATAGTAAAGGAAAAGTTAATGTTGGTCCCTTCAGACAGTGAATGACTTGACAGCATAGTTAATATCAGTTACTGGAGATGGTGAAGGGTAAGTATTTGTTTGTCCCTGCAGACAGTGAATGACTTGCTGGCATAGTTAATATCAGTTACTGGAGATGGTGAAGGGTAAGTTATTGTTAGTCCCTGCAGACTGTGAATGACTTGATGGAGTAGTTAATATCAGTTACTGGGGATAGTGATGGGTAAGTTATTGTTAGTCTTCTTCAATCTCTTCCATCCTGGATCAACTTTATCCTCTCTCTTCCTTCCACCCCACTCGTAAACCTTCTCAACCATGGCTTTCCTCCCACCTCCTATCCATGCGTCGTCTCCCACGCCACCTTGAGCATTGCTGGCTCAATTCCCCTCTCTATCTAACCAGAATACCTACCTCTCTTACCCCTCTCTATATGATTCCAGCCTCAACTCTGCTAAACGCTCTTACTACTCTAACCTTCTACACTCTCAAACGTCTCATCCTCGTTGTATCTTTCAAACCCTCTCTCGCCTCCTCTCCCCAACTACTCAGGACCCGTCAACCTCATCTCCCCTATCCCCTTCTGACTTTTCTGACTTCTTCTACTCCAAGATACACTCTCGTCGCCAAAACATCACTTCCTCCTCTTTTTGTAACGATTCTCCCCTTTTCCCCCAGTACCCCTCTACCTGTATGACTGACTTCTCTCCTATTACTCCGTCAGACGTTTCCATTCTCCTGTCCAAATCTCATCCCACTGTTGCGCCTTCTGATCCACTCCCTACCCTCCTTATTCCCAAGATCAACCCTCTCCTCATTCCTTACCTAACCTCCTTCTTCAATATCTGTCTCTCCTCTGCTACCTTTCCCTCTGCCTTCAAGCATGCTACCATCATCCCTATTCTGAAGAAACCATCTGCTAATCCTCTTCTTATGTTCAACTTCTGTCCAATATCTCTTCTTCCATTCCTCTCTAAATTACTTGAACGCATCGTCTACTCCCAGCTCTCTGCGTTCGTCACCAACTATTCTCTCCTTCCCCCCTTTCAATCTGGCTTTCGCCCTAAACACTCCCCTGAGACTGCCCTTACCCAGGTCCTCAACTCCCTCCTTACTGCTCGCTACTCTAAGCAATCCTCTGTCCTTATCCTCCTTGATCTCGTGCAGCCTTTGACACCGTTGATCACCCCTTACTACTCAACACTCTTTCCTCTTTAGATTTCAAAGGCTCCATCCTCAACTGGCTCTCTTCTTACCTCTCCCACCGCTCTCTTACCGTCTCCTGGGGCGGTCGTACCTCTGTTACGCTTCCCCTTGACTTTGGTGTACCCCAAGGCTCTGTCCTTGGCCCTTTTCTTTTTTCTCTTTACACCCCGCTTCTCGCCCCTATCATCTCCTCTTTCAGTATTTCTCATCACTTCTACGCTGATGACGCCCAGCTTTTCCTCTCATTCTCTTCCTTCACTCCTGACCACCATCTTAAGCTCTCTTCCTGCCTTACTGCCATTAAAAACTGGATGTCATCCCTCTTTCTCTCTCTCAAGACAGACAAGACTGAAGTCTTATTCTTTCCCTCCAACACTATTCCTCCTTCTTCTCCCCCTCCTTCTATTCACTTTCCTCCCACTAATCTTCCTCTCTCTGCCCATGCTCGCAATCTTGGCATTCACTTTGACTCCTCCCTCTCCTTCACCCACCATATCTCTCTCACCTCCCGTGCATGTCGCTACCATCATTTCAATATCCGCAAAGTACGTTTCTCTCTAACCTTCCACGCCACTAAACTTTTAATATCCTCTCTTCTCTTCTCTCGTCTTTTCTACTGTTCCTCTCTCCTCTTCGGACTCCCTGCTTCTCATCTTGCTCCCATAAAATCCCTCTACAACTCTGCCATTCACACCCTCTGTCTACTCTCACCTCATGACTCCATCTCCTCCTCACTCTCACAGCTCGGCTGGCTTTCCTTTCATTCCCAACTCAAATTCCACTTCCTCTGTCTCGTCTTTAAATCTCTCCATGAACTTACTCCCCCTTATCTCTCCTCTCTCATCTCATTCTACGCTCCCTCCCGTTCCCTCAGATCTGCAGATCACTTCCTTCTCCTTGCTCCCCCGTCCCCATGTGCCTCCTCTCGTTTACGCTCCTTTCAGCTCCTTGCTCCCCTTCACTGGAACTCCCTTCCCCTCTCTATCCGTTCCATCCCCACCTATTCCTCCTTTCGTGTCTCCTTAAAATCTCCTTTTCTCCACTCCCCTCCTGGATACTCTCATCCTCCCCCGCCCTTCCCTCCCCCCCACCCGTCTTTTATCCTCCTCATCTTGCCTCTCTACCCCTACCTGGTCTCCTCTTATGTCCCCTCTCCCCCCTCTCTCGCCTTCACCTTATCTCACTTCCTGTTCCCCACTCCATTCCCTTCTCCACCCCTTTTTTCCCTCATTTATCTCTGCTGGCAAATTGTTCTAGTGGCTGCATTACTGGTTTGACTCATATCTTGTAATTGCTTCTACTGTTATTGTATTCTTGTTGTTATAATGTACAGCGCTTTGGCGTAAAGCGCTATATAAACAAAATAAACATAAACATAAACATTGTTAGTCCCTGCAGGCAGTGAATGACTTGACGGCATAACTAATATCAGTACTGGAGATAGTGAAGGGTAAGTTATTGTTAGTCCCTGCAGACAATAAATGACTTGACGCAGTAGTTACTATCAGTTGCTGGATTTATTGAAGGATAAGTTAATGTTAGTCCCTGCAGACTGTGAATGACTTGATGGAATAGTTAATATTAGTTACTGGAGATAGTGAAGTGTACATTATTGTTTGTCCCTGCAGACAGTGAGTGACTTGACGGCATAATTACTATCAGTTAGTGGAGATAGTAAAGGATAAGTTAATGTTGGTCCCTTCAGATAGTGAATGACTTGAAGGCATAGTTAATATCATTTACTGTAGATGGCGAAGGATAAGTTATTGTTAGTCCCTGCAGACAGTGAATTATTTGACGGCGTAGTTACTATCAGTTACTGGGGATAGTAAAGGATAATTTAATGTTAGTCCCTTCAGACAGTGAATGACCTGACGGCATAGTTAATAACAGTTACTGGGGATAGTGAAGGGTAAGTTATTGTTAGTTAGGCAGTAAATTATTTGTAGGCATAGTTAATATCAGTTACTGGGGATGGTGAAGGATACGTTAGAGAACAGCTTCTCACTATGATCTCGCACAAGGAAGAGTAATTGTATGTTTACAATTTTAGATCCTCGAGGTCCGCCGCTTCAAAGGCACGATACATTACGGCCCATTGAAAAACTACTATATCTTCCTATTTGGATTACACGTGAACATCAAGCGATTCTTATCAGGTAGGCGAATCAAAGAAGGGGGTCAACCACCTTAAAAATACCCATGTTACTTTACTTAATGTATGATTAGTACATTTCTAAAATATTCATGCCTGTTGTTACAGATACCCAGGCATGGCTATAACCACATAGGAGACAGTGGAGGCTAACCATTAATTTAACTTCGAATACAGGGGTGAGTTTAATTTTAAATTCTTCCCAGAATGCATCACTGTTCAAAATCACAATTCAAAATAGGTGGTATGCAGGGGGACCCAGCGCTAATTACAGCGACGGGTCCCTCTGCACATCACCGCTCTACTACAAGTAACATCCCCCTTAAGTGATATATATTTTTATTTCTGTTTTTTACAGTTATTTAAATTTACCCTATTTGGGCAGCAAGCCTTTCTGGAAAGGGAGGAAGGAATTCTAAAGGTTAGTTTATTTGTACTGAGCGTTCACTAGTGTAACTTTTCTAATTTTGGAATAAATAGAAAAATAATAGAAATACATTGATTTATGTCTTACAGAAAGGAATCTAATATTCTTACAAACCTGAAGAAGGGTATTATTTACCCCAAACGCATAGTTTAAAGGATAGGGAATAAGATTTGAAACCTATCAAGTTTATTGGATAACGTGAACAAACAACATTTGTTAACATATGAGAATAATATGTGAAAAAATGTGAATGCATACGAATTGTTTTTTTGAAAAAATCCATATATGTTATTTTTTTGTTTAAGATGTATAGCTCTGATTTTATGAAAAATTGCTTTAGGTAAACACAGGAAAATAACTATTTTCATGCATTTAAGTAATGTTGAATTTGTAAGAATCTAAATTCGTCCAATAATTGATTATATGACAGTAATTCTAATAACAGAATAGAATGTTCTGCAAGATTTGATTTTGCCTGTCGCAGTGCCCCGGTTTGTACAGCATGCTGTTCTGCTGTACCACTTTGTTGTCACATTAGTTACAGTAGAGGTAGCACTCTACTAACTGGAAGCACCTAGTAAGCACATGTAACAATATCACGAATTTATTATATGTTTAAAAGTAATAATTGATTTGAGAGTTCGCCTCTACATAACCCATATACGCTACTGTTAGTCCCTGCAGGCAGAACATGCATAGTTAATATCAGTTACTGGGGATGGTAAAGGATAAGTTAATGTTAGTCACTGCAGACAGTGAATGTATATGGTAATGTGAGTGAATGTATACGGTAATGTGAGTGAGTGTATACGGTAATGTGAGTGAATGTATACGGTAATGGTAGCTAATGCAAAAGCTATTGCACTTCTGTAAAACGTGATGAGGCGGTCAGATCATGTTGTTCAATGCTTACAGTAAGGCGGTTAGTGAATACATGCGTGTCACAGCATGCAGTGATGGTACAAGCACTTAATGTGTGTCACAGCATGCATTGAAGGTACAGGCACTCAATGTAAGTCTGTGCATGCAGTGAAGGTACAGGCACTCAATGTAAGTCTGTGCATGCAGTGAAGGTACAGGCACTCAATGTATGTCTGTGCATGCAGTGAAGGTACATGGACCTAATGTGAGTCAGTGCATGCAGTGAAGGTACAGGCACTGAATGTGAGTCAGTGCATGCAGTGAAGGTACAGGCAATAAATATGAGTCAGTGCATGCAGTGAAGGTACATGGACCTAATGTGAGTCAGTGCATGCAGTGAAGGTACAGGCACTAAATATGAGTCAGTGCATGCAGTGATGGTACATGCACTTAATGTGAGTCAGTGCATGCAGTGAAGGTACAGGCACTAAATATGAGTCAGTGCATGCAGTGAAGGTACAGGCAATAAATATGAGTCAGTGCATGCAGTGATGGTACATGCACTTAATGTGAGTCAGTGCATGCAGTGAAGGTACAGGCACTAAATATGAGTCAGTGCATGCAGTGATGGTACATGCACTTAATGTGAGTCTGTGCATGCAGTGATGGTACAGGCACTTAATGTGAGTCTGTGCATGCAGTGAAGGTACAGGCACTTAATGTGAGTCTGTGCATGCAGTGATGGTACAGGCACTTAATGTGAGTCTGTGCATGCAGTGAAGGTACAGGCACTTAATGTGAGTCTGTGCATGCAGTGAAGGTACATGGACCTAATGTGAGTCAGTGCATGCAGTGAAAGTACAGGCACTTAATGTGAGTCAGTGCATGCAGTGAAGGTACAGGCAATAAATATGAGTCAGTGCATGCAGTGAAGGTACATGGACCTAATGTGAGTCAGTGCATGCAGTGAAGGTACAGGCACTAAATATGAGTCAGTGCATGCAGTGATGGTACATGCACTTAATGTGAGTCAGTGCATGCAGTGAAGGTACAGGCACTAAATATGAGTCAGTGCATGCAGTGATGGTACATGCACTTAATGTGAGTCTGTGCATGCAGTGATGGTACAGGCACTTAATGTGAGTCTGTGCATGCAGTGAAGGTACAGGCACTTAATGTGAGTCTGTGCATGCAGTGATGGTACAGGCACTTAATGTGAGTCTGTGCATGCAGTGAAGGTACAGGCACTTAATGTGAGTCTGTGCATGCAGTGAAGGTACATGGACCTAATGTGAGTCAGTGCATGCAGTGAAAGTACAGGCACTTAATGTGAGTCTGTGCATGCAGTGAAGGTACATGGACCTAATGTGAGTCTGTGCATGCAGTGATGGTACAGGCACTCAATGTGAGTCTCTGCATGCAGTGAAGGTACACGGACCTAATGTGAGTCAGTGCATGCAGTGAAGGTACAGGCACTCAATGTGAGTCTGTGCATGCAGTGATGGTACAGGCACTTAATGTGGGCATGTGCATGCAGTGAAGATACAGGCACGCAATGTGTGTCACAGCATGCAGTGAAGGTACATGCACTCAATGTGAGTCTGTGCATGCAGTGAAGGTACAGGCACTCAATGCGAGTCTGCATACAGTGAAGGTACAGGCACTCAATGTGAGTTTGTGCATGCAGTGAAGGTACAAGCACTCAATGTGAGTCTGCATGCAGTGAAGGTACAGGCACTCAATATGAGTGTGCATGCAGTGAAGGTACAGGTGCTTAATGTGAGTCTGTGTATGCAGTCAAGGTACGGGCACTTAATGTGAGTCTGTGCATGCAGTGAAGATACAGGCACTTAATGTGAGTCTGTGCATGCAGTGAAGGTACAGGCACTTAATATGAGTCTGTGCATGCAGTGAAGGTACAGGCACTAAATATGAGTCTGTGCATGCAGTGATGGTACAGGCACTTAATGTGAGTCAGTGCATGCAGTGAAGGTACAGGCACTTAATGTGAGTCAGTGCATGCAGTGAAGGTACAGGCACTTAATGTGAGTCAGTGCATGCAGTGATGGTACAGGCACTTAATGTGAGTCTGTGCATGCAGTGATGGTACAGGCACTTAATGTGAGTCAGTGCATGCAGTGATGGTACAGGCACTTAATGTGAGTCTGTGCATGCAGTGATGGTACAGGCACTTAATGTGAGTCTGTGCATGCAGTGAAGGTACAGGCACTTAATGTGAGTCAGTGCATGCAGTGATGGTACAGGCACTTAATGTGAGTCAGTGCATGCAGTGAAGGTACAGGAACTCAATATGAGTCAGTGCATGCAGTGAAGGTACAGGCACTAAATATGAGTCTGTGCATGCAGTGATGGTACAGGCACTTAATGTTAGTCTGTGCATGCAGTGATGGTACAGGCACTATATGAGTCTGTGCATGCAGTGAAGGTACATGCACTTAATGTGAGTCAGTGCATGCAGTGAAGGTACAGGCACTAAATATGAGTCAGTGCATGCAGTGAAGGTACAGGCACTTAATGTGAGTCTGTGCATGCAGTGAAGGTACATGCACTTAATGTGAGTCTGTGCATGCAGTGATGGTACAGGCACTTAATGTGAGTCTGTGCATGCAGTGAAGGTACATGCACTTAATGTGAGTCAGTGCATGCAGTGAAGGTACAGGCACTAAATATGAGTCAGTGCATGCAGTGTAGGTACAGGCACTTAATGTGAGTCTGTGCATGCAGTGAAGGTACAGGCACTTAATGTGAGTCTGTGCATACAGTGAAGGTACAGGCACTAAATATGAGTCAGTGCATGCAGTGAAGGTACAGGAACTCAATATGAGTCAGTGCATGCAGTGAAGGTACATGCACTTAATGTGAGTCTGTGCATGCAGTGAAGGTACATGCACTTAATGTGAGTCAGTGCATGCAGTGATGGTAGAGGCACTTAATGTGAGTCTGTGCATGCAGTGATGGTACAGGCACTTAATGTGAGTATGTGCATGCAGTGAAGGTACAGGCACTTAATGTGAGTCAGTGCATGCAGTGAAGGTACAGGCACTAAATATGAGTCTGTGCATGCAGTGAAGGTACATGCACTTAATGTGAGTCTGTGCATGCAGTGAATGTACAGGCACTTAATGTGAGTCAGTGCATGCAGTGAAGGTACAGGTACTAAATATGAGTCTGTGCATGCAGTGATGGTACAGGCACTTAATGTTAGTCTGTGCATGCAGTGATGGTACATGCACTTAATGTGAGTCAGTGCATGCAGTGAAGGTACAGGCACTAAATATGAGTCTGTGCATGCAGTGAAGGTACATGCACTTAATGTGAGTCAGTGCATGCAGTGAAGATACAGGCACTAAATATGAGTCTGTGCATGCAGTGAAAGTACATGCACTTAATGTGAGTCAGTGCATGCAGTGAAGGTACAGGCACTAAATATGAGTCAGTGCATGCAGTGAAGGTACAGGCACTAAATGTGAATCTGTGCATGCAGTGAAGGTACATGCACTTAATGTGAGTCAGTGCATGCAGTGAAGGTACAGGCACTAAATATGAGTCAGTGCATGCAGTGATGGTACATGCACTTAATGTGAGTCTGTGCATGCAGTGATGGTACAGGCACTTAATGTGAGTCTGTGCATGCAGTGAAGGTACAGGCACTTAATGTGAGTCAGTGCATGCAGTGATGGTACAGGCACCTAATGTGAGTCTGTGCATGCAGTGATGGTACAGGCACTTAATGTGAGTCAGTGCATGCAGTGAAGGTACATGCACTTAATGTGAGTCAGTGCATGCAGTGAAGGTACAGGCACTAAATATGAGTCAGTGCATGCAGTGAAGGTACAGGCACTTAATATGAGTCAGTACATGCAGTGAAGGTACAGGCACTTAATGTGAGTCAGTGCATGCATTGAAGGTACAGGCACTAAATATGAGTCAGTGCATGCAGTGAAGGTACAGGCACTAAATATGAGTCTGTGTATGCAGTGAAGGTACAGGCACTTAATGTGAGTCAGTGCATGCAGTGAAGGTACATGCACTTAATGTGAGTCAGTGCATGCAGTGAAGGTACAGGCACTAAATATGAGTCAGTGCATGCAGTGAAGGTACAGGCACTTAATATGAGTTAGTGAATGCAGTGAAGGTACAGGCACTTAATGTGAGTCTGTGCATGCAGTGAAGGTACAGGCACTTAATGTGAGTCAGTGCATGCAGTGATGGTACAGGCACTTAATATGAGTCAGTGAATGCAGTGAAGGTACAGGCACTTAATGTGAGTCAGTGCATGCAGTGAAGGTACAGGCACTAAATATGAGTCAGTGCATGCAGTGAAGGTACAGGCACTAAATATGAGTCAGTGCATGCAGTGAAGGTACAGGCACTAAATATGAGTCAGTGCATGCAGTGAAGGTACAGGCACTTAATATGAGTCAGTGCATGTAGTGAAGGTACAGGCACTTAATATGAGTCAGTGAATGCAGTGAAGGTACAAGCACTTAATGTGAGTCAGTGCATGCAGTGAAGGTACAGGCACTAAATATGAGTCAGTGCATGCAGTGAAGGTACAGGCACTTAATGTGAGTCAGTGCATGGAGTGAAGGTACAGGCACTTAATGTGAGTCTGTGCATACAGTGATGGTACAGGCACTTAATGTGAGTCTGTGCATGCAGTGAAGGTACATGCACTTAATGTGAGTCAGTGCATGCAGTGAAGGTACATGCACTTAATGGGAGTCAGTGCATGCAGTGAAGGAGCCGTCAGTATATGTAAGTAACTATTTACAGTAAGGGCACAGTGAGTTAATGTGAGTTGCTATACACAGTGATGGGGTGGTCATTAAATGTGAGCTACTAGAGACAGCAACAGGCCAGTGAGCTCATTTGGGACAACCATTGAACGGTTAGTCAGTAAAGTAAGTTAGCACAGATAGTGAAGGAGCATTGAGCTCATGCGGGTCAGTGCCTACAGTGAAGGAGCAGTAAGTTAATGTGAGTCGGTGAATTCACCGAAGGAGCACTGAGTTATTGTGAGTCGTGCACTTAGTGAAGGAGCAGTGAATTATTGTGAGTCAGTGCACATAGTGAAGGAGCAGTGAGTTATTGTGAGTCGGTGCATCCAGTGAAGGAGCAGTGAGTTAATGTGAGTCGGTGAATACAGTGAAGGAGCAGTGAGTTATTGTGATTCAGTGCACAAAGTGAAGGAGCAGTGAGTTAATGTGAGTTGGTGAATACAGTGAAGGAGCAGTGAGTTATTGTGAGTCGGTGCATACAGTGAAGGAGCAGTGAGTTATTGTTATACGGTGCACACAGTGAAGTAGCAGTGAGTTATTGTGAGTCAGTGAATACAGTGAAGGAGCAGTGAGTTATTGTGATTCGGTGCATACATTGAAGGAGCGGTGAGTTATTGTTATTCGGTGCACACAGTGAAGGAGCAGTGAGTTATTGTGAGTCGGTGCACACAGTGAAGGAGCGTTGAGTTATTGTGATTCGGTGTATACAGTGAAGGAGCAGTGAGTTATTGTGAGTCAGTGAATACAGTGAAGGAGCAGTGAGTTATTGTGATTCGGTGCATACAGTGAAGGAGCAGTGAGTTATTGTGAGTCGGTGCACAAAGTGAAGGAGCAGTGAGTTAATGTGAGTTGGTGAATACAGTGAAGGAGCAGTGAGTTATTGTGAGTCTGTGCATACAGTGAAGGAGCAGTGAGTTATTGTTATACGGTGCACACAGTGAAGTAGCAGTGAGTTATTGTGAGTCAGTGAATACAGTGAAGGAGCAGTGAGTTATTGTGATTCGGTGCATATATTGAAGGAGCAGTGAGTTATTGTTATTCGGTGCACACAGTGAAGGAGCAGTGAGTTATTGTGAGTCGGTACACACAGTGAAGGAGCGTTGAGTTATTGTGATTCGGTGTATACAGTGAAGGAGCAGTAAGTTATTGTGAGTCGATTCATCCAGTGAAAGAGCAGTGAGTTATTGTGAGTCGGTGCACACAGTGAAGGAGCAGTGAGTTATTGTGAGTCGGTGAATACAGTGAAGAAGCAGTGAGTTATTGTTATTCGGTGCACAAAGTGAAGGAGCAGTGAGTTAATGTGAGTTGGTGAATACAGTGAAGGAGCAGTGAGTTATTGTGAGTCGGTGAATACAGTGAAGGAGCAGTGAGTTATTGTGAGTCAGTGAATACAGTGAAGGAGCAGTGAGTTATTGTGATTCGGTGCATCCAGTGAAGAAGCAGTGAGTTATTGTGAGTCGGTGAATACAGTGAAGGAGCAGTGAGTTATTGTTATTCGGTGCACAAAGTGAAGGAGCAGTGAGTTAATGTGAGTTGGTGAATACAGTGAAGGAGCAGTGAGTTATTGTGAGTCGGTGCATACAGTGAAGGAGCAGTGAGTTATTGTTATACGGTGCACACAGTGAAGTAGCAGTGAGTTATTGTGAGTCAGTGAATACAGTGAAGGAGCAGTGAGTTATTGTGATTCGGTGCATACATTGAAGGAGCAGTGAGTTATTGTTAGTCGGTGCACACAGTGAAGGAGCAGTGAGTTATTGTTATTCGGTGCACACAGTGAAGGAGCGTTGAGTTATTGTGATTCGGTGTATACAATGAAGGAGCAGTAAGTTATTGTGAGTCGATGCATCCAGTGAAAGAGCAGTGAGTTATTGTGAGTCGGTGCACACAGTGAAGGAGCAGTGAGTTATTGTGAGTCCGTGCACATTGTAAAGGAGCAGTGAGTTATTGTGATTCGGTGCATACAGTGAAGGAGCAGTGAGTTATTGTGAGTCGGTGAATACAGTGAAGGGGCAGTGAGTTATTGTTATTCGGTGCACAAAGTGAAGGAGCAGTGAGTTAATGTGAGTTGGTGAATACAGTGAAGGAGCAGTGAGTTATTGTGAGTCGGTGAATACACTGAAGGAGCAGTGAGTTATTGTGAGTCAGTAAATACAGTGAAGGAGCAGTGAGTTATTGTGATTCGGTGCATACAGTGAAGGAGCAGTGAGTTATTGTGATTCGGTGCACAAAGTGAAGGAGCAGTGAGTTAATGTGAGTTGGTGAATACAGTGAAGGAGCAGTGAGTTATTGTGAGTCGGTGCACACAGTGAAGGAGCAGTGAGTTATTGTGAGTCGGTGCATACAGTGAAGGAGCAGTGAGTTATTGTGATTCGGTGCACAAAGTGAAGGAGCAGTGAGTTAATGTGAGTTGGTGAATACAGTGAAAGAGCAGTGAGTTATTGTGAGTCGGTGCACACAGTGAAGTAGCAGTGAGTTATTGTGAGTCGGTGCACATTGTAAAGGAGCAGTGAGTTATTGTTATTCGGTGCATACAGTGAAGGAGCAGTGAGTTATTGTTAGTCGATGCATACAGTGAAGGAGCAGTGAGTTATTGTGAGTCGATGCATACAGTGAAGGAGCAGTGAGTTATTGTTATTCGGTGCACACAGTGAAGGAGCAGTGAGTTATTGTTATTCGGTGCATACAGTGAAGGAGCAGTGAGTTATTGTGAGTCACAACACACAAAGGCTCTGACGCTTTCTTACTGAATCGAAGGAAGACTTTGTTCTTCTCTCGCTCCGTGCTCAGCTGATCCAGGGTCCTCAGGATATCGAATTCCTTTTTGTTCACAAGATTCAGAATATCCTGAAAAGAGACCAGAGAGTGTTTATTCTTCCATGAAGGGACGCCCCCGTCACCTTCAGGGTGAGAGCTGTGATCATCAGTGGAGGCCCCTAGGGTGAGAGCTGTGATCATCAGTGGAGGCCCCCCTAGGGTCAGAGCTGTGATCATCAGTGGAGGCCCCTAGGGTCAGAGCTGTGTTCATCAGTGGAGGGCCCTAGGGTGAGAGCTGTGATCATCAGTGGAGGCCCCCCTAGGGTCAGAGCTGTGATCATCAGTGGAGGCCCCTAGGGTCAGAGCTGTGACCATCACTGGAGGCCCCTAGGGAGAGAGGCCCCGTCACCTTCAGGGTGAGAACTGTGATCATCAGTGGAGGGCAGAGGCCTCCACAGGCGAGGATGTGATGCGTACATGGACCGTGGATGGGCACCATTCTGTAGACACCCTCCTTTCCTGAAGCGTTTGATTGAACTGTCATAAGCCCATCCTATCCACTGTAAGGCAAGTGTCCCCTACTTTGAAAACAGTGAACTACCGGAAGCTGCCACCTCTTGATCAAGCAGCTCCTACAAGGGACTACTCTAGAGAGGATCATTGAGCGAGTTTTACTGCGACTCACAGGTGTACACGCCTGAGTCCTTAGCGAGTCTTACTCAGACTCACAGGTGTACACGCCTGAGTCCTGAGCTTCAGATCTGCCTTCAATACGATGAAGAACCATCCACAATGAGGCAAGGTCCATGAGCTATAACCCTTGAGGCTCCAGATGCTTTGGACTACAAATCCCATCAGTCCTAGGAAGCACGGTTAATAGTGAGGGATCATAGGAGCGGTAGTCCAAAACATTTGGAGAGCCAACAGTTGCACAATACTTCCCATGACTAGTAAATACCTTTGTCCTTCCTTTGCAGATGCTGTTGGCGAGGACGTGGCTCAGGTGCAACTCAGCATTAGTAGAGCACGTGCTGAATACCCACAGTCTTGGGACATCCGTGAACCCCCTTCCGATTCACTCTATACTATCACCTTCTCCCATGCTCCCTGGTTGGCAACCTGGGCACCAATTCACTGTACCCACTCAACAGTATGGCTAAGCAAGACCTCTGTACGGCTTCAGGACCGGCTGGACAGCTTGTCTGACAACAGCACAGTGGTAAACCACAAGAAAAAGGGTACTTGTGGTTTAAAAGGAAGAAGCAATCTTTATCAGTAGCAACTAGTAGAGCTACAAATAAGTGCCTATTTTACCGGGTTGTCCAACTCCAGGCCTCGAGAACGGGAAACCTGATGGGTGTTTAGGATAATCATCATTAATATTCATGAGCAGAAATGTGCATACATTTAGAATCATTGTATGCAAATTTATCTCATGAATATTAATGAGAGGTATCCTGAAAGTCCGACATGGATCCAGCCCTCGAAGCCAGGTGTTGGACAACCTTGTGCGTAAAATCCACCGAGAGGAACTAGAAAACTGGCAAACACCCGCATGTCCAGAAGCAACAACAAATAGGGAAGAAAACCCACAATCAAGCTGTACCGCCCCCCTAACTAGCCCGCCCCCCCCCCCCGCAGAGTGAGTCCATAGTAAACCACGAGAGCCAAGAGAACACCAGCAGGGCACACTTGGGAGGATAGACACGGAGCAACACAGGTTCGATCCCCGGGTCCACGCTTAGAAACCTCTAGGTATTAAATAACGTTATAAATAACCTATAATATCATACCTCTACGTGCTCAGTATGGGGCAGACCAACCTGCACCCACATATTCTTGCCGACTTACCAGGCCATCCGTGCCTGCCCTAGTCTTGGCACCCTGTCCTCGAGAGGGCAGAGCTTGGGTTTCATCTGGCGCCCATCCTGTCTACTTGCTCATATTGTAAACTCTGGGGTGAAAATCCCAAATAGTTTAACTTACCTGCCAAAGTAATTCCTGCATTTTATAGTGTATTCTTACTGGGAAATATCAACCCAAAACAGAGGAACCATGATCATTAATTTCAATTGACCATATCTGTTTCCATGTTTTCATGAGAAATTATGCAATTACAAATGAGTGACAAACGTGTGGACGTTTTTGGAGGTCAACAGGCCCTACAGCGAACCCCTAGCCTTCCTCTACCCTCATCTGTGCTCTGCCATGCCAGAGGTTTCAGCTAAGCCATCTTCTAGCGCTTAGAACCCAGTGGGCGAAGGGCAGGGTGCACAAATGCACCACCCCAGATAGCAGGATACTGATGATCAAGAGTCCTTCTGTGACACACGAGTTGGCACACAGGCACAATACCCTTTCCACTCCAGCATCTGCATTTTCACAGCGTTGATGAGAATTCAGACATAATTCCTAAACACCAACTTAAACCATCTCGCCTCTCATTGGGATCCGCCTGGGGACCCGGAGACCATGCAATTGACAGCACTCAGAGGCATGCATCCCCATAACAAGACATCATTACACTTATTGTACAACAGTTCACCCACTTCCTGTGTAATTCCATCAAAGATGGTAAGATGTCACTTCCTGTAAAGACATCAGAGATCTAAGAGGGGGGGCGGGGGGTGGAGGATTTCCCTGCAGTTACCCTGAGGATTTTACCCATGTGACATTCATAAGAGGGGCACTGCCACAAAATTGCAGAATTGCACAAGTCATAAATAGGTGGATTTGGGTTTCAAATACCTTTCCTATGGTTGCAAAGAAGGAGTCATAATCTTAAGCTATGAGCTGCATCTGGCCAGCAGGTTGGACTCACACCTCGAGAACGTCTCATTATCAAACTCATGCACAGTATTGTATTCATTCATAATGCATAGCGCATAGCGCATAGAAGACGAAGGTGAAGAAAAGCTTTTTGGGATGATGTCTAGCTTCTTTTAGTGAATTTGAGGCCGTATGTATATGTCGCTGATCTGAAGCTGGATTTGCTGTTGTGTATCGTTTGTGATTGCAAGTGTTTTTGCTCTGTTGTATTTTGCTTGCATTAGATCATTATTAGAATTGTTCAGATGATCAAACTGTCTGCCTTGCCTCCTCCACACAGGTGGGGTATTGTAGGTGTTCATTTTAAAGCTTTGTTGAATTTTTTAAAAAGCATCTTATTATTGAGGGACTTGATTCCCCTGTGGCCTTTACACCTGCATCGCCTGCGTAACCTGCTTTGGGCGCGTCAGCGCCGGCGCGTCAGAAAGGGCGCTGCTGGTCTAGTGCTGTCGGCAGTCTCGATTGGGCTAGCATCGTAGGTAACCCCTATCAGGTTTCTGCTTTCCTTGTGTGTCATGCCTTCTTGCTTCTCTACTCTATGGCCTGCCTGACATTCCGGTTCAGTCCCTGCTGTAAATTAGTTTTGGATAAATATCTTAATATGCCTTTGTTTCCCGCTCCCGGTTTTATTAATAACACCTGCACCCTCACGCAGGTGTCAGTTGGGCTTATACCGAAGGCACCAAATATGGACAACAACTTATTTGGGGCTGTCATTAATCAGGGTTCACCTTTGAGGGTGGCAGATACCTCACAGACTGAGATCACCAATACTAACGTTTCTCATCCTGTCGGGGTCGTGCTCTTACAATCCACCCCCCGAGATTGTACACAATGACCAGAGTTCTAGGCCAACTCAGCCCATAATTAATTTGGCTTCCTGCTCGCTTCCCAATGCTTTGATTCAAGGTAAAGCTAATGGGTCACTAGACAACTCAACGTTTAAGGCTGACTTGCAGGAATTTAACTGTTTATTCTTGAATACCTGCTCCCTGCCTAAACATGCTTTAGAGTTATCCAACCTTATTATTGAGGAAAATCTTGATATAATCTTTCTCACAGAACTCGTTTAAGCAATACCTCAGGTCCGGACCTAGCACCCGCACTGGATGTACATGACCTCATCACCCAAGACAATCTTGATCAGTGGCAACTTTGTCAACTGCTTGGGTGATGACCTGATTGAAAGTGGATGCTAGGACTTCCGGGTCATTCGAGAATGGATGCTTAAGAGCAGGTACCGCAAGGTAAGGGGAGATGTTTTCCTTAGTGAGTTTATGTGAACTTCTCGCGAAAGCAGCTGGGAGTGGGAGGGTGGGTTTAGGAGGCCCCTTAGATGAGAGGAGGTCGAATTTAATGCAATAGTGGTGCGACCAGGGGATAGGTGAAATGTCGGGGATCAGAGGTGAGCAGTTGTGGTGCGACACCCAATCAAGGGTGCAACGTTTGGTGTGTGTGGGCTGCAAAATGGATTGGGAGAACCCAAGGGTGGATAGAGCTTTCTGCAAGGCCAAGGCGTTGGCATCTTTAGGATCATTCAGACCGAGATTGAGGTTGCCACCAAAGCTGCCTTCAAGGCTGTCTCCAAAGACTACAAAAGGGCCATCATTCAGGCTAAAGCCTCCTCATATAACACCAGGATTGAAAACGCCAAATCTGGGACTAAGGAAATATTTGCTATCTTCCGAGAGCTTGAGTCTCCTGCTCCCCCGCCTCCGACCCTCTTGAAAGTTGGGACCTGGTGCAATAAAATACAAACTGCCATGCTTGATAAACTGGAAACCCTACACACCAAAATCCTACCCCACCAAAAGGCCCTCTCCAACTTTCTTGACAACTGCAACAGCACCGCCAGGGTGGAAACCACCTCTAGCATCTCACCCGTGTTCAATTTCAAGGACATGAGTGAACTCGAAGTCACTGCCCTCCTAAATTCCATTAAAACCTCCAATTGCAAAGGGGACGCTTGCCCAGCTCAGGTCATTAAGGACTGTGCCTCCCCCTTGGCCCCACTCATCACTGCCTTCAATAACTCCTCCTTCCAGGCTGGACATGTTCCAACTCGACTTAAGGAAGCTTAGGTTAGACCGCTCCTGAAAAAACCCTCTCTCGACCCATCGATCCCAGGGAATTACAGGCCCATCACCACTGTGCCCTCACTGCTAAAAATTCTGGACAAAGCAGTTTACCTGCAAGTCCAAAAATTCATCGAGGACAACCACCTTCTAGGTCTCCAGCAGTCCGGCTTCCGGCCCAGGCACGGCACAGAAACAGCTCTGCTTGACTTAAAAAATCAAATGGACGACTTAAGAGATGCAGGCAAACCTGCGCTTCTTCTACTCCTCAACCTCTCCACTGCTTTTGATCTGGTGGATCACAAGACCCTCTGCCATAACCTCTCTACCGCAGCTAACTTCTCCCTGAGGGTGTGTGCATGGATAACTTTCTTCTTACAGGAAAGAGCGATGAAGGTTTTCTCAGAATCCTCATGCGCTAACCCCAGCCTCATCAAGTGTGGGGTCCCACAGGGATCATGCATAGCTCCTACCCTATATAATCTATTCACTTGGCCCCTGTTCAGAATTCTTGATGCACTGGACATCTCATACACTAATTATGCTGATGACACCCAGGTGCTTATCCCCCTTTCTGGTGACTAGCTATCTGACCTCAACACCCTCAACTCCATTTATTCCACGATCCAATCTTGGATGGCAGAAAACTGGTTATGCCTCAACAGTGAGAAAACCAAACTCCTGCTAATTGGGGCCCGTCCACTTTGGGTAAACTAGATGAACAATACCGCTACTTTACAGTTGATAACATCCCTATCGCTGTCTCCAAAGTCATTAAGACGCTGGCCGTTTACATTGAACCTGACCTATCCATGAATAGACAGGTTAACGCAATAGCCTCCACCTCAGCGTACCACTCTAAATTCCTCAATGCAGCCAGAGCCTTTCTTTCCCAACCAAACTTCCTTACCATTGCTAGGGCGATAATTGGGTCAAGGCTGGACTACTGCAATGCCCTCCTTTTGGGCACCTCCCAAAACAATCTGGGCAAACTTCAACTAGCACAGAACAATGCCCTCAGGGCTGCAACTGGCATCTCAAGATGTGACCACATTTCCGAGGTCAGGAGGAAGGTCCACTGGCTCCCCGTCAAGGAGAAAATTACCTTCAAAACTCTTGCCCTGGCGCACAAGTGCCTGCACAGTCATGTTCCACCTTACCTAGCTCAAAGAATCAGCATCCACACTCCTTCTAGGCCTCCCAGAGCGGCTTATACTAACAGAATCATTGTACCCCCCCCGCAGAGTGTGAGCGGGCGGTACAAGCTTCCCCAACATGGCAGCCACTTATTGGAACTCCCCTCCCCCTCCATTAGGGGGATTGACTCCCATGCGACTTTCAGGGAGGCCATCAAAGCTAGACTCTTTGTCTATGACATGTGACATGTGTTGTGTAACCCGTATTGAAACTGTTCAATGCTATTTTACCTGATCATGATAATGTGCACTGATAACTGCAACGAGCTTCTGTATCAAGTATTTCTGCTGGGGCCGCATTCACGTAACCCTGAATCAAGCCTTCCTAAGCCTTCACATAGCGCCTCGATGCCTGAGGGCTGTCGTGCGCTCCACAAATACAAAAATAAATAACTACAATAAATCCTTGGCCGTCCCTGATGGCTTTCATATTCTGTGCCAAAATTGGCCCAGGGGATGCAATTATTGTGCGTTCTTCTCTGAGTTTCCATACAGTTGACATAGAGGAGGTTGATGGTGTTGAGACTTTGATGGTAAAACTGCTTATTAATCGTCCCACTACATATCATTTTATTTTGATATATAGACCTCCATGTAATATGCTTCTATTTGAAGAACAGTTATCCTCGGTGCTCATCTCATTATTGAGTTATAATTCTGGGAGACTGTAACATGCGGTGCAATGATCAACAGGATCATTTAGCCCCGGCCATGTTTCAGCTGCTTACTAACCTGGGGTTTCTTCAGTGATTGGCTGGTCCCACGCATTAAGGTGGTCATACCCTTGATTGGCCATGTACCACCAACATAATGGTGGGGCAACCTAAGACTGGAGCATGTCCATGGTCAGACCACATTTTACATATCTTCTAATATGGCAATTCCTAAATTTCCTTTTTGAGCCTATCCGGAGAAAGTTATAGTAGTTAAATGCAACATATGTAAACTGAACCCAAGCACGATGGCCTCTTATATTGAACCAGTGCATGCTCTGCCTTCGTCCTCTGCACCCGATGCATCAGCTGCTTGCTATTCTGACTGTCTTACTGCTGCATTTGATGGTATTGCTCCAGCCAAGATCTGTAAAGTCACGCGGGGATCCTTGAGATAGCAGGTCTGGATTACACAAGACTTGAAAGATCTGCAGACCAAAATAAATAAATTGGATAGACGCAGGCAGAAATCTCATCTTATTCTTGACAAAGACAGATCTAGTGCAGTTACCACCCTATGTAAGGAAGCTATTATGTCACCACCTTGATGGCCGCATTTCTAATGCATCGTTCAATTCTAAGAACATTTTCAAGATTATGAAACAACTGGACAAGCCAGATATCTCTCCAGTTGATTCTGTGGCTAAGGACAAGGATTGGTGTTCCGAGATAGAACAGGCTATGTTCGGGAACGTTGCCAATCTGAAGCTTGCAGCGCAGAAAAAGTGGTCCATGCTAACTTGTATTGAAACCTGCTCCCCTCCTAGTACTTCCACACCCCTTTTTCAGTTCCAAAGGGTAACAGGTGGTGAAATGATTGATATTCTTCAAATTCTCAAACCTACAAGCTGGTCTAGGAATCCATGTCCCTCTAGTGTCATAAAGAAGTGTGCCCCATGCCTTGCGCGGGCTCTCTCAGCCTTCGTTCATTCCTTCTTGTTGGCAGCCCAAGTACCAGCCTCTATTAAAAATGCAACGATTACTCCTTTACTAAAGAAACCATCCTTAAATCCTAACATTATGGTGAATTTCAGACCTATCACCAATGTCCTGTTTTCTGTTAAAATCTTTAGATCGGGTGGCTTACCTGCAAATTCAAGCTATCCTAGAAACGCATCATTTATTTAGCCCTAAGCACTCTGGCTTTCGGGCCTCTCAGAGCACGGAGTCAGCTCTCTTGGAGCCGAAGACCAATTTCTTGTCAAATATGGACCAGGGACATGTGTCTTTGTTGCTCTTGTTAGATCTGTCAGCTGCGTTTGACTTGGTGGATTTTAATGTACTTTTTTAAAAGAATTCGCTCAGAGGCCTTTTTCTCTGAGTCAGCAGCCTCCAAGATTTCATCTTTGTTATCAGAGAGAGAAACGAGGGTTTTTTATGATGTTGTTTCAGCTGATCCTGTTCCCCTTCAGCGATGTGTCTCTCAGGGGTCTTGCCTCTCCCCTACTTTGTTTAATGTGTTTTTTAAAGCCACCATTTGATTTACTGGACACACAAGTTTATTAACTACGTTGACGACACACATATGCTTTTTAGATAATATGGCAACTATGATGACGTTGCCAGGATTAAGACTGTCTTTGATATTATCCAGAGATGCATGGCCTATGATGGCCTTGCTCTTAATTAATCAAATACAGAGTTGTTACTGGTTGGTTCTCAATATAGATGAAATAAACTCCCAGAATCATACACAATGTTAAACTGAGCAGGTTGTGGAATGGAGATCCTATCCAAAGTTAAGACCCTAGGGATCTACCTTGATGTTACACTATCAATGAGGGATCATGTTCATTTCGTGATCTCCCCTTCAGCACACTATTTGAGATTACCTGGTAAGATCCGCCCACTTCTTTCTTTAGATAACAGTGCCACCCGAGCAACGGCCATACTAGGCTGCTCATAATAGCCTATGCCTAGTCCACTGTTTGTGCCTGCAATTGCGAATTGTCAGACTAGCCTATTTGCCTAGAATTACTGCCGGACTAGGTAAAGCACCCTTATCTTACATTAACCCTAGTCTCACACAACCATGTTAGGCTGGCTAACCTTCATCATGCTCCCATTCTGTATTATCCCGAACCACATACTTTGTTCTGGAAGCCACTATCTCGCACACAAAAATGGCCTCTCCAAATTGGCCTGCCCCAGGCACCATCCCATCCCATGCCCTACACCATTCCTGCCCTCACTATCACCGTTCCCACCCGCTACCAACCACGCCCTCGTCACTAAACTCAATGCTATTACCTATGCCACTACTTATGACACTAAACACCCCACCACCACACTCATACTAGAGTCCACCCAGAAGCACAGCAACTTCGAAGAAAACCACTCGCTACCTATTTTAGGAAAGGCAAGACGCTTTCGTTTAAGATCACAAACCCTGTATCGGGTCAACTGTTCCATATCTGATCACACACTACATAAGCAGTCACCCTCAACAGACCACAACCATATATCTAAAACTAACACTAAACAAAGTCCAACCTCTAGAACTATGACCCCTATGACAGTAGACACCTCTATGCTGAAACCTCCGACCATCCTCCAAGGCGCTCTCATAAATGCCCGCTTCGTAGGAGCTCATGCCATTCAAATACACAACCTCATCACAGAAGCACAGCTTGACATACTACTAATCACTGAATCATGGCTTCACCAAGCCTCGGCACTCTCCTTACCATCGCTATCCCCCCAGATTATGCCATCCTCAGAACGGACAGGACCCAATCGCATGGAGGTGATGTTGCCGTCATCGCCAAGACTATACTCCAACTAAGATCATGCCTCATTGAAAACATAGCAGGTTAGGAAATACTGCTCGCCAAACATCCCATAAATGGAAAAACAACTATCAACATAGTAGTGATCTATAGATCTCCTAACTCTAACAGCCATCCTGAAACAGACATCCCTCTATTATTAGCTCCACTCATCAAGCCCAACACCAAATGCATCATCTTGGGAGATTTGGACCTAGGATTTAATGATAGCCTGGATCCTAAAGCAGAAGCACTACACTCATCCCTGAAGGAAATGAGCTTTATCCAACTAGTGAATGCCCCCACTCACATCAAAGGAAGAACCCTTGATTGGATCCTCTCGCTCAACACGGACACTTCATCGACTCTATCTCTCCTCTAGACTGGACAGACCATCATAACATCAAGTTCACCATTAGTGCCATCGAACCCCCTCCAACCAATCCTAAAACCACCAACTCTTCGGAAACCAGAAATCCTCGCAAACTCACACCTGAAAATCTAGTGCCCCTCCTCTCCAAAGCATTAGATACTGTGTCTATTTTCAACGACAACTCCTGCCTATTACCAGATGCTTACCACAACTGCCTCACTTCCACCATCAACACCGTAGCTCCTTTCACCACCAAAACTAAACGCACCGACAAACAATCATGCTTTTGGTTCAATGATGATCTTGTCACACTCAGGAGAACCAAACGCGGCCTCGAACACACGTTCCAAAAACATCCCACAATAGAGACCGGAAGAGCCTACCAAGAGGCAAATAAAACCTACAAAACAGCTATTATCACCCATAAAACTAATGCATATAACGCTCGGATCAGTAGCGCTGTGTCCGACTCAAAAGAATTATTCTCAATCCTAAAAGAATTTAAAATCCAGCCCCAGCCACAAACTCCACCAATAACAGCAAAGAGTGGTGTAGCTGCCAAGATTGACCTACTTCAAAACAAAATTACAACCAAAAAACAACTTCTAGCAGATAAATCTGCTTTTGTCAATCGCCTACCTCTAACAAGAACATCAACCCCATCTTCTACTTCACTCCTGTCTCACAAGAATTAGTGCTTGACACCAAATCCAAGCTCAAAGCATCTAATTCCAAAGGAGATTCTGTCCCAGCAAAAGTAGTTAGATCATGTGCCCACACACTGACGCCTATCATAACTAATTTTGCAAAGTGTCCTTTAATGCCAAATTGGTTCCAGGAAACATCAAGGAAGCCTGGGTCACACCCCTTCTAAAAAAAACCAACCTTGACCCCGCTGTTCCCACTAATTATCGGCCAATAACAACAGTCCCGTTTCTACTCAAAATCCTCGACAAAATAGCTTACAACCAAGTCCAAGCACACCTGGAACAGAACCAGCTCCTTGGCACCAGACAATCTGGTTTCCATCCTAATCACAGTACGGAAACAGCCCTCCTGGATCTCAAAATCCAGATGGATTCTATCAGAGACACAGGAAAACTCTGCATCCTCCTCCTATTGGATTTATCTGCAGCGTTTGATCTTGTGGATCATAACAAACCCTGCTCCACCCTAGATGGAGACTTCAACTTCTCCACTGACGCTACCATGTGGATTAAATCCTTCCTAGCGGAACGAACATCTAGAGTCTCCATAGGCAAAGAAGCTGCTGACCCCATACCAGTCTCCATTGGTGTAGCTCAAGGCTCTTGCCTCTCACCCACACTCTATACCGCATATACGAAGCTTCTCTTCTCAGCGCTAGACGATATGTGTCTCATCTACACCAGCTTTGCAGATGACACCCAGATCCTTATCCCGCTCTCAGGGAACTACACCCAAGATACTCTGACTATCAACAAAATCTACGCCATAATTCAAAATTGGATGGCATTAAACAGCCTCTGCCTCAACGATGAGAAGACAGAGAATCTCATTGTGGGCCCCCAATCCAAAATAAACGCACTTCATCCAGACTACTCTGCCATCAACATAGATGGTACTATGAAACTGGTACTGAAACATGTAAAAACTTTCGGAGTCTACTTGACGCTAACCTTTCAATTACCAAACACATCAGCACCCTCTCATCTTCCAACTCCTACACCGCTAAACATATCGCACTTAGTCGCCAATTCCTGGCCCCCACTAACTGCATTACACTAGCCAGGGCCTTGATCTTATCAAGGCTTCACTATTGTAATGTACTGTTACTTGGTACATCCATCTCGAACCTCAATAAATTACAACTTATACAAAACAAAGCCCTACGAGCCGCCATCAGAATGAGAAAATCTGACCATATTTCCAAAACTAGAAGAGAACACCACTGGTTACCCATCAAAGCTAGAGTCATCTTCAAAACTCTGTGCATCACTTTCAAATGCTTCCATATAAATGCTCCTATCTACGTAAACCATGCGATTGCCAAAAAAGAAATCACCAGATCCCTAAGATCTAACAACCACTCTCTATTAGTATTACCCCGTTACAAAAATACCAGAGCAGGGGGCAGTAGCTTCCAATATCTACCCCCTAAACACTGGAACTCCCTTCCGCTCATCATCAAAAATGAGGAAACCTTCACGGGTTTAAAAAAATTGTTTAAAACGTGGCTATTCAACCTATACCAATAATGACCGCCCTCATACTACCTGTAAATAGTTCTGTACTTGAGTATACCACTTTGTATTCTAAATAACTGTGTTTCTCACTTTTCATACTTTGTTGTTAATATCCTATGATCTGTACCACTACATTGCCTCAAAGTTTACTGTAATTCCACCGTAATGGCCTATTGAATGCATGTTTTATTAAGCTGTCTGTAATCTCGCCGTGATACCTAAGGGTCTTGGCGTGTAACAAATGCAATAAATAAATAAAATAAAAATAAATAGGAGCTAGAATTGACTATTGTGGATACTTTTGCTTGGCATTACTGAATACAAGCTTTCCAGTTTAGGGATCATGGCAGCCAGGTGATCTCCGCATTGGCTTCCTGTCAGAGAGCACCATACATCTAGGCTGCAAGTTACTACACATGAGTACCTTTTTGGCAAGAAACTCCTGTTACCTTGAAATAAAGATTGTGCGTCAAGCAGAATAGACGCGATCTTATATCAAGCAATAGCAATTTACTCACGGTACCGCGTGTGATGCTTGATCGAGCTGGTAAACTCTCCTTTAAATTATCTTGCCCCACGCTTAGGAATGAGCCACCTGAGACCTGAAACACTTGTATATGGGCCGGCTATAAATAAAATATCATATCATATCATACCTCCATTGAAGTTTTAAAAGAAAAGTTGAAAACTTGTGTGGACTCAGTGGTTTAACTGCTTTTATTCATTTGTATTGTTTTACGTAGTTTTTATGCTCTTATTGAATCAACTTTTTTAGCTGGTATCCTTGCTGCCTTCTGCCCATGATCTATATTTTCTTCTTTTCGTTTTATCGTATATACTACCAGGGTCTGTTTTTATCGTGTTTTGATTTGTGTACTCGTTGATAGCACCCGTTTACCTTGAGCTTAAGGTGCTTTACAAATGCATAAAAATCTGTAGTCTTTTTAAGATTAGGTAGAGGAACAATCCCTGATGGAGACACACAACAGCTTCATTCATTGTGAAACTTGCTCTTGCCAGTACTTTGCCATACTGTTAAACGGTGATGCCCCTAGTGGCGGGTACCTGCACCTCCATGTCCAGGCGGTAGTTAAGATCTCCGAACCAGAAGAGATGGTTGAACCTCAAGGAGATATCAAAGACGCTCAGCTTCCGGTCTCCAATCGCCAGCGAACGTAGGATGTCCAGGTAATTTTGGTTCCTCCTGAAACAGGAAGTGTTCTTTAAGGTCACCAGAACAAAAGATCAGAACTTGACAATACGGCAGAATGTTGAGACATACTGTCCAGTCTAGACTACCCTCGGACATATCCCTCTAATGATTTCAGGGAATATAGTTTTCCCAACACTTTTCGATCGGTGGTGCATCACTGCTTCTAGGGAATAAAAAAGTGAGTTCCTACTTTGTGCTGCATAGACCGTGGCATGATAAAGAGGTAATTTTCTTGACTGCCTGCACCCTTTGGGGATAACTGCTCTGAATTCCAACATTACATTGAAGGAAAACACAATTGTCATGGGGAGCAATTTACTAATATATTTACAAGAACAGAAAGACCTTGAATGGGAACATTCCAGCACGAGCAATAGAAGCGGAATTCATTTTCCTGGTTATGTTTCATAGAAGTAATCCTGTCATCGCATCTTATCATGCATAGACGTAATCCTGTCATCACAGCCTATCATGCATAGAAGTAATCCTGTCATCGTAGCCTATCATGCATAGAAGTAAACCTGTCATCACAGCATATCATGCATAGAAGTAATCCAGTCATCGCAGGTTATCATGCATAGAAGTAATCCTGTCATTGCAGCCTATCCTGCATAGTAGTAATCCTATCATCGCAGCCTATCATGCATAGAAGTAATCTTGTCATTGCAGCCTATCATGCATAGAAGTAATCCTGTCATCGCAGCCTATCATGCATAGAAGTAATCCTGCATAGAAGTAATCCTGTCATCGCAGGTTATCATGCATAGAAGTAATCCTGTCATCACAGCCTATCATGCATAGAAGTAATCCTGTCATCGCAGGTTATCATGCATAGAAGTAATCCTGTCATTGCAGCCTATCATGCATAGAAGTAATCCTGTCATCGCAGCCTATCATGCATAGAAGTAATCCTATCATCGCAGCCTATCATGCATAGAAGTAATCCTGTCATCGCAGCCTATCAAGCATAGAAGTAATCCTGACATCGCAGCCTATCATGCATAGAAGTAATCCTGTCATCACAGCCTATCATGCATAGAAGTAATCCTGTCATCGCAGGTTATCATGCATAGAAGTAATCCTGTCATCGCAGCCTATCATGCATAGAAGTAATCCTGTCATCGCAGGTTATCATGCATAGAAGTAATCCTGTCATCGCAGCCTATCATGCATAGAAGTAATCCTGCATAGAAGTAATCCTGTCATCGCAGGTTATCATGCATAGAAGTAATCCTGTCATCACAGCCTATCATGCATAGAAGTAATCCTGTCATCGCAGGTTATCATGCATAGAAGTAATCCTGTCATCGCAGCCTATCATGCATAGAAGTAATCCTGTCATCGCAGCCTATCATGCATAGAAGTAATCCTGACATTGCAGCCTATCATGCATAGAAGTAATCCTGTCATCACAGCCTATCATGCATAGAAGTAATCCTGTCATCGCAGGTTATCATGCATAGAAGTAATCCTGTCATCGCAGCCTATCATGCATAGAAGTAATCCAGTCAGCGCAGGTTATCATGCATAGAAGTAATCCTGTCATCGCAGCCTATCATGCATAGAAGTAATCCTGTCATTGCAGCCTATCATGCATAGAAGTAATCCTGTCATCACAGGTTATCATGCATAGAAGTAATCCTGTCATCGCAACCTATCATGCATAGAAGTAATCCTGTCATCGCAGCCTATCATGCATAGAAGTAATCATGTCATTGCAGGCTATCATGCATAGAAGTAATCCTGTCATCACAGCCTATCATGCATAGAAGTAATCCTGTCATTGCAGCCTATCCTGCATAGTAGTAATCCTATCATCGCAGCCTATCATGCATAGAAGTAATCTTGTCATTGCAGCCTATCATGCATAGAAGTAATCCTGTCATCGCAGCCTATCATGCATAGAAGTAATCCTGTCATCGCAGCCGATCATGCATAGAAGTAATCCTGCATAGAACTAATCCTGTCATCGCAGGTTATCATGCATAGAAGTAATCCTGTCATCGCAGCCTATCCTGCATAGAAGTAATCCTGTCATCACAGCCTATCATGCATAGAAGTAATCCTGTCATCGCAGCCTATCATGCATAGAAGTAATCCTGTCATCACAGCCTATCATGCATAGAAGTAATCCTGTCATCGCAGGTTATCATGCATAGAAGTAATCCTGCCATTGCAGTCTATCATGCATAGAAGTAATCCTGTCATCGCAGGTTATCATGCATAGAAGTAATCCTGTCATCGCAGCCTATCATGCATAGAAGTAATACTGTCATTACAGCCTATCATGCATAGAAGTAATACTGTCATTACAGCCTATCATGCATAGAAGTAGTCCTATCATCGCAGCCTATCATGCATAGAAGTAATCCTGTCATCGCAGCCTATCATGCATAGAAGTAATCCTGTCATCACAGCCTATCATGCATAGAAGTAATCCTGTCATCGCAGCCTATCATGCATAGAAGTAATCCTGTCATCGCAACCTATCATGCATAGAAGTAATCCTGCATAGAAGTAATCCTGTCATCGCAACCTATCATGCATAGAAGTAATCCTGTCATCGCAGCCTATCATGCATAGAAGTAATCATGTCATTGCAGGCTATCATGCATAGAAGTAAACCTGTCATCGCAGACTTTCATGCATAGAAGTAATCTTGTCATCACAGCCTATCATGCAAGAATATAGGCCTCAGATCACTTACTATGTCCCATTTGTCGTAGGGCGACAATTGATACCTACCAGGAGAAACACATTTCCGTAACCATTTCTAAAAGCAGCCAACACTCCCACTTAAAAGCATATGCAGTGATAGAAAACTATGGCCCTCGTGAAGAACAAGACAGGACTGCGTAGTAGAGGTCATGTGATGTTATGATGCCTGCTCAAGACCTATACATTTGACATGATTTGGGGATGAGCAAGGAGAGGACCTGGGACACTTGGAAAGTGGTCCATGGCAGAGATGGGACAGAGGGGGTCAGATGTCTGATGACCAGCAGATGGGCAGCTGACCAGATGAGAAAAGGACCTGCATCTTTACAGCAGATTGGCCACTGACCAGATGAGACAAGGACCTGCATCTTTACAGCAGATGGGCAGCTGACCAGACGAGACAAGGACCTGCATCTTTACAGCAGATGGGCCGCTGACCAGACGAGACAAGGACCTGCATCTTCACAGCAGATGGGCCTCTGACCAGAAGACACAAGGACCTGCATCTTTACAGCAGATGGGCAGCTGACCAGAGGAGACAAGGACCTGCATCTTTACAGCAGATGGGCAGCTGACCAGAGGAAACAAGGACCTGCATCTTTACAGCAGATGGGCAGCTGACCAGAGGAGACAAGGACCTGCATCTTTACAGCAGATGGGCAGCTGACCAGATGAGACAAGGACCTGCATCTTTACAGCAGATGGGCAGCTGACCAGAGGAGACAAGGACCTGCATCTTTACAGCAGATGGGCAGCTGACCAGAGGAAACAAGGACCTGCATCTTTACAGCAGATGGGCAGCTGACCAGAGGAGACAATGACCTGCATCTTTACAGCAGATGGGCAGCTGAACAGATGAGACAAGGACCTGCATCTTTAAAGCAGATGGGCCGCTGACCAGAGGAGACGAGTACCTGCATCTTTACAGCAGGTGGGCCGCTGACCAGATGAGACGAGGACCTGCATCTTTACAGCAGGTGGGCAGCTGACCAGATGAAACAAGGACCTGCATCTTTACAGAAGATGGGCAGCTGACCAGAGGAAACAAGGACCTGCATCTTTACAGCAGATGGGCAGCTGACCAGAGGAGACAAGGACCTGCATCTTTACAGCAGATGGGCAGCTGACCAGATGAGACAAGGACCTGCATCTTTACAGCAGATGGGCCGCTGACCAGATGAGACAAGGACCTGCATCTTTACAGCAGGTGGGCAGCTGACCAGATGAAACAAGGACCTGCATCTTTACAGAAGATGGGCAGCTGACCAGATGAGACAAGGACCTGCATCTTTATTCACTCTGGCATATATTGTAGTCTTTTTGTTTTGATTCTTGTGCATAAAGTTTTGGAGTTGGAATTTCTGCATTCAAACTTTTGAAAGAATACATATATATTTTTTTTTAAACTGGTTTTATTAGCATTTTCTTAATATAACAAACGGGCCCGTTATTGATACAGATTTAACACTTTTCATCAGACCCTTGAACCCAGCCCATTCCACCCTCCATCCCCCCTGCCCCAACTCCACCCCTTCCCCCTATTAGATTGTCAAAACAGAACTTTTACCGCTGGAGCTTCCATATGTCCACTTTTTCTCGGTGCCTGGGAGCTGAAGTAGTTGTTGACATCTTCGTCAGCTTTATTATGTCTGCTGTCCCCCGGGCCATGGGCGGCCCAATACACTTTTAATGCCTCACGTTCCCCGTCACCACCCTTCCCGGAATAAAGTACCCCCTTGTTGTCAATGAGCTTCCCATCCCCATGCCTGTTGCACACCGTACCAATTCGCTTGGAATGTGCCGGAGTCGTTGTTCACTATGGCGGTCAGTTTGTCCACGAGAAACATGTTCTTTAGTTTTTTCAGCCAATCCTCCTTGGAAGGGGTCGCCAGACTCTTCCATTTCTACGCAGGGCCACCCTACCCGCCCTCAACATTGTTTCCCACATTCTTGGGTACCTGTATATTTCCGTTTCCACCGTGGGGAGCCCCAACAGCATGGTCAATGGGTTCAGTGGGGGTAGTTCTTCGGTGACCTCTGCAATCCATCCCCTTACATCCTCCCAAAACTTCTGAACCTTGGGGCAGTGCCACCACATGTGGCCCCTCATTCCCACCTGGCCACATCCCCTCGGGCATATGGGTGACACGCCCGGGAACATCTTAGACAGTTTCAATGGATCCCTATGCCACCCCTCCAGGATTTTAAAATTGTGTTCCATATCTGATGTAAATAAGTTGCCGTGGAATGCTATCTTGAATATCATAGACCATGCGTCCTGTGAAAGGGTTTCCCCTGCCAAGTCATTCCAGAACGTGCGGAATCCCCTCCTCCCCTCTAAGTTGCTGGTGTTCAATATTTTTTACATCTTGGACACCGTCCCCTTCCTTGATGTCGCTGTGTCCAAGAGTTTTTCAAAGGGGGTCAGCTGTCTCCTCAGGTTTTGGCCCCATGACTGATCGCAGAGGATGCCCTTCAGACAAAGGTATTCAAAGACGGAGAGAGATCCCGCCCAAGAGCCTCCCTCATTTCCTCTTACTCGAGGAACTCTCCCTCTTTGAACATTTGCCCCGCCCATTCCATTCCCATGTCCGACCAGGATTGGGCATTCCTGAACCCCCTGCCACCCAGCCTGAGAGGGTGGCCCCAAAGTGAGTACATCGGGGAGGGCCATGAGGTAAGGTGCGCGGTCAGGGGCCCCTCTTTCCATATCGCCCAGAGTACTCCCAAGGTTGGATGGGTTTTTAACCTGTTCGGGATGTACTTGGGTGGGCTCCACAGGAGGTCACGTACTTTAAGAGGGTGGCCGTCTACTGGTCCATATCTTCCAGGTAGGACCAGTAGGTTCCCATCCCCTCCTTCATGTGTTCTAAAAGGGCACGCAATTGAGCGGCCCGATAATTGAGAAGAAAATTTGGTAACCCAAACCCCCCCTCCTCCCTAGGTAGTGTCAGGGTAACCCTCCCAATCCTCAGGGTTCTCCCCTGCCACATGAACTTTCGCACTGCTTTCTGTAGATCCCTAAAGGTTTGGTCGGGGACTTTTGATGGGAGAGCTGTAAAAAGGTACAGCAGTCTCGGCAGGATATTCATTTTTACCGCTGTCAAGCGACCATACCAGGACAAGATCATCCCACCCCATCTCCTCAGGTCAGATGTAATCCCTGCCATTATGGGGTCATAATTAGTTGGGGCTAGCTTTGAAAGGTCTCTGGCAAGGAGAATGCCCAGGTAGCGAATGGAGTCCCTCCCCACTGCAATCCCCTCATACCTGTCCAGGGGGTCCAGCCTCGGGTCCCGGGCCCTCATGGGAAGTAGTACTGACTTTGACGTGTTAATTTTTAACCACGAAAATTGCCCAAAAGCTGTCATCAAGGACAGGAAAGGAGGGAGCAAGGAGCCAGGCTCCATCAGGTATGCCAGGATGTCATCTGCGAATAGGGAGAGCTTAAACTCCACCTCGCCTCTTACAATCCCTTTGATTTCCGGGTTGGCTCGCAGCGCTATCGCAAGGGGCTCCACCTTGAGGACATATAACAAGAGTGGGCAGCCCTGCCTTGTCCCCCGCGAGAGGGAGAAAGAGCCTGATAGCACTCCATTCACTTGCACCCTCGCCGTCGGAGCTCTATATAACGCGGACACCCAGTTCCTAATGTGTGCCCTGAAACCCATTTTGTGGAGGAGGAGTTCCATATATCTCCACTCGACCCTGTCAAAAGCTTTCTCAGAGTCCAATGAAAGCAGGCTCACCTCGAGGTCTGATTCTTGGGCGTAATGGACCAGGTCTATCATCTTTCGGGTATTGTCCGAGCCCTGTCTTCCCCTTATGAAGCCCACCTGATCCCCGTGGACCAGCCTTGGCGTTATCTCCTCCATTCGTCTCCCCACCACCTTGGCCAGGATCTTGACGCCTATATTAAGAAGTGATATTGGGCGGTAAGAGAAGCACTCTGTCAGGCCTTTTCCCTCCTTGGGCAACACCACTATTATGGCCCCCATCATGGACTCTGGCAGGATTCCACCTTCCAACCCCGCATTGAACACCTTCACTAGATATGGAGCCAGGGTGGAGCAAAACCTTTTATAAAAGAACACAGAGAAGCCGTCCTCACCAGGGGACGTCCCCGCTTTCATCCCACTAATAACTTGCTCCACCTCGTCCTCTGTCACTGGTCCCTCCATACCCTCTGCCATTTCCCTTGTCAGAGCCGGGACTTGGATGGAGTTTAAAAACCTCTCAATCTGGGTGTCGTCCCCCTCGTATTCAGATGAGTATAACCTTTCGTAGTATCGACGGAAGGCCTCTCCTATGTGCGGAGTATCATGACCCATCGACCCCCGTTCATTCCTCACCGCCTTCACCATCCTACTTCTCTGGACCTCCCTCAGCTTCCAGGCCAAAATCCTATCCGCTCTATCCCCCTTCTCGTATTATTTTTGCTTTACCAGCTGTAGGCTCCTCTCAGTCTTGTGCAGCAGGAGGTCCCTCAGCTGGAGCCTGTAGTCGTCCAGTATGGCCACCCGATCCCACTCCAGGGGCTCATCCGGGGGGCGCCCGGTTGGAGTTGGGCTATTTGTTCTCTCAGGGACCTCTCCTGGGCTTCCCTCACCCTATTTTGCTGGGCTCCCATTTTGATGAGGACTCCTCGCATGGTCACCTTAAAGGCGTCCCACAGTATGTGCGTGCCCACCTCCCCATTGTCGATTAGCTCGAAATATTCAGTTATGGCCTCCAAAGACTCCTGTGCCAGGACCTCATCTTTCAACAGGGAGTCATTGCATTTCCAATACCCTCTATGGTCTCCCCGCCACCCCCCCACCATGTCATGGTCAGACCAGGGAACAGGGTCGACCCTGTAACCAGAAACATGTGGGTGCAGGAGCTCATCAACTAGGATGTAATCTATACAAGAGTACGATGCATGGATTGCGGAGTGAAATGTGAATGAGGGAACCCCAGACCTAGGGCTCGGAATTGTGTCCGCCAGGTTCAGTTCCGCGTTAACCTTCTGGAAAATTCGTGCCATGGCTTTGTCAGCAGCCCTAGTGGTCTGGGGTCCCAAGCATTTCCTGTCAGTGGCTGGGTCAAGGATCATGTTAAAATCCCCCCCACCACCACCACCGTGCCTTGAACAAATAGTTTCAGCCTGTCCCTCATTTCCTCCCAGAATTGTGCTTGGCCTTCGTTTGGGCTATACACCACCGCAAGAGTTAGAGGGGAGCTCTGTAGGGAACCCCTCACTAGCAAGTATCGGCCCTCCGGATCTCACATAATGGCCTCCTTGTCAAACGCTGTGTCCCTTGCCAATAATATGGCCACCCCCCTTTTTTTGTCTTGTGTGATGCGCAGAATCCCTCTCCAATTCCTCCCCCCGGCATCCTTGGTTCCCTCCCCTGAGCCCAGTGTGTCTATTGTAGGAAGAGTAAGTCCAGTTTGGCCCTCCTGAATTCCCTACAGACCAGGGACCTCTTGGTAGGGGTGTCCAGACCCCGCACATTAAGGGTGCCCACTCCCAGGGCAGGCAGACTGTCAGCCATTATCTAGGTTCCCTTTACTCTCGTTCAGAAACCTCACAGCACCACTCCAAGCCAGCTCTGTTTGTCTTTTACTATGCTCCCACTTTCCCCCACTAACTCCCCCCCGGGTGGGCCTTAAACCTTTCCCGAACTGCCCCCTGTATGCCCCCCCAGGTTTAACAAACCCAACTTTCCCCATTCCCCCGCCCCCCTCCCCAGCATCCAGCCAAATAGTTCAACTATTGCTGGCACTGGTCCGGCCTGCCCTCCTCTGCTAGGCTGTCATGTAAATTATCTCCTCTTTGAGCCCCCCCTTCCGTTGCACCCTCAGAATTCTGCCTATACTTGCTGTTCAAGGGGACCTTGTTTGCGGCTAGGCCCCATGTTCTTCATCTCCCGCTCCCCTGTAGGTCGGGTTAGTCCGCACCTCATCCATCAGGGTCGATTCACTCTCTGTCCTTCGTCGATGATGGCGTGTTCAGTTTCTTGAATTTCCTTGAGCTTGTTTTCCTCCTCCGGGGGATCGGGACTGTTACATAGTCTTGGATGGCTCCCCTTATATCCTCCTCCGTGATCAGGGTCGTCCGTTGACCCATATACTCAAAAGCAAGGGAAAAGGGATAACCCCATCTGTAGCGCACTCCCTTCTCCTTTAGCAGCTGCGTCAGGGGGCGGCACATTCTGCGTTTGGCCAGTGTGTACGAAGAGAGATCCTGGAAAATTGACACCTGAAAGTTGTATGTGATCTCCCGAGCCTTCCTGGCCTCCTCCAGCACCTTCGCCTTTTCCGTGTAGTAGTGGAACCAGACCAATATAGACCGGGGGCCTCCAGCCCTGCTCCCCGCTCTGTGCACCCGATCGAACGTTGGTTCTGTTGTCATCTCATCCGCAAAAAGGAGGGTGATGATTTCTCTCACCACTCGGACTAAATCTCTCTCAGTCTCTCCCTCCATTTCTGAGACCCCAACAAAACTGAGGTTGTTCCTCCTTTCCCTGTTTTCGAAATCATCCATCTGTCTGGCCCTTTCTTCATCCCTCTTCTCCAGAGTCGATAGCCTCATGCTTATTTGCATCTCTTGGGTCACTGACGACGACTGGTTGGTCTCTAGCTGGAGCAGCCTGTCCTGAACCTTATCCACCCTTTGATCAATTTTTTCCAGTTTTTGGGCAATGTCCAATCTCATGTCCCTAATTTCAGGACTGAGGCGAAGCCCTTTTCCATTGCAGAGGTGGGCAACAATGGGGTCTCTGAGTGTGGCATTCCGCTATCTCGGCCCCGGCTGCTGTCTTCGCTTCTTGCCTCCAGGTATCGGTATTCTTGAAGGGTTTTCCATCAGCTCATTTGTTCGTCCCCCACGCCCAGCCGCCGGATCCGCCGCCGTCCAAGGGGGGGTCAGGGTGACACCCCTGGGCTCCGTTATCTGCTCCCCAGACAGATCCGGACAAGGGAAAGCGGGATGGGGAACCGGATTGGAGGTGTGATCCCTTTTCTCACTGTCTTGTCCACCTCGGGTGGGCTCCCCTTGGGCGGGCACATGCCCCACCAACCTCGGGCAGGGGCCTCGCACCCTGTCCGTTCTCCCCTTGTCTATCTGAGAGCTCCTTTGGGTTCCCAAGGGATGGTGATGTGGTCAGTGAGGTCCATGTGGACAGTATCTCGGGGCGTTCGATCGGGGGAAGAGGGGACCCGCGGTCCTGCCCCCCAGTATTTTCCAGGTGAAAAAACTCTCACCATGATTGCTGATAGGCGGGCACACGCCCTGGGCGCGGGCCCAGGGGCCACCACCTGTGTGGGGTCTGGGCGAGGGGACCTCGTTCCTCCACTCCGTGTCCTCCATCGAATTGCGCTTCACTCGGTCCACCCAGTGTCCCACAGGGGGATTGGGCTGCTGCCTTGTTTACAGGGGGGCCCGTGGATCAGCCACCTCTGTTCAGTTCAGAGCATAAAAAGTCCCGGGCGTCCTCTGATGTGGGCGCACTGGTGTAGGGGTTGATAGCTGATCCTCCACCCCTTACGGGACAAGAGAGGCCCAATGCGCCCGCGGGCCCAGGCCCTCGGGGCCTCTGTTCTTTAATCCTGCTTAAAGTCTGTCAGTTGGGGCCCTGGTGCTCCTGCCGCTTGTCTTATAGTCCATGCACAGGGGTTGGGCGTCCTCGCCACCGTCAGGCCTGGGCCTCGGGAGCGGCCTTCCTCTGCAGGGCGAGGGGCTCTCACCTCACTCCTCCGTTGCCCCCCAGCGTTGTGGGCCCCGGCGACTGGTCACTCCAGTGGATCACCCGCCTCAACAGGACGGGGCCTGGGGGGGGGGATGGCCCCGCTGGTGGGTCTTCCCACCCGCGGCGTCCCGTGGCTCCCCTCGTTGCGTCGCATCCGCTCTAGTCTCACCCGGCTCCCCTCTCCAGATGGCGGGTCCCATATACCGTCCCCCAGGGATCCTCAGACGTCGCTCTTTCGACCAGTGGGGGCCCGGGGGTTCACTGCCTCTTCGGGCTACAGCTATCCCAGTGCGGGGTCTCCAGGGGGGGCTCAATCCCTCGTTTCAGCCCAGCTTCGGCTGGAGCTCGGAACTCAGGCTGCCATAGTATAATATTTTTAATGTTGACATTTTGCTAGGGGTAGGGGTTCAGAGGGGCCATGTTTTTTCAGGCTGGCCTTTTAACTGTTCATTCGTTTTGAGGCCTTGTACTAAGTTGTGGTACAACTTTGGGGACAGCGCTTATCAACGCCTTTGCCTGACCCCCCTGCACCCTTGTACTTTGTCTCATAAAAAAATATGGCGGATGAGAGGGGGTTTCAGCGGGAGTATTGTAATTAATTAGGGCCGGAAAATTACTCAACATTAGTGATTATCTGCATAGACCAAATTAATAAGTACACTGAGAGATTGAAACCTCCTACAAAGTGCAAGTGTTCGGAGGATATTTTCCTGTGTGTGGACACCCTGGATCTTTGTGAAATTGGACTGGGGCTAGACACTGGATTCCATACTCCAGGCCCTCTTAGCATAGACCGAGCCCTGGTTCTCTCGAAGCTGGACTACTGTAACAGTCTCTATCTTAATCTGCCTGTCTCCACTCTCCGCCCTCTGCAACTCATCCAGAACAGAACTGCGAGACTTGTCCTTGGCCTCAAACCCAGGGACCGTATCTCTCCAGCACTGAAACCTCCTACAAAGTGCAAGTGTTCGGAGGATACTTTCCTGTGTGTGGACACCCTGGATCTTTGTGAAATTGGACTGGGGCTAGACACTGGATTCCATACTCTAGGCCCTCTTAGCATAGACAGTTCACTCAATTTTAGTTGACCTACCATCCCGACACTTTTCCATTAAGCAATCTTCCTAGTTTTGCTTCTTTAGTTATTCCCCTAAGCCGTTTAGGTGTTTGCTCCCCTTTGGCCTGACCCTTGAAGACGTACATGGGAAACGCGTAGTTTAGGCCAACTCAGTCCAGGCATGCCACCCTATGCATGACCAGGAGTTGGGAAGAGGGTCAGAACTAACCCTCAAACATTAGAGGGCACCCACCTATACCTCGCTATGTAGCGTCCAGCAGGGTAAAACTACCTATGCTTAAAGTGACCACTTTTGTCAGATACTCCACTTTGACATATATGACTTCTCTGTTTACGTTACAGTCCTTTGACGTCATAACACATCGAAATCAGCGTGGGTTCTCACAAGAAAAACATTTGCAATTGTTGTGTTGCCGGATGCACATTGAACTGGTTTAAGCAATATGTCTATCTCGGGGTTGAATTCACAGGAAACATACACCGGGCACGTCATTAAGATGTCGCGGCAACACAAATGGCGTAAGTAAATGATGAGATACTGAATTATTGGCACGATCTGGGAGGTCTCACCATGTATCGAATTCTATCTATTTACCGTCGTGCAAAAGGATTTTATGGTTCTGAGGTCTGGAGGCACATGAGTGCCCTGTCCTATAAAAAGAGAAACATGTTTGGAGTTTCAAAGGGTGCTCCCACTTTTGACCTCTCTGGACTGCTTACATATATATGATCATTTGCCAGTAAATTAGGCATTTGAGAAAAAAGCTTTTTTGCGAGGTATCTTAAATGGGGATTTTTGAATAAGTTGTTTGCAGACATACCTAAAAAACGAACAAAGCAATATTTTGCTACAGAGCTATAACCGGCATCAGACAGTGATGTAATTGGTTTGAAAAACCGCAAACTAGAGGTATGCCTTTTAATCTTATGGCATATGGATCCCCGATAGGCTCTACTCTATCTCAATCTTTACCTCTGGTGTCCCCCAGTGGCCTATACTCTCCCCCTGGATGTTCAATCAATACCAGGCACTTCTTGCACACCGCATTGCCGCTCTATGCCCCAACATTCAGTGCTATGCGGACGACACTCATCTCATGTTCAGGCTCCCTTCCGCCCCCTCTTCTCCTTCTCTTTTCTCTGACTGTCTGTCCGCTATCCAGGAGTGGTGTGCTGCCAACGATCTCTGCCTTAATGCCAGTAAGACTGAGATTCTCCTCATCGGCACACCTGCTCCATCTTTTCCTGTTGGCCTCTCTTGGCCCTCCTCCTTCTCCCACCTGTGAGGCTAAAAACCTCAGGGTCACCTTCGACTCCACTCTCTCCTTCTCTCCTCACAACTGTGACATCTCTAAGAAGTTACACTACCAGCTGCACCTCCTCAGAGGTATTCTTCCTTTCCTCTCTTTCCCCCAGAAGCTCACTGTCTCCAGAGCTCTGGTTCTCTCTAGGCTGGACTACTGCAGCAGCCTCTTTCTAAATCTGGCTACTTTTACCCTCCGCCCTCTGCAGCTCATCCAGAACAGGACTGCGAGACTTGTCCTTGGCCTCAAGTCCAGGGATCGTATCTCTCCAGGACTGAAATCCCTGCACTGGCTCCCAGTGGCTGCGAGGATTAAGTGCAAGACCCTCTGCATCGTTCACAAGGTCTCTGGGGCCGGATCTGCGTGAAATGACCTTCCTTTCCCCCATTTGTTCGCAAATATAGATATATATATGGGGGAGACCCCCACAACCCCCTACCCTATTCCTATACATTTCCTGTTACCTTTACCCCCACATATATTTATGCAAACAAATGGGGGTCGGACATTTGGTGCTCAGACCTTTTAACCTTGGTCATTTTGGCCTAACCCTCTGGGTACTGGGGCCTCACTACCTCCAACTCTCTCTTCCTAAATATCTTCCTTCTCGAACTCTTCGCTCATCCACCTCCAACTCCCTCAGGTTCAGTCACTTCTCCAAGCAACACGTTGGTGGTAGATCTCTCTTTTGGTTGGGCCCCCCCTCTGGAACAGCCTCCCTGCTTCCCTGAAACTTGAGGAGAACCATCTCCGGTTCCGGAAGCACCTCAAGACCTTCCTCTTTGCTTCTGCTTTCTCTCCTCCTCTCCCCTGCTGAACTCTTGACTGAACTTGCACTGGTCACCTGGATACCCTCTGATCTCTGGCCCAGGTCCCCTCCCCCACCAGTTGCACACCTGCACTGCCTCCCAGGCAACACCTGCACTTGCGGTCTGTTTCTGTATCCTTACAGTCCCCTCCAGTTCATGACACTTGAGGTCTGCACTTACTGCTGCACTTGCCACTAGCTGCCTGCACTTTTCCCTACTGTTTTTATTTATTTATTTCTATTTTTTTTACTGTTGATCCTATGTATTGCACTGCTCCCTCCCCCCGTACTTTCCCTTTCCCCCGTCACCAGCACTTGCGCGATCTCAATGTCACCTAGCCTAATAAGATCGTCATCTGTCTTCCCTCTGTCCCCCCTCTGTTGCCTCGTCGCGCCTTGAAACACTTGTGTATAGGTGCTTTATAAATTTCATATCACATCAAATCATATCATAATGGGGGAAACTGGCCAAATAAGGAAGTCCCACTGTCGCTCGCAGAAAGTACTTAATTCCCATTCTCAAGGGAATTAATGTTAAACGGAGGGGCGTGTGCCCCATCCCAAATAAATCAATGGCTCGCGCATTATATGTTTCCATGGAGAAGTGTCTGCAAATTAAAATGTTTTATAGGAATACAAGCGCTGCACTTGGATTGGCTCTGCTATCCTGAAATAGTTCTTTTTTCTATTTACTGTATGACATTTGATTGCCCGGATGTAGCGGATCCTATGTATTGTGTCGGGAAGGCCCTAACTTGTAAGAGCATTATCTGCTGATTAGAATGGATATCCTTCTATATGGTTACATTGATGTCATATGCAGATGTGGTGATTGCATGTGTACAAGGTACATGGCAATGTTCCAAAATAAACTTATTTGATCGATTGATTGATGTCATGACAGGACGTATGGCGACTGGCAGTCTGCTATTGAGAACATTTTGCAATATGAAGGCATAAACCAGCCCCCCAGCAAAGTCAGGACTGGTAGAGAATAAAGGTGAAATAATGCATACAAAAAAAGAATGCCAACAAGCAGATAATGCATGGACCTTCCAATACAGACTCCACCAAGAAAGGAGCTCTGCTGAGGGTGAGTGGGCACTTAGCATGCTCTATTCCATCTCAGAACCCCGTGTGTTAAGGCTGGAAGGGTAGCACTGGGAGGTATATGGAAACAGCCACGTCTGAGATCTCTGGGACATATAAGGCATGTGTCTACGTCTCTTGCTATCTTTAATTGGAGGACTGGATTTTTGATATGAGAAGGTATAAAGATAATCAACCAAACTAAAATGAGGAACCCCCAAAAAGCTTTACATAGAGAGTTCTCTTGCCTGCCTGTCTTGGACTGGACTACACTTTGAAAAGGAGGGTGTTCATGAGAAAGGGAGATACCCCTGAACTGGGTGCCCTCCTCCAGACCAGCTGCACCCAGTCATATTCATCATCTCAGCCTTTACTGCATGCTCCATCACTCATTGCCTTTGGACCCTGACCAGGCTCTTTCCCCAGGTGACTCAGGTATGACCCGATGAGGCTGCTCAAGGGGCTGAAAGCAAGCACTGCAACTTTACTAGGGCTGTCAAGTGTCCCAACGAGTTCTAGTTCCACATGGGGAGCACAGGCCCATGGGGATCTAGGAATCCTCTGGTCTCTCTGACCTCGATGCGTTTCTGTCTGGAGAAAGCTTAGCAAAGCCTTCTTCAGGTCCTCCGCAAATGTATACAGTTCTCCAACATTTTCCACGCCTTATCTTTGGTGTCGCAGCATCAGAAAAAGAAGCAAACGGACCGTCACAGAAAAATAAGTGACAAGTTGTACATCTATACATTGCTCACATCTGGGGATTCTGCGCCTTGATGCGCCTCTGACCTATTGTTCAGTTTCACATCAATGCCATTATTTCACTGTAGTATGAAACTGCTCTTGCAATTATTCCTCTTGCAGCTTCTATCTTGAATAGTATATTTGTACGAAGCTCTGTTACAATTTCTTTACAAAATGGTTGACATGTGTATTCAGAGTTTAAATTGGTTTAGTATTTGGTTCTCTTGGTTTCTTGCTTAATTGTCAGAACCTTAACAAACCTGCCCAATGTTGGACCTATTACCATGTGAAGATGAGTGTTTGCAGGATTGCTAGAGTGGTTAAGTCACCGGCTACTGAATGTCTCCCAACGTCAAGTCAACTTCCAATTGCAGTATGGCTGACTCAGCCTTTCATCATTTCAGTGCCAATTCATGTTGTAAAACGTATACATACATCTTATCACAAGCTTCAAATGAAGGTGTCCTATGGGGTACACGGAAATTATCTCCCCACTAAATAAGACCAATATGAACATGGGAAAGCAGAATCCTGTATCCTACAACATTTCCCATACTCAAAACTCAGGAGACGTAGATTCAAGAAAATAATTACCAGGTTAGCTCCTTCTTGCTGGGATGTTTACCCCAAAACAGAATCCCAGTCCAAGTCATTGGAAACTGTTCGGTGGCGGGAGATTGACAGAAGAATGATGTAAGAAAAGTGTAGTAGCGTATAAGGAAGCCGGGTACCCACCCATGGTGACGGCAAGGCGACAGTAGCAGGAGTGAGGCCAGAGTCAGAGGTAAGCAGCATGTCTGCAAGCAGGGAAGAAACAGAGGGGAAGTATCGATGCAGACTCTAGGACAGAGAACTGGACTCAAGCAACACATGCATTCACCAAACAATTCAGATGGCCCCCACACACTGGGGTCTCACCATGGGTGTACAGTGTTTATATCGAATCCTTTATATTGAATGCCCATATATCAAATATTTTATCGTGAAAACGTTTATAGAGAATGTTAGGGTGCCACCATAATCTGACCAATGTTGGCGCGCGTGTGTGTGTGTTTGTGTATGCACACCACAACATGACAGCATACACTGTCATATGTCAAAGAGAAATGTAATGGGGTTAGGTACTTTCAGCCTGTAGGGTTTAGTTTTTGTAGGGCACAGTTGTGCTACAGTGTAACTGACAGTGCCACTGCCACTTCTGCCATTAGAGACACCTCAAAGGACCTTCCTGTCCCTGGAGAGAGCGTCTGCGGGTCAGTACAGAGCGCCCATCAGTAGCAAGAAAAACATCTCCGTACCTGGATGTCTTCTCACAGCCGGATGCCAGGTGGCAGTTGACAAACCCAAACGAGGTGCCATTGAAGAGGAAGGAGACGCCGACTGCTCCCTTGTTCCCTGAAAGAAAGTTATTCCATCAGTACAACTCTGCACCCATCAGAGCCACTGGCCCAAAAGACCTGGCACCCTCTCATTCATCAAGGACACATAGCACACCTGGAACGAACGACACAGGGCATTTAGGAAGTGACGCATGAGGGCAATCAGACAAAATTCACATTGGCCTTATTGGCTGAATTGCCATCAAGATGGCGAGATAACAATTGCTAAGGTGCAGAGGATGGCAAATGGAGAAGAGGCCCATGGTTGCGTAGCTTCTAGACCCCAAAGACACTGAAGCTGTACTAAACCAATCATGCATTGTTTCAAAGTGTGTAATCGCATATTTTAGTTATTTCGTTAGTTATTGCGAATATCATGGTAGTTTCACACATGCAATACCCCGTTCACCCATTCCTTCCAACCAATGAAATGACCGATCAATATAATCAAGTAAAGAAATCACTAGACTGATCAATAAAAGCAAGTACAGAGATAACTAGACTATCAATAAAAGCAAGTAAGGAAATCACTAGACTGAACAATAAAAGCAAGTACAGAGATAACTAGACTGATCAATAAGAGCAAGTAAGGAAATCACTAGACTGATCAATAAAAGCAAGTACAGAGATAACTAGACTATCAATAAAAGCAAGTAAGGAAATCACTAGACTGATCAATAAAAGCAAGTACAGAGATAACTGGACTGATCAATAAAAGCAAGTACAGAGATAACTAGACTATCAATAAAAGCAAGTAAGGAAATCACTAGACTGATCAATAAAAGCAAGTACAGAGCTAACTAGACTATCAATAAAAGCAAGTAAGGAAATCACTAGACTGAACAATAAAAGCAAGTAAGGAAATCACTAGACTGATCAATAAAAGCAAGTACAGAGATAACTAGACTGATCAATAAGAGCAAGTAAGGAAATCGCTAGACTATCAATAAAAGCAAGTAAGGAAATCACTAGACTGATCAATAAAAGCAAGTACAGAGATAACTAGACTATCAAAAAAAGCAAGTAAGGAAATCACTAGACTGATCAATAAAAGCAAGTACAGAGATAACTAAACTATCAATAAAAGCAAGTAAGGAAATCACTAGACTGATCAATAAAAGCAAGTAAGGAAATCACTAGACTGAACAATAAAAGCAAGTAAAGAAATAGCTAGACTGATCAATAAAAGCAAGTAAGGAAATCACTAGACTGATCAATAAAAGCAAGTACAGAGATAACTAGACTGATCAATAAAGCAAGTAAGGAAATAGCTAGACTGATCAATAAAAGCAAGTAAGGAAATCACTAGACTTATCAATAAAAGCAAGTACAGAGATAACTAGACTGATCAATAAAGCAAGTAAGGAAATAGCTAGACTGATCAATAAAAGCAAGTAAGGAGATCACTAGACTGATCAATAAAAGCAAGTAAGGAAATCACTAGACTGATCAATAAAAGCAAGTAAGGAGATCACTAGACTGATCGATAAAAGCAAGTAAGGAAATCCCTAGACTGATCAATAAAAGCATGTAAGGAGATCACTAGACTGATCAATAAAAGCAAGTAAGGAAATGACTAGACTGATCAATAAAAGCAAGTACGGAGATAACTAGACTGATCAATAAAAGCAAGTAAGGAAATGACTAGACTGATCAATAAAAGCAAGTACAGAGATAACTAGACTGATCAATAAAAGCAAGTACAGAGATAACTAGACTATCAATAAAGCAAGTAAGGAAATGACTAGACTGATCAATAAAAGCAAGTAAGGCAATGACTAGTTACTCATCACATATCCAGGGGCGAACACATTGTAAGATAAGCCACCGGGTAACCGCCACCATGATACGTTCCACAAGCGTGTTTGAGATATCAAGAACATTACCTTCTCCAGTTTATCCCGCTTGGCATCTAACGAGCAGTTATTATCAATCATTGTTATATTTATCAATTCCACCTCCTAACTAAAATATTGGCCTGGCTGCCAGAAAATCCACATATCAGCTCTAGGAAAGGCTCGGCCAGTGACCTTGTCCTATGACTAGTTCTGAATGGTTAGGCAATCACTAAATATTGCCCTTGTGTTAGTAATCGAAATTTCTCAGCTTCAACTTTACTTCTACGGTGGGCTGTAATGAAAGTAGAAATTATAATTATTTTTATTTTTATTTGGCAAGTTACAGTAAAAAAAAAATCTTTTGATGACAAAACGCATAACATGGCATGTAAACCATACCATTATTGTTAATATAACATCACAAAACATTTAATCAAGCAATTTCAATAATCAGGCAATCTAACCCGAGGAGGGGGTGGGATTACTGGTCGGGTAATGCCCCCGGGGGCCATAGTTAGAAGCCCGAGCGAAGGGAATGCTTTAACAGAGCCCCGAGGGCATTACCCAGCCGGTAATGGCCCCCCTCCGAGGGTCATATTGCCATTATTACCCCAGCACGTCATTCCAGGGTACTAATTGCAATTTTTCCCGAATCGAGAAACGGCGCTGGGACCTAATCTCTCTCCATAAATACCTCCCTGCTAGAATTCTTCAGTCTTCTAGTTCTAACTCTCTGCAAGTCAGATGCTTCTCTAAGCAGAGAGTTGGGGATAGATCTCCTTACTCAGCTAGACTCTGCCTCTGGAATTTCCTCCCTGCTCCTCTCCGTCTTGAGCCAGATACCCTTACATTCCGGAAGCTTCTCAAGACCTTCCTTTTCTCTTCCTCCTTCAGCCTCCCCTCCCCTGCTAGTTCCACCTGTCTCTATGTCGGGGGGCCTGTGTCCCTCATGAGCCTTACTGAGACAGGCCCTCCTTCAGCCAGTCACCCCCATGCCCCTTACCAGCACTTGCCCTCAGGCCCCCTCTCCCGACTAGCCTACTGAGTCTGGTCTATTTCCCGTCCCTCGTACTAACTAACCCCTATCCCCTTGCCTGAGCACTTGCCCTCCTGGGCCTCCCTTAGCACTTGCCCAGCCATTTGGCCCCTCCCCCCTTGCACTCCTCCCTCCTCTCCCCTTGCTCTTCTCCCTCCTACCCTCTCCATGCACTTCCCTTTACTGCACTTGCACGAACGGAATGTCACATGGCCTAGTAGGACCTTTACTCTTCTCTCTCTTTCTTTATACTGATTTACAATGCTTTTAGCTAAGTGTATTTTAGTGTTTTTATTTTATTTTTTTCTGTTTCTTTGTATAAGACTTTGTACAAACTCAAACAATAAAAAAAGTTAGTTTTAATACGTAAACAATGGAGAAGTTAATAATCACAGAAGAGGGTTGTAGTAAACATATATGTACTACCAAAGCACCAAAATACATGTGTAACAACTTAACTATAACTAATCATTATAGCTAGCACAGAATATGAGATAACATGAACAAATTATGATTGCATTAGAAATACATCACTGTCATTTTGAGTATAGGATGTTATCACCATGTTGAACATAAAGGCATCTACATAAAATGCCTGAAAAATGCATGAATGTATGATCCATATTATTACTTTGAACAATTGCAACAGTGCGAGATAATCAAATAGTCATACGAATTAGCACCCTTGCAGGGGGCGCTGGCCAATCAGGATGCTCGGAACACAGAGGCCGTATTGTATGCTACAAGCCTGCTTTCTGAGAAGCCAGCGCTCCCTTCCCTTCCCCGCTCCCTCAACCCCCTCAACTCTTAGCACCCGTGTAGTTTGATATGTGGGTGCTATGAGTGTGTTTATTCAAAATAAAAAATAAATAAAAGAAACATACCTTTGCTGCCTGGCCCAGAGCCGCACAGTGCTGCCATTCCCAAAGTCTGTCTGTTATCAATGATGATGACTTTGGGGGCGACAGCACTGTGTGGCGTTGGGCTAGCTGGGGCACCAAGAGGCAAAGTCACACATTTTTCATGGAGGTTATTTCTGGTCGTGAAAATGTGTTGGCTGATCACTTATCAAGACTGGGAGGTCAAAAAGAGGAGGACGGCAATGAGGACATTTCTGATATGTTTCTTGTTGGTCTTGATGGAATAGTTATGTTATGTTATGTATCTGCTTATTATGCGCCGATAGCCCGCAGGCATCAGGGCGCGGGAACCAAGAAAATCAGTAACACATTGTTCTCTTCTTTGAGTTAGATTGGAAGCTGGGGATAATCTGTCTGCTCTACTCATTGGAACAGTGCAGTTTTAAGCAGTTTTCTGAACCTCTGGTAGTTCACTTCTTGCCGTAGCGCCATCAGCATTTTGTTCCAGTGGTCTACTGCTCTCACCGGGAAGGATTTACCTTGCCCGATTGCACGCTTGGCACCGGGTATATTCAAGGTGCCTCTGTCGACTAATCTTAGGCATCTTCCGGGTGTATAAAAGGAGAAGTGCTTTTTAAAATAGCTCAGGGCCTCTCCATATAAGCATCTATGGATTATTGTCACGGCCTTAAAGTTAACTCTATCCTCCACTCTCAACCAGTGGAGTGCTTTTATCCCTGTTGACACATGTTCTCTATTTTTTATATTCTTAACTATACGGACTGCGTCATTTTGTATGACTTGGCAGTGTTGAATTTCCCTCTTCGTGGCTCCTAGCAGTAAAGCGTTGCGGTAGTCAAGCCGCGACAGAATAATAGCTCTGGCAATTGTCGCAGCATTAACTTCATTAATAAAGGGTCTTATCGTTCTCAGGAGGTGCAAATAATAGGCGTTATTTTTCTGCAGGTAGCTTACCTGTACCTCAGAACCCACCGAAGCTTCCACCATCATCCCGAGAGTTTTAACGGGATGATGGCGTCTTTGATGGTAAAGGTCCCCAATTTAGATCTGACCTGTCGCATTCCAAAGATCAACAATTCGGTTTTAGTATTGTTTAAGCACATCCAGTGATGTTGCATCCAATGATCTATAACCTGATATACCGCTGTAATTTTCGCGCTATCAGTGATATAATCGCCCTTAAATTCGAAAATGAGCTGCGTGTCATCGGCGTAATTCGTGAAGAAAACGCTGATGTGTTCCAGGAGTTCGCAGAGACTTCTCAAATATAAGTTGAACAATAAAGGTGACGGGCTAGCTCCCTGCGGGACTCCGTAAAAAATGGGAGCGGCCTTAGAGAAGTTATCACCCCAATGAACTCTGGCACTCCAATCTTTCAAAAAGGATGACAACCAAGCCAGCGCCTTGGGAGAGCAATCTGCAATTTTAGCCAGTGCCTCCTGAAGGAGCTGATGACCCACCAAGTCAAAGGCTGCGCTTAAGTCTAGTAGCATGAGGATACCTGCTTTACCCTTGTCTCTCAAGCCCAACATGTGTGTATGAATGTCCAACATGGCATATTCGGTGCTATGGGATGCCCGAAAACCTGATTGTTGATTGTGCAGTAACTTCAGGTCTTCAACATGTTTTTGCAATTGGTTTTGTGGAAATTTTATCCAATACCTTCAGAATAAAATTCGAATTTGTAATGGGCTGTAAATTACTGGGATCTTTGGGATCCAACCCTGCTTTTTTGACTAGTGGGGTAATAGTAACCTCCTTTATGTCCTTAGGCACCACACCTTCACTGAAAGATGCCTTGACTATCTTCATCAAAACCGGGGAGAAAAGTTGTTTGTGTTCCAGGATGATTTTGGTAGGCAGAATATTCTCTGCGCACGAAGTCGGTTTCATTTTAGCCATTACATTACATAAGTCATCCTCGGATATGGGCGAGAACCTAAAACACCCTCTTACTTCCAAGTTTGTGGTTTCAACATGGGTAACAGGTCTGTCTTGTTTGGTTCTGGCTGTGATGATGTTGTTTCTGGCCTTTTGAATGTTATTTGCAAAGGATTCTTGCACCCTATCACAGTCTTCAGTGGTTGGTGTATGTGGCGGTGACAACATCCTGGGTTTTTCCATTCCCTTAAGTGTGTCAAAAATGTGCTAGATGTGTTAGATGTGTTAGATGTGTTAGATGTGTTAGATGCTGCCTCAATTTCTTTATTATCGTCATTTTTCTTAGCCTCCCTGATCTCTTTCCTATAGCAGTGGTCAGCCTTTTTCCAATTTTCTTTATTTATTTGGTTAGGGCTCTGCCGCCATATCCTTTCTTTGGTTCGTTTCTCCTATTTTAGTTTATTAAGATCTCCGCTGTACCATATACGGTGGTTATTGATTTTTCTCAGCACTTCCTGTTTCAGTGGGGCATTTTCTTCCACCAACCCTTGCATATGTATATTGTATTTCTTTAGCATGCTCTCACAGTCCTCCTTTTCAAGGAAGGACTCTGCAATCTTCTGTAGGCAAGGTTTCAGTATTTCAGGGCCTATATTTCTAAGGTTTCTGCTCCACACTTTGATATGGGGATTTTTTGTTTGTACGGACGGTGTGTTCAGTTCTATTTCAAAAGTGACCAAGTAATGATCGGACCATATACATGGTTCGGTATTAACATTGTGACACTTCAGGTTAATAGTAAAGACCCAATCTAACTGATTCCCTTGGGGAGTCGTGGATTCTTTATTTAATACTGGAAATCCCAGATTTTTCATGGACTTCTCCAGCTGTATTGCTTCTTTATCCTCAATATTCCCTCTCCCTCTATTCATATCTCCTACCAAGGAATGTTTGGGACTTGTAAACAATGATGAGGTGTTGGTCCATGTTATGGCCTGTGTGGAGACAGAGAGGCCATGTAAGTGAAGATTGAGATAAGATGAAAGGGCCTTTTGGGAGGTCAGTGAGTCTGGTAGGTGGATTACTGAATCAATGGGAGCGTGTAGTTGTTCCCTAATTCATACGCAATAACGTATCAGGGCCATTTAGGAGTGTCCCAACCTAAAGCTGTTTTAAGATGTGAGTATTGGTGGCCGGGATTTGACCGGGATGTGGAAAGAAGGTTGACAGATTGCATGCAGTGTGGATGGATGCGTAAAGGGGAGTGTGCCAGTGTGCATCCCCTGTTGAAGGCGGACGTGCCTAAGGGAGTATGGGAAGACTTGGCCATTGATGTTCTAGATCCTGTTGAGATTGGAGGTGGACGAGGAACATTCATTATTGTTTTGGGGGACTTCTTGTCCAGATGGACCGAGTATAAAGTTGTGCAAGAGGGCATTGGTGAAGCTGTGGTGGAGTTTGTGCAGGAGGTTTTTGCAAGGGAAGGCTTGCCTAGAAGTGTTCTTACGGATAATGAGATGCAGTTCATTGGTGGATATTTTTAGGTCTATATGAGGAGGTGCAGTATACATCACACGAAGACCGCACTGTACCACCCTGAAAGTAATGGTATAGTGGAAAGAACCGATAGGTGCATTATGGAGGCCATTTGCATGGCTGGTGTGTGTGGTAAGGATAAGCAGGTTGCGGTCCAGGAGAGGTTGTATGCTCTACGTATGTCTCCGCATGGAGTTACTGGTATGGGCTCGTTTCAGATGATGAGAGGGCGGAAGACCAATACCGGGTTGGGAGGGCGAGAGAGTTGGATTGTGTGGTGGAGGTTTTGAGGGGGAAGTTGGACAATGAGAAGCATTAATGGCTTTTGAGTGAGACTGAGAAGAGGCGAGCGAAGAAAGTGGAGGCGCGGAGTGGTGATTGGATAAGGATCAAGAAAGGAGTAGTAAGAAAGAAAGGTGACCCATGTTATTCCGAGCCTGTGCAGGTGGAGAGAGTGATGGACGGTGCGGTGAGAGCAAGAGGAGGGCAAGTGTGGAACATGAGTCGGGTTGCAGTGGTGAGAAGGAAGATGTATTGAAGAGTCTTAGGAATGTGGAACCCCGGGGAGGAATGTATATGGGTAATACACAAGCTTTGTGTTCCATGAAGAGCTGTTGAGAGTCTGGAGCCTGAGAAGGGAGGGCGTGCTGGGGTCGTTGCAAAGATACTTAATAAACCTACAGTTGTAGCCTACTTGACTGTCTTTGTGCCCAAGCTATTTCATTATTTGCATCCCCGTGGGATTTCGCAGAGTTTTGCTCATACAGAAGCAGACAATGTTACCACCAGATCCATTTCCTACTTCAGTCCAAGATCAGAAATATTTGTTGATTAATGAAGAGTCTAATTTTTAAATAGTCTTAAAATGAACCATGCATGATTTTCTGGCTTGGGATTGAGCTATCGAGTTCACATTTAGGTTGAATGTTAATGCAAAATCTCTTTTCATTTGAAACAATTTCATAAAGCTTTTCCCGGAAGGCCATGCAGTACGTCATAGTGACATGTGGACATGTTGATCTCTTTGATCAGTCAAAGCAGCCATTTTAGCGGCACATCTAGCCGCTATTGTGTCCCCCAAATATACCCAATACACAGCAAAAGCCGCGCGATACGTTGCCTACGCTTTTGCCACTAGGTGCTGCCATATCATTTAGCAGGGGTCAAAGCACCACCCCACATGCATGATCAGCTGACCACGCACACACAGGGGGCACCGCTCTATGGCCTACTGCCACAGCACTGGTGATGCATACCATCCCTGCTCTGGCTGGTACACGTCACAGCTAGAGATTTGGGGATTTAAAGATGTGAACCCTGGCCTGGGTGTAGCAAGTAGCCTGGGTTAGAGCCTCATCACCCATGCTTTGCTTTTGTTAATTTGTTTCATCTGGTAAGATAGCCCAGCGGGTTGAGCGCTCACTGCTGAGATGTATGTGTGAACTGCCTGTTGCAGGTTCAAATCCTGGCAAGGCCAACCCAGCCTTTCATCCTGCTGAGGTCAATAAATGAGTACCAACTTCGGTTGGCATGACAAATGTATGTAAATGTGCTCAATGGTGTAAGCGCTATATAAATAACAAAACATCATACGTTTTTAATTTCTGCCATCAAACAAGCTTTCTTCTCCTTTGTGATTGTTAATACATCTCTTGAATGTATGTGTTTCTTTAGGCACACCAACTGCTGTCTTCAGTTCTTCATTAAGATGTAAAGTGATATTTTGCATTACTGTTCATATTACTGTTATTTTGTGTAAGATATTTTGAGGACATGTTAGCATGGACTCGGGGTAGCCCCCATAACCTTTAATGGCCACTATGCACACACGCATACTAGCACCCCCTAACTTCCCCATGAGCGCATATTGCTGTTGAATGCCTGGAAAGCACGAGTGCCTAGAGCAGATGAGTGCCAGGAGCGGATGAGTGCGGGGAGCAGATGAGTGCCAGGAGCGGATGAGTGCGGGGAGCAGATGAGTGCCAGGAGCGGATGAGTGCATAGAGCAGATGAGTGCCAGGAGCGGGTGAGTGCATAGAGCAGATGGGTGCCAGGAGCGGATGAGTGCGGGGAGCAGATGAGTTGAATGCGGGGAAAGCACGAGCGCATAGAGCGGATGAGTACATAGAGCAGATGAGTGAGGGGAGCAGATGAGTACGGGAAGCAGATGAGTGAGGCAAGCGGATGACTGAGGCGAGCGGTTGAGGGCTGGGAGCGGACGAGTGCGGGGAGCGGACGAGTGCAGGGAGCAGACGAGTGTGGAGAGCGGACGAGTGCGGGGAGCAGACGAGTGCGGGGAGCGGGCGAGTGCGTAGAGGGGATGAGTGCATAGAGGGGACAAGTGCGTAGAGGGGACGAGTGCGTAGAGGGGACGAGTGCGTAGAGGGGATGAGTGCATAGAGGGGATGTGTGCGTAGAGGGGACGAGTGCATAGAGGGGACGAGTGCATAGAGGGGACGAGTGCGTAGAGGGGATGAGTGCGCAGAGGGGACAAGTGCGTAAAACAGGTGAATGCATAGTGCGTGTGAGGGCATAAAACGAACGAGTGCCTAGAGCGAATGAGTGCCTAGAGCGGAGTGAACAAGTGCCTAGAGGGAACAGACGTGCTGCGTAGAGCGGACGAGTTGCGTAGAGCGGATGAGTATGTAGAACAAGTGAGTACAGAGTGCATGCAGTATGGATGAGTGCGTAGAACGGATAAGTACGTAGAGCTTCTGAATGCATAGAGCGGACGGAACGAGTGAAGTGTGTAGATGGATTCTATATTGATAGAACAAAGGATACATGTGAATGGAATTGATCACATATATGGATGGAACGCCTGACGAACGTGGATGGAACGGGTGACGTACGTTGATGAAACGGCTGACATGTGTAGATAGAACGGGTGCCGTATAAAACAACTTCGAAAACACAGAATGGTACGGATGAAATATGTGGAGGGAGTACATAAAACAACTTTGAACACACAAAAAGGATTGGAGTAAATAGAGCGGTTTTGAGGGCGAATGGCGGACAGAAGTGTGTGTGGCGGACAGGAGTGTGAGTGGTGGACAGGAGTGCGAGGGGCAGACAGGAGTGTGAGTGGCGGACAGAGTACATGCATGAGGCCGACAGGAATGTATGCATGAGGCCGACAGGAATGCATGCGTGGGGCAGACAGGAGTGCATGCACGGGGCAGACAAGAGTGCATGCATGGGGCAGACTGGAGTATGTGGGGTGGACTGGAGCGCGCGGGGCGGACTCGAGTGCATGAGTGCGTCGAGCAGACTGGAGTGTGTGGAGCAGACTGGGGTGCATGGAATGAATAAGAGTGCATGGAATGGACTAGAGCGCATAGAATTGCGTTATGTACATAGTATGGCTTGGAATGCTGGGAAAGTTTGAAAGAGCATATAACCCATCATATCACACCACCATGCTTACTCTCTTCTTTACACCACCACTCAACTAGAACACAGAGATACTATGACACCATTCGGTATAACTGTTCTCATACCAACAGCCGCTGCTCACTCCCCACCACTCTAAGTAAACACTGCTGGTTACACACCCCCCAGCCAGCCGTTCTCCTCAGGCCTAACGCAGCCACATTCGGTCTGGATAAATCCTGCCAGAACTAACACATACTCCTGATCTCTCAACCACCACACCTACCGCTAAGAAGCAGCTACTACACGAACACCACACCAGCTGCACACATACCCGGTGCTCACATGCACTTTTGACTCTCTCTACTCTCTCTACTGACCTGAACTTCGGTTCCCAAGGGCGTTCAACATACCAGCGCCTTCAGACCATACCAATGGTATATAAGGCGCTATATAAATGCAAAATAACATAACATAACATACTTTGGGACTCTGTCCCTCCTAGGGCATTCAACCTACCGCGCGTTGGGACCATACCCGTGCAGAAAGGCGCTATACAAATGATGAAAGGAAAAGACATGTATGTTCACCTAGATAGAAAGCATGGCATGAAAGGTCAGAACCCAGCTCACATTGCTGCTCCCTTTTTGCAATGTCCAGTGTTTGGTCCACTACACTACCAATGCTGTGCTCAGGAAGCATACTTCATCTGGAGTACAGCATAGTACGCCACTGTGCACCTGAGTCCATTGGCATTACCTCTACCAAACTCTCCATTGCTTAATCCTTAATGGTTGTTGTGGAGAGCGGTAGAGCAGCATCTGGACGCGCCACTGCGCGATTGACTAGAGAGTCTTGCATCTTCATCCCTGTGTCACCTAAGTGAATGATGTCACCGAGCGAATGTTCCTGTGTGTATGGAATGTTTGTATGTACATGTAGGTTGCAGCTCAGGCAGTTGGTGCCAGCTCGAGTGAATGTCGCCCGGGCCAAGGAGAAATACCCAGGGACACCCAGTACGTATGTGTTGTTGTCCAGGGTTATGAAACACGCTTGCTGATTGCAGGGTGCTAAGACCGCCCAGTGCTGATTGAATTGGGTTGTGATTATGCGTGCTGGTAGCCATGTGTGTATGGCGGGACTGTACTGGATTGTGGCAGAATCAAGGTCCAAGGGTGGCAACCCTGGACAAGAGGTGCATTGTTCTTTTGGCATGTTGAGGAATGTTGTAATGTTTCAGGCATGCTTGCTATGTTGAAGTCGGAAGGGAGATGTGTTATATCTTCATACCCGTGTCACCTTCATGAGTGATGCCAGCGAGAGAATGTTCATGTGTGAGTGTGGAATGTTATTATGTGAATATAGGTTCCAGCTGAGGCAGGTGGTGCCAGGGGGGTCCCTCCTGGGGCTCTGGTCCCCTTTGGGGCCTAGCCGCTCTACTTTGTCATCTACCTATGTCAACCCAAATAAATGGAACTTGAATGAATGTACCTGCAGCCACCAGACATCCTTCATTACAACAGAGAGTCAATCTCTTTATTTTTGGAACAGTGATAGGCCTCCCCCTCACTGTACTGCCTGCGAGGCAGTGGGGGCGAGTGTTGAGCAGCAGCGTCAGCCGCCTCAGTCGTTACCAGCACGGTCACAGCCTCCAAAGATCAGTGGTGATAAGGCCAAGATTCCAGTTCCTACTCTGTCTCTGCCTTTCCTGCCAGAGCCAACAACTAAACTTCAAGATTGGAAGGAAGATGTCTTAAAATACAGTCCCTGTTTATTGGCCTAATTACGCTGATGACAGGAAGGATGAGACGCTATTTTACTGCCATGAACACAAGGGGCACACATCCTTAAAACTAGACTACCAGAACCACGCAATGGGGTCCCCCAGAGTTCATTAACTTCCTTACTCATGGACATTTGATGAACATTACACCACCAAGGAGAATACAATTCTTGCCAGACATCGCTTTGTCGCCCGAGAGCAAAAGAAGGGGGGAATCGATTGAAGAATACATCACCGTGCTACGCAGGATTGCAGTCAACTGTGAGGTTTGGGCACTGTCACGAGGAGCACATACACAATCAACTAACGATAAAGCGTGAAGACCAGATTCTAAGAGGAACTTTGGCGAGAGAGGTCCCACTCTTGAGAAAGCTATAGAGATGCTCAAGACACTCAAAGCAGGAAGCCTGTCTCCAAGAACCTACACCTATTAGCCACAGAACCCAGTTGAGCACGAGTGGCTAGCGAGCCAGGCCTGCGGACGTGGGCTATCTTTGCTGTACACTATCATCAACTTTATGTTGATCCGTGCCCCGGATTCACAATAATTTGCTCTAGCATAGCATAAACCTTAGCACCATAGTCCGGCCATTTCTAACTGCCTATGTTCTTCATTGTCTCGGGATGATAGCTCAGGGGCAACGTGCTCGCCTTGGAAGCAAAACGACACGGAGCAACACAGTTTCGACCCACAGGTCCGTGCTTAGAAACCTTTGGGTATTAAGCACCTTATAAATAACCTATCATATCATATCATTTAGTGTTTTCCTTTAAATTGTCTATTTTCTGGCTACACAAAACATACAAAGCACCTGGAGACCATGCAAATGTAATCGTTTCACGATATAAATGCCGATAACGTAACATAAACAAAGATATAAACAAAAATATATAGTAAATATAAAATATTTTAAAAACATAAGAATCAAGTCACCATACATACATATTAAAACAACAGTATCATAGCAGCCAATCACAGTTTCTTATTCTGAGACTCTTCACACCCCAATAAATGCCCACACAAAGGTTTTCATATGTGCGCTATTGATATCAAAATCCCTTTCATTGCATCATTTATTATTCACTTCATAGCACTATCTGTAGGACAACTATCTTATCAAACCGACCAGAAAGCCAAGTCTAAGCGGCGTTGAACCAGACGGGCAGTACAAGCCTTTTCGTCAAGCCTACCATGTCTAGAATTAAAGCCATTGGAAGCCCGTACCTAGGGGGTGTGCGATCCCGGTCTTCACACTGGACGAGGTGATGTGGCTGATTCGCCGCTCATGCTCGGGTTTCACCAAAACCGTGATCTTTAGGTTCCAGAGTGATTGCACGGCCACCTGGAAGGCAAAAACAGGTATTGAGGATATCGGGGGATCCTCCTGGATACGAAAATGAAAAAGAAACTTAAGAATGGGGCACATGCCTTAATAGCAAAGGGAAGTCATTACTTACCTTCTCTCAGCCAATCAGAATGTTCGTAATGCAGTCAATAATTACTGGTATTGACTGCTGAGGCACAACATCTTTCAGCTGCCAAATCTTGAAGATATACATACTGACTGAAGCCAGCTAAGTGCTTTAGTCCAGACCCTGGTGGAAGGTGTGAGATCACCTCCCACCCCAAATAAACACGCCTTGTTGACCCATGAGAGCATAGGTACTGTGGGACAAAATCCTGCTCCTAGGGGGAGAATTCCTACCTAGCCTTGCAACGAGAGGGGTGAGACACAAGGCTTGCCCCAGTAGCAGCTCTGAGGCCTAAGCATTTTGGGTTTCATTACTTTATCCTTGGAACACAAGTAGATTCTTAAGGCTGCTTTATTCGGGAAGCAAAATATCGGGAAGCCTACTAAGAGAAATCAATCTACAACTTCCAAGGTTGTTGACTAGAGGTTCAAAACAAATTTAATAAGTTTGATTGAGCACTCTAATCTCAGGACATTTGTCTTGCTCTTGTTAATAATTAGATCCACTGTGAAGGCATCATCAAGCAAGACACAAACAACTTACTCAAAGTTCAAAATAAAATACTTTATTAAATCAAATGTAAACATGGTAGAAGGCCTAACTTGCCCTAAGCTAAGGTGGGATTTCCTTACCTGAATGAAACTAAGGAAAGTCTGCGTCAAAGAGTTCAACTTAAAAGTCTATCTTTGTCCAAAACCTATACTTGCCCTCACAAATAAAGCTACACACTGTGTTGGGATGTCAAAAACAAAAGAAATAGTGTTCAACTCAAAGTTTGGAGCTTCTTCCAGTTTGCAGCTTTCTCTCAGCTCCTTTTCCCCCAAGCATAAGGAAAAAAAGTCTTAAGATTACCTTTCTCAAGTCCAAAGCGATACAGTTCAAAACCAATCCTCAGGGTTCCCTACCCCAAGTTCCAAGCACTGCAGTTCACAGAAGACAAAAAAGTCTGGAGATTTGTTCTGAAGACCACACACGTAGCTCCTCAAGTCTCAGGGTTCCCTTCCCCAAAACATAACTTTGTCATCACAATGTCTTTGGGTTTTCAACATTTAGGGCTCACTGGTCTAGGCGCCGTTGCAGACCAAACAGTCCACCCATTACAGGTCGCGCAACCTGGATCCCTCATTCTCTGCCTCTTGGCTTCTTTGTGTAGATTTGTAATCCTCTGGCTTTTCCTTATCAGCCTCTTGGCTCTTCCATTATCTGTCACACATCCTTTCCAGTTTTTGGCCTTGTCACACTCCATTCATTCATAAAAGTTTAGTTTAAGGGTGTTTTGCTCACACCCACCTTCTTGTGACTCTCTGTCACACTTGTGCCATTTCTGTAATTCAATTTCACCCGGGCATTCGGGTGATTCACTTTATTTGCTTGACCCATGAAGATTTTCATTCCATTCAACACTTAGAATGCTTAATTTCATGGTTTAATTCGATTCAGTATTCGATAGGCATTCATACCGCTTAATTGCAAAGTTCCATTCAGTGCGGCACTCAAAATATGCCGTGCCTTGAAACACTTGTGTATAGGCGCGTTATGAATGCCATATCATATCATATGCATTTGTTTCACTGGGTTTTAAAGTTGAATTCGATTCAATATTAAATAAGTATTGGTTTCACTTGATTTGAACGTTCCATCTCATTAGGCATTCAACTATATTTGCTTAATCTTTCGGTATTCAATAAGCATTCTTGTTGCTTAAATTTAAAGTTCCATTCAGTTCTGTATTCAATACACGTTTGCAGGAGTGCCCCGGTATGCAAGCATCCTCCCTGACACTCACCGGCTTGTGGCGTGTCCTGCCTGTGGTTCCCTCTGCTTGTCCTTCATTGCTGAAGCAGAGAAACTCACCCACTGAAACTCTGCTTGCCTGCTGCGTGTCTCTCTCGACACACTGGCAAGCGGAATGCTTTGTTCTGGGCGTGAATGGCATCCTTGTCTTTTGGTGCTCTTTCGCAGCTCCTACTGCCAATCCTCTATAACGGAGGCTCCCAGACCTACAATACTTGCATGGCCCACTGACTATGGGCTGTGCAAGTCTTCCTGGCAGTTTGCCGCCGTCCTGGCTCCTCGTCCGGTCCCACCACGACTGCCTCCTCTGAAGCACAGTACCCTGCTGGTCTCTCCCTCTTGCACCCTGTTCTCCTCCGCCGGTCTCTCTTTAAACACCTGCAGCACCTTAACAGGCTGCAGGTGTGAATCTGTAATGAGACTTGTCTGACTACATTTAAAGGGACATGTCTGTCCCGCATAGCTCCTAGTTGTCATCTTCCTCCTCCTCCCAGTACTAAAGTGGTAAAAGGGTGTAGTGTCATACTTAGTTGCTTTTCTTCGTCCCAGTACTGTCAAGTGGCATATATGGGGAAATCAGAGGAATATGATAAGGAGGATACCATGTCACTCCTAAGGGGACCCCACTCGCAGCTCCCAAGGACCCTCCACCCAAGTGATCATCCCTTGCATCTCCACCCCCAGGATTGGGACCCAAGAGAGATAGCCTTTCCCTGATCACCTGAAAAGAGCATCCAGGCGATCTAGGAGTGAGAATACCTTCATGTTTGCCACTCTGCACAGTCCTTAATGCTCCCTATCCGCCTCTGTAGGCCAATTTGGGTATAGTCAATAAGTAGGACGTTGTCAGCGTAGGCAAGCCTCTTGAAATGCTGGAAGCCAAGTGTAGGTGGCGCAAGCCTGCAATTCTCAAGGCATTCACCGATATCTGAGATGTAGATGTTAAATAGGCATGGCGCAAGAATGCAACCCTGCCACAAACCCCTCTGGGTGGATAAGGTCCCCAACTGGTCTAATCTTACCTTAATGAAGGTATTCAAATGCATATAAACCAATATATTAAGTAGACCAGCCAGGAGTCCCCAGTTTGCAAGCTAGTACCATAGTTTCTCCCTATTTATTCAATCAAAGCGTATGTAAAGTCCACAAAACATTAAAAAACCTGGGAGAACTCAACATACTTGCTTTATATTGAAGTAGATTTAGGATGAATCCTTTTAAAGTAGTGCTAGATGCCCTGTTTCAAGAGCCCATTTCTCTACCTCGTTGAGAACTTGATTACCAAAGGTTTGGCTATCAAAGACCATTAGAGTAATCGGTCTGTAATTCGAGGGGTCTTCCCTGTTGCCCTTTTTTAAGATCGGAACAACATGGGCGTATTTCCAAGACTTAGGGATTTTCCTGGTTACAATTATGTTAATAACTACATTTTAAAGAACATCTGCCTACATGTCAGATGCATTCTTCTAAATTATATTCCTAAAACCATTAGGACCTAAAGCATAAGAATGACTTGCTTTTCTAATGGCCCTTCAAACATCTTTGTGATCAAACTTAAGTGACCAGGATCTCTCGCATCATTGAGTCTTTCTTTAGTGTCAACACCATCGCCATACACATTTCTGAAATGGGCCACCCATATTGCTTGTGATATAGGGTTGGTCTGCATTTTTGCTTGTGAGGATTCTAAACTATTAATGATTGACCTAAATGTGCCTACTTGTTTGGTCCTCTTGATGTTACGCATCAGTAAAAAAATGACTTATGCGGCTTCAGCCAATTTTGATCACGTTTGCGGGTTTCTGTTCAGGATCCATTTGTAAGATATGAATGCATCTGATCTCCTTCCTGCACTCTCACCTCGGGATCACATATATGCCCACTGCCAGACTCTGGATTGTATCTTTCAAGAGAAGCTAAAACCTGGTAGGCGAAGTAAGGCAATCAATGTTACGTTGTCAACCATCTGGAAAGATGTTTCAGATTGCGTTGTTAAATCTCGTGGTATTATCTCCCGACCATTTTATCCGATTACCAGCGAGACTAGCAATGCCACCCGAAGGCCTCTCCTCCATCAGACCTCAAGGCATGAGGAATTCCGCACTAAGCAGCCTACGATCCCTGAAATCTGTGTTGATGCTGTAAAAATTGACACAATGCAAGAAAAGATCCTTATTAACCGGTGCATAGTCAATCCTAGAAGAGTGTACTCCATCAGGCCATGTATCACGAGGAACCAAACCAGCTACAATGTTTCCATTTAAGCAGTGTAAGTTCCATTTCAGCACAAATAATAACCAATGGGACCCTGCATCTTTAATAGAGCCTCATCCTCGTCTATTTCTATCGTATTGTTGGTTGTTCATTTTTGCGTTTAAGTCACCGGCCAGTAGGACAAACCCCCTACACTTAGCAATTAACCAATCATTCATCACAAGTGATACATTGCTGAGAGATACTGAAATAGGGCTTTTAATAGGATTCTAATAGATATTTATCAGAACAAAATGTGTTATACTAAGACCCCCCCTTAATTACATCCCAATTGGCCAAAATACCATAGTATAAATTAGATTCCTTTAAGGTGCATCACATGGAGCTTTTCATTGCAATCTGAAGGCCGCCCAATGCAGGGCCTGCTGGACCTTTAAAGGCTAGGTGCTGCCTAGTGCTATAACCATCCATTTAGACATATAGGTCAACCCGCTCTCCTGGAGAACGATTACAGAAAAGTGTCTCAATTTAAAGCATAGGTAAGCATTATTTAACATTCAACCACTTCCCCTAGAATTCCATGAGAGCACTCCCATTTCTAATTGTTTACTGTAGATGCTCAGTCGTGGTGCAAGGGCACATGGATGTGTATGTATTCCTGCTGCTAACCACGACCAGTCTAATACTCTTGCCATCTTTCCCACACTAATGACTCTTCGGGAAGGTTGGTCATTGCAGCCGATATTACACTTTATTTTCAGATCTTGCAACTTGGGCTCAACATTAGATTTATTTTCATAAAAGGACCTCCTACTAAGCGTAAGATAGTCATGTTCAGATTCCAAACCTATGTCGTACCCTATTAGTCTAAAATTTGCAGTTTCAGAGAGTAATAACAAGAGCGACTTGGTCTGTTCGGAGGTTGTCTATGAAGTCTACTGGAGCATGTCTATGAAGTCTCGCCCGGGCAAAACTAAGCACTCACTACACCAGCTTCCAAATCACAATTAATAATGTTCCTGTTCAGAGCAAGGTGGAAACCTTGGGTATCCAGCTGGAGGCTTCGCTGAATTCAGATGCCTATATTAATCAGTTGAGTAGAAACTGTACCTACGCCTTCCGTCTCCTCAAAAATATCCGCCCACGTATCACCAAAGATAATAACGCAATCATTGCCCGACCAACTATTTTATCAAGGCTTGATTACTGTAACTTGCTATTAACTGGAGCCTCAACTCTCAATCTACGAAAGTGTCAAGTGCTACAAAACAATGCTCTACACATTGTTAACAAACTAACAAGACCAGAGCACATCTCTAACCATAGACAGGCTTTACACTGGCTGCCAATTCAGGAGCGTATCAATTTCAGAGTAGTAACTCTGGTCCACAAATATGCATGGGGCTGCTCCCGTCTACCGCAAAACATGAAAACCACAGCACTGTGCCACTGGAGCACTGCGGTCATCAACCAAATAACAGATTGTATGCCGGAACTACAAATGTGCCAATGGCTGGGGAAGATCTTTCCCGGTCACAGCAGCAAAGCTTTGGAATTCACTTCCCACCACTCTGACAGTGGAACCTTACCTATGAGTTTTCAGGAACTCCTTAAATCCCCTGCTTTTTAAGTAATCCTTTCCCTTCCTGTAAATTCACGATATTTTGTCCCATATATTGATGATTGTCCTGTGTTGATGTTTTGCGCCCCGATGCCCGCAGGCTTTCGACGCATTAGAAATAAATAGAGATGGTCAAGGGTATCCACCAGACTGCCAGAAAGAAGTAGAGTGGCAGAATCGAAAAGAAAAAATATCAAGAGAGGGAAGGAGAGAAGAGCAGACACAAACGAAAGTGATATTATATGAACACAGATCTGGACGAAAAAAGCCAGAGGAAGAAGGAGTGAAAGAGGGAGAGGGATGGGGAGGGAGGGTGAAAAGGACAGCAGATGATGATCAAATGAATGAAGTGGGAACACAGTCACAGAGGAGGAAATAGGAATAGTTCAAGAGACAAGATCCAAGCAAGGGGCAGAAATATGAGAAGCCGGGGTAGAGATTTGTAGAAAGTGATAACGATCAGGATCGAGAGCAGAGGAACAGAGGCATCGGTAGCGAAGTGGTGGAGATTGAAGTCACTTAGAAGGAGCAGAGGATAGTCCAGGAGTAGGAGACAAGAGAGAAGCGAGTCAAGATCATCGTAGAAATTATCAACAGGGCCCGGAGGACAGTAGACCAACAGAAAAGTAAGAGGAAGGGGGAGGAGCAGAGGGCATAATAATACTCAAACAACAGTGAAAGATGGTACGTTCACAGCCGAAGGAGTGGATACAGAGAGAACAGATGAGCGAATATCCATACAACCTACGCAACCAGAAGCACGGGGGTATGAGAAAAGAAGGAGCAGGAAGACGAAAAGGCAGCTGGAGGAACAGTAATGGAAGGATAGAGACAGGTTTTAGTAGGGCCGAGGAAGTGCAGATGAAAATGAGAAAATAGGTCAAGGTTAGGATGGGCTTTGTTGTTAAGGGAACGAGAGTTCCAGAGAGCCACATAAAGTGTCAGGGAAAGATCAACAGAAGGAGGCTAGCAAAGGTTGTCATAGTTACGAGGGGAGGAATAGGCAGACGAGTAGCAAATGGAATGGTAAGGAGAGTTATAGGAAGGCATAGAAGACCAAGGAGAAGATAGGATACAGACGGGGAAACAGAGATTATTGCAAAGATGGTGAAATTGAAGATGCCACAACGTAAAGTGAGGGATGAGACCTTCTCTTGAAATGGGTGGGGGGTGTACAAGTGGGCAGAAGGGGTACTGGTAGAGCTGAGACCAGTAGGAAGAGAGACAGAAAGGAATTAGCAGCATGATGAGTGGGCGGAAAGGAAAGTGCTACCATCAGCGGGCAGCAACTGACAGCAAGACTTTGCCCAAACTTCACCAGGGCTTTGCCTGAACTTCGCCAGGGCTTTGCCCCGGAAGGAGATGTTATACCATTTCCTGGGGGGGATGGGAATGAGACAGCGGGGGTCCGAGGCTGGACGGGAGGCAGCATGTGGGAAAGGAGCCCAGACGAACACTGCAACAAGGAGTCCAAGGGGCCGGGTAGCACTTCCAGAGGACTGCGCGGCCCACCAGATGGTATAGCTGGCAGGAGATAACAGTCCAGTAGCCAAGCCCAGGCTGGAGGCATGTGAAGCCAGACAGTGCCACACGCCACGGATAAGAAAGATGACACCTTGGGCATGGAACATTATTGGCAAGAAGGAGACCACTTCCAAGAACTAGGGAATTGTCCAAACACTTTTCTTCACAGAACACAGAATAAAGCTTGTTTTGAAATCCCACTTTGGTTGCTCCAGTGTTCAATTCCTTTCTCCACATGGAAGTAGGGAGGACAGAGAGACAATAAGTAGGTCTTTGCAGCGATAAAGGGGTGCTGTGAGGCTCGGTGTCCAGAATGTGAGAATCAATTAGGAGGTCAGCACTCCTATTATACACTGATGCCCTCTAACACCCCCTCCCAACCTTGTGCGTAACCCCCACAGCCTGGTTTAATGAATCCATCAATCCCCACTGCCTCCACCACAGATGTTTTGCCTTTACAATTCTGACGGAAGTCAAACACTATAAAAAGTACAAATATGTTCACACTTAATCAGCCATGTCGGCTTTGTTACAATGTTCTTTGCCTGATTAAGAGGACTTGTGCTGAGGTTTGCAAGGGGGCAGGGTGTCCCCCAATGCTAGAGGATGATGAGTCCAGGGTTGGTATGAGGAGGAAGCCTGGTCATCCCCACTTTGCTCCCTTCATAAGACCGGAGGCAGTCACAGGTAAGGCCACTGTGATGCTGTCTATTTAAGACACATCCAAGAGACAGCCCTGGCACAGGAAATGTAAACAACCCACCTTCCTGGGGCCAAACAAAACCCACCTTTCTATTAAGCACCATACTGGAATCACTTTTTCTTCAAGAAAGACTCTGAGGGAACCCCAAGCAACATAGAATATGCAGCACTGAAGCCAACCAGATGTTGACACCAGATGTTGACAGCGCTGTGTACTCTACACTGCAAATTCTTGCTCAACCTTGCTTGTTCATGAGAGCAGGTCTTGGGAATTCATGAAAAACATGAAAACCTCCTGCGCTGCCCATGGAACGAGTTCAAAAAGGACCACAGACATTGCTTGCTCCAAGAGCAGTGTAGTCACCGGCAGCAGTGAAGCAGCACATCACCGGTGCCTTGACTCCCTGCAGACCATGGTCGTAACATCTATGAAATCCAAGATGGCGAGTCATAAATACTTTGTCTTCTGAATTAATCATCAGTTAGTGAGCACAGCTCAACCCACTGACCATAGCCAATCCCAGCCCCTCCCCTATCCACCAATACAGGTGCAGATTCAAGCAGAGAGTTGACATACTGGGAGGTGATCAAAGGCTATATAAAGCTGGCTCTCAGTCAGGCAGTGAGGGAGCTTGGAGAAAGATCTACTGGAGAGATTCTGGAGTAGGTTGGTTAGGAGAAAGAGCCTGGAAGTAGTAAGGAGCATGGAGAGAAGGAGGAGTTTTGGAAGTAGGAGGAACATCAGAGAGAGGGGAAGTGGAAAAAGAAGGTTGGAAGCTATATGTGGAGAAGGTATCGGAAGAAGGAATTAAAGCAGTGAGAGATCAACCTCAGATGGTGGCAGAAGTGGGAATTGTGGGCAAAGATGAACATCCAAAGGAAGTGGGGAATGAAATTATAGAGGAGAAATATCAGAATGAGGTGGAAAGTGGAATTAAAGAGAAGGGGTGTCAAAACCAGAAGGAAGGGGAATGTAAAATCAAAGAAGAGGAGTATTAACAGCAGAAGGAAGAGGAAGGAACAATTGAGAAAGCGGTTTGTGAACCACCTCAGGAGGTGCTGGGTGAGATGAATTAGAAGGAGGATATTAGAAACTAGGAGGAGATGGGAAAGGAAAGTAGGGCAGGAGGTGGGGAATGAAAGGAGGAGTGAGGGAAGAGGTTGGTGAAGAACAGGGGGGAGTTAGTATAGAAAGATGAGGCAGAGGTTGGAGGGACATCAGAAGGAGGTAGCAAGTTGAGATAAGGAGAAGACTAGTAGAAATCAGGAGGAGGTGGGAGAATAGCAGCAGGAGAAAGTTGATATAGTCTAGGAATGTTTGAGGTTGCCAGTTTGGCCCCAACTATGATTTCTGTCCTATAGACAAGATCATTAATGTTGCTACCAGGACTCACTTTGAACTCCCTCAGTTCACAACTACTTCCTCGTTCCGTCACCATGCTTGATGGCTACCTATGCAAAACAGGGCCAGATTTAAATGTCTTCTCCTGGTTCACAAATCTATCCATGGTAAGGCACTACTGTCTCTATCCCACTCTATATAACTATCATGGTCACATCGGGAGCACAGCTGGCTGTACCGCCTACCTACACTTAAACATTTCCAATGTTTGTTATCCTTAATCTATGTATGTCCACTTATGTATTGTGCCCGGTGACTGTTCCATTTATTCCCCTCCACAACCTGATCAGAATGTCCCTCAAACTCACCCCATTGTGAGAAGCTCACTGCTGCCCATCAAATCTGATTTATTATCTATTGTATGTTCTTTTATGATCTAAAGAGCATTGTTCCTCCTTACCAAAAAATGTAAATAAAGCTAGAGGAGTTAGGGGAAATACCCTGATTCGATGGGCTGGATCCATGTTGAGAGGCTATGCAAGAGTGTTGTGCATGATTGTGGAGGACCACCAGAACCAGGCTATAGAGATATGCAGGTGGGGAGACGCTCAGGCTCTAGGAAATTGGAGAACCTTCTTTGAGCCAATGAGACAACTAAGGCAAGTACAGTCCCCTAGACTCTACTTAACACTCCCGAGTAAGCTCTACTAGATTTCATGGAACCTGACGACAATACCCTATTAGCTATGGGAATGCGTGCTTCCCAAAGACTGAACCAGGGACTTGCACTTGACAGAGTGGAAGAGAGAACAGTGGGTGGGGGAAACCCTTAAGTCTGAGAGAGAGGGAAAAAAGGGTGAAGGAACCTATAAATCCTTAGAGAAAAGGGGCCCGGAGATCTTCAAGCCGAGACAGAGGCAGAGAGCAACAAAGGTGCCGGAACCTGGAAGCCTGGAAGACGGGTGGCCAAGAGGGACCAAGAAAAGACAAGAATGCCCTCTAGTTCTGAATCTAGTGTTACCTTGGGCTGTGTTGAGACCTGCAGTCTTGAGTTGTCGCACCTGAACCTATTTCTGGATTTAGCTATGTATCTCTGCTGCACTAAACTCACCAGTAAAAATTTAAGTTCTTTAATATTTAGTTATGTTCTCATTTCTGATCACTATCACCCTTGAGACAGTATATCAAAGTAAAGCATTTAAATGAGCATATTTCACGGCCAATCACCTACAAACAACACTCAAGCACTGGTACCCAAAGCAATGTCAAGGTTTATCAAATCAAAGTCTTTTTTCATCAAATTCCAATGTGTAAAAGGTTAGTGGGAAGTTCATTCCTTTTGATCCTTTCATGGCCGGAATGAGCCTTGCTGATGAGTGACAGGACCCGAAGCTGCTTACTATTAAGTAATGGCTATGTTATGTTATGTTAAGAATTCTTGTAAAGCGCACAGTCACCCGTAGCTATCTTGGCGCTTGCAAGGCAAAAAAGCAGACTGGACATTCCGTTCTAGAAAAGGTGGGTCCTCAGAGTCTTCCTGAACTGAAGATGTTTAGAGAGCTTTTTTAATGGCAGCGGTAAATCATTCCACAGTTGGGCACTGCCACCGAGAAGGCCGACACCTCCAATTTGTGTGTGACAGAAGAAAGGCACACATAGCAGGCCAGCGGACAGGGAGCGGAGCATCCTTTTAGGTAAATAGCGGACAAATTTGATCATAAGTATTTGGCCCCTTGATCATGAAGGGCACGATGTACGAGACAAAGTGCCTTAAATTGAATGCGCTGGGCAACAGGTAGCCAGTGCATGGCACGCAAGACTGGAGTAATATATGCCCCATAAGGAGATCCAGTGGCCGCTCTGGTGTCAAGATTTTGCAAGTGCTTCAGCCGCTGGACAAGACCCTTAGGCTGGGAAAGATAGAGCGCATTGCAATAGTTTAAGCGACACAAGACCAAAGCGGCCACCACTGGCGGCCTAAGTTTCGAAGGTATAAGGGGAAGCACCTTTTGCAAAATCTTAAGTTGGAAGTGTCCTGCTTTGCACACGGCCGGAACCTGAAGGTCCATAGAGAGAGTAGAAGAGACCACAGCTCCCAGATTCTTAACCGTAGTAACAGGGATGGGGAGAGGACCTAGCGATGACGGCCAGAAAGAAGACACCCAGAGTGAAGGATCAGGGGGAGCCCCCACCACCATAACCTCTGTCTTGTCTCCATTAAGCTTCAGCCAGTTGTGGTTCATCCAATCCCCCACGGCAGACAGGCACTGAGGAAGACACAAGGCCATCGCAGCCTGCTCAAGATCTAACCGAATCAGGATCTGAGTGTCGTCAGCATAAGAGTAGCACCTGATGCCGAAGGAGCGGATGAGACACACAAGTGGCCGAATGTAGATATTAAAAAGGATAGGAGCCAAGGCCTAGCCCTGAGGGACCCCACAACAAAGAGAGCAAGGAAGCGAAAGAAAAGAAGGAAGCAGGAGTATTTGGCCTCTCTTCACCAGGAATGAGGTGATCCAGGCAAGCACATGAACAGAAGTACCGGCCTGTACTGGGATGTAGGTACACCCCCACCCCACTGTTGCAATCTTGCAGGCTGAAAAATCATAAATCTGTGCATTTGGTCAGTCCATGCCCAATTATAAAAACCTGTAGCATCAGAAAAAAACATTTTTAAATATTTGACCAAATATCATTAATGTTATGGTGGGCTTAAAAAAGGCAGCCAAAATAGCATTCCACCTGGCAAATACCTTGTAATGATTTTGCTCATCCATGTTTGGCAAAAGGAACAGCCAAGATGAGGCAGAGGTGAGGTTATCTTTGGTACTCCTAAACCTGTAACAGCGATGTTATCCTTTGCCACAACGGGGTAGCAGGACCTGCAGCCATAGCCGCCAATGTTGTATAAACATATACCTTCCTAAAGATGTCTGTGCATGCACACCCAAGCCCATCTCTTCAACTAATTCTGCAGGCTCTCCTTATATAGAAGTGGAAACATTGTCATCACAGACGAGAAGATGAAGAGCCATCAGAATCTAATGGTGTGACCGACATCAGAGCCATTTTATGCTCACATCCAAATATAGCAGCTGCTAGAATGTGAGTTTATGGTCCATGGTTCCTTACACTTTAATGTAAGGGCAGTGAACATGAAATGAGCACCAAGCCCAGTGTGCATTGTATCAAAACAAGACAGGCTTTCCGATGGATCCCTATCCCCTTGAATATCTACACAGACTATATAACACAGACTGATGGACAGCTCACTCGAAACAGCAATTGCACTAAAAGCCTTCATCACACTGCTTCAGAAAACACATCCTGAGAACTAGAAGACCAGCTGACTGCCAACATGCCTCAAACACACCCCACCCACGCAACATTGTAAAGAGCAACATATACAGCCGCATGTTGGAGCATATGGAATCTAATCACCTATTAGATTGCTCACATATTGGTTTGAGAACTATGAGATACACAAAATCAGCACTAGAATCCATCTGGGATGATCTCAAAATATGCGCAGATACCGCCTCAGAATCATACTCCTTGACCTCTCAGTGGCCTTTCATACCCTCAACCATAGTACATTTATCAGAAGACTTAAAGGAACTGAACTCCACAACACTGCTTCACAACGGCCGAGAGCCTTCTTAAAGAGCAGGTTACCAGGATTCCCCCTTCAGATTGAACCTGCAGACCATAACTTGTGGAGTTCCTCAAGGATCAAGCTTCATACTGCTATTCATAAAAGAATAAGGGGTCACTTGTTACAACTAAGAAGACAACACTGAAATCACATACACAATTACCAGCGAGGAACTCTCCAGCACCTGCCTCACACAAGCAATTGAAGGGATGATGGTCACAACCTAAAACACAACACACACAAAAGAGTAATAATGGTAGTCTTTCTTCTAGCCATCCCTGAAACACCTCTACCATGGCCTCCACAAATGGGTAACTGCCCTACAACATCTAAAGTGACCACTAATATCAGCATACTAATGGACGATGGACTCACGCTGGAACCTCCAAGTTATTGGCAATCGCTTCGCTCATCTACCCTCACTCAGACGGACTATGGCCTATCTTGCTTTCTCACACAGAAAAAGCATGTATCTAAGTACGCCCGAATACCTCCCATAAAATCTACAACAGATCCAATACAGAGTGGCGAGATCATCACTCTAACACTACAGAAGAGGGACTTATAAGGCCAGTCCTTACAGCACTGCAATAGCTACCAGTCAAAACAAGACTTCAATGCCCTATGCATCACCCACAAAGCTCTCCAGGCTCAAGGAGCACAATGCCTCCAAAACAAAATTCCTAATTCCCAACCAAGTAGAGATCTAAGATCCAGGAATCAGGTGTTAACAATACCAGGAGATTCTGCAGAGGAAGCCATGGAAGGTCTGACTTCTCCGCCATGGTGGACAAACTTTGGAACACAACACCAAGAAATGTGTGCACATTACAGGACCACCTCAAATTCATGGAAAATGTTAAAACATGTCTGTTCAAAGCAGAATCAAGAGAAATTAGCCAGTACCCATGCAATGGAAGCAGCACCTTTCAACTGAGCAACTCCAACACACAGACACACCACACGCTGGAGACATTACTGCTGTGCACATGAAATGATAATGTATGTCTTCAAATATCAGGCTGCTACCCCCCTCGGGGACGCTTCTCTTCACTGCTGCTGTCATTTGCCTTTTAATAATTAAAAGAAACAGAGAGCCGCTGACCCCTTTCGAGATATCCGTGTTTTTACTGTGGTCATGCTGCTGTCAGCACCAGCTATGGACTCTCTGGCCAACACACATGTGACGGGGTCATGATCAGTCTAAGAGGACATGGCACAGAGGGGACCAGTGCCCTTTAAATGTAAGGGAAAAGGTTCCCAACCATGCTTTTTTTCATCGTGGAAAAGTAAAGACTAACACATCAGCGAAATCACATTTACTCCTTACTTTTCTACAATATTGCTGGAAAAATATGATTTCCTCCCACAAGTAATGATTGCAGGAAGCATTTTCAATGCTCACGCAATCATTCATTGTGGGAAGCTTTTAGCAGTGTCATAAATTGGATTATATGCTGATAATATGGACAGCTCTGCACCCTCATAGCCTGCAGACACACAATGAGCATTTCTGTTAACTTTGACAGAGAGGCATTTCACAAATGTCCATTCAGAACTGTGGACTTTGCCAGCGTGCTCTTCTCAAGCACAAATGGACATTTACAGAACATTACTGACATTTTCCAGAATGCCTTATGGGGTTAATGAGTTCACTGTAAACCAAAAAAGCTATGTGCATTTAGAAAATGCATGCATTCATTTCTCTGCGGAAAGCAAGAGAGAAGAGATTGCCTAGGCAACAAGTCTATCTGCTGAGCTTGTAGGATACCTTCATTGTTTTTCAAAACAAATAATCTCCTTCTTTGCTTTGATTTGGCACGTTGTCACATTACCAGTATTGTTATTAATACATATCAGCATAAGAGCACATGAATTCAGAAACATACACGATATCTTGTTAAAAAAGAACATCATGTTGAAATGATTTAATTGCACAAATATCTGCATTCGAATATGTTTATATAAACAAAAAGATTACAAGTCAGGGCCAATACAGATACGAAAGTACCCCAAGGTTGAATGCTTAATTATGAAAATGCTATGAACAAAGCACTGACCTCTTTTTATCACTCAACAAAAGCCCATCTTGTGCAAACATGCAAGTTCTTACGTAAGTGACAGATAACGATTCTTCACAAATGTAAAGAAACAAGACATTCTGTTCAACAGCTTCTACAATTACTTAAATGACATCAGTATCTGTTGGAATGTGATGTGCTAACGGGGAAGCAGAAGTTGGACTCAGCCTTTAAATACCAGACGTTTGGTCAGAAGCTACAATACTATGAATCCTGAAGGGCAAGACTGCTGACCCACAAGATCTTGACATGTCTGGGTAGATAAGCAAGACCAATCTTTAATGAGTAGGCTAAGACTGTAATTCTAGTCTATAGGCCTACAGATTGGCCCTTTGACATTTTCCCAAATTCTGATTTTAAATTCTATAATTTGGAGGCAAAACTAAATTACAAAGCTAAACTATCAAGGAAACAAGCAGCAAACTGCTTTCAAACACCTTCAACCTGATGCAGTAAAGTGTTCATGGGACAAATTCACGCTTTTTCATCGTGTATTTTTGTTAGGTTAGCTTTCACCTTTCCCAGTGCTAGTGAAAGACTATTATGGTACGAGTTTTGGTACGAGTTTTGGTGTACGTCCCTGTATAACCTTTGTTGCCCCTCATACTTCTTTGGCCAGGAGAAGCAGATCCATCAAAGTACAGAGGAATCATTCGCTGGGGCACTTAACATGCTTTACCTGTACACCGTTTTGATCCATGGCTCTAGATCATTTCGGGTTATTCTAAGATAACTACCCAGACTCTAGCTCATTTCAGGTCATTCTTAGTTCATTTCAGGACATTCTTAGTTAACTACCTATGCTGTATCTCATCATTTCAGGTCATTCTTAGTTAACTACCCATACTCTAGCTCATTTCAGGTCATTCTTAGTTAACTACCCAGACTCTAGCTCATTCCAGGTCATTCTTAGTTAACTATCAGCCTCTAGCTCATTCCAGGTCATTCTTAGTTAACTATCCATACTCTAGCTAATTCCAGGTCATTCTTAGTTAACTATCAATACTCTAGCTCATTTCAGGTCATTCTTAGATAACTACCCATACACTAGCTCATTTCAGGTCATTCTTAGTTAACTACCCATACACTAGCTCATTTCAGGTCATTCTTAGTTAACTACCCATACTCTAGCTAATTCCAGGTCATTCTTAGTTAACTATCCATACTCTAGCTCATTTCAGGTCATTCTTAGTTAACTATCCATACTCTAGCTCATGTCAGGTCATTCTTAGATAACTACCCATAGACTAGCTCATTTCAGGTCATTCTTAGTTAACTACCCATACTCTAGCTCATTTAAGGACATTCTTAGTTAACTACCCATACTGTATCTCATCATTTCAGGTCATTCTTAGTTAACTACCCATACTCTAGCTCATTTCAGGTCATTCTTAGTTCATTTCAGGACATTCTTAGTTAACTACCCATACTGTATCTCATCATTTCAGGTCATTCCTAGTTAACTACCCATGCTCTAGCTCATTTCAGGTAATTCTTAGTTCATTTCAGGACATTCTTAGTTAACTACCCATACTGTATCTCATAATTTCAGGTCATTCTTAGTTAACTACCCATACTCTAGCTCATTTCAGGTCATTCTTAGTTCATTTCAGGACATTCTTAGTTAACTACCCATACTGTATCTCATCATTTCAGGTCATTCTTAGTTAACTACCCATACGCTTGCTCAATTCAGGTAAATCTTAGTTAACTACCCAGACCCTAGCTCATTTCATGTCATTCGTAGTTAACTACCCATACTCTAGCTCATTTCAGAACATTCTTAGTTAACTACCCATACTGTATTTCATCATTTCAGGTCTTTCTTAGAAAACTACCCATACTCGAGCTCATTTCAGCTAATTCTTAGTTAACTACCCAAACTCTTGCTCATTTCACGTCATTCCTAGGTAACTACTCATACTCTAGCTCAGTTCATGTCATTCTTAGTTAACTACCCATGATGTAGCTCGTTTCATGTAATTCTTAGTTAACTATCCATACTATAGCTCATTTCAGGTCATTCTTAGGTAACTACTCATACTCTAGCTCATGTAAGATAATTATTAGTTCACTTCCAAGACTCTAGCTCATTTCAGGTCATTCTTAGTTATCTACGCAGCCTCTAGCTCATTTCAGGTAATTCTTAGTTAACTACCCACACTCTAGCTCATTTCAGGTCAATCTCAGTTAACTACCCATACTGTAGCTCATTTCAGGTCATTCTTGGGTAACTACTCATACTGTAAATCATTTCATGTCATTCTTAGTTAACTACCCATACTGTAGCACATTTCAGGTCATTCTTAGTTAACTACCCATACTGTATTTCATAATTTCAGGTAATTCTTAGGTAAATACCCAGCCTCTAGTTCATTTCATGGCATTCTTAGTTAACTACCCAGACTCTAGCTCATTTCAGGTAATTCTTAGTTAACGACCCATACTTTAGCTTAGTTCAGGTCAGTCTTAGGTAACTACTCATACTCTTGCTCATTTCATGTCATTCTTAGTTAACTACCCATAATTTAGCTCTTTTCAGGTAATTCTTAGTTAACTACCCATACTTTAGCTCATTTCAGGTCATTCTTAGGTAACTACTCATACTGTAGCTCATTTCATGTCATTCTTAGTTAACTACTCATAATGTAGCTATTTCAGGTAATTCTTAGTTAACTACCCAGACTCTACCTCATTTCAGGTCATTCTTAACTACCCATACTCTAGCTAATTTCAGGTAATTCTTAGATAACTACCCAGACTCTAGCTCATTTCAGGTAATTCTCAGTCAACTACCCATACTGTAGCTCATTTCAGGTCATTCTTGGGTAACTACTCATACTGTAGCTCATTTCATGTCATTCTTAGTTAACTACCCAGACTCTAGCTCATTTCAGGTCAATCTTAGTTAACTAGTCAGACTCCAGCTCACTTCAGGTAATTCTTAGTTAACTACCCAGACTCTAATTTATTTCAGGTAATTCTTAGTTAACTACCCATACTTTAGCTCATTTCATTTCTTTGGCGTAAAGCGCAATATAAACCTAATAAATACAAATACAAATACAAATTTTAGGTCATTCTCAGGTAACTACTCATACTCTAGCTCATTTCATGTCATTCTTAGTTAACTACCCATAATGTAGCTCATTTCAGGTAATTCTTAGTTAACTACCCAGACTCTAGCTCATTTCAGGTAATTCTTAGTTAACTACCCAGACTCTAGCTCATTCCAGTCATTCTTAGTTAACTATCAGCCTCTAGCTCATTCCAGGTCATTCTTAGTTAACTACCCATACTCTAGCTAATTCCAGGTCATTCTTAGTTAACTATCAATACGCTAGCTCATTTCAGGTAATTCTTAGTTAACTATCCATACTCTAGCTCATTTCAGGTCATTATTAGATAACTACCCATACACTAGCTCATTTCAGGTCATTCTTAGTTAACTACCCATACTCTAGCTAATTCCAGGTCATTCTTAGTTAACTATCCATACTCTAGCTCATTTCAGGTCATTCTCAGTTAACTACCCATACTCTAGCTAATTCCAGGTCATTCTTAGTTAACTATCCATACTCTAGCTCATGTCAGGTCATTCTTAGATAACTACCCATAGACTAGCTCATTTCAGGTCATTCTTAGTTAACTACCCATACTCTAGCTCATTTAAGGTCTTTCTTAGTTAACTACCCATACTGTATCTCATAGTTTCAGGTCATTCTTAGTTAACTACCCATACTCTAGCTCATTTCAGGTCATTCTTAGTTCATTTCAGGACATTCTTAGTTAACTACCCATACTGTATCTCATCATTTCAGGTCATTCTTAGTTAACTACCCATAGGCTTGCTCAATTCAGGTAATTCTTAGTTAACTACCCAGACTCTAGCTCATTTCATGTCATTCTTAGTTAACTACCCATACTCTAGCTCATTTCAGGACATTGTTAGTTAACTACCCATACTGTATTTCATCATTTCAGGTCTTTCTTAGAAAACTACCCATACTCTAGCTCATTTCAGCTAATTCTTAGTTAACTACCCAAACTCTTGCTCATTTCACGTCATTCCTAGGTAACCACTCATACTCTAGCTCAGTTCATGTCATTCTTAGTTAACTACCCATGATGTAGCTTGTTTCATATAATTCTTAGTTAACTACCCATTCTATAGCTCATTTCAGGTCATTCTTAGTTAACTACTCATACTCTAGCTCATGTAAGATAATTATTAGTTCACTTCCAAGACTCTAGCTCATTTCAGGTCATTCTTAGTTATCTACGCAGCCTCTAGCTCATTTCAGGTAATTCTTAGTTAACTACCCACACTCTAGCTCATTTCAGGTCAATCTCAGTTAACTACCCATACTGTAGCTCATTTCAGGTCATTCTTGGGTAACTACTCATACTGTAACTCATTTCATGTCATTCTTAGTTAACTACCCATACTGTAGCACATTTCAGGTCATTCTTAGTTAACTACCCATACTGTATTTCATCATTTCAGGTAATTATTAGGTAAATACCCAGCCTCTAGTTCATTTCATGTCATTCTTAGTTAACTACCCAGACTCTAGCTCATTTCAGGTAATTCTTAGTTAACGACCCATACTTTAGCTTAGTTCAGGTCAGTCCTAGGTAACTACTCATACTCTTGCTCATTTCATGTCATTCTTAGTTAACTACCCATAATGTAGCTCATTTCAGGTAATTCTTAGTTAACTACCCATACTTTAGCTCATTTCAGGTCATTCTTAGGTAACTACTCATAATGTAGCTCATTTCAGGTAATTCTTAGTTAACTACCCATGCTTTAGCTAATTTCAGGTCATTCTTAGGTAACTACTCATACTGTAGCTCATTTCATGTCATTCTTAGTTTACTACTCATAATGTAGCTCATTTCAGGTAATTCTTTGTTAACTACCCAGACTCTAGCTCATTTCAGGTAATTCTTAGTTAACGGCCCATACTTTAGCTTAGTTCAGGTCAGTCCTAGGTAACTACTCATACTCTTGCTCATTTCATGTCATTCTTAGTTAACTACTCATAATGTAGCTCATTTCAGGTAATTCTTAGTTAACTACCCATACTTTAGCTAATTTCAGGTCATTCTTAGGTAACTACTCATAATGTAGCTCATTTCAGGTAATTCTTAGTTAACTACCCATACTTTAGCTAATTTCAGGTCATTCTTAGGTAACTACTCATACTGTAGCTCATTTCATGTCATTCTTAGTTTACTACTCATAATGTAGCTCATTTCAGGTAATTCTTTGTTAACTACCCAGACTCTACCTCATTTCAGGTCATTCTTAACTACCCATACTCTAGCTAATTTCAGGTAATTCTTAGATAACTACCCAGACTCTAGCTCATTTCAGGTAATTCTCAGTCAACTACCCATACTCTAGCTCATTTCAGGTCATTCTTGGGTAACTACTCATACTGTAGCTCATTTCATGTCATTCTTAGTTAACTACCCAGACTCTAGCTCATTTCAGGTCATTCTTAGTTAACTAGTCAGACTCCAGCTCACTTCAGGTAATTCTTAGTTAACTACCCAGACTCTAACTTATTTCAGGTAATTCTTAGTTGACTACCCATACTTTAGCTCATTTCATTTCTTTGGCGTAAAGCGCAATATAAACCTAATAAATACAAATACAAATACAAATTTTAGGTCATTCTCAGGTAACTACTCATACTCTAGCTCATTTCATGTCATTCTTAGTTAACTACCCATAATGTAGCTCATTTCAGGTAATTCTTAGTTAACTACCCAGACTCTAGCTCATTTCAGATTATTCTTAGTTAACTACCCATATTCTAGCTAATTTTGGGTCATTCTTAGTTAACTAACCATACTCTAGCTCAGTTCAGGTAATTCTTAGTTAACTACCCATACTCTAGCTCATTTCAGGCAATTCTTAGTTAACTACCCATACTCCAGCTCATTTTGGGTCATTCTTAGTTAACTAACCATACTCTAGCTCGTTTCAGGTAATTCTTAGTTAACTACCCATACTCTAGCTCATTGCAGGTCATTCTTAGTTAACTATCCATACTCTAGCTCATTTCAGGCAATTCTTTGTTAACTACCCATGGAAGCCATACATTTGTTCACAGCACCTTTAACCATTTCTGCTTAACGGGTTATCTAGAGCTTGCTCTATACAATCTAACCTGTCTCCTGGCTTGCAATACACAGCATCACAATTGTGAATATGATTTTATGTTTTACTGAACCACAATGGCTACATGTTATTTTGGTAGTTGTAACATTTTATATTGTATGACTATTCTATTTGTAATGCTCTTAAACTATCTATACAAGAGGATACATATACATAAATGCAATACAAAAGAGTGAGAGCAAAATGTGTGTGTTTATATTGATGTATATAAAAGACACTATTGCTAGGGTAAACCCATGTTGGGTTACTGATATAACTGTGTAGTGAAGACATTGATAGCATCTAATGTTTATCATACTCACGAGGGCACATAGATAACCCAAAAGGTGGACACACAACAGTATTGCCGTCCAATAGGATGCCTATCAGGTGCTCTGGGCTAGTAGTTTCTCTGGCACAAAAGCACAGAGACCCAGCTTTCTCTTGGCCTTGCTTTGGAGACAGCATTGCTCTTTGCTGCCAACACTGCCAGGGCCCCAGGGGGGCATTTAGGCCACCTGTGGGCTGGAGGTTAGGCTCAGGCAGGCAGGCTAAGATGTAAGCCAAGACAGCATGTGGTCCTTTCTGGTGGATTCCATAGAAATGAAAGCACATGGTAGCAATAAGGCAGATGTGGTATGGCCATCCCACTCCCCTCCGCCACCTGACAAACGTTGGAAAATCTGGCAGATAAGGAAAAGGTGTCAGTAAAGGTTTTTACCGCCACTTTTTCCAATCTGCTTGACCCAGAATATGGCCTCCCTCAGACAGAGATAGAAAGAGAGTAATAGCGCTAGATCAGTGTATAATATGCAAAGTACAGCTAATGGCAATGTATCACTTTAAGGGCTAAATACTAATGGCATAGCTAAATGTGCAGGGTTTTATGCCATATGATTGTTTCAAGCTAGTGTTACTATACGTATTGTTCATTTGATTATGAAGTATGGGTAGAGACAGTTTGGGGAACAAACAGTGGTCTCTTCCTTAATTAATCATTTTTCCCCGTACATATGACGTCCACTATCTATTCACCAAAAATGCACAAGCATGTACCGAGCATAGAGACATGTCCACCTGTGTTTTGCTGCCCTACCAAAAACATGTACTTTGTTCACACAATTTATTGGAATAAAGCCATATTTGACTTTTTGTTTTATTTCTCAAAGTACAAATCATGAACTCTGGGTACTATTTCAATTCCCACCAAATGGAGGAAAGTAGAGTTACATAGTACAGGTTTTCTGTGGGACAGAAGAAGTATTATTAACTCTTACATACCAATGAAGGTAAAAAATGCACAAAAGTGGAAATGCAATAGTCATTTTCAGTAATGCTCCAAAATCGACCATATTTATTTGGTATCTGCTATTCTGTACTGACTCCACCCTAACTCTTGCAAGGACAAAGGTTTGGGGGATCCATCACTGGTACCCACATGTACATGATCTCATGCCCGTCATGAGTGTATGAAGATGGCTGTGCCATGCATTTATGGTGGGTAGGTGAGTAAAGCGTGCTACCAGTGTTGCAGCTTCACAGTGCTCTAAATCACAGCTGGCAGGATAACCCTATTAAATGGTACTCAAAGCTGGAGGGCATCAGACTATCTGTTCCTTCCATGGTTGTTCAAATGGGTGGCACACCCCAGCTGGCACCCTGTGCCAAGCCCCTTGGGTTCAACATCAACAGACACCTTCGGTTCAAACAGCGCATAGCAAGGAAGACACAAACGGCCTGGTAGCATTTTTCTCTCCTGTGGAAACTAAAGCCCTTCATCCCAGAAAACAACTTAAGATCCACTGTCCAAGCCTTGGTCCTCTCCCAACTGGATGGTGGCAATGCTCTTTTTAAAGGCCTTCCTGGTGACTACCATGGCACTCCTAAAATGTGTCCTGAGTGCTGCAGCAATACTCATTAAAGGTGTCTGCAAATTGGACCACATCATCCCAACCCTCATCAAACTGCACTGGCTCCCACTGCAATCCCGCATCTGCATCATCTACAAGGCTGTCACCCTGAAGTTCCCAAGATACCTCACTGAGAAACTCAGCATCTCTGGAGTCCTGCGATCCACCAGAAGTAAGGAAATGTGCAGACATGAATTACGACAGTGCAGGAAGGAAAGAACCAGAAGACAGGCCTTCTCTGTCTATACACCAAGACTCTGGAACCTCCTTCCTGTCAACATCAGACTTGCCTCATCACTTCTAAAGTTCAGTAAAGAGCCCCTTCCTCATCAAGAAATGACACCTCCTTAACACATAGGTGTACACACCCAGCACTCCCCACCCTATCTGAGACTCTGTGATCTGCTCCCCACTGTCTTCCCCCATGCTACCAATTGCCCACCCTCCCCTGTTAGCTCCTGCTCCTTATTCTGTGCTTCCCTCACTGTGTTCTCCCCCTTTGATTGTAAAGCTCTCCATTGTAATTGTCATTGGGTATTTATAACGTGCTTAATACCCAGACGTTTCTAAGCGCGGACCCGGGGTTCGAACCTGTGCTGCTCCACGTCGTCTTGCTTCCAAGGCGAGCGCGTTGCCTCTGACCTATCATTGCTTCCCGAAGCTATGTCCAGGATCAATAAATACCCTAAGAATAACAATAGCACCACCGGCTTGCCTAATACTAATGGTTTATGCTACTTAAAGGATACATATTATGGAAATATTTCTCCAAAGCCAAGACACACAAGCAGCTTCATTTGTGACTGCGGCGGGATCTTCGCTGGTGATGCTCATAAAGAGAAACATGTCGGCCATGTCTCTACGATGACCATCACTTAATGGCTCTTTTCTCTGTAACGCACAATGATATTGCTAGACAGCGTAGGGCTCGTCTGCACTTACCGCCTTGTAGTCAATCCCCATCACCGCTTTCAGGGATGATCGGAGGAAGTCCACCCACTCGCGGTCCCCCAGCGAGTTCTCCTGGGTGCCCATCACATACACGTCGTGTGGGATGGTTGCGGTACTCTCGTCCTTGCTCCATCCAAGGCCTCTCGACGTTATCCAGGAAGCGACTGACCGGGGAGGTGGAGAGCCACCTGGGGAAACAGAAGGATGCACATTGAGGTTGGCCTTGGTGCGTCATGCTTCATCGTCACAGAGGGCACAATTTTTAATTGTTGGAAAATGATGTGCGGTGATGAGATGAAGTTGGATAGGGCTGGTTGAGCGGGCTCCAAAGAATGCTCGTTCAGCATTTATGGAAATAAATAACAATTCCTTCCCCAAAAAGTTCTCAGCCTACAAAAAGATATTGGGTCTTTTTACGAGTAGGGTGTTGATAGCAAAACATACTGCGCTATTTATGTGTTGAGAAACCTAATTTCAATAAATCTGGCAGCCTTGTGTGGCGGTAGTTACCACCCACAAAACCATGACCTGATGCGGTGTAAACCCCTAGGTCCTGGCTCACTGGGTAATGCTGCATTTCCCTAAAGGAGTCCTGTAGGACTTCCAAACAGGGAATAAGTAAAGGGTCTTCATGACTGCAAATCATGCAGCACCTTCCGGCTACTGCATGTTTGCCCCATGTGGTAACAGAATTTGAGCTTGCAGTGCACTAAACTCAGAATGCAGCACGCTGCCTTTGTTGTTTTCAACAACCCATTTATTTCTTCACAGGTATGAGATATAGACTCCATAAAGATTAGCCATTCATTTTCCTATCAGATGTTACCATTAGTCTGCTCTATAGATATTAGGAATTTATTTGCAATGTAGATATTAGCTATCAGTTTGCTCTACATATATTAGACATGAATTTGCCCCCAAGATATGGACAATTAACTTTTTCTGTGGACTTTGGGGGCTTTTTGAGGGGGAGAAACTGATACTAGTATATTTCCTTGCATGTGCTGCTCTTGTAGGTTTTCAGGCCAGCTTTCATGGTGAAGTGAATGTTCCTATATTTAACTTGTAGGCGGTTCTGTATTAAATCAGTGTCATATTGTGAGACCAGTGCTTGCTGGTACACTCACTGTATCCTTTTCTACCAGTTAACTACTCTTCAATGTCCTTCTGTAGAGTACCATGAGGGTCAGTTCTTGGTCCACTCCTCTTTTCAGAGTATATGCTGCCCCTCTTTTAATTCTTCATTGCCTCTCATATGCTTTTCTGTGCAGAAGATCCCTTTTCAGGCTACTAATATTCACAATATTTCCAAGATCATCGTTCCTTTTCTGCAATCCAGCTTTGTTGTCCTCACACTCGTCAACTAAATCATTAAAAATCGCAAATCCCGTCTTCCAGCTTCTCCTCTCTACTCCACTAATTCTCACATCCTTTTTTCATCCTTGCATGCCCCACGTCCCTTCCCCTTTACCTCCAAAACTGCTTCTCACATTTTCTCCTCTAGTTCCCATGTTTGGTTCGATTCCCATTGTCCCATGTTTATCTCTGGCTCCTAAAACGCTCAAATTCAGCATGAAATGTCTTCTCAATGTCTGGTTTCATATACCAGTTATTACAAGTCATTCACCATCCCCGACTCGATACGCTTCAATTCAAACCCACTTACTCTAGGCTCATACATGTCAATGACATCTCACTCATTGTTCCACTATTCCTCCATACACTTCATGGGAGCCCATTCATTCCTTGTCCCTAACTGCATGTTATTCTATGGACTCCCACTCATTCTCTGTCCCTGACTGCATGCTTTCTGTGGACTCCCACTGGTTGTCTGTCCCTGGCTCATGCTAGTCTATGGACTCCCACTCATTCTCTGTCCTGACTACATGCGAGTTTTGTGACTTCCACTCATTCTCTGTCCCTGACTACATGCTATTCTATGGACTCCCACTCATTATCTGTCCCTGACTGCATGCTATTCAATGGACTCCCACTCATTATCTGTCCCTGACTGCATGCTATTCAATGGACTCCCACTCATTCTCTGTCCCTGACTGCATGTTATTCTATGGACTCCCACTCATTCTCTGTCCCTGATTACATGCTAGTCTATGGACTCCTACTCATTCTCTGTCCCTCACTACATGCTATTCTATTCACTCCCACTCATTCGCTGTCCCTGACTGCATGCTATTCTATGGACTCCCACTCATTCTCTGTCCCTGACTACATGCTAGTTGTGTGAATCCTACTCATTCTCTGTCCCTGACTACATGATATTCTATGGACTCCCACTCATTCTCTGTCCCTGACTGCATGCTTTCTGTGGACTCCCACTCATTGTCTGTCCCTGGCTCATGCTAGTCTATGGACTCCCACTCATTCTCTGTTCTGACTACATGCAAGTTTTGTGACTTCCACTCATTCTCTGTCCCTGACTACATGCTATTCTATGGACTCCCACTCATTATCTGTCCCTGACTGCATGCTATTCAACGGACTCCCACTCATTCTCTGTCCCTAACTACATACTAGACTGTGGACTCCGACTCATTATCTGTCCCTGACTACATGCTATTCTATGAACTCCCACTCATTATCTGTCCCTGACTGCATGCTATTCAATGGACTCCCACTCATTCTCTGTCCCTGACTGCATGTTATTCTATGGACTCCCACTCATTCTCTGTCCCTAACTACATACTAGACTGTGGACTCCGACTCATTATCTGTCCCTGACTACATGCTAGTTTTGTGACTCCCACTCATTCTATGTCCCTTACTACATGCTATTCTATGGACCCCCAATGACTACATGCTATTATATGGACTCCCACTCATTCTCTGTCCCTGGCTACATGCTAGTTTTATGACTCCCACTCATTATCTGTCTCTGACTGCATGCTATGCTATGGACTCCCACTGATCCTCTGTCCATGACTACATATTCGTTCAGTGACTCCCATTCATTCTCTGTCCCTAACTGCATGCTATTCTATGGACTCTAATTCATTCTCTGTCCCTGACTGCATGCCAGTTTTGTGACTCCCACTCAATCTCTGTCCCTGACATTGTGCTATTCTATGGACTCTCACTCATTCTCTGTCACCAATGGCATGCTATTCTATGGACTCTCACTCATTCCCTGTCCCTGATTACATGTTATTCTATGAAATCCCACTCATTCTCTGTCCCTCACTACATGCTATTCTATTCACTCCCACTCATTCGGTGTCCCTGACATTGTGCTATTCTATGGACTCCAACTCATTCTCTGTCCCTGACGGCATGCTATTCTATGGACTCTCACTCATTCTCTGTCCCCGATGGCATGCTATTCTATGGACTCTCACTCATTCTCTGTCCCTGATTGCATGCTATTCTATGGACTACCACTCATTATGTGTCCCTGACTGCATGCTATTCTATGGACTCCCACTCATTTTCTGTCCCTGACGGCATGCTTTTCTATGTACTCCTATTCATTATCTGTCCCTGACTGCATGCTATTCTATGGACTCCCATTCATTCTCTGTCCCTGACTGCATGCTATTCTATGGACTCCCACTCATTCTCTGTCCCTGACTGCATGCTAGTTTTGTGACTCCCACTCAATCTCTGTCCCTGACTGCATGCTATTCTATGGACTCTCACTCATTTTCTGTCCCTTACTGCATGCCATTCTATGGAGTCCCACACATTATGTGTCCCTGACTGCATGCTATTCTATGGGCTCCCACTCATTCTCTGTCCCCAACTGCATGCTATTCTATGGACTTCCACTCATACTCTACCCCTGGATGCATGCTATTCTATGGACTCCCACTCATTCTCTGTCCCTGACTGTATACTATTATATGGACTCCCATTCATTCTCTGCCCCTGACTGCATGTTATTCTATGGACTCCCATTCATTCTCTGTCGCTGACTGCATGCTATTCTATGGACTCCCACTCATTCTCTGTCCCTGACTGCATGCTAGTCTATGGACTCCCACTCATTCTCTGTCACTGATTCTCTGTCGCTGACTGCATGCTATTCTATGGACTCCCACTCATACTCGGCTTCTGGCTGCATGGTGTTCTATGGACTCCCACTCATTCTCTTTCACTGACTGCATGCTATTCTATGGACTCCCACTCATTCTCAATCGCTGGATCCATCAAGTTCAGTGGAGTGCCAGTACATTTATATTTATTTAAAATGTGTATACAATGAAAAGGACACTGACCAAAAGGCAGAGGGGCGCTGTACAACAACATACAGGTTCATATGTGTACTTAAGAGGTAGGAGTGCACCGATTATTATTAAGAACTATTTCAACATACAAGGTTACTTAATAATCACACCACAATATACCGGTAGGAGCATTTTTACAATATTTTATTCAATTAAATATTATTTTATCACTAACAATGGTGCTACGTAAATGTCAATAAAACTTAAATTGAAAGAAAATATTTTCTTGTAACAGCCAACAGTGTTATTATATGGAGGATGTCCAAGTGGATCTAATATCCACCTGGTGCCTTCCTGCTTGCCACTCTTTTCCCTACTTAAGGAGCCCTCCAGCCTCTCTTCCTTTGCAGCTGGGGAGCAGGTGTAAGTGGATTTAGGTCACCTGGCCTAAGCCCCGCCCACCTGGTGCCTTCTAGCTTGCCGCTCCTTTTCATCACTTAGCAAGCCCCGCTCACCTGGTGCCTTCCTGCTTGCCGCTCCTTTTCACCACTTATCAAGCCCCGCCCACCTGGTGCCTTCCTGGTTGCAGCTCTTTTCACCACTTAGCAAGCCCCGCCCACCTGGTGCCTTCCTGGTTGCAGCTCTTTTCCCTACTTAAGGAGCCCTCCAGCCTCTTTTCCTTTGCAGCTAGGGAGCAGCTGTAAGTGGATCTAGGTCACCTGGCCTAAGCCCCGCCCACCTTCTTATCCCTTCCTCTTCCTTTCTGATCTTAACTCTTAGATGAAGGCCGTCTATCGCCCGGGCGTCCAAAGTGAAGGGCAGTCAAAGAAAAGGGCTATTGCTGTTTGGACCTGTTCGGACCAGGAGGATCCAGGGTCCGACCCCCTGCTAAAACAGCAGGTAAGCATGCATCAATATGTGTTTACACCCTCCGTCCCACAGGCCATCCCCACCCTCTCTGGTCCCCCCGTGTTGTTCTCTTGTGCACCCCCCCCCCTTCCTGCACACAGGAGTCTGTCCTGATACATTCTGGTTTCACCATCACCGTCTTGTGGCCAATGCTGGATTTTACTTTTATGGACTTCATTGATTCACGGTGCGTCACCCTTTCTCAACTCTCATGCTGGACTTCCTTTGCATCTTGTACTCATGGTGGCCCTGAATCATGCTGTTCCATCTTCATATTGTATCCTGGCTTGCAACATTATGTGTTACTACTGACTTCAGGAATTGTATTCGCTCTCCTCTCTTGCTTCTCCGCTCTTTTTGACTGCTTACTCTCTGTTCTCTCCTCCCCTCCCCTCTCCCTTTTCCCATCTCCTCCCCTCCTCCCCTTACTTTCTTCTATGCACTTACTCTATCAGAATTGTCCCTGGACCTACTACGATAACAACCTCGTCTGTCCCTCCGTTATCCCCTTACTGTTGCCCCCCCCCCACCCTCCAGCACTATCTGAAACGTTGTCAGGCCTAGTACGATAGTCACTTGTTTTGTTCCTCCCCTCCCTTTCTGCACCCCTCTCCCTCACCTTTTGTTTTCCTCCGGCTCTATCAGAAATGTCGTCAGGCCTAGTACGGTAGTCGCCTGTCTGTTTCCATTTCCTTCCCACTCTCCCCCTCTCTTCCTTATCTATGTCTTGCACTATTTGAAATGTTGTCAGGCCGAGTACGATAGTTAATTTCACATCCTTATTGTTCAGGGCCTGTAAGAATGTCGTCGTATTTTCCCTTGGTCCCTTCCTTGCCTCGAAGCGCTTTGAAACACATTGTGTATAGGCGCTATATAAATAAACTATCTTATCATATCATAATATGATACATCAACTAAATGTATAACACCATATGAACATTAAAGGAACATTTAATAGGAGTTAAAGGCAGAAGTCTACCACTGTGATGAATATACTTTGTATATAAAGAAGAGCTGGGCGTTAACACCTTGTTAATATATGAAATGTAAACATTATGATTTCAATAGGCTTCTGCAATCAATGGATAATATTGTGTGTATTAATATATAATGTGTTTAGCTTAGGAAGGCTCAAAATATGTGTAGCTATTGGAAGTTACAAGAAAATGCACAATTAAAAAAATCGTCCTGCCAGTATATTGTTTTATTAAGTCTCCTTGTAAGTGAAAACTGTTTTTGGCAATAATCAGTGGACTCTTAACACTTAGGTACAATTTTAAATGGGAAGGTTCTTCTGAGCAATACCAGTATTCAGGATTATTGTCCGCCTCTTAATAGAAATCCTTTGTACTGTTTAGCAGCCAATGAAGTGCTATTAAAATAAATTAAGCGCAGCACATGAGGGCCTTACAGCCAAATAGTATTTTCTCGTAATACAGGTTTAGGTAAACAACAAATAGTAACATTATAAAATTCATTAAAATGTAATAAAAACAAAAACAGAAAATTAGCACAAGAAAAACATGAAAAGTCATGGATAACCAAAAAAAGAAAGTCTTAGGAGCTTTCCGAAAAGCGGGTAGGGTAGGACGTAATCGAATGGAGGATGAGAGGGCATCGCATACATGTGGGGTTGCTTCGGGAACGAGTCTGAGCTGAGAGACGAAAAACACCTAAGTTGAGGAATAGATGCCTCAAGAATGTCAGGTGAGCCTAGAACCACCTGAGATATTCAGCCTAGCTAGATGTGCTGGACATGCCACCCAACGGTTGCTAGTAACCCTAGCACCACTTGTGATAGTCAGCTTAGCAGCTAGACATTCTGGACAACTCTGCAAGGGTTGCAAGGGAACCCAGAACCACCTGTGATATTCAGCTTAGCAGCTGGACATTCTGGACATTCCCCCAAGGGATGATAGTGAACCTAGAACCACCTGGAATATTCAGTTTGGGAGCTAGACATACTGGCCATCCCAAAGATTGTTAGTGAACTTAGAACCACCTATGATATTTGGCTTAACAGCTAGACTTTCTGGACATCCTCCACAGGGTTTCTGGTGAACCTAGACCCACTTGAGATATGCAGTTTAGCAGCTACACGTGCTGGACATCTGGTGTGTTGCTAGTGCACCTAGAAGCACTTGTGATATTCAGCTGAGCAGCTACACATGCTGGACTTCCTAGGGGTTGCTAGTGCACCTCGAAACACTTGAGGTATTCAGTTTAGCAGCTACACATGCTGGACTGCCTAGGGGTTGATAGTGCACCTAGAAGCACTTGAGATATTCAGATGAGCAGCTACACATGCTGGACATTCTAGGGGGTGCTAGTGAATCTCGAAGCACTTGAGGTATTCAGTTTAGCAGCTACACATGCTGGACTGCCTAGGGGTTGATAGTGTTCCTAGAAGCACTTGAGATATTCAGCTGAGCAGCTACACATGCTGGACATTCTAGGGGGTGCTAGTGAACCTCGAAGCACTTGAGGTATTCAGTTTAGCAGCTCAATATGCTGGAATCCCCCAAGGATTGGTAGAGAACCTAGAACCACCTGTGGTATTCAACTTAGCCACTAGATATGCTGGACATCCCCCAATGGTTGCTAGTGAACCTAGAAATACCTGAGATATTCAGCTGAGCAGCTAGACATGCCGGACATCCTAGAGGCTGCTAGTGAAGCTAGAACCACCTGAGATATTCAGTTTAGCAGCTAGAAATGCTGGACTCCCCAAGGGTTGCTAAAAAACCTAGAACCACCCGAGATATTCAGATATTCAGCTTAGCAGCTAGACATGACAGCTGTCCTAATACCAACAATGTGTAAGTGATGTATGACATCCGTAAAAGAGACATGGAAAACACGAGGAACCAAAGACGATATGTTAAAGTGGGGATAAGGTGCTTGAAGATCCGACAGGCTGGAGAATGTAAGACAGCCTTCATCTGGGCCAAGGTACATGGTGATAGACCAATGAAAATAGCATGTGTGCCATCCACGCATGAAGGAACTAATGTTCGGCATGCCGTACGGACATCAGAGTTACAGTTTAAATATTTGATCTTGTAAAGTAGTGACAACTGAGAAAAAAACAGGATTATATGGGACGATAAATATAGGCTTTAAAATGTAGATAAAAAATCGAGCGTATATCCCAAGAATTACACAGAGGACAGCAGGTTAGTGCTGATGCAGAAAGAAGAGGGTGGCACTAGCCATTCATGAACATGTGCAGGGGAAGAAATAGCAGAGGACACCAACATACACTTGTTTTCAAGGGATTTTATTTTGCGACTGCAGAGACACGCAATCGGCGAAGGCACTGAGACAGTTTGGAGACAAAGGACATCTGCCGAGGTTAACACCTTAAGATAGGTCTGGATGTCATCAGTTTACTGATGTACCTCAAAACTCCAACAAATAGTCTGGAGCTACCTTGTAGATCTTAAATACCATTGGGGAAAGGATGAAATCCTGAGGACCCCTATACAGCGTGGGGAGCAGTCCAAAGCTCGCAGATCCTACCGGAACAAATCATGTGAGATTGCACAGGATGGAGTAGGACAAAGCTGGAGCAGAGCTATTCAAGCCTGCGTGTAAGATAATGGTTGACCAAAACTCATGGATGACCATATCAATCCGTGCATGCATGGAGATCAAGAAGTACGAAAAGACAGAAATCCACCATACCCTCCACAACATCATCTGCCACCTGCCGGGTGGCTCTCTTGGTGCTAAAACCCTGGACGGAAGCCAGATTAACAGTGCCACAAAAGAGAGTGATTAGGTAAGTGACCAGATATCAAACTGCTGCACACGTCTCCAAGAATGTACCCAAGAAAGGCACAGAAGTGATGGGACAGTGGTTGGCTTTATCTAAAATGTCAAGAAAGAACTAAGATAAGTGGAAGGGCTTTGGACACTTTTCAATGCCCTGACAAAGGGAAGCATTTAAAAAAAGGAAAGCAGATGTTAGAAACAGTGTCAGGACTCATCTTAACAAGATACGTACAAAAAGCATTAGCTGCATAACATTTTGCTTTCATAGATAACCATAGGTTAAGAAAAATCTGATTTGAAAAGGAGAGAACGAGTATGACAAATGGGAACTGTTCTTTGAATTACATAATGTATATGAATGACTGAATGTGTGACTTTAAAATCAATAACATTTTATTCTGAATTGTATCAACAAAATAAGCATTGAAAAGATTAATGATAATGATTTGTTTACATAGCGCTAACGCCTAAGCGCTGTACATAGAACATATTTCCAGACATTATCCCAACCCAGGTTGGTAATCATTTATTGACTTTGGAAAGATGAAAGACTGAGTTGGCCTTGCCCGGGATTCGAACATGCGACCTGCAGATCACACAGAGATCACAGCAGCGACCGCTCAACCCGCTGAGCTACCTTACTGGCTGATTACCCTGATCGGTAGTGACAGAGATTGTAGTCCTTCTCCATCCCTGGTGTCATAAACATTAATGGAGTCCTGACTCTTTTCACATCATGGACTCTATAATGAATTAATCTTGTATAACACGCTTAATACCGGAGACCAGTCTCAAAGCACGAGACCTGCATTCGACCTTTATGTTTCTCTGTATTATCATACACATCCGCAGATTAGCACGTAATCTGCATCAATAGCATCATACACCTAAATATAGCCCCACTCTTCCGTTATTATTCTCGAACACATCAGAGGTGCCAGCCCTTTTGCCACCCCTACCTCCATGAACTTCAACTAAATACCACTTATTCTCCACCACTAGTACACCCCTTAATGGAGTCCACTCACTGTAGGAGAAGAGGGGTAGGAGAGATAATAGATATGTAGGGTAATGTATATGGAGGCAGTAAGTGGGCCATGACATTATATTCAGAAGAGGCAGTAAACTGCATGCAAAATACAGACAGCAATGGAAATGCACATTAAGCACGTTTTAAAATGATCCATTTTATGGTGAATAGGCCATCTGTCCAGTTTGCACTGTATGCATATATTTATCCAACTAACACGTTCCTATCAATTAACACTGTTTCATTAACTGATAATATTTTCCCTTTAACAAATCAGTGCAGAATGCTTCAGATGAAATGACAAAGTAATGTTCTGTTTTACAGTAGAATTATAACATGCAGGTGATTTGCTGGCTGTAATTCAGTGCACAAACTATGAAAGGAAAATGTGTGCTATGGTGAAAAGTCCCATTGTTCCAGAGGAAGTGTTGTTGCAAATCTTTTTATGAAGCTATGCTTCCAGAGAAATCAGCTCGGATGATATGTAGATGCCAGAAGAAAGGGCAGGTTGTAGTTTGAGTGACAGGGCTAACATATAAATTTAGATGACAGATGAGGTGGAGTTAGTGGCTGTCCAGAGGAGAATGGGAGTGTAGCTGTCAGCAACCAGAGAGCAGAGCCGTGCAGTGCAAGTCTTTCCATGAAGCTGGGGCCACGAACTGACTTTCGTGGGTGGCGAAAGCTGTGCGGAATTTGTGATACTCCTGCGTGCAGATGATCCACTTCAGAGAGGGGTCTTTCATGATAATGGCGCAGAAGTCTCCCAATTGAATGTAAGTATCTGTAAAATTCAGGAGGGTGCGGACAACTGTGTTTATCTTTCCTGTCAGTCAGTCAGGATTAAGTGGTTATTTTTGAACAGTGTTTTTGTTTCTTTTCCATTTGTAAATGATAAACTCTAAGTATAACGGGGAAAAAGGAAAGTTGGCAAGCTGTGGTGCTTTTGTTTTCTGTTTCTTCTCTTAGACTATATGTTCTGCCAACTGCATCGGGTCTCAAGGTCTGGGTAACATATAAATGCAAATGTTTGTGTTATGCACTCAGGCTGGTCATGTAATCTAATGTAAAGATACTATTTTGTTTTTATGTTTATACCGCATAATCTGTTTCAAACAATAGTGCATATAAAAAGAAAAGCATTTTTAAAACTGAATCAGTGGGGTTGTGTTTTCTGTGCCTATGTGTATTCACTAACAAAGAGGGGAAAATACAGGAAAGAGCCCCAGTGTATCAAAAGTGGTAAAACATTTTACTACAGGTGGTAAAGTTGGAGGTAAAGATTAGGGACCTAGCTAGCAAGCTATAAATGATATGACGCAGGTGTGGCTTGTGAATCATTGCTCATGTTGAAGAGTGTAATATGAACAAATCTGTCCAAGACAGTAGTCCAGTCTCGTAGATAAGTGACCGTGAGACTGACGAGTTCCTACAGGTACATGGTCCGCTATCTTGCGCTTACAGTTGACCCTAAGTAGAATACTGGTATTGGAAGGGAGTCACATCATATAGGGCATCACCATAAACACACTGTGCCACCACATTACCACTATTTTACCACTATTTTTTACCACAGTACTAAAACACCACCAAATTATGTAACAGCCCTCTGACAAAATCCTTAACATCACTCTCCATTCCCGGCTCAATAAATGTCTATTGAATCCCACATAGTCTTCATTATTACATCTTAATGCATTCTCACTCCTTCTCCATCGTTGGCTCATAGACCTCAATGGAATCCCACTCATTACCACATCTCTAGCCATCTCCTCTTCACTGGATCCCAACCCATTCTACATCAATAGCCTCAGGCCCCTGAATGGAGTTCTACTCATTCTCATCACTAACTGTACACCTCAAAGGGGTTGTAATTATTACCCACATCTCTGACACTGAGTCACTCATACATTCCCCACCTCACATGTCTTCATTCTGTTCTAAATCCACATTTCCAGCATAGGCAAGCCTGTTCTGGATGTATGTGTGCTGCCTCCAATGTCCTAAAGTGATCTGCATTATACTTGCTCACATGTGCTCAACAGAAGATAGATGTGTATTTCCCTGAGAAATCAGACAAGGCCGCAGATACACTGCACATTGTGAAGTCTCTCTCCCATAAGCCACACTCATTGTGAAGCATCTGCCAAGTGCACAGGATCCCAGCTGCAAGGTTGTTCCCCAAACCACACCTATGCTAAACTGCCCTAACACCCCCGTTCTGAGGCACGACACCTGGGTGGATATGGGGCAAAGCCTTATATTCTGGTGTGCCATGCACCCTACATAATGTTACATGTACCTATAGAGGCTGTGTGCCCAATGCCTCAGCTGGCGAGTTGCCTCTCTGTGATTACCCGTACAGATTAAATGCCACACTGAGTGCTAGGGTTACCAACTGAAGAGAGTGCTACCTATTTTGCCCCAATACAGACCTGGCCCCAATTGTATCTGCAGGTCAGAGTTCTTTGCGCTTCACATTTGCAGGCTCAGGGAAAGGGGTACCAGTTGGGAGGGGGCTTTCTATGTTGTATCACCTGGGGACTGTTTTCTGAATCCCTACAGTCCCCCTACCAGCACTTATGTCTGCTCTTACCTGGCACTTGCCACCATCTGGCCGTTTTTATTTATATTATTTATTCTACTATCACATGTACTGCACTTTCCACTCTCCCTTCCCCCATGCACTTTACCCTTTCCCCCTTCCCATGCACTTGCGCGATCTGAATGACACCTGGCCTAGTAGGATCGTTGTCTGTCTTCCCTCTGTTCCCCCTCCCTTGCCTCGTCGTGCCTTGAAACACTTGTGTATAGGCGTGTTATAAATGCCATATCATATCATATCACTACACGCTAGCTCCCAGGCATGTATACATACAGACTGAGTGCCAGGGTATTTGCGGAACAGGAGCATGTCTGTGTTTTATTCATATAGGCCTGGAGCCAGGTGAATCTTCTAAACATATAGGCATTACCCATACAGGCATCCGCCAGGCGTATCCACAGATGAGGCGGCTATGGGTGAAGCAACCATTCAGACCTGGTCCAATAGGTATCTGCTGGGGAGGGCTCTCCCTGTGCCTCATCCATGCTGGCCCCCAGTGGATGTCTTCAGGAGAGGACCATCTGTTGTATACCCATGCAAGCTGAGTGCTTTGGGCATACGCTGAATAATGAATGAGTCCTGCCAGTTTTACCCATGCCAGCTGGCAGCGGGTAGTTACTGAATTGAAGGCTCTGTTTACATTCAGAAGTAAAGGGTAGACCAGTGGATTGGGATGGCACAGTTAGTTATATCAAAAAATTTAAAATTTTATTCAATAATTCATTGTATCAACATATGTGCTACTTAAAATAATTCTTCTATTTTCAAATACACAATTACAGTTCTTTCATATCTCGAGCATCAGTATTCTCAATCCCTCATTCGCTCAATTTTACATACATAAAACCATTATGGCCTACTGTACATTGTGTAGTCATACTCAAATCCAAAAATCTGGAGAATATTTGTTCAGAAGATATTTGGTATTGGTCTAGAAGAATTTATAGACGCCAGTGAAGGATTAAATCCAATACATCTAGCTTCATCCCCAGATTGACGGCATGGGGATTTGAAAATGGCTTATTCCATTCCATGAAGGGCAGGGCATCTCTATTTCGCCCTACGTCCTGAAGAAGGTCTTGAAAAAATTAGGACAATAATCTTTGTCATATTGGACCGAAACACGAGTCGACGACCACACAAATAGTCTGGAACTAGAACCAGATTTTATAAGACACCTGAAATTAAGGACTGGGTTGTAATCAGATGCAAAATATTTGTGTATACATTGATGTAGGATTCGAGTATGACTACACAATGTACAGTAGGCCATAATGGTTTTATGTATGTATGTAAAACTGAGCGAATGAGGGATTGAGAATACTGATGCTTGAGATATGAAATAAATGTGATTGCGTATTTGAAAATAGAAGAATTGTTTTAAGTGCACATATAGCTATATGTTGATACAATGAATTATTAATTAACATTTGTATTTCTTTGAAATAACTAACTGTGTCATCCGGATCCACTGGTCTACCCTTTACTTCTGTATTATGTACTCTGCCTGAAGGACCAAGGATTTAATTGCAGGTAAACCCCTTTATTTCTAATCTGTTTACATTCAGCCTGTAAGGCCAGGAATCTGAAGATGGTGCGTGCCTTACCCATGTTGAACGTCCCAATGAATACAGTGATGAGGTCCGGCTCATCTAGGGCGGAGTGCTTAATCTTCATCAGCTGCAGCAGCTGGCAAAAGGCTTCGCGCTTCTGCAGAAGAAATCAAGATGGCGGTGAAACAGTGCAGCAGCAGCTCTAAAGCATAAGAAACAGAAACATCACAAAGACCCAGAGCGAGAATAAAGCAAGCGTGCCCACAGAGGGGATAGCACTCATAGAGCCAGACAGGGCAACTGTGAGGCAGGTACCCTCACTCTGCAAGCACAAGTGATCTCTCTTAACACCCATTGGCTGTGCCTAAGGAGAGAATATTTCAGTGCATTCCTCCCTCAAACCATTACAAGGGTTATCTGGCACACGCCTCTGTGAGTTCTCGCAAGTGGCGATATGAGGCCACTACCTCTGCATGCCAGAAGGGGCTGCACTAGAGTGCATGCAAGCTGCCATTTCCCAATCTTTGCAGGGTGCCTCCATTATTAAACTGTGCCCAGAACACATATGCAGCACCCATAAAAATCTTTATGCAGTGGTGTAGCAAGGATTTGTTGCCAGTGCAAAAATCCAACCCGAGTCACAGGCCATCGAGAAAGAGAAACGAGACAGAGCATTGGCCTTCTTTATAATATCCGCCAGCATGACTGAGGCATATGGCCTCATTACGAGTATGGAGGCAGCCATGCCCTTAATAAGGGCATGTCTGCCTCCATACTGGGTTCCAGTACCGGGTGTGGCGGCAGCCATGCCCTTAATAAGGGCATGGCTGCCTCCATACCGGGTTCCAGTACCGGGTTCCTCCAATGAGGATTTACCGGGCTATTCCAACCATGGAGGACCCGGTAAGTCCTCATTGGAAAAACCCATCCCATTCGAGCCCCCATAGGGCTCAATGGGAATGGGGAGGGAGCTAATAACGGGCCTGTTAAAAACGGGCCCGTTATTAGCTCCCTGGTCCACTCGCGGGACCCGCTAAGGACGCCTGGTTTTACCAGGCATCCTTACTGAGTCCCGCAAGGGAACCTCATAATAGGCCGTCCCGTAATGAAGGGTGCCGGTCCCGTACTGGCACCCTTCATTACGGGAGCGCCATGGCCGTAATGAGGCCCATAGTCTAATGTGTAACATGCTGCAGGTAAACTCCTGTACTGGGATCTTCTGTTCTTCCTCAGTCCCTCTCCAAGTCCCATGTGACTGGAGGTGGCATAACCCACACAGGCAGCCAAAAGGCGGGAGGACTCCATGTTAAACTCTGATCAAATCCCCAACGTGGAGGAAGTAACAGCATATTGACAACCCTTAGAATTCCACTGCGGGCCGTTTGTACCCAATTTACAACATACATTTATGCAATTTAGGAATTCAATACACCTGTGTATTTCAGGTTTTGCGCAACCACTGGTACCCTAGACCATGGGTGTGTCAGAATACATTTATCTCTACATGTCATGCGTGTGTCACGTGGGTGGGTGTGCAGTGGCTTCCCCCCTGCACCAAGCCCTTTATATTTCCAAACACAAGTAGCTCACCCCTCCCACCCACCCATCTTATGGATATCATCGTCCATATTGATAAAACTATTGCGATTTGTTTCTCTCTGCTACACACATCCATTACCCTAGGGTTTTAGTGGGGCCGTGTGTATCTGTGTAAGGGCCACAGAGGGGTGAGCATCTGTAATGCAGGGCTTTCTTTGACATTCAGGGACACCTCTCCCTGTACCCCAGCTAAATGATACTAAGGCACACGGAGTTGGCTCGCCAAGTTGCGAGCAGTCTACAGCAGTCCTTGCAGTCCTTGCAGTCCTTGCAGTCTGTCTACAGTCCTTGTTGCTGTGGAGGAGGAGCTGATTAAACCCCTCACGCAACGCGAAGCAGCACGCGGAGTTGGCTCGCCAAGTTTCGAGCAGTCTACAGCAGTCCTTGCAGTCTGTCTACAGTCCTTGTTGCCGTGGAGGAGGAGCTGATTAAACCCCTCACTCAACGCGAAGCGGCACGCAGAGTTCCACGGCTGCCATGGCCAGCCCGGGGACCTTGGAAATGCCTCTACTTCCACGACAGAGGGGTAACCAGGCTCAGCTGGCCCAGCCTTCATCACCTCTCGGCCGTGTACCGAGAAGTCAGTACTCTCGTCTTGAGCAGCTGAACGAAAAAGGTAACTACCGATCTCACCAAACGCCAAGAAAGGGAGAGTCTACACCCTCATCCTCTCTCTCTGCCTCCAGCCCCTCAGACGCTCATTCTCCTGCGGGTCCACGGACTAATCTTGGTGGCGATGACAGGCGATCTGGGTCCCCTATCCATGACCCTGAGGAGGGAGCACTGATTGACGAAGTCTTCGGCCAGCCCACCCCCCTTATTCCCTGCCCTGATCTTACCGCCAACGATACTGGGAGCATCCTGGTGGGCTGCTCGAGGGCCGGCCTGAACTCACTCCCTGAAACTCCATCTTCACGCTTAAACTACTCGGTGACGAGTCCTACCGACCGACCCGCCCCCGCGAGTGGGATCACAACTGACGGGGCCGAAGCGCGCCGCCGGTTTGATCCCAGCGGCCTGGTCGCGGACCAACCACCCAGAGACAAAAACCTTCCAGATCCCACTGTGCTTGACGCACGGCTGCCACATAAGGATCTTGATACCAGCCTATTATCAGTGCGAAATCCGCATCAAGCAAGTGTGCAAACAGTTATTTCAAGTACTCAAAGCACCACCCAAGTGGAATTGCACCCAAAGCCAAACCCTCCACAAGTAGATTTTTGTGATGATAACATGGACGTGCCCTCTGCCCGATCGCCAGACCCGTCCTCAAGAACTACAGAAACAGAGGCGCTGGCAGACCCCTCCGTAGTCATACTTGAGGGGGAGCAGCTAGGACATCCCGCAGAAGCGGCTACGCCATCGGACACCTTGAAAGGATCACCAAGTGAACCTTATGCCCGCCAAAGACAAACAGCTCTGGCCATATTTAAAAAGAAAGCTCTGCAACAAAAGAAATCACACGACCAAGGTGAACATACCAGTGCCGCCCTTCACCAAAGGAAGCATCAGGTGCTTACTAAGAAAACTGACTCAGGGAAAGCGTTACTCCCTAAACCTTTAATGTCCTATGCATTGAAAGATTTCTTTGCCAAGCAAAAAAGAGAAAACTTGAGTCAGAGGCGGAGCTTTCTGACGCAGAACTACTGGACGCGGTGTCAAAATTTCCCTCTGCCCCTAAGCAAAGGAAAACACCAGAAATCAAGTCTGCCAACTTACTTCCAGAGACCCTACAGCCTCTTCCATCAAAGACTTCAGCCACACTGTGTGAAGACCACCATCGACAACTCAACCTGCCAAACCAGCCCCCACTAGTGGCGACAGCAGCTCCATCACTACTGTGTGTTGACATGGACTTCACACAGCCAGCAGGGAACAGCGGCATGGAAAAAGGCTCATGGAACCTACCAGGTATTACCCAACCAGAAGAAACAACACAAAGAAACAAATCCTACTCAGCCGCGCCTCGCTCCCCGCTGCAACCGAGAAGCCAAAAAACAAATACAATTGACCAGGACATACTGTCTTCACCAAAACAAAAAGCTAATCCCAGAAACACTTCTACCCCTATAAGAAATAGAAGTCTCAACGAATCTTCGACGAACCAACACAAGGAGGCACCAGGAAAGAACCCCGACCTGTTAACAATTATGTCAGCGATTACGGTGGGATTGCCTCCTTTTGTAAAACTGTACGAATCAATAAATGATTGATTGAAAGATTTGCTTGCCCTATCAGCCATGACAAATTCAAAGGTGACTTTTCTGGAAGGTTTTATAACCGCACTTGATCAAAAAAACACCGACCGAGAATGACAATGGGAACTAAGAATTGCCCGCCTAGAAGATCAAATAAGACTACGATCTTTTACACAAGCCTGTCTGGCACACCAACCGACTTCACATTTAATAACTCACGCAACGGTTGAAAAACCAGCCATTGAAAAAAATAACCGAGAAACACAAACAACTTCTTTACTCGATCCAGCTAAAGTGGCCTGTAATCTAAAAGGCAACAAGCCTACTGGAAATCCAGCCCTACCAAGCAAAAAAAGTTTAACTCATATTACCAACGAGAAGAAAAAAAAAGAGAAAGACGCAACTAAAATTGCAACAATATTCAGCTTCACTAAATCGGGTCCGACCCCACAACTTAAACCAGTTACACCTTCAGTAGAGATACTGAACACGCGTAACAACGAATCACAGCAGACGGACCAAACAATAATCGAGTTGGACAACTGGCAGACACCTATCTCAGATTCGGTGGTGAACTCATCTTTAATGAATTTAACAGTACATTTGGATAAGGAGGAAGCTACTGAACCGCCCACCACTTTGCACCGAACTCCAACCCGAATGTCAAACAAAGTTTCTTCACCTTTTCCCCTAATCGATTCTACAAAATCTATATTGGCTGTGCTAAGACCAGCTATGTCGGCCACAGAAAATCTATCGGAGGAGCACTTGACTAACGATGTGTTCGATAAAATACAAACTACAGGTGCAGATAAGCAGAACCCTTGTGAAAATAACCCTCGATCAACCGATAAGGAACGAATCCAAAAAATGACCCTGGCAAACCAGAAAGATCAAAAGCGACCGAATCCTCCATCTTCACACGATCAAAGGCTAAGTCAAAATCGCATCCTTAAGATGGAACAACTAATAGTAGGAAAAAACATTTTGGTTCTAAACATAAAAACAGTTCTAAACACCTTCGCAAAAGTACCTAGTCTGAATCATCTGTCTACCACTGACTTCGTCCTAATAGAGCTTTATCATAGAGAAAAAAAGGCCAAAGCATACTTACATGTGAAGAACTATCACGCTACGAGCGTACCAAAGACGCACATGCAGCATTGAAAGAATTGGGTTTCGGCCTTCTGGAAATACAACCTCCTTTAGCTCCACTAGCAAAGTAATCTATACCAAATAAGACAGAAGCGCTAAGCAAACACTACAAGCAAAAAACACAAGTCCAATATAAAAAAAAAAGACGAGACAACTACATAGAAACGGGTGAGCGACAGCGTGAGAGGCCTCAACATGTCCCGTATGTACACCAGGAAAGAGCTTACTATCCCAGAGCAGAAGAAGGAAACAACTGGAACAAAAGGCGTCTTGGATCAGACAGAAATCATGCAGATGATTATGTTTCTAAATATAGAGAAATACAAGACCGAAGTTCGAGACGAGCCACGGTAGGCCCATGGAGCTGGCTGAAAAAAGTCCTGAACCCCAACCCCCAAAATTAGCAGCGAAGCAATAAGGACCTTCGATCTACGGACCACGTACTCCAACTGTCCATTGACAATGCCCTCCAAGTCAACACAATGTGCTCTTGGAACACGAGGGGACACGATCATCTGCTAAATCCTGAGACCCAAGATTTAGCTCAATTCGACATAATATGCCTCCAAGAGACTTGGTTGAGGGACAAACCGGTGCTTGACGGTTACGACACAGAAATATCACCGGCAGTGAAGGGCATTTTAGGCAAACCATCGTCAGGCCTTTTTACGGCAGTTCGCATTGGCTCTGGTATTTCTATAAAAACAAAGATGGCCGCAACCTACAGCATCCTGGCTCTCCAGACGGAGTGGAATCACCCAAAGGATACCGCGAAGGGCAACCGGAAGTTAAACCTCGCTATCATAAACATTTATTGGACCCCTCAAAGAGTCAGCAACAAGGATTTCTGTGATACAGTGACAAATTTATTAGACAAGTTTGTAACAGAATTGTGTACTGACCACATTATTATTTGTGGTGATTTTAACGCTAAGAGCCACTTACCTTCTCGCCCCGCACCTACTACAGCAGCTGTCGCAAGAGGAGACCTATGGTCAAACCTGATGGATGTCAGAAACTTCCACAACGCTGCAACCGTGCAAGGCCAACTGCCTACCTTTCCAACTTGGGAGCGAGCACAGGCATCAACAACGATGGATTACATCTTTATTTCCCACACCCTATTATCATATGTGAACTCCTTTGAGGTATACAAAATGAAGGAAAGTGATCACAACCTGTTAGCTATGGTCTTTGAATCCACCAAAGTCCAGAAATCAACCTACACAGCCAATGTAGAACTGTCAACCAACCAAACACGAGTTCAGTTAACAGCAATGAATGTAAGAGAAATAACTGAGACATACGAAAAAGAATTGAGCAGCACCTGGGAGGGGCCTCCAAGGCCGAACTACCTCCCTCTCCTCTTACCACACAGGTCAAAACAAAAGACCTACACCACCTCACCAAAAATTGGGCACCACGAATACGACAAACTACAAGTCCAGAAAAGAAGAGAGTTGAGAAAGCTAAGGCGCACATGTAGATCAAACGATGATGACAACCATAAGAACGCTCTGAACTCTGCTACAAGAGTGTATAGATCCTGGCTAAGACAACGGAAGGCAGCTACCTACCAAAAAGGAGCGCGACAAATGCTGAAAACCTTATCTTCAAAGAGTGCAAGAGAATTTTGGGCCTTAATAAAAAACAAAGATCAGCATACTGATAACCAACTGATAAACTCTATACCTGAATCAACTTGGATATCCTTCTTTTCCACTCAATTCGCCCCATTTCCCTCTTCACCAAACACACCCATACTCTCCAATGAAACATCATGGATAAACTTAGCAGACCAGGAAGACGTGTTGTTAGCAATCTCAAAACTGAAATCTTCCAGGGCACCTGGGCCAGATGGCCTTACCAACATAGACCTGAAGCAGCACCCAGTCGAATGGTCTTGCCTGATAACTAAAATCTTTGAGCAATGTAAAATCACCAAACAAATTCCTTCAACATGGACCGAGGTGTTTATCGTTCCAATTTTTAAAAAAGGAAACAGAGATAACCCAGCAAATTACCGTCCAATAGCCCTGTTAGACATCATGGGCAAAATTTTCGCAACTTTACTTCTTTCCAGATTCCAAAAATGAGCAAGAAACTCTCCATCATCAGACCCCCTACAAACGGGATTCTTAAAGAACGCCAGCACCAGTATTAACATCATGATTCTGAACTTCATCAAAGAAAATATAAAAAATGGCACACCGAAAGTCTTCTTAGCGTTTATTGACTTATCGAAAGCTTTCAACAAAATCTGTCGACAAAGACTAGGGTCCAAACTGGCCAACTGGAATTGACCAATGGAAATCTCAGAGCCGATAATCGCCCTGCACACAGATACGACTATCCGAGTTTGTTTAAACTGGCAAGGCATGCTATTCGACCAGTTTAAGTCTGAATGCAGAGTCAAACAAGGCTGCCCTTTAGCCCCGGCCCTCTTCATCACTTTTCTGGGGGATTTCCAGTACACTCAACCATTCATCAGAGCATTTCCACCTCAAGTATGAAACACTCCAGTACCAAGGTTGCTTTAAACGGACGACGTGATCCTTATGGACCAAACACAAATAGGTCTTCAGCGCCAATTGACAAACTTGGCTAAATATATAACGACAAACGACCTGGAAATAAACATCGAGAAAACTAGGATCTTGATCTTGAACAAGCGCTCCAACGGTAAGGGGGAACGACACTTGGTTCTTGAACAACACAAGGATCGAGACAGTGACAAACATAAAATACTTCGGTATAATGATTGACGAATCTAGATTTGAGAAGTCAATGTACCTGGCCCTCTGGACCAAAGCAAAAACTCTGACCACACAAACAAGGTTAGTCGATCGTAAATATGGAACATTTTCCCTTTTAACAGCGATCCAGTTTTACAAGCAAAAGGTTGTCTCCTCGCTAACCTATGGAATGGGCGTGGCTTTAAATATACAAAAATCAATATGGCCCAAACTCGAGGGCTACCTCTGGAAAGTGGTTCTGGGCCTGCCTAAATCTACGTCGATATCAGCCATTAGACGTGAATTTGGCCTGCTTTCACTGGCAGCCTCAGTAGAACAAGGGCAAATGAGAACACTGAGGAAAATCTTAATGCCAGAAAACCTTCCCATCTACAAAATGATACAGGAGGAACTCCGCCTTGGGCGCTGTAAAGCCCTGGGCTCCTGGGAGCAGAAACTCACACTGAAACTTAAAGATCTGGCTTGCATCCACGAGGACCTAATACAAAATCCTGAAAAAATCAAAACTAAAGTGGCACAAGAAGATTGGATCAAAACGTGCCACACGGCAACAGCAAACTAATTACTGCATCACTTACCACCAACCACTAACAAGTTGAAACTGCCATTGAATTATTGTATTAAATTCCCAAATAAGAACTTTCAGAAACTTTTCATGAGAATAAGACTGGATCTGATGCCAACACAAAAAATTCGGGCTATCCGCACCGGAACAATCTTGAAAACCTGTAGACTATGTTCAAACATCGAAATGGTAGAAACGACAAGGCATTTGCTTCTGAACTGTCCCAAAACAAACTATTTGCGCGAAGCCTTCTTGCTACCTCTATTCTATGACTCTGCACTGAGAGAAGAACACCTATGGTGGTCCCGATTGGTAGCTGGAGAAAAGACAAAATGGGCACTAGTCACAGTCAAGATGCTTGACGCAGCTCTGAAAAAGGCCACAGAGACCACAAACTCATCTATCCAAGGCTGACCCATCGAGATTTCACAATCACCTTTGACATATACACTGACTGTCCACTGTCTCTTGTAAACATCAATTCCTTTCTATTGGTTACAATCAAGTAAATAAAAAATAAATACTAAAAAGATACTAAGCCCAGTTGCAAGTCTCACCTCCCTGCTAGATCTGGCTGGCCTCAATGACCTATAAGATCTCTCCACGTATACCCCACCAAAACAGAAGGTGAGGTCTCAACACACTAAATTGTCCTTCATCTGCTATTCTTTGGTTCAGCATGATGGATTGTAACTCGTAGCATTTAGTTTGATATGATATGATATGTAATTTATAACGCGCCTGTACACAAGTGTCTCTGGGCACAACAAGACAAGGGAGGGAAGACAGAGGGAGGACAAGACAAACGATCTCACTAGGCCTTGTGTCATTTAAATCGTGCAAGTGCGACAATGCAAAGTGCAGGGATAGGGAAAGGGGGAAGTGCAACAGGGCAGCATTGCTCTGGGTAAGTGCAGCCATGTCAGCGCGTCTCTGGGTAGGTGCAAGGAGGAAGGGGACTGTAGGGGCTACAGTTACAGCCCCTAAGTGTGTGGTAGGTCCGGAGATAGTGCAGGGGAGACAGATCATAGAGGAACCTGGTACCCAGTGAGACTGTGGGGGTAGCCAAGCAAGCAGTCGGCGCAGCAGAAAGGTAGGTCAGCAGGGGATGGAGAAAGAGAAAGCAGAGGAGAGATGGAAGGTCTTGATCTGCTCCCGGAACTTCAGGATGTCCGACTCAAGTCTGAGAGGGGCACAGGCACAGGAGCCAGCAGCCGATGAGCAAATAGGGTGCAACAGCGGGGAGGTCTACCCTGTGTTGGTGCAGGTAACCATTTTAAATCCAGGCTATAGAAGCAACATTGGGTTCACTTCTGCAGCCATATTCTCCAGAAGTCTGGCCTGTTGATGTTCCGTCCTTAGCATATAGGATTAATTGCAAAGATCCACCGGCGAGGGAGCTGGTCTGTCCAACTAAAACTACATCCCCCAGCATTCTTGGGAGGACTTGTAGTTCATCGCATTTGGGTAATCATGATTGAATGGAAATACTTCTCCCAGCATTTTACTACCTTTTTGTAGCCGTATCGTGGCACATGTGTCGGTCATGATCATTTTGCACAGACTTTTAAATAATCCAGCTACAGCAGCCGCGAACATGCTGCTGTTCACTGAGACCTCGTCTGATGCCATGACTTCCAGCATTCAAGTACTTTCATGATTCCAGGCCCTCAGGTATGCTCTGTCCCCCGTTTGGTGTAACCCTTCAATTTCCTGTTATGCCTCTAGTGAGTAGGTAGCAAGTAGATTCTTTAGGCTGTGCGTTAGCACAGCCAGAAAAATAACATTCCTCCTTTCCATTCCATACCACTGCTTTTTAACAGGCACCACCAGTGTTGCTGGTAGAATTCAAAAGCAGCTCAGTGAGTGTTACTTGACCATAACTGATGACAACAGCTGGAAAATAAAGCCTGCATAGCCTGTGGTCTTCATTTGCTATTCGACCAGTGTGAGTTTCATGGTCCATATAGGAGAGACCATAGCTTTAAATGAGCAGGTGCTTGCCAGTCCTGAGTACCTGCACTTCTTTTATTTCAAAGACATAGTACTGGCACTCTAGACAAGAAGCCAATACATTAAATGGACGGCTAACTGCACTTTCATTTAAAGCACTGGGAGAGACTTGGGGGCTGCAGGAGGATAATAGTCTACCGTGAATGGCATATCCAGAGGGCTTTTCCAGATGCTAATGGCTGTGTTGCTCCCCATTGGAATATATGCTTGTGGAACTTACACAGTGGGTATGTCTCCGCTATGGCCTGATAGAGTTGCTCATTCATAATGCTGACGGTTGCCCCTGTGTCCACAACAAACTGGTTGTGTAGGCCTCCGATTTGAACAGCAACTTTAGGCGCCATGGTGTCGTCTGACGTGCTGCCGAGGAGTCTCACATATTCTTTGCTGTACCTATCGAGGGAGTAGTACTGGTATTCTATGGGTTCTGGCATCTTGTGCGGTGTTGGGTTTTCATAGGGGTCAAGATCATACCGTGGGATGGGTAGTGCGCTCATACCGTACTCCTGATCAGGCCCATGACCTTCTGTATAGCCTAACCCTGGGTTGGGTTGGTAATCATACGTGTGCGAGTTAGGCTGATATTCATATGCGTCAGAGTGACGCCTGGGCAGATCAATGCTCAGATCTTCCATGGCCCGTATGACTTCTGGCCGGGCTGTTGTTGGGACAAGGTTTCTCTCCTGGAACGATGTATCCGGGTCCTTCTCATGAGGTGGTCGGTCGCTGGGTCCTCTCGTTTGCTCTAGTTGTCTGGCAGGGCCTGCCAGTGGTGACGGTCTGTATGCGGTGAATGCTGGGAGCTTTTCTCTGCACATCAACTGGAAGTGGTTCTCCAGGCCACAACGCATGCACCTTTGTCCAAGGGCTGGGCATGGGCCTCTGTGGGGAAATTCGAACCCGCACATGTAGCATTGTTTGCCACTCTGAGGGCGGTGTTGTGGGCTCCTGAATCCTTGCATCCCTGGGGTCCTTGGTTCCTGGTGTACCCTGATTGTCCGATTGCTATGGCTGCGACAGTGTCACCCTTTTTTGGGTTCTCAGTGGCTGCTGCTTGAGCGTCGACACGCTCGTATATTCTTGCCAGGTCAATTATCTCTTGTAAGGACAGGGGTTTCTCGAGTAGGTGCTTTCTAAACAATGACGAGGTGCAACCTTCAATGATTCTCAGTGGTATTGCCTCCTCATCGTTAAAGTTGGTGAAGTCGCAAAATGCGATTTTCCTCTGGAGACGGATGACGAATTCGCCTATGGACTTGTGTGGCAGCTGTGTGCATTCATTGAATGCATATCGTTCATGGTCTCTATTGGGGGGTACTATTCATTTGCTGTTGACTGCGGCGAGAAGGCGCTGTTATGAGCTTCTCTCCTGTGTGGGTATTGTTTTTATGATTCCCTTTATCTCTTTCCCAGCCAAGTTAGCGAAGACGTCCATTTTGTTCGGTGAATCGTTGTCTCCTATCGCCCGCATAAAGTATTCAAACTCTTCAACCCATTCTTCCCACCTTTGTCTTTGGAAGTGGTGTGGGTGCAGGGCAAATGGGTTTGGTCATCTCAGGAACGTGTCACGGTACACGGGCCCTGAGTTTGCGAGGGCTTGTGCGCCTGTGGCTGCAGCTCGTTGCATGTCATCCACCATCTTGGAGGAGCCTTGTGGTGCTGGTCTCCTTTAGCAGTAGTGATGCTGAGTGTGTTGGACTTGTTGGTACGAAGGGGCTGGCGGGCGTGTTTCTGCGTTACCCCTTTATTGGGCCTTCTGCTCTCTTAGCCGCTGTGTAGGCTTTTGCCTATCTCGGCTATGGGTCCTTGATTGCGTGGTACTGCTGCCGTTTGTGAACCCTCTGTGTCGTGGCGGTTGCTTGGGCCAATTCCAGGGAGTAGCAAGGTATGTCTGTGGGGGCCCGTGAATTGGCAGGGCGTGTCTGCAAATCTCTGGGCTTGTGGATTTACGACACGTGTTGGCAAGCTCTGTACTTTGGCAAGCTGCCAATAACGCTAATAGAAACCCGAGTAAAAAAACTTGGATGCTAATAGCATTTTTTAATGGAAATTGAATTTGCGCATTTTGTGCATGCCGGCTTCCCTTACAAACAAAAATGGCGGCTGGAAATAGTGAAGGGAGCTCACGCCAAGTCCCTGCTCAATCTCCATGGCCATGATGTGAGGTGAGGATAAGCGCATTAGAGTTTGGTTCCGGCAGAGAGCAGGCGGACGAAAGTAGTGGGAAAGGGGTCAGAAGGCGAGGTATGTGTGGCAGAATCCTGGGATGGAGATTTGGGGCCCGGGCCATACGATGAAAGAAAAAAAGATGGCAGGCCTGTGACAGAGGTACCAGCGGATGGGATTTAATGCAGGCTGTTACTGTTGGATCCTGGCCACCTGCTTTTCTACCGACTCTCCTGCTGGACTTAATAGTCATTCTATGACAAGACTAGGAGGCGAGCATTATGCTTCATCTTCATTTATTTCTACTCTTCAGCAGTTTAACAAAACTCATATAAAACTTTGAAAAGTGAACAACAAAACTTTTACTTTTTTTTATTTATTTTTTTTTAAACTACAAAACCCATGAGTCTCTGTAGTCCATGTCCTCTCAACCAGTCACAACCCACTTCCTGTGTTTGGACTCCTCCTCTTCTTTTACTGCTCTTCAAGCAGATAAGTACCTTTTCTTCCCTCTCTGTATTTCTGAGTGAGAATTGTGTGGAAATGAATGGAAGAAAATGAGTAGATTTGCCATTAATAATGTACAGATAAGCGCAGAGTATGCGTGTAAGGAAGTTGATTGAAAGATCTGAGCATTCCGTTTAGACTTATTCGAGTGTTCGCATAGGCGTTTAGCAGTGTAGGTAATATTATATCGCGGAGTGAACACCTAGACCACCTTTATGGGAGTTCAATTACAGGTGAGTGTCAGGATTTAGCCCGCGAGGCTGGCGGCCCCGTGTCGCATGTTCGGCACCTCATGGGTACAGCCAGCCTCGCAGGCTTCGCAGTAGAGGTGCCGCTCGCAGGCCCGGCCCCCACCCTCAGGTAGGAGGAGCCGGAGCCCGCGAGCGCACAAGCGCCTCACGGCAGCGCGGTAGCCCCCACCCGCGGGTAGGCGGGCCGCGCTGGCAAGGAGTAGTGAGCAGCGCTCCATTACCCTAGCCCCCATCCGCGGGTGGGAGGGGCTAAGCACGACGAGTCACGCACATCAATCGAACGTCGCTATTAAGCGACGCGGATATTAAACACAGAGACAGCACACCGAACGCTCTTGCAAGCGAATTCTAAGGCAAACATTATAAAGGATAAGCGGTTTCACGATCGCTCGTGCAAGTGCAGCATCAGCTGGGCACAGACAGCTGAGGAGCCATGACACAATTTTGATTTCGTGAGCAGCAAGCCACAGAGGACTCCCAGAGTACCCCACGCTGCTAGTCATCAGACGATTTGCGCGCAAAGAGGCGAGGCCCCTCACAGCAGCCAGAAGGCAAGAGTTATAGAAGTTGGTGCAGCCACATTAAAAAAAAAGAAAATATATTCTTAAACAATCATCTTAGGGGAGCAGTGGGCGTGCTAAGACACCTGATTCAGGTATTTTAGGCAAACAGCACAACAGAAAGATGTCGGAGTTTGAGTGGAGCAAGGAGGAGCAGTCGCAAGATCTCGCTGCCAGTTTTAAGCAAGTGCTGGGAAGCTTCCTTATTGATGCAGTGGCAGAGGGGGTTAGACGCCTGCACGAGAGTCTGGAGACATTGGAAGCTATGCTTTTGCAGCCTAGTAGTAGCACCAAAGACTTCAAGTGCACGCCCACAGAACCCTTGAAAGAGGGACATAAGGAGAGTAAGACAGCCCTCAAGAGGAAAGCCTCTGACGACCCCCGGGGCTCTTTGGAAGGGGCAGCAGAAAAGGCCCCAGAGGTGCCTGGCGCTTTTGCGAAGCGGAAAGAGGCTTATCTGCAACGTCAGGTGGTGCCGGACCTCATGACCCCCTCTCCCGGGGAAGACAACACAGGAGATGACCCAGGCTCGGAAGAGGAGCAGATAGAGGATCAGGCCTCGCAGGGAGATGAGGAAGTCGAGGAAGATGACTGGGCGAGACCCAGTGGGGGTAAAAGAGCGCGGAAGGAGAAGCATCTTCTAGAAGCTCAAGATGACATGTTTGACCCGGACAGCATCCGGAATCCGAGGTCCACCGAGTGTCAACCATCCCCATAGGGTAGCGCAGTATAGGACAGCAAGACTGCGCAAACCACTAGACAAGGAGGTGAGACAGCGCCTACGTGCAAAGTGCCCGCGACCAGACCTCCCAGGAAAAGTAGCAGAAGCTCATGAGCTCAATCCAAAAATGCTGACTTTCGTGTCAAAAACAAGCAAAGACCCTTGCAAGGTATTGATAGGTCCTGGAGAAGCTGCCAGGAAAAGGTGCTGGATTTAGCAGGACCTCTCACCAAGATTATGGACCTCGCAGAAAGGGCAAAGGACACAGGAGAAGAAGTTGACCCGGAAGCTCTCGCTGGGTGGGCTCAGAGGGCAGTCTGTCTTCTCGGGAATGTGAACTGTGCCATCACTTCAGAAAGGAGAAAAGGTCTATTACTCAAAATAGATTTGAAGCTCAGCAATCTGTCATCGTATGAAGCAGGAGAAGGAGCCCAGGGCCTCCTGTTTGGGTAGACCTTTGGGAAGGAGATGGGCCAGTTTGTCGGAACATATACTTCAATAGTAAAGGCACAAGCATCGATCCGCAAAATATTCCCAAGTAGAGCTTTTGGAGGGACCAGCCGCTTCAGGGGTCGTGCAGCCGGTCGCAACCAAGGAGGGAGAAGACCCCAGAACCCCAGAGTGCAATACTGGGAGAACAGGAGTCAAGACACATTCTTCCCGTCCAGAGAGACATTACCGAGGGGCCGCAGGTCCAGAGGATACGGACGAGGTCAAGGATTTACACCAGGTGAGAGTTATTCAGTATCCTCCAGTGGGAGGGAGGACGCGCATGTTTTAGAGAATTGGCGCGAGCTTTCAAACGATTCCTGGATATTGCAGACCGTCAGAGGACTACAGCTAGATTTCATAGGGGCCCCGGTCCAGCTGAACAGACCACAGAGTCAGAGATTAGCGCAAGCGGAGCAAGCATGTCTAGACAGCGAGATAGCGCAGTTAGCCCGCAAGCAGGCGATAGAGAAATGCGAGACGACCCCGAAGTTTGTCAGCAATATGTTCCTGGTGCACAGGAAAGAGAAGGTATGCCCAGTTATAAATCTCAAAGAGCTGAACGGTTGGATCAGATGTCGGCATTTCAAGATGGAGGGCATCCATCAGCTCATAGACTCCCTAAGGGAAGGAGACTGGTTGACACGTTTAGATCTGAAGGACGCTTACCTTACAATTCCTGTACTCGAGGAGTACAGACCATTTCTAGCTTTTTTGCTGGCACAGACAATTCTGTCAATTCAAGACAATGCCATTCGGGCTTGCCTCAGCACTCTGGGCATTCACGAAGTTGATGAAACCAGTGGCAGCAGCGATTAGGGAGAAAGGCATCAGGCTGATCATTTATCTAGACGATCTCTTACTCATAGCAGAGGATCGGGAGGTATAAGTGTACCAAACGACATAGGTGCAAGATCTGCTGGGTTCAGTAGGTTTCCTAGTGAATATAGAGAAGTCAGACACCACACCAGCGCAGAGATTAGACTTCCTAGGATTTATGCTAGATACCAAGAAGGTGACATTAGAGTTTCCAGCTCGGAAGATAAAAGACATCAAGAGAGATATCAGAGTATGCTTAGAAAAACAGCAAGTATCTCTGAGGACATTGGCGAGAATAGTAGGGTTATTAGCAGCATCTATTCAAGCCATATTTCTAGGCCCCCTGCACTAGCGAGCACTGCAGAGGTTGAAGATAAAGCATCTACAACAGGGTCTAAAGTACCATCAGCAGATACCTCTAGATCAAGACTCCATTACAGAACTAGAGTGGTGGTTAAAGAATATACATGCTTGGAATGGGCGAGCAATATTCGGAGACAAGTCGGATCTGATAATAGAATCAGACGCCAGCCGGAAAGGCTGGGGAGCCAGATGTGGGACTCCAGATCGGGGGCAAGTGGAGTGAAGAGGAGCTTCGCCTTCACATAAACTGTCTGGAACTCCTAGCGGGATCGTTCGCGATCAAGGCTTTCACAAGAGGAAGAGTAAAGTCTTGTGTGTTGCTAAAGATGGACAACATTTCAGCAGTGCGATACATCAACCACTTAGGCGGTACGAGGTCCAAGATGTTAGCAGAACTAGCAAATGATTTGTGGCACTTCTGCCTACGATCAGAGACATCAGTGACAGCAGAGTACCTGCCAGGCACGCTGAACGTAGTAGCAGATTGGAACTCTCGGTACTTGACAGACTCCAGCGATTGGAGACTGGATCCAGCAGTGTTTCAGAGACTGAACACAAGATGGGGAGCATTACAAATGGACCTTTTCGCCTCCCGGCTCAATGCACAGATGAGCCTCTACTACAGCTGGAGGCTGGATATGGGAGCGTGAGGAACCAATGCTTTCCTGCAAGAGTGGACAGGAGGCCCGCAGTACGCTTTTTCTCCCTTCGTGATGTTGAGCAGAGTTTTAGCGAAATGTCGGAGGGAGAAAGCGGAGCTGGTATTAGTAGTGCATTTGTGGAAGTCACAAGTGTGATTTCCAACGCTAATGGAACTAGTAATGGACATACCCAGAGTCCTTCCAGAAGGAGAGCGAATGCTCACGGACCCAGTGGGTCGTATCATCCTCTGAGAGTGAGAGGGACACTCCCGCTAGCCGCGTGCAGGATATCAGGAAACGTTGGACACTGCCAGGAATTTCGGCGCATGCTGCACAGCTCATCGCTGAATCCTGGGCTCCATCCACTAGGAGGAGCTATGACGCAGCTTGGGCAAAATGGACAAGCTGGTGCAAGAACAGAAGTGTTCATCCCGTTTCAGCGCCTGTAGTGGAAATACTGAATTTCCTAGCAAATTTATTACAGAACGGGAGAGCCTTTCGTACAATAGGAGTGTACAGATCGGCAATATCGACAGGTCATCTGCCGATAGAAGGCGTCCCTGCAGGCGAACATCCTGCAGTAGTGAGGCTCGTCAGAGGTGCGAGATTCAGAGTCCCTCCAGAGCCCAAGTATAGTACAACGTGGGACGTGTCTACAGTATTGCATTTGTTATCAGATTGGCAATCAGATAAGTACCTTTCGCTTAAACAGCTGTCAGGTAAGCTAGCTATGTTATTATGTTTAATCTCCTGCAAACGAGTATCAGACGTTAGAGCTCTAGAGATTAACAGGCGGTCCTTTGTGCCAGAAGGAGTGACTTTCTCTATAGTCAGGAGGACCAAGACAGGGACTACTACAGTCCGTTACCCATATTTTCTGAGTAATACAAAATGGTGCGTAGAACGATGCATTAAAGAGTACGAGAATAGGACAGAGGAGTATAGGGCAGTAAGTAGTACACAGCTCCTAATAGCACGCAGGAAGCCCTACCATGCAGTTACGTCAGCTACCATCGCGAGATGGGTCAAAGAGATTATGCAAGCAGCAGGTATGAATGTGGGCAGGTATGGAGCTCATTCAGTGAGAGGAGCAATGGTTTCGACCGCAATGAGAGCCGGTGTACCATTAAGAGAGATAATGCTTGCAGCAGACTGGTCGAGTGATCGCACATTTAAAGAGTTTTATTTTAAGCCAGCTGAGAGCCTAGCTGGAACGGTGCTGGGGAAGCTTTGAACAAGCATAATGCTCGCCTCCAGTCTTGTCATAGAATGAAGATTACCCCTGCTAACTGCGCAGGGAGTATTCATTCTATTAAAGACTAGGAGGCGAGCATTAAATTCCCACCCGAGTATTGTACTGTCTAAAATGATATTGCATTTTCTTAGCGAGTACACTACATAGGCACCACCCTAAAATCTCCTATTGTCTTGTTTCATAGGGGAAGATCAGAAGAATAGCTGAAAGCAGAGCTGTAGCACAGAGCTTCAGGAGGCCGGAGGTTCACCGGCAGTGGAGTTCCAAAGTTCAGGAGAGTCTTCGCATCGTTGCCGAGGACTAGTTATAAAGATGAGAAACTGTCAGAGCGAGTAAAAGCAGAGGAGGAGTCCAAGCACAGGAAGTGGGTTGTGACTGGCTGAGAGGACATGGACTATAGAGACTCATGGGTTTTGTAGTTTAAAAAAAACAAAAAAGGAAAAGTTTTGTTGTTCACTTTTCAAAGTTTTATATGAGTTTTGTTGAACTGCTGAAGCGTAGAAATAAATGAAGTTGAAGTATAATGCTCGCCTCCTAGTCTTTAATAGAATTAATTCTCCCTGCTCAGCTAGCAGGGGTAATCTTCATTGCTAATCACTATGCAGCACCCCTTTGGCCCATGATGTCCATTCCCTGGGCATGCAGTGCATACTCAGGCCCCACGAGGGCAGCATTGCCATTGATATATGCAAAGCTGATGGATGCAGTGCTTTAAATGGAACAAAAGAAGCGCAGGCTCTCCCTAAGATAGGAAGCAGGCCCTGCCGGTGCAGCGCTGCTTTCAGCTCTGGTCGTTTCCGCGCCGCATCGTGGGCACAGGTCCTTTTTAGGCAGACCCTGTTTGCTGGCAATGCCCAGTGACATTACATTATGGGGCAAAGCAGTGCATCCGAGATCCATTCTAAATCATCCATCCATTTAAAAAACAAGTTAATGCTATGGCATCCGCCACTTCTTACACATGCAAACTCATCAGAGCAGCCAAACCTTTTCTCTCTCCGTCTAACTGTATCACCTTAGCCAGGGCTCTGATCTTGTCCAAGCTGGACTATTGCAACGCACTTTATGTAGGATGCAACAAATACATCACGAACAAAATTCAGATCCTTCAAAATAATCCTAAGAGCGCCCTCAGTATCCCAAAGAAAACCCAACATCTCTGATACTAGAAGGTCTGTCAACTGGCTTTCCACCAAAGACAAAATATTCCTCAAATCGGTTTCCCTGACCCACAAATGCCTCCACCAAGCAGCCCCTCAATACCTTATCTCTAGATTCACCAGACCCACCTCTGCTCGCCCCTCTAGAATGACCAATTCTAATCTCCTCCTGGTGCCAAGGTTTAAGCGTTCCATGTCGGGTGGCAACAGCTTTCCGGTTAAAGCAGCACAATACTGGAACTCCCTTCCACCTCCTTGCAGGGAGGACCTCCCCTACCTCCCATTTAGAACTAAGACCATCCATTGGCTCAAGATTCATGACACCTAACAAGCTCTCTTGCTGCCCTGACACTCCACTACTATGATTGTAAATATGTATATTTAGGTTGCCAGCTGATCAGTGCAGATACCTTGTCACTAGACAACCGATGTATTGTAAATGTATACTTCTGTAACCCATGCCTCTCCGGCGCGCGTTGTTTCTTTTTGGCGTGTCCAGCATTGTAACCACGGCTGGACTTCTCTGCCCTGTATGTAACCAAGCTTTGCAATCCTCTTGTTGCCACTGCGCCTTGCTACCCCTTTGGGGTTAGGTGCGCAATATAAATAAATAAAATACAAATAAAATACAAATACAAACTTCCGGTTTGCTGTTGTGCATTGTGTTAGAAAGTTTGTTTTTTCAATATTAAATGACACTTTCTTTTTTGTGTATTAAACTAGCAGATGTCACAGCTGTAAACTAAACTATAGAAGGTGAGTTTTATTATTGCTGGCTTTCATTGCCGAATTAGACATTTGGTAGGTAACTGGAGCTGTGTGCACGTTTTCAGTCTTAAAACGTTCCATCCCAACTCCAAATACTTAAACCTTTACATATTAGAATAGGCGCTGCCAATAACAAAGAAACACCTTTAAAAAGTAATTTCCCAGGCTTTCCAAATCAATCCCTGCTCCATCCAGGGACAGCAATGGTAACAGGTGAAGCCCACGTAGGGAAACTGTGTTCCGTGCCTGCTCAGTAGCGGCGTGTTTGTCTCTCCTTTTGTTCGGCAGGTTGGGCCCTAAAGGAGACGTTATGGGCCCTTGGGTGGTGGAGAGAGGAGGAGGGAGAGGGTGCTGGTTTCCCCAGCAAAGGGTGCAGGCACTTAGTCCTTTAAGTTGCACTAAAGTGAAATGAAAAGCTTTAATTTACTCCTCCCAAGATATTTTGAGTACCGGTACTCTCAGGCGTTGAGAAGTGCAGGTACTCAAATGCACAAAAACTAAAAGTGCAGCTACGGAGGAGGGCTGGGTATGTGCCGTCCCATTTAAAGCACTGGATAAATGGTAATCTGGGCCCCTGGCATGGACACCTCCTTGGAAGACTTAATCATTGGTAACAAGGAAGGGACAGACAACCAATTGGGGTTATCAGATAAATGTTCATCAAAAGGGGCATGGCTGTGGTTCCTGGTTCCCGTGCACATCTGTTCTTTAAAATTATTCAACACCAAAGCTCAGTAAATGCTGCATATTAGTATCTAGGTTTGCAGCAGTGATGTTTAGAATGCACGAGGCGTCCTCCTTATTTGTAAGGGAGAATCTTGCACGAGGAATGTTCTATGTGTTGGATCGATCATTCTGACTTGTTTTTGTATTAGGTACAGGCCTGCGTCCTCTGCAGGGAAGCGATCATAAATATTGTCCTGAAGGAGACAAGGAGAGGCTTTCTTACACTATCCACCGCGTCGTCGAAACCTAGTACCTGTAATCTCTGAATTCATTTGTGAGATGTGTTCTTTGTGTATGATTTTGTCGGTTTATGCATAGATATTCGTGCCTCCAGTGGTCATGTCAATGATGTTCTCATGGATGCACATATTTATGTTGCAGATTAAGATTTATGAAATGTGACCATATCTAGTGATTTATAAATCTGCTAGCTGTTCCCGAAGGTCATATGGCAATTTAGTGCTCTCTCTCTCTATTTCCCTATCTCTCTCTCTGAGCATATTGCACAAGCCCAATCTCCTGTAAAAACAACAAATATGGGCGCCGAAATAGGATTTCCATGGTCGTGGTTGGCGGGCGAAGCACCGGCACCAGAGCACAAAGCTTTGGGCCAGCATGTAAGAGGGAAGGGAGGGGGGTAGGGAAAGGGTTCAGATGTCTTTGGAGTTGGGGTGAAGTGTGGGGATGTGGGGAAGCAACAGGGAGAGTCTTCGTGTTGCCTCCCCACAATCAAGATAGCGCCAACCGGGGAAGGGCCTCGGGTTGCTGGAAAAAGCAGGTAGTACATAGTGCATTCTCGCCTGAATGGCTGAGCGCTCTTCCCCGTGTGCGAATGTTGATTGCCCTTAATATATGTATATCCACAAAATCTATTGTCCCCAGTGACTATTCCATTCACCAACCACCCCCTCGAAAACCTAGTCGGACTGTCACTCAAACTCACCACGCTGTATGAAGGTCACTGCTTTCTGTCAGATCTGACATGTTGTCTATTGTGCATCCTCTCTGTATATAAATAAATATAGATCTCTCTGTCTCCCTCTCTCTGTCTCTCCCTCTCTGGTGCCTCTCCCTCTAGTGCCTCTCTCTCTCTCTCTCTCTCTCTCTCTCTCTCTCTCTCTCTCTCTCTCTCTCTCTCTCTCTCTCTCTCTCTCTCTCTCTCTCTCTCTCTCTCTCTCTCTCTCTCTCTCTCTCTCTCTCTCTCTCTCTCTCTCTCTCTCTCTCTCTCTCTCTCTCTCTCTCTCTCTCTCTCTCTCTCTCTCTCTCTCTCTCTCTCTCTCTCTCTCTCTCTCTCTCTCTCTCTCTCTCTCTCTCTCTCTCTCCGAGAGTCACACTGTTAGGTGTGTGTTCGCTAGATGCACCCCACCCGTCTCTGACAGCACAGTGAGACCAGGCGATTTAACTCATATATCTTGAAGAAGGGGGTGCTATAATGTTGGATGGTTAATAGTTGCCCAACTGGTGCATATGGATCTGGGTTCAAATGACCTGTGCCGCACCTACCTGCTCATTTCTGCTAATCTATTGGTATCTCTTTTCTGGTTCACTTTTCCTTATCCGCACACTTTTCTTTTCTTTCTTAAGCTTCCTTCCTGTCTCTTTTCTTTTGCAGTCCGTCAGCTGGTACAAGTGCATCTATGTCACGTGATCTCTGCCCCACCTTTGCCTTAGCCCTACCCCTTTTTATTTCCCTTTTTTTAACTATTAGATCAAAGGTGTCTCTCGCTTGGGCATCTGGAGAAAAGGGCAGACGGAAAAGGCCAATTCCTGTTTGGTTCTTTTAGTTTCTGGAAAGGGCTTGAACCCCTGCTTCCTACATCCAGGTAAGCTAGCAGCATGGGACCTTTCGCTCCCCACCTTCTGATGACCATGCCCACCTTGGGTTTCCATTAAGGCACACTAACATCTTAAGCCAGTCCGAACTCCAGCAACAGACGCATTGAGAGTAGGTCAAGTGACGCTGCTCTTCCTGCTTTTTGCCCGACATCCACTGCAGATTACGCCCACCTCAGACTTCACTTAAGGGACACCAGAGGCATAAGCCAATACAGCCTCCAGTAGCAGATGTGGTTAGAGCACATCACATGATCTTGCTCTATAGCCTTCCACTTGCAACGCACTGACGACCACAGTGATCTCGGGTTCCACTCATGCGGAACTAGTGGCCTAAGCCAATTCAGCCTCTAGCAGCAGACACAGTCAAAGCTGGACATATGGCCATGCTGTTCCCGCCTAAGTGTCCCCCCTTGCTGGGCCAAAGACTGGAACCTCTACACCTCAATACTGGTATAGTATCACCAAGTGTCTCTCACAAACCCAGCTCATCCCCACAATCTCCAAGGATTGCCTGTGAACAAACACTTTTCCACACCTTGCATCTAACCCAGCCAGGTTTGCCGAATTCCCTGTGTCACCACTCGCCTTTCCCCCCTCGTGCCATACATGCTTTTAAAGTCTGGTTAACACCTCCCATCCGTCCCTCATGCAGCAGACATTTCAGACTTGATAAACCCAATGCTATCTTTGTTCCTGAAACTTGGATTACAGCAACTTCTTCCTATGTCTTTGCTGTCCTTGCCCCACCCTGGTGAACCATCCAACATGTTGACCGGCCTGGGAAAACAAGGGGGGGGGTGGCAGTCATCCACAAAATCAACTGGCATTGCACAGTACACAATCAATCCTCTTTTGATTCAATGCAAACTACTTCTTGCCAAGTCCGTCAATCACTCAAGGACTCAACCTTTCTACGCCTTATCCACCTACAGGGTTGACACCTTCCTAGATGAGATCACAGGCTTACTTTCTACAACTTCAGTCACTGAAGTGACCAACATCTTCCTTGGAGACTTCAACTTCTGTGAGACCCAAGCAACCAACAATTGTTGGGGTGAAGTTTTGGCCCGAGATCAGCATACCAGTCTGAGGTGTACTAGCGATAGTGAAATTTGACCAACCCTACCCATTCGCCCTGCACAGGGGTGAAGCAGGGTCTGGTCCTGTGCTATCTGTATAAGCAATTTTGTGAGATTGCCGATTTTGTGATTTTTCAAAAATAGGACGTTATGCTCACAATAAAACATACATAAGGCTATTGCAAACTCCCACGCAGCCCTCCAGATAAGGTGTGTATCAGCCCTTTTTACAAACAGAAATCTTGTCAATACGGCCCTTTTGATTCTTCCTTGCGAACCACTTACACAGACTATTTATGGCAGCACCCCCATAAATCATGGAGCTCACTGGTAACAGTCTGGCAAGCAACAGCTTCCAAATCCACTCTTTACTTTAGCAATCCACACAGTTCCTTGAAAGTAGCAACTAGGATGAGACCTGGTCTGTCTATTTCTATAACACATCCTCTGTTAATGATCCTATCAAGTTAATACCTTCTGAGTAATGTACAAGGAATTTGTGTTTTGTTCACTTTGTTCATCTGCTTGCATTTCGTAGGTTACAGTGTTATTAAATCTTTTTGAATCATGAAGATGCTTTTCACCTTGCTTTAGGACAAATGTAATAGTGTGTAAAATGAAAATGATCTTAAACAAGGGCTGCATTTCTGCTTCATTTTCCTTCTGTTTTAATCGGCTTTAACGGAGGCAGTTGTAGATGCATGAGTATTTCATACTTTGTTTTCTTTTCCCTGCAAGCAGTTGTTTTACATTTGTGATAAGGAAAAGTTTTTGGTGTTGTATGTGAAGATTTTTTTTTGTCTTAAGATTGCATCTGTTTGCGTACATGAAATGGCCCCATACATAGTTTGATATCTTAGAGAGCAAAGAATAACTGGGCATGTGGTCTGAACTTTACTTAACTCCCTTCTGACCACCCACAGCAAGCAGGTATAATGGAAACAGGTAGAAGGAGTGTTGTATATATTTTCGGTAGCACAGATTGTACCCTTAACGTCTCAACAGGGCTGCTATATATTCAGGCTAAGTAGCCTATTTTATCAGCAAAGCTGCTATAGGCATGTCATGGCACAATGCCAATTATTCACAGCAGGACTGATTGCATCATGTCCATATTTCATAGCAGGACGGCTATGTTTTGGAAATGTACCTGCATTTCTTAACATATTTGCTGTAATGACAGAGCACCATGTGTTGGCGTTTTTAACAGAGAGCTAAAGCACTGAGCAAGAACAGTGTCTGAGATCTTCCCATCATCCTCCTGAGCTGGTGTGATGCACACTGGCAGGCAGTGTGAGAAGATGACATTGCTGTCATGTACTTCAATCCCTCCTACTTGGTCTTGCGCTTTTAAAAAGTTCTGCTTCTCCCATGTCCGATTACTAAGTTCCACTGCCAAAAATCGAGCACATTTCAAAGCCTCATTATGAATCTCCTGACTCGCGTGTAGGCTAGTCCAAACAGGCTTAGAGCTTTTGACAAACCAGTTTTGTCAGTCAAACCTTACATGGAACTGCCAGTGCCCTAAAACTATGTGCCTTTCAGAGTCAACAGCCTGTTGAGAAATGTAGCTCAGTGGGTCAATAACCCTGCTGCAGAGATCATTGTGTAAACTGGTAGTTCAAATCTTGTTGATAGATGAGTTAACGTGTCTGCATCGGAGGGATGTGTTTAAGATGCAGAAAACATTCAGGGGGTAATTCATAGAATTTAGCGTACAAGTGGCGCAAGCGGCTGGCGCACAGTGTGCGTGTGCGAATCTCTGCGCCAGCCGCGTGCGCTAAAATCCATTTCCGCGCACAGCGTATTCATGGATTTTAGCTACCAAAACCAGCCGTGGCGCCCAGTGGCGCAGCGACCCTGTAGCAGCGCCAGTTACGCCCCCAAGAACGCCCCTCGTGGAGGTAAAAGCCATCAAAATCCCCAATCCAGCGCAAAGGGCTGCGCTAACCCTGTACCAGCACGGCAAGCGGGGTACGTGTATTACTGGGGTTCGCGGGAAGTTACAAATGCGATTGGCCCTGTGCGAGCGGGGTACGTGTATTACTGGGGTTCGCGTGAAGTTTCACACACGATTTCAGCAGGGTACGTGTATTTCAGGGGTGCGCGGGAAGTTTTACATGCAATTTCAGCAGGGTACGTGTATTTCAGTGGTGCGCGAGAGGTTTCACACGCGATTTCAGCAGGGTACGTGTATTACAGGGGTGCGCGGGAAGTTTCACACGCGATTTCAGCAGGGTACATGTATTTCAGGGTTGCGTGGGAAGTTTCACACGCGATTTCAGCAGGGTACGTGTATTTCAGGGGTGCGCAGGAAGTTTTACACGCAATTGGCCTGGGTACGTGTATTTCAGGGGTGCGCGTGAAGTGTTACATGCAATTTCAGAAGGGAACGTGTATTTCAGGGGTGCGCAGGAAGTTTAACACGCGATTGGCCTGGGTACGTGTATTACAGGGGTGCGCGTGAAGTGTTACACCCGATTTCAGCAGGGTACGTGTATTTCAGGGGTGCGTGGGAAGTTTCACACGCGATAGGCCCTGTGCGAGTGGGGTACGTGTATTACTGGGGTTCGCGTGAAGTTTCGCATGCAATTTCAGCAGGGTTCGTGTATTACAGGGGTTCGCGGGAAGACTCACACGCGATTGGATGCGGGTACGTGTATTTCGGGGGTGCGCGGGAAGTTTCATACGCGAAAGGGCCTGTGCGAGTGGGGTACGTGTATAACTGGGGTTCGCGGGAAGTTTCACCCACGATCTCAGCAGGGTATGTGTATAACTGGGGTTCGCGTGAAGTATCACACGCGATTGGAGCAGGGTACGTGTATTACGGGGTTCGCGGGAAGTTTCAAACGTGATTTCAGCAGGGTACGTGTATTTCGGGGGTGCCGGGGAGTCCTACACGTGATTTGGCAGTGTGGGTCCTCCCAGGTGTTCCCTGTACACCCTCCACGGCCCCTGCAGGCAGCCCACACCACTACCCTGCACCCCTGGTCATGTCCCACAGGCAGCCCACCCAACATGGGCAAGCCCCCCAGCAAAGCCACATGTCTCCTTGCACTACTGATCACCAACTCATGTCCCCTTGCACCCCCACCCCCCAGCAATGCAGGGCACCTGCCAGCAGGACCCCACTCATGTCCCACTCATGTCCCCCTGCAACCCCCACCCCCACCCCCCAGCAGTGCAGGGCACCTGCCAGCAGGCCCCCACTCATGTCCCACTCATGTCGCCCTGCACCCCGACCCCCCAGCAGTGCAGGGCACCTGCCAGCAGGCCCCCACTCATGTCCCCTTGCACCCCCACCCCCCAGCAGTGTGGGGCACCTGCCAGCAGGCCCCCACTCATGTCCCACTCATGTCCCCTTGCACCCCCACCCCACAGCAGTGCGTGGCACCTGCCAGCAGGCCCCCACTCATGTCCCACTCATGTCCCCTTGCACCCCCACCCCCCAGCAGTGCAGGGCACCTGCCAGCAGGCCCCCACCGATGTCCCACTCATGTCGCCCTCCACCCCCGCCCCCCCAGCAGTGCAGGGCACCTGCCAGCAGGCCCCCACTCATGTCCCCTTGCACTCCCACCCCCCAGCAGTGTGGGGCACCTGCCAGCAGGCCCCGACTCATGTCCCACTCATGTCCCCTTGCACCCCCACCCCACAGCAGTGCGTGGCACCTTCCAGCAGGCCCCCACTCATGTCCCACTCATGTCCCCTTGCACCCCCACCCCCCAGCAGTGTGGGGCACCTGCCAGAAGGCCCCCACTCATGTCCCACTCATGTCCCCCTGCACCCCCACCCCCCAGCAGTGCAGGGCACCTGCCAGCAGGCCCCCACTCATGTCCCCTTGCACCCCCACCCCCCCAGCAGTGCAGGGCACCTGCCAGCAGGCCCACGCTCATGTCCCCTTGCACCCCCACACTCCAGCAGTGTGGGGCACCAGCCAGTAGGCCCCCACTCATGTCCCACTCATGTCCCCTTGCACCCCCAGCAGTGTGGGGCACCTGCCAGCAGGCCCCCACTCATGTGCCACTCATGTCCCCTTGCACCCCCACCCCCCAGCAGTGTGGGGCACCTGCCAGCAGGCCCCCACTCATGTCCACTTGCACCCCCACCCCCAAGCAGTGTGGGGCACCTGCCAGCAGGCCCCCACTCATGTCCCACTCATGCCCCCTTCCATCCCCACCCCCCAGGAGTGCGTGGCACCTGCCAGCAGGCCCCCACTCATGTCCCCCTGACCCCAGGTCATGACGATCCTCAATCATGGCCCTTATGGCCAGCCTCCCCAGCCCAAAGACCCAACCAAGTATAGCATCCACCCACAAAGAAAAGGCAATTACATGATACAACCCCAATGGCAAGTATGTAAATGAACACATGTCCGTCACACACACACAATGGTTGCAAGTGAATGTGAAAACCCATATCATGACATGCATGAAACCAATGAAATAATACCACACATCGAAGTATGAATAAAAAAATGTATTAAACACAACATGAATGTAATGAAAATCAAACAAACAACAATGGTAATAAAAAAAGAAAAGCTGCATGTCCGTTAAAAACTGAAAAACAAGAAATCATAATCCAAAGAAATCCAAAGGAAATAGTGTCCAAAGTCATAGTCCAACAAAGCAAATCCAAGGGAAAAAAGAAAGTGAAAACCATTGCTCCATGGTGAAATTAAAAAAAAGAGAAGAATCCAATGGTGAACTATATACAGATGAACAATCCAGGGTCCATGAGCCCAACTGAAGAAAGGAAACCTATCAAAAATACTACCTAATAAAAAACTATATACAGAAACGTGGTGCATTGTCCAAGCGCAACCAAAATAAAGAAAAAACAAAAGGAAACCTAACACTATCTAACTATATACAATGGCGGTTAGCAAGTCCAGCGGCTCACTCTGTGGTGTCCTGGGCCAGGGCATCATCGAACTCCATGTCGATGTCCCAGAGGCGGGCCTCTGCCCTGGCCCCGAGGTCTCGCAGGGAGGCACTCATGGCCTGTTCCAACTACCTGCGAGTTGCCTCGAGGCACTCTGCCCGCCTCAACGCCCGACGCATGGAGTTCTCCGCCCTGACCATCGTGAGCCGCGCCTCTTCCACCCGCCGCCGCTCCACACCTATCTGCTGGCCCAACCGCAGCCACACGGAAGACACATCCATTCCAGGGTCCTCCTGCCCTCCGGCCGATGCCTGCCCCTCCGATGTTGATGGCCCCGAGCCATCATTGCTCCCATCTACAGCCTGCTACTGCTGCTGCCCTGTCCGATGGGGCCTGCACATCCTCCATCTACTGGTCTCCAGTTGTGGTGTTCACCCCTGCTGGACGCCAACTCCCGACTGTGGCAGGGATGGGATCTCCACCAAGCTGGCTGTGTTGGCCAGGCCAGGTCCACAGGGGGCCCTGGTGGAATTTGGCCCGGAAGACGACGTGGAGAACGACTGGCGCATAGCCTCCACAGAGGAGGAGAGGTCTGCCAGAGTGCGCGACACATGTAGGAATCCACCGACCAGGGCCCCTCCCAGCAGTGCCACGTCACAACGCTGCTCTTCGTGATGGCGTGCGTTCTCCGCCCAGGAACAACGCACGTCATCACGAATGTCACGTGTGCGCAACACGACACCCACCAGGACGGATCCCATACGGTCGTGGGACCCCTCGCCCACAGGTAGTGGAGAGGCAGTTGACATGGCACTCTCCCCTACCTGCGGACGGGCCTGGGACAGGGCCTCCCTGCTGGTGCATGATGGTGCAGTCACAGGGTCAAGGACAGCGACATGCACAGGCCCCTCCGCGGTGACCTGTGCTGCCTCCTGACCCTGGCCCTGGACTGCACCACTTTCACCAGTGGTACTACCCCCACCAGGCCCCATGTGCGGCTCAGTAGTGGGCTCCTCCTCCTCTGTGGAGACCACCAACCTGGCTGTCTCCGCACCGTCTTCCACCATTGGAAGCCCCTGTGGGATCTCACCCGGCCCTTCCGCCACAGCCGTTGTGGCAGACACGGCACCAGCCCCCTCGCTCCCGCATGATGGTAATTCCTGGGAGGGTGGCTGGGCCTTGCGTCGCCGCCCGGTGGAGGCATCCCAGCCGCTTGGCTCCACAGGGCCGTCTCCGCCCTCTTCTTCACTTGACGCTGCGTAGAGGGAGACATAGAACACAAGCATCAGGGTACAGCACAAAATACCCTAGACAGGAAGCAATAACACATGAGTGGCAGTGTCTAACGTCACTTCCATCCTGTCCCTCCACAACACATGGGTCAATGCATGCAACACACATGCAGAAACACTCCTGGCACCTGCAATCAACATCAACACCCATGTACAAGGGCCCCTGTAAACCAAGATGTTGCCTTCAAAGTCAAATGCATCCATGGCGTTTCAAAGTCAAACACACACTTCTCTGGCGCACACACACACACACACGTGCACCATACATGTACATGACATCAGCACCCATTCCTCATCCCCCCTCCATGTCCAGGAACAGAGACTGCCATGCTTTCAGGTGTGCATTCTGCATAGAGGTCCCCATGTTGCATTAAAACACATGCACCTACCATGTGGTTCACACATAACTGGTCTCACATGCATGACCATGATGTCCCTGCACACACACATCCATACATGGCCTATGTCACACATACAGGCAAGTATCAGACTACCAGCACACTGCAACATGCCCTGTCTCACACAGCAATGCTTGGCCACTTACTGCTCAACTCCAGACGGGTCTGCCTCCGAAGGATCTGGGCGTGGAGCGCTGGGCCTACGCGTTCCAGGACCCTCATCTGGATGTTGCTCAGGCTGACCCGGCCCACTTCCGCGAGGCGCCGGGCCTTTATGAGGATCCTGGACCTGAAGTCCTCCCAGTGCTTCTTGACATGTTGGTAGTTGCGGGTTGCCACCCCATCCGCGTTGATGGCAACCACTGCGTCATCCCAGATCCTCTCCCGTCCTTCCTTGTTGGCGCATCTTGTTCTGAAGAGGGCATCATAATGCCCCAGGACATGCTCCACCAGGACACCAACTTCGGTGGCAGTGAAGCTGGTGGCCCTCTGCCTCTCTGGCTGGGGGTTGCCAGTGGTGCCAGATGGAGATGTGCCCGACATGGCAACCCCAGAGGCAGGAGTGGGTGGGCAACTGGGTCCTGGGGCTGGGCTGCGGAGCGATGGAATCCCAGTCGGGAGTCTTCTGTTCCAGCAGGAGTGGACACAGCAACTGGACCCCTGCAGATGGCTGACGTGCAGGCACCAAATAGCAGGGCACGTGGCAGCAGGCAGGCAGGCAGCAGCAGATGGCTGGTGGGAGCGTGCTCGGGGCTCTTGGGGGCAGGAAAATGGCCTTCAGGGCAGGAGCGTGGTGTTCCATGTGTGTACGCGTGGCCAGCTTGATACAGAGTGATTTGGCACGTGAAAATCTTGCACGTCAGCGTGTAATTCGAGGAAAGGCCGTTAGCGCGTAAGCGCATCAGCACACGTACGTGATATCATTGGACCAAAGGCCCTTAGCGCGTAAGCACGTCTGTAACGAATTGTGCACGGGCGTTGCCCGTTCGCGTGTAAAACTTGCCATGCACCCCTGAAATACACGTACTCCGCTCGAACAGGGCCCTTTCGCGTGTGAAACTTCACACGAACCCCATAATACACGTACCCTGCTGAAATCGCGGCTGAAACTTCACGCGAACCCCGTAATACACGTACCCTGCTGAAATCACGGGTGAAACTTCACGCAAACCCCGTAATACACATACCCTGCTGAAATCGCGGGTGAAACTTCACGCGAACCCCGTAATACACGTACCCTGCTGAAATCGCGAGTGAAATGTCACGCGAACCCCAGGAATACACGTACCCTGCTGAAATCTCGGGTAAAACTTCACGCGAACCCCAGTAATACATGTACTGCGCTCAACAGGGCCCTTTTGCGTGTAAAACTTCACGCTGTACCCCAGACCTACACGTATCCCGCTCGTTCGCACTGGGCCAATATTCCTGGGGTTCGCCTGAAGGTTCACACGCTATAGGCCCTGTGCGAGTGGGGTACGTGTATTGCTGGGGTTCGCGTGAAGTTTCACACGCGATAGGCCCTGTGCGAGTGGGGTACGTGTATTACTGGGGTTCCCGTGAAGTTTCACACACAATAGGCCCTGTGCGAGTGGGGTACGTGTATTACTGGGGTTCGCAGGAAGTTTCACACGCGATTTTGCTGTCAGAGCGGGGTACGTGAATTTCAGGGGTGCGTGGGGAGTCCTACACGTGAATTGGCAGTGTGGGTCCTCCCAGGTGTTCCCTCTACACCCTCCACGGCCCTTGCAGGCAGACCACACCACAGGAGACTACCCTGCACCCCTGGTCATGTCCCGCAGGCAGCCCATCCACCATAGGCATGCACCCCAGCCAAGCCACCTGTCCGCTTGCACCACTGATCACCAACTCATGTCCCCTTGCACCCCCACCCCCCAGTAGTGCGGGGCACCTGCCAGCAGGCCCCCACTCATGTCCCCCTGCACCCCCACCCCCCAGCAGTGCGGGGCACCTGCCAGCAGGCCCCCACTCATGTCCCACTCATGTCCCCCTGCACCCCCACCTCCCAGCAGTGCGGGGCACCTGCCAGCAGGCCCCCACTCATGTCCCACTCATGTCCCCCTGCACCCCCACCCCCCAGCTGTGCGGAGCACCTGCCAGCAGTCCCCCACTCCTGTCCCACTCATGTCCCCCTGCACCCCCACCCCCCAGCAGTGCGGGGCAACTGCCAGCAGGCCCCCCTCATGTCCCACTCATGTCCCCCTGCACCCCCACCCCCCAGCAGTGCGGGGCAGCTGCCAGCAGGCCCCCACTCATGTCCCCCTGCACCCCCACCCCCCAGCAGCGCGGGGCACCTGCCAGCAGGCCCCCCCTCATGTCCCACTCATGTCCCCCTGCACCCCCACCCCCCAGCAGTGCGGGGCACCTGCCAGCAGGCCCCCACTCATGTCCCACTCATGTCCCCCTGCACCCCCACCCCCCAGCAGTGCGGGGCACCTGCCAGCAGGCCCCCACTCATGTCCCCCACAACATGTCATCACGATCCACAATCATGGGCCTAATGGACACCCAAATCCCACCCCACGCCACCCCAGTCGAAACACACAACCAAGTATTACATACACCCCACATTGAAATCCCCATCACATGAAACATCCCAAATGGCAAGTATGCACATCAATACATGTCCATCACACACACACAATGGGTGCAAGTGAATGAGAAAACATGCATCGTGACATGCAGGAAACCAAGGAAAGCATACCACACAATGAAGGATCAAATAAAAATATATTACACGCAAAAGCAAGGGAATGAAATGAAATCACACAATAATGTAAATAATAAATAAAAAGCTGCATGTCCAAAATATGAAAAAGATGATGTGTAAAACCAGAATAAAAATCAATCCAAAAGCAAAGGGTCCAAAGAGTCTGTCCGTCAAATCAAATCCAAAGTGAAAAAAAAGAAAAATCCATTGATCCTTGGTTAAAAAAAAGGCAAATGAAGTGAAATCCATTATGGAACTATATACAAAGTACAAATCCAGGGTCCATGAGCCCAACCATTGAAAGGAAACCTACAAAAACCCTACACAATGAACAACTATATACAAAAAGGTGGGGCATTGTCCAAGCGCCCCAAATGAAACGAAAAACACAAGGAAACCTAACACTATATTACTATTTACAATGGCAGCGGGCTAGTCCAACGGCTCACTTTCTGATTTCCCGGGCCAGGGCATCATTGAACTCCTGCTCGATGCCCCGGAGGCGGTCCTCTTCTAAGGCCCCGAGGGTTCGTGGGAGGATGACATCTGGACCTCCAGGTCCCTGAAATGGCCTCGAGGCACTCGGCCCGCCTCAGGGCCCTATGCATGAAGTTCTCCGCCCTGACCATTGTGAGCCGTGCCTCTTCCGCCCGCTGCCGCTCCGCATCTATAGCATGGCCCAACCGCTGCCACATGGAAGACACTTCCCGTCCTGGGTCCTCCTGCCCTCTGGCCGATGCCTGCCCCTCCGATGTTGAAGGCCCCGAGCCATCATGGCTCCCACCTTGTTGCTGCTGCTGTGCTTCTGCCTGTGCCCTGGCTCCTGCTGCCTGCACATCCTCCTCCGGCTGGGATGCAGTTGTTGAGGTGGCCACCCCTGCTGGACGTCCGACTCCCAACTGTGGCAGGGATGTGTCCTCCACCAGCCTGGCCGCAGGGTGAGAGGGGGTCGGAACAAGGTCAAGAAAACGGAGGAGTCCGGCCCTGGTGAGCTGTCCCAGTGGGTCAACGCAGTCAACGAGCCATGCGAGAAGACGTGCAGTCTCTTCATGAAAAGACTGCAGGTCAGCTCGCATTGCACGTTGACGCAACGCCACCCCACCCAGGACAGGCTCAACCCGGTGCCGGATAGCCACATCCGCAGGGAGAGGAAGGCCAGTTGGTGTAAGCCGATCCCCTCCCTGAGAATGGGTTTGGACGTAGGCATCCCTGCTGGTGCGGGATTATACAGTGACAGGATCGGGGACAGGATTACACACAGGCACCTCCCCTGCGGCCTGTGCTGCCTCCTGCCCCTGCGCTGCACCACTAGCACCGGTGGAATCCCCACCTCCAGACCCCGTCTCTGTCCATTGCATGGAACTCCTCCTCCACCAAACCCCCCACCAACCTGGATGACTCCATGCCATTTTCCTCCGTCGGACCCTGTGGGGTCTTGGCTGCCCCTTCTGCTGCCGAGAAGTCCAACTCCGACCTCCGCCTCTTGGACCTACCCTCGGCAGCTGTGGCCTGGGATGCGGCACCGGACTCCTCACTCCCCGACGAGATCACAACCTGGGAGGGGAGCCGGGCCTTGCGTCTCCGGCTGGCGGTGCGATCCCTGCCGCTGGGCTCCACAGCACCCTCTCTGCCCTCTCCATCAGTTGATGCTGCAGACAGGGAGAAATAAAACACAGGCATCAGGGCCCTGTACAATGGAAACATACACACATGACAGTTGTACATGAGGGGCATTGGCAAACCTCAGACATGGCATCACAATCGCCAACACACATGTCATTTCAACTTGCACACATGAGCCATACCACAGCCATATCGCAACTGCCAGCACCTTCCATACACATACAACACCATGAGCAGGCAAAGGTGAGCCAGACATCACATGCAACACAGGGAGTGCACTAGACATGCACACATGCCACCACACTTACATGCATGTGTACACCTCCACCAACTGTCACAGTGATGAGATCGGCATCCATGTCACATCTGGCAATCAGCCTTCTACATATCAGTGTCACATGCATCCATGTTGCATCACTGTTGCACCCTTGTCAAATACACACACATGCACATGTACACAGTGCAGATACATGCAGGTGGAACCAACATCCATGTGTGACACCACTACCATGCCAACTTACATACACAGTCATTCAAACATGTGTGCTCACACATATGCATTTGGCCTGCATGCTTACCCACACATACACCATCCATGTGTCTCACACATGAGAGGACTCACATGTGTTAGCCTCACAGCCTTATACATACACATCCATACATGGCCCTACCACATGTGCAACCTGCACACTACTGGCACACCACCACACGCACAGCTTCCAATCAGTATGCATGTACACTTACCGCTCGACTCCAGATGGGTCTGCCTTTCAAGGACCTGGACGTGGAGCGCTGGGCATATGCGTTCCAGGACCCTCATCTGGGGTTCCGACAGGTGGCCCCGGTGCCCCTTAGCATCCGCTGCCTTCAAGAGGCGCCGGGCCTTGTTGAGGGTCCTGGACCTGAAGTCCTCCCAGAGCTTCTTGACATGTTGGAATTTGCGGACTGCCACCCCCTCCGCGTTGATGGCAGTCACGATGTCCGTCCAGATCCTGGTCCGTCCTTCCTTGTCGGCGCGCAAACTTCCGAAGAGGGCATCATACTGCCCCAGGACTTGCTCCACCACAACACCAACTTCGGTGGCAGTGAAGCTGGTGGCCCTCTGCCTCTCTGGCTGGGGGTTGCCAGTGGTCTCAGATGGTGGTGTGCCCGACATGGCAACCCCAGAGGCAGGTGTGGGTGGGCAACTGGGTCCTGGGGCTGGGCTGTGGAGCGATGGTATCCCAGTCAGGAGTCTTCAGTTCCAGCAGGGGTGGTCACAGCAACTGCACCCCTGGCTGATGTGCAGGCAGCAAATAGCAGGGCACGTGGGCAGCAGGCAGGCAGGCAGCAGCAGATGGCAGGTGGGAGCATGCTCGGGGATCTGGGGGGCAGGAAAATAGCCTTCAGGGCAGGAGTGTGGTCTTCCGTGTGTTTTCACGTGGCCAGCTTGATACGGAGTGATTTGGCACGTGAAAAAATTGCACATCAGCGTGTAATTCGAGGAAAGAACCTTAGCGCGTGAGCGCGTCAGCGATTTCATTGGACCAAAGGCCCTTCGCGCGTAAGCGCTTCTGTGACGTAACGCGCGGGGGCGTGTGCGGGCGTTTCCCCCGTGACGTGGGCATAGTGGATTAGAGCGCGCGCGAAAAAAAAAAGGGCCTACGCGCGTAAGTGACGTGACACGCGCAGGCGTTTCCCTCAGCATGGGTTAAAGGAGAGCGGGGCCAGCAGTTCGCTGTACGTGCTTTTCGTGGAGACCGACGTGTGTTGCTGCTTCGTGTTGTTTTGCGCGCCATCACAACTTCACAGCTATCAAGGACGTATCTCTTCTTTTGGCGGGGTTTTTGGCTACGTGTGTTTTTCTGCATCGCACTAGTCAGACGGTGAATCGCGCATGCTATTTTTCCCACTGCGGGTGCCCCTGTGTATCGCACCATTTTTGATGTCATAGTAGCCTGCGTGTCCCACGCGTACGTGTTTGGGTGCCACCGCGTACTGCGGGAGGTTGATTCCACGCACGTAGGCTGCAGGGTTGCGTGCACTGTTTTCCAGCAGTTTTGGGGTGCCTGAACGTTGCGTGACCCGTCACTACATCACCTGGGTCACATACAGCCTTGCAGGTGCAGGAGGGCTGTTAACATCTTGCTTCCCACCCCCTTCACTACAATTGCCCAGGTCAATTGTGGTGTACACCTCCCATTGGCACTACTCCATCTGTGCCGGCACTACTACATCTGTGCCATGGTTGGGAGGACACCAAAGGTGAGGGGCGCCTCAGCTGGGCGTCGCCCTCGTGGCGGGCGTACTCAGGGACGTGGCCGGGGTGACCAGGGAGTAGGGGGACTCCAGGGTGTCCAGGGCAGCCGCAGAGGGGGAAGAGGCATGGGTGTGCCACTTGAGCACGATGTCGTGCCATGTGTCGGTGCAGTCATGCCACCACCCCCTGTGGTTCCGGGAGATGCAGCTTCTGCATCTGGCACTGGCGCCCATATGACCCGGCAGTCCGTTCCATCGACTGCCACGGGCCCAAGGGTAGTGGTAGCTGCAGGTGCAGCTGTGGACAAAGCCACCCAGGCTCAGGGTCTGCCAGCGCAGGCTGTGTTGGCACTTGAAGAGCCCTTGGAAGATTTCCAACAGGCCAGGAGGGAAACCGTAGGAGCACGCAGGGCTGCCCTGACCAAGACACGTGTCCCTGGGGCAGTTATGTCATCTGCTGCCCCAAACAGCTGGGTGTTGGCAAGTGCAGGGGCAGATGCACCCAACAACACCCCGGTTGTGAGTCTGCCAACCGGGACAGTTGCAGTCAATGACCCTGCCACATCGGATGTTGCTGCGCAGGGTCCATTAGAGGGCACCCAGCTGCCACTGACAGAAGTCAGGCCTTTGATCATCCCTCCACCTACCACTCCCTTGGCTCAATCCACTGAACACACTGGCCATACTGGTCAGGGCGGCATTAGCCAGCCAGGGTCTGAGCCACAATCCAAGAGGAGGAAGGCTGCACCCGCAGCACAGGCTGGGACCTCACACACAGCCACGACCTCCTGCGCGTCGAGGAAGAAGCCTTTCTGCAACCAGGAACTGGACTTCCTCGTGGGCTACGTGCGGGGCCACAGCCGTGACATGCTAGTGGGTGCCAATAGTCAGACTCCGGCTGCCCAACGTGATATCCACTGGAAGCATGTTGTGGAACATGTCAGTGCATTCGGCCATGAGGTGCGCACGGCGAAAGAGTGCAATAAGCGTTGGAATGACATCAAACGCAGCGCTAAGGCTAAGCATGCCTCAAATTACAACTTGACTCTGGTGACTGGCGGTGGGCCTGCACCAGAGGAGAAAGTCCTCACTCGGCATGAGTCACTCATTGCGGAGTTCATACTATCTGAATCGGTCGAAGGAGTGGGAGAGATGCCGGACTTTGATGCCCAGTCCAGTGAGTGTTGATGCGTGTTTGTTGAGGATGTGTGTGTTTTACGTGTGGGATGTGTTGTGCATGATTGCCACTATATGTGACGTGTACATGTTTCGGATGTGCAAGTAATGCAATGCTTCCGTGATGCATATCTGCTCTGCTGGATGGTGGACATGTGGAGCAGACGGGGACTGTCGACATCAACACTATTGCACCCTACTCACATGCTGGTTACCAGTATGCCCCTCCGGTCCATGTCCCAGCTCACTGGCCCTTCTGCACGTAGCGTGGGGTGACCTTCCTCTCAGCACAGGCACGATGTCATAGCATGACTGACGTGCATGTGTCCTCTGCCTGCATGCGGGTACTCCATGTAGGCATGCTCCCTTGCCCCTCCACCCCCCGCTCTGCACCCCAATTCCACCTTTGCACTGGTCTGCTTCAATATTGCCATTGGGTACTTCCCTGTTAATGCGTCCTGTGTAGATGCTAACTTCCCGCAACCAATCTGCCAGACATATGCTTTGTGGTACAGCCTAAGTTCTTGATGCAGGGTATCTCACTTGTACTGTGCAGAGGTCAGATGGCCCGCAGGGACATGAGTGCCCATTCATGCTCCATGTGCATTGCACGCATGCCCCTATGTGTCCTTGACTGGATGATCACTGTAATACAAGTCCTGGGTGACATACATTGCATGGCATTTCATCAGCCTTCCCATGTCTACTGTGGCTCAGTACTGCGTTGCACACATGTTTTGGGTCTGACAATCTGGGTGGGTCACAGGCCTCAGCCTGTTTAATGGCCAATGACTCTGTCCTACTGTTGTTGTGTCTTCTTCACACGTGGGCGGCCTCCAGAGTTTTCATCATGTGTTCTGCTTACTGTTCCATCATCATTTGCAGTGTTGTCACTTGAATCACATTAAGCTGTTGATGCCAGTCAACACTGCCTGTCAATACACAGGTGTATGGTCAGCCTTTTGATACCATGCTAGGCATCCCTGCTTTTGCATTTGGGTGGAGGGGTGCTTTGCTTGTAGATATGCTACCCATTGAATGCACATTGCACGTGATGCCTGAAGTTGACCTTGCACTGCCTTCACATTTTCTGACACACACCATGAAGTACTTGTACATGTAGGTAGTGAGTAACATACACATTGGCTGCACTGCATAGACCCACTTCAATGCAAACTGCCACCTTTCAACAGGTCGGATCACAGAAGCAATTCCAAGTTGACCCAGCATGCATGCCAGGTTCTATTTTGTGTGTCACATGTCTGCCTGATGTTGTCGGTGTGTGTGTGTGTTGTGTGTTTCTGACATGTGTAGTGACCTTTTTTCTCTCTATTTTTCAGATGATGATGCAATGGAGCCGGAGGATGGTGTTGTCATGCCAGGCACAGGGTTGGTATCACTACATCAACCCGGCACAAGTGGGGGTCCTGGGGTGGCAGGCCACGAAACCCCCCAAGTGCTACAGGCCATCTTGTCTCTGGCTGCCTATGAGTCCAGCCCTGATGACGACTCTGACGTCCATGTCGAGTTGGATGAGCATCAGGTCCATGTGTCAGGGGTGAGTGATTCTGAGGTGGACACTCCTCTGTCCGCGACACCTGTACTGAGGGGTCAGACAGTCTTGGAACCTCCGCCCGTGTTGGATCGGGACACAGGGTCACCCTCCACACCAGTCACTGTTGTGCCTGGGACATCACGTCGACAGGGGCATGTAGTTGTGCAGCCGCGGGCGGTGCCAACACGACGAGGACAACCGGTCCTTGGGTCACACAGGGGTCAAGCCCAGCAACGCGGTTGCCGCACGCAACCGCTGTATACTGAGTGGGAGCAAGAGATGACTGCCAATTCAGAACGGCAGGGGGCAGCAATGGAGAACATCGCTGAGAGCATGGAGCGTGTGGCCCGATCCGTGCTCCCCCCTGCTAGGCAGGTGCTTCTCCAGCAGCAGGCGGCACGGTCCTCAGCCCGCTCGCTCAGGCTGGGCATAGCGGCATCAGAGAGGGCACGCCAGGCTGAAATGTCATCTCTGCGTCAAGCAATTGCTGCTCACGCAGAGGCACACATGAGGCCCTGAGGGAGGAGTATGCTTCCCTCAAATCCACTCTGGGTGTCCTTCTGATGTCCCAGAGGGAGCAGTCAGAGGAGAGGTTTGCACAGCTTGAGCGTTCCATCTCGGCTGAGCTACAGGCTTGCCGGGAGGTGCAGTGGTTGTCCAGCCAGGCCTTGAAGGAGGAACTCTGTGTTACACATGCTACCTTGCAAGAGGAAGCACGTGTATCACGGGCGGTTCTGCATGCAGACCTACAAGTCATCGCCACACAGAACCAGGCTCACCCGTCTGGCAGACTTGCTGCCGGCGAGGGGCAAGCTGTGGCTAGGCGTGGCCAGGCTACTGTGCCACGTCCTCCTTTCCAGGATGAGCCAGACTCGGACGACCATCTATCTCCCACATAGGTCGGGCTGTGCAGGCGTTGAGTCCATGGAGGGATTTTTTTGGCTCAGCATCATCGCATGTGGGTGTTGAGCAGCACCCTGAACCTCCCCCTTCCTGGGTGCCCCCCCCCCGGGTCGTATGTGGCCATTTTTGATTTTTCTTTTAGTTTAGTTAGTTAAGTTTCTGTTTGATAGTTAGTTTAATTAGGTAAAATAGGTTTTTCGTAGTTAGTGTAATTGGTTAATATAGTTTAAAATTGCTTGTCTATTGTGCTTTCATGTGACAGTGTGGTGCTTTGTGGCTTTTGAAAGCATCCACTGTCTGTTCCAGCTGGGCCCTTCAGGCTTGTCTTGTGTATGTGTTTGCTGCTTGGGGTCCTTGACTCACATATGCCACTCCTGCTTCCCTTATCCATGGGCTCGCAAGGATGGTTCGGTGTAACAGCCTATTACACAAGGGCTTTGGACTGTCATATCTGTGGCATGTCTGCTGCTGTGGAACTTGTGTTAACACCCCTAGTGGGGAGGATTGGGGTGTTATTGACCACTGTTCTGCTTTTGCTAGATGGGGTGTTTCACGATTCATGTGTACATTCATTGCTATGCATTTTGTAGTATGTTTCTTATCTTTACTGTACATGTGCTTGTTGCAATTCATGCCGTAGATAGTGTGTTCCACACTTTGGCTGTGAAAGACGGACTGCGGTGTGATTTCTGATGTACGTCTCTGACATGGTCCAGTGATGTGATGCCTGAAGAGACACACACAGATGAATCTAATGCATTAATCATGTGTTTCATGCCCTTTCTGCAGGGGGATGAGCCTCCAGACCACCTTTGCCAGCAGACATGGGCCATTTGACGTCTGGAATCTGGACACGTTTGGTGGTGCCCACATGCACAGGGAGGCACAGGGATTGCAATCATACATCCGAAAACTGCTGACGTGTTTCAAGGGACTCGAGGCAAGGTGAGCAGCCCAGGGGGGCCACAACACAGCAAACCTTCCACCAGGACAGTTGCACATGCATGCTTAGTAGGAGCACTGACGGTGAACTTGGATAAATATTGGTGTTGAAAAGCACAATACAGCTCAGCTGTGTTGGTGGACTCATGGCTAGTTGATTGTAAGGTTGCCTGGGGCACCTGCAGGGGCAGTGGCACATTCCCTCCGGTCCACCATGGTCCATTGAGGCGCTTGTATCACCTATGTAGCGTTCCGAGACATGGAAAGAAGCAGCTGACAGGGACAGACGGCAAGGGACAGACTCGGGTGCAGTGCATTTCATTTCCATGTAGAATTTGAAACATGCACTGCCTACTTTATTTGGGTCATGGTGGAACACAACTTGTTTGGAAGTCATACCTTGCTATATGCATCTGTCTGCTTACCCAGGGAACATTGCATGTTGTGTGATTCGTGACACATTGGTGTTCCATTTGCCACGCACCCACCAGCGCCTGACTTACTGCATTGACTGAGTATGAACTATTACAGGGGTAATGTTATGTATGGGTACGAAGCATCCACACCAGATTGTCTGTTTGTAGAGTAGTTTGTTACTTTGGGGCATATTTGGTGGTGTGTGTGTGTGTTATGGGCACGCACAGATTTTTAACAGTGGCTCTCTTTGCAGCATTGAAGTGCTCCTGTTACTGGACCTGAGAGTGCGCAGGCAGGAGGCCAACACTCACCCCATAGATAAGTTTCTCTTTGCCTTCCATTTCAGTGAATTGCTGCTATGTTTATGATGAACAAGTTTCGTATGATTGTGTATGTGTTAATGTGAGTACTACATTCTTGGCCATTCCCTACTTTCCCGTGTCAATCCTACTCCCCTCTCCTGCCCCTCATTCCAGTTATCCAGTATGCCAACGCCTGTCCCGACTCCATATACCTGACCCTCCTTCCCCACCAGGGTCTCAGAGGCCTGTGTGAGTTTGACCTTGCAGCCACCCAGACCAAGGTGGGGGTGGTTGGTTCGTGCCACTCTTGTGCCTGTACACGGGAGCAGTGACAGTACACATCCGTTTGTGGTGCTTCATTCTATGTTATGTACCACACATGGTACACATCCTGTTGTGACATTGTTTTACTGTGCTACCTTGGTTGTTACATCATTGTGGTAGTACTTGGCTTTTGTGAGGTACTGCTACTTCAAGTCATCTACTGGAGGCTGTTCTGGTTTGTTTTACTGCCTGCAGGCTTTTTGCTTGGCTTCTGTGTTGGCCTGCTTTGAGTTCTCTTGGATGTAGTGTTTTTGCAAATCAAGGTGGACTCTGAGGGTGCAGGCAACTTTTTACACACAAGGTGGGAGATGGTGACAAAGGGGAAGGGTGATCCTGTGGCCAGGTGAAATTCAAGGATGAAGGCTCCATAACCCCGGTGCAGTTGTTCAGTGGGTCATGGTGATTTGTGAGGGAGGGGTGGTGCTTTGTTGGTGATAGTTGCCTTGCCCGGCAGTGTGATGGGCACCCTGACATTGTAATTGTGGTATCCTATGTACATGATGTGTTCTGCTGATCAATGGCTGTTCATGTGTTGTGTTTACCTTGCAGGTGTGAGGGTACAGTTGTGGTTTGACATGCTGGGGTGTACACATTGACAATGTTCACATGTGATGAGGACACTGATGGTCACTTAATTGCACATGCATGTATTGAGCGCATGTCCCTACTGACACACACACTCGCACTATAATGCACTACATGTACAACCACCCTTCGATGTCCACGTGTACACTCTGTTTTCCTTCTGGTGCCCACTGTGTCCCTGCAGCACATGTCTTATGACCAATTGTGGATCCTGTACATGCCTAATTTGCTTTTTGATGTGGTTTGTCATTAAGAAGTGATGCTCAGGGTGTTCATCACGCGCAATGGCTGTTAACTGTGCTGTGCACTGAGCAGTGTGTTGCAGGAGGTGGACACGTCACACAGAAGCTGCGGTGTTGATTTTTCAATGCACAATGTGCATGTAGACAGGCATTCATTGTTATGTTACAACTTCCACTTTTGGAATGCATTTGGGTATGACTTCTTTTGGGTGGGAGGTTGTTGGTCAGTCATTTCATCTGATTCCATGTCAGGCATCATTGTCTGATGCCAATTTACATTTTTTCACATGTCAATGTGTACCTTATTGGTACTGTGTTGGTGTATGGCTATTGCTTGCCATGTCATGTTGTGCTTTGGGAGGGTTTGAGTGACATACCAGTGATAGTCATGGCCTGTTTTGCAGGTGTGTGTGATTCACACCTTGCATGTGTGCCTTTTGGTCACACAGGATTGCTTGTGTTTAAGTAGCTAGGGATGCACACAATGTGGCACTTCCATGGCAACAAACTCAGGGTGGTAAGGTTGTGACAGTTGACTGTCTCTTTGTCATCATCGATTGTCACCTGGTATGTGCCAGGCCTGTGTGCACTCCGCAGGGGTGGGAGTTTAGGTGAAAAATGTGTCCACAAGCTGGGTCCGGGCATCCTCGCCATGTGCCCTATCCCCACCCATGGGCAGCGCCTGTGCCTGTGGTTGGGGGTGTGGGGGCACCACCATGTCCACCGGTACGCCCTGCCGTGCTGCAACATTGTGCAGGACACATGCTGCCACAATGATCCTGCACACTACTGGGGGTGCATAGAGTAGCTGCCCGCCAGAGCGGTCAACGGAGCGGAAGCGTGACTTGAGCATTCCGAATGTGCGCTCCACTATGGCCCTAGTTGCAATATGGGCCGCGTTGTATCTTACCTGGGGTGGTGTGGTGGGGTTCCGGATCGGCGTCATCATGTGGTTGCTCAGAGGGTAAGCACTGTCCCCTGGAGAGGTGATAATGGTTGTGATTATTGGGGTTTGTGTATTTGTGTGTGTGTGTGTGTGTGTGTGTGTGTGTGTGTGTGTGTGTGTGTGTGTGTGTGACATGCATGCATGTGCAAGGGCATTTGTACTCACCTAGGAGCCATGTGTCGCCATGCTGCCCAGCTTCTGTATATGAAACTTTCATGGGTGGAGCCAGGGTAGTTTGCATAGACAGAGGTGATTTTTCCCTTTGCATCGCATACCACCTGTACATTGATGGAATGCCAGTGCTTGCGGTTTCGATAGATGTGCTCAGTGGCCCCAGGTGGCCGTAGGGCCACATGGGTGCAATCTATGGCACCGAGCACTTTGGGGAAGTGTGCCACCCTGTAAAAGTCCAGGAAATGGCCTGCCTTTCTGCGGGTGTTCTGGGCATGTATATGTGCCTGCGGACTGAGGGGCACGCTGCATGATTGCCAAGACCTGGTGTAGGCAGCATGACTGCATGGCCTGTGAGACCCCCCCCACTATGGCAGTAGTCCGCTGAAATGACCCAGTGGCCAAAAAATGCAGGACATTGAGCACCTTCTCCAAGGGGCTCAATGCTTGGGAGCAAAGGGTGGGGGATCTAAGGTCATCTTCCCACTCATTGACCAGGTCTAGGATGATACGGGGTGGAAACCTATACCTGCCATAGACCTGGTCGTCAGGCATCCCAAAAAGGCTTGTCAGTGGTGAAAAAATGTGTGCCCTGGCTATTCTCCTCCTCCTGCGGTGCCCCACGATCAGTGCTGCGACAAATGGGGCATTCATCGTAGCTGTATATACGTGTTTGTTGTTTGCGCCCACTTTTATACTGTGCGCGGGGACGCTTCTGCCTGCCTTCGTGTGGCGGACGCATTCACGCCTGTGTGCGTCGTTTGCCGTGCGCGGGTTTCCCGTATTCGTATCCATGAATACGGGTTGTTCGCGTGCCTGTGGGCGTTCCGTGTAGTTCCCTGCAGTACTTCCCCAATTACGCCTTCTTTTTCACGCGTTGTTCCCCATTCTGCGTGTTACGCCAACTGTTCCGTCTACTTTTGTTGTGTGCGCTGCGCTATGTGCGCTTTTACTGTGCGTGTAGCGCACGCCATTTGATGACGTGTGTGCCCACGTGCGACATGCACCGATTTGGCGCACAACCAGTGGGAACCAAGCACAGCGCCTTCCTTGAATCGCACGCGCTCGCGTGCACTTGCTTTCTCACGCTTGCGCCTCTTGCGCCTGCTTGCGCTGGGATTTTCGGCGCACGTTTGTTCCATGAATCGGCCCCTCAATCGTAACAGAACTGAGTGTTAGCTTTCCAAATATCAAAAGGACTACTAAAGGTTCAGTGATTCAGAACACACACATTTCATCTGGGTTGCTATACCTGTAATGGCTCAGAAGTAGAACACGTACCTCCCATGAGAGCTGATATACTTGTAATGACTCAGAACAGACACATTTCATCTGGGCTGCTATACCTTTAATGTCTCAGAAGTAAAATACATACATCCCATGAGTGCTGCTATACATGTAATGACTCAGAACACACACATTTCATCTGGGCTGCTATACCTGTAATGTCTCAGAAGTAGAATACGTACATCCCATGAGTACTGCAATACTTGTAATGACTCAGAACAGACACATTCCATCAGGGCTGCTATACTTGTAATGGCTCAGAACAAGCAAATCCCATGGGTGCTGCTAAGCTCGAAACAGAGAACTTAATGGATAATCCAAAACAGGAATTCGAGCAACAGGAAGAGAGACCAATGAGCTACAAGAGAGGTCTACAAAGAAAGTGAGAAGAGAAACAGGTAAATAATAGGAGAGACACACACATACACACACACACAATAGGAGCGAGGTATAGAAGCAGAGCAAAGGAGACATTTAGAGACAGTAAAATAAGAAAACAGATCAACAGCAGGCAGAGAGAGCTGGAATTAGAAAAGCAAGGCTAGGGAAAGGCGGGCCAATAACTTAAGAGGCAGTGCAAGAAAGATAATCAAAAGGAGTAGCAAACCCAAAGAGTACAAAAAAACAGATATAGCCAGAGTAATGACATGAGAGAGGAAGAGGAGTTATATCAACCGATACAGCAAGATATGGGAGGGAAACCACAATAATAGAATGCAGCGATGGGAAAGACAGACCGACCGAGCAACAGACCGCAAAATGTGGCATTCCGGCCCTTAACAGTGACAGCCAGAGCATCAGTAAGTGAGAGACTGGGGATACCAAGCAGCAAAGGGAAGGAGAGATGGAGTACAAACATGGAGTGGCTGTCAAGCAGGTAGTGCCAGGCAGCAACCGTAGGCCCCAGAGGCAGAGAAGTGATGCTGGTAGAGTGAGGGACTTGATGTACGATGTCACTAGCTGGCATCTGTAGTAGTTCTTAACAGAGTTTTGGAGTCCAAGTATCATGAAGATGAAGCTGGGTAGTACGCATCGACAAGTTCTTTTTCACTAACATTTTCGAACACAGTTTTTCATTTACGCACAAATTGGATAGTTGTCAGGCAGTTTTGATCTCTTGCGAAGGAGGAAACTAATTTTTACTCTCTTGAAATTGGATTTACTCTCTAATTCTAAAGATTGGGAATCAAATACTCTCATGCCAAAATCTTATCTAGAGCACTGCCCCCACGTGCATGTCAGCTACAGACCCGTCCAACAACGGGTGGGACCGATAGTATATACATATTTACAAGAGCATTGAAAGAAGCAATGTATATACAGGGGAGAATGTATCTAATTCATCATCTGGTAGACACAGGACAATCTTATATGTCTAATTTATTGAAGGAGAGACAGATGAGTCTTACTTAGGGGACCAGGACTCTAAGACGTAGTAATCTCCCATCTCCTAGTATGACACCCGTCCCCTGTGACCCTCCCCCGCGGAAGACCTTCAATGATGGCAAGCTGCTCGACATTGCCACGCTAAACACTTGCTCCACTGTCAAACACTCCTCTGACATCTGCAACCTCCTTGAACTCATGGATCTTGATGTGCTCGCCATCACGGAGACATGGTTCAAGGATAGCTCAGTCACGAACTTTGACACACTCCTCCCTGAATGCTACAAAACCCTCTCTGCGCCCAGGCCAAAGAAGACAAGTGGTGGAGAGGCACTGATCTTCCCAGAATGGATACCTGTGTGCATCATCCCTACTCAGGTCTACTCCTCCCATGAATGCCTAGTCTACAGGCTCTCACTCTCACTGAAATCTTCTCTCCTTCTGGCCACCTTTTATCGACCACCAGGACAGTCCACTCTCTCCCTCTCAGAATGGGCTGACCTGGCCCCCTCTCTACTTTCCTCTTCCTCTCAACTCCTCCTGCTGGGTGATCTCAACATCCACCTGGACTCTCCTGACTCTTCAGGTCCTTTCCGCAAGCTATGCAACTCCCTCTCCCTCTCCATCCTACCCTATGGCTCGACACACACCGCGGGATGCTCTCGTCTGTACTGACATCCCTCTCTCGATCCCTCTCACTATCTCTCTCCTGGACTGACCACTCTCTTCTCTCAACTCACCTGAAGCTTGCCACTCCTTTTGCAGCGGCACACCCAGCACAGCCACTCAGCTTCAAAGTCACCAGACCTATGAGAAAAGTGACAGTGGCTGCCTTTACCTCCACCTACTCTTCTCCTCCCATTCCTGTGGCTGATTCCCACCCTGACACAGCCCTAGCTAACCTCAATCTCTCTATCACCAACACGCTTGTTACTCTTGCCCCTGTCACTTAGGGTTGGTCTGAAGCCTCCCAAAAAGTGCAACTCTTGGTCCGACTCTGATCTGGCTGCCCTAAAACGCAAGTGTTGATGCAGCTGAGTGGAAAGGTATTTGTCGGGCAAACCCTCTGACAAACTGGCCTGCCACCTCCTTCAAAGGCAATATCGACTCTGCATCCTCTCCAAGAAAAGAGCCTTTATTCAAGCCCACATCTAAGCGGCATCAAATAACAGGGCCAAACTTTCCAAACTCTATAAGGAACTGGCCAATCCTGCAACAGCATCTTTTTCTGTCACACCCACCCAGGACCTTTGCTCGGCCCTGGCTGCATGCTTCATCAGAAAAACCCAAGACATCCTTTCCTCCCACCCTACCACACCACAGCATACACCAACACCGGAGCCTCCCTTGGCCCCCCTCCACTTACCCTCTCCTCTCTCTCCCCCGTCTCACCTGATGAGATTGCGAGACAAGTCCGGTCTATGAAGGCTTCATCCAAACAGGTGGACCCCTGCCCCTCCAAAACCATTAAGGGCAACATTGACTCTCTCGCCCCAGCATTGGCTGATCTCTACAATCTCTGCTTTTCCACTGGAGTTTTCCTAACGGCGCTTAAGCACTCCCTTGTGCACCCTCTGCTCAAGAAACCCTCTGCCGATCCCTCCATTTGTCAAACTACCACCCTATCTCTATCAATCCTTTCCTGGGCAAACTCCTGGAAGTGTTGGCTATCTCTCAGCTGACCATCCAAACCTAATCTAATGGGTGCTACCACAACCATCAGTCTGGCTTTAGAGCATCCAGAGGCACGGAAGCTGCTCTTCTGTACACCTGTGAAGACCCGCTCTCAAAGCTTCACACTAACACTCCATCTGTCCTCATTCTCCTTGACCTCTCCTCTGCCTTCAACATGGTTAACCACAACATCCTGATCACACGTCTCTGTGACACCCTGGGAATCACAGGTCAGGCTCTGGCGTGGTTAACCTCCCTTTTCTCCGACCGCCCATCCCGGGTGGAACTCAGAGCCTTTCTCTCGACTATCGGTCTCTCAACCTGTGGCGTTCCCACGGGATCTAACCTATTCCCCTGGTTCTTCAACGTCTATATGCCTACAAGTGATTTCCACCTTCTCCTCTAACTTCCAGTGCTACGCGCATGACACGTAACTATCTTTCAGGCTTCCCTCAGCCACCTTCTTCTCCTCGCTCATATTTGTCTGTCTGCTACCCAGTCATGGTGTGCTGCAAATGACCTTTGCCTCAACGCCAGTAGGACCGAGATAATTCGCATTGGGACTCCTACTCCCACCTTCCCACTTTCACTCTGGCCAGCCTACCTTGGCCCTGTGCCCATTTGCAAGGCTAAAAACCTTGGGGTCATCTTCGACTCCACTCTCTCCTTCTCCTCTTACATTTTGGACATCTCTCAAAAGTTTAACTATCAGCTACACCTCCTCTCACTTTCACCCAGCAGCTCACTGTCTCCAGAGCTCTGGTTCTCTCTAGGCTGGACTACTGCAACAGCCTCTTCCTCAACCTCCCTGCTTCTACCATACGCCCTCTGCAACTCATTCAGAACAGAACCGCAAGACTTATCCTTGGCCTCAAGCTCATGGACCGCATCTCTCTGTTGCTTAAATCCCTTCACTGGCTCCCAGTGGCTGCAAGGATCAAGTTCAAGACCCTCTGCATTGTCCAGAAGGCTTTCTGGGGCCTAGGACCTACCTACCTGCAACATTGCCTACCTAAATACTGTCCCTCCCGAGCCCTCTGCTCATCTACCTCCAACCGTCTGCGAGTGAGCCGGTTCACCCAGCCGAGATTTACAGGGAGATCCTTATCCTCAGCAGGGGCCTCCATCTGGAATAGCCTCCCCCCATCTTGAGCCTGAACTCCTTAAGATCCGGAAACTCGTCAAGAACTTCCTCTTCTCCACCTCCATCTCTCTCCCTCAACATTGCTAACCTAGCTCTCTGCTCTTTCCCACTCTCCCTCCTCTTACCCACAGCTTGCTGACTGGCCGCCTGGTGTACCTCAAAGTGTCATAGGTCCCTGGTACCCCCGCCAGACCTCTCTCACACTTGCCTCAGGGCCCTGCACTCGCCCCACTCTCACTGCACTTGTGAACTGACCCTAGAGAGTGGCCCTCTCTGCACTTACCCCAGTCTCCACCGACTGGGCGCACTTGAACCTCCCGCTCCCTGTAACAGTCTGTGCACTTGCATGATCCGAATGCACCTTTGCCTGAAGATCGTCTGTCTGTTCTCCCCTGTCTTCACCCCTTAATTGCACTTGGTAAACTTGTCAAATCATCGTCAGACCTATTTGCCGTGTCTCAACTGTTATTTGTATTATTTGCATTTTCTCTGCCTGTGCAGACAATTATCGTCTCAGAATTTCAAGGGCTCTGAACGACTGTTGTTTGTTCCTCATGTTCCCACCCTCCTTGAGCACTTTGAAACACTTGCCTTGTGTATAGGCGCTTTATAAATAAACATTACCATTACCATACATCCCAGTGCTCAGCCATGTCCAGCACCACAGGGAGACTCCTGTGAAATATAATTCAGAGGAGGCAGTTGGGCTGAACATCCGCCAATGTGATTGGAGGGCAGGGTTAACGACATGAACAGGCAAAGAGTGAAGATGTGTCAAAGATATATAAATGGGGAAGGGGTGGAGAGCAACAGTTGTCTAAGATTGAGGAAGTGGGAATGAAGGCAAAAAAGGGCTCACCTAGAATTGGTTTTGATCCATCAGTAAGGAGATGCACAATTACATCTAAAGGTCCTGGCCACTTACCTGACCCCACCCACTAAGCGGACCATCATGCTGTGGCATGGTACATCCCTGGCTCTAGGAAATTTGACCACATCATCCTCAACTTGCATGATTTATACTGACTCACCATCCTGGCTAGGATCTGGATCAAATCTGGGCAGGCTGCCTACCTGACGGCCAAACCACTGTCTCGTGGGAGAAAACTAGGAAACAGTCCTTCTCATGCTACGCTCCACTCTTCCGGAGTTCCATCCCGGCGGGAATCCCGAATGCTCCACGTCTCCTTCAGTTTAGGAAAGAACACAAGACTTGGCTTGACTCTTCCAACAACACCTTGGTGTAACCTAAATTCTGACTATAGTGTGCACACCCTCATCCATTAATACTAACTAGCCATTCCCTGCTAACATACGCCATTCTACCATATTTTAAAGGTCAATATCGGCAGTTAATTCGTAGAATAACTTCTGTCCCCCTTCTTAAATATCAAAATGACCACTGATCGGTTCCAGCAAGGGGCATAGGTCCCTGTGACTTATTAATGGTCATTGAAAAGGCTAAAAGTATAGGTAACTGTCTTCTTTTGAAATTGAAAGGCATATTTGTGTCATATGGAATGTGGGGTATGCACAGTATAAGAACTGTATCTAAGTTCCACCGATTACACAGGCCTCTATGATGTGTCTTTGTAGATGCGTAATTGTCAACCTTGTTCCATTGCAGTGTCCCTGTGATGGCATAAGATTGCATAGTAGCATAATTACAGCACCTATTTTCAGTTTTAGCTCATGAGGAGGCATTCGCCCTACAGCGTTTCGCTCTTTAGAGACTGAAACATTGAACCAGTATTTAACTGTTTATTGACACTGGAACCACCGTGCCCTGTGTGAAGAGACGTGGGGGTGGAAAGAAGTCACTTGAAATGATTCCAAATGTAGACCACGTAGAACCTTGCTCATTCTGTTTCTTAAAATGATAGATGTTGTTGAATTTGAAGGGCACACAGAGGTGCACTTTGCCACTTGGACAGCAGAGGGCAACCTAACACTGATAAATTCCATCAGCTGAGTACAGAAACTTTATATATATATATATATATATATATATATATATATATATATATATATATATATAGATGAGAAAAACACGTGGGACGGTTCCTTTTCAGCAACCTGTATCTATTAGGATGTTATTATAAAGCAGCAATTATTGCCAAATTAAACTATCAATATTGCCAAAGTGCACAGAATTGACTGTCTCACTAACAGGACTGATTCTTACCTGCTTCTTAAGCATTGTAGCAACTGGATTACCACATGCAACCATTAGGGCTAGTCCAAGACACAAGCATAGCCTTGACAAAGACCAAGAGTCGAAACACGTGTTGGCTGAAGTGTTTCATCGAGCACTCCAGAATAAATAATTTTTTATGCTGACTTAGCACATCAATAACTCATTTATAACCTCAAGGCTAGTGCTATCAACTACAACCTACCTACCAGTATCTTATATATAAATAAATGTTTTCTTGATGAATTGTTACATTCTCACCACCAGTTTTGTTCTGTGACCTGTACAATGCTCCAGGCGTGCACTATAAAAATATATAGGAATACAAAAAGTAAAATGAGAGAAGAAATCAGAGAGACATTCTTGCGGTGGGACCTGGCATTCGATTTGGAGAAATACATTGCCATTTTGTGTGTCCTGCAGGAAATTCACTATTATTATTTAGGTATTTCTCTAGCATGGGCCCAGCTTCAGGAAGCAACAGCGCACTTTACAATCATAGGGGAAGCACATGGGGAAGGAAACAGAGAAACAAAGGAGCTGGTAGATAGCAGGGGAAGGGGAGGGAGTTTGGTTTGGTAGCAAGGGATCTAAAAGAAATCAGGGAAAAACACTGTGGAGAGTAGATCACTCAGTCTCAGGTAGGGTGGGGAGTGGAGGGTGTGTTGGCCTAGGTGTTAGGGAGGGGCCATTCATCGAAAAGGATGGTCCTGTGCTCCTTCCAGAACTGTAGAAGCGAGGGGACGAGTCTGATTTTGACAGGGAAGAGGCTCCAGAGTCTTGGGGCATAAACAGAGAAGGCCTGTCTTCTGGTTCTTTCCTTCCTGGACCGGCGGAGTTCAAGTCTGCACCAGTGCACTGAAGACACACTGTCCATACAGGGGAAGATGAGGGACACCTGGATAGGATTTTTGGGGGAGTGCTGGGTTTCTGACTCACCTTATTAGTGACCAAAGGACCAGGCTGCATGGTCTGCAATTGTGCTTGATATTTTCTTTTTTTGTTGATTATAAGTGTTTTTGAACACTGTAACTGTAACAATTGCTCAGGTTAAGCAGCACTACCAATCATTCAGTGGTGAGTAGGTACAATTAAAAATTGGCGGACGCAGAAGAAACTGATTATTGTTTATTCTAAGAATGATCTTTTCCAGCAAGGAAGGACATTTTGAGAAATAGAATGGTGAGCAGCATAGAGAAATAAGGTATTAAAAAGGCATCATTTAATTGCACTAATATTGTAAACTGGATCTTTAAAACATTTTATAATGTGAATTGCTAATGATCACTTCTATTACATATTTTAGTCATTACATGAATGTTACACTTTTCTTACCAAGCAAAGCACATCATCAAAACCTGGAGTAACTAAGGAATATTTTTGGATAGGTTGTAATTCAAAAATCGACAATTCGCTCAAATCCTTTTGTACATTTTCAAAGTACACTTAGAAAAAAAGGAAGTTGAAAAATAGTGCCAATGAGATTTTCACCTGCTTTGCATAAAATCAAAGAGCATTTTGGGAATGTAATAACACACGCAACTTTGAGAAACGTGCTTGTAATATAAGGGTTGTATGCTTGAATCACTAATTGAGCTAGTTGCTAACTTTATTTTTTCAAAACGCCCTCCCTAGCATCAAAGTGTCTGTAACCATTGCGTGTGTGCTGCAGGAATGTCGCCCCCACATGGAATGCAAATTGTCCACATGATGGGACTTGAGTGGGAGGCAGGAAGGCTCCGCGCTGGGTGCCTACTTTATGAAAACACACCTTCTAAAAGATCTGGGAACCAGGCAAAAGGGGCTACCATTGTGTTAGTTATTTTCGATCTTGTATTAATTATTAGGGTGTACTGCATACCGTAATACATGCATGGCCCAGGGCTGATGTGCGCTTTAAAAATACAAATAAATAAATAAATGTACAGATTCAGCATCACAATCAAACAGTCAGGGGCCAGCAGGATTAAACATGGCCTTGGTGCACCCAGGGGAAATTGTTATCTAGTTTTAATCTGAGTGTGCCACTTTCTAAGAAGGGGGGACATTTTTAGAACCTAGAAGGTGTGTATTCTCGGGTAAAATAAGGTATAAATAAAGGAAATGATGTCATTGTACTAACATTGGGCCTCATTCCGACCCTGCCGTTAAACAAGGCGCTATTAGCGCCTTGGTTGACGCCGTTATTTTTCCGACTCCGCCATGATGAATGGCGGAATTACCGCCCCATTCCAAGGTTGGCGGGGGCGGTTATTCCCCATTCACCATGGGCCCTTCCCCATTCCCATTTTTGGCCCATAGTGCTCAATGGGAATGGGGAAGGCGCTAATTACGGCACCATAAATTACGGTGCCGTAATTAGCTCCTAGGTCCCTTTGCGGGTTGGTTTTTTAACGCCTGCAAAAAGCAGGCGTTAAGTACCAACCCGCAAAGGGAACTCAGAATAGGGCAGTAAGGGTTTAACGGCACCGGTCTCGTTACCGGTGACCGTTAACCCTTACCGCCCTACTCGGAATGACCCCCATTGTCCTCTGGATCTTTTAAAAAATGTACAATGTTCATTTCTCATAATCACTTCATTGCCGTCATGAGAATAATAGTCTAACCGAGCAAAGCACTTGATCAAAACCTACAATAACCCTAATCATTATTTTCTGATAGGTTATCATTCCAAGAAGGACAGTCAAGTGCACTCCTGTTGTACTCTTTCAAAATACCCCGAAGGGGAAGGGAAGACATAGCACAGAAAAGAAGTAATACAGCCAAAGAGCTTTTCAGGAACATGGGACTGCCCACACATGTTTATATGTTGACAGATATGCCTGTGATGAAAGGGCTGTATGCTTGAATCACTAAGTACATAATGCACACAGCGGCCGCTGCTCTTTGAACTTTTCAGAACACTCACCCTAACTTTCCAGTGTTTGTAACCATGAACCAAATATTGGGGCCAGAGAGCTGACATGTTTCTTCCTGAATGTATGTTTACTACCCCATATATGGGGGTAAGGATGTCGCTGCCTACATGTCCTCCAGCCCAATGTACAGACACACCTAGAGAATTACATATATAGAGAAAAGTACATTCACATAATTTCCTAAAAACTATTTATTAAATGCTTTATTTAGTATGTTGCGTGAGATTGAGCACTAGATCTACTGTGTAAACTACATGTTTTTAATGCTAAAGAAAGTGATTTGTGTTCATATCTATGTCATTTCCTGCATAGATTGTTTTGTATGTTATTGCTGAGTGGTTCCATGTCATTTCTCCGACCCCCTTTTTTCCGACAGGTGTTTTGCCAGAGGAATTTTGCCGAAAAACTTAATTGACATTTTTTTTAAATTATTTTCGGGGGGGTTCGCCCCAAACTTATTTTTTTCATTTACCTTCCCACAAACCCTTTATTTATCCTTTCCCACACCCCCCAAAAATTTAAATGAGAATTTTCAGCAAAACTCCCGCGGCAAAACACCGGTCGGAAAAATGGGTATCGGCAAAAAGGCGCGATACCAGTGGAGCATGAGGCCAGGCTCGACGCTCAGGTAAGTTGGTGGAGTCGGCATCTGATAAAAGTGTAGGCTTAGTTCTGTGAGTCTCAACCATGCAGCACAAGAGAAAAGCCTTAAGCATTGCCAGTTGGGAAATTGATGGGACAGTCAGGCTTATTAAAGCAGATGGTGACTCCCAATATGGACTAGGTATCAGTCAGTTCAAATCCTTCCTGCTCTGGATGCGCAGCGGCTCGTCCTGACTCTTTGACTAGGGTGGGCCAAGTGGGGCACTGACTTATGCATGGGTGGCATGAAGTACGAGCGCAGTGAGATAATGATCATAGTTTAGGATAGTGGGGTGGCTAATCAGATTCCAGGGGAAGCACGTGCCACCCCAGGCCACGCCCTGGACGGGCCTATGCTGGGTGGCTGCTTTCTAGTCTGATCTGAGTGATGGCTGCATAAGGAAAGCTGCTGCTATCTTGACTGAGTCGGCTAGGAGGCTAACATCAACATGCAGCATGGCAACAGAGCAGTCTAAGTGTTGCATGGCCACCCACTGACCTTGGCGTTCTGGAAGAAGAAGTCTCGCGTCTGGCTCTTCTGCTCCTCCCGGCCGTACACAAGACGTACTTTGCTCTGCTCACTCTGGAACTTAATCAGCTGCAAGACTGTAAACAAATGAACCAAAAATTACTAAATGTGCCCAATCGCCTCCTAGCTTGTAACCGAAGCAACCTGGAACATGCAGGTTAGTGTGAGAAACAGGGCCAGGAGGAAATGCCCAACTCCACACCTGGAGGCAGTTAACTCAATGAGTGTGTTTGTTTAGCCTGCACTGTAAAGGGCACTCGTTTCGCACTTGGTAAAGGCGGGAAGTACGCTGCTTGCCCATGGGCATCGGCCCTGTTCGAAGTGGGATTGCTCTGAGTCTGTCCTTTGTCTTTCTACTGAGGCAACGCCCAGATGCCACATTGCCTCTGTGTGTTCCACCTGACTCCTTACAACTCCTCCCCAGCCACCTCCCACCTAATCCTACCACAGGCCTCTGCCCAGGCTTGTCACTCTCATACTGTTCCTTGCCTGCCCTGGGGGGCTGACTTCCTCACTCTAGGCCTCTCTCACCCTGGACCGCTCACACCATATGCCACTCTTTCCATCTGCTGTCCATGCTCATCTCTAGCCTTTCCCCATTGGTCTATCAGCCATGGTCCGCTCCTCCTCTGTGTAGGTCCCTCAATAGCCTGCACATGAGGGGTGTCTCTGACTCAAGGCTTCCCTCTGTTGCAGTCTCACTCAGCTTCTGCCTGTCACGCCTGTCTTTTCCCCCTTCTCTCCAGTCCTTATAACCTCTAGCTCTTTGGTCCTGCGTTAAAAACAGCACCTATTCACGAATTTCCATTAAAAGCAATGTAATCAGAAATAACAGACTAAAATAAAAATATTGACATTTGCTACAACTGCAACTATACATTTGAAAGCATTTCTGTGCAAGCATTATGTTTTGAACATACACAGATTTCTTTATCCTCTTGCCTGCCAGGGTTTTGTTTTTCTTGCACCTTTTCTAATGTCAAATTGTGAAATACTGCAATGCATGACCTCTAAAGTGGGTCTTGACTTCATTGAATTATTTTTAGAAAATAACGCCAGGATAAAGGTGCTTTTTCCATGTTGTCATTTCATCCCAAGCCCCTTCTGCATCTCTCCATTTCACATTCCCTCTCGCCTCTCCCCTGTGTCCTACCCGCCTCAAGCGCTCTCCTCTTTCTCTGCTACTTGTGCCTCTGCACCTAAGCCTCTTTTCTCTCCCCTATATTTCTCTCTCTCTCTCTCTTTCTCTTTCTCTCTCCCTCTCTGTCTCCCTCTCTCTCTCTCTCTCTCTCCACCCACTCTACTACCGCCACACTGCCAGCATGCCACAGGGACACCACCAACTCTACTACCGCCACATTCAGATCAGAAAGTGCAAACTGCCAGCTTGCCGCAGGGGCACCACCAACTCTACTACTGTCACTTTCAGATCAGAAAGTGCAAACTACCAGCATGCCGCAGTGGCACCACCCACTATACGAACACCACATTCAGATCAGAAAGTGCAAACTGCCAGCATGCCGCAGTGGCACCCCTCACTCTACTACCGCCACATTCAGATCAGAAAGTGCAAACTGCCAGCATGCCGCAGTGGCACCCCTCACTCTACTACCGCAACATTCAGATCGGAAAGTGCAAACTGACACCACCAACTCTACTACTGCCACATTCAGATCAGAAAGTGCAAACTGTCAGCATGCCGCAGTGGCACCACTCACTCTACTACCGCCACATTCAGATCAGAAAATGCAAACTGCCAGCATGCCGCAGTGGCACCACTCACACTACTAACGCCACATTCAGATCAGAAAGTGCAAACTGACAGCATGCAGCAGTGGCACCACCCACTCTACTACCGCCACATTCAGATCAGAAAGTGCAAACTGTCAACATGCCGCAGGGACACCACCAACTCTACTACCACCACATTCAGATCAGAAAGTGCAAACTGCCAGCATGCTGCAGTGGCACCACTCACTCTACTACCGCCACATTCAGATCAGAAAGTGCAAACTGCCAGCATGCTGCAGTGGCACCACTCTCTCTACTACCGCCACATTCAGATCAGAAAGTGCAAACTGCCAACATGCCGCATTGGCACCACTCACTCTGCTACTGCCACATTCAGATCAGAAAGTGCAAACTGCCAGCATGCCGCAGGGGCACCACTCACTCTACTACTGCCACGTTCAGATCAGAAAGTGCAAACTGCCAGCATGCCGCAGGGGCACCACCAACTCTACTACCACCACATTCAGATCAGAAAGTGCAAACTGACACCACAAACTCTACTACCGCCACATTCAGATCAGAAAGTGCAAACTGCCACCACCAACTCTACTACTGCCCCATTCAGATAAGAAAGTGCAAACTGTCAGCATGCCGCAGTGGCACCACTCACTCTACTACCGCCACATTCAGATCAGAAAACGCAAACTGCCAGCATGCCGCAGTGGCACCACTCACTCTACTACCGCCACATTCAGATCAGAAAGTGCAAACTGCCAGCATGCCGCAGTGGCACCACTCACTCTACTACCGCTACATTCATATCAGAATGTACAAACTGCCAGCATCCCGCAGTGGCACCACTCGCTCGACTACCACCACATTCAGATCGGAAAGTGCAAACTGCCAGCATGCCGCAGCGGCACCACTCGCTCGACTACCACCACATTCAGATCGGAAAGTGCAAACTGCCAACATGCTGCAGTGACACCACCCACTCTACTACCGCCACATTCAGATCAGAAAGTGCAAACTGCCAGCATGCCGCAGTGACACCACCCACTCTACTACCGCCACATTCAGATCAGAAAGTGCAAACTGCCAGCATTCCGCAGGGACACCACCCACTCTACTACCGCCACATTCAGATCAGAAAGTGCAAACTGCCAGCATTCCGCAGGGACACCACCCACTCTACTACCGCCACATTCAGATCAGAAAGTGCAAACTGGCAGCATTGCGCAGGGACACCACCCACTCTACTACCGCCACATTCACATCAGAAAGTGCAAACTGCCAGCATGCCGCAGTGACACCACCCACTCTACTACCGCCACATTCAGATCAGAAAGTGCAAACTGCCAGCATTCCGCAGGGACACCACCCACTCTACTACCGCCACATTCAGATCAGAAAGTGCAAACTGGCAGCATTCCGCAGGGACACCACCCACTCTACTGCCGCCACATTTACAGCCAAGTGAGTATAGTAGGACACCTTTTGTTGGCCCGGAGAGAAAAGCCAAAATCACAACCGCATTTCGCCACCTGAAGGCAATTGTGTGTCAAGGAAAGTCTGAGACAATGTTAGGTGCCACATCTGGATGCAACGCCATGCACCCCCAGCCCATAAAATGTACCATCGGCTCTAGCGACTGACTGCGGCCGTGATGAACTATAATAGAAGGAGAGGACATGTGTGTGTTAGTGTTTGTGCTGCGACTTTTGTGTGCTTGAATCCCACTGCTTTCCTACCACAGTACAGCACAGAGAGCCGCCTTCTAACAGGATCGCTAGGAACCTTGGCAAATGTCTGGGCTCCCACTGTTAAACAAGACCTGCAATCATGTTTGGTTACTCAAGACAAAACAGCTGGAAATACGTGAGTCTAAGCACCTGGCAAGCTTCATCCAGCACTACAAGACACCTGATTCTCAGGTGGGCAGTCTTGCAAACCTGATTACCACACCTATGTCAATTAAATACTTACAGGCAACATTGTATGATATAATATTTCCATTGAGCTTTAAATGCAGTAATTTGCTGTAGTGCAGTTCTACACTATTAACCGCTTTCTTGCACACTTTCAAAATTGCAAACATCTATATAGTTGCGGAAGCCGCAGCATCTGCCCAATCAATGATAAGGAGGAACATGCACCCGGTTCATGTGACATTGAATGCAAGGGGGGGCTTCATGCCTCTTCCATGAGTCTCCACTATTGCAAGCACCCGTTGTGCTTTCGTCGATCATAGACTTGACTGCCTCACTCACAATCAGATAGCGACCGACCAAGGCAAGGGGCCCAGCTCTAGCTGGCAGAGCTTTGCATGATGTGCAAGTACATCATGACAGGTGGAATGCGACTTGCCAGATCCCTCCCTTCAGAGTATATTAGAATAGTATTGCAAGTCACAGGTTCGCACCGTTGGGCTATCAAACGGAAGGGGAAAGTTGCTCCATTCAATTCATTCCAGATTAGCAAATTCTGCTCAGAATTACTGACTCCTACTTCACCTGTTTCACTACTTTTTCAACCATCCAGACAGTGATGCAACTTCCAGTGTTGCGCTTTCCCCAAAGCATCAAGCTGCAATTGTGGTGGCATGAATGCCTTGCTTGAGGACGATGCCACCGATGATACAGGAGGCTGACTCCTATCCAACCCCAAGCGTGAAAAGAGATGTTTGCCCCTGGCTTGCAATCTCTATGGCGGCCGGCTCAAATTCAGAGGCCTCAGTCTCCACGTCCACCTGCGTCATCTGCTGGAGGATAAGCACTGTCTCCTCCACCTGCGTCATTTGCTGGAGGATAAGCACTGTCTCCTCCACCTGCGTCATCTGCTGGAGGATAAGCACTGTCTCCTCCACCTGTGTCATCTGCTGGAGGATAAGCACTGTCTCATATGCTGGAGGATAAGCACTGTCTCCTCCACCTGTGTCATCTGCTGGAGGATAAGCACTGCCTCCTCCACCTGTGCCATCTGCTGGAGGATAAGCACTGTCTCATCTGCTGAAGGATAAGCACTGTCTCCTCCACCTGTATCATCTCATCTGCTGGAGGATAAGCACTGTCTCATCTGCTGGAGGATAAGCACTGTCTCTCCACCTGTGTCATCTGCTGGAGGATAAGCACTGTCTCATATTCTGGAGGATAAGCACTGTCTCCTCCACCTGTGTCATCTCATCTGCTGGAGGATAAGCACTGTCTCATCTGCTGGAGGATAAGCACTGTCTCCTCCACCTGTGTCATCTGCTGGAGGATAAGCAATGTCTCATATGCTGGAGGATAAGCACTGTCTCCTCCACCTGTGTCATCTCATCTGCTGGAGGATAAGCACTGTCTCATCTGCTGGAGGATACGCACTGTCTCCTCCACCTGTGTCATCTGCTGGAGGATAAGCACTGTCTCATCTGCTGGAGGATAAGCACTGTCTCCTCCACCTGTGTCATCTCATCTGCTGGAGGATAAGCACTGTCTCATCTGCTGGAGGATAAGCACTGTCTCCTCCACCTGTGTCATCTGCTGGAGGATAAGCACTGTCTCATCTGCTGGAGGATAAGCACTGTCTCCTCCACCTGTGTCATGAGCTGGAGGATAAGCACTGTCTCATATGCTGGAGGATAAGCACTGTCTCCTCCACCTGTGTCATCTCATCTGCTGGAGTATAAGCACTGTCTCATCTGCTGGAGGATAAGCACTGTCTCCTCCACCTGTGTCATCTGCTGGAGGATAAGCACTGTCTCATCTGCTGGAGGATAAGCACTGTCTCCTCCACCTGTGTCATCTGCTGGAGGATAAGCACTGTCTCATATGCTGGAGGATAAGCACTGTCTCCTCCACCTGTGTCATCTCATCTGCTGGAGGATAAGCACTGTCTCATCTGCTGGAGGATAAGCACTGTCTCCTCCACCTGTGTCATCTGCTGGAGGATAAGCACTGTCTCATATGCTGGAGGATAAGCACTGTCTTCTCCACATGTGTCATCTCATCTGCTGGAGGATAAGCACTGTCTCATCTGCTGGAGGATAAGCACTGTCTCCTCCACCTGTGTCATCTGCTGGAGGATAAGCACTGTCTCATATGCTGGAGGATAAGCACTGTCTCCTCCACCTGTGTCATCTCATCTGCTGGAGGATAAGCACTGTCTCATCTGCTGGAGGATAAGCACTGTCTCCTCCACCTGTGTCATCTGCTGGAGGATAAGCACTGTCTCATCTGCTGGAGGATAAGCACTGTCTCCTCCACCTGTGTCATCTGCTGGAGGATAAGCACTGTCTCATATGCTGGAGGATAAGGACTGTCTCCTCCACCGGTGTCATCTCATCTGCTGGAGTATAAGCACTGTCTCATCTGCTGGAGGATAAGCACTGTCTCCTCCACCTGTGTCATCTGCTGGAGGATAAGCACTGTCTCATCTGCTGGAGGATAAGCACTGTCTCCTCCACATGTGTCAACTGCTGGAGGATAAGCACTGTCTCATCTGCTGGAGGATAAGCACTGTCTCCTCCACCTGTGTCATCTGCTAGAGGATAAGCACTGTCTCCTCCACCTGTGTCATCTGCTGGAGGATAAGCACTGTCTCCTCCACCTGTGTCATCTGCTGGAGGATAAGCACTGTCTCATATGCTGGAGGATAAGCACTGTCTCCTCCACCTGTGTCATCTGCTGGAGGATAAGCACTGTCTCCTCCACCTGTGTCATCTGCTGGAGGATAAGCACTGTCTCATATGCTGGAGGATAAGCACTGTCTCCTCCACCTCTGTCATCTGCTGGAGGATAAGCACTGTCTCACCTGCTGGAGGATAAGCACTGTCTCCTCCACCTGTGTCATCTGCTGGAGGATAAGCACTGTCTCATCTGCTGGAGGATAAGAACTGTCTCCTCCACCTGTGTCATCTGCTGGAGGATAAGCACAGTCTCCTCCACCTGTGTCATCTGCTGGATGATAAGCACTGTCTCATATGCTGGAGGATAAGCACTGTCTCCTCCACCTGTGTCATCTGATGGAGGATAAGCACTGCCTCCTCCACCTGTGTCATCTGCTGGAGGATAAGCACAGCCTCCTCCACCTTGTCATCTGCTGGGGGATAAGCACTGCCTCCTCCACCTGTGTCATCTGCTGGAGGATAAGCACTGTCTCCTCCACCTGTGTCATCTGCTGGAGGATAAGCACTGTCTCCTCCACCTGTGTCATCTGCTGGAGGATAAGCACTGTCTCATATGCTGGAGGATAAGCACTGTCTCCTCCTCCTGTGTCATCTGCTGGAGGATAAGCACTGTCTCCTCCACCTGTGTCATCTGCTGAAGGATAAGCACTGACTCATCTGCTGGAGGATAAGCACTGTCTCCTCCACCTGTGTCATCTGCTGGAGGATAAGCACTGTCTCCTCCACCTGTGTCATCTGCTGGAGGATAAGCACTGTCTCCTCCACCTGTGTCATCTGCTGGAGGATAAGCACTGTCTCATATGCTGGAGGATAAGCACTGTCTCCTCCACCTCTGTCATCTGCTGGAGGATAAGCACTGTCTCACCTGCTGGAGGATAAGCACTGTCTCCTCCACCTGTGTCATCTGCTGGAGGATAAGCACTGTCTCATCTGCTGGAGGATAAGAACTGTCTCCTCCACCTGTGTCATCTGCTGGAGGATAAGCACTGTCTCCTCCACCTGTGTCATCTGCTGGAGGATAAGCACTTTCTCCTCCACCTGTGTCATCTGCTGGATGATAAGCACTGTCTCATATGCTGGAGGATAAGCACTGTCTCCTCCACCTGTGTCATCTGATGGAGGATAAGCCCTGCCTCCTCCACCTGTGTCATCTGCTGGAGGATAAGCACAGCCTCCTCCACCTTGTCATCTGCTGGAGGATAAGCACTGCCTCCTCCACCTGTGTCATCTGCTGGAGGATAAGCACTGTCTCCTCCACCTGTGTCATCTGCTGGAGGATAAGCACTGTCTCCTCCACCTGTGTCATCTGCTGGAGGATAAGCACTGTCTCATATGCTGGAGGATAAGCACTGTCTCCTCCTCCTGTGTCATCTGCTGGAGGATAAGCACTGTCTCCTCCACCTGTGTCATCTGCTGAAGGATAAGCACTGACTCATCTGCTGGAGGATAAGCACTGTCTCCTCCACCTGTGTCATCTGCTGGAGGATAAGCACTGTCTCCTCCACCTGTGTCATCTGCTGAAGGATAAGCACTGTCTCATCTGCTGGAGGATAAGCATTGTCTCCTCCACCTGTGGCATCTGCTGGAGGATAAGCACTGTCTCACCTGCTGGAGAATAAGCACTGTCTCCTCCACCTGTGTCATCTCATCTGCTGGAGGATAAGCACTGTCTCCTCCACCGGTGTCATCTGCTGGAGGGTAAGTACTGTCTCCTCCACCTGTGTCATCTGCTGGAGGATAAGCACTGTCTTCTCCACCTGTGTCATCTCATCTGCTGGAGGATAAGCACTGTCTCCTCCACCGGTGTCATCTGCTGGAGGGTAAGTACTGTCTCCTCCACCTGTGTCATCTCATCTGCTGGAGGATATGCACTGTCTCCTCCACCTGTGTCATCTGCTGGAGGATAAGCACTGTCTCATCTGCTGGAGGATAAGCACTGTCTCCTCCACCTGTGTCATCTGCTGGAGGATAAGCACTGTCTCCTCCACCTGTGTCATCTGCTGAAGGATAAGCACTGTCTCATCTGCTGGAGGATAAGCATTGTCTCCTCCACCTGTGTCATCTCATCTGCTGGAGGATAAGCACTGTCTCATCTGCTGGAGGATAAGCACTGTCTCCTCCACCTGTGTCATCTGCTGGAGGATAAGCACTGCCTCATCCACCGGTGTCATCTGCTGGAGGGTGAGTACTGTCTCCCCCACCGGTGTCATCTGCTGGAGGGTAAGTACTGTCTCCTCCACCTGTGTCATCTTCTGGAGCGTAAGCACTGTCTGATATGCTGGAGGATAAGCACTGTCTCCTCCACCTGTGTCATCTGCTGGAGGATAAGCACTGTCTCCTCCACCTGTGTCATCTCATCTGCTGGAGGATAAGCACTGTCTCCTCCACCTGTGTCATCTCATCTGCTGGAGGATAAGCACTGTCTCATCTGCTAGAGGATAAGCACTGTCTCCTCCATCGGTGTCATCTGCTGGAGGGTAAGTACTGTCTCCTCCACCTGCGTCATCCGCTGGAGGATAAACACTATCTCCTCCACCCGTGTCATTCGCTGGAGGATAAACAGTGTCTCCTCCACCTGTTTCATCTGCTGCAGGATAAGCACTGTCTCCTCAACCTGTGTCATCTGCTGGAGGATAAGCACTGTCTCCTCCACCTTTGTCATCTGCTAGAGGATAAGCACAGTCATCTGCTGGAGGATAAGCACCGTCTCCTCCACCTGTGTCATCTGCTGGAGTATAAGCACTGTCTCCTCCACCTGCTGGAGGATAAGCACTGCCTCGTCCACCTGCGTCATCTGCTGGAGGACAAGCACTGTCTCATCTGCTGGCGGATAAGATTCGTCTCCTCCACCTGTGTCATCTGCTGTAGGATAAGCACTGTCTCCTCCACCTGCTGGAGGATAAGCACTGCCTCCTCCACCTGTGTCATCTGCTGGAGGATAAGCACTGTCTCCTCCACCTGCTGGAGGATAAGCACTGCCTCATCCACCTCTGTCTTCTGCTGGAGGATAAGCACTGTCTCCTCCACCTGTTGAACCTCGGTCTCCTGTAGCACCAGCATGTGAATCCCCTCCTCGTGCTTCTTCAGGATGCCACACCCTACGGCAGCCCTGTCCCACCCTATCCATGGCGAGCAGGTACAAACTGCTCTCCAATCTCAAGATTCAGCAACTCAGAGTCATAGTTCAAAAGGTCTTGTTGTGTATCCACAGTGACTATATCTTCCTGCACTGCCAGGATATGAGCTATCGCTAGTTCCTCCCTAGTCCAACTCACCAGACTTCCAGCCAAATCTTATAGAACGTCTAGAACAGAGATTCCCGTACGGCACGGCCACCTCCAGCGGCCGGCCTCGTCCACATCCTTCTCGCCCACCTCCTCCTCCTCCTGTGGCAGGGGTACGCACTCTTCTGTCAGCTCTGCTGTTCCCATTCTTCACAAGTCACCCCCTAATGTCTCTGTCACCTCAGGCATAACCTGCTGTGTGTGTGGGGAGAACTGGGACCCACCCTCATCCGCAGAACAGGTGCGGCATTGCCATCCAAGGCATGGCGATTACCATCCTCATCCTCTGAGCGGCAAGCATCATTGTCCTCCCCCCACCTTACCCCTTCCCCTTCCAGTACAATGCCCAGACTTGCTTCATGATTCCAGTTGCTGTGTAAGGATCTCAAAATAGACAAACGCAAAAAGACAAGTGTCTGAATAGGGCAAATGCATGGATTCACATAAGACTCGAGCATACAATTGGAAAGAGTTCTGGGACACACTAAGGAAGGTGAAAAACACAAAAGGATTCTCTGGTTGAAACGATGAAATGGGCATCAACGGTTTTAGGTTTGACGAAAATGTGGGAGTAAAAAAGAGAATCTTTCGTTAATTGTATATTTTGGTTTAAAAGACAATGCAAGGGACAAAAATCAAAGACGTAACGCAACCCCCAGTTAGGGCAAACACACATCCCAATGGGATTAGGAATGCACATGTTATGGGGGATGCAAGAGGGAAAAGTAACAGATGGAAAGGAGGAGGAAATTGTTTTTAGTGTGGTTAAAAAACTATTTATGAGGGATTCTAAGGATGAAAAAGAACAGCAAAGGGGTCTAATAAACAAACAAACAACAGGAACTAACTAAGGATCTAAAAGCTAATACACTTGTAAAGAAAGATCATGCATCCGACATGCATGCAACATGCATGCAACATGCATCTTGTCCTATGGAGTCCTGCTCTTACAGCCTAACAAAACCTACAAAAGGAGAGTGAACGTGAGGTGGGGCTTTGATCGGACCGCCACATCACGCCGCTGGATCTTAGAGAGATTCAGAGGTTCTGATTGGCCAGCTGAGGTGGTACCCACCACATGGATGTTATTTGGAAGTTTGAATCCTGAAAGATATCTAAGGTCCACCAAATCCCAGCCATGTGATTGAAATCATTCCACGGTATGGCCCCAGCCTTACACATCACATGCTTTAAAAGAGCAGTCTTGCTAAATTCTGACGTCCAGAGTTTATTGAAACATGGCTCTCGCCTACAGAAGCATGCATCTGAAGAGGAAATGGGCGTGGCCTGGGAAACTCATTCGCTGTACAAGAGCTGTACTTCCTAGGATAGTCCAATTAAAGGCATTGCGCCCTCAAATACACAGACTCCCCTCTAGGTCTAGCACAGCAAGAAACATCATTGCCCGGGCAGAGACAGATCCAAGCGTAATCTGCATACAGAAGTCGACTGCAGGATCTTGCATGCATCACAAACATGGGATCTAGAGGACATGTATGCAAACACCATATGTGGAAAGGAACAAGTGGGAACAACCTCATTGTCTAAAAGCTAAAATCTGCAAGATTACTAGAAGCCAGATAATGCTGCAGGAATGCTGGCGCCGTGCTAACCACCATTAACATTAAATGTGGTAAGGCCATGCATGTTACATAGTGCCACGGGCGTGACATACACCCTCAGAGCAGTTAAGGGGTTAAAGATGTCCAGCATCCAGGCAAGTGGGAATATGAGGTTACCGCTAGTCTCTTACTTTGTTCCTGCGTGATGGTCTCATCGGGGGACCCAAGTCCTTTCTTGAAGATGGACACCTGTCCCTTTTCCAGCTCCACCAGCACCGTGGCCTTCTGTATCTTCCCAACTCTGACCTGAAATAAAAGAGGGACAAAGTCAGCAGTGTGGACAATGCGGGTCATTTGGATGCAGCCTATCAGAAGAAGGTGCCTTGGGACTTCCAGGACCACCAAGGCAGTCTGACAGAAAACCCCTGATGGTTTCACTTCGGTTAACCACCACTTTTATGGGAGTGGTGTGTCTGTCCGAAGCATCTGAGGACAGTAGGGTATGTCCATGCATAAAGGTTTTCCATTCCAAAAACTATGGGACTGGGAGGGATTTCAAAATCTGGTGCACCATAACCAACATCAAAGGAAATGTTGAGATGGGCTTTTAGGCAAGGATGCTTGTATAATCTGGGCTGGGGATTTTAAACAAAGATTAGGATCATACAAGGCCTTACGACAGTCAATCTCCTCTCTCATTGCTCAAAGCATGGCTTCCTGATTAGCTAATAAGCAATGTGGGCTTTGTTACATCACTGTCACAAGTTAGATCCAGAATCCAGAAGGTTCTCCTACTACTCTTCTTGCCACAGATTGTTTCTCAGCCAATATATGAGCAAGGATCATAAGGGAAATTATCAGGAACAAATCCAGTTCAGTCCTTCACTGTATTGGGGTGAGGGTAGGATATAACTGAGGACAATGGCCCTCATTAGGAGTGCCATTCCAAGGTTGGCGGGGTGGTAATTCCCCATGCCACCATGGCCCTTCCCCATTCCCATTTTTGCCCCATAGGTACTGTACTTACCTCGAGAGTCCCTTTGCGGGCCCCTACTTTAACGGCTGGTCTAGACCAGCCATTAAGGTCCGGTCCTGCAAAGGGACCTCGTAATCAGGCATTAAGGGTTTAACGGCGCCGACACCTTTTACGGCGCCGTTAACCCCTTAACGCCAGGGTCCTAATGAGGGCCAATTACTTTATATCCGAATCGGTATGATATGATATTTTATTTGTATCGCACTCATTCACAAGTGTTTCAGAGCGCGACGGTGTAAGGGAAGGGAACAAGGGAGGGCAAAACAATGATTTCACCAGGCCCAGTGAAATTGAGAATGCCAAGTGCAGGGGAGAGGGAAGGGGAAAGTGCAAGGCAGAAGGGAGAAGTGGAAGTGCTGAGCAAGGGATAAAACAACAATTGGTAATTCAGCCAGCAAGGTGGCAAGTGCAAGGTTCAAAGCGCGGGCAAGGGTGTCTGATAAGTGTGGGTAAGGGGACTGTAGGGATACAGATACAGACCCAAGTGCAAGGGTTGCCAGGAGGCAGTACAGATGTGTGGCTGGGTGGGCAGAGAACTGGGCTCGAAATCAGAGGGTAACCAGGTGCACAGTGCCGCAGCAGACAGAACAGCAGGGGAAATGAAGAGCGAAGGCAGAAGTAAAGAAGAAGCTCTTAAGGTGCTTCCAGAACTGGAGATGGTTCTCCTCAAGTTTCAGAGTGGCAGGGAGACTGTTCCAGAGGGAGGCCCTAGCCGAGGAAAGAGATATACCACCAACTCGTTGCTTCGAGAAGCGACTGACGCCGATGGAGTTGGAGGTGGAGGAACGAAGAGCTCGAGTGGGAGGGTATTTACAGAGGGAGAGTTGAAGGTATTTCGGACCCAGGCCCCAGAAAGCCTTGCGGACAATGCAAAGGGTCTTGAACTTGATCCTTGCAGCCACTGGGAGCCAGTGAAGAGATTTCAGGGCTGGAGAGATACGGGCCCTGGGCTTGAGGCCAAGTACAAGTCTCACAGTCTTGTTCTGGATGAGTTGCAGAGGGCAGAGAGTAGAAGCAGGCAGGTTTAGAAAGAGGCTGTTGCAGTAGAACTTGCCTGGAGAGAACCAGAGCTCTAGAAACAGTAAGCTTCTAGGGGAAGGAGAGGAAAGGAAGAATACCTCTGAGGAGGTGCAGAAGGTAGTTTGACTTCTTAGAGACATCAGAGATGTGAGGAGAGAAGGAGAGTGTGGAGTCGAAGATGCCCCATAGGTTTTTAGCCTCACAGGTGGGAGAAGGAAGAGGGCCAAGGGAGGCCTGTCAGAGAGTCACAGGAAAGTAGGGTGCAGGTATGCCGATGAGGAGAATTTCAGTCTTACTGGAATTAAGGCAGCGATCATTTTTGCGACACACCACTCCTCGATAGCGGAAAGTCAGAGATAAGAGAAGGAGAAGAGGTGGCAGAAGGGAGCCTGAAAGTCATCTGCATAGCACTGAAAGTTGGAGCAGAGAGCAGCAATGCGGTCGGCAAAGGGTGCCAGTTATTGGTTGAACAGCCAGGGAGAGAAGTTAGAACCCTGGGAACACCACAGGTAGAGAGTGAGATAGAGGAGAGGAAGGACCCAAGTTGGACCTGGGAGGGTCGATCTGAGAGGAAAGAGGTAAGTCAAGCCAAGGCCTGATCGGTGATACCCTGGTTATTATGAAGACGGTTGGGCGGGATGGCATGGTTGACCGTGTCAAAGGCGGAAGAGAGACTGAGTAGGATGAGGACAGAAGGGATATTAGAGTCAATGTTGGAGAGCAGGTGAATACAAACATATTGATGTCTGAAAAAAGATGATATCAAAATGATTAATTGCTAACAATTAAGACTAAAATAACATGACTGAATTTTTTAAGTGATTTATATGGGCATTTTTGGATAGAGTTGAAATTGAAACCCGAGAAAAAAAGAATCTACCTTTAGATGTTCTACAAAAAGTTTTGTTGATTCTTGTGCAATCTGCAAGTATATGTATGTTGGATTGCAACCCCTGGATGCACCCCCAAATTACATATGTATGTATGTTCTCTTGCTGCTTTTGCAACCCAATGCATGCGTCCCTTCCATGCATACATTGACATACATTGCGGTCGCACCCAGGCGAATGCAAATGAACAAATATGCATGCACCTTGCAAGAGAATCAAAAGAACACTGGGACGCACCCGGAGGTTTGCAACAGAATCAACAGTACATACATAAACACGTTCAGCTTGCCACAGAAGCAACGGGTCATACATACATGCGTACGTACATAGGGGATGCACACAAGGGATTTAATTAGAAGCAACGGAACATGAATGTTCTGTTAAAGGATATTATACTGCGCACTATCACCACCTGATCGGTCCCCTGTCACTCTGGCGGATATGAAAAGCAGGAGGGTAGAGTAAGTTAGGGGGACTGAGAGGGAAGAAAGAGCAAGGGAGATGTGATGCGCTGTTGGGTGCTTCCGTTCGGTTTACACCATTCACTGTTCATTACATGGGGCGTGGGTGTTGCTCATTCGGTTTCATCCCGTTCTGAGTTGAAGAGCCAGGAAGTAGTCAATAAATATGTCCAGCTGGCCAGAGAAGCAAAAATAACATGCATGCATACATGGGTAACCGGGATGCATCCAGGAGGTTACAGGGGGGGCAGAGAGGTAGCAGAGGGGCTGGAATGCATAGAGGGGCATAAGACGAGAGTGCTGGGTGCCGGGAGGGTAGACTTTGGGCCGAGTGTACCATCCTTCTACATGATATGCACCTGGGTGTGACGCGCCAGGGCCTCTGCCGATGCCTTGCTGAGATGTGGCACAGCTTTTTACAGCGAATCCAAGGGCCACTGTGGCACGGAGACCTGGTATCGTCCCCTGCTGGTCATGCGGCACTCTGAAGGTGCGGAATAGGACCAGAGAGAGGGCATTCCAGTGGTGGGGGGCAAGTAGGGTGAAGGAGCGAAAGCAAAGAGAGACCGCAATGTTGCACCGTTGCCATGTCACGCCCTCCCTCCACACACACCACACTGCAAGCAGGAGAACAAAATAACCCCCCAGCGTGTAGACACTAAACTGGTCAGGTACCACAGTGGGTTACAGCAAGCACTCAAGCGATATGTGGTGTCCAGTTATTTGGTCGAAAGAAAAAGGTCGACAGGACAAATGGTCGACACCATTTGGTCGAAAGCCAAATGGTCGAATTTTTTTTTAATTTATATATATATTTTTTAGGTTTTCGTTTAGGTAAAAAAAAGGGGGAATGGGGGGACCCCCCCAAAAAAAAAAAAATGTGAAAAATCAAAAAAAACAAAAATTCGACCATTTGGCTTTCGACCAAATGGTGTCGACCATTTGTCCTGTCGACCTTTTTTTTTCGACCAAATGTCTGGTAACCGCGATATGTAAGTCACAGGTTCGAGTCCCAGTGGGGCCAACCCAGCCTTTCTTTCGTCTGAACTGTGGACCGTTGGGTTTTGATAATAGTAATGTTTGCACCTCAGGATTTAAGCGCTATTTCCAAATCGCGTTCATTTCTTTTCATCCCAATCTTCAGAAACGTTTCAATTGAAAGGTTTGTTTTACAAATCAAACTCAAATAAAAAAAATAAAAAAAACTTTTATCATTGGAAGCACTTTGACTCACTTCAAACTTGTGTCCATCGCTACTGTGGGCACCTGGAGAGCACCCCAGGGGGCCTGCCGTGTCACGGTGTGGAGGGGCCACATTGCAAACCGTTTCTTGCAAAGCCCTCAGGACCTGAAAGAGACCACAGAACTAAATGAATGAGTTCTATAACTGTGAGTTCATAAATTAATGAGTTCCATAACTGTGAATTCATATATTCAACATTGGCGACCTCACCCGTTTGCTAATGTTTGGGGCTAATTTGCAATGTCACACGGTTGGTTCTTGTTATTTAATTTGCATCACCCAACCAGGCAACTCTGAGGACGCCTTATTATGCGAAGAAAGCAGACAAGCGTGTGACAAGTGTCCACTTTCCACGGCCGCCCCATGCAGACGTTATGTGATATATCACTCTGACCAGCAGTCAACAACAAACTCAATCCCACGAGACTCAGCACAGAGGACACGCTGGCTAAAGATACCCACACTGCGCAGGCTCGGCTCGTTTGCAAAGCAGCTGAACACGTTTCCTGAGTTCCAGCTTGTTGGATTTTGGGACACTATGGGCCTCATTACACGGTAGGCGGAGAACCATGGCGCAATTAGCGCCATGGTTCATGCCGGTAAAATACCGGCACCGCCTTGGTGGAAAGAGGAATTACCGCCCCATTCCAAGGTTGGCGGGGCGGTAATTCCCCCTTCCACCATTGCCCTTCCCCATTCCCATTTTTGCCCCATAGGGCATAATGGGCATGGGGAAGGCGCTAATTACGGCACCGCAAAAAGCAGGCGTTAAATTCCCCAACCCGCAAAGGGACCTCGTAGTAAGGCGGTAAGGATTTACCGGTACCGGTAAAATACCGGTACCGGTAAACCCTTACCACCTACCGTGTAATGAGTCCCTATGTACAGCTGGAGAAGCAAAGCAACAAGAGGCAAAGCCAATAGGTCCACGTGTATTGAATGCCACTTGCGTCTTCCATTTCCACTGAGGAGCTCATGTGCCTAGGAATTGCAATACCACCCCTCATGTGCCAGGTGCAGTCATGCATGCCCAGGTATAGCCACATCTGTATTTAATATACACAGATGCAGGGGTCATATGTCTGATATTGCCATGGTGTGTCACGCTGTAGCTCATATGCCAGATAAAGACGTATATGCCGCATGTGCCCCCACCACATGCCAGACTGCGTGGTCCTTCTCTCAGAACAGCGAGTCCAAAGGACTACATAGTCCAGAATGCACTCTCCCTTACATGCATGAGCCAAAGCTTTGCATCCCCTGGAATATCCCCTACCTATTGCCTCATTCCATTGTTTTCTAGCTTAACCCTATCACTTCAGAGATAGAGCACCGTAGGAAAAAGCATCATCAAAAGCGATATTCTAACTATCGCTATCTATCTATGTGTTTATAAAGCGCCAAAGCCCTCGGGCATCCAGGCGCTACAGAAGACAGACATAAGACAAAGACAAAATTACAAACAAATGAGCTGGACTCTATTCCTCCCTATATAGGTATGGTGACCAGATTTTCAATACAAAAACCGGGATGGCCAACAACATAAAAGAAGGATTACCCCATTCACACCTCAACGCCCCCACTCTCCCACTACAACCTCCCCTCCTCCGGCACCACGGTAATAACAAAGAAGCTGTTGCTCCAATTGATATTAGATACTTTGCTATTTACTCATTAATCAGCCAGTCTCTGTGGCTCAAGCAGTTAATGCAGGTGGCAGTGTCTTGGAAGGCTGACGGTTCAAGTACATCCTTAGAAGGCAAAATTCCAAAAGTCTAATAATGTTCATTTAATTTATAATTGTTGACATATTAGAGGCCTCAATTGCGGGACAGTCCTGTCGAAACCGAGGCGCCTGGTCACTCAACATAGGTAAACATTATGACAAAACCTTAAAAAGGAATACAACATCCACAAAGATGTGTAAAAACAAGTATTCATGCTGTTGAGGAGCAGCTACATGCCTCTGCAGGAAATCCCGCCCCCTACCTCCTATATGTTGGAAGCCTGAGATTGCGCTCTGCTTAAAACCAGCAGTTATGACAAATTCACAGCGAGTATTCGAAAGAAGGTACCCACTGAGAAAACCCTATCAAATGTATCCCCGGAGAGATGACAATCTGAGGGAGGAACTCCCCGAAGGGATATGAAAAAGGAGTAAAAAGAGGAGCTGGTGACATCACGAAAAACGAGCGTGATGCCCTGAGAATATTGGCTGAAGAGGATGTATGGACATTACAGAAACTGATGACGAAAGTAAAGATTCAAGTAAACTTTCATACACGAAAAGAAGATTGTACGTGTGCGAAGCACTGCAGAATATACAGCCGTTCAATAATAGTACGGATGCTGTAACACAAGTAGATGAAGTAGTATAGTAATAGATTGCAGGCGAAGCAGCCATTGCATAGAAACTGGACATCAGTGTCATGACAAGTCATGTAAGCAAGGACCCATGGAGAGAAAGTCGAGAACTGTGCTGGAGCAAGAACTCGCTGAGATCATGGATGAGTCTGGAAGGCCTGTCTGGCTTGGTGTCAAGGCTGAAGCAGCCAAGCCCGGTTATCTATTCTTAAAGGCAGAGAACGTGAGATGCTGAATCATCCCCTGTTAAGGTGCAAAGAAACAACACCAAGTGTGCCAAGTTTTATTCATTTAAGACATTTAAATGCTGCAAAATGTACCAAATCGAGGTCTCCTGTCACGTGAGCCGAGGACGGAAATAGAGCTGAGCGTGGAGTTCTAGAACAGCGATAGTGAAAGCCTGCACTCCCATATATTCCCAGAGAAAAGGATATTTTGCAAGTCCAATTTCAAAGACAATCTTCATGGCATAAGTCATGGGTGGTGAGAGATGTTGGGCGAATTGGGTGGGGAGGTAAAGTCAAGTCCACCACCTGGCAACTGGGTCTGAGCTTACGTGCTGCTATGTGAACCGAATGTTCCAGAATGACATGAGCGTGCCAACCAATTATAGAGGGCCTTATAATGAAGTGCCTTATAGTTTGAGAGCCAATGAGATACTGTGTATTTAATAGTGTTGAAAATGACATGTTTTAGAGGTAGGCATGAGTTGTCCACCTGACAGTAGAGAACCAATCACAATCCCACCCCTTATAGAAAGTATATTTAGATGTTCCCCTTGAACCTATCACAACCCCTTGTAGGTTTTCTTATTTTCCACGTAGTATAACGTCATGTCTGACATATTTTCTGCATGAAAGGATATTGTTTAAGAAACGTATTGAGAGCTTGAGCGAACGCCCGTTGATGTCTGTTGTAACTCCCTGTTTTAGATGAGCCTGTACCCACAACAGCACATTTGCTATCTTCCTGAGTTGGTTCGATTATTTGGTGTCAGAGTTATTCTGCATCCCCAACCATTGCATGCACGATACCCAAAGGGCCCTATGCTCACGTGGTAGCAGTGTGGATGGTTTAAAGATCCAAACTAGTTTGTCCCCAGTCTTTTGGACGATTGAGTATCCTCCGCCATTAGCCAGAAGATCGCAGGGTTTCCTGTGGAGAGCGGCTGATAGAAATAAACTTGACAGAAAAGAACCGAGATGGTGGGCAGGCCCCCTCTGACGAAATCCCTGCCCGTTTTCCACGGGCGCTCTGTGGACGAAATGCGAAGTGGTCGGTTTGTAGGAGGAGTTGATACGGAAGGCCTCAAGTCGATAAATGAACGAATGGTGAGTAGACTAAGGGGAATGGCAAATGAAGGGGATGGGGTTGTGATAATTGTAAGTAACAGGAAATATTGAGTGAAGAGGAGATAGCGCCTAGAGTCCTGACTCAAGGGAGTCCAGAAGGAGATGTTTCAGACTCTGTTCGGAGTAGAGTGAAATATATAACGCGTAAACAGGTTTACGTAAGGTGACGTCTCAAACCCTGTACAGGGTATAAGTAAAGGCGAGAGAGAGAAAGAGTGATCACACTGTTTATTAATGTATAATGTCGACTAGTCTGTATGTTGTTTGTTGAGTAAAAATATCGAAGAGCGAGAGAAGTTGTGAAATAAGTGAAGAAGTTGTGAAGCAATAGTAATTGAACCTAGCGAAGTGGTTGGTACCAATCCAAAGGTAGACATAGCTAATTAAGAAATTAGAGGCTTGAGCAGCAATCGATGGTGCTCGCTCATATTTGTTGTTTTAAAGGCATTGAAAAAGTGGTGATTGAAGGAAAAGTATAAAGGTTATTTCATACGTCTAGTAAGTATTGACAGTCAATTGAGACGTCATTAAGGGAGATACTCCTCTGATGCACTTATGTAAAACATTGCCAAAACATATGCCCAAGCTTAAACAGTATAGAGCGGAATGGGTGAAAGGCACGGCAGATAAAATGTTTATGTCGCGGCCCCAAGGTGGATGATTGTCAAAAGCGGTATTGCAATACACATGACTACATATTTGCACGCTGCGTACACGGGGAAGAAATTGGAAAAAATGTTAGCAATTCTAGAGCTCTGGAAAATGTATCAGGAAGAAATGGAAGATCTACCACCTGAGGAGTGGATGCTTAGTCAGCGCAAGGAGGAAGGTGTTGAGCCTTTAGCTCTCCTTGCCTCACCTGAAGAAAAAGGCGCTATTATGGAAGAAATAGGGTTATATCCTTTAAAGGAGTTGAAAGTGGCAACGTGGTATATTAATCCTATATACGAACATCCTGCTTATATTAGCAATGATAGTCTAGAAGAGAATAAGAGAAAAGAAGAGATTTATAAGATCAAACAAGACAAAAAAGAAAGGAGTAAGCGGTCGAATCTGTCAACTGGAATAGACAGGGAGATTAAGAGATGGAAAGGAGAGAAGGATAAAGCTGACGAGATAGAGCTTGTGCAGAACGAATGGATGGGAGGACAGATATTGCTTAAGATAGATGGGAAAAGTATTGAGAAAGTTAGGCAAAGAGAAGATAAGGACGAACAAGAAAGGAAAGAACACGAGAAGAAAAGAAAGAGCAGGGAGCGACGAGAACAGATATATTAGGAGGAGCAAGAGAAAAAAGAAGAGCAGACAGAAGAACAAAGAAAGTATGAGAGAGCGATAGCTATAGAAGATAGGGACAGAAGAGAAAGGAAGAGAGAAGAGGAGGAAGCGCAAAGACTAATGGACAAAGGATTTCATAGATGAAGGGAAGAAAAGGAAAGAAGGGAAGAGGTGAAGAGAGAAGAATGAAGGCAAGAGGAAGAAAGAATTAGCAGGATGCAAGAAAGAGAAGAGAGTTAGATGAAGAAATAGAATGAAGAAGAAGACAGCGGGGTCTTGACACAAGTCTCATTCGTAAGGAACCAGTAGGGTCAAGCACAGAAATACGATGGGATAGAATAGAAGAGTTCCTTCCGATGAAAGAAGTAACACCAGAGAAAATATTGATAAGGCATATCAACAATTTAAGGAAGGTAGCATGTGTGGGAGTAGAGGGAAGAGGGATTAATTCCTAGCATTTCAATCACGAGGCAAAGAAGAAATTCCATTCGGTCATGAATGTAGAGCCTTGTTCTTACGCAGACTGAACTTAGACAAAGGTGAGGAAGATAATAGTTACAATAAGTGGGGGCTAGACATGTCAGATGAGGAAAGAGAGTGTGGTCTTGGGTAGAAGGAAGGAACGCAGGTGCCCCTGAAGGAAGCCTGGAATTGGATAAAGAAGTAAGATGGTAGGATCTGGAACAACCTAAGGATAAGATGCCAGATCCCATAGCACATCCAGAGCGTCCCAAAGACGATTGTATAGTGAGAAGAGAGAATCATCGTCATATATGAGCAGGTTATGGTCGTTACCTACAAGGAGACAGACTGGGACGATTGTACCCGCCATGGATAGACTAAAGATCAGAACCAACTGTGGGTTGGGGTTCACACAGTTTCCCTGATTGGAAAAAGGGGGAGCAAGACCACAGTATATCCCATGGCCGCAGATGGACAAGGATAATTTAAGGTGTAAGCTCCTGAGTTTGACTTCGGGCGCTGGGAAATGGATACATGAGTTAGAAAAAATGACAGGAGGAAATACGCTGACCATAGGGGACATAAAAGATCTCCTGACAGCTATTCTTTGGGAAAGGACTGATGACCTATGGAGGAGAGCAGGATATTCAAGTGTGAAATCACAGAACACAGCGCATGATGGAGCGCTGTTTAATAAGTTTAGAACAGACGCGTGGAGAGCTCTCAGTGTACAGTATCCTGACACATCAGATAAGGGTGCAATCATGAAATGTAAGATGAAAGAAGACGAAGACCCTATTGCTTACATTCAGGACATTCATGACAAATGGCAACTTGAAACCTGCGAGCAGTAGGAAAAAACAGGCATTATTTTACCACATTTTGTGCCAGGTGTTGCCTAGCCAGTGCAGAGACAGATGAAAGAACAAGTAGGGATGGAAGCAAAGTCGTGGGCTGAGATACAGTTGACGATAGTACACTGTTGTCAGTTATTGCAGGAGAAGAATAAGAAGAAAGGTGAGACTAGGAAAATTGAGGAAGCCAAGATAGTCCAGAAAAAATTGTAAAAATTTGCCACAGAAGCGGCGGTATTGGTGGGTACATCCCAGGTGAGTAATCAGCACCTGATGGATAAAGGTGAACATGTGTTTGTGCCACGAGGCAGAGGTGTGGGCTATAGGGGAAGGGGAGGTGGATTCCAAAATAATCAAGGTGGGTTTCAGAATACACAGAATGAGAATCAAAGTAACCAGGGAGGATATAACCAAGGGGGACTTGTCAGACGGGCAGCCCCAGTATGTTGGACTTGTGGGATGACAAGGCATATTGCGCACGTATGTGGAAGTCCAGGGAATGTACAAAATGGCCAATTTTCAAGAGGGGGACAGCTTATCCTCCACCATATAGTACACAAACTAGAGAAGGGTTCGCCCATGATCACACATTTTAGGAGACACAAGCACTGCAAGTACAGCAGGTACAGCAACAAGAGCGAGTGCATATGAATCCACCACAAGGGAAGTCGCAACAAGCCCCTATAAAGACACAGCAGTATGCAAACACAGGACAAGTGCTGACACCTAGAATAGGAGGTGTAACTGTGGTAGGAGGTAATCCTTTAACAGGCACGGGGATGAGCCTGTACCCGCAATAGCACAGCTCACAGGGTGACTTGGTTTGTTAAGTACTATTTGTGACTCCAGACCCCCAAGAGGGACCAAGGTTTGATGTGACGATAGGAGGGAAATCTTGTTCTTTTCTAGTGGACACTGAAGCTGCTCGTTCATGTATACGAGAGGGAAAATATCCAATGTCGGGAATTGCCATGAATACTCAAGGGTTCTCTGGAGCTACGAGTCGAGTTCCTTTTACTGATGAATTACCAGTCTCTATAGAAGAGTGTCACATGTCTGTTCCTTTGTTATATTCACGACAGACACCGGTGAACATTTTGGGAAGGGATTTGATGACAAAACTAAACATGAGGATTTCATTCACTGATCAAGGAATAGTGTGCTCCACCCCAAGAATACACTATTTAAATGTGGGCGAATTCATACTGGCATTGTGGCTTTGCGAGGAGTCCCAATAGATCCAGATCTTTTTCTGTATCGACAAAGAGGGGGGACAGACTATCCCTTTGGAATTGGAAGCAGCCATAGTACGGAGGGAAATGGCAATGCTCGAAGTAGATGATGAGGGTAGACCATGGAGAACAGTAATAGGACTCGAGGAAGGGTACAAATTGACTGATATAACTGATGACATGTTATGGGAAGACCAAACAGATGATGAAGTGATGTTCTTTATGAGCATCACATATTGGATAAGAATAGAAAAAAAGGAAAGTTCCACAGCGAATGGCGGTATTGCAGCAGATTCCAGCATTTTCTCAGGAAGACTTGGAGAAGGTGTCAAAAGTCCTTTGGACCACGGGCCCATATGATGTAGGATTATTAAAGGGAATAGGGGAAGTTAAAATAAAGGAGGGTCGTTGAGATGTATGCAAGATATGAGACTGATTAAACAGATTGTAGATGCATAGTTTCCTTTAGTTCCATATCTTGGTGGAAGCTCGATATTTTACGGTGATCAATTTGAAAAATGTGTTTTTCTCGATCCCGTTGCACAAAGACTCACAAGACTTGACTTCATTTATGTTCCACCAAACTTGATTGAAACATACTTGTTTGCCCGCGGGGTACTGTGAGTCCCCATCGATCTTTAACAGAGTCCTACAGATGGATTTAGGCAATATTGATCTTAAAAGAGCAGTGATACAATACAAAGATGACATTTTAATTTCTAGCACCACAGAAGATGAGTGCAGACAATATTTTATTCAGTTGTTAACAATCCTGCCAGACAAGGGATATAAGGTAGACAAGGAGAAGTTACAATACTGCCAAGAAGAAGTGTTATACATAGGCCGGCTGATTTCACATGAAGAAAAAGAAGGTGACACATGAAAGAGTCGAGGCAATTATGAAAACTTCAAAGCAAAATACAGTAAAACAGATTCAACAGTTTTTGGGCTTATGCAACTATGTTAGAGCCTGGGTGTTTGATTACAGTACAGACACAAGACCCCCTTTGCAAGCTTCAAAGAAAGCACAAGTGGATAAAGCCAAAATAGAATGGACTGAAGAAATGGAGGAAGGGTTTGAGGAACTGAAAAAAACTATTTGTACAGCCCCTGTTTTAGGAATTCCCATTCATGCTGAGAAATTTTATTTGTTTTCACAAACAAATGGGACGGTCATGACAGCTGTACTTACGCAGAGAATTACATTAGGGTACAAACCTTTAGCATGTTACAGTGGAATTTTAGACCCAGTTATGAGAGGCCACTTTCCTTACGAACAATCATTGGCAGCTGCTGCCTTCGCAATTGAAAAGTCTACAGGTATTGATATGGGCTGCTCCATGACTCTGTTTGTGGAATATGCTTTGTTTGCCATTTTAGAGAAACCACATTGACATCCCAAAAAGCTTCAGTTTATGAGGTAATGATTTCAAACCAACTGATTAAGATTGTAAAATGTAAAATAGTTAATCCTGCCACGTTTGTAGCCGAGCCTATAGAAGAAGCCGATTATGTACATGACTGTGCTAATTATGTTGAATTGCATGACGATATACCCCGTGTGAACGAGAATGCTTTAGAAGGAGGGGAAATTCTCTTTATTCATGGTTCTTCAAAAATTGATGAGACTAGTGGGAAAGGCGTTCAGGCGCAGAGGTTGTCAGATACAGATTTAATTGAGAATTTGAGTTGTAGCAAGTGCAAGGCTACCATCTCACTTTTCAGCACAAGCATTAGAATTAGTGGTGCTTATTGTCGCCCTGAGTAAAGTTGCCTGGCCCTATTTCCTGTAAGAACATGTTTTCCAGTCATGTTGTGGGGTCTGTTCCTTCTTCGCCTTCCGATAGGCTGATGATGCTGATGTTGATTCTGCGGGCACGCCCCTACGCCTCTTCCTCTCTATTTTCTTGTATTTTGACCTTCTGTTTTAGTATGTGGATGTCCGAGTGTGTTTCCCGGATCTCTGTGGTGTTTTTGCTAAGCTGCGTTTCAATGTTTGTGGTTCTCTCAACCAGTGTTCTGACATCCTGATGCAGGAGCCTGACGTTGACCATAACTGCGCAGATTTTGGACTCAAGGAGGTTTTCAGTTCAGCTATGGCCAAGAGGATCTGACTCTCTGCTCCTATGGAGTTTCTGTCCGTTTCTTGCGTCGTATCATCTTTGTTATCTAAGGGCGCTTGTGGTGAATTCTTAGTGTAATTGTCCATGGTGGTTTGGTTTCCATTTGTTTTTGCTGGCTTGAGAGGCATCTAGGTGTGGAGGGTTCTGGCTCTCCGTTTGGGGTGTTATGGCTTTTGGAGCTAGATTTGTGAGTCTTTTGTGTGCAGTGCTGTTCCCAGTCCTTATCACGCAATTCTGGATTTTCTCCTGCTGTTAGTGTGGGGTTGTCTCCGTTTTTTGTACCTGGGGTAATGTGGGGTTTAACCTCTTCTCGCATCTGTGCTTCTAAATTGGCATACAGCCTGCAACCCCTGTGTGCCACTTGCAGCTAGTGCCTGTTATTACAGTGGATGGCATGTGGTCGATGTGTGTGTGCTGTTGGTTGGGGGTTTCCTCTGGAGTGCAGTAAGTTGTGATGGTCTGCCTCAGAGGTGGCCTCCTTATGTCTATCCCTTGTGCAGCATAGGGCGATCAGGTTTGATGGAGAGGGGTTGGGCACGCAAAGCAGAGGATTTCAGTTCTCCAATTTCTCTATCCAAGTTTGGCCAGCCAGCAAGTGGGGCTCTTGGACCTACCCGCGCAATTGTCTGAGCCCACAGTCCCTCACTCAGTTGCCAGTGGAGTTCTAGACAGCCCCAATTGCCTGTTGAGGCTTGCAGTGTTGAAATGTTCACCAGCGGTTTAGCACTCCTGCGTTCATGTGACTTATTGTGCGCTACCCTGGGGTGGGGGCATGGTGGTTATTGGTGTGCTCACCCGGCTTCCAAAATGGTGCCTTATCATGAAGGAGTGCTCTGACTCTATATAATCCCAACTGTTCACTCCAGCAGATAGAAGAGTGACAGTTTTATCATTTTGGTCCAGCCTTATTAAGCTTTTCCTGGATATTGCGGAGTGTTAGAGGGGGGGGAGGGTTATATACAGGACCTGAGTTCTTTCCGTGGGGCTAACGCCGCCTCAGTATTTAGCAGACTTGGTGCGGGTTTCATTCAGTGTTCCACTTTTTGTATGCCTTCCCCCATCCACCGCCATATGATTGTAAAGGATGGGAATGTTTAATCAGCAGCGTAAGTGTACTTTCTATGTGTATGGCTTCCGACTCTGGCTTGTAAGGGGTCCGCGCTTTCCTCTTACTTTTAGGCGTCAGTGTTGGTGTTTATGTCCATGCTTGGGCTGGGTTTTCCTCTGAGAGGGGATGGGGGTTGAGGGACGATGCAGCACTCGCTCCTCACCTTGTAGTTAGGATCCTCCTGTGCCTCGGGTGCTGTCTCCGGGATAATGCCCCAGTACTCTGGTGACTCCTTGGGATGCAGAGAGTGGGTCGGATGGTGCAAGCATTTCGTCACCCCTCCTCCATAGAATGTTATAAACTGCGGGGCTGCGTCTTTGTGGGCGCCATCTAGGTTTCCCGTTGGTATCTTCGTCTGCGCTTTCGGACCTCCTGTATCCGAAGCTGAGATTTTTAAGAGACGCAGACGTCGCTGGTCAAGTCTAGAGATATTCACAAGACTTCTGTGCTGTTTTGGGTGGTTTCTTCGAGAATATTATGGCCTTCCAGAGCGGATCAGTAACGGATCAGGCAGGAGCTACAGGGTATGCCAACCAGGGCTCAAGTCGAGGGTACACGTGGGTGGTCGGAGTGCACCCACTTTTTTCAGAGGGTGGACTAAGTTCCCCGCAGGTAAAATGAGAAACATTGAACGTCCACTTTGAATTTATGAATTAAAGCCGATCTCGAGGATCAGATCCACAGTCGTTAGGCGTGCAGGCTGGCCACTTCACCAATGCACTAAATAAACCTGATGAAAAATAACAAACAATTAAAGGTGAAATGTCCCATTTTGGTTCTGCAAGTTCCAGGGAAAACATTTGTATTGGTCCTTGGAGTTTAAAACATGCACACCTTTTAATGTGGTGTGTGTGTTGATTTTATGGAAGGCAAATGCCATTCATCCTGTACAATGTGGGTGGTTATGCAAAGCCAATTTAATGGAATGTGAATATTTCACTTTGATATGCTACTTTCTGGTGATGCTGCATCCCATTGCGTTTGTTGAGGAGTACCCACACTTTAATTTTTAGGACTTGACCCCTGATGCCGATCCTACTCCATGGATGCTGGCCACGCCCTCCTAATCTGATGAATTATGTACTACTTTGGTTAAGTTCAGAATTCTACAAGGATCTTTTTTGCTTTGAATGTTACTGGGCATTGTGGCAGCCTGGTGTGGGTTGCCATCGCTAAGGGAGCTGTCAAAGTCCTGCAATTCTAAGAGAGGAGTGAGAACCACACGCACAAAGGCAGATCCAGCAATTTAGGTACCTCTTGGGTCTTATTTGTAGCGTTCACAACCATGTTCCTGGCTCGACATGGGCATTAATAGCCTGCTAGCCATAGCCAAAGTAGGCCCAAATGAAGCGAGGCCCTAGTGAGGGCTCTTATTAACATTATTATTATTATTATTATTATTATTATTATTATTATTATTATTATTATTATATTTTATATATTGAGCGTGGACCTAGCTTCAAAAAGCAATGGAGTGCTTTACAGAAGTGTACAACAGTACAGATACACAGTGGGGGGTGGGATACAGAGGGGCATAGAGGAGGGGTATAGCTGTACAAGGTGCCTGGGAGTAGGGGGCCGGTGGTGTCTAGCAAGTCAGTTGGCGCGGGGTGCAAAGTGATGGAGTAGGTGTTGAGGAAGAGAAACTCCTTGAAGAGGCGGGTCTTGAGTTATTTTCTGAATTGTAGGAGCTTGGGGGCAAGTCTGCTATTGATGGGAAGGAGGTTTCATAGTCCTGGGGCTTAGGCAGAGGAGGCTTTTTTTCTGGTCCTTTCCATTTTGCAGTGGTAGATTTCAAGTCTGCACGTGTCCTGGCTTCTGGTGGTGCACTTTCCACCGAAGATGCTGCGTTTCTACGCAAGGTAGCTTGGTGACTTGAGGGCGACTGCCTTATAGATGATGCAGCAAGACTTGAAGGTGATTTGTTCATGCAGTGGGAGCCAGTGAAGGTCAGTGAGGGCTGGGTGATGTGGTTGTATCTGCGTAGACCCTTGATGAGGTGTGCAGCCGCATGTAGGACACTTCTCAGGGGCACAAGGGAGGACGACAGGAGGCCTTTGTGGAGTGCATTGCCCCATCCAGGTGGGATAGGAATAGTGCTTGAACGGTGGATCTAAAGCTGTCCGGTGGGAGGAAGGAGTTGACTTTCCGCAGGAGGGAGAGCTGATAGCAAACTGTCTGTTTTCGTAGCTATTTGTGTCTTGAAGGAGAGGTGTTTGTCAATGTGGAACCTGAGGGACTTGGTGCAGGAGGTGAGCTTGGATGTGAAGCCCTCAGGGTTCTTGGTTGATAGACAGGTCTGTATGTCTGAGTGTTCAGTGTTGTTGGTGAGGAGTAGGAATTCGGTCTTGGATGGGATGAGCTTCAACTATGCACTGGACATCCAAGACTGGATCAGCGAGTGGCAGGTTTTGAGCCTGTGGATGTCCTTGATGGAGTTAATCTTTGGGTATAGCTGTGTGTCGCTGATAATGCCCATGACCGCAAGAGAATGCGGGTCTAAATGCTATTAGCTGGCCAGCCCTGTGTCTGGCCACAATTATGTACAAAAACATTCCCTTTGATGAGAAGGTGCATGTGGACGTGCACCCCCATCAAAGGGAACGGTTTCCCAATTGAAGGTGGACACCATAGAAGTGACAGAGATTCCAGTGCAAGTCCCTTGTTGCTGTCTATGCCGGCCATGACAAAACCAGGAGGTGACTGTGGACGGAGGAATGTTAAGTGCAGAAGAGAGCAGAGGCAAAGGCAGGTTTGGGGGTGCGGGATCAAGGGCTGGATGGCGGAGACAATAGTGGAACAGGAGCCATGTGCGGTGTAGAAATGGCATCCGTGGTGTCGAGGAACCCAGCATCTACCTCTGAATGCAGTGTATCACTGTGAGTTCACACCCAGCATTGGCTGGCTACCGCATGCTGTGTGCTAATGAAACTTAAGTCAGGTCTTTTCTGCTATTATTTCCAGGACACAGTGTTCCAAAGCTAGAACCCATTTTTGGAGAACGACCTAACTGGCATTCTAGTTGTGTAGTAGCTGAAGACAAGGGTGTAGACACTGGGGGAGTGAATCTAAGCAGTGCTGGGTAATAATGTGATATATCTGGACCCGCTGCATGTATCAGGGTAGAGAGGGGTGCTGTCTATCCCCCACAATTGGTAACGATAACAGGACAGTGTATCCCTGTCACAATCGCGTTGGGACAACATTATAAGTTTCATGAAACATTTGACATCAAGGTGATTGTATGAGACACTGCCAAAATAACACAAGTACAATTAGTAAAGAAAGTCCCATTTATATGGAAATAATAGTTCAAAAACAATATAGCTAAGCAGGGGTGTTGCTAGGTCTGGGAAAGATCTGGGGCTATGCTAATGTCAAGACCAACGGGACTCGGGGGTAGCTAGCCTCTTGGTTGTAGCCCCTGAGCTTCTATGCAGAGCTACCACCAAAAGACCTGGGGGCTATAGCCCCCTCAGGCCCCCCCTAGCAACGCATTTGTATGCCAAGTAGTTCAAAAAACTATACAGCCAACACATGTTTCGAACTTCCCTAGGCCTTTATCAAGGCTGTGTAATTTGAAAATGTAAAATCTTGATATGAGGCAATACATGAAAAGTCACATGAACAGTGGATCCCGAGCAGACACAGCATCTGCGCAGTGATATTGCGTAAAGCAGAGTTACATGATATTAAGCATATTTAATGCTTAATATCATATTTAATGCTGAGAAAATTGTACATCAATTTCTCAATAGTAGAAGACCCCCCCATGAGTTTGTAGGATACTGATTAAGCAATCAATGCAATTGTTTAGCCAAAAACACAGGTGGGGCGACAAGGAAAAAGAAAGTGAATATACTAATCGTATTTTGTAGCGTTAAAAACTAACATAGTAAACTAACTTCCGCCACAGATGGGAATCACTTTACCTGGTGAAAAGACCAGTTGTCACCAGAAATAATTGAATCAGCTGAGCCAGAGGTCACTCTGCAATATGAGTGAATACCTCATTAAGTGAGCTATAAGTATTGACTGGATACCTGGTGCAGGAGGGAGGTATAATCCTACTTAAAAAAAAGAGTTATATTTTGAATGGTCTAAAATGGAAACCAGGGATAAAAAAACAAGTCAGAAATCGCACAAACTGTTATCTTTTCAAATTGTGGGGGACAGGCACCACCTCTCTTCACCCTGACACGCGCAGCAGGTCCAGACATTTCACATTATTACCCAGTGCTCTTTAGATTCACTGTCCCAGTGCCTGCCATTTTGTAGACGCGTGCAATGGCCTGGCGACGTGCATATTTTCCAGCTGCGTTTGCTTTGGCAGGCAACATCACAGTGCAAGATAATGGTGTCCTTGAAACGGGGTCTAGCCCTCTCGAAAGGTCTGTACAGTCTTCCCCGCGTGGTTCTAATATGTGGTCTGAGAGACACTTTGGCAACCACTCTTGCTGTTGCATTGACCGCGGTCTGATAACTGCCCCGTCTGCTACGTCTAACCGTTTTGCAGGAGTTGGTCGTCATGGTTCACCTTGTGAGAGGAATGGTTGGTGAGCTTTGGTGCAGACTGAGCCTCTGCCTTCATGTAGTAACTTCCTTATAGGTTAAAGGATGCCTAATAATCACTGGGATGCAGTAAGGGACAGACTGCAATCATAGCTGCCATCTTGCGGCCATTTTAACCAAGCCAGCTTGTATCTCTTCAAGATTTAGGGCATAATTTGGAGTTTCTTCTGGAACGGGCGTTCAACTGAAACTCTGTTGGAAGCAGTAAGCATGCAATGCCGGGAAGGGTCCACATGATTCAGCGTCATAAGAACCCCTTCCTTTTTATCCTGTTAGACTCCATTGGGTTTATGGTTTGGTGTGGAGGGAATGTTCCCCACACAAAACCAGGACGTTTTGGAGAATTAAATGTTGAAAGTCTGAATTTTGCAACCAACCTCTACATGAGGGCCTTAATGTCCGAGTTGTGTCTATTTGGGTTTCAATATCTAGGGCCATGCCTCCAAATATCTGAAAAAAGTGCTCTGCCTCATTAGCCTCATGCTAAACGCCTCTGAGGTGCTAATTTTGAATGTGTAGAAATAGAAAGGGAACACTGCTTCTGAATCAGCTGCCATGGCAGCCATCTTGAAGGTGTATTTTCTTTAATGTTTGTACATTGGATACCTCTTTGGTGTGTGAACATACATCAACTGCAGCCAGGTGCAAATAGCTTTAGAGCCTGCAACAGAGGGTGCTAAATGTGTCTTAATTCCCACTTAAGGCTCTACTTGAAAGTTGGGTTGAAGGCAGTTGAGGTAAACTCTGCCTTGCGTTTCTTTTCTCATTGTGCTGCTGGTCACACCGCCCTCTTTGCCTGCAGAGCCTTCTGTTAATCAGCATCTCCACTCTCTACCACTTGTCCACTTGTCCGTGTGCTTCTGCTTTGGTACAAGTGTGATTTCTCCTCTTCAAAAGTGAAGTAGAACGTTTTCCCTTTTCCATGACAGTTTTTGCGGCGTCCATTTTTGACAGTTGGTTTGTGCTGATTTAACCAAACCTTTCGACTTTGTGCCACTCAGGCAGGAAAATTTAAATGAGGACCCATTCTTGATACCTGGCAACCAGGTGTTGATAGATTTCAGCTCACTTAACGTGGTCTGGGGGCAAATAAGTCTTTTAAGTAAGTTCCTGCAGGCTCTAACGCTAATTATACAATGAATTAGGCCATGTGTATAGTAAGGGCCGGAGTTAGGGAAGGGCGACCTGGGCCAACGCCCGGGTCACCATTAACTGCCCATCACGCCTGCTCGGTGGAGTCTTTCAAGGTCCCCCCACGCTGGCGTGGTGGGAGAAGGCGCCTATTGCAAATAAATGCGCATTTAATAATAATAGGGTGATAAAACTTTCACCTTGGCACCCATTGAAAAATGTGGCTCTCCTTCTCCTGCATGACCAGTGGTGCGTGGGGGCAGGGGGCATATATTTGTGTCGCAGCCCGGGGCGCTGCTGCCGCTAAGGCTGGCCCTGAGTATAGGGCACACTTCTAGGTGTTAACCATTTTAGCAGCTAACGAAAATAAGGCCCAGTGTGGAGTAGTGATTTGCCCACAATCCTACAATGTGGTCAAGTGGTGAAGCCGGGCTTTGTGCGCAACTTTCATAGTTCAATGGTCTTTCAATTTGGCAGTAGGTCACATCTTCTCAAATGCCACCTTTAATTTTCCACTATGCAATGCTTTGTGCATTGTTTCCTTTGCAGATCTAAAGTAGCACTTTGCTTTATCAAGCTGGTGTACACAGCTCCACATCACAGGCTTACCGAACATGAGAACATATGATACAGTTTCATAGAAACGTGTCAGGTAAAACAACCATGATTTACTTTGAAAGGAGAAATGAGCACAAGAGAAAATGCACACCTTCAAAAGGCAATGCAGCAAAGCAGGTAGGTTAAAAGATTTAAAAGACAACATGCTATTCTCCACAATACATGTCAAGTGCAAGGAAGGAAGCAGACTGGAAATTCATATTTGAGAATTATTTGACCATCTTGAAGAAATCCATCATACTTCCTGAAGTCAATTGAGGGGATGAGTTCAGGGGGCAAAATGTCTCGTTGCAAGCTACTAGACAGGCATAAAGGCCCCTTGCCCGCTCAATTCTAAACATAAGCACAGCACACCATTTCTTACTCGCAAAGAGTCAATTATCACTAGGCAATGGCTAGTGGCGAGCACAAATTCTGAGCCAGAGGAACTGCAACATTTTAAATGAGTTCACTTATGTTAAAAGCCTACTCATGGTTATAGCTTTGGAGTCCGTTTTAGGCACTAGGGCTGTCAGCTGCTGACATGATTAGCGAATTAATGGAGAACGTACTGACGACCACCAATTACTCAACCATCATGAATAGGTTTCACCTTAAAACCTATTGGTGGCAGCACAGTTCCATACAAGACTCCTCATACCGCTATACCTTATGAGGGGGCATGAAGGCAGACTTAACGTGTGCCTGTTAGAAGATGAGTGAACCAAAGCATAATAACATCAGAAGCACCAACATACTAACTCTGACCGTCTGGGGTGAGGTTGTCGCACCCCACCATATTGAATCATTCTTGCGTAGGCGTGCATTTCCATCTGGATAGGAAGGTCCGGCACCTCTGTCCTCCCTAGGCATGTTTGCCAGTCTTACAGCTGCTTTCCCTGCTGACCAGTTACTGCTAAAGGTGCGGTGGACATTGGTCAACAGCTGGTTGGATAGCGAGGGTCCATTTTTGTCTACTTTTATGGTTTAAGGCAAGGCGATTTTAAGGTGCCTGGGATCCACTGAATGCAAGGAAACAGTAAATTGACTTAGTGATGATTTGGAGAATAGGGTTCTTAATAGCCCCTCCCCTTCCAGAATTCTCCACAACTAAGGAACAAGGCTGCCAATGGAGAGACAGACGTCACAGCCATTTTAACCTCGAATCTAAATCCTGAGGCTGTACGAATGAGTATATATGGTTCATGGTCCACAAACACTTTAAGGATGGAGTGAGTGTTGGGAGAAAAAGAAATGAGCACCAAGTCTTGTGTGCATTATTTATATAGCCATTGAAGTATACAACCCTTTTATCACAGATATATGTGTCAAATATAAATATAAAGATATGTGGTCATTCTTATGTTGACAAAATGCCCCATGGTTTTATGTAAAGCAGCCACAAACACTCATTTCTGCTATTTGTTTCCTTTTCCTTTCTCATACATGTATTTAAAGAATGCAATACGAGTGTATCAGACTGTCCATCATTTTCTGATTGTGCTGCTATCAGCAACGACTGGGGAGGCTTTAGCAAACGCTCACCGGACAATTTGATTCCCCCCACAGAGGGATAGAAACTGAGACATAGGGGGCCTCATTACGAGTTTGGCACCATGGCTGCCGCCAAACCAGGCTCCTTTACCGGGTTCCAAAGAATGGGGAATTACCGGGCCATTCCGAGTACAGAGGGCCCAGTAATTCCTCCCTCTGGGAACCCGGGCCCCAACCTTCCCCATTCCCATCTGAGCCCCCATAGGGCTCAATGGGAATGGGAGAGGAAGCTAACAACGGGCCGATTACGACCAGCCCGTTGTTAGCTCCCTCTTCCCCTCGCGGGACCCGGTAAGGACGCCTGGTTTTACCAGGCGTCCTTACCGGGTCCCGCGAGGGAACCTCGTAATCAGGCGGAATGGTGTTAACGGGTCCGCACCCATTAACGGAACCCGTTAACCCATTCCGCCAGGGTCGTAATGAGGCCCAAGGTCTTGCCATGAGTATGGTGGTAATTCTGCAATTCATCTGTATAATAACTGTAAAACTCCTTTACCGTTAATCCCACTCAGCTTTGGGGATTTGCCGCCATATCACCAATTGTGGTAAATATTGGGATTTATGGGGATTTACCATGAGAGGTAATTTCCCTGCCTAAAGGCCATCAATTTCTGGGGGTAAAGTTGAGGATTTACCTGCAGCTGTACCATGGCGGTAAATGCTCCACCGGAGCTCCAAACTCAGAATTCGGCTGTGCGGAAAATGTGTCGGTAATGGAATATCCACCAAAAATGTGCCACACCGTAAAACTCATACTAGAGCAAAGAAGAGGGAGACAGAACAAGAGAGGGAAACAGAGATGAACAGTGCAGAGAGAAAGAGAGCGAGAGAAGAAAGAGAGCGAGAGAAAGCACTACTTCTGTGCCGCCTCCATTAGGAGCTCAGTATCTGTCCCAGTAAAATAGCACAAAGACAGTGCTGGTGGTATTGCATCAGACAGATGATGTGCAGACAAGATAGGCCGAGCGGTCCTCACTTGCTGTCAATACCTATGCATGCACTGCATTCTAAGAGCAACAGCAGAGTCTAGACCTAAGTAGAACCTATGATGTTACGAAAGCCTTAATATTGGGGGACCTGAGGTGCGTGGGGCGACGGTCTGGTGTGCAATCAAGGTCTCTGAATCATAAGGATCAGCAACATGTAGTACTGGCATGGCATACTGTGCTCATCTGGAGTGGCTCCATTGCCCACATTAGCCCACCTTCTTCTCCAGCGAGGACAGCAGGCTGCTCAGGCTGGCAATCTTGCAGACAAGCTGCTCCAGGTCTGGGTCCACTCCCGGCGAAAGCTGCGCAAAATCCAAGCAAAGAGAAAGTAAGGACCCTGGAAGTATCAAGCTACCAACCTCCTGAGGGCATAGGGGGTCGAAAGTCATTGTGCATCTACACACCCCTCCCCACTCTCTCTGTTGGAATGTGTCACACTCCTTGGACTGATTGTCATCCTCCCCAAAAAATTGCAAGCCTCCCATAGACTGTAACGTGATAACCTGTCATACAAACTACGCCACCCTCCTAAAGATGTTCATCACCACAAAGCTTAATCTTCATTGACTTCAATGGGATTACCCTCCAAAAGCATCTCACTCTCCTTTGGAGGCAGACAGGTTGAGAGATATCCATTTATAAACCGGGGAACTTTTATAATATTTCTGCCTGGTTAAAGAAATTAAGAACAAAAAGAAAGTGCTGAAATGTAAAAGAATATACTGAAAAAGCTCCATCAATCCAGTTACGGTAGGGAATGCATATTGAGGCTATTGTACGGGTATAATACGCTCCGTTGCTTCTCGAAGCTAAGTCTGTGCTCAATAAATACCACAAACAAAAAACAAAGAAGAAATCCAATGTGGATAGCCACGTCCCCTGCACACTTTCTAGACGGCCAAGATAGGCCTTTTGAACATTTTTTGTACATTTTTTGAAATACAATATTGATAACTTTCAATCAATTCTGTAGAAAATGTCCATAAATGATTCAGTTGAAACTTTCTGTTTTATAAAAAAAACAATTTTTCCTTTTTATTTGTCTTTTGGGGAGCCCAACGCGTTTCGAGTATAAAAAACTCTTCATCAGTGGCGGCATTTTTCAACAAATTAAAGTCTACGAAAGAAAATACATATATGCTTCAATTAGTTTGAACTTAAAGCAGTTTTTACACAATTTTGAAAAACATCATATCAAACTTTTAGATCAATTTTAACAAATAAATTGTTCACAAGGTAGTCAGCCTAGTCTATATCCCATTTTTCAGTACTCATTTTAAATCCATCTCCCACAGGGGTACAAGCGATAGGATTTCGTCAAAAACCAACAATTAAGGTTGATATGCAAATGGCCTAAGTCTAGTATGGGCGTATAGTTTCTTATTAAATTTCGAATGTGGGGTAATGTGCCTTATGTATCCATAGTTGTGGTACACAGAATTGGAGAACGTGGTATAATATTTTAAGCAACTGTGAGTATACGGAGGAAGTGATGAGAGAAACAGGCTAGGAGAGGTGGGTCAAATAGTAGCATTCGGAATGTGAAAAAAATGGGCAACCATCTTACCCAGGAACATATATTAGGCTCATGGAATGATCCAAGATTAGCAGAGCTGATCCAGGTGTCAAGCGGACACTATGTAGTGCATCTCATGGAAAGAAGACTTTGGTGAAGCCTTGATTGATATGGATATCTAAATGGGATAATGGTATAACCAAGCGGTTATTAAATTAGCTGAGCGGAATAATAAGTGCAAACGAGAGGGTCCAGCCTCTAACTCAAAAGGAACTTACAAGTTCAGTATCCATCTGCGTCCAGGAGTAGTCCGAGTACGATCGGGAACCGCACCAGAGTGATGTATTCACTCGGCGTCCCTGTTTATACACTGAAAAGAGGCTGTGAGGTCATCGCGCGCAAGTGCGTGCAACGTCACGAAAAGCGTGACGTCACCCGCGCACGCGCGCCAAGACGTAAACAAACCAAGTAAATACGTTTTAGGGGACCGGGTTGGATTTGAGCAATAAAAGAATTATGAGTGATATGGAGTGCATCTCATGGAAATAATAATAATAAGAAACTATACGCCCATACTAGACTTAGGTCATTTGCATATCAACCTTAATTGTTGGTTTTTGACGAAATCCTATAGCTTGTAGCCCTGTGGGAGATGGATTTAAAATGAGTACTGAAAAATGGGATATAGACTAGGCTGACTACCTTGTAAACAATTTATTTGTTAAAATTGATCTAAAAGTTTGATATGATGTTTTTCAAAATTGTGTAAAAATTGCTTTAAGTTCAAACTAATTGAAGCATATATGTATTTTCTTTCGTAGACTTTAATTTGTTGAAAAATGCCGCCCCTGATGAAGAGTTTTTTATACTCGAAACGCGTTGGGCTCCCCAAAAGACAAATAAAAAGCAAAAATAGTTTTTTATAAAACAGAAAGTTTCAACTGAATCATTTATGGACATTTTCTACAGAATTGATTGAAAGTTATCAATATTGTATTTCAAAAAATTTACAAAAAATGTTCAAAAGGCCTATCTTGGCCGTCTAGAAAGTGTGCAGGGGACGTGGCTATCCACATTGGATTTCTTCTTTGTTTTTTGTTTTTTGTTTTTTGTATATAACCAGCCTAGGTACCATGGCTGTGTCTTTCTCCCCCGAACCTCGAATCATTTACTAAAGATTACCATTCTGTTTAAACCTAACTAAATTACATTCAAATTGGTGTGCAGGTGTACTTACCTGTGTTGGGTCTCAATAAATACCACAACAATAGTCGCGCAGGGACAGGGCGCAGTATTGAGTGCAGGAAATGCTGCTCGACCGCCCGTCAAAACCTCTGCAATGCACTATGTAACACAACATCGCTGGATCTGCCTTCACCCTTAAAACCTGCCTACCGAGCCCTCTGTGACAATGCCAGTGCAGGCTAAGTGCTCGGGTGTTGAGCACCGCAGGTGCGCAGGAAACGGTGCTTGACCGCCCGTCGAAACTTCTGCTACACACTATGCAACATCGCTTGATCTGCCTCCACCCTTAAAACCTGCCTATCAAGCCCTCTTCGGCAAAGCCAGTGCAGGCATAGGGCATAGTGCTGATCACCAGGGTGCACAGGAAACGCTGCTGGAATGCCCATCAAAACATAGACTATGACCTACGCGACGCAACGACACTTGATCGGCTTCCACCCTTAACACCTGCCTGCCGAGCCCTATGCGGTGAAGCCGGCGCAGGCAAAGTGTTGAGCACCGCAGGTGCACAGGAAACGCTGCTTGACCGTCTGTCACAACTTCAGCTATGCACTACACAACGCTTGATCCGCCTGCACCCTTAAAACCTGCCTACAGAGTCCTCTGCTGCGAAACCTGCACAGCCAAAAGCCGCAGTGTTGAGCACTGCAGATGCGCAAGAAAAACTGCTTGACCAACCATCGAAACCTCTGCTATGCACTACACAACGCAACATCGCGTGATCCGCCTCCACTCTTAAAACCTGCCTGTCAAGCCCTCTGTGGCAAAGCCTGTGCAAGCAAAGGGCACAGTGCTAAGTGCCGCAGGTGCGCAGAAAATGCTGCTTGACCGCCCGTGGAAACTTCCACTACTCACTATGCAATGCAACCTTGCTTGATCAGCCTCCACCCTTACAACCTGCCTGCAGAGCCCTCTGCGGCGAAGTCAGCGCAGGCAAAGGGCGCAGAGTTGAGGGGCCAAAACCTCCCAGATCTTCCCGAAATGGCCACCCTCACCTCACATCAGCCTCTCGCAGCAAGGCCACCCTCCGGAAGGCTTGTGGCCCAAGCCCCACCTGCCGGTCACCCTCATCTTCCCTGGAACCAAAGGTAAGAATCTGCATGATAGTACGCGTCACCCATACTGCCTCTGCAGCACCCCTAACATCCACATCCCCCAACACATTTCCTACCCCCACTCACGCCTGCAGCATTTTACAATCTTTCCACATGCGCCTAGCACCACGCACTCTTCCCTTTGCCCTACGATGCTCCACGCTAAGCCTCCCACCCGTGTCTCTACAATGCAAAACCCCACGCCATCCACCTATGGCCCCACTGTGCACCACCACATCCACCTGGTCCATGCCTCTGCGCAGCACTCCATGCAATCTGCCTTCACCCCAGCTGTGCCTAGCGCCAAGCTCCCCGACCAAGGCACCACCAGACACTGCACAATGGAATCCACCCATGGCCCTGTTGTACATCACGCCAGGCACTCATCCCACACCCCTGGACATTGCACCAAGCAATCCGCCGTCACCCCATCACCTAGTGACACGCATTCTGACCATGGCGTCATCACGCACTGTGCAATGGAATTCGACCCCATGGGCCTGTGGTGTACCATGCCACGCATTCTGACCACGGCCCCATGGCGCACCGCGCCATGCCACACAACCAGCCACAGCTCACCGTGCCCCATGCCACACATTCGGCCCAGGCCCCTGCTGCGCATCGCTCATCGCAACCAGCTCTTGGTGCCTTCTCGCACCCTGCCCATATCCCGACATGCACTGTGCTACGCCTTCTGCCCTTGGCCCTGCTGTGCACGCACAGCACCTCGCAACTCCCCCATGGTCCCCATGTGCCTTGCGCCATGCTTATCCAGCCTGTCACGATTCCTACAAGACACCCATTGGTGCTGACCAGAGGATTCAGCTCACAGTTGGCACGTCGCAGCCATGCCCGCCTCCTCACTGCGCACGCCCCCAGCAGCCACCCACAACAACCGCATAAGCGCTGGAACCTCTGTGCTCAGGGTCTCTGCCTCCACCCCAGTTGCAAGAGACATCCCATACCACAATCCGTCACCCTCGCCTGCCACCCAAGCATACTATGTGCACTGATTAATGCACGCTCACTTATTGCCCACGTACCCAACCTCCTAGACCTCATTGTAGCCAACCCCCTTGACATGCTAGCCGTCATTGAAACCTGACTTCCTGACGCCACTGGCCCTGCCCTCTCCATTGCCATTCCACCCAACTATGCCATTTGCTGCAATGATCGGAATGTACAAAAAGGTGGTGGAGTCGCTCTGATATACAAAGATACCCTTGCCACCCCGACTTATCCCCCATCCCCCTCCTGAAATGCCAGTCTCTCTCAGTCAAGTTCTCCTTGCTGACCACCTCTACGATCATGGCACAGCCTCTACCGCCCTCCTGGTCCACCCGCCACATTCGAGGATGACCTCAAGCAACTACTCATGACCATCCTTAAAACCAATTCTAAAGTCATCGCTCTCGGGGACTTCAATCTCGGTTATGCGGACTCCCTAGACAGGGATGCTGCATCCCTCAACAGTGCCACCTCTGCCCTCAATTTCTCCCACAAAATGCTGGAGCCCACATATACTCATAGGCGTACACTTGACTGGTTACTAGACCACAACTGTAACATCACCATACTCGCCAACACCCCTTGCGCCTGGTCAGGTCACCACCTCATCACGTTCACATCCCACCCCATGACCAACCCTGCACCCCTCCTATCTGCCCCCCCCATCACCTCCTGCTGCACCCGCAACCTCTCCAGTGACACTCTCTGGCCACTGCTTGGAAATTCACCCCTCCCCCCACTGGTCTTGACGTTGACAGTCTAGTCAACCACTATAACTCAACCCTCAACTCAGCCATTGACAAACTCACCCCCTCCAAAAAGTGCCCCTCTAAATGAGCCATATGCACCAATTCCTAGTTCACCCCTGAGCTTCTCTCCCTACGGGCCGAAAAGTGTTCTAGTGAACGCACTGGGCATCTATTCCCAACCGCGGGGAACATATCCTGCTTCACCACACTCTCCAGAACCCACACAAAAGCCATCCAACTGGCCAAAGCATCTACCTACAGTACTCAGATTGCCAAAGCCAAGTCTAACTCCTGCAAGTTATTTTCTATACTACGGGAACTAGAATACCTAATCTCACTCCATCCACGGTCACCAAGACCGTTACCTGGTGCAATGACATTGTCAAGGGTTTTGACCCATGTTGAATCCTTAGACTGGGTAGATGTGGGGATGAGCTGTCGCCGCCCATTATTCTATCCCAGAACAAACTAAATCAATAGACTGGGTGGACGTGGGGATGAGCTATCGCCACCCACATTCACGCCAGAATAGGAGAACTGCGCAGTTGGCACAAGACCACTCCAAAGATACAACCTTCTTGTGGGGTTTCCACATCACCACTCTACTGTAAGGATGCCATCAAAACAATGTTAATCAAGGGTCCTATACTATCAAGCAAAAGACCCCTCTATTGAAATTCAGTAATTCAAGACAGATCCCAAAAATGGATGCAATACCGGTACTCACCACTATCAGAAAGCCAGCGTTTTAAAACCACCAGACTTTTGTGTAAAACTGAACAGAGGAACCCAAGAGGTGGATACAATGTAAAACTATATTCTGAAATGACTTGAAGGAAGTAATTATTTAATGTATATGTAAAAATTGTAAGTTTTGATTTAAACTGGGAACTAAAGTGACATTTAGCTGAATTCTGCCTGACAACAACCCCTGACAGGAGTTGAAACTTGATCAAACTGCATTCCCAGGCCTGGCTGCCTCCTGCTTCCCCACCAAAAGGAGATGACACCTCTCTGATTAGATTAGGGGAGGGGCACCTGCAGGAGGTTGAACAAAGCCTTGTCCTGGACTCAGGCAAATGTTATATTGGGGGGGACGTAAAGTGGCTTCCTCTTGGGAGAAACTGGGAGGGGCAGTGCCTCTGCTAGCAAGCTGAGCTTGGCGGAAGTGGATAAACCAGTTATTCCACCATGTGATGTGGGAAGCCACACCCCTTTTTGACCAGGGCATACGTTAAAAAGATGGATAATTCATAGTACGGACTTGTCAGAAATATATAAGTAATATCATTTTTCTTGTGCTTTTTCTGTGCACCTTTTAAGAGGTGTTTGGACCCTGTGGTGTATTCTGGGGGGTTGCTAGCGGAAAATAGGGTCTTACTCCAAATGTCTGCATGTTAAAAATCTGATACTTCAGCAATTAATGTCCATACTCCTTGCGCACATGTGTGTAATTTTTGGTAAATGTCCGATATTGGTAAACCAGTCAAAAGCGCAAAATGTTGTCATTTTTGAATGCAAGCTCCCAGGAAGATCAGAGGCTGACAAGCATGGACCATAAGGAATATATAATGTGTACATGTAAGTTCAACAAATTGTGTATCTGGGAAATATGTATTTGAATCAAAGATAGATTTGTGGGCAAATTGACCAGGTGAGGATCCTCTGACCCATAAACAGACCTCATCATGATGACAATCCATTTCCTTCCCCCAATCATGGGAGAGGGGAGAATTGGGCCAATGACAAGTAGAGAGGGGCAGGCTCAGTTATGCCACGCACACACCCAGTTCCAAAACACATAAAAAGAGACTGCTGGGACCGGTAGAGAGATTCATTTTCCATTTCTGAGGAGCATTTTGACGGCCGACATCCCATCCAGACAGAGACCAGAACCAGAGACCCATAGACTACAGAACTTTGAACCTAGAAGGCCCACTGCAAGCAAAAGTATTCTCAGCAGGCCTTCAGAATCCAGCAAACCTAACCAAACTATTCAACTGACGGGCGAGCTGTTTGAATTCTTTGCCAAGAACTTTTGTCGGAACCGCTGACCAGACCCAGATCACTGTGAGCAGAACCGGTGCCTGATTGACCCGCCGAGCAGAGAGAACCGCCGCTGGACGTGTTGACCAGATCCGTGATGAGGCCTTTTTCAAATTTATATTGTGAGTACCTAGCAGAACCGTGCAGAACCAATCTCTTAGTTAAAATAATCTAATTCAAACTATTTTAGCCTATTAGAACTACCTCCTAGAATCGTGTTATTGTGTCATCTTTACAACTGAAAACTGTCATCTGTCATTCTGAGCTTTAAAATTTCAAATCCGAAAAACTACCTTCACAAAATCGGCCGTATCTCTGGAACCGTTTATGCTAGGAGCGAAATTTAACTTTTTTCTTAAAGCTAAGATTCTAAGCTTTCCAACGAGTCTGGGGAGGAGGGGGTGAATTGCCAGAGAAAAAGCGATTATCTTATCTTTTGCTAAAATCATATCAAGTTATTTCTGGACTGCATTTTATTCCTCATTGCTTTTCCCTTGAAACCATAAAAGTATTTTTGCTACCTAATCCATCCTATACTAACTCCTCATTGATTGTAAAGAAGTGTGCTAGGGCCAGATTACCCATTGTTGATCAACATTATATCCATAAGTGTGATATCAATTATTAATTTATTATAAAAGTGTGATATATATCTTGTTAATTTTTCAAATAAACCTTTTAATTTGCAAAACAAACCTACTTCTTGGCTCAGTGGGGTCAGGGGGATTCTAAGAGTGGGGTGTTATACAAAGGTTGTCATCCAGAGTACTGAACTGGACATAAAAATACATCAATAAGGGTTTTCCTCAGCATCTCAGACTAGGCATTGACTCAGCTGTTGTGTTGATTGAATATCGCTTACAAAGTGGGGGCTCGTAGCCGGAGATTCTGGGTTAGATCTATCACTTGTGCAGATGAATACAGTGTGCTAACTGACAGGTCGGATCACCACGCTGTGTTACGCTGTAAAGCACTCCTCAAAGGAACGCTCTAAGGAAACGGTCTGTTTTGCAAAAATAAAATGCAAACTTCTGTAAGTCAGGAAGGAACTCAAATTCCAGAATGACGACACTGGTAGACATCAAAATAGCCAGAGAGCACTTCATACATAAGCTGTTTGTGAGAGGGGAGTGGACTCATCAGGACCAAATGGTCTGGTTGCAGGCAATCGCACAACAGGTCACTGAAACAGGTTCAGATATATGGAGAGATCAGGCTCCCGTACATGTGGCACTGAGTGAACTATATATGGCCCCTAAAGCCAAAGATGAACATAATAAGATTGCCAGGATAGTGGCATATTTGTACCTATATATGGGAGCCATACAGAATAAATGTGCTGAAGGCCAAGATCTGGCAAATAGGCAACAGATGGCGTTAGAGAAGGCCCAATCTGATCTGGACTCTTCTGAGCAGAGGCTGCTCAGGAGCCAGGAGTCAGAAAATGACAGCAGACAGTACATCACTAAAATAAAGGAGGATATGGATGTGCTGCAACAGGAAAAGGCTGACCAGGATACCAGATTTCTGGCCTTACAGAGGGAGTACCAAGAAGGTTTGGACTCCCTACTGCAGAGCCAGAAAAAGCTGGAGCAACAATTAGATTTCAATAGGGCATGTGCTGAGCAAGTAGTCACCCTGCAAAGCCACCTTGATAGGGAGAAGGCAGAGAGCAATAAACTGATTTTGAAAGAGTTGGATACCCAGGCAGAATTTGACCAGGAGCGCCAGAAAGCTGGTGCCTTCCAAAGGCAAAGGGACGACCTGGCAGCACAGATGCAGGCTCTTAGTCAGGAAAGGGATACCTTAGGCCAGGAAGTCTGCCACTTAAAAAGAAAAATGGAAGAAAATCACCTGGCCCTCCAGGGACTGGGTGACCTCCAAAAAGAACACCAGAACTTGTTAGAGCACACCAGGAGGGTGGAGGATGCTCTGGCAAGAAAGGAGTAGGCCAATAGGGACACAGCTCAGGAGGTAACCCTCCTGCAGCAGAGACTGGCCCAGTACTCCAGGACCAATCAGGAGGCACAGAGAGAAAATGAGGCTCTCTGTCAGCACAATGATAGGCTCCAGCAACAGGTAGCGATGCAGGAGAGACTGATAGAGTCTAGTAAGGCCTTAACTGAGGAACTGAAAGCGCAGGCTCTTGCATTGCAACAGGGAGCAGGGGCGGATAGAGATGAGGTTCGCTGGGAAAGAGAAACTCCTGAGCATAACCTCAGGAGCCCTAGTACCAGAGGCCTTCATCTCTCCCAGTCCCTGGACTCTGCCACCCCCATGTCCCCTCGCGCACATGAGCCCAGGGCCACGGGGATGGCAGATTACTATCCAGCTAGAAGTATGGGGCTCATAGGCAGTACCTCTAAGGAATGGATGGGCGGGCATCCGGGTATGGGCACCCAAGCACAGTGCAATTTAGTGGGGAACCCCAGGAGTGTAGGCCCATTAAGGGCATTCTGAAAACCTCTGCCCAGTTAGGTCAGTGGGGGGGTACCCATCAAATCCTGGCAGCAAGGAGGGATCTGAAGACTCCTCTGAGCATTACAGGACACAGGAGACCAGGTCCCCACATTCTGCCAGCCATTCCCAGGCTCGCAGAATCCGGGAAAACCTGGAAGATCAGACGGGCACCTCTGGGAGCAGTGCTTCTGAGTCAGAGGATGAATGGACCAGGGTTACCCGAACCAAAAAGGCCAATAAGGCAAAAAGGGCCTTGCTTAAGGACCCATTGAAACAAATAAAGGCAATAAGGAGTGTCATCACGCCTTATCATAAGAACGCCAAGTATTCTGTTTGGGAACACTTGGAGTTCTATGAGCAAATGATGGAGACTTTCCATTTGAAGGACAGCAGTAGCTGCATCCAGTATGTCAAATGGACCTTCTCACCAGAATACTCCAGTTTCTTTGCAGGGCTGGAGGATCAAAACCATTCAAGGTGGTCCACATACAGGGCGGCCATCTTGAAACATTTTTCTGTGCACAGAAATCCTCAAGAGGCTCGCAAGGCAGCCTACAATTTGCAATGTGGGGAGGATCAGGCCCCACAAAAGTTTGTGCAAGAATTAAAGTGTGCTTTTGCGCAGACCACCAGAAGGGTGCGCACGGATAGCAGAGAATTTATCAATACGTTTTTCCATGCCTTATCCAAATACATAATGACCCAGCTCGTGAGAGATTTTCATGAGGAAAGATCTTTAGACTGGGTCATTGAACAGGCTACCCGGATCTATGAGGTGCAGAAGCCCATCAAAAATAAAAATAATGCGCAGAAAAACCCCAAAACCAACAGCACCCCTGCTGCTGCCAAGGTGGCAGAGGTAAAGGTCACCCCCGTTTTGGATGTGGAGATGGGGGGGCCTAAAAACCTGCCTGCACCAAATAATTCACAGCCCAGAAGGCCCTCGGGCCAGTCACAGACATGGAGTCGATGAGGTAGACCCACAAATGGGGTCCCTCGCTCCACTGATTATGTAAGTCCCCGCTACAAGGGAAACCGACCCATCCTGGGTTATGTGTGGACTCCTCCAGCCCAAGGGGGGGGGATCCAGCCAAGTACCTGACCCAGGGAACTTCCCTCCTAACATCCCCCAGGAGGGCAGAAATTCACCGAATCCTGGGCAGAACTTTTTCCCCAGGTATCCACCCAATTTCCAGCCCCAAAATCATCCATCCTTCTTTCCCCAATTCCCTGAGCCCAGACAACCTAATCCGGGAGAGGGGAGGCCAAGGGTGGAGGGGTACCCGAATCTTCCCAATCTGGGGTATTACCAGAGAAGGGATAGCTACCCTTCCCGGGATCAGCCCAGGAGAGAAAATAGAGCCCTGTATCAGCCTGAGCGGGTTTCACAACTTGAGCTCCAGGTCCAAAATATGGCTTGGGATCTGGGGCACATACTGAGGGCTCAACAGAACCCTCAGATGAGCATGCCACCGCAGAATGCCCCAAACTCTGGACCTGGTGCTCCAGAACAATGATGGGGGCAGCACCCCGATAACCCACCGGTTCCCAGGTAGGAGGCACAAGGGGAAGGGGGGTGTAAAGCCTTGGAGGAAGCTTCCTTCCCAACTTGTAAACAGCCCCTGGAAAACCAGGAACCAGAAACAAAATCTCCTGCCCCTGAAAGCCTGCCTCCCAAGGAGCAACGAAGGGCCTAAACAGACCCAGTTTGTGGAGGAGGTACAGGTCTTCCAATTTGAGGGAGAGGGATCCTCAGAGGACGCTGGGAAAAGGTTCTTCTCCTTCAGAGATGGGGGAACTCCTCCCAAAGACAAATGAGTCCCAAGGGATTCCAATCCAGACTGGGAAGAGGTGGAGACTGAGCTACCGCCGCCCATCATCTCATCCCAGAACCAACAGCAAGAAAATCCCCTGGTTCAAACCCATCCTGGTGGCTGCCTCCAAAAAGGGGGGGGGGGGTGGCCCAGAACTGGAACCAGGGGAACCCACAATGGCTCTGATCTCCAGTTGCCAACTTTTTCTTTCAGATTCCCAAGACTCTCCACAGAATTCTGCCCAAATCTCTTCGCTAGCAATGTCCAAAACCAGAAAGTTAGCCCACCAGTTGTCCAAAAATGTGCATTACCTGTGCCCCCTTGAGGAGAAGGAGGGAAGATATTATGCCCCGGTACAAGTACAGGGGCAGGGTACAATTTCGGCACTGGTAGACACTGGATCCCAAGCTACCCTTCTGTCCAAAAGGGCCTTTGATGAACTAAATGCAGGAAGGGGGGAGAATTACCGTATTCCTCTCACCTCTCTTCCTGGACAACTGCAGAACTTTGAGGGGAAGGAAATTCCTGTCGAGGGGACTGCAGATTTGGACGTCAAAATTGGGCGACACAAGGGGAAACACCCGGTCATAGTAGTGACTCCAGAGGGCACCCCTTGTTTACTAGGGAATGACCTCCTGAGAAGGTTGTCACCCCTAATAAATTGCGTAAACAAGGTCCTCTGGACCCAGACTAGCCGACCAATAAAATTAAAACAGAGTGTCAACCATGTTAGTTTAAATGGCACCTGCCACATGGTTGAACAAAAATCTGACCAAGTAGAATTTCATTTCCAGAACAACCAAATTCCAGACGTGACAGTAATAGCAGTAGGACAACAGACTGGTGATGGGGGGTCCTCTCTATTTCTGAAAATCAACCTTCCTTCCAGTTTAAGGTGGTATTCCACACTGGAAGGAAACACTCTGAAATTCTTTACCAATCCACAATCAGACATTCCCCCTCCTATAGTCCAGAAAGATGTGAAATCAGCTCAGAGCCTGGCTGATATTCAGCAAATTGGAGAGCAGTTGTTCATCCCTGTTCAGTTAAATGATGGGAAGGACTCTGTTCCCGCCCGAGTGTGTGTGAACAACGGTAAGAGCTTCATCAGCGAAGCCATGTTCCGCCAACTCCCAAAAGATCCAGCCATTCCCGCATTCAAACTGATAGACAAATGGGAAATGGACGTGGAAGCACCTAATTCCAAACATCTCCTGCCAAGCAGGTGTATGCTCAAAATCTCCATTGGCAACAAGAGCATAGTCCACAATTGTTGGGTCGTGCGAGACGTCTCTGCCGCCTTTTACTTAGGCAGTGACATTCTCAATCGCTTCGCCATTAGTTTGGACCGAATAAACTTCAAAGCTTGGTCCCGATTAGCGGATAATCTCATGGGCTTTGATGATTCAGAAAAAGCATTTAGGTCAGCTCAATTGCTACCTTATGCAGTTGAAATTCAGATCAAAGAGGAAGTCACCATCCCAGAAAGGACCCGACAATTCTCCCTGGAAGTGAAAGCTAAAAGAGGACAACATTTGAAAAACCCTGATGCTTATATACATCTAAATGCTTCTCTCCAACAGCAAGGGTTGGGGGTAAACCCAACTCCATTAGTGAACATAGAACATGACACCATTCCAATAGAGGTGGATAACAGCGACTTAAAGAGTATCACTCTAGCCGCAGGCACCATTATTGGAATGGCGGTTGATGACCGACATTTCTCCATTGATTTAGGAAATGAACTGTTAGGACCAATCCCCAAGGACTGTTTTGACAGTGACAGTGAGGACAATACAACACCATACAGGATTTTCACCCGGCATGGGGGAACTTCCTGGTGTACACTTCTTGCCCTCATGGTAAGGAAGATGTGACTTCAGGAGGGATGAGGTGATTTTCCAGGTCCATGAGGGCTGCCTTACCCACCTGAAGCCTCCAGTCCAAATCAGCACTCTGACCAGGGACTTCTCCACCCAGCTGGAGGAGGCCGCTGAGATAGCCAAACCAGAAGTCTTTCCAGGCTTCAGGCAGATGGTGGAAGAGAGGGTCAACCTAGCTGATGCCTGCGTGACTCTAGAACAGAAGCAAAAGTTGAAACAAGTTTTCTTGGATTTCCAAGATCTCTTTGCGGTAGACTCATATGACTTTGGTCGCACCGACATCCACACAACAACAATTCCCACGGACCCTGGAATGACTCCAGTGTTTGTGAAGCAATATCGTTTGCCTCTCGCATCCATGGAGTCCCTTACTGAAATCATTAAGAACCTTGAGTCCCGGGGAATAATACGTCCAGTACACAGCACCTTCAATAATCGGGTGCTGGGAATATTGAAGCCAAACGGCCAGTGGAGACTCTGTGCCGACCTTAGGGAGCTCAACAAATGGGTCCATACTTCCCGATGGCCTCTGCCCTACATTGACCAAGGGCTGGCCCAGATTCAGGGGTCACAGGTATTCACAGCAATAGACCTGACCAATGGATACTGGACCGTGCCTGTCAGTAGGGAGGACCAATACAAACTGGCTTTTACCTTTGGGGGCCAGCAGTACACATGGACCCGGACTCCCTTTGGATACCTCAACTCCAGCAATGAATTCAACATTTTCCTACATAAGGCCATGCCCGACCTGGGTGCGAGGGGTAACCTGGCTTATGTAGATGATGTCCTCATCAAAAGTTCATCTATGGAGGAACACATAGCGGAGATCCGTTATGTTCTGACGCAGTTGAGGGGCGCCGGAGCAAAACTTTCCTTTCAGAAAGCACAGTGGTGTAGAACCCGTGTTAATTTCTTGGGGCATGAGATTACTCCTCAGGGTCTCTGTTGGACTGACTAATTACAGCAGAAAGTTCATTGAGGGCTACGCAGAGATCACTAGACCCCTGATTCATCTCCTGAAGGGGGGGTCAAGTGGGAATGGGATCCAGAACAATCCGAGGCAGTAAGACAACTCAAGAGAAGCCTCTCACAAGCGCCTTGCCTAGCGTACCCTGTCAGAAACAAGGAGTTCTTCCTGGAGACAGGGTTCTCTAATACGTGCTTGACGGCAGTATTATACAAAAAGCATGACAAGGTCAATAAAGTAATCTCCTATGCGAGCAAAACTTTATCCTCTGTGGAGGAAAAATTCAACGATTGTGAGAAGGCACTCCTGGCAACGGTGTGGGCCTTGAAGAATTACCGCCCGTTTATCCAGGGGGAACACATCATAGTGGAGACTCCACACCAGCCTCTGCAATATCTCCAAAGTGACAGAATCCGGGCCGGAAATGTGAGTAACTCCCGAATTACTTCCTGGATTCTGTCAATGCAAGGCTTTCCTGTAGAGGTCAGATATGGCCAAAACAAGAAGAGTCCCCTCACGCAAGGTCTGGCTGACTTGCATGATTGTGCAAGAGAAAACTGTCTCGAGGACGAAAGTCTAAAAATCAAGGACAACATGGAGGCATACCTTAATTCCCCACACAAAGTCTTTGAAGAAGACAAGTGTGAGGGAATGCCCACTTTCTATGTGGATGGATGCTCGTACCATGTTGACAACAACGGGGAGAAAGAACTTGTGGCCGGAGTAGGGAATGCATGGGTGAATGAGTCCCCAGAACCCTCCGTTGGATACAAAATTGGTCCCCGAAGTAGTCAGGTGGCAGAATTGATGGCTGTGCATCAGGCCATCCTCACTGCTGTCCATCATCAACTCCACGAACTGGTCATAATCACAGATTCGGATTATGAACGGAACGGGTTCGTGGAGCACCTAGTTAATTGGAAAACCAGAGGCATGTTATGTGCTAATAACAAACCCCTGAAACATGGGAAGCTAATCCGAAATATTGATGATCTGGTCACATCGAATGGGATGACCATCTACTGGAAAAAGATCAAGGGTCATTCCAAAGTAGAGGGACCAGACAAAACTGGAAATGACTTAGCTGATCAGCTGGCCAAAACCGGGGCCATCCAAGGGGAACTAATAGAAATAGAGTCCCTATTGGGGGAAATCCAGGTCACTGCTATCACTAGGTCCCAGACAAATGCTCACAATGATCTTTCAACTGCACAATGGAGTAAGGAGACCCCTGATGCTGATTTAATTACAGCTCAGAAGGGGGATCCAATTATTGGTAAGTTTTACCAACACCTTGAGGACCTTGAGAACTTTCCCCTGACAGATACCGATTACATTGGGAAAGAGGACCTAAGAGTGTTGATGAAATGTCCAAAAATTTTCCGAATCCAAGACGGTTTGCTGGTAAGGAAATCCAAAGCTGGCCACGATCAGTGGGTGGTTCCTACCTCATTCCGAAGCCTGATGTCAAGTCACGCCCATGATGCGGCCACCGCCAGTCATAGGGGGTTTCACACAACACTGGAAATCTTAAGAGAGGTTGCATACTGGCCCCACATGGGGCAGGACCTCGACCAATACTTGAAGGGGTGCCTTGTGTGTGCACAGTTTCCATCATCCCTCACACACCGTGCGCCTCTCCAAAAGAGGGGGATGACACTGCCATGGTCAGATTTGCAAATCGACTTTGTAGGCCCTGTAATTCGCTCGTCTAGAGGAAACAAGTACATGTTGACCGTTACATGCTTGTTTACCAAGTGGGTGGAATGTCTCCCGGCCCCAAAATGCAAGGCAGAAACAGCAGCTGCCCTGATGATTAACCACATCTTTTCCCGTTTTGGTCTACCTCAAAGGATTGAGTCAGACAGAGGTAGCCATTTCACCAGCGAGGTAATGACAAAGATGTGGGAGATACTGGGGGTCAAAAGGAAGCTACATATTGCTTACAGGCCAGCTTCTTCTGGAGCAGTGGAGAGATACAACCGAACCATTGTGAGCATACTAAAAAAGTTTGTGGCAAATTCTGGGCCAAGTTGGGATATCCAATTACCTCTGGTCCTAATGGCCATCAGATCTACCCCTTCATCTGCAACCAAAATGTCACCATTTGAGTTGAGGACTGGACGCAAGATGGTTCTTCCTCAACATTTGCTCTACAGGACCCAAGAGCAGACATTGATAAAAGCCTCCACAACTCACGAGTATGTGGAGAATTTGAGGAAACACCTCCAACATGCTTTTGCGTATGCTCAGCAGAATCTAGAAAGATCAGCTGATAGCATGAAAACCCACTACGACCTGAAAACCACCAGGAAAGTAAACGAGGTGGGGGACCGGGTCTATCTATACAATTTCCAAAGGAACCAGAACAAACAGCAAAAATGTTTGCCTACATGGAAGGGACCCTTTGAAATTATAGACAAAATCTCCCCTGTTGCATACAAGATCCGCATCCCCAAAGGCAGTTTGGCGGAAGGGGAAGAAAAGTGGGTACATATAAATCAGCTAAAGTGTTGCCATCCCAGGCACACGCTGCAGCAACTGGAGGAGTCCTCTGCAATACCAGAGGGGACCGCTCCAGATTAATTCAGTTCCAACCCTAAAATATCCCACATATAGTCTCTAAAATATTATGACGTTTGTAAGCCACTGTCTCTGAATTATATCTTGTTTTTCAAAATTGGAATGCTATGTCTATTAAAGTATAAAGTGTATATGTCGCCCCACTATATCAATAGTGGGGGAGAAATGTCTATGAATAGTTATTGCCGCTTTCCTTTGTCGTCCTAGGAGAAAGAAAACCTGGAGACTGACCAAGGAGGACGACCGGGGACCGGGAGCAGAGACCCGAGGGGCCCGGGGTACCGCCCAATATTCCCATCAGGACCGGCGAGGAGAACCGATCGATCCAACTGGGTGGAGGAAAAGATGCTGAACTGTGCCATCTACAGAATTGGAAGAAGATAATGAGGACATACCAGCACAGGGCTCAAAACATCCTTGGCACCCGACTTCCCCTCGACTCGAATCAAAGCGCAGTCGGGCGGGGGGGTTTGTCAAGGGTTGTGACCCATGTTGAATCCTTAGACTGGGTAGATGTGGGGATGAGCTGTTGCTGCCCATTATTCTATCCCAGAACAAACTAAATCAATAGACTCGGTGGACGTGGGGATGAGCTGTCGCCGCCCACATTCACGCCAGAATCCAGGAGAACTGCGCAGTTGGCACAAGACCACTCCAAAGATACAACCTTCTTGTGGGGGGTTCCACATCACCACTCTACTGTAAGGATGCCATCAAAACAATGTTAAGCAAGGGTCCTATACTATCAAGCAAAATACCACTCTATTGAAATGCAGTAATTCAAGACAGATCCCAGAAATTGATGCAATACCGGTACTCACCACTATCAGAAAGCCTGTGTTTTAAAACCACCAGACATTTGTGTAAAAATGAACAGAGGAACCCAAACCAGGCCAAGGAAAGACTTGCTAAGAGGTGGATACAATGTAAAACTATATTCTGAAATGACTTGAAGGAAGTAATTATTTAATGTATATGTAAAAATTGTAAGTTTTGATTTAAACTGGGAACTAAAGTGACATTTAGCTGAATTCTGCCTGACAACAACCCCCAACAGGATTTGAAACTTGATCAAACTGCATTCCCAGGCCTGGCTGCCTCCTGCTTCCCCACCAAAAGGAGATGACACCTCTCTGATTAGATTAGGGGAGGGGCGCCTGCAGGAGGTTAAACAAAGCCTTGTCCTGGACTCAGGCAAATGTTATATTGGGGGGGCCGTAAAGTGGCTTCCTCTTGGGAGAAACTGGGAGGGGCAGTGCCTCTGCTAGCAAGCTGAGCTTGGGGGAAGTGGATAAACCAGTTATTCCACCATGTGATGTGGGAAGCCACACCCCTTTTTGACCAGGGCATAAGTTAAAAAGATGGATAATTCATAGTACGGACTTGTCAGAATTATATAAGTAATATCATTATTCTTGTGATTTTTCTGTGCACGTTTTAAGAGGTGTTAGGACCCTGCGGTGTATTCTGGGGGGTTGCTAGCGGAAAATAGGGTCTTACTCCAAATGTCTGCACGTTAAAAATCTGATACTTCAGCAATTAATGTCCATACTCCTTGCGCACATGTGTGTAATTTTTGGTAAATGTCCGATATTGGTAAACCAGTCAAAAAGCGCAAAATGTCATTTTTGAATGCAAGCCCCCAGGAAGATCAGAGGCGGACAAGCATGGACCATAAGGAATATATAATGTGTACATGTAATTTCAACAAATTGTGTATCTGGGAAATATGTATTTGAATCAAATATAGATTTGTGGGCAAATTGACCAGGGGAGGATCCTCTGACCCATAAACAGACCTCATCATGATGACAATCCATTTCCTTCCCCCAATCATGGGAGAGGGTAGAATTGGGCCAATGACAAGTAGAGAGGGGCAGGCTCAGTTATGCCACGCACACACCCAGTTCCAAAACACATAAAAAGAGACTGCTGGGACAGGTAGAGAGATTCATTTTCCATTTCTGAGGAGCATTTTGACAGCCGACATCCCATCCAGACAGAGACCAGAACTAAAGACCCATAGACTACAGAACTTTGAACCTAGAAGGCCCACTGCAAGCAAAAGTATTCTCAGCAGGCCTTCAGAATCCAGCAAACCTAACCAAACTATTCAACAGCCGGGCGAGCTGTTTGAATTCTTTGCCAAGAACTTTTTCCGGAACCGCAGACCAGACCCAGATCACTGTGAGCAGAACCAGTGCCTGATTGACCCGCCGAGCAGAGAGAACCGCCGCTGGACGTGTTGACCAGATCCGTGACAAGGCCTATTTCAAATTTATATTGCGAGTACCTAGCATAACCATGCAGAAACAATCTCTTAGTTAAAATAATCTAATTCAAACTATTTTAGCCTATTAGAACTGCCTCCTAGAATCATGTCATTCTGTCATCTTTAAAACTGAAAACTGTCATCTGTCATTCTAAGCTTTAAAATTTCAAATCCGAAAAACGACCTTCACAAAATTGGCCGTATCTCTGGAACCGTTTGTGCTAGGAGCGAAATGTAACTTTTTTCTTAAAGCTATGATTCTAAGCTTTCCAACGAGCCTAGAACTGACTTCCTACTCCTTATAGTGCCTCTGTAATCGCGCTCGACGCACGCGACTACATTTGCCGCGATTTGACATTTTGCTCAATTTCAGCCACGTGTAAAAATATTTGTCCTTGCTTTGCTTGCTAAAATTCGTGTGCAACCTGACAATCATTCCTAGGGCATTGCTAAAGTGAGCCTGAACTAATATAAACTAGATATCACCCACCCTGAACCTCTAGTGGGAATTAAAAGCATTTTTAGCACATTTCTCACTTCATTGTCATCACATTCAAAGCATTTTGGGCCTGTGTTTCAAACTTTTACCTGTTTCCTCTAAGCTTGCTGGGGGGGAACTGGATTTCGTATTGTATTTGATTGCATTCCTGAGAACTGTGTGCTCCTCTTTCCATCTCCTTCCATTTCTTACATTGCATGGGGGGTGGGGTGAATTGCCAGAGAAAAAGCGATTATCTTATCTTTTGCTAAAATCATATCAAGTTATTTCTGGACTGCATTTTAATCCTCATTGCTTTTCCCTTGAAGCCATAAAAGTATTTTTGCTACTTTATCCATCCTATACTAACTCCTCATTGATTGTAAAGAAGTGTGCTAGGGCCAGATTACCCATTGTTGATCAACATTATATCCATAAGTGTGATATCAATTATTAATTTATTATAAAAGTGTGATATATATCTTGTTAATTTTTCAAATAAACCTTTTAATTTGCAAAACAAACCTACTTCTTGGCTCAGTGGGGTCAGGGGGATTCTAAGAGGGGGGTGTTATACAAGGGTTGTCATCCAGAGTACTGAACTGGACATAAAAATACATCAATAAGGGTTTTCCTCAGCATCCCAGACTAGGCATTGACTCAGCTGTAGTGTTGATTGAATATCGCTTACAACATCCAGAAAGCTCTCCTGAACAACACAGCCTCATTACAGAGCAAGATGAAGCTCAAACTAACCACCTTCAACACCGCTTCCCAGACCTCTACCAGCCCTCACCCTCAGTCCACTCCTCTATTCAACTTCCACTCAGTCTTGTGCCAGAGGTCACTAACATCCTAAAGGGCATCAAACCTTCCAGATGCAAAGCAGACATTTGCCCTGAGCCCCTCATCAAAGAGTGCAAAGACCTCCTAGTGCCGCAAATCCCAGACATCTTTAATGCCTCATTTGCCTCCTGCTCCATCCCAGTCTCACTGAAAGAATCATGGATATCACCCCTCTTTAGGAAGCCCTCACTTGACCCCTCCATCCTCACTAACTACCAGCCCATCACCACAGTCCCCTTCCTTCTGAAAATCATAGACTGGGCCGCCTGCCTCCGGATTCAGAAACACCTTGAGCGACATCGCATCCTAAACCCTCGTCAATCTGGCTTCTGCCCTGGCCATGGAACTGAATCTGCGCTTCTTGACCTCAAGAACCAGTTCGACGATGACAGAGACTCAGGAAACCTCTCCCTCCTCATGCTTTTGCACCTCTCTGCAGCCTTCCACCTAGTTGATTACTCCAACCTCTGCCACCAATTAACCACCAAATGCCTCCTTTTCTCCAGATGCTACCAAATGGGTTGCATCCTTCCTGGTTGATTGCACCTCAGGAGTCTCTGCCGACAACCACCCCTCCACACCTACAGCAATAACCTCTGGAGTTCCCCATGGATCCTGCATCTCCACCACCCTCTACAATATCTGTACTAAAGCCCTCTTTAACCTCCTTCACCCTCTCAACATAATGTATGTATTATGCCAACGATACCCAGATCTTCAACCCCCTCACTGGTGAGCACCCCCTGGACTCCCAAAAAATCAACGTCATATACAAAAGCATCCAGTGCTGGATGGCCCCCCCACCCCGTATGTCTCAATGATGAGAAAACTGAGCTCATTCTTGTTGGTGACCGTTCACACCTCGCCAAGCTTAGCCCAGACTACCAGCTGTTCACTATTGACAACCACCCTATCCACATCTCGTTGACTGTCAAGACTCTCGGCTTCTACCTCGATGCCACTCTCTCACTGTCCTGTCATGTCAACACCATTGCCTCTTCGGCTGCATACGTGACCAAACTCATCAACGCGAGTTGACCCTTTCTATCATCTGACCATTGCCTCAACATTGCCAGGGCCGTTATTGGCTCAAAATTGGACTACTGTAAGGCCCTCATAGGAGGAACTTCAGAACAAAACCTGAACAAGCTACAAACCATTCAGAATAATGCCTTGAGAGCTGCACTGGGGCTAAACAAATAGTACCACATTGCTGCAGATAGGAGAGAAGCACACTGGCTCCTAGTTCAAGAAAGGATCAAATGTAAAATCCTCACCATCACCCACCGCTGCCTCGACAACACTGCCCCAGGCTACCTGGCCAAGAGACTCTCTAAACCAGCCGCGTCCAGGCCCACACAGACTGCCTATGTCAACTGCCTATGTATTCAAGCATGCCAAAGATGGAGGCGCCAGCCTCCCTGTCTCTGCGGCTACGCTCTGGAACTCCCTTTCCCATGACTTGGGATCCGAGACTTCCTACACCCTGATCCGAAAGAGACTGAAAACCCTGTTTAATTAGCAGTCCTTCCCGGCTAACTGTAACTTCCTGAGCTATAACCAGCGCCTAGAGGCCCAAGGGTTTAAGCACGCTACACAAATATATAAATAAATCAAATAAATCATACTAATACAGAAACAGGTTTGCAGACGATTGCTCCAGCTGCTCAGATAAATTCAGTATTTGTTTTGGACAATAGCAAAAGTAATACTAAAAAAATATACAGGGAAATGGTGCTAAAATGACGAGCCTCTTCACAGCCGCTGTAAATGGAGCGAGGCAAAATACAATAGGCACGGAGCACGCTCCACCTGGACCGCTAATTGCAAGCTCCACCTCAACCACGGCGGGGCTTGATAATAATAATTCTCTTTTAAATGTAAGTTTGGGATGGCAGAAAGCATCTCTTGGAACTTTACCTCTTCTTAATGTTCCTGATAATAACGCTGACTTGGGAGAAATTCCTGGCACACAGTTGTCATTTAGCCCTGATCTGGAGGGAACAGATGCACGTCTTGCAGATGAGATGAAGAAAGTGAAGGAAGTCGCTCCTTCGCGTCTTCTGTAAGTGACATGCCATCGGTAACCTACACTGCAAGCATAAACGCGTTGCCAGCTACTGCTGATGCCATATTCGCCATGGATTCTAGACTCGTGTATGATCGACAAGCAATGAGAGGGTCAGGGGAGTTGCTAGGTCTGGAAAAGACCCGGGGCTAAGCTGATGTCAGAACTGTTGGGACTGGGGGCTAGCTAGTCTTTTGGCTGTAGCTCCTGAGATTCTATCCGGGGCTACAACCAGAAGATCAGGGGCTACAGCCCCCTTAGCCCCCCCCCCTAGCAACGCCCCTGGAGAGGGTGCTAGATGTTATTTTCCCTAGCAGCCCTTCTCCAATAAACTGAAACAGGCCTGATAGTGAAAGGGAGGGGTCAGCGTTATTCCTGCATCTCCCCCAACCTCTACATCATCTATACTAAACCCCTCTTTGACCCCCTCGACTCTCTCAACATCAAGTATACAAATTACACTGACGATACCCAGATCCTAACCCCCTCACTGGTGAGCACCGCCTGGACTCCCAAAATATCAATGCCATATACATTACCATCCAAGCCTGGAATCTCCCCCCCCCCCTCCCTTCGCGTATGAAATAAATACTCATACTGTTATAATGCCAATACAAAACAAGAATAATTTGGACAAAAGGGATAAGTTTGACCTAGAGGACACTTCTGTGGCTCCTCCAATGACAAAGTGACAACGTAACAGGCTGAAAAGGAAATTAAAAAATAAGCAAAAGAAAAATAAGGAAATATGAAATCAGCAGAGAGTACAAAGAATGCTACGGTCACCGCTGATAGGGGAAATCAAGCACGGTAAGCCTGCCGGTACCGTTGTTACTGGACCGGCAAACTACGAGGTCTGCTTGCCGGTGCCTGTCAGCCCGGCAGGTCCAACCTTCCGACCACCGCCTTCCCCATTCCCACTGATGGGAATTGGGAGTCATTTTTTCTGGCACCTGGCGAAGGGGAATTACCGGGTCTGGCGGGGCCAGAATGCACCGGTAAATCCCCATTGCCGGGTGGCGGTAAAAATCTGACTCCAGCGGCAGCCATGACGGTATTTACCGGCATGGCAACCGCCAACCTTGTAATGAGTCCAATTATGTGTATCGCGACGCAAACAGATTTTACATTGTGTAAACAGAATTCACACCAAAATAAATGAATAAATAATAACAATAATGATCGCCTGCACGCCCTGTGATTCTCCGCAAAGAGACTTGAATGCCTCATTGAAGCATTGCTCGTACTTCCCATGCATACAATGTGCGCTTTAGTCCAAACTGTGACTTTTGGGCAAAGTTTGACACAAATAATTTTTAGCATTTGTTGGATCTGTAATGGTGTCATGGTAACTTAGGTTGCCGCGATACACAACACAGGTAACCGAGCATTGGCCCTCTCATGCAAGGCTTTTGGGCTAACTCTATCCTCTTTAGCACCTGTACGAATGAGCCAGTGCAGCTCTTCTGTCTTTTCCTCCTTGCACCCCTCAGATTTCACTCTGGAGATATTTTGGATCCCGGTGTTGTGTTGGCCTCCTGCAATGCTCACGTTCATCAGCAAGGTATGGAAGTGTCTTGTTCGGCAATGCTTTGCTCGGGATGTAGGCAGCCCTTGAGGCGATACACGTTTGGAGAGGCAGCCAGTGAAGTTCCTTGAGTGGTGAGCTGCTGCGGTCACGTTTCGGAGCCAGTAGCAGGCTGTCTACAGCTTCATTGTGATGTGGGCACTGAAGTAGAAGTCCTGGTCGATGGTTAAGCCGAGAGACTTTGCACAGGAGGTGAGCTGATGGGAGAAGCTATTGGGTTTCATCTCTTTCTACCAGTTTTCTACTTGCATCTCTTTGGTTGTATCTGCAAGGGGAGTGACCTCTGCATGCATTGGATGGAGATACAGCAATGCACTCACACGTAAAGTCTCAATGAGGGCGAGGCATTGATGCAGCCGGTGAATGGCATCAGTGCAGCTGACCTTCACGTAGATCTGCATATTTACATCTTACTTACAGATTTTGATGTTGAGGTCAACCAGGAGTGCCCCAGTAGTTCCATGTAGATGGTGAAGATGACAAAGAATGCGTCCTTGACACACTCCACAGGTTACAGGGCATGGATTAGATCTACAGATGCCCATCTGAATGAGTTGGTGCCAATTAGTGAGGGAAGAGTTAAACCAGCAAAGAACTGGGGCAATGTTAAAAGTAGCAGAATGCTCAAGTGGGACTCAAAGAAATTGGTCATTTTCTCTTAGATGAACAGCTGGTCATGGACTGCCTATGTGGGGGCAGTCTCAGTGCTTCATCTGGATTCATAGCCAGACTGGTAATCTTGAAGAAAATTGTGTTAGCTGATCTTGTTTGTATTTTTCCAAGCTAACAGTCTTTGCAGTCTTTCTGATGAACTCAGAGCAAGATTGTAATCTTGAAGAAATTTGTGTTAGCTGATATTTATTTTGTTTTTGCAGGGTGACAGTCTTCACGATCTTTCCAATCAATTCCAAGTCAGACTGATCATATTGAAAATTATTGTTTTAGCTGATCTTGTTTTTGTTTACACGGTCTGGCAGTCTTCGTAATCTTTCCAATGAATTTTGAGCCAGACTGGTCATCTTGAAGAAGATTGTTTTAGCTGATCTTGTTTTTGTTTTCACAAGCTGGCAGTCTTTTCGACGTTTACAATAAATTCGGAGCCAGACTGGTCATCTTGAAGAAGATTGTGTTAGCTGATATTGTTTGTGTTTACACGGTCTGGCATTCTTTGTAAAACACGGTCTGGCAGTCTTCGTAATCTTTCCGATGAATTTGGAGCCAGACTGGTCATCTTGAAGAAGATTGTGTTAGCTGATCTTGTTTTTGTTTTCACAAACTGGCAGTCTGCTCAATCTTTACAATGAATTCAGAGCCAGATGGGTCATCTTGAAGAAGATTGTGCTAGCTGATATTGTTTGTGTTTTCACAGGGTGGCAGTCTTCGCAATCTTTACAATGAATTCAGACCAGACTGGTCATCATGAAGAAGATTAGATTAGCTGATATTTTATGTGTTTACATTGTCTGGCAGTCTTCGTAATCTTTACAATGAATTCGGATATATACTGATCATTTTGAAAAAGATTGTTTTAGCTGATCTTTTTTGTGTTTACAAGGTCTGGCAGTCTTCGTAATCTTTCCGATGAAATTGGAGCCAGACTGGTCATCTTGAAGAAGATTGTGTTAGCTGATCTTGTTTGTGTTTTCGCATGGTGGCCGTTTTAGCAATCTTTCTAGTGAATTTGAGCCTGATTTTAATCTTGAAGAAGATTGTGTTAGCTGATATTTTTTTTGTGCTTTTTCGGGGTGGCAATCTTTGCGATCTTTACAATGAATTCAGACCAGACTGGTCATCATGAAGAAGATTAGGTTAGCTGATCTCTTTTGTGAGCTTTCACAGTCTGGCAGTCTTTGCAATATTTACAATGAATTCAGAGCCAGACTGGTCATCTTGAAGAAGATTGTGTTAGCTGATCTTGTTTGTGTTCTCGCAGGGTGGTAGCAGTGGTCGAAAAGAAGTAGTGGAGCTATGTTCCCTACTCGTCTGCACCGCTCCCTGCAAAGCCCATCGCCACACCCGCTCCTATGCACAATATAAACCCCCAAACACATGCGCCTGCAGTTTAAGGGAATGTTCAGTGCAGTGCCCTGAAAGTGCAAGTTTCAACTGCTTCCCATACTTTTATTTTAAAACGAAACCATTCCGGAACAGTTTCTTTTTAAAATAAAAGTATAGGAACGTTAACACTTAATTAAAAGAAGTAGAGGAGCACCACACCCGACCCCTACCGCCCACTTCGACCACTGGGTGGCAGTCGTCCCGATCTTTCTGATGAAGGGTATGTGAGTGATTGGGCTGTTGTTTGCTATGTTGTCAGGGTCAAGAGTGTGCCTTTTTAGCACAGGAAGGATCTGCTCAGTCTTAAATGTGCCTTGTGTCAGTGACTCTTTAATAATGTGGAGGAGAGGAGTGCATTACCTGTGATGTTTAAGATGGGGGCAGGGATGATGTTGTCCTTGCAGGAAGTGGCTTGGAGGGCTGTAAGATTCGGCAGTGGATTTGGTTACTCTGGGAATGGTAAGCCGGCTTATACAGTGCTTGAGGTTCTGCTCTTGTTGGAGGTTTCTGATATGGTTGCTGTTTAGCGATGTGCTTGGCTAAGGTAACATCAGTTCTGACGGCTGAGCAGGGGATTTTCATGATGTGAGAATTTACTGCCACTGACATTTTTGACAGATCTCTCCTTCCTTGTGGATGATGGAGTTACTGTTAGGAAGTTTTCATGTGTACGAAGATGCTAACAGCTTTGTGTTGATAGTTTGTAGCATCAGTTGTGTGTGGGTGTTGGTGGTGTTAGTCAGCATATGGATGAGCTTGTCAGACACTGTGTTGAGGTTAGATGGTGGCTTGAGGAAGCCAGGCTCATGAGTTCTTCTTCAAGAGCCTTCATGGGATTGATTGTGAAGGAGCAACGTGATATCTTGACTGGTTGACCCTGATGGGTGGGTCATATGTCCTGCAGCATAAAAAGGAGGTTAATGTGGTCATTTAATGCTAGCGTCATCACGCATCTCATGACATCCCCGAAACCTTGTAATCACCCTGGACTCTTTCATTGGCACCCCTCTCTTTTCCATATGTCTCTGTCACTGATTTTACTCTTCACAGTGTAGTACCATAACGCCACTGACACAGCCGTTCAGTAGATAAAAACTATTTCTAGTAGTGATTATGCATCTGGCCCCGCTTTGATCTCCTATCCATGACTTTCCACAATTTCTACTTGTGGTTAAAACACATTGCCACTCTCCCTCAATTTCAGAGTTTGGCTCTCCATTTATTTCAATGTGCCAATTTTAAAATCATTGAATTTACAACAGTTCATATCCAATTATGTGCAAATGGGTTTTCTTATCAGATTCACCAGGCTTAACTTATTTTCATAGATTTTCACAGTTTTGTTATCCTTCAATTTAGCATAATCTATGTCCCATGAAGCCTTCCCAGAGCTCATGATTATGACCTTCAAGATGGTATAACGCACCTGCTTGATTTCCAATTATTAAAGTTTATATGTGCTAGTAAGATAGCTCAGTCGGTTGAGCGCTCACTGCTGCGATCTGGTTGTGATCTGCAGGTCGCACTTCAGAACCCAACAAAGACAACACAGTGTTTCATCCTTCTGAGGTCGATAAATGAGTACCAACTTGGTTTGGGTGATATTGTTTGCATATATGTTCTATGTATATGTATATGTGTAAAGCGCTTATGCGTAAGCGTTGTATGAATAACACATCATTATCTGCCATTAACTTGGCAGGTGGTACAGCATGGGCTGACGGTTGTGCGTGGGTGCTCCCTGTGGTCAGTATTGTTTGAGAGGCTTAGGAAAGGTGCCACACTATGTGGGAGTGGATGGCGCTCAAGACATCTATGCACCCATGGGGCCAGGGGCACCCCACACGGATTCTAACGCATGGCTTTGGAGTGGTACAAAGTTCTGTCTACAATGCACATGCTTGGCCGACATAGGTGCAACAATGAAGGTGCCATATCAGGTGACGTACTACAAACATGGTGGCCGTGCTCTGCCTTAGCCATGACACAGCCCAGCCTTGACAGGTGTCTCTCCGCAAGGCACAGCCTGCTGATCTGAGGATCCGGAAAAGCCTAAGGATACTCAGGAATAGTTTCAGCACTGATGGGACCCAAGGCTTGATCTCTGGCAATATTGGCCCTGGGCTGGCTTCTGGACTACAGGCCTTGGCTACTTATCTTCAGAAGGGGCATACGCTCCGCGTCCTCCTTGGATCTGCCACAGCAGGTATCAGGTAATATTATCCCACCAATAATATCGCCATAAAAATGGCCATCGGGAACGGCCATTGATGATATTATTAGTGGGGATCATTTTTGGGGTAAATGGGAGCAGTGGTTGCGGGGGTGAACCTGCCCCGTTTAAAATAATATGAGGGCTGCGGGGGTGTCGCCCGCAGGTTCAATGGGTTAATATCACAAAAATACAGCACCATTCTTGTATGGCGATATTTCTGCAGGGGTATTAACACATGGAATCCCACAGCATCAGTCCCCCACAGCATGAAGTTCATGTCCACTCATGCGTCCAATTGAGAGAATCCATGATAGCGTCGGTGTCACCTATGGCCAGACGTCAGAGTGGGAGCCGGAGAGATAGGGCGCATCAGATCAGAAGCTACCCCCTGTCACCTCCTGCCAGATGTTCACGCATTGACCCAGGGCACCTTAATGCACCCCCTAAACCAGATCCCTGGGATCCACCTGAAGTCTTACACTGATATGCCCTCTTAAAATACCTTCCCATATTTAATTCCCTCAATTACAGAACCTAGCTCAACTGTGATAGAAATACTGTCATGGAAACTGTGCAGAAAACTGCTGACCCCTTTTACCCCCACTCACCTGCTTCCCTACAGAGTATACGGGAGAGGTAGGATGGCTGAAAACTTTGCCGAGGGTCTCCAGGCTGGACAGCGTGTGATCAATCTCCCTAGCATACACATAGAAAGGGAAGGAAGAAAGTCAGAAGAGCAACAACAGAACCCACAAGTACCAGCCAACAATGACGCTCAACGCACAAGAGCAGAGCCCGCCAGAGAAGCAGAAGCATGCAATTTACAGCAAAATTCCCTCGACTTGATCTTCCCATTCCTTCTTATTTGTATATTTGAGGCTGTGTCCATCAACCTTTCTTAGGAATATGGCAAACACTATTCATTTAACATGATGTGCCTTCGCTGGGTGTGCAACATAGGCTGTATTAAACCAAAATTGAATTTATTGACGGACCAAAATCTTGTTTCCTCCTTGTACCCAGTGATTTCATTGGAGAATATTCGCCATACACAATTTTCGGAGCAGAGTATTGATCCCCAAAAACTTCACCTACAATAATTAATTTCCCAAAAGTTAAATATTGTAATTTGGGGAAAGGGGATGTTTAAGGAGTGCAGGTTAATGGGAGGCTGTGGGGTGATTTCCTCTGCCTTTTCCTGCTTCCCTAAATTTAAAAACAATAAAGATTCAAAAATTAAAAAATTGAAGCATTTAGGGATAAAATAAATCAGGGGTAAAGACACATAACAGCTGTTTCTCCTTCCTACTCATAGACCAGGGAGGGTGCAGGGTTGATGGTTTTCAACCATTTATTTCCAGGCTTTCTGAAATCCCAGTCAGGGTGTGGGGGTAGGACCAGATTTGGGGCTTTCAAAGACTTTATGAAAAATTCCACAAACCAACTTTTGATCATTCAAGTCTATTAAGCGACAAGCTCGAATGGCACATTTTGGCCCACTTTCCACCTAGAACTATTTAGATATAAATCAGATTGCCCGTAGGTGAGAACTGTGTGACAAGCAGCAGAATGTGGCCAGTGTTCAGGTGTGTGTGCTCGTGCAGGTCTAGAGGGTCAAGAATCAGTACATTGACCCAACCATGAAAACTCTCCTCGAAGAGTCAGGAGGGCGTGGGGAAAGTCAGGACGGTGGAGAGCGTGGTTTTGTGGGATAGACGGTGGAGCAGAGCCTCAAATCAAAAAGTGGTTCGTGGAAAGTCTTACTCAAAGAAAAACCGGTTCCGTTTAACTGAATCCTGCATCATATTCTACCCCATAGGACATCCAGACTTTGGGCGAAGATTTCTGATGGGTCTTCAGACCTATTAGCAGCCTGGGCAGCAGCAATAGCCAATGAGGGCGCTTGGAACGCAGGCTGTATTGTCTGGTATAAGCCTGCGTTATGAGCTCCCCCACTGCTGCAAGCCCCTTAACCTGTGCTGTCCTTGCTACCCCCTCCAACTCCATACCGCCTTTCGCACCAACAAGTAACCAAAACACACCGTCTAAGGAAAAATAAAAAAACAAAGGAATAACTTAGATTTCGTCAGTTCTGTGACGCCACGTCTGGTACTAGTACAGGAGTGTGCTTTCAGTGTTGATTACGTCATCATAGGCAACACTGAAAACTGACTCCTGTTCCAAACGCTTTAGCACCCGTTGTTACGCGCGGGTGCTAATGATCTCATGACTCTCTGTGGTGGCCTGACCAGATCAGTAATGGCCCTCGGCCAAAATGAAGGGTGGAGTGAAGTCGGCCCACCACCTCTGGTCACCTCGCCTCATTGTGGCCTAATTCACTAGATTTCCCCGTTAATAGCTGTCTCACTTTAGTGATGGACACGCCCCATGGCCGTAGTCCAGAAATACCTGTGCAGTCCGCGGCACGCAGTTCCGAGGGCCCGGCTCAGGTGTCGTAGGTTCGGGTTGCCATTGCACAGAGCGGCCAGGTCCATTTGCAGGAAGTTCTTCACATAGTCGGCCATGAGTTCTAGAAATTCATTTCCAGGACTGAAAGAAATGAGGAAGAGTGAGTGTATGGGGAGGAGATGGGGTCAGTATGTCTGGAGAAGACCGGATGAGGCAGATGCTATCACTAAATGCACAATTAGGACAGCATCACCCATGTATCGGGCACCTGGAACATGGGACTGCTTCTGTTGCAGCTTTGATTTCTTACTAGCCCACCCCTAGATCTGTGGCAAAGGGCCTCATTATAAGTGTGCCGTCAATAAACAACGTTGCCCGTAAGCCTACCAGCATCGGTGTTTCTGAAATGGCAGGCTACTGGTTTGCCTGCCGGAGCCGCTTTGCCCGACAGGGCAGACTCTGACGGGCGCGGCGACGACAGTAGGCAAGCCGTAACGGAAGAACTGCATGGTTATTAACAGTGTCGGTGCTTCTGTGGTCCCCACTCCCATAGACTCCTATGGGACTCCATGAGAATGCAGAGTAACAGAATTACCGGCGCCTGACTGCCCGGCCGCCGGGGTTTGTAATACCCCGGTGTTACCAGGAAGTCAGGCGCCAGTTATTGTTTTTAGGGCTGGCAGCAATCCATCGGTATCACCGGAAGGCTTACCGCCACCCGTAATGAGGCCCAATGTCTCAAGTAGTGGAGCTCACGAGTGGAGTCCCTACGCTCTCATCTCAAAATATGCTATTCTCTAAAAATGAGCATTGGGGACGGGGCATGCGCACAGGCAACCATATCTTGACACCCAGTCCCTCCTCTTGTAAGGAGCTGCAGAGCACTGCTCAGATGGCAGAAGTGACATTTTCTATGGAATAACAGAAGGGGAAAACACCCAGACGCTTTCCCACTGGATGTCAGACTATATGCACAGCATGTGATTCTAGACAGATTAACGAGCATCAGAAATATGGTTCATGGTTAAATACACTTTCATTTTAGGGGGAGCGTTGTCAAAAAGTAAATGAGCAGCGAGCCCTCTGCGCATTATACACAGTGATTAAAGCATACAACCCTTTTTTCACAGACATATCTGTCAAATATAAGATCTGTGGTAATTCCTTTTTTCCTAAAATGGTCTTTGATGTCATGGAAAACACCATGGGCCCTCATTGGTGCGATTGATCCCTTTCCTCTCCTCTCTTCTCTATGCTCGTCCTCTCGCTTCCTCTCTAATTTGAGCACAACTCTTCCCAAAAAGGAAGGACATACTGAGAGATTAACAGGTGGCTACCTACCTTTATCTTCCTCACTCTACTCAGCCACTCACCCTCACTCCCAAACACTACCTCACCCACTCAGACGTTAACTAACCACATTTTACCACTCTACCTGAGTTTACGCACCCACTCTACTGTGTCCCACTCACCCACTCCACCTCAGCCCATTCTACGTCACTCACCCACCCACCCTACCTCACATTACTCGCCCACTCATCCTCACCCCAACCTACCTCACCACACTCACGGACACTACCTCACACCATGCAGCCACACTACCTCACCCATCACACCTTCTGTACTTCACCCCTCTCACCTACTTTACCACACCCCACTAACCCACTCTACTTCACCCCATTCACACACTCTAGTTCACCCCTCTACCTCACCCTACATACCCACTCTACCTAACCCTACTCACCAACTCTACTTTACCCTATTACCCCCACTCTATCTCACCAGACTCATCAACTCTACCTCATCCTACTCATTCACTCTGCCTAGCCCCATTCACCCATTCTACCCCACCCCACTCAGTCCCTCTATTTCCTCCAATTCACCCATTCTAATTCACCCCATTCACCCACTCAACCACGTCCCACTCACCCACTGTACCTCACCGTACCCACCCACTCTACCTCACCACAGTCAGGCACTCTACCTCATCCTACTCAGCCAGTCACTCTACCTCTCCATACACATCCACTCTACCTCACCACACTCAGCCACTCTATCTCACCCTCTCACCCACTCTACCTCACCCTACCCACACAATTTACCTCACCCCACTCACTGTACCTCACTCAACTCACTCACTGTGCCTCAACCTACTCACCTACTCCACCTCATCCTACTCACCTACTCAACCTCATCCTACTCACCCACTCAACCTCATCCTACTCACCCACTCTACCTCACTCTTCTTACCTACTCTAAATCACCCCACTCATCCACTCACCCCATTGACCCACTCTAGCCTATCCGACAAACCCACTCACTCTACCTCACCCTAATTCTCTCTACTCACCCTACTCACACACCCTACCTCACCCTACTCACTCACTCAACTTCAACATCTATGCAAGGCAATATTTTTTTTTATATAACCAAGCCTTGTTCATGTTCCACAGGCTATAACATATGATCTTCAACGTCACTCTACCTCATCCTACTCACCCACTCTGGTTCTATGCATGGAAGTGTGCAGTTCTTTTAATATGACCATGCCTTCTTCATGTTCCGTAGGCTATGCTCTATGATCTTCAACGTCACTCTACCTCATCCTACTCACCCACTCTGTTTCTATGCATGGAAGTGTGCAGTTCTTTTAATATGACCATGCCTTCTTCATGTTCCGTAGGCTATGCTCTATGATCTTCAACGTCACTCTACCTCATCCTACTCACCCACTCTGATTCTATGCATGGAAGTGTGCAGTTCTTTTAATATTACCATGCCTTCTTCATGTTCCGTAGGCTATGCTCTATGATCTTCAACGTCACTCTACCTCATCCTATTCACCCACTCTGTTTCTATGCATGGAAGTGTGCAGTTCTTTTAATAGGACCATGCCTTCTTCATGTTCTGTAGGCTGTGCTCTATGATCTTCAACGTCACTCTACCTCATCCTACTCACCCACTCTGTTTCTATGCATGGAAGTGTGCAGTTCTTTTAATAGGACCATGCCTTCTTCATGTTCCGTAGGCTATGCTCTATGATCTTCAACGTCACTCTACCTCATCCTACTCACCCACTCTGTTTCTATGCATGGAAGTGTGCAGTTCTTTTAATATTACCATGCCTTCTTCATGTTCCGTAGGCTATGCTCTATGATCTTCAACGTCACTCTACCTCATCCTACTCACCCACTCTGTTTCTATGCATGGAAGTGTGCAGTTCTTTTAATAGGACCATGCCTTCTTCATGTTCCGTAGGCTATGCTCTGTGATCTTCAACGTCAATAAAGAAAAGCCGGCGGCCCACATGAAAATCTGGGTGGAGATGACCAAAGACTTTGTCGATTTCCTGTTCATGGACAAGACTGCTGTGACTCTGAACATGTTCCACAGGATGGCATTCAGGAGGAAAGGACGCTCCTAAAGAGCCCGCACCAAAGCACATAACCACACTATATGCCCAGGGCAGCATCTCCAAGAAGGGCACAGGGAGCAATGTTATGTGGGTTCCTGTGCAATATGCGTGGAAGCATTGCCCAGTGGTGACCGATAAATTGTGCATCGTACAGGACGAGGACCCCAAGAACTCCTCTACAGTAGTCTTTTTGGGAGAACCAGTGCTGACGCGGGTTCAAACTTTCCCCAGAAGTTCTTGGCAGGTCATGACCACAGGCTGTTGTGCTCTCCAGTTGTAGTGCAGAATAGTGCTGCACGCAACATGCAAAAGGAATGTATTCACCCCTCTGAATGCTTATGAAAACATGGTATGCTATATTAGTCCGCTTCATACTGTGCTAGTCTCCTAATAAGTACATTACAATTAAGAAGTACGTACTAGAGCTCTTGGCAAAAGTGTTGTTGTATGAGCATGACACACAAGTGAAGCACAGTACAGTAAAGTGAATAAGCAGAGCATTTCCTGGACTGTGTAACAGATGGCGCGGATGGTGAAGGAACAGGCAAGCGTCGGCACTGTAGGTCTGTGTTGACATCCACAGTCCGCTCCTATGGTGTCTGCTGGGGTTTGGGTCAACTTGATCGAAAATATTTGACCTTTTCACATTTGACCGAATATTGTTTGCTCTTTTTTTGGTGGAAAATGCAGGGGTAGACATGATATGCAGCATTTCCTGGTGGTTTTGTCTTCTAGTTTTCAGTGCTGCCTTGTAAGCCCTGAGCTGACAGGTCTTCCTACCTGCTGTGGATCTGCTCCTGAAGCTGTAGCTGCATTCTCTGGATGGTGGGTAGTCCCTTAATATGAGCAGGGGGACACCCTAGGCTTTTGTTACTGCCGGTGGCGATGTCAAGCGTAGGACTCAAGCACTGTGTGCCAGACTTTGCATCTTCACCCTCTAGAGAAACAAACAAAGACAGGGAAGGAGTTAAGCCTGCGGGCATGTGTGGCAATGGAGTGCAGTAAGGTAAGCAGCAATAAGGTTCAATACACGATTAGGGGGGGTGAAGTCCTTCACATTGATTTCCCATTCATAACTTTCCATCTTTTTCCTCTTCTTTTTGCTTATTTCCCTCATTCCGCCTGATTCCCTCCCTTTTATCTACCTCATTTCCCCTCCTTCTATTCCTTATTTCACTCATCTTCTCTCCTTTATTAGTCTCTGCTTTCCTGCTTTCCTCTTTTATTTGTTGAAGTTTTATTCCCCACTTTGCATTCTGATTTTCTCCTGCATTCCCCTTTACTCTTCCCTTTCATTCCCTGCTGCTTCTCTCCTTCAAGGTGACTGGAAACGTGGGCAGGAACTGCCAGTGTACCGCCCACATTTTTACAGCCACCCAAGGCCACCCTGGATGCCGCCATTTTCTTTTAGGTGCCTGGGCACCTTGGCCACAGGCCCCTCCACAAACTCTCTTCCTCTCCGCCTGCGAACCGCATGTGATCACTTATACCACTGAATGACTGGAGCTTCCAGCTCGGTCTCTGTTGCTCCTTCCCATCTCTGCCCGCCACCATAGAAATAGAAGAGGGACTAAGTCTGTCTTTTCTGTTTACTATGGCAGTGCCCATCTTGTTATTTATTTTTTTCACTACAGATTGCGCTTGCAATATGCAGTTTCACTACAGCTTGTGCTCGCAATATGCATGGAGCCCGTCTCCACTCAAATGCTGACTGCTTCTCTGCGTGATTGGGCACTGTATCCTTCCTACATTTCTGCCTGTCTCCCTCCTTTACTCCCTGGCAGTTATTTCCTTCATTCAATGCTGGTTCTCTATTGTTTCTCATTGACTCTTCTTTATTGTTCTCTGCTTCTCTTCAGTTCCTGCTGCTTCTTTCCTGCATTGTCTGCTGCTTTCCTCCTTCATGCCACTCTGGTTCTCTTCTTCATTACCTTCTGGTTCTTTCCTCATCCGCGTGTCTGTCTCATGCGGTCTTCTATACTCCTTGCTTGAATTCCCTTCAGCCTCATTCCTTTACTCAGTTGTGCTTATCTCCTTCTTTCCCATCTGCTTGTATATTTCTCTCACTGCTGCTTCTCCCCTTCATTCCTCACCAATTCCTACACTCTCTGCTGCTTCATTCCATCAACCCGACTGCTCCTTTCTTTCATTCTCTTTGCACTCATTCCTCATCCATTGCTGCTTGTTCCTACATTTCCTGTGTCTTCATTCTTTTATACTCGGTTGCTTCTCCCCCTCAATCCCTGCTGTGTTCTTTCTTCACTCTCTGCTAATTCACCCGCTCAACCCTTGCTGTGTCCTTCCTTCACTCCCACGTGATTTCCTGCTTCATTCCGTGCTGCTTCTCCCCCTCATTCCCTGCTGTGTCCTTCCTTCACTGCCTGCTGCTCCTCTCCCTCATTCCTTGTTGTGTCCTTTCTTCACTGTCTGCTGCTTCTCCCCCCCATTCCCTGCTGTGTCCTTCCTTCACTCTCTGCTGCTTCCCTCCCTCATTCCCTGCTGTGTCCTTCCTTCACTTGCTGGTGCTACTCTCCCTCATTCCCTACTTTGCCCTTCCTTCACTCTCTGCTGCTTCTCTCCCTCATTCCCTGCTGTGTTGTTCGTTCTCCCGGCTACCTCTTCCCCTCATTCCCTGTTGTGTTCTCCTTTCTCTCTGCTGCTTCTCCGCCTCATGCCCTGCTGTATCCTTCCTTCATTCTCTGCTGCCTCTCCCCCTCATTCACTCTTGTGTCCTTTTTTCACTCTCTGCTGCTTCTCCCCCCATTCCCTGCTGTATCCTTCCTTCACTCTTTGCTGCCCCTACCCCCTCATTCCCTACTATGTCCTTCATTCATTCCCTGCTGCTTCTCTCCCTCATTCCCTGCTGTGCCCTTCCTTCCCTCTCTGCTGCTTCTCCCCCTCATTCCCTGCTGTGTTCTTCCTTCACGCTCTGCTGCTTCTCCCCCTCATTCCCTGATGTGTCCTTTCTTCACTCTCTGCTGCTTCTCCCCCTCATTTCCTGCTGTGTCCTTTTTTTTCACTGTCTGCTGCTTCTCCCCTTCATTCCCTGATGTGTCCTTTCTTCACTGTCTGCTGCTTCTCCCTCATTCCCTGCTGTGTCCTTTCTTTGCTCTCTGCTGCATCTCCCCCGCATTCTCTTCTGTGTCCTTTCTTTACTCTCTGCTGCTTCTCTCCCTCATTCCCTGCTGTGTCCTTCCTTCACTCTCTGCTGCTTCCCCCTCATTCCCTGCTGTGTCCTTTCTTCGCTCTCTGCTGCATAACCCGTTCATTCCCTGCTGTGTTCTTTCTTCACTCTCTGCTGCTTCTCCCCTTCATTAACTGTTGTATCCTTCCTTCACTCTCTTGCTGCCTCGCCCCCTCATTCCCTGTGTCCTTCCTTCACTCTCTGCTGTGTCTCCCCCTCATTCCCTGCTGTGTACTTCCATCACTTTCTGCTGCTTGCCCCCTCATTCCCTTCTGTGTCATTCCTTCACTCTCTGCTGCTTCCCCCGCATTCCCTGCTGTGCCCTTCCTTCACTCTCTGCTGCTTCTCCCCCCCATTCTCCTTTGTGCCCTTTCTTCACTCTCTGCTGCTTCCCCCTCATTCCCTGCTGTGTCCTTTATTCATTCTCTGCTTGAGGCTTCTCCCCTTCAATCCCTGCTGTGTCCTTCCTTCACATTCTGCTGCTCCCCACTTGTTCCCTGCTGTGTCCTTTCTTAGATCTCTGCTGCATCTCCCCCTCGTTCCGTGATGTGTCCTTCCTTCACTCTCTGATACTTTTCCCCCTAGTTCCCTGCTGTGTCCTTCCTTCACTCTCTTCTGCCTCTCCCACTCATTCCCTGCTGTGTCCTTTCTTCACTCTCTGCTCCATCTCCCCTGCATTACCTGCTGTGTCCTTCCTTCACTCTCTGATGCTTCTCCCTCTCATTCCCTGATGTGTCCTTCCTTCACTCTCTGATGCTTCTCCCTCTCATTCCCTGATGTGTCCTTCCTTCACTCTCTGCTGCTCCCCCCTCATTCCCTGTGGTGTCCTTCCTTCACTCTCTGGCACTTTTCAATCTCATTCCGTGCTGTGTCCTTCCATCACTGTCTGATGCTTCTCCCTCTCATTCCCTGCTGTGTCCTTCCTTAACTCTCTGCTGCTTCCCCTTAATTCCCTGCTTTGTCCTTCCTTCGCTCTATGGTGCTTCTCCCTATCATTCCCTGCTGTGTCCTTCCTTCACTCTCTGGCACTTTTCCCTCTCATTCCGTGCTGTGTCCTTCCATCACTCTCTGATGCTTCTCCCTCTCATTCCCTGCTGTGTCCTTCCTTAACTCTCTGCTGCTTCCCCTTAATTCCCTGCTTTGTCCTTCCTTCGCTCTATGGTGCTTCTCCCTATCATTCCCTGCTGTGTCCTTCCTTCACTCTGCTGCGTCCCCTTAATTCCCTGCTTTTTCCTTCCTTCACTCTCTGCTGCTTCCTCCTCATTCCCTGCTGGTTCCTTCTTTCATTCTCTGATGATTCCTCCTCATTCCCTGCTGTGTCCTTCCTTCACTCTCTGATGCTTCTCCCTCTCATTCCCTGCTGTGTCCTTTCTTCACTCTCTGGTGCTTCTCCCTCTCATTCCCTAGGGTGTCCTTCCTTCACTCTCTGGTGCTTCTCCTCATTCTCTGAAGTGTCCTTCCTTCGCAATCTGCTGCTCCCCCTTCTTCCCTGCTGTGTCCTTTCTTAGCTCTCTGCTGCATCTCCCCCTCGTTCCCAGATGTGTCCTTCCTTCACTCTCTGATACTTTTCCCCCTAATTCCCTGCTGTGTCCTTCCTTCACTCTCTGCTGCCCCCACCCCCTCATTCCCTACTATGTCCTTCATTCATTCCCTGCTGCTTCTCTCCCTCATTCCCTGCTGTGCCCTTCCTTCCCTCTCTGCTGCTTCTCCCCCTCATTCCCTGCTGTGTTCTTCCTTCACGCTCTGCTGCTTCTCCCCCTCATTCCCTGATGTGTCCTTTCTTCACTCTCTGCTGCTTCTCCCCCTCATTTCCTGCTGTGTCCTTTTTTTCACTGTCTGCTGCTTCTCCCCTTCATTCCCTGATGTGTCCTTTCTTCACTGTCTGCTGCTTCTCCCTCATTCCCTGCTGTGTCCTTTCTTTGCTCTCTGCTGCATCTCCCCCGCATTCCCTGCTGTGTCCTTTCTTCGCTCTCTGCTGCATAACCCGCTCATTCCCTGCTGTGTCCTTTCTTCACTCTCTGCTGCTTCTCCCCTTCATTCCCTGTTGTGTCCTTCCTTCACTCTCTTGCTGCCTCGCCCCCTCATTCCCTGTGTCCTTCCTTCACTCTCTGCTGTGTCTCCCCCTCATTCCCTGCTGTGTACTTCCATCACTTTCTGCTGCTTGCCCCCTCATTCCCTTCTGTGTCATTCCTTCACTCTCTGCTGCTTCCCCCGCATTCCCTGCTGTGCCCTTCCTTCACTCTCTGCTGCTTCTCCCCCTCATTCTCCTTTGTGCCCTTTCTTCACTCTCTGCTGCTTCCCCCTCATTCCCTGCTGTGTCCTTTATTCATTCTCTTCTTGAGGCTTCTCCCCTTCAATCCCTGCTGTGTCCTTCCTTCACATTCTGCTGCTCCCCACTTGTTCCCTGCTGTGTCCTTTCTTAGATCTCTGCTGCATCTCCCCCTCGTTCCCTGATGTGTCCTTCCTTCACTCTCTGATACTTTTCCCCCTAGTTCCCTGCTGTGTCCTTCCTTCACTCTCTTCTGCCTCTCCCACTCATTCCCTGCTGTGTCCTTTCTTCACTCTCTGCTCCATCTCCCCTGCATTACCTGCTGTGTCCTTCCTTCACTCTCTGATGCTTCTCCCTCTCATTCCCTGATGTGTCCTTCCTTCACTCTCTGATGCTTCTCCCTCTCATTCCCTGATGTGTCCTTCATTCACTCTCTGCTGCTTCCCCTCATTCCCTGTGGTGTCCTTCCTTCACTCTCTGGCACTTTTCCCTCTCATTCCCTGCTGTGTCCTTCCATCACTCTCTGATGCTTCTCCCTCTCATTCCCTGCTGTGTCCTTCCTTAACTCTCTGCTGCTTCCCCTTAATTCCCTGCTTTGTCCTTCCTTCGCTCTATGGTGCTTCTCCCTATCATTCCCTGCTGTGTCCTTCCTTCACTCTGCTGCGTCCCCTTAATTCCCTGCTTTTTCCTTCCTTCACTCTCTGCTGCTTCCTCCTCATTCCCTGCTGGTTCCTTCTTTCATTCTCTGCTGATTCCTCCTCATTCCCTGCTGTGTCCTTCCTTCACTATCTGATGCTTCTCCCTCTCATTCCCTGCTGTGTCCTTTCTTCACTCTCTGGTGCTTCTCCCTCTCATTCCCTAGGGTGTCCTTCCTTCACTCTCTGGTGCTTCTCCTCATTCTCTGAAGTGTCCTTCCTTCGCAATCTGCTGCTCCCCCTTCTTCCCTGCTGTGTCCTTTCTTAGCTCTCTGCTGCTTCTCCCTCTCATTCCCTAGGGTGTCCTTCCTTCACTCTCTGCTGCATCTCCCCCTCGTTCCCAGATGTGTCCTTCCTTCACTCTCTTCTGCCTCTCCCACTCATTCCCTGCTGCTTCCTTTCTTCACTCTCTGCTCCATGTCCCCCGCATTACCTGCTGTGTCATTCCTTCACTCTCTGATGCTTCTCCCTCTCATTCCCTGATGTGTCCTTCCTTCACTCTCTGCTGCTTCCCCTTCATTTGCTGCTGTGTCCTTCCTTCACTCTCCGCTGCTTCCCCCTCATTCCATGCTTTGTCCTTCCTTCATTCTCTTCTGCTTCTCCCTCATTCCCTGTGGTGTCCTTAGTTCACTCTCTGGCACTTCTCCCTCTCATTCCCTGCTTTTTCCTTCCATCACTCTCTGATGCTTCTCCCTTACATTCCCTGCTGTGTCCTTCCTTCACACTTTGCTGCTTCCCCTTAATTCCCTGCTTTGTCCTTCCTTCATTCTCTGCTGCTTCCTCCTCATTCCCTGCTGTGTCCTTCTTTCATTCTCTGCTGATTCACCCTCATTCCCTGCTGTGTCCTTCCTTCACTCTCTGATGCTTCTCCCACTCATTCCCTGCTGTGTCCTTTCTTCACTCTCTGGTGCTTCTCCCTCTCATTCCCTAGGGTGTCCTTCCTTCACTCTCTGGTGCTTCTCCTCATTCTCTGAAGTGTCCTTCCTTCGCAATCTGCTGCTCCCCCTTCTTCCCTGCTGTGTCCTTTCTTAGCTCTCTGCTGCTTCTCCCTCTCATTCCCTAGGGTGTCCTTCCTTCACTCTCTGCTGCATCTCCCCCTCGTTCCCAGATGTGTCCTTCCTTCACTCTCTTCTGCCTCTCCCACTCATTCCCTGCTGCTTCCTTTCTTCACTCTCTGCTCCATGTCCCCCGCATTACCTGCTGTGTCATTCCTTCACTCTCTGATGCTTCTCCCTCTCATTCCCTGATGTGTCCTTCCTTCACTCTCTGCTGCTTCCCCTTCATTTGCTGCTGTGTCCTTCCTTCACTCTCCGCTGCTTCCCCCTCATTCCATGCTTTGTCCTTCCTTCATTCTCTTCTGCTTCTCCCTCATTCCCTGTGGTGTCCTTAGTTCACTCTCTGGCACTTCTCCCTCTCATTCCCTGCTTTTTCCTTCCATCACTCTCTGATGCTTCTCCCTTCCATTCCCTGCTGTGTCCTTCCTTCACACTTTGCTGCTTCCCCTTAATTCCCTGCTTTGTCCTTCCTTCATTCTCTGCTGCTTCCTCCTCATTCCCTGCTGTGTCCTTCTTTCATTCTCTGCTGATTCCCCCTCATTCCCTGCTGTGTCCTTCCTTCACTCTCTGATGCTTCTCCCACTCATTCCCTGCTGTGTCCTTTCTTCACTCTCTGGTGCTTCTCCCTCTCATTCCCTAGGGTGTCCTTCCTTCACTCTCTGGTGATTCTCCCCATTATCTGAAGTGTCCTTCCTTCACACTCTGCTGCTCCCCCCTTCTTCCCTGCTGTGTCCTTCCTTCACTCTCTGCTGCTTCCCCCTCATTCCATGCTGTGTCCTTCCTTCATTCTCTGCTGCTTCCCCCTCATTCCCTGTGGTGTCTTTCCTTCACTCTCTGGTGCTTCTCCCTTTCATTCCCTGCTGTGTCCTTCCTGCACTCTCTGCTGCTTCCCCTTCATTCCTTGCTGTGTCCTTCCTTCATTCTCTGCTGCTTCCCCCTCATTCCCTGTGGTGTCTTTCCTTCACTCTCTGGTGCTTCTCCCTCTCTTTCCCTGATGTGTCCTTCCTTCACTCTCTGCTGCTTCCCCTTCATTTCCTGCTGTGTCCTTCCATCACTCTCTGATGCTTCTCCCTCTCATTCCCTGCTGTGTCCTTCCTTCACTCTCTGCTGCGTACCCTTAATTCCCTGCTTTGTCCTTCCTTCACTCTATGGTGCTTCTCCCTATCATTCCCTGCTGTGTCCTTCCTTCACTCTGCCGTGTCCCCTTTATTCCCTGCTTTTTCCTTCCTTCACTCTCTGCTGCTTCCTCCTCATTCCCTGCTGTTTCCTTCTTTCATTCTCTGCTGATTCCCCCTCATTCCCTGCTGTGTCCTTCCTTCACTCTCAGATGCTTCTCCCTCTCAATCCCTGCTGTGTCCTTTCTTCACTCTCTAGTGCTTCTCCCTCTCATTCCCTAGGGTGTTCTTCCTTCACTCTCTGGTGCTTCTCCTCATTCTCTGAAGTGTCCTTCCTTCACACTCTGCTGCTCCCCCCTTCTTCCCTGCTGTGTCCTTTCTTAGTTCTCTGCTGCATCTCCCCCTCGTTCCCTGATGTATCCTTCCTTCACTCTCTGATACTTTTCCCCCTAATTCCCTGCTGTGTCCTTCCTTCACTCTCTTCTGCCTCTCCCACTCATTAACTGCTGCTTCCTTTCTTCACTCTCTGCTCCATCTCCCCCGCATTACCTGCTTTGTCCTTCCTTCACTCTCTGATGCTTCTCCCTCTCATTCCCTGATGTGTCCTTCCTTCAATCTCTGCTGTTTCCCCTTCATTTCCTGCTGTGTCCTTCCTTCACTCTCTGCTGCTTCCCCCTCATTCCATGTTGTGTCCTTCCTTCATTCTCTTCTGCTTCCCCCTCATTCCCTGTGGTGTCCTTCCTTCACTCTCTGGCACTTCTCCATCTCATTCCCTGCTGTGTCCTTCCATCACTCTCTGATGCTTCTCCCTCTCATTCCCTGCTGTGTCCTTCCTTCACTCTTTGATGCTTCCCCTTAATTCCCTGCTTTGTCCTTCCTTCACTCTATGGTGCTTCTCCCTATCATTCCCTGCTGTGTCCTTCCTTCACTCTCTGCTGTGTCCCCTTAATTCCCTGCTTTGTCCTTCCTTCACTCTCTGCTGCTTCCTCCTCATTCCCTGCTGTGTCCTTCTTTCATTCTCTGCTGATTGCCCCTCATTCCCTGCTGTGTCCTTCCTTCACTCTCTGATGCTTCTCCCTCTCATTCCCTGCTGTGTCCTTTCTTCACTCTCTCATGCTTCTCCCTCTCATTCCCTAGGGTGTCCTTCCTTCACTCTCTGGTGCTTCTCCCCATTCTCTGAAGGGTCCTTCCTTCACACTCTGCTGCTCCTCCCTTCTTCCCTGCTGTGTCCTTCCTTCACTCTCTTCTGCCTCTCCCACTCATTCCCTGTGGTGTACTTTCTTCACTCTCTGCTGCATCTCCCCCGCATTACCTGCTGTGTCCTTCCTTCACTCTCTGATGCTTCTCCCTCTCATTCCCTGCTGTGTCCTTCCTTCACTCTCTGCTGCTTCCCCTTCATTCCCTGCTGTGTCCTTCCTTCACTCTCTGCTGCTTCCCCCTCATTCCCTGCTGTGTCTTTCCTTCATTCTCTGCTGCTTCCCCCTCATTCCCTGTGGTGTCTTTCCTTCACTCTCTGGAGCTTCTCCCTCTCATTCCCTGCTGTGTCCTTCCTTCACTCTCTGTTGCTTCCCCTTCATTCCTTGCTGTGTCCTTCCTTCACTCTATGGTGCTTCTCCCTATCATTCCCTGCTTTGTCCTTCCTTCACTCTCTCCTGCTTCCTCCTAATTCCCTGCTGTGTCCTTCTTTCATTCTCTGCTGATTGCCCCTGATTCCCTTCTGTGTCCTTCCTTCACTCGCTGATGCTTCTCCCTCTCATTCCCTGCTGTGTCCTTTCTTCACTCTCTGATGCTTCTCCCTCTCATTCCCTAGGGTGTCCTTCCTTCACTCTCTGGTGCTTCTCCCCATTCTCTGAAGTGTCCTTTCTTCACACTCTGCTGCTCCCCCCTTCTTCCCTGCTGTGTCCTTTCCTAGCTCTCTTCTGCCTCTCCCACTCATTCCCTGCTGTGTCCTTTCTTCACTCTCTGCTCCATCACCCCCACATTACCTGCTGTGTCCTTCCTTCACTCTCTGATGCTTCTCCCTCTCATTTCCTGCTGTGTCCTTCCTTCACTCTCTGCTGCTTCCCCCTCATTCCATGCTGTGTCCTTCCTTCATTCTCTTCTGCTTCCCCCTCATTCCCTGTGGTTTCTTTCCTTCACTCTCTGGCATTTCTCCCTCTCATTCCCTGCTGTGTCCTTCCATCACTCTCCGATGCTTCTCCCTCTCATTCCCTGCTGTGTCCTTCCTTCACTCTCTGCTGCTTCTCCCTCTCATTACCTGCTGTGTCCTTCCTTCACTCTCTGCTGCTTCCCCTTCATTCCCTGCTGTGTCCTTCCTTCACTCTCTGCTGCTTCCCCCTCATTCCATGATGTGTCCTTCCTTCATTCTATGCTGCTTCCCCCTCATTCCCTGTGGTGTCTTTCCTTCACTCTCTGGTGCTTCTCCCTCTCATTCCCTGCTGTGTCCTTCCTTCACTCTCTGCTGCTTCACCTTCATTCCCTGCTGTGTCCTTCCTTCACTCTCTGCTGCTTCCTCCTAATTCCCTGCTGTGTCCTTCTTTCATTCTCTGCTGATTCCCCCTCATTCCCTGCTGTGTCCTTCCTTCACTTTCTGATGCTTCTCCCTCTCATTCCCTGCTGTGTCCTTTCTTCACTCTCTGATGCTTCTCCCTCTCATTCCCTAGGGTGTCCTTTCTTCACTCTCTGGTGCTTCTCCCCATTCTCTGAAGTGTCCTTCCTTCACTCTCGGATGCTTCTCCCTCTCATTTCCTGCTGTGTCCTTCCTTCACTCTCTGCTGCTTCCCCCTGATTCCATGCTGTGTCCTTCCTTCATTCTCTTCTGCTTCCCCCTCATTCCCTGTGGTTTCTTTCCTTCACTCTCTGGCATTTCTCCCTCTCATTCCCTGCTGTGTCCTTCCATCACTCTCCGATGCTTCTCCCTCTCATTCCCTGCTGTGTCCTTCCTTCACTCTCAGCTGCTTCTCCCTCTCATTACCTGCTGTGTCCTTCCTTCACTCTCTGCTGCTTCCCCTTCATTCCCTGCTGTGTCCTTCCTTCACTCTCTGCTGCTTCCCCCTCATTCCATGATGTGTCCTTCCTTCATTCTCTGCTGCTTCCCCCTCATTCCCTGTGGTGTCTTTCCTTCACTCTCTGGTGCTTCTCCCTCTCATTCCCTGCTGTGTCCTTCCTTCACTCTCTGCTACTTCAGCTTCATTCCCTGCTGTGTCTTTCCTTCACTCTACGGTGCTTCTCCCTATCATTCCCTGCTGTGTCCTTCCTTCACTCTCTGCTTCGTCCCCTTAATTCCCTGATTTGTCCTTCCTTCACTCTCTGCTGTTTCCTCCTAATTCCCTGCTGTGTCCTTCTTTCATTCTCTGCTGATTCCCCCTCTTTCCCTGCTGTGTCCTTCCTTCACTTTCTGATGCTTCTCCCTCTCATTCCCTGCTGTGTCCTTTCTTCACTCTCTGATGCTTCTCCCTCTCATTCCCTAGGGTGTCCTTTCTTCACTCTCTGGTGCTTCTCCCCATTCTCTGAAGTGTCCTTCCTTCACTCTCTGATGCTTCTCCCTCTCATTTCCTGCTGTGTCCTTCCTTCACTCTCTGCTGCTTCCCCCTCATTCCATTCTGTGTCCTTCCTTCATTCTCTTCTGCTTCCCCCTCATTCCCTGTGGTTTCTTTCCTTCACTCTCTGGCATTTCTCCCTCTCATTCCCTGCTGTGTCCTTCCATCACTCTCCGATGCTTCTCCCTCTCATTCCCTGCTGTGTCCTTCCTTCACTCTCTGCTGCTTCTCCCTCTCATTACCTGCTGTGTCCTTCCTTCACTCTCTGCTGCTTCCCCTTCATTCCCTGCTGTGTCCTTCCTTCACTCTCTGCTGCTTCCCCCTCATTCCATGATGTGTCCTTCCTTCATTCTCTGCTGCTTCCCCCTCATTCCCTGTGGTGTCTTTCCTTCACTCTCTGGTGCTTCTCCCTCTCATTCCCTGCTGTGTCCTTCCTTCACTCTTTGCTGCTTCACCTTCATTCCCTGCTGTGTCTTTCCTTCACTCTACGGTGCTTCTCCCTATCATTCCCTGCTGTGTCCTTCCTTCACTCTCTGCTTCGTCCCCTTAATTCCCTGATTTGTCCTTCCTTCACTCTCTGCTGCTTCCTCCTAATTCCCTGCTGTGTCCTTCTTTCATTCTCTGCTGATTCGCCCTCATTCCCTGCTGTGTCCTTCCTTCACTTTCTGATGCTTCTCCCTCTCATTCCCTGCTGTGTCCTTTCTTCACTCTCTGGTGCTTCTCCCTCTCATTCCCTGATGTGTCCTTCCTTCACTCTCTGCTGCTTCCCCTTCATTTCCTGCTGTGTCCTTCCTTCACTCTCTGATGCTTCTCCCTCTCATTCCCTGCTGTGTCCTTCCTTCACTCTCTGCTGCTTCCCCTTAATTCCCTGCTTTGTCCTTCCTTCACTCTATGGTGCTTCTCCCTATCATTCCCTGCTGTGTCCTTCCTTCACTCTGCCGTGTCCCCTTTATTCCCTGCTTTTTCCTTCCTTCACTCTCTGCTGCTTCCTCCTCATTCCCTGCTGTTTCCTTCTTTCATTCTCTGCTGATTCTCCCTCATTCCCTGCTGTGTCCTTCCTTCACTCTCTGATGCCTCTCCCTCTCAATCCCTGCTGTGTCTTTTCTTCACTCTCTAGTGCTTCTCCCTCTCATTCCCTAGGGTGTTCTTCCTTCACTCTCTGGTGCTTCTCCTCATTCTCTGAAGTGTCCTTCCTTCACACTCTGCTGCTCCCCCTTCTTCCCTGCTGTGTCCTTTCTTAGTTCTCTGCTGCATCTCCCCCTCGTTCCCTGATGTATCCTTCCTTCACTCTCTGATACTTTTCCCCCTAATTCCCTGCTGTGTCCTTCCTTCACTCTCTTCTGCCTCTCCCACTCATTCCCTGCTGCTTCCTTTCTTCACTCTCTGCTCCATCTCCCCCGCATTACCTGCTTTGTCCTTCCTTCACTCTCTGATGCTTCTCCCTCTCATTCCCTGATGTGTCCTTCCTTCAATCTCTGCTGTTTCCCCTTCATTTCCTGCTGTGTCCTTCCTTCACTCTCTGGCACTTCTCCATCTCATTCCCTGGTGTGTCCTTCCATCACTCTCTGATGCTTCTCCCTCTCATTCCCTGCTGTGTCCTTCCTTCACTCTTTGATGCTTCCCCTTAATTCCCTGCTTTGTCCTTCCTTCACTCTATGGTGCTTCTCCCTATCATTCCCTGCTGTGTCCTTCCTTCACTCTCTGCTGTGTCCCCTTAATTCCCTGCTTTGTCCTTCCTTCACTCTCTGCTGCTTCCTCCTCATTCCCTGCTGTGTCCTTCTTTCATTCTCTGCTGATTGCCCCTCATTCCCTGCTGTGTCCTTCCTTCACTCTCTGATGCTTCTCCCTCTCATTCCCTGCTGTGTCCTTTCTTCACTCTCTCGTGCTTCTCCCTCTCATTCCCTAGGGTGTCCTTCCTTCACTCTCTGGTGCTTCTCCCCATTCTCTGAAGTGTCCTTCCTTCACACTCTGCTGCTCCCCCCTTCTTCCCTGCTGTGTCCTTCCTTCACTCTCTTCTGCCTCTCCCACTCATTCCCTGTGGTGTACTTTCTTCACTCTCTGCTGCATCTCCCCCGCATTACCTGCGGTGTCCTTCCTTCACTCTCTGATGCTTCTCCCTCTCATTCCCTGCTGTGTCCTTCCTTCACTCTCTGCTGCTTCCCCTTCATTCCCTGCTGTGTCCTTCCTTCACTCTCTGCTGCTTCCCCCTCATTCCCTGCTGTGTCTTTCCTTCATTCTCTGCTGCTTCCCCCTCATTCCCTGTGGTGTCCTTCCTTCATTCTCTGCTGCTTCCCCCTCATACCCTGTGGTGTCTTTTCTTCACTCTCTGGTGCTTCTCCCTCTCAATCCCTGCTGTGTCCTTCCATCACTCTCTGCTGCTTCTCCCTCTCATTCCCTGCTGTGTCCTTCCTTCACTCTCTGCTGCATCTCCCCCTCATTCCATGCTGTGTCCTTCCTTCATTCTCTGCTGCTTCCCCCTCATTCCCTGTGGTGTCTTTCCTTCACTCTCTGGTGCTTCTCCCTCACATTCCCTGCTGTGTCCTTCCTTCACTCTCTGCTGCTTCCCCTTCATTCCCTGCTGTGTCTTTCCTTCACTCTATGGTGCTTCTCCCTATCATTCCATGCTGTGTCCTTCCTTCACTCTCTGCTGCGTCCCCTTAATTCCCTGCTTTGTCCTTCCTTCACTCTATGCTGCTTCCTCCTAATTCCCTGCTGTGTCCTTTTTTCATTCTCTGCGGATTCCCCTTCATTCCCTGCTGTGTCCTTCCTCCACTCTCTGCTACTTCCCCTTCATTCCCTGCTGTGTCCTTCCTTTACTCTCTGCTGCTTCCCCCTCATTCCATGCTGTGTCCTTCCTTCATTCTCTGCTGGTTCCCCCTCATTCCCTGCGGTGTCTGTCCTTCACTCTCTGGTGCTTCTCAATCTCATTCCCTGCTGTGTCCTTCCTTCACTCTCTGATGATTCTCCCTCTCATTCCCTGCTGTGCCCTTCCTTCACTCTCTGCTGCTTCCCCTTCATTCCCTGCTGTGTCATTCCTTCACTCTCTGATGCTTCTCCCTCTCATTCCCTGCTGTGTCCTTCCTTCACTCTCTGCTGCTTCCCCCTCATTCCCTGCTGTATCCTTCCTTCACTCTCCGATGCCTCTCCCTCTCATTCCCTGATGTGTCCTTCCTTCACTCTCTGATACTTCTCCCTCTCATTCCCTGCTGTGTCCTTCCTTCATTCTCTGCTGCGTCCCCTTCATTCCCTGCTGTGTCCTTTCTTCACTCTCTGCTGTATCTCCCCCGCATTACCTGCTGTGTCCTTCCTTCACTCTCTGATGCTTCTCCCTATCATTCCCTGCTGTGTCCTTCCTTCACTCTCTGCTGCATCTCCCTCATTCCCTGTTATGTCCTTCCTTCACTCTCCGATGCCTCTCCCTCTCATTCCCTGATGTGTCCTTCCTTCACTCTCTGATGCTTCTCCCTCTCATTCCCTGCTGTGTCCGTCCTTTACTCTCTGATGTTTCTCCCTCTCATTCCCTGCTGTGTCCTTCCTTCACTCTCTGCTGCGTCCCATCATTCTCTGCTGTGTCCTTCCTACACTCTCTGCTGCTTCCCCCTCATTCCCTGCTGTGTTTCCTTCACTCTCTGATGCCTCTCCCTCTCATTCCCTGATGTGTCCTTCCTTCACTCCCTGATGCTTCTCCCTCTCATTCCCTGCTGTGTCCTTCCTTCACTCTCTGCTGTGTCCCCTTCATTCCCTGCTGTGTCCTCCCTTCACTCTCTACTGCTCCCCCCTCATTCCCTGCTGTGTCCTTCCTTCACTCTCTGCTGCATCCCCTTCATTCCCTGCTGTGTCCTCCCTTCATTCTCTGCTGCTCCCCCCTCATTCCCTGCAGTGTCTTTCCTTCACTCTCTGGTGCTTCTCCCTCTCATCCCCTGCTGTGTCCTTCCTTCACTCTCTGCTGCTACCCCTTCATTCCCTGTTGTGTCCTTTCTTCACTCTATGGTGCACCTCCCTATCATTCCCTGCTGTGTCCTTCCTTCACTATCTGCTGCGTCCCCTTAATTCCCTGCTTTTTCCTTCCTTCACTCTCTGCTGCTTCCTCCTCATTCCCTGCTGTGCCCTTCTTTCATTCTCTGCTGATTCCCCCTCATTACCTGCTGTGTCCTTCCTTCACTCTCTGATTCTTCTCCCACTCATTCCCTGCTGTGTCCTTTCTTCACTCTCTGGTGCTTCTACATCTCATTCCCTAGGGTGTCCTTCCTTCACTCTCTGGTGCTTCTCCCCATTCTCTGAAGTGTCCTTCCTTCACACTCTGCTGCCCCCCCTTCTTCCCTGCTGTGTCCTTCCTTCACTCTCTGCTGCTTCCCCCTCATTCCCTGCTGTGTCCTTCCTTCACTCTCCGATGCCTCTCCCTCTCATTCCATGATGTGTCCTTCCTTCACTCTCTAATGCTTCTCCCTCTCATTCCCTGCTGTGTCCTTCCTTCATTCTCTGCTGCATCCCCTTCATTCCCTGCTGTGTCCTTTCTTCACTCTCTGCTGCTTCCCCCTCATTCCCTGCTGTGTCCTTCCTTCACTCTCTGCTGCTTCCCCCTCATTCCATGCTGTGTCCTTCCTTCACTCTCTGATGTTTCTCCCTCTCATTCCCTGCTGTGTCCTTCCTTCACTCTCTGCTGCTTCCCCTTCATTCCCTGCTGGGTCCTTCCTTCACTCTCTGCTGCTTCCCCCTCATTCCATGCTGTGTCCTTCCTTCACTCTCTGCTGCTTCCCCTTCATTCCCTGCTTTGTCCTTCCTTCACTCTCTGATGTTTCTCCCTCTCATTCCCTGCTGTGTCCTTTCTTCACCCTCTGGTGCTTCTCCCTCTCATTCCCTAGGGTGTCCTTCCTTCACTCTCTGGTGCTTCTCCCCATTCTCTGAAGTGTCCATCGTTCAAACTCTGCTGCTCCCCCCTTCTTCCCTGCTGTGTCCTTCCTTCACTCTCTTCTGCCTCTCCCACTCATTCCCTGCTGTGTCCTTTCTTCACTCTCTGCTGCATCTCCCCCGCATTACCTGCTGTGTCCTTCCTTCACTCTCTGATGCTTCTCCCTCTCATTCCCTGCTGTGTCCTTCCTTCACTCTCTGCTGATTCCCCTTCATTCCCTGCTGTGTCCTTCCTTCACTCTCTGCTGCTTCCCCATCATTCCCTGCTGTGTCCTTCCTTCATTCTCTGCTGCTTCCCCCTCATTCCCTGTGGTGTCCGTCCTTCATTCTCTGCTGCTTCCCCTTCATTCCTTGCTGTGTCCTTCCTTCACTCTATGGTGCTTCTCCCTATCATTCCCTGCTGTGTCCTTCCTTCACTCTCGGATGCTTCTCCCTCTCATTCCCTGCTGTGTCCTTCCTTCACTCTCTGCTGTGTCCCCTTCATTCCCTGCTGTGTCCTCCCTTCACTCTCTACTGCTTCCCCCTCATTCCCTGCTGTGTCCTTCCTTCACACTCTGCTGCATCCCCTTAATTCCCTGCTGTGTCCTCCCTTCATTCTCTGCTGCTTCCCCCTCATTCCCTGTGGTGTCTTTCCTTCACTCTCTGGTGCTTCTCCCTCTCATTCCCTGCTGTGTCCTTCCTTCACTCTCTGCTGCTTCCCCTTCATTCCTTACTGTGTCCTTCCTTCACTCTACGGTGCTTCTCCTTCTCATTCCCTGATGTGTCCTTCCTTCACTCTCTGATGCTTCTCCCTCTCATTCCCTGCTGTGTCCTTCCTTCACTCTCTGCTGTGTCCCCTTCATTCCCTGCTGTGTCCTCCCTTCACTCTCTACTGCTTCCCCTCGTTCCCTGCTGTGTCCTTCCTTCACTCTCTGCTGCAACCCCTTCATTCCCTGCTGTGTCCTCCCTTCATTCTCTGCTGCTTCCCCCTCTTCCCCGCAGTGTCTTTCCTTCACTCTCTGGTGCTTCTACCTCTCATTCCCTGCTGTGTCCTTCCTTCACTCTCTGCTGCTACCCCTTCATTCCCTGCTGTGTCCTTCCTTCACTCTATGGTGCTTCTCCCTATCATTCCCTGCTGTGTCCTTCCTTCACTCTCTGCTGCGTCCCCTTAATTCCCTGCTTTTTCCTTCCTTCACTCTCTGCTGCTTCCTCCTCATTCCCTGCTGTGCCCTTCTTTCATTCTCTGCTGATTCCCCCTCATTACCTGCGGTGTCCTTCCTTCACTCTCTGATGCTTCTCCCACTCATTCCCTGCTGTGTCCTTCCTTCACTCTCTGATGCTTCTCCCTATCATTCCCTGCTGTGTCCTTCCTTCACTCTCTGCTGCATCTCCCTCATTCCCTGTTGTGTCCTTCCTTCACTCTCCGATGCCTCTCCCTCTCATTCCCTGATGTGTCCTTCCTTCACTTTCTGATGCTTCTCCCTCTCATTCCCTGCTGTGTCCGTCCTTCACTCTCTGATGTTTCTCCCTCTCATTCCCTGCTGTGTCCTTCCTTCACTCTCTGCTGCGTCCCTTCATTCTCTGCTGTGTCCTTCCTACACTCGCTGCTGCTTCCCCCTCATTCCCTGCTGTGTTTCCTTCACTCTCTGATGCCTCTCCCTCTCATTCCCTGAGGTGTCCTTCCTTCATTCTCTGATGCTTCTCCCTCTCATTCCCTGCTGTGTCCTTCCTTCACTCTCTGCTTTGTCCCCTTCATTCCCTGCTGTGTCCTCCCTTCACTCTCTACTGCTCCCCCCTCATTCCCTGCTGTGTCCTTCCTTCACTCTCTGCTGCATCCCCTTCATTCCCTGCTGTGTCCTCCCTTCATTCTCTGCTGCTCCCCCCTCATTCCCTGCAGTGTCTTTCCTTCACTCTCTGGTGCTTCTCCCTCTCATCCCCTGCTGTGTCCTTCCTTCACTCTCTGCTGCTACCCCTTCATTCCCTGCTGTGTCCTTCCTTCACTCTATGGTGCATCTCCCTATCATTCCCTGCTGTGTCCTTCCTTCACTATCTGCTGTGTCCCCTTAATTCCCTGCTTTTTCCTTCCTTCACTCTCTGCTGCTTCCTCCTCATTCCCTGCTGTGCCCTTCTTTCATTCTCTGCTGATTCCCCCTCATTCCCTGCTGTGTCCTTCCTTCACTCTCTGATGCTTCTCCCACTCATTCCCTGCTGTGTCCTTTCTTCACTCTCTGGTGCTTCTACCTCTCATTCCCTAGGATGTCCTTCCTTCACTCTCTGGTGCTTCTCCCCATTCTCTGAAGTGTCCTTCCTTCACACTCTGCTGCTCCCCCTTCTTCCCTGCTGTGTCCTTCCTTCACTCTCTGCTGCTTCCCCCTCATTCCCTGCTGTGTCCTTCCTTCACTCTCCGATGTCTCTCCCTCTCATTCCCTGATGTGTCCTTCCTTCACTCTCTAATGCTTCTCCCTCTCATTCCCTGCTGTGTCCTTCCTTCATTCTCTGCTGCATCCCCTTCATTCCCTGCTGCGTCCTTTCTTCACTCTCTGCTGCATCTCCCCCGCATTATCTGCTGTGTCCTTCCTTCACTTTCTGATGCTTCTCCCTCTCATTCCCTGCTGTGTCCTTCCTTCACTCTCTGCTGCTTCCCCTTCATTCCCTGCTGTGTCCTTCCTTCACTCTCTGCTGCTTCCCCCTCATTCCATGCTGTGTCCTTCCTTCACTCTCTGCTGCTTCCCCTTCATTCCCTGCTTTGTCCTTCCTTCACTCTCTGATGTTTCTCCCACTCATTCCCTGCTGTGTCCTTTCTTCACTCTCTGGTGCTTCTCCCTCTCATTCCCTAGGGTGTCCTTCCTTCACTCTCTGGTGCTTCTCCCCATTCTCTGAAGTGTCCATCCTTCAAACTCTGCTGCTCCCCCCTTCTTCCCTGCAGTGTCCTTCCTTCACTCTCTTCTGCCTCTCCCACTCATTCCCTGCTGTGTCCTTTCTTCACTCTCTGCTGCATCTCCCTCTCATTACCTGCTGTGTCCTTCCTTCACTCTCTGATGCTTCTCCCTCTCATTCCCTGGTGTGTCCTTCCTTCACTCTCTGCTGCTTCCCCTTCATTCCCTGCTGTGTCCTTCCTTCACTCTCTGCTGCTTCCCCATCATTCCCTGCTGTGTCCTTCCTTCACTCTCCGATGTCTCTCCCTCTCATTCCCTGATGTGTCCTTCCTTCACTCTCTAATGCTTCTCCCTCTCATTCCCTGCTGTGTCCTTCCTTCATTCTCTGCTGCATCCCCTTCATTCCCTGCTGCGTCCTTTCTTCACTCTCTGCTGCATCTCCCCCGCATTATCTGCTGTGTCCTTCCTTCACTTTCTGATGCTTCTCCATCTCATTCCCTGCTGTGTCCTTCCTTCACTCTCTGCTGCTTCCCCTTCATTCCCTGCTGTGTCCTTCCTTCACTCTCTGCTGCATCCCCTTCATTACCTGCTGTGTCCTCCCTTCATTCTCTGCTGCTCCCCCCTCATTCCCTGCAGTGTCTTTCCTTCACTCTCTGGTGCTTCTCCCTCTCATCCCCTGCTGTGTCCTTCCTTCACTCTCTGCTGCTACCCCTTCATTCCCTGCTGTGTCCTTCCTTCACTCTATGGTGCATCTCCCTATCATTCCCTGCTGTGTCCTTCCTTCACTATCTGCTGTGTCCCCTTAATTCCCTGCTTTTTCCTTCCTTCACTCTCTGCTGCTTCCTCCTCATTCCCTGCTGTGCCCTTCTTTCATTCTCTGCTGATTCCCCCTCATTCCCTGCTGTGTCCTTCCTTCACTCTCTGATGCTTCTCCCACTCATTCCCTGCTGTGTCCTTTCTTCACTCTCTGGTGCTTCTACCTCTCATTCCCTAGGATGTCCTTCCTTCACTCTCTGGTGCTTCTCCCCATTCTCTGAAGTGTCCTTCCTTCACACTCTGCTGCTCCCCCTTCTTCCCTGCTGTGTCCTTCCTTCACTCTCTGCTGCTTCCCCCTCATTCCCTGCTGTGTCCTTCCTTCACTCTCCGATGTCTCTCCCTCTCATTCCCTGATGTGTCCTTCCTTCACTCTCTAATGCTTCTCCCTCTCATTCCCTGCTGTGTCCTTCCTTCATTCTCTGCTGCATCCCCTTCATTCCCTGCTGCGTCCTTTCTTCACTCTCTGCTGCATCTCCCCCGCATTATCTGCTGTGTCCTTCCTTCACTTTCTGATGCTTCTCCCTCTCATTCCCTGCTGTGTCCTTCCTTCAATCTCTGCTGCTTCCCCTTCATTCCCTGCTGTGTCCTTCCTTCACTCTCTGCTGCTTCCCCCTCATTCCATGCTGTGTCCTTCCTTCACTCTCTGCTGCTTCCCCTTCATTCCCTGCTTTGTCCTTCCTTCACTCTCTGATGTTTCTCCCACTCATTCCCTGCTGTGTCCTTTCTTCACTCTCTGGTGCTTCTCCCTCTCATTCCCTAGGGTGTCCTTCCTTCACTCTCTGGTGCTTCTCCCCATTCTCTGAAGTGTCCATCCTTCAAACTCTGCTGCTCCCCCCTTCTTCCCTGCTGTGTCCTTCCTTCACTCTCTTCTGCCTCTCCCACTCATTCCCTGCTGTGTCCTTTCTTCACTCTCTGCTGCATCTCCCCCGCATTACCTGCTGTGTCCTTCCTTCACTCTCTGATGCGTCTCCCTCTCATTCCCTGCTGTGTCCTTCCTTCACTCTCTGCTGCTTCCCCTTCATTCCCTGCTGTGTCCTTCCTTCACTCTCTGCTGCTTCCCCATCATTCCCTGCTGTGTCCTTCCTTCATTCTCTGCTGCTTCCCCCTCATTCCCTGTGGTGTCCGTCCTTCACTCTCTGCTGCTTCCCCTTCATTCCTTGCTGTGTCCTTCCTTCACTCTATGGTGCTTCTCCCTATCATTCCCTGCTGTGTCCTTCCTTCACTCTCGGATGCTTCTCTCTCTCATTCCCTGCTGTGTCCTTCCTTCACTCTCTGCTGTGTCCCCTTCATTCCCTGCTGTGTCCTCCCTTCACTCTCTACTGCTTCCCCCTCATTCCCTGCTGTGTCCTTCCTTCACTCTCTGCTGAATCCCCTTAATTCCCTGCTGTGTCCTCCCTTCATTCTCTGCTGCTTCCCCCTCATTCCCTGTGGTGTCCTTCCTTCACTCTCTGCTGCTTCCCCTTCATTCCTTGCTGTGTCCTTCCTTCACTCTACGGTGCTTCTCCCTCTCATTCCCTGATGTGTCCTTCCTTCACTCTCTGATGCTTCTCCCTCTCATTCCCTGCTGTGTCCTCCCTTCACTCTCTACTGCTTCCCCTCGTTCCCTGCTGTGTCCTTCCTTCACTCTCTGCTGCAACCCCTTCATTCCCTGCTGTGTCCTCCCTTCATTCTCTGCTGCTTCCCCCTCATTCCCTGCAGTGTCTTTCCTTCACTCTCTGGTGCTTCTCCCTCTCATTCCCTGTTGTGTCCTTCCTTCACTCTCTACTGCTACCCCTTCATTCCCTGCTGTGTCCTTCCTTCACTCTATGGTGCTTCTCCCTATCATTCCCTGCTGTGTCCTTCCTTCACTCTCTGCTGCGTCCCCTTAATTCCCTGCTTTTTCCTTCCTTCACTTTCTGCTGCTTCCTCCTCATTCCCTGCTGTGCCCTTCTTTCATTCTCTGCTGATTCCCCCTCATTACCTGCGGTGTCCTTCCTTCACTCTCTGATGCTTCTCCCACTCATTCCCTGCTGTGTCCTTTCTTCACTCTCTGGTGCTTCTCCCTCTCATTCCCTAGGGTGTCCTTCCTTCACTCTCTGGTGCTTCTCCCCATTCTCTGAAGTGTCCTTCCTTCACACTCTGCTGCTCCCCCTTCTTCCCTGCTGTGTCCTTCCTTCACTGTCTGCTGCTTCCCCCTCATTCCCTGCTGTGTCCTTCCTTCACTCTCCGATGCCTCTCCCTCTCATTCCCTGATGTGTCCTTCCTTCACTCTCTGATGCTTCTCCCTCTCATTCCCTGCTGTGTCCTTCCTTCACTCTCTGCTGCTCCCCCTTCTTCCCTGCTGTGTCCTTCCTTCACTCTCTGCTGCTTCCCCCTCATTCCCTGCTGTGTCCTTCCTTCACTCTCCGATGCCTCTCCCTCTCATTCCCTGATGTGTCCTTCCTTCACTCTCTGATGCTTCTCCCTCTCATTCCCTGCTGTGTCCTTCCTTCACTCTCTGCTGCATCTCCCTCATTCCCTGTTGTGTCCTTCCTTCACTTTCCGATGCCTCTCCCTCTCATTCCCTGTTGTGTCCTTCCTTCACTCTCCGATGCCTCTCCCTCTCATTCCCTGATGTGTCCTTCCTTCACTCTCTGATGCTTCTCCCTCTCATTCCCTGCTGTGTCCTTCCTTCACTCTCTGCTGCTTCCCCCTCATTCCCTAGGGTGTCCTTCCTTCACACTCTGGTGCTTCTCCCCATTCTCTGAAGTGTCCTTCCTTCACACTCTGCTGCTCCCCCCTTCTTCCCTGCTGTGTCCTTCCTTCACTCTCTTCTGCCTCTCCGACTCATTCCCTGCTGTGTCCTTTCTTCACTCTCTGCTGCATCTCCTGCATTACCTGCTGTGTCCTTCCTTCACTCTCTGTTGCTTCTCCCTCTCATTCCCTGCTGTGTCCTTCCTTCACTCTCTGCTGCTTCCCCTTCATTCCCTGCTGTGTCCTTCCTTCATTCTCTGCTGCTTCCCCCTCATTCCCTGTGGTGTCTTTCCTTCACTCTCTGGTGCTTCTCCCTCTCATTCCCTGCTGTGTCCTTCCTTCACTCTCTGCTGCTTCCCCTTCATTCCTTGCTGTGTCCTTCCTTCACTCTATGGTGCTTCCCCCTATCATTCCCTGCTGTGTCCTTCCTTCACTCTCTGCTTCGTCCCCTTAATTCCCTGCTTTGTGCTTCCTTCACTCTCTGCTGTTTCCTCCTAATTCCCTGCTGTGTCCTTCTTTTATTCTCTGCTGATTCCCCCTGATTCCCTGCTGTGTCCTTCCTTCACTCACTCATGCTTCTCCCTCTCATTCCCTGCTGTGTCCTTTCTTCACTCTCTGATGCTTCTCCATCTCATTCCCTAGGGTGTCCTTCCTTCACTCTCTGGTGCTTCTCCCCATTCTCTGAAGTGTCCTTCCTTCACACTCTGCTGCTCTCCCCTTCTTCCCTGCTGTGTCCTTTCCTGGCTCTCTTCTGCCTCTACCACTCATTCCCTGCTGTGTCCTTTCTTCACTCTCTGCTCCATCTCCCCCGCATTACCTGCTGTGTCCTTACTTCACTCTCTGATGCTTCTCCCTCTCATTTCCTGCTGTGTCCTTCCTTCACTCTCTGCTGCTTCCCCCTCATTCCATCCGGTGTCCTTCCTTCATTCTCTTCTGCTTCCCCCTCATTCCCTGTGGTTTCTTTCCTTCACTCTCTGGCATTTCTCCCTCTCATTCCCTGCTGTGTCCTTCCTTCACTCTCTGCTGCTTCCCCTTCATTCCCTGCTGTGCCCTTCCTTCACTCTCTGCTGCTTCCCCCTTATTCCATGATGTGTCCTTCCTTCATTCTCTGCTGCTTCCCCCTCATTCCCTGTGGTGTCTTTCCTTCACTCTCTGGTGCTTCTCCCTCTCATTCCCTGCTGTGTCCTTCCTTCACTCTCTGCTGCTTCTCCCTCTCATTCCCTGCTGTGTACTTCTTTCATTCTCTGCTGATTCCCCTTCATTCCCTGCTGTGTCCTTCCTTCACTCTCTGCTGCTTCCCCTTCATTCCCTGCTGTGTCTTTCCTTCACTCTATGGTGCTTCTCCCTATCATTCCCTGCTGTGTCCTTCCTTCACTCTCTGCTTCGTCCCCTTAATTCCCTGCTTTGTCCTTCCTTCACTCTCTGCTGCTTCCTCCTAATTCCCTGCTGTGTCCTTCTTTCATTCTCTGCTGATTCCCCCTCATTCCCTGCTGTGTCCTTCCTTCACTCTCTGATGCTTCTCCCTCTCATTCCCTGCTGTGTCCTTTCTTCACTCTCTGATGCTTCTCCCTCACATTCCCTAGGGTGTCCTTCCTTCACTCTATGGTGCTTCTCCCGATTCTCTGAAGTGTCCTTCCTTCACACTCTGCTGCTCCCCCCTTCTTCCCTACTGTGTCCTTTCCTAGCTCTCTTCTGCCTCTCCCACTCATTCCCTGCTGTGTCCTTTCTTCACTCTCTGCTCCATCTCCCCCGCATTACCTGCGGTGTCCTTCCTTCACTCTCTGATGCTTCTCCCTCTCATTTCCTGCTGTGTCCTTCCTTCACTCTCTGCTGCTTCCCCCTCATTCCATGCTGTGTCCTTCCTTCATTCTTTTCTGCTTCCCCCTCATTCCCTGTGGTTTCTTTCCTTCGCTCTCTGGCATTTCTCCCTCTCATTCCCTGCTGTGTCCTTCCATCACTCTCCGATGCTTCTCCCTCTCATTACCTGCTGTGTCCTTCCTTCACTCTGTGCTGCTTCCCCTTCATTCCCTGCTGTGTCCTACCTACACTGTCTGCTGCTTCCCCCCCATTCCATGCTGTGTCCTTCCTTCATTCTCTGCTGCTTCCCCCTCATTCCCTGTGGTGTCTTTCCTTCACTCTCCGGTGCATCTCCCTCTCATTCCCTGCTGTGTCCTTCCTTCACTCTCTGCTGCTTCCCCTTAATTCCCTGCTTTGTCCTTCCTTCACTCTCTGTTGCTTCCTCCTAATTCCCTGCTGTGTCCTTCTTTCATTCTCTGCTGATTCCCCTTCATTCCCTGCTGTGTCCTTCCTTCACTCTCTGCTGCTTCCCCTTCATTCCCTGCTGTGTCCTTTCTTCACTCTCTGCTGCTTCCCCCTCATTCCATGCTGTGTCCTTCCTTCATTCTCTGCTAGTTCCCCCTCATTCCCTGTGGTGTCTGTCCTACACTCTCTGAGGCTTCTCCCTCTCATTCCCTGCTGTGTCCTTCCTTCATTCTGTGATGATTCTACCTCTCATTCCCTGCTGTGCCCTTCCTTCACTCTCTGCTGCTTCCCCTTCATTCCCTGCTGTGTCATTCCTTCACTCTCTGATGCTTCTCCCTCTCACTCCCTGCTGTGTACTTCCTTCACTCCCTGCTGCTTCCCCCTCATTCCATGCTGTGTCCTTCCTTCACTCTCCGATGCCTCTCCCTCTCATTCCCTGATGTGTCCTTCCTTCACTCTCTGATGCTTCTCCCTCTCATTCCCTGCTGTGTCCTTTCTTCACTCTCTCGTGCTTCTCCCTCTCATTCCCTAGGGTGTCCTTCCTTCACTCTCTGGTGCTTCTCCCCATTCTCTGAAGTGTCCTTCCTTCACACTCTGCTGCTCCCCCCTTCTTCCCTGCTGTGTCCTTCCTTCACTCTCTTCTGCCTCTCCCACTCATTCCCTGTGGTGTACTTTCTTCACTCTCTGCTGCATCTCCCCCGCATTACCTGCGGTGTCCTTCCTTCACTCTCTGATGCTTCTCCCTCTCATTCCCTGCTGTGTCCTTCCTTCACTCTCTGCTGCTTCCCCTTCATTCCCTGCTGTGTCCTTCCTTCACTCTCTGCTGCTTCCCCCTCATTCCCTGCTGTGTCTTTCCTTCATTCTCTGCTGCTTCCCCCTCATTCCCTGTGGTGTCCTTCCTTCATTCTCTGCTGCTTCCCCCTCATACCCTGTGGTGTCTTTTCTTCACTCTCTGGTGCTTCTCCCTCTCAATCCCTGCTGTGTCCTTCCATCACTCTCTGCTGCTTCTCCCTCTCATTCCCTGCTGTGTCCTTCCTTCACTCTCTGCTGCATCTCCCCCTCATTCCATGCTGTGTCCTTCCTTCATTCTCTGCTGCTTCCCCCTCATTCCCTGTGGTGTCTTTCCTTCACTCTCTGGTGCTTCTCCCTCACATTCCCTGCTGTGTCCTTCCTTCACTCTCTGCTGCTTCCCCTTCATTCCCTGCTGTGTCTTTCCTTCACTCTATGGTGCTTCTCCCTATCATTCCATGCTGTGTCCTTCCTTCACTCTCTGCTGCGTCCCCTTAATTCCCTGCTTTGTCCTTCCTTCACTCTATGCTGCTTCCTCCTAATTCCCTGCTGTGTCCTTTTTTCATTCTCTGCGGATTCCCCTTCATTCCCTGCTGTGTCCTTCCTCCACTCTCTGCTACTTCCCCTTCATTCCCTGCTGTGTCCTTCCTTCACTCTCTGCTGCTTCCCCCTCATTCCATGCTGTGTCCTTCCTTCATTCTCTGCTGGTTCCCCCTCATTCCCTGCGGTGTCTGTCCTTCACTCTCTGGTGCTTCTCAATCTCATTCCCTGCTGTGTCCTTCCTTCACTCTCTGATGATTCTCCCTCTCATTCCCTGCTGTGCCCTTCCTTCACTCTCTGCTGCTTCCCCTTCATTCCCTGCTGTGTCATTCCTTCACTCTCTGATGCTTCTCCCTCTCATTCCCTGCTGTGTCCTTCCTTCACTCTCTGCTGCTTCCCCCTCATTCCCTGCTGTATCCTTCCTTCACTCTCCGATGCCTCTCCCTCTCATTCCCTGATGTGTCCTTCCTTCACTCTCTGATACTTCTCCCTCTCATTCCCTGCTGTGTCCTTCCTTCATTCTCTGCTGCGTCCCCTTCATTCCCTGCTGTGTCCTTTCTTCACTCTCTGCTGTATCTCCCCCGCATTACCTGCTGTGTCCTTCCTTCACTCTCTGATGCTTCTCCCTATCATTCCCTGCTGTGTCCTTCCTTCACTCTCTGCTGCATCTCCCTCATTCCCTGTTATGTCCTTCCTTCACTCTCCGATGCCTCTCCCTCTCATTCCCTGATGTGTCCTTCCTTCACTCTCTGATGCTTCTCCCTCTCATTCCCTGCTGTGTCCGTCCTTTACTCTCTGATGTTTCTCCCTCTCATTCCCTGCTGTGTCCTTCCTTCACTCTCTGCTGCGTCCCATCATTCTCTGCTGTGTCCTTCCTACACTCTCTGCTGCTTCCCCCTCATTCCCTGCTGTGTTTCCTTCACTCTCTGATGCCTCTCCCTCTCATTCCCTGATGTGTCCTTCCTTCACTCCCTGATGCTTCTCCCTCTCATTCCCTGCTGTGTCCTTCCTTCACTCTCTGCTGTGTCCCCTTCATTCCCTGCTGTGTCCTCCCTTCACTCTCTACTGCTCCCCCCTCATTCCCTGCTGTGTCCTTCCTTCACTCTCTGCTGCATCCCCTTCATTCCCTGCTGTGTCCTCCCTTCATTCTCTGCTGCTCCCCCCTCATTCCCTGCAGTGTCTTTCCTTCACACTCTGGTGCTTCTCCCTCTCATCCCCTGCTGTGTCCTTCCTTCACTCTCTGCTGCTACCCCTTCATTCCCTGTTGTGTCCTTTCTTCACTCTATGGTGCACCTCCCTATCATTCCCTGCTGTGTCCTTCCTTCACTATCTGCTGCGTCCCCTTAATTCCCTGCTTTTTCCTTCCTTCACTCTCTGCTGCTTCCTCCTCATTCCCTGCTGTGCCCTTCTTTCATTCTCTGCTGATTCCCCCTCATTACCTGCTGTGTCCTTCCTTCACTCTCTGATTCTTCTCCCACTCATTCCCTGCTGTGTCCTTTCTTCACTCTCTGGTGCTTCTACATCTCATTCCCTAGGGTGTCCTTCCTTCACTCTCTGGTGCTTCTCCCCATTCTCTGAAGTGTCCTTCCTTCACACTCTGCTGCCCCCCCTTCTTCCCTGCTGTGTCCTTCCTTCACTCTCTGCTGCTTCCCCCTCATTCCCTGCTGTGTCCTTCCTTCACTCTCCGATGCCTCTCCCTCTCATTCCATGATGTGTCCTTCCTTCACTCTCTAATGCTTCTCCCTCTCATTCCCTGCTGTGTCCTTCCTTCATTCTCTGCTGCATCCCCTTCATTCCCTGCTGTGTCCTTTCTTCACTCTCTGCTGCTTCCCCCTCATTCCCTGCTGTGTCCTTCCTTCACTCTCTGCTGCTTCCCCCTCATTCCATGCTGTGTCCTTCCTTCACTCTCTGATGTTTCTCCCTCTCATTCCCTGCTGTGTCCTTCCTTCACTCTCTGCTGCTTCCCCTTCATTCCCTGCTGGGTCCTTCCTTCACTCTCTGCTGCTTCCCCCTCATTCCATGCTGTGTCCTTCCTTCACTCTCTGCTGCTTCCCCTTCATTCCCTGCTTTGTCCTTCCTTCACTCTCTGATGTTTCTCCCTCTCATTCCCTGCTGTGTCCTTTCTTCACCCTCTGGTGCTTCTCCCTCTCATTCCCTAGGGTGTCCTTCCTTCACTCTCTGGTGCTTCTCCCCATTCTCTGAAGTGTCCATCGTTCAAACTCTGCTGCTCCCCCCTTCTTCCCTGCTGTGTCCTTCCTTCACTCTCTTCTGCCTCTCCCACTCATTCCCTGCTGTGTCCTTTCTTCACTCTCTGCTGCATCTCCCCCGCATTACCTGCTGTGTCCTTCCTTCACTCTCTGATGCTTCTCCCTCTCATTCCCTGCTGTGTCCTTCCTTCACTCTCTGCTGATTCCCCTTCATTCCCTGCTGTGTCCTTCCTTCACTCTCTGCTGCTTCCCCATCATTCCCTGCTGTGTCCTTCCTTCATTCTCTGCTGCTTCCCCCTCATTCCCTGTGGTGTCCGTCCTTCATTCTCTGCTGCTTCCCCTTCATTCCTTGCTGTGTCCTTCCTTCACTCTATGGTGCTTCTCCCTATCATTCCCTGCTGTGTCCTTCCTTCACTCTCGGATGCTTCTCCCTCTCATTCCCTGCTGTGTCCTTCCTTCACTCTCTGCTGTGTCCCCTTCATTCCCTGCTGTGTCCTCCCTTCACTCTCTACTGCTTCCCCCTCATTCCCTGCTGTGTCCTTCCTTCACACTCTGCTGCATCCCCTTAATTCCCTGCTGTGTCCTCCCTTCATTCTCTGCTGCTTCCCCCTCATTCCCTGTGGTGTCTTTCCTTCACTCTCTGGTGCTTCTCCCTCTCATTCCCTGCTGTGTCCTTCCTTCACTCTCTGCTGCTTCCCCTTCATTCCTTACTGTGTCCTTCCTTCACTCTACGGTGCTTCTCCTTCTCATTCCCTGATGTGTCCTTCCTTCACTCTCTGATGCTTCTCCCTCTCATTCCCTGCTGTGTCCTTCCTTCACTCTCTGCTGTGTCCCCTTCATTCCCTGCTGTGTCCTCCCTTCACTCTCTACTGCTTCCCCTCGTTCCCTGCTGTGTCCTTCCTTCACTCTCTGCTGCAACCCCTTCATTCCCTGCTGTGTCCTCCCTTCATTCTCTGCTGCTTCCCCCTCTTCCCCGCAGTGTCTTTCCTTCACTCTCTGGTGCTTCTACCTCTCATTCCCTGCTGTGTCCTTCCTTCACTCTCTGCTGCTACCCCTTCATTCCCTGCTGTGTCCTTCCTTCACTCTATGGTGCTTCTCCCTATCATTCCCTGCTGTGTCCTTCCTTCACTCTCTGCTGCGTCCCCTTAATTCCCTGCTTTTTCCTTCCTTCACTCTCTGCTGCTTCCTCCTCATTCCCTGCTGTGCCCTTCTTTCATTCTCTGCTGATTCCCCCTCATTACCTGCGGTGTCCTTCCTTCACTCTCTGATGCTTCTCCCACTCATTCCCTGCTGTGTCCTTCCTTCACTCTCTGATGCTTCTCCCTATCATTCCCTGCTGTGTCCTTCCTTCACTCTCTGCTGCATCTCCCTCATTCCCTGTTGTGTCCTTCCTTCACTCTCCGATGCCTCTCCCTCTCATTCCCTGATGTGTCCTTCCTTCACTTTCTGATGCTTCTCCCTCTCATTCCCTGCTGTGTCCGTCCTTCACTCTCTGATGTTTCTCCCTCTCATTCCCTGCTGTGTCCTTCCTTCACTCTCTGCTGCGTCCCTTCATTCTCTGCTGTGTCCTTCCTACACTCGCTGCTGCTTCCCCCTCATTCCCTGCTGTGTTTCCTTCACTCTCTGATGCCTCTCCCTCTCATTCCCTGAGGTGTCCTTCCTTCATTCTCTGATGCTTCTCCCTCTCATTCCCTGCTGTGTCCTTCCTTCACTCTCTGCTTTGTCCCCTTCATTCCCTGCTGTGTCCTCCCTTCACTCTCTACTGCTCCCCCCTCATTCCCTGCTGTGTCCTTCCTTCACTCTCTGCTGCATCCCCTTCATTCCCTGCTGTGTCCTCCCTTCATTCTCTGCTGCTCCCCCCTCATTCCCTGCAGTGTCTTTCCTTCACTCTCTGGTGCTTCTCCCTCTCATCCCCTGCTGTGTCCTTCCTTCACTCTCTGCTGCTACCCCTTCATTCCCTGCTGTGTCCTTCCTTCACTCTATGGTGCATCTCCCTATCATTCCCTGCTGTGTCCTTCCTTCACTATCTGCTGTGTCCCCTTAATTCCCTGCTTTTTCCTTCCTTCACTCTCTGCTGCTTCCTCCTCATTCCCTGCTGTGCCCTTCTTTCATTCTCTGCTGATTCCCCCTCATTCCCTGCTGTGTCCTTCCTTCACTCTCTGATGCTTCTCCCACTCATTCCCTGCTGTGTCCTTTCTTCACTCTCTGGTGCTTCTACCTCTCATTCCCTAGGATGTCCTTCCTTCACTCTCTGGTGCTTCTCCCCATTCTCTGAAGTGTCCTTCCTTCACACTCTGCTGCTCCCCCTTCTTCCCTGCTGTGTCCTTCCTTCACTCTCTGCTGCTTCCCCCTCATTCCCTGCTGTGTCCTTCCTTCACTCTCCGATGTCTCTCCCTCTCATTCCCTGATGTGTCCTTCCTTCACTCTCTAATGCTTCTCCCTCTCATTCCCTGCTGTGTCCTTCCTTCATTCTCTGCTGCATCCCCTTCATTCCCTGCTGCGTCCTTTCTTCACTCTCTGCTGCATCTCCCCCGCATTATCTGCTGTGTCCTTCCTTCACTTTCTGATGCTTCTCCCTCTCATTCCCTGCTGTGTCCTTCCTTCACTCTCTGCTGCTTCCCCTTCATTCCCTGCTGTGTCCTTCCTTCACTCTCTGCTGCTTCCCCCTCATTCCATGCTGTGTCCTTCCTTCACTCTCTGCTGCTTCCCCTTCATTCCCTGCTTTGTCCTTCCTTCACTCTCTGATGTTTCTCCCACTCATTCCCTGCTGTGTCCTTTCTTCACTCTCTGGTGCTTCTCCCTCTCATTCCCTAGGGTGTCCTTCCTTCACTCTCTGGTGCTTCTCCCCATTCTCTGAAGTGTCCATCCTTCAAACTCTGCTGCTCCCCCCTTCTTCCCTGCAGTGTCCTTCCTTCACTCTCTTCTGCCTCTCCCACTCATTCCCTGCTGTGTCCTTTCTTCACTCTCTGCTGCATCTCCCTCTCATTACCTGCTGTGTCCTTCCTTCACTCTCTGATGCTTCTCCCTCTCATTCCCTGGTGTGTCCTTCCTTCACTCTCTGCTGCTTCCCCTTCATTCCCTGCTGTGTCCTTCCTTCACTCTCTGCTGCTTCCCCATCATTCCCTGCTGTGTCCTTCCTTCACTCTCCGATGTCTCTCCCTCTCATTCCCTGATGTGTCCTTCCTTCACTCTCTAATGCTTCTCCCTCTCATTCCCTGCTGTGTCCTTCCTTCATTCTCTGCTGCATCCCCTTCATTCCCTGCTGCGTCCTTTCTTCACTCTCTGCTGCATCTCCCCCGCATTATCTGCTGTGTCCTTCCTTCACTTTCTGATGCTTCTCCATCTCATTCCCTGCTGTGTCCTTCCTTCACTCTCTGCTGCTTCCCCTTCATTCCCTGCTGTGTCCTTCCTTCACTCTCTGCTGCATCCCCTTCATTACCTGCTGTGTCCTCCCTTCATTCTCTGCTGCTCCCCCCTCATTCCCTGCAGTGTCTTTCCTTCACTCTCTGGTGCTTCTCCCTCTCATCCCCTGCTGTGTCCTTCCTTCACTCTCTGCTGCTACCCCTTCATTCCCTGCTGTGTCCTTCCTTCACTCTATGGTGCATCTCCCTATCATTCCCTGCTGTGTCCTTCCTTCACTATCTGCTGTGTCCCCTTAATTCCCTGCTTTTTCCTTCCTTCACTCTCTGCTGCTTCCTCCTCATTCCCTGCTGTGCCCTTCTTTCATTCTCTGCTGATTCCCCCTCATTCCCTGCTGTGTCCTTCCTTCACTCTCTGATGCTTCTCCCACTCATTCCCTGCTGTGTCCTTTCTTCACTCTCTGGTGCTTCTACCTCTCATTCCCTAGGATGTCCTTCCTTCACTCTCTGGTGCTTCTCCCCATTCTCTGAAGTGTCCTTCCTTCACACTCTGCTGCTCCCCCTTCTTCCCTGCTGTGTCCTTCCTTCACTCTCTGCTGCTTCCCCCTCATTCCCTGCTGTGTCCTTCCTTCACTCTCCGATGTCTCTCCCTCTCATTCCCTGATGTGTCCTTCCTTCACTCTCTAATGCTTCTCCCTCTCATTCCCTGCTGTGTCCTTCCTTCATTCTCTGCTGCATCCCCTTCATTCCCTGCTGCGTCCTTTCTTCACTCTCTGCTGCATCTCCCCCGCATTATCTGCTGTGTCCTTCCTTCACTTTCTGATGCTTCTCCCTCTCATTCCCTGCTGTGTCCTTCCTTCAATCTCTGCTGCTTCCCCTTCATTCCCTGCTGTGTCCTTCCTTCACTCTCTGCTGCTTCCCCCTCATTCCATGCTGTGTCCTTCCTTCACTCTCTGCTGCTTCCCCTTCATTCCCTGCTTTGTCCTTCCTTCACTCTCTGATGTTTCTCCCACTCATTCCCTGCTGTGTCCTTTCTTCACTCTCTGGTGCTTCTCCCTCTCATTCCCTAGGGTGTCCTTCCTTCACTCTCTGGTGCTTCTCCCCATTCTCTGAAGTGTCCATCCTTCAAACTCTGCTGCTCCCCCCTTCTTCCCTGCTGTGTCCTTCCTTCACTCTCTTCTGCCTCTCCCACTCATTCCCTGCTGTGTCCTTTCTTCACTCTCTGCTGCATCTCCCCCGCATTACCTGCTGTGTCCTTCCTTCACTCTCTGATGCGTCTCCCTCTCATTCCCTGCTGTGTCCTTCCTTCACTCTCTGCTGCTTCCCCTTCATTCCCTGCTGTGTCCTTCCTTCACTCTCTGCTGCTTCCCCATCATTCCCTGCTGTGTCCTTCCTTCATTCTCTGCTGCTTCCCCCTCATTCCCTGTGGTGTCCGTCCTTCACTCTCTGCTGCTTCCCCTTCATTCCTTGCTGTGTCCTTCCTTCACTCTATGGTGCTTCTCCCTATCATTCCCTGCTGTGTCCTTCCTTCACTCTCGGATGCTTCTCTCTCTCATTCCCTGCTGTGTCCTTCCTTCACTCTCTGCTGTGTCCCCTTCATTCCCTGCTGTGTCCTCCCTTCACTCTCTACTGCTTCCCCCTCATTCCCTGCTGTGTCCTTCCTTCACTCTCTGCTGAATCCCCTTAATTCCCTGCTGTGTCCTCCCTTCATTCTCTGCTGCTTCCCCCTCATTCCCTGTGGTGTCCTTCCTTCACTCTCTGCTGCTTCCCCTTCATTCCTTGCTGTGTCCTTCCTTCACTCTACGGTGCTTCTCCCTCTCATTCCCTGATGTGTCCTTCCTTCACTCTCTGATGCTTCTCCCTCTCATTCCCTGCTGTGTCCTCCCTTCACTCTCTACTGCTTCCCCTCGTTCCCTGCTGTGTCCTTCCTTCACTCTCTGCTGCAACCCCTTCATTCCCTGCTGTGTCCTCCCTTCATTCTCTGCTGCTTCCCCCTCATTCCCTGCAGTGTCTTTCCTTCACTCTCTGGTGCTTCTCCCTCTCATTCCCTGTTGTGTCCTTCCTTCACTCTCTACTGCTACCCCTTCATTCCCTGCTGTGTCCTTCCTTCACTCTATGGTGCTTCTCCCTATCATTCCCTGCTGTGTCCTTCCTTCACTCTCTGCTGCGTCCCCTTAATTCCCTGCTTTTTCCTTCCTTCACTTTCTGCTGCTTCCTCCTCATTCCCTGCTGTGCCCTTCTTTCATTCTCTGCTGATTCCCCCTCATTACCTGCGGTGTCCTTCCTTCACTCTCTGATGCTTCTCCCACTCATTCCCTGCTGTGTCCTTTCTTCACTCTCTGGTGCTTCTCCCTCTCATTCCCTAGGGTGTCCTTCCTTCACTCTCTGGTGCTTCTCCCCATTCTCTGAAGTGTCCTTCCTTCACACTCTGCTGCTCCCCCTTCTTCCCTGCTGTGTCCTTCCTTCACTGTCTGCTGCTTCCCCCTCATTCCCTGCTGTGTCCTTCCTTCACTCTCCGATGCCTCTCCCTCTCATTCCCTGATGTGTCCTTCCTTCACTCTCTGATGCTTCTCCCTCTCATTCCCTGCTGTGTCCTTCCTTCACTCTCTGCTGCTCCCCCTTCTTCCCTGCTGTGTCCTTCCTTCACTCTCTGCTGCTTCCCCCTCATTCCCTGCTGTGTCCTTCCTTCACTCTCCGATGCCTCTCCCTCTCATTCCCTGATGTGTCCTTCCTTCACTCTCTGATGCTTCTCCCTCTCATTCCCTGCTGTGTCCTTCCTTCACTCTCTGCTGCATCTCCCTCATTCCCTGTTGTGTCCTTCCTTCACTTTCCGATGCCTCTCCCTCTCATTCCCTGTTGTGTCCTTCCTTCACTCTCCGATGCCTCTCCCTCTCATTCCCTGATGTGTCCTTCCTTCACTCTCTGATGCTTCTCCCTCTCATTCCCTGCTGTGTCCTTCCTTCACTCTCTGCTGCTTCCCCCTCATTCCCTAGGGTGTCCTTCCTTCACACTCTGGTGCTTCTCCCCATTCTCTGAAGTGTCCTTCCTTCACACTCTGCTGCTCCCCCCTTCTTCCCTGCTGTGTCCTTCCTTCACTCTCTTCTGCCTCTCCGACTCATTCCCTGCTGTGTCCTTTCTTCACTCTCTGCTGCATCTCCTGCATTACCTGCTGTGTCCTTCCTTCACTCTCTGTTGCTTCTCCCTCTCATTCCCTGCTGTGTCCTTCCTTCACTCTCTGCTGCTTCCCCTTCATTCCCTGCTGTGTCCTTCCTTCATTCTCTGCTGCTTCCCCCTCATTCCCTGTGGTGTCTTTCCTTCACTCTCTGGTGCTTCTCCCTCTCATTCCCTGCTGTGTCCTTCCTTCACTCTCTGCTGCTTCCCCTTCATTCCTTGCTGTGTCCTTCCTTCACTCTATGGTGCTTCCCCCTATCATTCCCTGCTGTGTCCTTCCTTCACTCTCTGCTTCGTCCCCTTAATTCCCTGCTTTGTGCTTCCTTCACTCTCTGCTGTTTCCTCCTAATTCCCTGCTGTGTCCTTCTTTTATTCTCTGCTGATTCCCCCTGATTCCCTGCTGTGTCCTTCCTTCACTCACTCATGCTTCTCCCTCTCATTCCCTGCTGTGTCCTTTCTTCACTCTCTGATGCTTCTCCATCTCATTCCCTAGGGTGTCCTTCCTTCACTCTCTGGTGCTTCTCCCCATTCTCTGAAGTGTCCTTCCTTCACACTCTGCTGCTCTCCCCTTCTTCCCTGCTGTGTCCTTTCCTGGCTCTCTTCTGCCTCTACCACTCATTCCCTGCTGTGTCCTTTCTTCACTCTCTGCTCCATCTCCCCCGCATTACCTGCTGTGTCCTTACTTCACTCTCTGATGCTTCTCCCTCTCATTTCCTGCTGTGTCCTTCCTTCACTCTCTGCTGCTTCCCCCTCATTCCATCCGGTGTCCTTCCTTCATTCTCTTCTGCTTCCCCCTCATTCCCTGTGGTTTCTTTCCTTCACTCTCTGGCATTTCTCCCTCTCATTCCCTGCTGTGTCCTTCCTTCACTCTCTGCTGCTTCCCCTTCATTCCCTGCTGTGCCCTTCCTTCACTCTCTGCTGCTTCCCCCTTATTCCATGATGTGTCCTTCCTTCATTCTCTGCTGCTTCCCCCTCATTCCCTGTGGTGTCTTTCCTTCACTCTCTGGTGCTTCTCCCTCTCATTCCCTGCTGTGTCCTTCCTTCACTCTCTGCTGCTTCTCCCTCTCATTCCCTGCTGTGTACTTCTTTCATTCTCTGCTGATTCCCCTTCATTCCCTGCTGTGTCCTTCCTTCACTCTCTGCTGCTTCCCCTTCATTCCCTGCTGTGTCTTTCCTTCACTCTATGGTGCTTCTCCCTATCATTCCCTGCTGTGTCCTTCCTTCACTCTCTGCTTCGTCCCCTTAATTCCCTGCTTTGTCCTTCCTTCACTCTCTGCTGCTTCCTCCTAATTCCCTGCTGTGTCCTTCTTTCATTCTCTGCTGATTCCCCCTCATTCCCTGCTGTGTCCTTCCTTCACTCTCTGATGCTTCTCCCTCTCATTCCCTGCTGTGTCCTTTCTTCACTCTCTGATGCTTCTCCCTCACATTCCCTAGGGTGTCCTTCCTTCACTCTATGGTGCTTCTCCCGATTCTCTGAAGTGTCCTTCCTTCACACTCTGCTGCTCCCCCCTTCTTCCCTACTGTGTCCTTTCCTAGCTCTCTTCTGCCTCTCCCACTCATTCCCTGCTGTGTCCTTTCTTCACTCTCTGCTCCATCTCCCCCGCATTACCTGCGGTGTCCTTCCTTCACTCTCTGATGCTTCTCCCTCTCATTTCCTGCTGTGTCCTTCCTTCACTCTCTGCTGCTTCCCCCTCATTCCATGCTGTGTCCTTCCTTCATTCTTTTCTGCTTCCCCCTCATTCCCTGTGGTTTCTTTCCTTCGCTCTCTGGCATTTCTCCCTCTCATTCCCTGCTGTGTCCTTCCATCACTCTCCGATGCTTCTCCCTCTCATTACCTGCTGTGTCCTTCCTTCACTCTGTGCTGCTTCCCCTTCATTCCCTGCTGTGTCCTACCTACACTGTCTGCTGCTTCCCCCCCATTCCATGCTGTGTCCTTCCTTCATTCTCTGCTGCTTCCCCCTCATTCCCTGTGGTGTCTTTCCTTCACTCTCCGGTGCATCTCCCTCTCATTCCCTGCTGTGTCCTTCCTTCACTCTCTGCTGCTTCCCCTTAATTCCCTGCTTTGTCCTTCCTTCACTCTCTGTTGCTTCCTCCTAATTCCCTGCTGTGTCCTTCTTTCATTCTCTGCTGATTCCCCTTCATTCCCTGCTGTGTCCTTCCTTCACTCTCTGCTGCTTCCCCTTCATTCCCTGCTGTGTCCTTTCTTCACTCTCTGCTGCTTCCCCCTCATTCCATGCTGTGTCCTTCCTTCATTCTCTGCTAGTTCCCCCTCATTCCCTGTGGTGTCTGTCCTACACTCTCTGAGGCTTCTCCCTCTCATTCCCTGCTGTGTCCTTCCTTCATTCTGTGATGATTCTACCTCTCATTCCCTGCTGTGCCCTTCCTTCACTCTCTGCTGCTTCCCCTTCATTCCCTGCTGTGTCATTCCTTCACTCTCTGATGCTTCTCCCTCTCACTCCCTGCTGTGTACTTCCTTCACTCCCTGCTGCTTCCCCCTCATTCCATGCTGTGTCCTTCCTTCACTCTCCGATGCCTCTCCCTCTCATTCCCTGATGTGTCCTTCCTTCACTCTCTGATGCTTCTCCCTCTCATTCCCTGCTGTGTCCTTCCTTCATTCTCTGCTGCGTCCCCTTCATTCCCTGCTGTGTCCTTTCTTCACTCTCTGCTGTATCTCCCCCGCATTACCTGCTGTGTCCTTCCTTCACTCTCTGATGCGTCTCCCTCTCATTCCCTTCTGTGTCATTCCTTCACTCTCTGCTGCTTCCCCCTCATTCCCTGCTGTGTCCTTCCTTCACTCTCCGATGCCTCTCCCTCTCATTCCCTGATGTGTCCTTCCTTCACTCTCTGATGCTTCTCCCTCTCATTCCCTGCTGTGTCCGTCCTTCACTCTCTGATGTTTCTCCCTCTCATTCCCTGCTGTGTCCTTCCTTCACTCTCTGCTGCGTCCCTTCATTCTCTGCTGTGTCCTTCCTACACTCTATGCTGCTTCACCCTCATTCCCTGCTGTGTCCTTCCTTCACTCTCTGATGCCTCTCCCTCTCATTCCCTGATGTGTCCTTCCTTCACTCTCTGATGCTTCTCCCTCTCATTCCCTGCTGTGTCCTTCCTTCACTCTCTGCTGTGTCCCCTTCATTCCCTGCTGTGTCCTCCCTTCACTCTCTGCTGCTTCCCCCTCATTCCCTGCTGTGTCCTTCCTTCACTCTCTGCTGCATCCCCTTCATTGCCTGCTGTGTCCTCCCGTCATTCTCTGCTGCTTCCCCCTCATTCCCTGCAGTGTATTTCCTTCACTCTCTGGTGCTTCTCCCTCTCATTCCCTGCTGTGTCATTCCTTCACTCTCTGCTGCTACCCCTCCATTCCCTGCTGTGTCCTTCCTTCACTCTATGGTGCTTCTCCCTATCATTCCCTGCTGTGTCCTTCCTTCACTCTCTGCTGTGTCCCCTTAATTCCCTGCTTTTTCCTTCCTTCACTCTCTGCTGCTTCCTCCTCATTCCCTGCTGTGCCCTTCTTTCATTCTCTGCTGATTCCCCCTCATTACCTGCTGTGTACTTCCTTCACTCTCTGATGCTTCTCCCACTCATTCCCTGCTGTGTCCTTTCTTCACTCTCTGGTGCTTCTCCCTCTCATTCCCTAGGGTGTCCTTCCTTCACTCTCTGGTGCTTCTCCCCATTCTCTGAAGTGTCCTTCCTTCACCCTCTGCTGTTCCCCCTTCTTCCCTGCTGTGTCCTTCCTTCACTCTCTGCTGCTTCCCCCTCATTCCCTGCTGTGTCCTTCCTTCACTCTCCGATGCCTCTCCCTCTCATTCCCTGATGGGTCCTTCCTTCACTCTCTGATGCTTCTCCCGCTCATTCCCTGCTGTGCCCTTCCTTCATTCTGTGATGATTCTACCTCTCATTCCCTGCTGTGCCCTTCCTTCACTCTCTGCTGCTTCCCCTTCATTCCCTGCTTTGTCCTTCCTTCACTCTCTGTTGCTTCCTCCTAATTCCCTGCTGTGTCCTTCTTTCATTCTCTGCTGATTCCCCTTCATTCCCTGCTGTGTCCTTCCTTCGCTCTCTGCTGCTTCCCCTTCATTCCCTGCTGTGTCCTTTCTTCACTCTCTGCTGCTTCCCCCTCATTCCATGCTGTGTCCTTCCTTCATTCTCTGCTAGTTCCCCCTCATTCCCTGTGGTGTCTGTCCTACACTCTCTGAGGCTTCTCCCTCTCATTCCCTGCTGTGTCCTTCCTTCATTCTGTGATGATTCTACCTCTCATTCCCTGCTGTGCCCTTCCTTCACTCTCTGCTGCTTCCCCTTCATTCCCTGCTGTGTCATTCCTTCACTCTCTGATGCTTCTCCCTCTCACTCCCTGCTGTGTACTTCCTTCACTCCCTGCTGCTTCCCCCTCATTCCATGCTGTGTCCTTCCTTCACTCTCCGATGCCTCTCCCTCTCATTCCCTGATGTGTCCTTCCTTCACTCTCTGATGCTTCTCCCTCTCATTCCCTGCTGTGTCCTTCCTTCATTCTCTGCTGCGTCCCCTTCATTCCCTGCTGTGTCCTTTCTTCACTCTCTGCTGTATCTCCCCCGCATTACCTGCTGTGTCCTTCCTTCACTCTCTGATGCGTCTCCCTCTCATTCCCTTCTGTGTCATTCCTTCACTCTCTGCTGCTTCCCCCTCATTCCCTGCTGTGTCCTTCCTTCACTCTCCGATGCCTCTCCCTCTCATTCCCTGATGTGTCCTTCCTTCACTCTCTGATGCTTCTCCCTCTCATTCCCTGCTGTGTCCGTCCTTCACTCTCTGATGTTTCTCCCTCTCATTCCCTGCTGTGTCCTTCCTTCACTCTCTGCTGCGTCCCTTCATTCTCTGCTGTGTCCTTCCTACACTCTATGCTGCTTCACCCTCATTCCCTGCTGTGTCCTTCCTTCACTCTCTGATGCCTCTCCCTCTCATTCCCTGATGTGTCCTTCCTTCACTCTCTGATGCTTCTCCCTCTCATTCCCTGCTGTGTCCTTCCTTCACTCTCTGCTGTGTCCCCTTCATTCCCTGCTGTGTCCTCCCTTCACTCTCTGCTGCTTCCCCCTCATTCCCTGCTGTGTCCTTCCTTCACTCTCTGCTGCATCCCCTTCATTGCCTGCTGTGTCCTCCCGTCATTCTCTGCTGCTTCCCCCTCATTCCCTGCAGTGTATTTCCTTCACTCTCTGGTGCTTCTCCCTCTCATTCCCTGCTGTGTCATTCCTTCACTCTCTGCTGCTACCCCTCCATTCCCTGCTGTGTCCTTCCTTCACTCTATGGTGCTTCTCCCTATCATTCCCTGCTGTGTCCTTCCTTCACTCTCTGCTGTGTCCCCTTAATTCCCTGCTTTTTCCTTCCTTCACTCTCTGCTGCTTCCTCCTCATTCCCTGCTGTGCCCTTCTTTCATTCTCTGCTGATTCCCCCTCATTACCTGCTGTGTACTTCCTTCACTCTCTGATGCTTCTCCCACTCATTCCCTGCTGTGTCCTTTCTTCACTCTCTGGTGCTTCTCCCTCTCATTCCCTAGGGTGTCCTTCCTTCACTCTCTGGTGCTTCTCCCCATTCTCTGAAGTGTCCTTCCTTCACCCTCTGCTGTTCCCCCTTCTTCCCTGCTGTGTCCTTCCTTCACTCTCTGCTGCTTCCCCCTCATTCCCTGCTGTGTCCTTCCTTCACTCTCCGATGCCTCTCCCTCTCATTCCCTGATGGGTCCTTCCTTCACTCTCTGATGCTTCTCCCGCTCATTCCCTGCTGTGCCCTTCCTTCATTCTCTGCTGCATCCATTTAATTCCCTGCTGTGTCTTTTCTTCACTCTCTGCTGCATCTCCCCCGCATTACCTGCTGTGTCCTTCCTTCACTCTCTGATGCTTCTCCCTCTCATTCCCTGCTGTGTCCTTCCTTCACTCTCTGCTGCTTCCCCTTCATTCCCTGCCGTGTCCTTTCTTCACTCTCTGCTGCTTCCCCCTCATTCCATGCTGTGTCCTTCCTTCACTCTCTGCTGCTTCCCCTTCATTCCCTGCTTTGTTCTTCCTTCACTCTCTGCTGCTTCCCCCTTATTCCATGATGTGTCCTTCCTTCATTCTCTGCTGCTTCCCCCTCATTCCCTGTGGTGTCTTTCCTTCACTCTCTGGTGCTTCTCCCTCTCATTCCCTGCTGTGTCCTTCCTTCACTCTATGCTGCTTTCCCTTCATTCCCTGCTGTGTCTTTCCTTCACTCTATGGTGCTTCTCCCTATCATTCCCTGCTGTGTCCTTCCTTCACTCTCTGCTTCGTCCCCTTAATTCCCGGCTTTGTCCTTCCTTCACTCTCTGCTGCTTCCTCCTAATTCCCTGCTGTGTCCTTCTTTCATTCTCTGCTGATTCCCCCTCATTCCCTGCTGTGTCCTTCCTTCACTCTCTGATGCTTCTCCCTCTCATTCCCTGCTGTGTCCTTTCTTCACTCTCTGATGCTTCTCCCTCACATTCCCTAGGGTGTCCTTCCTTCACTCTCTGGTGCTTCTCCCCATTGTCTGAAGTGCCCTTCCTTCACACTCTGCTGCTCCCCCCTTCTTCCCTGCTGTGTCCTTTCCAAGCTCTCTTCTGCCTCTCCCACTCATTCCCTGCTGTGTCCTTTCTTCACTCTCTGCTCCATCTCCCCCGCATTACCTGCGGTGTCCTTCCTTCACTCTCTGATGCTTCTCCCTCTCATTTCCTGCTGTGTCCTTCCTTCACTATCTGCTGTTTCCCCCTCATTCCATGCTGTGTCCTTCCTTCATTCTCTTCTGCTTCCCCCTCATTCCCTGTGGTTTCTTTCCTTCACTCTCTGGCATTTCTCTCTCTCATTCCCTGCTGTGTCCTTCCATCAATCTCCGATGCTTCTCCCTCTCATTCCCTGCAGTGTCCTTCCTTCACTCTCTGCTCCATCTCCCCCGCATTACCTGCGGTGTCCTTCCTTCACTCTCTGATGCTTCTCCCTCTCATTTCCTGCTGTGTCCTTCCTTCACTCTCTGCTGCTTCCCCCTCATTCCATGCTGTGTCCTTCCTTCATTCTCTTCTGTTTCCCCCTCATTCCCTGTGGTTTCTTTCCTTCACTCTCTGGCATTTCTCCCTCTCATTCCCTGCTGTGACCTTCCATCACTCTCCGATGCTTCTCCCTCTCATTCCCTGCTGTGTCTTTCCTTCACTCTCTGCTGCTTCTCCCTCTCATTACCTGCTGTCTCCTTCCTTCACTCTCTGCTGCTTCCCCTTCATTCCCTGCTGTGTCCTTCCTTCACTCTCTGCTGCTTCCCCCCCATTCCATGCTGTGTCCTTCCTTCATTCTCTGCTGCTTCCCCCTCATTCCCTGTGGTGTCTTTCCTTCACTCTCTGGTGCTTCTCCCTCTCATTCCCTGCTGTGTCCTTCCTTCACTCTCTGCTGCTTCCCCCTCATTCACTGTGGTGTCTTTCCTTCACTCTATGGTGCTTCTCTCTATCATTCCCTGCTGTGTCCTTCCTTCACTCTCTGCTGCGTCCCCTTAATTCCCTGCTTTGTCCTTCCTTCACTCTCTGCTGCTTCCTCCTAATTCCCTGCTGTGTCCTTCTTTCATTCTCTGCTGATTCCCCTTCATTCCCTGCTGTGTCCTTCCGTCACTCTCTGCTGCTTCCCCTTCATTCCCTGCTGTGTCCTTCCTTCACTCTCTGCTGCTTCCCCCTCATTCCATGCTGTGTCCTTCCTTCATTCTCTGCTGGTTCCCCCACATTCCCTGCTGTGTCTGTCCTTCACTCTCTGGTACTTCTCCCTCTCATTCCCTGCTGTGTCCTTCCTTCACTCTCTGATGATTCTACCTCTCATTCCCTGCTGTGCCCTTCCTTCACTCTCTGCTGCTTCCCCTTCATTCCCTGCTTTGTCATTCCTTCACTCTCTGATGCTTCTCCCTCTCATTCCCTGCTGTGTACTTCCTTCACTCTCTGCTGCTTCCCCCTCATTCCCTGCTGTGTCCTTCCTTCACTCTCCAATGCCTCTCCCTCTCATTCCCTGCTGTGCCCTTCCTTCACTCTCTGCTGCTTCCCCTTCATTCCCTGCTTTGTCATTCCTTCACTCTCTGATGCTTCTCCCTCTCATTCCCTGCTGTGTCCTTCTTTCATTCTCTGCTGATTCCCCTTCATTCCCTGCTGTGTCCTTCCGTCACTCTCTGCTGCTTCCCCTTCATTCCCTGCTGTGTCCTTCCTTCACTCTCTGCTGCTTCCCCCTCATTCCATGCTGTGTCCTTCCTTCATTCTCTGCTGGTTCCCCCACATTCCCTGCTGTGTCTGTCCTTCACTCTCTGGTACTTCTCCCTCTCATTCCCTGCTGTGTCCTTCCTTCACTCTCTGATGATTCTACCTCTCATTCCCTGCTGTGCCCTTCCTTCACTCTCTGCTGCTTCCCCTTCATTCCCTGCTTTGTCATTCCTTCACTCTCTGATGCTTCTCCCTCTCATTCCCTGCTGTGTCCTTCCTTCATTCTCTGCTGCGTCCCCTTCATTCCCTGCTGTGTCCTTTCTTCACTCTCTGCTGTATCTCCCCCGCATTACCTGCTGTGTCCTTCCTTCACTCTCTGATGCGTCTCCCTCTCATTCCCTGCTGCGTCCTTCCTTCACTCTCTGATTCTTCTCCCTCTCATTCCCTGCTGTGTCCCTCCTTCACTCTCCGATGCCTCTCCCTCTCATTCTCTGATGTGTCCTTCCTTCACTCTCTGATGCTTCTCCCTCTCATTCCCTGCTGTGTCTGTCCTTCACTCTCTGATGTGTCTCCCTCTCATTCCCTGCTGTGTCCTTCCTTCACTCTCTGCTGCGTCCCTTCATTCTCTGCTGTGTCCTTCCTACACTCTCTGCTGCTTCCACCTCATTCCCTGCTGTGTCCTTCCTTCACTCTCTGATGCCTCTCCCTCTCATTCCCTGATGTGTCCTTCCTTCACTCTCTGATGCTTCTCCCTCTCATTCCCTGCTGTGTCCTTCCTTCACTCTCTGCTGTGTCCCCTTCATTCCCTGCTGTGTCCTCCCTTCACTCTCTGCTGCTTCCGCCTCATTCCCTGCTGTGTTCTTCCTTCACTCTCTGCTGCATCCCCTTCATTCCCTGCTGTGTCCTCCCTTCATTCTCTGCTGCTTTCCCCTCATTCCCTGCAGTGTCTTTCCTACACTCTTTGGTGCTTCTCCCTCTCATTCCCTGCTGTGTCCTTCCTTCACTCTCTGCTGCTACCCCTTCATTCCCTGCTGTGTCCTTCCTTCACTCTATGGTGCTTCGCCCTATCATTCCCTGCTGTGTCCTTCCTTCACGCTCTGCTGTGTCCCCTTAATTCCCTGCTTTTTCCTTCCTTCACTCTCTGCTGCTTCCTCCTCATTCCCTGCTGTGCCCTTCTTTCATTCTCTGCTGACTCCCCCTCATTACCTGCTGTGTCCTTCCTTCATTCTCTGCTGGTTCCCCCACATTCCCTGCGGTGTCTGTCCTTCACTCTCTTGTGCTTTTCCCTCTCATTCCCTGCTGTGTCCTTCCTTCACTCTCTGCTGCTTCCCCCTCATTCCCTGCTGTATCCTTCCTTCACTCTCTGATGCCTCCCCCTCTCATTCCCTGATGTTTCCTTCCTTCACTCTCTGATGCTTCTCCCTCTCATTCCCTGCTGTGTCCTTCCTTCACTCTCTGCTGCGTCCCCTTCATTCCCTGCTGTGTCTTCCCTTCACTCTCTGCTGCTTCCCCCTCATTCCATGCTGTGTCCTTCCTTCACTCTCTGCTGCGTCCCCTTCATTCCCTGCTGTGTCCTTCCTTCATTCTCTGCTGCATCTCCCCCGCATTACCTGCTGTGTCCTTCCTTCACTCTCTGATGCTTCTCCCTCTCATTCCCTGCTGTTTCCTTCCTTCACTCTTTGCTGCTTCCCCTTCATTCCCTGCTGTGTCCTTCCTTCACTCTCTGCTGCTTCCCCCTCATTCCATGCTGTGTCCTTCCTTCACTCTCTGCTGCATCCCCTTCATTCCCTGCTTTGTCCTTCCTTCACTCTCTGATGTTTCTCCCTCTCATTCCCTGCTGTGTCCTTCCTTCACTCTCTGCTGAATCCCTTCATTCCCTGCTGTGTCCTTCCTTCACTCTCTGCTGCTTCCCCCTCATTCCCTGCTGTGTCCTTCCTTCACTCTCTGATGCTTCTCCCTCTCATTCCCTGCTGTGTCCTTCCTTCATTCTCTGCTGCTTCCCCCTCATTCCCTGCGGTGTCTTTCCTTCACTCTCTGCTGCTTCCCCTTCATTCCCTGCTGTGTCCTTCCTTCACTCTATGGTGCTTCTCCCTATCATTCCCTGCTGTGTCCTTCCTTCACTCTCTGCTGTGTCCCCTTAATTCCCTGCTTTTTCCTTCCTTCACTCTCTGCTGCTTCCTCCTCATTCCCTGCTGTGCCCTTCTTTCATTTTCTGCTGATTCCCCCTCATTCCCTGCGGTGTCCTTCCTTCACTCTCTGATGCTTCTCCCACTCATTCCCTGCTGTGTCGTTTCTTCACTCTCTGGTGCTTCTCCCTCTCATTCCCTAGGGTGTCCTTCCTTCACTCTCTGGTGCTTCTCCCCATTCTCTGAAGTGTCCTTCCTTCACACACTGCTGCTCCCCCTTCTTCCCTGCTGTGTCCTTTCTTAGCTCTCTGCTGCATCTCCCCCTTGTTCCCTGATGTGTCTTTCTTCACCTACTGATACTTCTCCCCCTCATTCCCTGCTGTGTCCTTCCTTCACTCTATTCTGCCTCTCCCACTCATTCCCTTCTGTGTCCTTTCTTTACTCTCTGCTGCATCTCCCGCATTACCAGCTGTGTCCTTCCTTCACTCTCTGATGCTTCTCCCACTCATTCCCTTCTGTGTCCTTCCTTCACTCTCTGCTGCTTCCCCTTTATTCCCTGCTGTGTCCTTCCTTCACTCTCTGCTGCTTCTCCCTCATTCCATGCTGTGTCCTTCCTTCATTCTCTGCTGCTTCCCCCTCATTCCATGAGGTGTCTTTCCTTCACTCTCTGGTGCTTCTCCCTCTCATTCCCTGCTGTGTCCTTCCTTCACTCTCTGATGCTTCTCCCTCTCATTCCCTGCTGTGTCCTTCCTCCATTCTCTGCTGCTTCCCCCTCATTCCCTGCAGTGTCTTTCCTTCACTCTCTGCTGCTTCCCCTTCATTCCCTGCTGTGTCCTTCCTTCACTCTATGGTGCTTCTCTCTATCATTCCCTGCTGTGTCCTTCCTTCACTCTCTGCTGTGTCCCCTTAATTCCCTGCTTTTTCCTTCCTTCACTCTCTGCTGCTTCCTCCTCATTCCCTGCTGTGCCCTTCTTTCATTTTCTGCTGATTCCCCCTCATTTCCTGCTGTGTCCTTCCTTCACTCTCTGATGCTTCTCCCACTCATTCCCTGCTGTGTCCTTTCTTCACTCTCTGGTGCTTCTCCCTCTCATTCCCTAGGGTGTCCTTCCTTCACTCTCTGGTGCTTCTCCCCATTCTCCGAAGTGTCCTTCCTTCACACACTGCTGCTCCCCCTTCTTCCCTGCTGTGTCCTTTCTTAGCTCTCTGCTGCATCTCCCCCTTGTTCCCTGATGTGTCCTTCTTCACCTTCTGATACTTCTCCCCCTCATTCCCTGCTGTGTCCTTCCTTCACTCTATTCTGCCTCTCCCACTCATTCCCTTCTGTGTACTTTCTTTACTCTCTGCTGCATCTCCCGCATTACCAGCTGTGTCCTTCCTTCACTCTCTGATGCTTCTCCCTCTCATTCCCTTCTGTGTCCTTCCTTCACTCTCTGCTGCTTCCCCTTTATTCCCTGCTGTGTCCTTCCTTCACTCTCTGCTGCTTCTCCCTCATTCCATGCTGTGTCCTTCCTTCATTCTCTGCTGCTTCCCCCTCATTCCCTGAGGTGTCTTTCCTTCACTCTCTGGTGCTTCTCCCTCTCATTCCCTGCTGTGTCCTTCCTTCACTCTCTGATGCTTCTCCCTCTCATTCCCTGCTGTGCCCTTCCTTCACTCTCTGCTGCTTCCCCTTCATTCCCTGTTGTGTCCTTCCTTCACTCTCTGATGCTTCTCCCTGTCATTCCCTGCTGTGTCCTTCCTTCACTCTCTGCTGCGTCCCCTTCATTCCCTGCTGAGTCCTTACTTCACTCTCTGCTGCTTCCCCCTCATTCCCTGCTGTGTCCTTCCTTCACTCTCTGATGCCTCTCCCTCTCATTCCCTGATGTGTCCTTCCTTCACTCTCTGATGCTTCTCCATCTCATTCCCTGCCGTGTCCTTCCTTCACGCTCTGCTGCTTCCCCCTCATTCCCTGCTGTGTCCTTCCTTCACTCTCTGATGCCTCTCCCTCTCATTCCCTGCTGTGTCCTTCCTTCACTCTCTGCTGCTTCCCCCTCATTCCCTGCTGTGTCCTTCCTTCACTCTCTGCTGCATCCCCTTCATTCCCTGCTGTGTCCTCCCTTCATTCTCTGCTGCTTCCCCCTCATTCCCTGCAGTGTCTTTCCTTCACTCTCTGGTGCTTCTCCCTCTCATTCCCTGCTGTGTCCTTCCTTCACTCTCTGCTCCTACCCCTTTATTCCCTGCTGTGTCCTTCCTTCACTCTTTGGTGCTTCTCCCTATCATTCCCTGCTGTGTCCTTCCTTCACTCTCTGCTGCATCCCCTTAATTCCCTGCTTTTTCCTTCCTTCACTCTCTGCTGCTTCCACCTCATTCCCTGCTGTGCCCTTCTTTCATTCTCTGCTGATTCCCCCTCATTACCTGCTGCGTCCTTCCTTCACTCTCTGATGCTTCTCCCAAGCATTCCCTGCTGTGTCCTTTCTTCACTCTCTGGTGCTTCTCCCTCTCATTCCCTAGGGTGTCCTTCCTTCACTCTCCGATGCCTCTCCCTCTCATTCCCTGATGTGTCCTTCCTTCACTCTCTGATGCTTCCCCCTCTCATTCCCTGCTGTGTCCTTCCTTCATTCTCTGCTGCATCCCCTTCATTCCCTGCTGTGTCCTTTCTTCACTCTCTGCTGCTCCCCCCTTCTTCCCTGCTGTGTCCTTCCTTCACTCTCTGCTGCTTCCCCCTCATTCCCTGCTGTGTCCTTCCTTCACTCTCCGATGCCTCTCCCTCTCATTCCCTGATGTGTCCTTCCTTCACACTCTGCTGCTCCCCCCTTCTTCCCTGCTGTGTCCTTCCTTCACTCTCTGCTGCTTCCCCCTCATTCCCTGCTGTGTCCTTCCTTCACTCTCCGATGCCTCTCCCTCTCATTCCCTGATGTGTCCTTCCTTCACTCTCTGATGCTTCCCCCTCTCATTCCCTGCTGTGTCCTTCCTTCATTCTCTGCTGCATCCCCTTCATTCCCTGCTGTGTCCTTTCTTCACTCTCTGCTGCATCTCCCCTGCATTACCTGCTGTGTCCTTCCTTCACTCTCTGATGCTTCTCCCTCTCATTCCCTGCTGTGTCCTTCCTTCACTCTCTGCTGCTTCCCCTTCATCCCCTGCTGTGTCCTTCCTTCACTCTCGGCTGCTTCCCCCTCATTCCATGCTGTGTCCTTCCTTCACTCTCTGCTGCTTCCCCTTCATTCCATGCTGTGTCCTTCCTTCACTCTCTGATGTTTCTCCCTCTCATTCCCTGCTGTGTCCTTCCTTCACTCTCTGCTGCATCCCTTCATTCCCTGCTGTGTCCTTCCTTCACTCTCTGCTGCTTCCCCCTCATCCCTGCTGTTTCCTTCCTTCACCCTCTGATGCCTCCCCCTCTCATTCCCTGATGTGTTCTTCCTTCACTCTCTAATGCTTCTCCCTCTCATTCCCTGCTGTGTCCTTCCTGCACTCTCTGCTGCGTCCCCTTCATTCCCTGCTGTGTCTTCCCTTCACTCTCTGCTGCTTCCCCCTCATTCCCTGCTGTATCTTTCCTTCACTCTCTGCTGCGTCCCCTTCATTCCCTGCTGTGTCCTTCCTTCATTCTCTGATGCTTCCCCCTCATTCCCTGCGTTGTCTTTCCTTCACTCTCTGCTGCTTCCCCTTCATTCCCTGCTGTGTCCTTCGTTCACTCTATGGTGCTTCCCCCTATCATTCCCTGCTGTGTCCTTCCTTCACTCTCTGCTGCGTCCCCTTAATTCCCTGCTTTTTCCTTTCTTCACTCTCTGCTGCTTCCTCCTCATTCCCTGCTGTGCCCTTCTTTGTTTTTCTGCTGATTCCCCCTCATTCCCTGCTGTGTCCTTCCTTAACTCTCTGATGCTTCTCCCACTCATTCCCTGCTGTGTCCTTTCTTCACTCTCTGGTGCTTCTCCCTCTAATTCCCTAGGGTCTCCTTCCTTCACTCTCTGGTGCCTCTCCCCATTCTCTGAAGTGTCCTTCCTTCACACACTGCTGCTCCCCCCTTCTTCCCTGCTGTGTCCTTTCTTAGCTCTCTGCTGCATCTCCCCCTTGTTCCCTGATGTGTCCTTCTTCACCTTCTGATACTTCTTCCCCTCATTCCCTGCTGTGTCTTTCCTTCATTCTATTCTGCCTCTCCCACTCATTCCCTTCTGTGTCCTTTCTTCACTCTCTGCTGCATCTCCCACATTACCAGCGGTGTCCTTCCTTCACTCTCTGATGCTTCTCCCTCTCATTCCCTTGTGTGTCCTTTGTTCACTCTCTGCTGCTTCCCCTTTATTCCCTGCTGTGTCCTTCCTTCATTCTCTGCTGCTTCCCCCTCATTCCCTGTGGTGTCTTTCCTTCACTCTCTGGTGCTTCTCCCTCTCATTCCCTGCTGTGTCCTTCATTCACTCTCTGATGCTTCTCCCTCTCATTCCCTGCTGTGCCCTTCCTTCACTCTCTGCTGCTTCCCCTTCATTCCCTGCTGTGTCCTACCTTCACTCTCTGATGCTTCTCCCTGTCATTCCCTGCTGTGTCTTCCTTCACTCTCTGCTGCGTCCCCTTCATTCCCTTATGTGTCCTTCCTTCACTCTCTGCTGCTTCCCCCTCATTCCCTGCTGTGTCCTTTCTTCACTCTCTGATGCCTCTCCCTCTCATTCCCTGATGTGTTCTTCCTTCACTTTCTGATGCTTCTCCCTCTCATTCCCTGCTGTGTCCTTCCTTCACTCTCTGCTGCTTCCCCTTCATTCTCTGCTGTTTCATTCCTTCACTCTCTGCTGCTTCCCCCTCATTCCATGCTGTGTCCTTCCTTCATTCTCTGCTGATTCCCCCTCATTCCCTGCGGTGTCTTTCCTTCACTCTCTGCTGCTTCTCCCTCTCATTCCCTGCTGTGTCCCTCCTTCACTCTCTGATGCTTCTCCCTCTCATTCCCTGCTGTGCCCTTCCTTCACTCTCTGCTGCGTCCCCTTCATTCCCTACTGTGTCCTTCCTTCACTCTCTGATGCCTCTCCCTCTCATTCCCTGCTGTGTCCTTCCTTCACTCTCTGCTGCTTCCCCCTCATTCCCTGCTGTGTCCTTCCTTCACTCTCTGGTGCTTCTCCCCGTTCCCTGAAGTGTCCTTCCTTCACTCTCTACTGCTTTCCCCTCATTCCCTGCTGTGTCATTTCGTCACTGTCTGCTGCTTCTACCCCACATTCCTTGCTCTGTCCTTCCTTCACTCTCTGCTGCCTTCTGTGTCTCTATAGTTTACGGTTTTTTTTTTTTTTTTAGAAATTATCAAACAGTCGATCCCAGGTGGATTCAGCTGCAGACGCCAAAGGAGGCTGCCACCCCACTGTCACCCTGACCTGAACCCCACACAGCTGTACAGTAGGTGGCAGATGTGTGATGTCGCTCTACAGCACTACAGATGCACCTTCTCACTGACATGTTCATGAAAGGGGGGCTGAATAGGGTGGGGTTGTGTCTTGTTGGACTCACACTAGGAAGCTGATCATTTTATTTGGGCAAGCAACGCCAATGGGGTTGGAACTGGAACCTCTGCTAAATTGTATGAACAAAACGAGAAAACAAGCATGGACAAAGTCAATAGGTTTTGATCTTGTATGGAATCATTTTCTTGTGATAACAAAATGTAGTGGTTTTTGTTTTAAATGTGCAGCCTCGCTAGCCATGCCAACATGCAGGAACGTCAGCCACACATTCCAATGCATGCTGTAGCCTCCACATCCACTGGGCAGTCTCACGTGCTCAGCTGCTGCCATCAAATGTCAAGCACAGATTTGAAGGCCCTGGATTCATACATCTGGCAGAGTCACCATCTGGAGGGCACAGTGTTGCCTCACACGCACCCACATGTCCTCCGGCACTCAACTTAAGTGGATGCAGATACCATCGATGTACAGCGCAGAGCACTCGCACTGCTTCCTGCGCATCCTCTTCCCACACGCACTGCTTCTTCCTGCATATCCTCTTCCCACGCGCACTGCTTCTTCCTGCATGTCCTCTTCCCACGTGTTCTGTTCCCACGTGCACTGCTTCTTCCTGCATGTTCTCTTCGCATGCACACTGCTTCTTCCTGCATGTCCTCTTCCCACGTGCACTGCTTCTTCCTGCATGTCCTCTTCCCACTGCACTGCTTCTTCCTGCATATCCTCTTCCCACGATCACTGCTTCTTCCTGCATATCCTCTTCCCACGCGCACTGCTTCTTCCTGCATGTCCTCTTCCCACGTGCACTGCTTCTTCCTGCATATCCTCTTCCCACGCGCACTGCTTCTTCCTGCATATCCTCTTCCCACGCGCACTGCTTCTTCCTGCATATCCTCTTCCCATACGCACTGCTTCTTCCTGCATGTCCTCTTCCCACACTCACTTCTTCCTGTATGTCCTCTTCACACACTCACTGCTTCTTCCTGCATGTCCTCTTCCCACGCGCACTGCTTCTTCCTACATATCCTCTTCCCACGCGCACTGCTTCTTCCTGCATATCCTCTCCCACGCGCGCTGGTTCTTCCTGCATATCCTCTTCCCACACTCAGTGCTTCTTCCTGCTTATCCTCTTCACACGGGAACTGTTTCTTCCTGCATATCCTCTTCCTACATGCACTGCTTCTTCCTGCACATCCTCTTCCCACGGACACTGTTTCTTCCTGCATCTCCTCTTCCCACGTGCACTGCTTCTTCCTGCAAATCTTCTCCCACGCGCACTGCTTCTTCCTGCACATCCTCTTCCCACGCCCAGTGCTTCTTCCTGCGTATCCTCTTCCCATGCACACTGTTTCTTCCTGCATATACTCTTCCCACGTGCACTGCTTCTTCCTGCATATTCTCTTCCCACACGCACTGCTTCTTCTTACATATCCTTTTCCACGTGCACTGCTTCTTCCTCCATATCTTCTTCCCACACGCACTGCTTCTTCCTGCATATCCTCTTCCCACGTGCACTGCTTCTTCCTGCATATCCTCTTCCCACACGCACTGCTTCTTCATGCATGTCCTCTTCCCACATGCACTGCTTCTTCATGCATGTCCTCTTCCCACACGCACTGCTTTTTCCTGCATAACCTCTTCCGATGTGCACCGCTTCTTCCTGCATGTCCTCTTCCCACGAGCACTGCTTCTTCCTGCATGTCCTCTTCCCACGCGCACTGCTTCTTCCTGCATGTCCTCTTCCCACGCGCACTGCTTCTTCCTGCATATCCTCTTCCCACGCGCACTGCTTCTTCCTGCATATCCTCTTCCCATACGCACTGCTTCTTCCTGCATGTCCTCTTCCCACACTCACTTCTTCCTGTATGTCCTCTTCCCACACTCACTGCTTCTTCCTGCATATCCTCTTCCCACGCGCACTGCTTCTTCCTGCATATCCTCTTCCCACGCGCACTGCTTCTTCCTGCATATCCTCTTCCCACGCGCACTGCTTCTTCCTGTATATCCTCTTCCCACGTGCACTGCTACTGTTTCTTCCTGCATATCCTCTCCCGCGCGTGCTGCTTCTTCCTGCATATCCTCTTCCCACACTCACTGCTTCTTCCTGCTTATCCTCTTCACACGGGAACTGTTTCTTCCTGCATATCCTCTTCCTACATGCACTGCTTCTTCCTGCACATCCTCTTCCCACGGACACTGTTTCTTCCTGCATCTCCTCTTCCCACATGCACTGCTTCTTCCTGCAAATCTTCTCCCACGCGCACTGCTTCTTCCTGCACATCCTCTTCCCACGCCCAGTGCTTCTTCCTGCGTATCCTCTTCCCATGCACACTGTTTCTTCCTGCATATACTCTTCCCACGTGCACTGCTTCTTACTGCATATTCTCTTCCCACACGCACTGCTTCTTCTTACATATCCTCTTCCCACGTGCACTGCTTCTTCCTCCATATCTTCTTCCCACATGCACTGCTTCTTCCTGCATATCCTCTTCCCATGTGCACTGCTTCTTCCTGCATATCCTCTTCCCACACGCATTGCTTCTTCATGCATGTCCTCTTCCCACATGCACTGCTTCTTCATGCATGTCCTCTTCCCACACGCACTGCTTTTTCCTGCATATCCTCTTCCGATGTGCACCGCTTCTTCCTGCATGTCCTCTTCCCACGAGCACTGCTTCTTCCTGCATGTCCTCTTCCCACGCGCACTGCTTCTTCCTGCATGTCCTCTTCCCACGCGCACTGCTTCTTCCTGCATGTCCTCTTCCCACGCGCACCGCTTCTTCCTGCATATCCTCTTCCCACGCACAGTGCGTCTTCCTGCATATCCTCTCCCACGTGCACTGCTTCTTCCTGCATATCCTCTTCCCACACGTACTGCTTCTTCCTGCATATCCTCTTCCCACGTGCACTGCTTTTTCCTGCATATCCTCTTCCAATGTGCACCGCTTCTTCCTGCATGTCCTCTTCCCATGCGCACTGCTTCTTCCTGCATGTCCTCTTCCCACGCACACTGCTTCTTCCTGCATGTCCTCTTCCCACGCGCACTGCTTCTTCCTGCATGTCCTCTTCCCACGCGCACTGCTTCTTCCTGCATGTCCTCTTCCCACGCGCACCGCTTCTTCCTGCATGTCCTCTTCCCACGCGCACCGCTTCTTCCTGCATATCCTCTTCCCATGCACAGTGCGTCTTCCTGCATATCCCCTCCCACGTGCACTGCTTCTTCCTGCATGTCCTCGTCCCATGCGCACTGCTTCTTCCTGCATGTCCTCTTCCCACGCGCACTGCTTCTTCCATGATATTCTCTTACTACGCGCAATGCTTCTTCCTGTGTATCCTCTCCCACGCGCACCGCTTCTTCCTGCATGTCCTCTTCCCACATGCACTGCTTCTTCCCGCATACCCTCTTCCCACGCACAGTGCGTCTTCCTGCGTATCCTCTCCCATGCGCACCGCTTCTTCCTGCGTGTCCTCTTCCCATACACACTCTCTCTTCCTGCATGTCCTCTTCCCACGCGCACTGCTTCTTCCTGCATGTCCTCTTCTCATACACACTCTTTCTTCCTGCATGTCCTCTTCCCACGCGCACTGCTTCTTCCTGCATGTCCTCTTCCCACACGCACTGCTTCTTCCTGCATATCCACTTACAGCTGATGGGGTACGGTTGGGAAGAGGAACCCCGATCCCTTGTACATCAACTGGCCCCTCAGCAGTCTTTCAGAAGCTGGGTACAGTTGCCCATTGAAGAATGTCTTCAAAGCTGGCAGTGCTCTCGCCAACAGAGAGGGGGTGAGAGAGACAAAAGAGAGAGCGGTTGCAAGTGCTAGTCTGCTATGCGATACGCCGGGCAAATCTATACATGTCATGTTCCTTATAAGGACATATTTATAATGTACTAGTAAAATATGTTTTAATGGTCCACATATCCTTATGAACACAGACCTGTAATAGTACCTGCATGCTTTTAAGCACACCCCTAAAGAGTACTGGTAAAGGGTTTTTGCTGCAGCTACCAGTATTAGACCCCATGATGGCAGCTGGATACTCTTGGGTACACACTGGTGTTATATAGTATGTTCCAGGATCAAGCTTCATCTGAGCACATATTCCACCTGCAATAAACTAATAGCATCTCTTATATACCTTTCACCAGCACGCGGTTCCTTATGCGCACATACTTGCAGCATATGCTATGTTATGTTTAGTTGAAGGTTCTTGTACCGCGCACTGTTGCCACCTGTGTGGTCTCTTGGTGCTCTGGTGAATCTGTAATGCAAGGAGGCAGATGGGGTTTGTTAGTGGGGCTGAGTGGGGGAAGAGCAAGAGAGCTGTGATGTGCTGTTGGCAGTTTCCGTTCGGGGAAACCTGTCTGCAGTTGGCAGTTTCCGTTCGGGGAAACCGGTCACTGAGCATATCCTACATGGGTACTCATTAAAAGTACACACTGTACCTTTAATGAACCCTTATGAGTATTGTGAGAAACCAGAGGGTGTCTCACCCGCTAGTCCCTGGGAATCTCTCTCTCAGGTGGCCAGGGCACAGCCATCGCCTTTGGATCCAGACCCTTTGGGTGGACCAGTGCGGGAGGATCACCTGGATGAGGGGTCTTTGGGGGATGGGGTGAGATAGCCGATGGTGAGACACAGTATTCCCCCCTTTTTTGTCTATCTACCTCATCCTATTTTTTAGGATTATATGAAGTCCCAACTCCCCACCTCCCTTTTTACACAAACATTGGGCCGAGGAAGAGGGTTACTGAGAGTAACCAGACTAACTCTCTCACATTGTACTGCACATGTCCCGTTAATCGAGTCAGGCAAAGTCAGGCCCTTTACCCTAAGACACACTCTGAGCAAGGCAGACACAAGTGCGAGCAGAACTTCCGGGACAAAGGCACATCTACTGGAGTACTGGAGCAGAGCAATGGACCAAGGGACAAGAGTAGCCGGACGAAAACCCCAAGGCTTCCCTACTGGAGGACATTGCCTCCGACAGACAGTGAAAAACAAGTGGTGAAGGCCAAATCCCACAAGTGAAGATTGAATTGTGTTACAAGGACACCAGTGACCCTCATGGGTGACCGGTAGAGTTGGGAGGCTAGGCCAAGCCTGTGGTACTAACATTGACTCGATAATTGGAAAACACAAAACAAGAAAGAAACGCACACAGGCAGTGAGTTGGCAAGCGACCTGAGAGACCGGTGTGCGTTAAAGTGAATGAAGTAGCAAACTCATATCAGAAGTGAAGGCTGGACATGTGTGGTTGAGACACAAAGAAAGGCAGACCTGTGAATGAACTTTAAAGTAAAATGCAGCTGCGAGATCAGCGAAAATAAGTCAGGGCGTGGTCCGGTGAAAAGAAGTAGCCCATTCGAAAGTCTCTGTGAAAGGTACATTGTTCAAAGCTAAAAGGAGAAACAGCAAGAGTGAAAGTGAAATAGTGAACGTCGAGTGGAAGTAGTCCTGCGGTGGTCTGCAAAGAAGGCCCCCACATACAACAGACTTTGACATCCAAAAGTGGTCCGAGTCCGACTGAGGGAGACCCGAAGTATAATAAGCTTGGGGAAGTGAGCCCCCTTGCAACTTTTGTGTTGAAATTTATCATGAGAGGTCTGAGCCCAGCGAGAGGGGTATCTACGAGAACTGTGTGGTGAAAGGTCTGAGCCCAGCAGAGGGAGACCTTTGTGAACGTTTTGGTTGAAACATTATTTTGGAAGTCAGAGAAAGAGACTTTAACATGGTAGGCCAGGCGGGCCTCGATCCACAGTTTTGAACTGTGTATTGTGTTGGAAACTGAGCCAGAGTGTGTCCTCCTGCCTACAAGAATCGCCTTCCTTTTTTAGGCCTAACGTGGGGAGGAGAGCTGGTTCAGTCGCATTATCAATGAGCACTGAAATTTCCTTTTGTATACATTTCTCCTTTTCACACTTTTTTTTATAAGAGATAGGGCAGGCATTAGGTTTTGTAAGAATAAGCCATTTTGATATGACTGACGCCACTTGGACTGTTTTGTGTCAGTGTCATTACTTGCGATACCATGCCTTCCCTACAGTATGTACCTGTATCATACTGGCCACATTTCCCTAAACCTGTATCTGGATCATTATGAACAGATCCCTGTGATGTGCCGGGTTTCGGTACCTGCATCTTTACCTTAATGCCTCCATGAAACGTGTTACTGTGCACAGAGAAGTATGCTACACTTCCAGTGCTGTATATACCTTATCAATGGTGGACTGTGGCCTCTGCCACTTCAAGACTGGGCACACGTCCCACCCAGAGCCAACACTCACCTGAGTCAGACTCGGCTGGCTCACTTTCTCTCCCCACAGGGTACAGAAGAGGTATTACAAGCCCCTTGCTGGGCTGCTGGTAAACGGTGACCAGGTCATGGATTGTCCGGAAGAAGTTCACCTGTAGTCCTTGCATGGTCTAAGGGGGGAAGCACAGAGAAGAGCATGAAAGGCAATGACAAAACCCATAAGGATGGTCTTTATAAAAAATGAAAAGGTTTCTGTTGACACATACAGTACTCTTCATTTACATTTGTGATCTCAATTGACACAGTATATGGCCTTTGCTTTGATGTGATATCCTGCACCTCGGCGAGCAACCAGTTGCATGTTTACTTATAGTTTCCTATTGTGGCCATGCCTAAAGGAAGCTCAACTGCACAGCTCCACTCCCTGTCCACCGTTTGGCACCAGATGCAAACTGCACTGCCCACATGCAATGGTTTAGTGCCACCCAACAGTGTAGTGACCCGGGAGCCATCCCGAGCTAGCGTAGAGAGGTTCTGAGAATACACTTTCTCCTCGTCCGTACATAATTCATACTCAAAGCATAGATAAGTATTCTTCCACAGGTATAATGATTGGGTGACCACGGGATGTAAGATCCTACCAGGGACAATAATTGACCACTCCTCATAGCAATTAGCCAAAGATCTCCTACCAGAAACCCCCTCACATGACCATGGAAACTGAAAGCCAAGCACTGGCAGACCTAGCATTGAGAAAAACTCTAGCCATTGGGATATAACACTATTTTACTACTAATATTGGGCCAGTGGAGGATTTCCGAGTAGTTTGGGAAAATATCAATCCATATGTACAGGGTATATGAATGGCTACAGAGGCAGGGGTGTTGAGATCTATATGAGGCAGCATATTGAAGTAGAACTGGGTGACGCCACAACCCTATCATTGATTCACAGCACACAGATGCAATTCCGGGAAGAAGCCAAATGTGAGGTCAAATACTTGCCGCGGCAGAGCGATAAACCTGGCGAAAATCCCGACAAACTGACCTCATTGGCGTTTTGAGAAAATGGGACAATCCGACCCAGGCATTCCTGGATTACTACTCAGTCCTGTATGACTAAAAATTATAGGCCACCGACAAAGAGATACCAAGATACCTAGATTGATCCAAACTGATGTGATTAGAATCAGTGCATCGCGAGACACTAGGCTCTCCTCTATAACTGCCAGAGATTAAGTGGCTGATCAACAAACTAGCATCGGACAAGGTCCTGGACCCTGATGGCCTCACGATTGAATTCTACAAGAAATTCATAGATGACCTGTCCTTGCAACTGCATACACTGTACCGCGCTGCCCTACAACAGGGGAAACTCCAACAGTCGACCCGAGAAGCACATATAACAGTATTTTTGAAACCAGTCAAAATGAAGAGCAAATGTAAAATCCTACCCCATTCTGCTAGTGAACCTAGACAACAACATTCTAGCCAAGATATTGGCAAACAGTAGTCTTCCACTAATGTGTCCTTCCACTAATGCCACTAATGGCTCTTCCCGATCAATCAGGATTCATCCCGGGCTAATCGACACAACTAAATATACGCCAGCTATTCAATGCAATGTAACTGCTTGATCCATGGATTCAAACAGTAGCAATTCGCTTGGATGCAGAGAAGGCATTTGACTTGATTGTATAGCCCTATCTGCGACACGTCCTCAGGAGGATGGGCTTGGGAAACTGATATGGCTCATGGGTGTCATTACTATACCGAGCGTCTAAAGAGGATGCCCTTACAAATGGCATGGTGTTGGCCAGTTCCCCCTGGCTTGGGGCACGAGCTAGGGGTGCCTACATTCGTGGATCTTCTTTGCACTACTGATGCAACCCCTGGGCTGCGCCCTCCGAGCGAATCATCTAAACAGGGAGCTTAGAAAATCAGAACCTTCCTATATGCGGAGGACTTCCTGCTTTATGCATGAAACCCTGAAACGAAACTTGACCCTCTTGTCACTTAGGTAAACAATATCGGTCTGATATCGGGCTTAAAGATAAATTGGTCTAGATCAGAGATATTTCCATTAACCATTGCTTCACAGAAGGTGGGAGAAACGTTAGGGTTCCGAAGGTGCCGATCGTCGTCCAATACCGGGGCATAAATATAGCACACCAAACTAATCTTCAGCCACAACTATGCCCTCTTTCTACAATCAACCAGAGAGAAGGCTGAGTAATGGTTACACTCCCAATCTCGCACATGTCAATTGCTCTAATCAAAATGGTCCTGCTACCCACATTTCTGTACGTCTTCCATAACATCCCCATGGGACTTCCCATGATCTACTTCAATGAAATCCCATCATTGATGCAAACCCTAATATGACAGAAAGCAGAGCACCATTAAGTGATTCCTTACATGACCCTTCACCTCAAACGTTTGACTGGAATGAGGGGGGCGGCTTTGAACCCTTTGGGAAACTTTATGCATGGACAATTATTGCTAATTGTATTGGCCAAGCGTGGAGGGCGAGTGGTTTTTTATCTTAAACCCTAATATGAGTTGGTAAAAAGGCCACAGTTCGATGGGAGCGGCACTTAAGGGAAGCAGGCAGCACAGGGTAAACCACACCATGTTATTCTGTCGTCTTAAAGGTGAGATGTCAACCAGATTCCAAACATTCCCAGCAACACCACAGCCCAGAGAAACACTAGTACATCTCACCCAAGCCTCTAGTGACCGCAAAAGTGTCTCCTCGATCTATAAAATAGTGCCACAATGGCAAAAGACCTCTACATTAGTAGCCAAGAACTCTAGGAAGCCGAACCTGAGATAATCATGTAAGATAAATCATGGCAAGGAACATGAAAACAGATGAGAAACCTATCCCTGAATAGCCAACACAGGTAACTGCCTTTCAATTACCTACATCAAACATACTAAAGCCGCAACAAATCGTGAAGCTCGACCTAACATCCTCGGGGCCATGTCCACAATGCAGGGCAGATGATACGGCATTCACCTATCTGGCATGGTTCTACACACAAGTAGTAGCTTTCTAGGACGATATGATGCAGGAAATATCCGCGATAGTGAGGGAGCAAATACCCACAAGCTTTTTGGGATACTCTTGTACACTGGCGAGGCCCATGCATCACTTTGGTTATCTGGCATGTCTTATAGCACATGGAAACCTTTCCAAATCATGGATGTGACCTACCGCATCCGTGAAAGGGTCATGGGGTTGTTGGGCACGTCGAACCAGATGTTGAAATCCCCCAGTAGGGTGGGTGATGGGTGGGTAAGTAATGTGGCTGCTGGCGAGTTGCATAGGGTGTCGGCAAAGTGTCTGTCATACCCGGAGGGTCTCTAGATTAGTAAGAAGCTATGGGAGAAGGAGGGCGGGCGAGAGAGCCTGATTAGTAGTGATTTGCAGATAGCAGCGCAAGGCGGCATTCCGGAGGAGATGCAAATGTGTGATTTATGGAGGAAAGCCGCTCCACCGCCTCTAGAGGTCTCCGAACTACACACACAATTTCACAAACTGTTCGTTTTAAAAGAAGGATGTTTTGACTCAAGTTTTAGTATAGTGCCACTGTTTCGGCTAAATAGTTTTTCTTCCTTTCCCATTTTATTTGATCATTTTTGTTCCTTTTTCTTTTCATCTCACAAAGCCAGTGAAATTACTTATCGAGGAGTCAGTTTCTAAAGTACAATATGGAGTTCAGACGAGATCTGATAATACAATGTTTTTTTCTATGTATGTGTGCGTGATGCATTTCACATTAAAAATATGTTGTACTTTCATGTTTGGGTTAGCACAATATTTAGTATGTCATTGTATATGGTTGGAACATATAAAAGGGGGGATATTTGGAGGAGGTGTGCCAGGGGCGGGTGTACATATCAGAATGGGGACAATAACACATACTGGGAACTGCCACTGATGATAAAAAATTAATGTGAATGTATTATCAGATGTATAGTCATATGTGCCATATGCAAACATATTAAAGCATTTTAAAAGACAAACTAAGAAAAGGTGTGATGAATATGAGGTTTGGGTTTTGACATGATAGAGGATGTGCACCACCCAGAGATGAGTAACAGTTGGTACACAGACATGACTCGGTCGGGCAAGAGAGGGTTAATGGGAGTTGTTATATTTGCTCCTTAATAACAAACAGGTCAGGAGCATCCAAGATACTAATACCGCAAGAGGTTACACTTTTGGATGCTCAATGTCTGCTCTATCCAGCACTATGGAGATTACGAAGCACGTTCCAAGTGCACAGCATACGCCTTGTGATGATGGATCCAGATGAACAACAGCGTGCCCGCAACGCCAAAAGCCCACAGTAGAAAGACCAAACATGCAGTTAGGAGGAGTGAAGTTCATGGCCAATGGGTGGGAAGAGACTGTGAAGAGCTGCATAGCAGGAGGATTCATAGGATATAGAAAAGAAGTGATCCAGAGGGTGAACGAAGCATGTCAAGAGTATTGGGGGAAGCATGTGGCGAAGCTGACACGGAGTGAAGCAAAGGAGAAGCCAGAGATGGTACAGAGACAAGGACATCTTCAACGGTGCTTCTATAATGCAGAAGATGTCTCTGTGGGTACCAGTGACAAGTGCAATGTGACAACAAACATTCTAGACCTGAAGAAAGGAACTGCAGCAGTGATGGATACGTATTGGGTCTGAGGCCAGCAGGCATTCTTGCACCTCCCACCATCATGGAGGGGCAGATGCTTGCTGACCACGCTGCACTTGGCTCTCCTCGTGGTCCCTGAAGCACACCTAATTATGAGACCAGGGAGCTTGGTTACCCAAACACACCATCACCAAGGCCCATCGCCTCTGCATTGCCACTACGGCCCCCTGTCTTCTGGACCTTGCCAGAGAAGAAGCAAAACCTACTTCTAAAAAGAGGGCTAACTATCTATCACAAAACGCAGCTCAATTGCTCCAAGAAATAGCTACTCAATACAGACTGCACAATAAACAAGAGACATTTTTCGCTTCTCTGTTAGTGCCAGGGCTACAAACGGCAGCAAATGCAAAATGGCTGCAGATAGATAGGAACTGATACAATTGTGGAAGGATACTGAACAAGGCTTCAATGCGATCAAGGTCGAACTGACAGCCATCTGGTTAATGACGTTGCAGAACCGGTATGTGCTCGATATGCTTATAGCCATGGAAGTGGACATTTGTAAAAGAAATAGGAGAATCGTGCTGCACTTACATAACCCCAAACGATGCTGCGAAATGGGTCTCTCATGCAGATAATACAGGCTGTGCACACCCTTGGAGAACATATGCAGACAGAAGCAGGGATTCATAAAAGTGACTGGTTCGATGATCTCTTCTCATGGGCACTGGCGTGGATCGGAGCAGTTGTGAAGATACTACTGCCAGTGGTGGTGTTCATGCTGGTGATCTTTTGAATGTGGCAGTTGGGACTTCGATGCTGTGCTAAAGCGATCCCTAATAGTACGATGAAGAAGGTTTCAATTGGGGTAAACAGTGCACCTTACGATACAAAAGATGGGCAGGTACACACAGATGACCCAAATATGCCCTGCATTGTAAGAATAGAGCAGAGAATTGATCCCCTTGGAACATTAACTACGGCCTCACCAGACCCTGAAAAACTATGAGGAGCATTGGGTTGACTTGGAAGGCGATGGGGGCTAGATACATCTCACTTGCACCCCAGAGCATTACACCCATGCGGGAGAAAGTTGACATTCAGTGTGCAGAGTGTGGGTGCCCAAGAAACGAACATGGGGGTATGTGGAGGCTGAGAGGTTGGATAGAATTAATGAAAGGGGGAATGTTGGGGAGAAGGGACGGAAGTCCCAGGCCCCTCAGTGATTTAGGACGAGGCAATTGTAAAGGGGGATGCCGTAGGGGAGCTTGGAGAATGGAGGGGGGAAAGGGGTCTCCCATAGAAGCTGGATTGTAGTGGAAATGTAGTGGATTTCGGTATTAGTATCATGTGTGTAATGAAACCCAATGTTATAAGTTAGACGCCATCTTGAAATTGAGGCATAGTGCCATAGCTATGCCAACACGCTTACATCCAGTCTTGAGGGTTAGAAATGTATACGTACGTTCTTTGCTTGCAGCCTTGGCAGCTCTATAGAAGGTTTATTTCTTGAACACACACATAGTTCTTCATTGTGTCTTATCATCAGGGATGTAACCCAGAAGGGATGTACCCTGCAGGGTCAAGACAGAGCCGGAATGGATCTTTAAAGAGCTATCCCGCAAGAAGGGGGGGGCGAGGGCTTTATGCCTTTGCCAATCCAGATCTCTAAGTTATAGCGGCCCAAGACCCCTGAGCCCCGGACACAAACATTTAAGTACACTGACCAGCCCAAGACCCCTGGCCATAACACTGTAAAGTGACCAATCGATCAGGAAGATCAGAGAGAAGGGGTGGAGTGCCCACACCATTAGTTCATGTGATTTGTGATGCGGGGTCCTAGGGGAGAAGGTAACAAATGTATGCCACAAGTGAGAAAAGTGTGGAAGCGCCGGTGTGTCTGGGAAAGGAGGGGGGGTTCACGTAGTTCTGGGAAGTTATCACAACCTCGAAAGTAGCCACCTCGCTCATGTACTTGGTACCAGGTGCACTGTAGAGCTATGAAATAATGAATTGTGTAACCAAATTGCCAATTAGAGTCTTTGTACTGGTTGATGGAAGAGGAAGATCCCCACGTGGCAAAAGAGGGACAGAAGATGCTGGGACCAATCGCCTGCCATCCCATATGGAGCAGGCTATATGTGTATAGGGTCTCACCAACCAGCTACCTGGATTTGTAACCTATGTGATGTATGTCACTTGTGACGCTGTGTACCTTTAAAACCCATTGCTCATGTTGTTTTTGTCAGAGCGCTCCATGGCAGCAGAGTTCTTTGCTGCCACATACTTGAAAAACCTTTGTTCTCCTTGCAAGCGGTGTGCTGGGCCTTTTTCCCTGGTGGGTTGGAGTTATACTGGTGTGAGCATCGAGGGGTTACTCTACAGTTTCTTTCGTCCAACAATTGGCAAGCCTATATATATTATAAAAGGCTCATAAAATGCATCCAAATCCACTGTCTGTCTGTACCCAACAACAAACCCTCAGCAGTACACACGTGTCCTGAGTGACAATGCACAATCGACATCTTCTACTAAGCAACCATTGCAGGAGACGCAAAAGCCCAGGGGCAACTATGACCAACGTGTTCCAAGGCTGCCTGGACATGGACGTTTGACTAAAGTATATTGAAAATAGATTCTCTGCGACCTTAAACCAGGAAATTAAAGGGACCCCTCCATCAACCCTATGCAACAACCACTCGCTGTCCTCAAAACAGCAAATGTTGTGCCTAACAAGGGACTTTATGACAGCTAAATGATGCACCTTAAGATTTAGAAAATCAAATCCATCCGAAATGTGAAGGACTGGCTGTCTGAACTTAGCTTACCTGCCAGAACACCTCTAGCGCTCAAATGCTCATTCTTGGTATGTAGAGTCTCACTGCTAACGCTTAAACTTCAATACTGCTATAGCGCTCCAATGCTCATTCTTGGTATGTAGAGGCCACACCGCGCTGACTCTTACCCTCCAGAGCACCTCTTGCGCTCCAATGCTCATTCTTGGTATGTAGAGTCTCACTGCTAACGCTTAAACTTCAGTGCTGCTATAGCGCTCCAATGCTCATTCTTGGTATGTAGAGGCCACACCGCGCTGACTCTTACCCTCCAGAGCACCTCTAGCGCGCCAATGCTCATTCTTGGTATGTAGAGGCCACACCGCGCTGAGGCTTACCCACACCGCTCTTACCCTCCAGAGCACCTCTAGCGCTCCAATGCTCATTCTTGGTATGTAGAGTCTCACTGCTAACGCTTAAACTTCAGTGCTGCTATAGTGCTCCAATGCTCATTCTTGGTGTGTACAGGCCACACCGCACTGAGGCTTACCCACACCGCTCTTACCCTCCAGAGCACCTCTAGCGCTCCAATGCTCATTCTTGGTATGTAGAGGCCACACCGTGCTGACTCTTACCCTCCAGAGCACCTCTAGCGCGCCAATGCTCATTCTTGGTATGTAGAGGCCACACCGTGCTGAGGCTTACCCACACCGCTATTACCCTCCAGAGCACCTCTAGCGCTCCAATGCTCATTCTTGGTATGTAGAGGCCACACTGCGCTGACTCTTACCCTCCAGAGCACCTCTAGCGCGCCAATGCTCATTCTTGGTATGTAGAGGCCACACCGCGCTGACTCTTACCCTCCAGAGCACCTCTAGCGCTCCAATGCTCAATCTTGGTATGTAGAGTCTCACTGCTAACGCTTAAACTTCAGTGCTGCTATAGTGCTCCAATGCTCATTCTTGGCAGGTACAGGCCACACCGCACTGAGGCTTACCCACACCGCTCTTACCCTCCAGAGCACCTCTAGCGCTCCAATGCTCATTCTTGGTATGTAGGGGCCACACCACACTGGCTCTTACCCTCCAGAGCACTTCTAGTGCTCCAATGCTCATTCCTGGTATGTACAGGCCACACCGCACTGAGGCTTACCCACACCGCTCTTACCCTCCAGAGTACCTCTAGCACTACAATACTACTTCTTGGTATGTACAGGCCACACTGCACTGAGGCTTACCCACACCGCTCTTACCCTCCAGAGCACCTCTAGCGCTCCAATGCTCATTCTTGGTATGTAGGGACCACACCGCACTGAGGCTTACCCACACCGCTCTTACCCTCCAGAGCACCTCTAGCGCTCCAATGCTCATTCTTGGTATGTAGGGCCCACATCGCACTGGCTCTTACCCTCCAGAGCACCTCTAGCGCTCCAATGCTCATTCCTGGTATGTACAGGCCACACCGCACTGAGGCTTACCCAAACCGATCTTACCCTCCAGAGTACCTCTAGTGCTCCAATGCTCATTCCTGGTATGTACAGGCCACACCACACTGGCTCTTACCCTCCAGTGCACCTCTAGCACTCCCATGCTACTTCTTGACCTGTGGAGGGCACACTGTAATGACTCTTACCATCCAGAGCACCTCTAGCACTCCAATACTACTTCTTGGTATGTACAGGCCACAACAAACTGAGGCTTACCCACACCGCTCTTACCCTCCAGAGGACCTCTAGCACTCCAATGCTACTTCTTGGTATGTAGAGGCCACGCCACACTGGCTCTTACCCTCCAGAGCACCTCTAGCACTCCCATGCTACTTCTTGGCCTGTGGAGGCCACACTGTGCTGACTCTTATCATCCAGAGCACCTCTAGCACTCCATTGCTCATTCTTGGTATGTAGGGGCCACACCGCACTGGCTCTTACCCTCCAGAGCCCCTCTAGCGCTCTAATGCTCATTCCTGGTATGTACAGGCCACACCGCACTGAGGCTTACCCACACCGCTCTTACCCTCCAGAGCACCTCTAGCGCTCCAATGCTCATTCCTGGTATGTAGAGGCCACACTGCGCTGACTCTTACCCTCCAGAGCACCTCTAGCGCGCCAATGCTCATTCTTGGTATGTAGAGGCCACACCGCGCTGACTCTTACCCTCCAGAGCACCTCTAGCGCTCCAATGCTCATTCTTGGTATGTAGAGTCTCACTGCTAACGCTTAAACTTCAGTGCTGCTATAGTGCTCCAATGCTCATTCTTGGCATGTACAGGCCACACCGCACTGAGGCTTACCCACACCGCTCTTACCCTCCAGAGCACCTCTAGCGCTCCAATGCTCATTCTTGGTATGTAGGGGCCACACCGCACTGAGGCTTACCCACACCGCTCTTACCCTCCAGAGCACCTCTAGCGCTCCAATGCTCATTCTTGGTATGTAGGGCCCACATCGCACTGGCTCTTACCCTCCAGAGCACCTCTAGCGCTCCAATGCTCATTCCTGGTATGTACAGGCCACACCGCACTGAGGCTTACCCAAACCGCTCTTACCCTCCAGAGTACCTCTAGTGCTCCAATGCTCATTCCTGGTATGTACAGGCCACACCACACTGGCTCTTACCCTCCAGAGCACCTCTAGCACTCCCATGCTACTTCTTGGCCTGTGGAGGGCACACTGTGCTGACTCTTACCATCCAGAGCACCTCTAGCACTCCAATACTACTTCTTGGTATGTACAGGCCACAACAAACTGAGGCTTACCCACACCGCTCTTACCCTCCAGAGGACCTCTAGCACTCCAATGCTACTTCTTGGTATGTAGCGGCCACGCCACACTGGCTCTTACCCTCCAGAGCACCTCTAGCACTCCCATGCTACTTCTTGGCCTGTGGAGGCCACACTGTGCTGACTCTTATCATCCAGAGCACCTCTAGCACTCCATTGCTCATTCTTGGTATGTAGGGGCCACACCGCACTGGCTCTTACCCTCCAGAGCCCCTCTAGCACTCTAATGCTCATTCCTGGTATGTACAGGCCACACCGCACTGAAGTTTACCCACACCGCTCTTACCCTCCAGAGTACCTCTAGCACTACAATACTAC